>NC_064626.1:1168685976-1171085976 GCF_023864275.1 Schistocerca cancellata
TAAGTCATGGTGATGTACTTGATGGCACTGACCTTACGTAATATTCACACACACACACACACACACACACACTGAAGTGACATTGAATTTTTTCATATATATTCTGCATGTATAAAGAACAGCAGACATGTGTAAATGACATCACTTTTCTCTAATTACACAACTCAATATGACACAACGTGCCATTGCTAATGAGCTCCATCGTAGTGCTCGAAAAGTGTATCCTAGGCGGACAGTTATTACCAAAGGACTTGATGACTTGCATCAAGCTGATTTAGTGGAAATGAGTGCATATTCTAAATACAATTCAGGTTACAAGTATATACTAACACTGATTGATGTGTACTCGAAATATGCTTGGGCAGTTGCTTTAAAGACCAAGTCTGGAGATGAAGTTACTAAAGCTATTAAGAAATTGTACAAACACAGTGAGAGAGTACCTGCATTTTTACAAACAGATTTTGGGAAAGAGTTCTATAATTCAAAATTTAAAATGTTAATGATGCGACTTAACATCCATCATTATTCTACTTATTCCAATCTGAAGGCTTCAGTTGTTGAACGTTTCAACAGAACATTAAAAGGACTAATGTTTAAAGAATTTACAGCTACAGGCTCTTACAGGTGGATTAACATTCTACCACATTTAATTGATAAATATAATAGAACAAAGCATTCCACAATTAAGAAGCGACCTTGCGATGTTAATGATAATCACCTTTTATCCACAGTATATAATAAAATACGTACCATAGACAAATCAAAGCAGAAATTTAAAGTAGGAGAGTTCGTAAGAATCAGTAAAAACAAAGCCATTTTTGATAAAGGATACACACCAAATTGGTCTACAGAAATATTTAAGATAATTGGAGTCCAAGAAACAAATCCTAGGACATACACTCTGCAAGATTTTTAACTAAATAATATTGCTGGTGCGTTTTATGGTCATGAATTACAAAAAACAAAATACCTCAATACTTATCTAGTAGAGAAAGTATTGTACAGGAAAGGAAATAAAGCATTTGTGAAATGGTTAGGCTTTGATAGAAAACATAACAGTTGGATTACAGTAACATAACATGTAATTTTATTATATAAAATTACAGTTTTTTTAAAGAATTACATAAAATTACAGTTATGTTTTAAAGATATACCAAACGAACAACTGCTTCTTCAAGTTCCTAATAGTTATACCACAGATGCACACCATCAAACAACACATCAGGAATTTTAAAGCATTTACAAAAAAGGTCTGAATACTAGGAAATGAAAATAAGCTTCACAGTTTTCACAGGAATCACAATTGTCTAACAGTTCACACTTGCCTGTTTTAGTATGGGTCCATTACACTCTTTACACCACACTGTTTGGCATCATTTTTTAAGTAGTACTCTTTGTACCACTTCACCAGCAGATTTGTGTTCAATTTCGCAGTTACTGGTTGGTACCTGCCAATGCCATTCAGCATACGTAGAGCATGTAGTGAAGGGCAGCCTTTCTCCTCCGCATTAGTTATTAGGCAGTCAGGTAAGAACTCTCTTACCCATTTCACTTTTTCAGTACCTATAACAAGTACAGTGCAGTTTGTTGGTACCACTGATTTGATGGAGTTTAATGCACTATCCAGTGAGACTCCAACTGAATTAATGTTGTAGTGGTGATGGTTCTCTGCCAACCATTTTGCTGATTCGATATCAAGTTCGTAATACGGTGTTGTACATTGAAGAATGTAACTTCCGGAGGCAAACACTGTTCCCTCATCGCACAGCATTTGGAATGCTAAGTCCTTAGGAACAAATTCATTCGCACATGTCTTGAAGCCTTGACAGTCGAAGATTACAGTATACATCTTGATAGAAGTTTACACACACACACCAGAATGGTGAAGAGTGAACTGACTAATATGCTTCACAAATTTGTGGTATAAATACCATTTTAGTTTGGTTGAGGAGATAATTTACAGATAAATAAATATAACGCCTTTAGTTCATTGCAGTGTCGTAAATAGCTTCCACTTTATTCCCTCCTCCAAGGGCTGGATATATAATAAAGAGCTGAGTATTTTTAAGCAGTGTGTTGACCCTATTGTCATTAGCTCATTGCAATGTCATAAATAGCTTCTTCTTTATTCCCTCCTCCAAGGGCTGGCTATATAATAAAGAGATGAGTATTTTTAAGCAGCTTGTTGACCCTATTGTCAACCTTTTGCATACGCTAAACATTTCGTTAGGCAACAGACTGATACCACTTATCGATTAATTATGAGTTGCTGGTTGGAACTAAGACCACCAGCTCGCTGACCTATGAATAACGTTTTCAAAGTGCGTTTCTCCATGGATTTAACAAATCATTACTTTTATTGACCTATGTAGATAACCCTATGCTTGTGGTAAACATTTCGTTAGCCAGCAGGCTGACGTCACAGTTCAAGATGCTGACCTGATGGATAATCTGTAAACATTTCGTCAGCCAACTGGTTGGTATCACATCGATTAATTAGCATGCTTTCTGTTATAATTAAGACTGCTAGATTGTTGACCTATGGATAACCCTCTGCACGGGGCACAAATTTCATCAGCCTGCAGGCGGATGTCACATTTCAGCACGTTGACCTGATGGATAACCTTTTAGTTTTGTAGAAGCTGCAAAGCATTAAATCTTCTAACCTTCTGGATAACCTTTTAAGTCAAAAAAGTGGAACTTTAGAGATATCCTGGTGGAGTGTGTATATAAGCTCATTCACAGATCAGAGAAGTTAGAGTTCTACAAGTCAATAGCTGTGTTATTGATCTTGCTGCAAAGACCTACCAAAATGTACATATATGTTATTGCTTTAAGCATAGTTAAGCATTAACATAAAGATGAAATAGTTTATATTATATCTTAAGATAGGAATCCTTCATTGCAGAACCTTAATGCTCTTGGCAGTGGGGCTAGCATACAGAAGGCTACAACGAGGTTGTCAACATTACCTATAAATGAGAAGTTCATAATACTACGAGCAAAAAGGGTTACTACACCCTTTGGACCAGCGGTGCTTGTGGAATTAGAAAGCACAAAAGTCTTTCTTCCTACTCGGTTTTCTAAGATGAGCAATGAAGATTTGGAGTACCTCAACAGTGGAAAAGTTCATTTAACATATACTGGAAGAGTTGAGGAAAATAATATGGACACAGTTAGTTTTTGTGTAGACTAAGAAGAGTGTTTATAGTGTGTTTTATAGTGTGTTTTGTAGAGTGTTTTATAGTGTGACTAATTACTTTGCGTTTAGAAAGAAGAAAAATGTCTTTAGAATTTAATAAAATATGTGGACATGGGAATGTGAAGGTTGTAGATGTTAACACTTTTGTGGATGATGGGTGTGATAGAAAACTTAAAGATGAGGATACACTCAACTTCAGATTTAGATTACACAGTGTCAGTAACAATTTCTTAGAATATAAAAGGCTTCTGGAAGAAGTAATTTTGAAAGAAATAAATGACAAGTTCTGTAAAGGTGAGCATTACTTAGCTTATCTGAGATACAGCAAACTCCAGTGTACTTATGAGACTGAACTTTTCGTATTCAATCCAAAAGAACTTGGAGTACACTACTTCAAAGAATTGTTATATATATTACAGACATCTTCGATATCAGATTCTGTGTTCTGTAGATATGACCAATGTGAAGCAGAGTATCATTTGAAAACAGATTTCTCAAACAGAGAAATCAAGTGTGTATATTCAAATTGTAAGCAATTACTTCTCAGTACAGATAGACTGTACAAACTGTGGGGACATGGCTACTAGTGCTCTACCGCAAAAGCGAAGAAGTGAGGAAGCAGATGTAGAATTAGATATCCATATATGAGACACATTTTTCTAATGAACAAGCTAAAAAATTTAGAGAGTCTATAAATCGGTATTTAATGAAGCCAAATGATCTATCACCTATTACTTTTTTCACATATTTTGTAAATGACTTGTATTTTTCAGTATTTGTAGGTATTAAGGTGACACGGCTTTCATTCTTTTTTGAAATTTCCTTCTCCTCATCAGATACCTTGCATTCACATAAATCTTTTATAAGAAAGTGAGCATCATAGTTAGTTAAGTTATGGAATATTATTGGTACTATCACACTAGGCTTATAATTTAGATTACAAGATTGATGTGCTGCTCCACGAAATTTTCCAGTAAAGTGACAATGATCCTTGACTCTTACATCAGTTGTAAGGAAGTGTTTTTTACATATATGGCATGTTTTAGCGTTTTCAAAGAATTCTTTGTCCTGATCATTCATCTGTAATTGCTTTTTATTCTTAAAGTACTGTAATATATTATCCGAAATTGCATTTAGATTATCAGTAAACCACTTCATACAATCTAACCCCCTATACAAGTAAAAATTGGAATATTTTTCATCATGAGTACAATGTACATACATTGCAACACTGTATGGAACATGAACATGTACAGGTTCTGAATGAGATCTCTCACTACTTTGAGAACATGTTGTGAGAGGTTGTAACATACATTCCATATCACCATAAATAACAAATGGTACCTTTTCCTTATTGCAGTAGTTTTGAAATTGTATAGTTTTAGTTTCTTTACTTGGCATTACTGTTCTCACAGGCTGAAATTTAATACAATCTGCCAAATGCACCTTCAGTTTATCCTCTGTATAAAAGTAACACAAACATCTTTCACAGAAGTGAATCGATTGTTTATGGCTTGTTAGTGAAGATCTCATCAAACGAGATAGATTGGTTATGCAGTAGAAGTGATAAATATTAGAAAAAGCAGTTTGAAGTACTAATAAATTTGCATGCCTATTATATCTTTGTTTGCTTATATGTATAGGTACAAAATTAAACTCTTTATTTTGAGTAATATTTTTCCTTGCAACCATCCAATCACCATTATCATACTGAATTCCATAGACATTAACTGATATACCTGGATTCTGCCTCTCGAATTGAGTAAGATATTTAAACTCCATTGGAAATGGAATTCCAGTAAAATTAAGTTCATTTTCAAATTTTTTATAATTAGACAACTTATACTTATTCTGTTTCACTGGATACAAAGCACATAACACTGCCCATTTAAAACATTAATTATCACTACTATGTATGCTAACTACCGCTCTCTTGTCTCTAATTACATCAGGCAATTCATGATTCCTCCCAACTCGAAAGCCTTTATTTACATTAAGATTTACACAAAGCTTTACAATTTCCTTTAATGCTAAACCTGAATCTCTCTCTTGAAATGAATCAAATTTTTTCATGATTGCCTCCACAACATGTTCTGTGTACCATGCATATATATCATCAGAAATAAAAAACTCTTTATTTTTAGACGAAATATAAATTTCCTTTTCCTCAGCAGATATTGGTGAGAGGAATATGCACAAAAGAGAACAATTGATTTTCAAAGCCTGATGTTTTGTTTCAACATTTGTTTTAAACAATGGAAAACACCTTTCCAAAAAAAGTCGAGGGTCTTGAATGTTGTGATTATATATTTCACCAGTACAAATACGTTTTCGGAATGCTGATTGTCTATCAGTCCATTCTAATTCTACATCTGCTTCCTCACTTCTTCGCTTTTGCGGTAGAGCACTAGTAGCCATGTCCCCACAGTTTGTACAGTCTATCTGTACTGAGAAGTAATTGCTTACAATTTGAATATACACACTTGAGTTCTCTGTTTGAGAAATCTGTTTTCAAATGATACTCTGCTTCACATTGGTCATATCTACAGAACACAGAATCTGATATCGAAGATGTCTGTAATATATATAACAATTCTTTGAAGTAGTGTACTCCAAGTTCTTTTGGATTGAATACGAAAAGTTCAGTCTCATAAGTACACTGGAGTTTGCTGTATCTCAGATAAGCTAAGTAATGCTCACCTTTACAGAACTTGTCATTTATTTCTTTCAAAATTACTTCTTCCAGAAGCCTTTTATATTCTAAGAAATTGTTACTGACACTGTGTAATCTAAATCTGAAGTTGAGTGTATCCTCATCTTTAAGTTTTCTATCACACCCATCATCCACAAAAGTGTTAACATCTACAACCTTCACATTCCCATGTCCACATATTTTATTAAATTCTAAAGACATTTTTCTTCTTTCTAAACGCAAAGTAATTAGTCACACTATAAAACACTCTACAAAACACACTATAAAACACACTATAAACACTCTTCTTAGTCTACACAAAAACTAACTGTGTCCATATTATTTTCCTCAACTCTTCCAGTATATGTTAAATGAACTTTTCCACTGTTGAGGTACTCCAAATCTTCATTGCTCATCTTAGAAAACCGAGTAGGAAGAAAGACTTTTGTGCTTTCTAATTCCACAAGCACCGCTGGTCCAAAGGGTGTAGTAACCCTTTTTGCTCGTAGTATTATGAACTTCTCATTTATAGGTAATGTTGACAACCTCGTTGTAGCCTTCTGTATGCTAGCCCCACTGCCAAGAGCATTAAGGTTCTGCAATGAAGGATTCCTATCTTAAGATATAATATAAACTATTTCATCTTTATGTTAATGCTTAACTATGCTTAAAGCAATAACATATACGTACATTTTGGTAGGTCTTTGCAGCAAGATCAATAACACAGCTATTGACTTGTAGAACTCTAACTTCTCTGATCTGTGAATGAGCTTATATACACACTCCACCAGGATATCTCTAAAGTTCCACTTTTTTGACTTAAAAGGTTATCCAGAAGGTTAGAAGATTTAATGCTTTGCAGCTTCTACAAAACTAAAAGGTTATCCATCAGGTCAACGTGCTGAAATGTGACATCCGCCTGCAGGCTGATGAAATTTGTGCCCCGTGCAGAGGGTTATCCATAGGTCAACAATCTAGCAGTCTTAATTATAACAGAAAGCATGCTAATTAATCGATGTGATACCAACCAGTTGGCTGACGAAATGTTTACAGATTATCCATCAGGTCAGCATCTTGAACTGTGACGTCAGCCTGCTGGCTGATGAAATTTTACCACATGCAAAGGGTTATCCATAGGTCAGCGAGCTAGTAGTCTTAATTACACCCAGTATCTGCTAAATAAACGATATGCAATACTGGTCTCTTGGCTAACGAAATGTTTACCACAAGCATAGGGTTATCTACATAGGTCAATAAAAGTAATGATTTGTTAAATCCATGGAGAAACGCACTTTGAAAACGTTATTCATAGGTCAGCGAGCTGGTGGTCTTAGTTCCAACCAGCAACTCATAATTAATCGATAAGTGGTATCAGTCTGTTGCCTAACGAAATGTTTAGCGTATGCAAAAGGTTGACAATAGGGTCAACAAGCTGCTTAAAAATACTCATCTCTTTATTATATAGCCAGCCCTTGGAGGAGGGAATAAAGAAGAAGCTATTTACGACATTGCAATGAGCTAATGACAATAGGGTCAACACACTGCTTAAAAATACTCAGCTCTTTATTATATATCCAGCCCTTGGAGGAGGGAATAAAGTGGAAGCTATTTACTACATTGCAATGAACTAAAGGCGTTATATTTATTTATCTGTAAATTATCTCCTCAACCAAACTAAAATGGTATTTATACCACAAATTTGTGAAGCATATTAGTCAGTTCACTCTTCACCATTCTGGTGTGTGTGTGTAAACTTCTATCAAGATGTATACTGTAATCTTCGACTGTCAAGGCTTCAAGACATGTGCGAATGAATTTGTTCCTAAGGACTTAGCATTCCAAATGCTGTGCGATGATGGAACAGTGTTTGCCTCCGGAAGTTACATTCTTCAATGTACAACACCGTATTACGAACTTGATATCGAATCAGCAAAATGGTTGGCAGAGAACCATCACCACTACAACATTAATTCAGTTGGAGTCTCACTGGATAGTGCATTAAACTCCATCAAATCAGTGGTACCAACAAACTGCACTGTACTTGTTATAGGTACTGAAAAAGTGAAATGGGTAAGAGAGTTCTTACCTGACTGCCTAATAACTAATGCGGAGGAGAAAGGCTGCCCTTCACTACATGCTCTACGTATGCTGAATGGCATTGGCAGGTACCAACCAGTAACTGCGAAATTGAACACAAATCTGCTGGTGAAGTGGTACAAAGAGTACTACTTAAAAAATGATGCCAAACAGTGTGGTGTAAAGAGTGTAATGGACCCATACTAAAACAGGCAAGTGTGAACTGTTAGACAATTGTGATTCCTGTGAAAACTGTGAAGCTTATTTTCATTTCCTAGTATTCAGACCTTTTTTGTAAATGCTTTAAAATTCCTGATGTGTTGTTTGATGGTGTGCATCTGTGGTATAACTATTAGGAACTTGAAGAAGCAGTTGTTCGTTTGGTATATCTTTAAAACATAACTGTAATTTTATGTAATTCTTTAAAAAAACTGTAATTTTATATAATAAAATTACATGTTATGTTACTGTAATCCAACTGTTATGTTTTCTATCAAAGCCTAACCATTTCACAAATGCTTTATTTCCTTTCCTGTACAATACTTTCTCTACTAGATAAGTATTGAGGTATTTTGTTTTTTGTAATTCATGACCATAAAACGCACCAGCAATATTATTTAGTTAAAAATCTTGCAGAGTGTATGTCCTAGGATTTGTTTCTTGGACTCCAATTATCTTAAATATTTCTGTAGACCAATTTGGTGTGTATCCTTTATCAAAAATGGCTTTGTTTTTACTGATTCTTACGAACTCTCCTACTTTAAATTTCTGCTTTGATTTGTCTATGGTACGTATTTTATTATATACTGTGGATAAAAGGTGATTATCATTAACATCGCAAGGTCGCATCTTAATTGTGGAATGCTTTGTTCTATTATATTTATCAATTAAATGTGGTAGAATGTTAATCCACCTGTAAGAGCCTGTAGCTGTAAATTCTTTAAACATTAGTCCTTTTAATGTTCTGTTGAAACGTTCAACAACTGAAGCCTTCAGATTGGAATAAGTAGAATAATGATGGATGTTAAGTCGCATCATTAACATTTTAAATTTTGAATTATAGAACTCTTTCCCAAAATCTGTTTGTAAAAATGCAGGTACTCTCTCACTGTGTTTGTACAATTTCTTAATAGCTTTAGTAACTTCATCTCCAGACTTGGTCTTTAAAGCAACTGCCCAAGCATATTTCGAGTACACATCAATCAGTGTTAGTATATACTTGTAACCTGAATTGTATTTAGAATATGCACTCATTTCCACTAAATCAGCTTGATGCAAGTCATCAAGTCCTTTGGTAATAACTGTCCGCCTAGGATACACTTTTCGAGCACTACGATGGAGCTCATTAGCAATGGCACGTTGTGTCATATTGAGTTGTGTAATTAGAGAAAAGTGATGTCATTTACACATGTCTGCTGTTCTTTATACATGCAGAATATATATGAAAAAATTCAATGTCACTTCAGTGTGTGTGTGTGTGTGTGTGTGTGTGTGTGTGTGTGTGTGTGTGTGTGTGTGAATATTACGTAAGGTCAGTGCCATCAAGTACATCACCATGACTTAACAAAATATAGCTATGTAGGTTGTGGCACTGTCAACAATATTGCAGTGAGCTAAAGACGACATATTATGTAAGGTCAGTATCAAAACATGTGGAAATAAGGTCAATGCTGTTGGCAAAAGTCCACCAAGTATATCATGACTTCATAAAAAAATGATGTCGCAGTGAGCTAAAGAAATCATATTATGTAAGGTCAGTATAAAAAAATGTGGAAATAAGGTCAACGCTGTTGGCAAAAGTCCTCCAAGTATGTCATCATAACTTCATAAAAATATTACACTATCATTATGACGTAATTCATCATTACGTCATTATGACGTCATAGTTACATCATTATGACGTCATAGATAGGTTGTGAATGTGATGTCATAATTACATCATTATGACGTCATCATTACGTCATTGTGACGTCATCATTACGTCGTTGTGACGTCAGAGATAGGCTGTGAAGTCGCTGGTGCTTGAAGCCCCATTGCTCCACTACTTACAATACCTGTGGTAGCACACACTAAAGAATAACACAAGTGCATAAACTAGTTATGTGGATTCTGACCATTAATGAGACAACTGAACATCATATGTTGTGTTCAAAATTACCACCGGCAACAGCAATACGAGCTTACATTCTGGTTATGGAACAACTGCTGCACCTGAGCGTTTCAGCTGATATGTTTGAGGAGTCAGCAGTAATACATAATTGCATATCATCGGCCATAGTTGGTCAGTTCCTGTAGACAGCGTCTTTCAGTTTTTCCCACAGAGAAAGTCTATAGGCATCAGATCCAGAATGGGCCAGCCAAGGTACAGGTCCTCTGTACCAATCTAATGATTTGGAAACAATTCATGAAGAAGTGCCATAATACTTTCTGCACTATGGGCTGGACAGCCATAATGTCGGTACCACAGGTTCCTCCTAGTCTGGAGAGGAACATCTTCTAGCATCTGTGGAAGGTGGTCTGTTAGGAGGCTGTAATACTTGTACACATTCAGTGCTCAATCTATGAAGAATGGGCCTATGAGCTGATGGTTCACTATCACACACCATATGTTTACACTCCATGGATGCTAACATGGCTGATGAAGCCAATGGGGATTGTCAACAGACCAAGTAGTGCACATTTCTGCGGTTTACTTAGCTTCATCAGTAAACAAGGTACGTGATACATCTGGAGTATCCTGTTTTAACACCCATATACAGAAGTTAACACAATTCTCATAATCGTTTCCATACAGTTTTTGATGGAGAGAGATGTGATGCAGATGGAATTTATGTCGATGGAGAATACATAGGACTCTTGCCTGACTCACCACTTCCTCGTGCCATTATGCGGGAGCTAACATGCGGATCAGCTGCAGCAGCAGCAGCAAGAACATTAATTTCCCCCTCTTGTGGTGACATTTGTTTCCTTCTGTTACGTTGTCTAGATGCTACACTACCACTTTCACATAACTAGTTGAAGAAGTTGATAAATAATTACCAAAATAGTTGACATCTGTTGAAATCTTGCCTGATACACTGTATAAGAACGAACTGCATTCTTCCTACATTCTCCATACACCATGAGCATGTCGGCTTTTTCTACACTGTTAAATCCTGTTGTCCGCTCACAACCTTCTGCTTCGATTGTTACACACTAAATGACTAGCAAGTTGCAGTGCACTCAAGGAACACACAAGCACACTCTAAGCAAACATAACATCATTCCTACCAACTGTGCAGGTTGAACGGCATAAACAAGTGTCAGTGTGGAAACTTTTCAAAATGTGGTATCTCATAAATGACTTGCAGTAGGATCCTTCAACAGACACTACTGACATTCTAATTTACCCTGCTTTTAGTCTGTTACTGTCAATCAGCAGTGTTACATTTTAAAAAGTGTATGCTTGCACAAAAAAACACTTTTTAAGTATTATTACATCTGTTTTGTGGCTAACAATATGAGTCCCTGCCTTCTAATCCATTCTGTAAAAACTGCACATCAATAACACTTTCCATTTCCACAATATATGCAGTGCAAGTTTTAAGTGAGTCACCCTGTATAGTGGAGTCGTCAAATGTGATTGTATTTCACTTCTCACCTGGTATCATATTAGGCTATTGCCACAGTGAGATCTTGAAAATGTTCCATCGTAGTTTTGGATAACATTGTGTAACAGACACATAGCTGGAATTATAAAATCAACTTTGGAAGAATTGCAATGCAGTGGCATATTTAAAGCTCTGAATGTAGACATTAATGTACCTAATGCACTTTCCATTGAGTTTTGCTCCCCCTCCTGTGGCAATCTATTGTTAAATATTCTTCACTCATTTGTCAGCTGATTCCATGAGGAAAGTTTCATTACATTTGTGCAAAGAGGGAATGCCTCAGCTGCCAGGAAATAAAAAGGAACCTTTTATGTCTCACCCACTAATGGAGTTGGCTCTGATGGTAAGTGTCCTTGTTGCAAAGCTCGACTAAATTACTTTTCTGAAAAGCTTGTCCATCACTGTTGCGTCTCTATGCATCTATGTCCACTGTTACAGATAACCCATCTGCATCTGCAAGGCCTAACAACACAACTGCAAAAAAAAAAAACCTTGGTAGTTCACAAAGGCACATCCTGAATGTTGTGTTGCCTTTATTCTTACATGTTACCATCAACAGTATTGACACAGTTGGGCAGGTTCCACAGTGCATAAAAACTGTGTGTTACTTGCTCCCATTTGCCTGCAGAAGGCATAGGCATATGTTCAAGTTGTAGGTTTTGCCATAAAACCTGTGATGTTGCATGTACAATTGGCTAGACTGTGGAATGGCCTTTATGAAGGTAGAATAAATGTGCTTTGAAGGAACATCCAGTAGCCCAGTACCTGCAAAAGAACAAAATGTAATGCACATTGATGAAAATAATACCAGAAATGTCTGAAGCTATTTATAAAACACTGAAGGAGGAATATATGAAGGCAAATAAATTTAATAAGTACTGCAGTCAAGAAAATTTTTTATTTCCACAGAAATTGTAGATTTTCTCCTTTATATTCTGGGGGGTATATCCTGGCCATCCTTCACTGCTAATAGCATCAGCAATTTTTTTATAGCTCTCACTTTTTATTCTGTTTTTGTATTTGGGATGTCATAAGTTACACAGCGCTTCATCTGCATCAAATATTTCTATCAATTTCGTTATATATGCGACGCACCATGTAAATTTGGGTGTCATATTGATCAACATTGTGTGTCAGACAGCTGCAGCGATGCTAGCGCTCCAAGCAGTTGATTTCTCCATGCAATAAACATAAGACGAACAATTCTTTTGATCAAATCTAAGGTGAGGTGCTAGATTTGAGCAAAGAAAATTTGACTAATGTCTAACTTTGACAAAGTTCCTTATTACACTATCAAATTTTATTATAGTTTAATATCGGCCTTACCAATCCACACTGAAACACTGCATCATGAGTTGTGCACACTGTGGATATTTCGCCATGACACGGAAAAAAAAGTATAAGAGAGAGTATAAGTGAAAAATGTATAAATGAAGTTTTACTGTACATAGTATTCAAATTAAGATATCACATGGCTCTGTAGCTTCATGTGTTTAGCAGCTGTTGATTATAATTACTTATTAGCTACTGTCTGTCTGATTAGATACCCTGTAACTTTTATGTAGTTTTTGTGGTATAATTAAGTGGCTTATATTGCTGTACTCATTTGTCAGAGATGCATCTTTTTAGCTATGCAGATGAAATGTGGTGTAAATGATTACCAGCATTATGTTATTACTTGAATGCATGCTTTGTGTGCCCACAATGTAGCCGGAAGCTTGCGATAGCATTTGTCTACTGGTTACTGTGGAATAATACCACCATAACACAGATCCTTCCCACCTGCCATTTCATAGTTGCCTGGTCCAGCGACTAGTTTTGGCAAAACCTCTGACATCGCTCGTCCACTCATGTGAGCAAGGTCTCTCAAATGCCTTTCATGTTATACCAACATTTCTGAGTGTGGCGCTTATGCTCCCTTCTGTAATGTTACAAACATCAGTGATGTCTAAAGTTTGAATCAGGACCGCTGAAATCATGATGACCTGTTCTGCTGTAAATATAAACCATGCAGTATAAGAGTTCCTGTGAAAACTGTGTGTGTGTGTGTGTGTGTGTGTGTGTGTGTGTGTGTGTGTGTGTGTAAATTCACTTATTGTAACTACTGAACTACTTTCATTGAATGTGAAATAGACTATGTTGAAAATCAATATGCCTTTCTAAATAAATGTTTCATTTGACTCCTCATTGTACTACATGCACAAAACAAAGGAACTGAGTTAAAACTTTATAGGTAAAAATCACAATGAATTATGAAAAATAGGTGACAAACTAGTTAACAGAAATAAGAAGGAATGTTTACTTTTGAATTGCATAGGACTAGATAATCAGGAATGACTGCATCTAAATCCAATGTTGCAGTATCTCTATGTCTCTGAGAGCCATTCATCTGTTTTACCAAACATTTTTATAGCATGAGATTGAACTTAATCATCATCATCCTTTCTTTTGGAAATATATCACTATAATTGTGTATTATTTTAATTGCAGAGCTGGCTTTCCCAAACAGTTGGCAGCGCAGACCATCTTGAAAGCTATCAGCAACTACTTTGTAAATGTGATGTCTTCATCATTGAAGCAAATCTACTTTGTTCTACTTGACATGGAAAGCATTGGCATTTATGCAGCTGAATTAGCAAAACTTGATTCATAGAAGTCTTTCCTGGCATGCTACAACATACTTAGTGTGGTGGACACAGAGATCCTCACATACAGTCTTCTTGGTTAATGGAAACCAAAAAGGTTTAATTCTTATTTTTACTACCTGAAGTGTTTGTAAATGAATGTTAAAACATGTATGCTGTGGACTAAAGCAGGATGTGAAGTGGACACTTTATAATGAAAGTTGGTTATTGTAGAATTGCGTGCTTGAAGAGTGCTTGTGGAACAAAAAGGTGAGTATTGTTATCCTGTATGCACAATCTGTGGCTTCTGGTATACTAATTGCCTGATTTTGGTATCTTATTCATTGCCACAGTTACAGGCACTCAGGGTTAAAGAGTTTTAAATGTTGTGAATCATAGGAAGTAAAATTGAGGTGACAGGATGTAATGAAATAGTGCGAAAATAAAACCATATGTGTTCTCAACATGTTGCAAATCTGTATGAATGTATTTTATAGTAACAGGTACCATATAGAATGGACACTTATCTAAACATTATGTATAAGCAAAGATTTTAAAACATGTGTAAAACTGCAATTGTGTTGAAGTGCCTTACTTTTAGGTACAGGCAATAAACACACTACAGGATATTATGAATTTTGTATTTGTATTTTGCAGATTTTGTTTAGCCAGATTTTTTGTGTTATAGCATTTTTAGTGGTAGCACAGTTTGCATTGTTATAGCAACTGTTTTTGACAAGTCATCCATTTGTAAAAGAAAAAAAAATAATACATGCTAATCAGCATGTCATATAATTCTGGACTTCTCAGTATTCTTATACAGAGTAATTTCATAATGGCAAAATATGTGAAGTATTTGTATTCTGGGTGACAACTTTTTGAGAGTAATTTATTACTTCTGTTTTATGCGAACAGATTTTTTAATATAAAAGTGTACAAAATTTTCAGAACAATGAGGTGTTTGTTTTATATTTTGTCTATAAATGTGAAGTTCGGATTACAAAATTTATCAAGATTAATATAAAAAGTCATAGTTAGCACTATGGCTATTGCATAGTATCTCGTTATTAGGTGTAATAAATTTTATTGTTTTGTTACAGTATAATTGAAGTTACTGCATTTAGTTTGTGTGTTACGCAATTTTAGGGTAACTTGGAAGTCCTTGCATTCCTGAAATCATTGAAGAGGAGACAGCTATTCCAAACAGTTCCATGCATGACCACTTGAAATCAATTTATGTCATTGATAAATTTTACAATCCCTAGTCTTCAGGTTTTTAGTTTTTTCCATCCTTATAATTTGATTAAACGGGAAGAAAGGATGATTAATTGCACAAGAAAGAATGGCGAGCTACAGAAAAGAACTATTTCCGTTAAATTTGAAAATTATTTTCAGTTCAAAATTGAAGCCTTAAAGCAATTAACAACCATTAATGTATTTATTTTTGAGTGCTCATAGTATATTCCATTCATTTGTAGAACCTATGAGACAGTTTCTATCCCCACTTTACCACTATAGACACACGATGTAATTTGCTATCAGTAAGTCATGATTGATAATTACCCCCCCCCCTCCCTACTCACATACACTTACACACACACACACACACACACACACACACACACGTGAATTAAGTGTTCAAATTATTTTTCATGTAGTTTTTTTTTCTACTTTAAGAGTGAGTTGTTTGTTATAAAAGTTTGCAATCCATTATTTTATTTTTTGACTGTAGGGCTCATTAGCTTATGGTTCTTGTGATTATTTTGTTCTGTTGAGAACCTCATCCAGTAACTTTTCCCACTTGTGCAAGTCATATCCAAAATATCAAAAGAAAAGCCAGTGTCTCATAGAGATTAATTTATATATACTCTTGTTCATTTTATGTTCTATATCTGGTTTCATGTCAAGTACCTTTAAGACACTTACAGGTCCCAAGGAATGGTAATCTGTATTTGTTTTGGGTTGACATGGACTGTGTTATTGTGTTCTCTATTTGTTACTTGTATATTTGTTCTTATTTTCAAAGCATTCTTTTTTTTATGCACTCTGTACTGGAGTGTGCTTCAAAATGCATCTTTGTAATAAATATAAATTTGAGTGAGCTTAAATCCAGATATTTATTGTTCACTGTTACTCTCAACAACTTAGTGTAATTTGCAAAAGACACTCCTTACTCTGTGTGCATGGCATATCTTTAGATAACTTGACAGTGAAAACTAATAGTACAGGTTTGAGTGTTAGTCCAGTATACAGTTTTATCTGTTGCAAAGCTGCATGTATCTAGTTAGTAAAATTTTAAGACATACAAAGAAAAAATGAATATATTTAATAAATATTTTAGAACTGTGTTTCAGTAATCTGCGAGTAAATTCAAGCATCATAGCAACTTTTTTTCTGTAGTGCACTATTAGCATTGCCTATTTTGCTAGTATTGAAATGGAATTCTATATTTGGTGTATACATTTCATTAAATTTTGCACCATTGAGGGAGTTGACAGTGTCAATACGTAATACATAGTTGTTTGCTTATGTTATAAACATATGTCATACAAACTCATGAAGATAATGTCAATTTTAAACTCTGATACTCTTTGGTCTTTTTAGGAATGCAAAATCTGGCAAGTGAAAGTGACGCATACGGGTCCAGTGTATCCTTAAGAATGAGACTGTCACTGGATTCCCAATTCTTGTAATAAATTGATTATTAATTTAATATTGAAATTAACTGCTCCTGATAGAGTAAATCAATTATTCATATTTATCTATTCTCTATAATGGAAGTAGTTTGTCAAAAAATGTTAAAATTTCTTGTCTACAAAGGTAAATACGTAAAATCAGAAGAAAAAAATTAGGTGCCAAGAAAAAGTGGTTTTAATTCCACAGAGTTTTTTAGTAAACAGCACTGATCTCATAGAAAAATATCACTGGAGTTTAGTTTAATAAAATGGGAGAGTAGCTTCATAAGACTATTCCAGTTATAGAAATATGGTGGAATTAAGAACACTTTGAAGGCCTTATTATAATGTTACTGGCTGTACAACGAAGAGAAATACACTTATCTTCAACGCATGCCATTGCAAGTTTCAGTGAGCAGTCACGAAGTCAACTTTGGCAATTACACAAACCATATTAGTCTTCTACTAACAACTTCATCCACAACTTATGTGACAATTGGTACAGTCCCACCCCTCGCATTAAAAACAGCATTGTTGATAATGCAGACCTTTTAAAGAATTGGATTAAAAGATTTTCGATCTGTTAATAAGTATAATTCTTATATTCTGCAGCCAAAAATAATGTAAAAAATTTCCTTTGCTCTTGCTTTGTATTTGTTATTCATTGAAAACCATGTTTGAATGGAGAAGAAAAGTCAGCTGTTGTCCTCAATATCACTTTAGACTGACAAATTTTTGTTTGGCGTGCCCCTCCCCCTCGCCCCATGACCCCACAGAGAAAAGCCCACTCTATATATTTTTCCACCTCCCTCCTCCACCCACTCACTGATGTATGGGAGTGGGAATAATAAACGATTGTGAGCTTAGTATAGCAAAGATGTAAATACGTGTAAGAATGTTGTGTACTTGCATTTTGAAAGAAGTTTAATACAGTGAAGTGAACTGGCTGCTTGCCTTATGATTGTGGTAGTGAAATCAGAAATGAAAGTGGCATTAAATTTCTTTTCACTGTTGTGACCACCCAATGCACTGTAATAAGATTTGTTGTTATGTTGGATAATACAATTTTTGAATAAAAGTGCTTTAAATCTCATCAGTATTTCCCTCCACAAAATGTTCACCTGGACTGTCCATTATTCAACAAATTGCTATATACATTTCTCATATCTGAATCTGTAAAATAATTAGCTTCACTTGCTGCTTAGAGAAATGCAAAAATGTATTGTCCAGTATAAATATCATACATGTATTTTATCAGTGTAAGGAAAAGATAGATTGCTACTTACTGTAAAGATAAAACATGTTAAGTTGCAGAGAGGCACAATTAAAAGACACTTACACAAGATCTTTCAGCCAGAGCCTTCATCATATATATATAAAAGAAACACCACGCCATTCATTCACACAAGCGAGCACACCTCATGCACACACAACCGCCAACCTCAGGCAGCTTGGATCAGAAAGGCATTCCGGTTCGAGCTGCTGGAGTCTGTGGTCATATGTGCATGAGGTGTGGTTGCTTGTGTGATTGAATGGTGTATGTTTCTCTTTCTTTTTCTAATGAAGGCTGTGACCGAAAACTAATGTGTAAGTGTTTTAATTGTGCTTGTCTGCAATTTAACGTGTCATCTTAATGGTAAGTAGCAATGTATCTGTTCCTTACATTGTTGATATTCTAGCCTGGAGTTTCTATAGTTTGTTCCATGTGTTTTGTTGCATCTTTAGTTTAAGATAACTCGTACACTGACTCAGCTACTAAAATCTTGCTGAACTTAGTTGTTCTGTCACCAGGCATACATATTGGCATCTACCAAATTGTTTTGTGAACTGTTTGTAACTCTTTAACTGTGGTGTGTTTCTCTGTCTTGTCTTTCATTCCTGATGTTGATTTAGCCCTTGTTTGGCAAAGAATGTTGGGTTACATAGTTCTAAAAAATGCACTTGTCATTATCTTTGAAACTTCCTCTGGTCTGGCATCTTTCAACCCTTCTCTTGTCATTATTCTACTGTTGGTCCATTGAAATGACATTTCTTTTGCATCGCATTTGTTGTTATGTTGCACTTTGACAGTGAGGTATTTAGTGTACAAAATGATTTTAAGTAATTCTGTCACTAGTTTTAGTGCTGACTTGTGCATACAATTAAACTCAGTAAATACGCGCCTCTTTCTCTTACCATATGACTTCTATTGTTGTTTGGTGTTCAGTTTCATGTAAGTCGAATAAGCTAGTCATATTTTGAAAGATTTTATTACATTCTACTTGATTAGTGAGCCACAGAGCTATTTAGTGCTTATTCTTTTTTTTTTATCATTGCTGCCATTCTATGAGAGAATGTATCTTTGTCTGCCATAAGTGACAAATTTACTGGTCATTTAAACACTAGTTAATTTTAATTTTATGATTTTTGTGTGTTAAAAATGCTTTAAATTTTTATAAGACTGTTGAGATGTTCAGATTTTATGTAACCTGGATCTTTCTTTATGTGTTGAATTAAGCTAGAAAAAAAGCTGCTGATCTTTAGTGTGTAATGTAGCTCTACAGTAACTTGTGCAGGCATACATGAGATCTATGATTTGATGCAAATACATTTGCCTTCTTCTTTATGTACATAAGAATTGAGATCAATGAAATATACATCATAAAAATTCCATAGAAACATAACTTGTATTAGATAGGATGCCACAATTGTCTTTTTAGTGATGTATTGTAAAGTGTAACTTTCTTATGTTTTGACTGTTTAATGATGCATCTACATTGTAGTGGTGTAGTTTGTTCTCAACATGCTGAACAAATTCTCAGGGGTTGTGGAAGACAATGGAGCAAGCTCTGCACACCAGCTCCACAGCACGTTGGCAGCCGAGCAGGAGAGATAGTGCCGGGGGAATAAGCTCTGCTTTTATCAAGCAGCACCAGCACTGCATGTATATTCACTAGTTTCGATGGCACAGCATGACAATCACTTTGTAACAGCAACAGTACACACAGGTACTGTATTGTTAGATCACCAATGTTGACAGCAACCAGACACAAAACACTTGTATCCTGAAGTCAACCAAATTCTGCTGGTTTCAGCCGATCTAGAACAGGATGTTGTGAACAAACAGTAGATGTTTTTGTAATCAGTTTTCTTGTAATAACAAAGTTTTGTAAACCTTTTATTCTGTGGTACACTTTTCCAGCATTAATGTTTATGGTAAAGTAAAACATCAACAATTTGTAAGCAGTATGAGTTTACTCACTCAACATAAGCATGCGTAGCCATAGTGTGTGCTCATATTTCACACTCAGACACAAATAAATTCTTAGTTTTATAGCTGGACATGCAACCGTATAAAGCAAATGAATAATTAATAGACAGAGACTAAAAAAAAAAACCTCGTTTGCTGCAAAATATTGGAAAGGTTTTTATAATGAATCGTTGGAAATGAACTAGGAAATACTGCATAACTGTTACCAGACATTGAAATTGCTTTTGAATTAATATGTTCTGCTTTTGTAGCTTATTGCCTTCGCATACAGTGAACCATATAATTGAGATAATTCATATCACTCATAAACAATTGAGTAACAAAATGTAACTGGCTTTTATTAGTGCTAAATGTTTTTGCATTATTCAGAGTTCTGGCTTTTTAGTGGCTTAGGTGCTACTATTATTACAATTTTTCAGTTTTTTATATGAATATTTGCTATCAGTGATTTGGATAACCTTCATTTCCTGAGAATCTTTTAAATGACTGCCAGCATAAGGAGGTACTATTCCAAGGAACGAGTGGTGTATTGTTAAGTGTTTGATTATATACATTTGATTTTAGGCAGTAGCTATGAACCTTGTGTTAATTTCTTTCTTCTTTTTAATCTTCATCATTACTTCAGCTGAGTTCATTACATTGCCTTCATGAGGAAATGTCTGACATTATCATTGGATTATGCTTTTATGAATTTATTTAGTACTGTAATTATTAAATTTTTGATTCTGCTTTGGAGGACAACCATGACTGTAAAAATACAGTTAAATAATTATTCTTGTAAAAACACTATTTTATCATTGCTGAGGGAATTGTAATCAGTGCGGCGATAATGTAAAAATAACTGCATACTGTCTGTAAATAATATTTCAATGTAAGTGGATGCAATGTTACTAGTATCTTGATAAAGATAGTAAAGTTTTGCAGTGTGGGAATAAAATTGGCCTTCTTAGCTGGAGGAGAGAGTGAGTAAAGAAAATAAAGAATTAGTTGTACTCTAGAAAAGGTGCTAGATAAAGGAAGGGGAAGTGGGATAAATAGATGTTACTCTGAATAATAAAAAAATATTTGATGTGTGGGGGAGGGAAGTTATGGAATTAAATGATAATAAAGTAATCAAAATCCTTGCTAATGCTTTGCCCTTTTTTTTCCTGAGGCCATGTGTTAAATTTAAAAATAATTTTCTGTACTGCTCCATCTGAATAAATTATGACTGTAGGCTGTAAAATAAATGTAGCTGACGATTTTTGTCATCAATGAACATGTTAGTTTCTGATTTTGAAAGTGTTCTGCAACCCTTGATTTATGTAAAATGGGAGCCAGGCGCTAACATCCAATATATCAGGTCAGATCACAGCATATTGTATCCTTCTATTTTATGACCACAATTTTCAAGAAAATATGTTTTGCAAATCCAGCTAAGTAATTCCTGGAATGCTACTTTCATTTAATGTGTAATGTAGTCAGTGTCTGTCCATACTGTCTGGTAAATACACAACAGCATTTTTCAAAGTAAGGAACAAATAACACGGTTCTTACTCATCCTTTAACTTCACAGCATTATGATGTTATATTCTCATTATTGGAACAATGCTCACAAATGCTGCATCAGAGTGAAATGGCATGAAAATTTAAAGACAGCACACATGTGAATCAGAGTCAAGAGCTGCCAAATTTGGAAAAAATTTAACTACATGGACGCATCATTACAGCGACAGGAGATGGAGTGAGTGATGAGCACAATGCAGGAAAGAGTAAGTGTTGGATTTCCTAGTAATTGAATCTTTACCTACACAAGAATTAAATTGGAGACTCTGCTAATACTCACACACACGTGTATCCATGTCTGGTGGAACATTGTAACATAATTCTGAATAACACAGGCACTACAATATTGTATGTGCTGCTGTTGTCTGAGAGCAACAGATATCTATAATTCTTGCTTGTAGTTGCAGTGCAAGAAAGAAACTCAGGAAGAGAATCAGCTACAGTTCACAAGGCACTGCTGAAGTGGAGGAGAATGCTTATAAACAATAAACAACTGCATCACATAATGCATGTGGAATCAAAGGAAATCTGAAATTAAGAAATACTGAGAAGGAAAGGCCAGAGGGGGCGTGGGGTGGAGGGGGGGGGGGGGGGTGAGAGAGAGAGAGAGAGAGAGAGAGAAAGTGTATATTTCCGATCAACCATCATTTTTTCAAATGTCTACCTTATCTCTGTATCGCTTTTTGTTTCTTATGATTCCTCTATTTTTACTGACCACATCATTCATACTTCTCATTGGTTTCATCCTTCATTCAGCTATTTTGTTATTTCGTTTGAAAACAGACACATACAAACCCAAAAGTTACTTCATTATACCACTTCTTGTATTCGTTCTCTGTTGTTGTATTCAGTTCTCATCACAGTTACTTTGTAAATATTTTCTCTTTAGATACAAGGAAGTGAAGCTGCATGTATTTAGTGTTGCATTGCCAGTCCAGAAAATTAATTCTAAATCTGTTCAGGTGTTATAATTGTAAACCAACAGCTGGTACCTGTAGCACTCTTGAGTATCACTTGTGATACAGTGTTTTTCTGTCAGCTAGATAAGTATAATTTTGTATCAGTTACTGCATTTGTGTATACAATGAATTATTAAATTATTCAATGTTAGGAAATGAGTTGTCATTCCAAGATAATAAAAAAAAAATTTTTTTTTTCATATTACATAAACCAGAAAATATAATCAACTGAAAGCATTATTCTTTGCAAAGTAGTTCATCCATTTATGATTATTTCTAAATTTCATTGGATTTTCAGAAACTATAAATATCACTTGTCTTCCTGATCTAACAGAGGTAACAGATACCTATGATTGCTCTACAGCAAGCTTGGTGAAGTGAAGTCCTGGTGAAGATCCTGGACTCATATTTGGGAGGGTGTAAGATTCTTGTCCAGTTATCCAGATTTAGCTTTTCTATTGTTTTCCTAAATGGTTTAAGGCAAGTGTCAGGATGATTCATCTGAAAAGGACACAGCCAGTTTTCTTCCGAAATGTAAGCTTATGTTCTGTTTCTAATGATGTCATCATAGATGGGAAGTTAAAGCTTGATATTCATATTCCTTCTTTTTTGTTGTACTTTTGGACAATATGAAGTTAAATCCCCTCCCTTAGTTTCATTCCAAATATCATACATTTTCACATTCTCTTTGTACTAAAATGTTTACGTTGAAGGCAAACACAATGCAATAGCACTGACAAGCTTGTCATGGGGTGCCCCAATAAGAGATCCCCATTATCACTGCCCATATCACATAATGTTGTTGCTCCTGACTTGTGATAGGACTGCTTTGTATTTCAGATAAAGAATTGGTTTTCCTGAGTGATCTCACGTCTATCAATGCCTAATAGTAATTTTTTATGCAAATAATATCCACTCTGCCGTCTCTGTCTTTACTTGGTAACAATTTCAGTGAAGGAGGAGTTAAGACATGGAGCACCTATTTGCACATGATAGTTGTCTGTTTCTTCCCCCTCCCCACTCTCTCTCTCTCTCTCTCTCTCTCTCTCTCTCTCTCTCTCTCTCTCTGTGTGTGTGTGTGTGTGTGTGTGTGTGTGTCAGATATGTTTTATGCACCCACATGAATAATTATATCCAGGATTCAGAACTGACTGTATGCTGTGGCAGTAAAAATGAAATCCCTGATGAAGACTATAATTGCTGTTTAGTCAAGAAGCTTTAATACTTCAGAATTGGCAAATAGTTCAGAAACACAAACACTGCCATTGATTCACCACGAGTTTTGGTGCAAATAGTAGTAAAGGCAAAACTCTTTCATTACTTACGTCAGTATTTTCATATAGATACTATGGTCAATACTACATATCAACTAGACTTTTATTCTGAAAGCAAGATACATCTTTCTTTCTTTTTTCATGTTGAGTCAGTTTCATAGCTGGACAGATCAACCAAGAGAGTAGTCACGATATTACTAAAGTGACCACTAATATGAGAATTTTGGTCATTTTTGTTAATAACTATGTTAACAAACAATAATCAATAATTCTTTTTCTTCTAGGAAAGTGATTTCAATTGATACAAGGTTTTCCGGGATAGTGGTAGATGTAACTATCTGAATTTGCTACAACATGCTTTCATGAGTATTGTTATTTTCAAGTTTATGGTTCGTGCTATTTTAGTATTTGTAAAATTTCAGTTCAGTTTTAATGTGGGAAAATAAGACAAAAAATCGTGGTAAAATGTGAAATTTGAACAATGAGTTTTACAGACTTCAAAGTAGATGTCAACTAGTCATGTACTGTATGTTGCTTGTGCTGTGCTTCTGTAAAGCGTGAATTTTGTCTCTGTGTTTGGTGTTCAACAGACTATTTGTGGAAGATACACAAATATCAGCTATAGTAATGTCGCGTTATATATTTTAGTGTGACTGGCTGAATAAGTAGTGTTTTGAGGACATAATTTTATTAATGCAACCATATCATAAAAATTTTAAATACAGCTGTTTCTTCCAAGAGATTTCCCTTAATCTATTGTTTTTAATTGTGTAATAATCCATCAACTGTTTTGTCAGTTTATTCTGTATTTTCTTCGGTCAGTAGCTGTTATAATGCAATTTGCCTCACTGTGTTACAAAAATGGTATTGTAAACTTTTTGTAAATTGTTTTCAGATTTTGCAGTGTGAACATAGCAAAACTCTACACTGTGCAAAAAAAAAATCCATTGTGATGAAAAGACATAGCTCCTTGAATGTTGTTCTGGATGCTACATGTGTTCGTGTCATACTGAAATATACAAGTTTCAACTGTATCTATGTTCTCTAATTTTTGCCCATGTTTTTCAGAGTAAAACACGTCTTCCATGGCTGTCATCTTGTATTGTGAATAGGAAGAAGCTATTTATAATACTCATACCATTTTTCCTTTTACTCATAACTGTAATCAACAGGTATTTATGAATTATGCATTCATGGTTTTGACAATATTATGACAAGGATAGATTGCTACTCACCATATAGTGGAGACGTTGAGTTGCAGATTACTAAAACAAGTTATCTTTCTGGCAAAGGCCTTCTTTTAAAGTAACACCACACACACATTCACACACTGTGGCCTCGGCAGTCAGAAACAGTAGTCATGTGTGTGAGTTGCGCTTGCGTGAATGTGTGTGTGTGTTGTCTACTTTAGAAGAAGGCCTTTTGGCTGAAAACTCACTTGTTTAGCAGTCTTTTTGTCGTGGCTGTCAGCAGTTCAACATCTCCACTACACGATGAGTAGCAATCTATCCTTTTTATAATACTGTCATTATTCCATACTGGGTTTTCCATTGCATTAATGGTTTCCTTCTTTGGCTCTGCCTTGGAACACAGAGATATAAAAAGTTTTTCTATGGCATCATTGGCATTCTCTATAACACAGGAAGTACCAAAATGGGTGACACATGACTTTTATTATGAAATGACCTCTTTAATTTCTGACAATTGCACTTATGTGTAAACAGAATTACTTAGATTTTAGTCATGTTTTGATTGTAAACAATAATTTTAAATAGAAGTTACACTTAATCCATGTAACAAAATTGGTGGGAGAAGACACCATTAAATTCATAGTTTCAATAAAACATTTGTACGAAGGTTTTTCCTCTCAGAGGCTCTGACTCCCAGGAAGATGAGAGCTATTTGTTTCCTAGACTAAATTTGTAAAAAGATATTTGATAACAATATACAATGCATCCATCTTAAATTCTAATTCAAATTTGCCATGCTGGTTGTGGGCTGAGACTGGCCTCTTTTTCTCTCTCTCATTTTATTTTAATTTATCAAGTGTATGGTTGGTTTGCTAGTCGGTGTATTGTGATAAACATATAAAAGTCACTTGCAAATTACCGTGTTATTTGTGTGTGTAGGGTGTTCTGCTGTAACAAGTTAGTTGCATGTGTTTCAGTATATTATTAGCACTGTGCATTTGGGTACCCTGATATTTAATGTCAATGTTCCCCACATAAAAAATTTATAAATCAGATAAACTCTACTATCTACTTTGCACACGTGGTGGCTTTGATGGTTATTTCGTGTAGATCACCTGACTGCATGTACAGCTATTTTTGACCATGCATTTATAAATCAAGACAAGTGTGATTAAAATATTTAAAATTAGATGTGAAAACGAAATCAAAAATATATGAAAAGTTTCACACACCAGCTTGCTAAAAAGAGAGAGAGAGAGAAAGAAAGAAATTACTGTAAAAGGAATCAAAATGAACCAGCCACTCCGAGGATTGTGAAGAAACGGCCAGGGCAAATGATTGAGCAGCTGAGGGACTCACCTCCTACTACTTAGGCCCAAAATTGTGTAAGCACTCTGGTGTTACAATTTTTGCCTTGTTATCTTCATCATAATTTTAAATTATTGTTGTTCATACATTTATTGACCATTTCTTTTCATATTGCATCACAAAATGTACTTTGGACTGCCCTGATTTTTTTCAACTGCCACACTGACTATTCTTTGTAATATTTTCATGAAGAAATGGTAATGCACATTCAGTTCTCAGAACAATATTATTAAAAATTCTAACAATGTTATGAAAAGGACAGACTGCTACTCATCGCAAAGATGACATGCTGCATTGCCGACAGGTGCAACACACTTTAGCTGGCACTGTACTGAACATTAATACAAGCTGTTTGCATACCCATTGCATATATGAGGGGCATTTGAAAAGTCCGTGCAAAGTCCGAGAGATGGTATCTGTGTCATGTTTAGTTAGCAGCATCTTTGAAAAGAACATACACCAAGTTTCAGCCATATGGGTCTATTTATTTTGTTTGGCGTTCGTGTGAATCAAGAAAGTGAAGCGATAGTCAAAAAATGGACGAAGAAGAACTTCGTGTGGTGATTAAACATTACTTTATAAATGGCAAAATGCCTCAGTAGACTAAAGAGAAGCTTGATAAACATTACAGTGACTCTACACCTTCGATTAGAACAGTTTATAAGTGGTTTCAAAATTTTCGGAGTGGCCATGTGGGCACAAGTGATGCTGAACATTCTGGACGCCCTGTGGAGGTTACGACTCCAGAAATCATTGATAAAATCCATGATATGGTGGTGGATGACGGAAGAGTTAAGGTGCGTGAGATTGCTAGTGCTGTGAGCATCTCGAATGAACGGGTACATAATATTTTGCATAAACATTTGGACGTGAGAAAGCTATCCACAAGATGGGTTCCACAATTGCTGATGCTTGACCTAAACCGGAATCGTGTGAAGTGTTGCAAGGATGGTTTGCAGCTGTTAAGGAAGAATCCGCAGGATACATTACTATACTCCTGAGACCAAACAACAATCTAAACAATGTGTTACCAAGAGAGAATGTGCACCAAAAAAACAAAGACCAGTCCGTCGGCCAGAAAGGTTATGGCAACGGTCTTTTGGGATTCGCAAGGGATAATCCTCATCAACTATTTGGAAAAGGGTAAAACTATTACAGGTGCATATTATTCATCATTATTGGACCATTTGAAAACAGATTGCAAGAAAAACGCCGGCGATTGGACAGCAAAAAAGTCCTTTTCCATCACGACAGTGCACCAGCCCCACACACCTCAGCAGTTGTGGTCGCAAAATTAATGGAAATAGGATTCAGACTCATTTTCCAGACTTGGCTCCCTCTGACTACTATTTGTTCCCCAGTCTGAAGAAATGGCTGGCGGGAGAAATATTTTATTCAAACGAGGAGGTGATTGCAGCAACTAATAGCTATTTTGCAGAGCTGGACAATTCCTATTATTTTGAAGGGATCAACAAATTAGAACAGCACTGGACGAAGTGTATAAGTCCAAAAAAAAAAAAAAATGTCAAAAAATAAAAAAGGTTTACCCCAAACGCGTAAGTAGTTTTTATTTTTGCACGGACTTTTCAAACGCCCCTCGTAAAGTATTGTTATACTCAAAACAACTTTACATTCCCTATGGCAGATAACCCCTAACATTTTTGGCAATATCATTTTACATTGGTAGTTTTTACAATCCCCACTCTGATTTTATAGTATTAGTAGTAATAACCTGCACAGAGTGTCATGGTAAAGGGTATATGTTATTCTTGTGGGTGCTGGCTGGTGGACAGATCTCATCGATGGCCAACTCAGTTCACATCGTTCAAACTCTTACTCATGTGATTTTGATTGCATATTGTATTACCTTTTCAAACAAATCTCCAGCATGTTCCCTTGTCAGACGTAATAAATTTCTCCTTACTGTTGGGCCAATTCCCTAAAATTTTTGAAGTAGTGGAACTGGTTCCTCCCTTTAAAAGAGATGAAAAGAGTGAAGTTAATAACTACGGACCTATCTTGGTCCTATCAAGAATATCCCAGGTTCTTGACAAATCAGTGTATGATCGTGTTATCAAGTCTCTGGAAACAACTATTTCTAGAGCACTCATCAGTTTGGCTTTAGAAAAGGGAGATCAATAAACAGTGCCCTATATTGATTTCTAAATGACATTTATAATGCACACAATGATGAGAAGCATACAGCAGAAGTATTCCTTGACCTCACAAAGGTCTTCAGTCTCATCAACTGAGAATTACTCATAAAGAAACTGCTACAGTATGGAATTAGGAGAAAATGCAATGACTGGATTAGATCATATCTCTCAGACAGAGTACAATGAGTTTTAATCACTTCAAAATATGTTGGAAGCATACAGCCATTGGAGCAAGTAGTAAGACAGGGCATTCCTCAAGGTTCTGCTTCTGGTTATTATAGTTATCAGTGTCTCTCAGAAAGGTCTAACAGTAATGTTTGCTGATGATACCAATATACTCAAATCACTGTGCTAATAAATTCCATGACATGCTCTCTGATACAGACACCAAGTAGGTAAATTGATTAAACAAACAAACTTGCTGAATAAGGACAAAGCTGTGTATATAAATTTTCGCCAATCACCAACAGTTTCATCAAGGATAGATGATGTCAAATTTGAAATGTGTGTATAAACCAAGAAGTAGTCATGGAATCCTTGGGAGTTTGTATAGATGACTCTCTGTGGTGGGACAAACATCAAAAAAAGTTTGTAAACAGACTGAGTCCTGAGTAAAGTCTGTGACATTGAAACACTAAACTCCACATAGATTTCCCTTGTACACTAAGTACTCACATTGCATTGCATTCTGAGGTGTCTTGCACAGGTAGATATTTGTTATGCAGCAGGGATTAGTCAGAATAATAAGAAGAGTTTCTCTCTCCTCTGCCACAAAGATCCATTTCTGGAGCTCAGTATGTTTGGGTCCTGTCTCCTCATCGCTCATAGGTTGCCTAAAGGATGCTGCATTCTCGGAATGCTGTACAATTCGAGCAAATAACTTTAATAGTTTTATTTCAGTAACGCAGATGGCAGATATTTAACTCTGAATTTACAATGGTGTTGCAAACAATCAAGAGTCCTTTGCTGTATGCGAGGTCCATCTAAGCAATTGGTATGGATCACACGTCACTGCTATCGTATTGCTCTCTGCTAGGCCGCGTCTAATACTGTTCGGCTGAGGCTGGCAGGAGCAGTGCTTATATTCTCTTCAGCTAGAGGGCGCTCCTGTCACGGTGTGGTCCTTGTCAGCGGGCTACTGGTTGACGTCCTCTCACCGCCGTTTTTGCTCCTGCAATCTCCGTCTGCGTGCTGGCACTTGTCGATACACTGGAACACAGTATCCTGCCACTCCCTTGAATTTATGTTCATGAAGAAGAGTGTTTTACACGAAAATTCACACATTTAAAAAAAATTGCCAGATTCATCATTCCAATTACATATCTATAGTTAGTCAACTACCATATAAGGACACAGCATTGTAAGGCACATTAGAGCTGTTCTGTACAAAAAGTTACCTTAAAGCTTGAAATCAAATAGAGAACGATTAAGAGCAAAAGTAAACATTTTACTTCAGAAAAACTGCTTCTATATAATTGAGGAATTTATGAATATTGATCTAAATAAAGTTAATATTGAATTATCTTTCATAAGTTTATAGCTGATTTAGTTCTTTCTACAGATGTAACTGACGTTTTATCGTATTATGAGTTAATTACATTTATACAAATTATTCTTGTGATTTGTTACATATCCATTTGCAAGAACACACGAAAGGATTTCTGGGACCAATAAAAATCAAATCGGAAGTAGAATTTGACCGAATATATATATATTTCACCACTCTGCCTAAAGAAATCACAGTCTCAGGTGTAATAGTTCGTGGTACTATGTTTTATAGTGAATCATACTTCTTGTTATTGTAGTTCTTGGTCCAAAGACCCTTTTGATTCAGCTCTCCATGCTGGTCTACCTGTTGAAAGTCTCTTCATCTCTGCGTAGCTCCTGCAATTGACATATACGTGGAACAGTATACTGTAGTCAAGCCCCTGTCTCTCTTCATTAGTTATCTTCAGTATTATTCTATGGTATTACATTACAAAAGCTTCTGTTCTCTTCTTGCCTGTACTGTTCATCATCCCTGATTTAATTCCTTATAACGCTACAGTCTAGATAAATTGTTTGAGAAGAAATTTCCTCTCACTTAAATTTATACTAGACTAGAGAGCCACCCTGACTTCACACAGGTAGCACTAAGCATCTACAACCAGATGACTTGTCTGGCAAAGCAGTAATTTTGTTTACGCGCCACTGCATTAGAGTTATAACAAAAATTCAGAGAACAACATTAGGTAACTGAATTTCATTACTTCCATATAACTTAAACAATTTAAGCACTGCACACCAGGAAAGTTCTCAGGAGGCACATATGTTATCTGTTGCACATTTAATTGGCATTCGGAGTAACGTCTCATGGGAACAATGGGAGCTGCAAGTTACTTTGCCATCCGACCCACGCAGCTGCTGTGCTGCTACAGCATGTCCTTTCCAACTGCAACGAAGTTCTACACAAGCTAAAATTTCTCATCAACTGCCCAACTCCAGTGCCAGTTCGGCACAAGCTACATTTTCTGTGTTACTGTTTCCAGCATTTCCCTATACTCACTTCAAACATTAAATACATACCAACAAATCTGTTCTTACCAGTTTTAATATGTCGCACTTTGCACTGCAGTTGGGTGACCTTACACCTGTCTCCTGTGCCCACTAATCTTCCTTATGAATTGTTTTATCTATTAGTAAAAACTGAATCAAAATCCCTACAGTAAATCCTGAGATTAGCCAAACCTACAGACAGAAACTATCTATACCATTACTACACAAGTCACCTGACAGTGTGTGGCAGAGTATACTTCTGGTACTACTAATTGATCCCACCTTCCCTGTTTCATCTGTGAATGGAGCATGGGAAGACTGACTGTCAGTAAGCCTCTGTATTTGCTATAATTTCTCTAATGTTCTCATTGTGGTTGTGGTCATTTCACAAGATGTGTGTGGGATGAAATAATATGTTGTCGGACTCTTCCCGGGAAGTGCTGTGTCAAAAGTTCAATAGTGAATCTCTCTGTGATGCCCAATGCTTGTCTTGTAGCATCTTCCATTGGAGTTTGTTGAGCATCTCTGCAATGCTCTCGTGCCGACTAAATGACGAAACTCGCAGCTCCTCATTGGATCTTCTCTACGTCTTCTCTCTGTTGTAGCTGGTGTCTCAAACTGATGAACAATACCCAAGAATTATTCGAACAAGTGCTTTGTAAGCCATTTCTTTCATGGATGAGTTACATTTCCTGAAGATTCTTGGCATTTGATTTTCCTACTAAGTGTTTTATGTGGCCATTGCAGTTAAGGTTAAGTTGCTCTTAGATATTTTACAGTATATACTGTTTCAAGAAATTTGTCTTCTGTAGTGTAGTTGTAGAGCAGTCGATTTCTTTTCACTTTATGTGCAATATGTAATATTTATTTATGTTCAGAGTCAACTGCCAATCCCTGCACCATTTATTAATCCTCTGTAGGTCATTTTGCAAATCTATACTGTAGTCTGACATTGCTATTTTCTTATAGAAAACCACATCATCTCTGAACAGTCTTAAAGAGCTTCTGACACTTTCTGTTATATCATTTATGTACATTGTAAACAGTAATTGTCCTATAACACTCCCTAACCGTAACCCAGAAATTACCTTTACATCTGTTGATTCTGTTCCATTAACAGTGGCGTGTTGAGTTCTATGTGCAAGGAAATCCTGAAGCCAGTCACAAATCTGGTATGATACTCAGTAAGCTTGTATTTTTTTCACCAAACGGCAGTAGGGACTTTGATTTGCAGTTAGATAGATAGCTGTCAGCATATTCCTCTATTTCAGGGAAAGTTTCCTCACTGTAATCAGTCTGAAATTTATATCCCATTACTTCAGTTGCCATCAACCTAAATAGTGGAACTCTTCTATTACTTTTAATGTTTCATTTTCTAACACAATTCACTCAGCATCACCTAATTCAACTGCATTAAATTACCTTTGTTTTCATTTTGTATACGTTGACATTAAAACTTCATTTCAAGACACTGCTGATTTGGTTCAGCTATCTTCCAAGTTCTTTGCCATCTCTGATATAATTACAATGCATTTCACAAACCTAAAAGTTTTTATTTCTTCTCCCTTATCTTTAATTTCTTTTCCAAGTTTCTCATTGGTTTTCTTTACTGCCTGCTCTATGTGCAGATTAAATGAAACTCATTTGCTGTTGATGATAAAAATCAGTTTCAGCTTAACTGTATCTACACTGTCACAACACAAGACGCAACAAATAATGTAGATGTGCATAGTTCAGAATGAAATTATACACTCAGGTAGTACATATATCTTTAGAAATAACCTATTTTTGAAAATATAATTTAATTGGATACATAAAAATCTTACTCATGAAGTGGTAGCATAAGAACCCATATTTAGAGGTATTGAAATTTGCAGTCTTCTGGCAGGAGGGTTGAAGGTGAAGCTCTTTCTCTTCATCCATCTTCCTTCCCTTTCAACTCTTCTGCCAGAAGGAGCCACTGGCTCTGAAAGCTTGCAAATTTCAATACCGTTATATGTGTGTTCTCATGCTACCGTGTTGTGAGTAGATTTTTTTGTCTATCCAACTATGTTACACATTGGTGGTAAGATGTTCAACAAACTCCAATTGACTTAAAGTGAGAAATTTGGAATTCCTTCCAATTCAAAAGAAAATTTAAAAATCTCATTGTCCACTCTTTCTACAAATTATTTTAATATTTGGATTCAAGGACTGAGAAGTTCTGTTAGCTACAAGTACCTGTGTTTGTGATAAAGCTGTATTACAAGAAGTAATTTGCTATAAGAAAGATTCAGTATTTACAGAAATATTTTCTTTGAAAAATACCAATGTAATCAAGAAAACATTAAGCTACTAATAGCAGATAAATAGCAGCTAGCTATATCATAAGACAGGAGATAGGGATTAAATTCAGATGCAATAAGCATGAATAGCATTTAGCAGTATAATTTATCATTTCTTCATGATAGAATCTACGGATAAACCTAGATTTAATTAATTAATTCTAAACTGCTGCCTCCATATTTTATTCCAACTGCAGACATTTTTCTGTACAATTTGTAGTTAATCCTTCACTCCGCCCCCCCCCCCCCCCCCCCATCCCCCCGTGTTTTATCCCTGATAACTTCAGAATCTCAAAGAGTGTATTCCAGTCAAGAAATATGCCAAGTACACACTCAAAGTATGTTCTGGAGAATACGTTTTCTGTGGTGTGTTAAGCAGAACAGTATACTGGTTTCCTGGTAATCTGCTCTAATAATGAGTGATAATATTGCTTTGATGCATACCTTGTTTTGCAAACTCTATCTTGACCTGGACCATAATGAGCTAATGGGATGTTCAGATAAATCTTTCCATGGGGGATAAAAAGGACATAGCTTGCATTTCACACCAGGAGGAGCTGCTGCTGGATGGCAAGTTTTTGTGTACCTGGAAATGGTTAAAGGCAGAAATCACATCGCCAAAACGGAGGACCAGAAGGAAAGCTTCAAAAACAAACTCAAAGGGCAGTTTAAATTGAAAAAGCTAGGAGGAGGGCCAAATTGCTTGGGCATCAGGATCATTCCACAAATTAAGGTCTATGTTTCAATCTAGTACACTTCTATTGGTCAGGAATGCCATTTTTACCAGTGGTAGTGTGCTTTCTATTTCATCCTTCCTCCATCCATCATGGGTTATTTTGTTGCCTAGGTAGCAATTCTTAAACTTCGTCTCCTTCATCATCCCCAATTCTAATGTTTCTTGGTATTCCCATTTCTTCTACATCCCATTCTCTTGTCTTTCTTTGATTTACTCTCAGTTCATATTCTGCACTCCAGTACTAAATTGGTGATCCCTTATCCTCGTTTTGCTTTTGTTGATTCAAGGTGAAAAAAGAGCTTTATAACAAACACGGGTACTTGTAGCTAACAGAACTTCTCAGTCCTTGAATATAGATATCAAGATCAGCCAGGCAGCCTTAGCTGACCGAGACAGGCGCAGCAACAGGGAAGTAACCGAAATTGTGTCATTTACGAGTTCCTAAACAGGAGCTAATTTTATTGTATCATCTGTGTGCTTTAATAGTGTAGTTTCTTGAGTTTCTGCATGTAAATTTAATAGCCAATAGCCACAGTTGTCGCGTTTTCATCTGCATCAGAAAGTAAACCGATTTTGTGATATAGTACAAGTTCCCAATCAGGGGCAAATTATTTAGTTTCACCTGAGTGCTTTGGTAGTTAGGTTTGAGAATATCTGTGTATTACTAGACACAGTTGCATTTCCATCAGGGTCTAGAGTAGAGTTGCGCAGCATGTGCCGATAGTCTGTTTATCTGCATAGTTTAGTTTTCCACGGTCTTTAGTATGGACAGGGACTGCGACTGTTGTGTGCGGATGCGAGCCGAGTTGGTGACACTTCACTCTCAGCTTCAGGCTGTGATGGCCTCGGTTACACAGCTTGAGGCTGCAGTGGATCGGCGCCACTTTTGTGGGCCGGCCATGGGGATCCAAAGGACATCCAGCACGTCAAGAGTCCTGTGATCAGTCCTCATCAGTGGCCAACCCAATTACTGCTTGCGCTAAGGCTAACCCTTCACCTGTGGTAGAGTGGGAGGTCACCCCGGGGCGAAGCAGGTGGCGAAAGACTTCTCAGGTGGCCACATGTAAGGCCTCCCCGGCTTTGTGTGACAAACAGGTTCCAGGTGCTGTTTGTGGTTGACACTGTCGCTGAGCCAGATGCTGTTGCCTGTCCTGTTTCAGAGGAAGCCACTCGGCCTGCACGATCCAGGCAATCGCAGAGGGTGGGATTACTGGTAGTTGGGAGCTCCAATGTTAGGTGCGTTATGGGGCCCCTTAGGGACTTGGCTGACAAGAAGGGTAAGAAAACTGGGTGGAGTCATTCCAGATGTGGAAAGGGTCCTCCCGGATGTCATGAGGAGCACAGGGTGCAGCCAACTGCAGGTGGTTGCTCACGTCAGTACCAGTGATGTGTGTCACTTTGGATCAGAAGAGATTCTCTCTGGTTTCGAGCGGCTAACAGAAGTGGTAAAGGCTGCCAGTCTTGCTTGCAAGATGAAAGCAGAGCTGATCATTTGCAGCATAGTCGACAGCACTGATTGCGGACCTCTGGTACAGAGCCGAGTGGAGGGTCTGAATCAGAGGTTCAGACTGTTCTGTGACCGTGTAGGCTGCAGATTTCTCGACTTGCGCCAAAGGGTGGTTGGGTTTCGGGTTCCGCTGTCCACTAGACGCAGGAGGTGGCTACACGGGTAGCAGGGGCTGTGTGTGAAAAAGGGTGCAGGCTGAACATAGGAAGAACGTAGATACAGGAACCATTGGTATAACAGTTGTAAATTGTCGAAGCTGTGTTGGGAAAGTATCAGAGCTCCAAGCGCTAATAGAAAGCACTGATGCTCAAATTGGTATAGGCACTAAAGCTGGATATAAGCTCAGCTGAAATTTTTGCGAAGAACCTAACGGTGTTCCAAAAGGATAGGCTAAACAAGGTTGGTGGTGGTATGTTTGTTGCTGTCAGAAGTAGTTTATCTTGTCACCAAATTGAAGTAGAAACTTCCTGTTAATTAGTATCAGCAGAGGTCATTGTTGGCAACCAGAATAAAATAATAATTGGATCCTTTTACCACCTCTCAATTCAAATGATACAGTTGCTGAAATGTTCAAAGAAAACTTGAGTTTGATTTAAAACCTATACCCGACTCATATGATAATACTTGGTGGTGACTTTAATTTACCCTCGATATGTTCATGAAAATACATGTTTAATTCCGGAGGTATGCATAAAATATCATCCGAAATTGTGCTAAACGCATTCTCTGAAAATTATTTCGAGCAGTTAGTTCAGGAGCCCACGCGAATAGTAAACGGTTGCGAAAACACTACTCAAGAAAGATGGTAGGAGTAATCCACTAAATTACAGGTCCATATCGTTAACGTTGATATGTTGCAGGATTCTAGAACATATATTGTGTTCGAAAATTATGAATTACCTCAAAGAAAACGGTCTATTGACACACAGTCAACATGGGTTTAGAAAGCATCATTCCTGTGAAACACAACTAGCTCTTTATTCACATGACTTGTTGAATGCTATTGACAAGGTATTTCAGATCAATTCCGTATTTCTGGATTTCGGGAAGGCTTTTGACACTGTACCACACAAGCAGCTCGTAGTGAAATTGCATGCTTATGGAATATCGTCTCAGTTATGTGACTGGATTTACGATTTCCTGTCAGAGAGGTCACAGTTCATAGTAATTGACGGAAAGTCATCGAGTAAAACAGAAGTGATTTCAGGTGTTCCCCAAGGTAGTGTTATAGGCCCTTTTCTGTTCCTTAACTATATAAACGATTTTGGAGACAATCTAAGCAGCCGTTTTTGGTTGTTTGCAGATGGCGCTGTCATTTATCGACTAATAAAATCATCAGAAGATCAAAACAAACTGCAAAACGATTTAGAAAAGATATCTGAATGGTGTGAAAAGCGGCAATTGACCCTAAATAACGAGAAGTGTGAGGTCATCCAGATGAGTGCTAAAAGGAATTCGTTAAACTTCGGTTACACAATAAATCAGTCTAATCTAAAATCAGTAAATTTAACTAAATACCTAGGTATTACAATTACGAACAACATAAATTGGAATTACGAACAACATAAATTGGAAAGGACACATAGAAAATGTTGTGGGAAAGGCTAATCAAAGGCTGCGTTTTATTGGCAGGACACTTAGAAAATGTAACAGACCTACTAAGGAGACTGCCTACACTACGCTTGTCCGTCCTCTTTTAGAATACTGCTGCGCAGTGTGGGATCCTTACCAGGTAGGACTGATGGAGTACATCGAAAATGTTCAAAGAAATGCAGCATTTTTTGTATTATCGCGAAATATGGGAGAGAGTGTCACAGAAATGATACGGGATGGGGGCTGGAAATCATTAAAAGAAAGGTGTTTTTCGTGGTGATCGAATCTTCTCACGGTATTCCAATCACCAATCTTCTTCTCCGAATGCGAAAATATTTTGTTGACACCGAGCTACATAGGGAGGAATGATCACCACGATAAAATAAGGGAAGTCAGAGCTCGTACAGAAAGATATTGGTGTTCATTCTTTCCACGCGCTATACGAAATTGGAATAATAGAGAATTGTGAAGGTGGTTGATGAACCCTCTGCCAGGCACTCGAATGTGATTTGCAGAGTATCCATGTAGATGTACATGTAAATTTGTAGAAAGGGTGGGTAAAGTTCATCTTATATTTTCCTTTCAAGACAGTGTTCATTCCATTCAATTGTTCCTTCACGTCCTTTGCTGTCTCTGACAGAATTACAATGTCATCAGCAGATGTCAAGATTTTTATTTCTTCTCCGTGAATTAGTTCCTTTGCCAAATTTTGCTTTTGTTTCCTTCACTGCTTGCTCTATACACGGATCAAATAACATTCGGGATAGGCTACAATCCTGTCTCATTCCCTTCTCAATCACTGCTTCCCTTTTGTGCCCCTCGACTCTTATAACTGCCGTCTGGTTTCTATACTAATTTTAAGTAGCCTTTCGCCCTCCTGTATTTTACCCCTGCCACCTTCAGAATTTGAAAGAATTTTAGTCAGGATTGTCAAAAGCTTTCTCTAAGTCTACAAATGCTAGGAACGTAGGTTTCCCTTTCCTTAACCTATGTTCTAAGATAGGCCGTAGGCTAAGTATTGTCTCACATGCTCCAACATTTCTATGGAATCCAAACTGATCTTCCCTGAGGTCGGCTTTTACCAGTTTTTCCATTTGTCTGTAAAGAATTCGTGTTAGTATTGTGCAACCATGACTTATTAAACAGATAATTTTGTAATTTTCACATCTGTCAGCACCTGCTTTCCTTGGAACTGGAATTATTATATTATTCTTGAAGTCTGAGAGTATTTTACCTGTCTCATACATCTTGCTCACCATATGGAAGAGTTTTGGCATGGCTGACCCTCCCAAGGCCATCAGCAGTTCTAACGGAATGTTGTCTACTGCTAGGGTCTTGTTTCAATGGTCTTGTTTTGACTTGGGTCTTTCAGTTCTCTGTCAAATTCTTCACACAGTATCATATCTCCCATCTCATTTACGTCCTCTTCCATTTCCATAATATTGCCTTCGAGTACATCACCCTTGTATAGGCCTTCTATATACTCCTTCCACCTTTATGCTTTCCGTTCTTTGCTTAGGGCTGGTTTCCATCTGATCTCTTGATATTCATAAAAGAGTTTCTCTTTTCTCCAAAGGTCTCTTTAATTTTCCTGTAGGCAGTATCTGTCTTATCCCTAGTGATATATGCTTCTACATCCTTACATTTGTCCTCTAGCCAGTCCCACTTTTCCATAATGCACTTCCTATTGAACTCATTTTTGAGATGTTTGTATTCCTTTTCACTTGCTTCCTTTATTACAGTTTTATATTTTCTCCTTTCACCAATTAAATTCAACATCTCTTGTGTTACCTGAGGATTTCTACTAGCCCTCATTTTTTTAGCTACTTGATCCTCTGCTGCCTTTACTATTTAATCTCTCAAAGCTACCTATTCCTCTTCTACTGTATTCCTTTCCTCTATTCTTGTCAATCGTTCCCTAATGCTCCCTCTGAAACTCTCAACAACCTCTAGTTCTTTCAATTTTTCCTGGTCCCATCTCGTTAAATTCCTACCTTTTTGTAGTGTCTTGAGTTTTAATCTACAATTCACAACCAATAAATTGTGATCAGAGTCCACATCTGCCGTGGGCATGTCTTACAATTTAAAACCTGGTTCCTAAATCTCTGTTTTACCATTATATAATCAATCTGAAACCTTCCGGTGTCTTCAAGTCCCTTCCACATATACAACTTTCTTTCACAATTTGTAAGCCAAATGTTTGCGATGAGTAAGTTATGCTCTGTGCAAAATTCTACCAAGTGGCTTCCAGTTTCATTCCTTGCCCCAGTCCATATTCAACTACTACATTTCCTTTTCTTCCTTTTCCTATTATCGAATTCCAGTCCCCAATGACTATTAAATTTTCGTCTCCCTTAACTAACTGAATAATTTCTTTTAGTTCATCATACATTTCTTCAATCTCTTCATCATCTGCAGAACTAGCTGGCATACAAACTTGCACTACTGTGGTAGTCCATGACCTTCGTGTCTCTCTTCACTTGATCTTAAGACATCAAAAGCTCTTTCAAATTCTAATTCTGGATGCTTTGTCTCTTCCCTGTCAACTCCTGTTTCTTCATCCATCACATCATCAAAGAAGTTCTTCCCCTCATAGAGGTCTTTAATATACTCTTTCCACCTATCCACTCACCTTCTCTGCATTTAACCGTGGAATTCCCATTGCACTCAATTTTAAAATTAAAATTTAAAACTGCCTTGATTGCAGTCTTGTTAAAATATTTTTTATTGGAGTGAGTGACCGGTTTCGACTCTATGAAAGAGTCATTTTCAGACTCCGGAGTGGTGGACAGACACTGCTAGATGAGCTCCGTCGACCCTCGATGCTCGTGTAACTGCTCAATTTTTCTGCCTTTGCTTTAAATTTCACTGAAGGTTGTTTTGACTTTTCTGTATGCTGAGTCGGACCTTCCAACAATCATTTCTTTTTCGATTTCTTCACATTTTTCATGTAGCTTCCTTAATCTCCATATTTATTTCATTCCTAAGTGACTTGTAATTCTGTATTCTTGAATTTCTGTTAACATTTTTGTACTTCCTTCTTTCGTCAATCGAGTGAACTGTTGTTTTTATTTACATACAGTTGCATGTAGGCCAAATTTGTGGAATCATATTTTCATGTTTATCTGTAATTTAACTGACTTATTCTTAATAAACTATTACATTTATCATCAGTGAAGAGTGCTTGACTTGCCATAAAATTGTTAGGTCGGGACTTTGGTGTGATGGGTGCTCTAGTTTTTTCCATGTGGGTGACTGTAGTGGCGTGGGAATAGGGGAAGTAAAGGAGACTCATCAGTGGTTTTGTAGGATATGTAGTAGAGATAGGAATATACTAGAACAGGATGGGAAAATTGCCACCCTTCAGGCTGAGTTAGACAAGGCAAGGGGAGATCTTGACAGGTTAAGTAGGGAAGTGGCAACAGGCAACAGGAGGAACAGGCCTAGAACTTTGTCTGACAACTTCGTGGTGAATGTGGAAAATAGATTTGACCTGTTGCTTCAGCTAGAAGCTGGTGAGCCTCAAGCAGTTGCAGGTATAGACAGGGCACAACAAACTTTCAGCAGCAAATTGAAAAGTAATAATATAGGGAAATCAGTAAAGAGAAAGTGTTGTTGTTAGGTAGTTCCCATGGAAGAGGTATTGGCCAACTTTTGCAGGAACTAGGATCAGAATACCAGGTCACCAATTTTTTTAAACATACTGCTGCCTGGAGCAGGTGACAGAGGATATAGGATCACTTTGTAAAGATTTCACTAAGGAAGACACCGTGGTTATAGTGGGTGGGCCAGGTAATAGTATTGACAGAGATCCTAGGTACAGTATACAGGGTGTTACAAAAAGGTATGGCCAAACTTTCAGGAAACATTCCTCACACACAAATAAAGAAAAGATGTTATGTGGACATGTGTCTGGAAACGCTTAATTTCCATGTTAGAGCTCATTTTTGTTTCGTCGTCCACCTACGCTCAATGGAGCACATTATCATGATTTCATACGGGATACTCTACCTGTGCTGCTAGAACATGTGCCTTTACAAGTACAACACAACATGTGGTTCATGCACGATGGAGCTCCTGCACATTTCAGTCAAAGTGTTCGTACGCTTCTCAACAACAGATTCGGTGATCGATGGATTGGTAGAGGCGGACCAATTCCATGGTCTCCACGCTCTTCTGACCTCAACCCTCTTGACTTTCATTTATGGAGGCATTTGAAAGCTCTTGTCTATGCAGCCCCGGTACCAAATGCAGAGACTCTTGGTGCTCGTATTGTGGACGGCTGTGATACAATACGCCATTCTCCAGGGCTGCATCAGGGATTCCATGCGACGGAGGGTGGATGCATGTATCCTCGCTAACGGAGGACATTTTGAACATTTCCTGTAACAAAGTGTTTGGAGTCATGCTGGTACGTTCTGTTGCTGAATGTTTCCATTCCATAATTAATGTGATTTGAAGAGAAGTAATAAAATGAGCTCTAACATGGAAAGTAAGCGTTTCTGGACACATGTCCACATAACATATTTTCTTTCTTTGTGTGTGAGGAATGTTTCCTGAAAGTTTGGCCATACCTTTTTGTAACACCCTGTAGAGTGTGACCTGGCAAAGATTGCACCGAGCGAAGTGGCGCAGTGGTTAGCACACTGGACTCACATTCGGTAGGACGAAGGTTCAATCCCGCGTCCGGCCATCCTGGTTTACGTTTCCTGTGATTTCCCTAAATAGCTCCAGGCAAATGCCGGGATGGTTCCTTTGCAAGGGCACGGCCGACTTCCTTCCCCATCCTTCCCTAATCCAATAGGACTGATGACCTTGCTGTTTAGTCTCTTCCCCCAAACAACCCAACCCAACCCCCAAAGATTGCATCAGCATCGAAACATACTAGTGTTGAGTTTGTATCTGTTCCCAAGCACCATGACGGGCCTAATTTGAACTCATCTGTCAAGAGAGTTAATTTGGAGTTGGAACAGCTGCTTATGTCAGGTGCAGGTTCACACATTGGTGTGGTTCCTGTTGATTCTGTCAATAGGTAGGATTATACTAGGCATAGCATTCACCTCAACAGGAAAGGGAAGGGTAAACTGGCTGGGAAAATAGGGGTAAACTGGCTGGGAAAATAACAGGAAAGGGGGAGGCACTGTCATGAGTGATAAAATACCAGTGGTTATAGGGTTCAGAAAAGACCCTTTTTTAGGGTAGGGAGGAAAGAAAGAAACCAAGTTTTAAGAGAGGTTAGGATTAATTCTAGCTTATTACATCAGCATAAACAGCTATTGGTTAAGCATTTTCAACAATCAGCAGAAATTTCAACTCTACCCAATGTTAACTCAGTCAATGTGAAATGTCAGCTACCTTTATTGCATCAAAATATTTGAGGACTGAGAAATAAAATTAATGAATTAATTATCTACCTAGATGAATTAGAGTCCTCAAAAACAACTGACATAATCTGCCTCTCTGAACATCATGTGACCACTGGTATAAAACTTTTAAGTGTTACAGGATTTAGGTTAGCATCTCACTTTTGTAGAGCAGAAATGGAGAACGGAGGAGTTGCCACATTCATCAGGAACTGTCATAAATTTAAGAACATAGACATTCATAAATTTTGCCTAGAACACCATATGGAAGCATGTGCAACAGAAGTAGAATTTAACAAAAAATCCTTCATAATATTAAGTGTATATCAAGCATCTGCAGGTAACTTTAATCTGTTCATAAACCACCTTGAAGCTGTACTGGCCAATTTACCAACCACAAACAAAGAAATAGTGGTTGCTGGTGACTTCAGTGCAGATTTCCTTAAAGACTCTCCCAATAAGAACTTATTTGAGTTAGTAACACTATCATTCAACTTAATTTCCACTGTAAAGTTCCCCACTAGGGTAGCCAATTGCTCGCAAAAAGCCATTGATAATATCTTCATAGAAAAGTCCAATGAACAGAATTATATTACAAAACCAATAGTCAATGGTCTCTCAGACCATGACATACAGTTCCTTCTGTTAAATGTTAATACTGAACAGAATATAAAATCTGTTAAATCTGAGCTCAAGAGCAAAATCAATAAGCCAAATTTGATTATTTTAGGGCACTCCTTAGAGACTTTCACTGGAGTGATGTTTACAATGCTCATGACATGAATGAAAAAATAACACTTTTGCCCATAAAGTGCTTACCTTATCTGAACACTGTTTTCCCCCCCAAAACTAATCATGGTTAGAGCAAAGTCTACAAAGAAGTCATGGATTACTCAAGGAATAGAGCTATCTTGTAAAACAAAAAGAAAACTGTATCTGTCAATCCGAAACGGTTCTGATGCTGATGCTTAGCACATTACAAGAAATACTGCAAAATACTAAAGACTGTAATATGGACATCAAAGCAAATATATTACAAGGAAAAGATAGTCATAATCAGATAACAAAATAAAGACAAGATATAGTGAAGGATGAGACCGGTAGAACCAGAAATGAAGAGGGACAAATAGCATTAAGAGTAAATGATACATTGTTGACAGATGTGTATAGTGTTGCAGAACATTTTAACAAACATTTTATAGCTGTTATTGAAAAGATGATGATGTCAGGTTATGTAGATGCTGCTATGGAATACCTCAGACCAGAATTTCAAGTAACTTCCAAGTAACTCCCTCGCTACACCAGCAGAAGTAATGTCCATCATAAAATATTTAAAATCAAAAACATCTAGTAGGTATGATGAAATATCAACAAAGTTAATTAAAGAATGTGATTCTCAGTTAAGTAACATATTAAGCTATCTGTGTAACCACTTGTTTATCAGTGAACTATTTCTTGAATGGTTGAAATATGCTGAAGTTAAGCCACTGTTTAAGAAGGGAGATAAAGAAATAGCATCAAATTTACATACAATTTCACTTTCGCCAGCATTCTCAAAAATTTTAGAAAAGGTAATGTACAATCAGCTTTATAACCATCTTATCACAAATAACATACTGTCAAAGTCACAGTTCGGATTTCTGAAGGGTTCTGATACTGAGAAGGCTATGTACACTTACAGTGAAAATGTACTTAAATCATTAGACAGAAAATTGCAGGCAACTGGTATATTTTGTGATCTGTCAAAGGCATTTGACTGTGCAAATCACAATATCCTTTTAAGTGAATTAGAATATTATGGTGCAACGGGAAAAGCTGCAAAATGGCTCAAATATTACATCTCTGGCAGGAAACAAAGGGTGTTATTAGGAAAGAGACATGTATTAAGATATCAGGCATTATCCAACTGGGAACTAATTACATGTGGGGTCCCACAAGGTCCCATCTTAGGGCCCTTACTTCTTCTTGTGTATATCAATGACCTTTCATCAGTAACATTTCCAGATGCCAAGTTTGTTTTGTTTGCCAGTGATACAAACATGTCACTATACTTTGGAAAAACACACTATGTGCAGTTCAGAACTTGTAAGGGGTTTCCCATGAGTATATGCCTAACATACGATGACAAGCAGGTAGAAGAAGTGGACAGTGTTAAATTCTTGGGATTACAGCTTGATAATAAATTCAACTGGGAGGAGCACACCATGGAACTGCTGAAGCGTCTTAACAAATCTCTATTTGCAGTGCGAATTATGTCAGACATAGGGGGATGTTCTTGTTGTGGTCTTCAGTCCTGAGACTGGTTTGATGCAGCTCTTCATGCTACTCTATCCTGTGCAAGCTTCTTCATCTCCCAGTACCTACTGCAACCTACATCCTTCTGAATCTGTTTAGTGTATTCATCTCTTGGTCTCCCTCTATGATTTTTACCCTCCACGCTGCCCTCCAATACTAAATTGGTGATCCCTTGATGCCTCAGAACATGTCCTTCTAACCGATCCCTTCTTCTAGTCAAGTTGTGCCACAAACTCCTCTTCTCCCCAATTGTATTCAGTACCTCCTCATTAGTTATGTGATCTACCCAACTAATCTTCAGCATTCTTCTGTAGCACCACATTTCAAAAACTTCTATTCTCTTCTTGTCCAAACTAGTTATCGTCCATGTTTCACTTCCACACATGGCTACGCTCCATATAAATACTTTCAGAAACGACACATCTATACTCGATGTTAACAAATTTCTCTTCTTCAGAAACGATTTCCTTGCCATTGCCAGTCTACATTTGATATCCTCTCTACTTCGACCATCATCAGTTATTTTGCTCCCCAAATAGCAAAACTCCTTTATACTTTAAGTGTCTCATTTCCTAATCTAATTCCCTCAGCATCACCCGACTTAATTCGACTACATTCCATGATGTTCATCTTATACCCTCCTTTCATGACACTGTCTATTCTGTTCAACTGCTCTTCCAAGTCCTTTGCTGTCTCTGACAGAACTACAATGTCATCGGCGAACCTCAAAGTTTTTATTTCTTCTCCATGGATTTTAATACCTACTCCGAATTTTTCTTTTGTTTCCTTCACTGCGTGCTCAATATACAAATTTAATAACATCGGGGATAGGCTACAACCCCGTCTCACTCCCTTCCCAACCACTGCTTCCCTTTCATGCCCCTCGACTCTTATAACTGCCATCTGGTTTCTGTACAAATTGTAAATAGCCTTTCGCTCCCTGTATTTTACCCCTGCCACCTTCAGAATTTGAAAGAGAGTATTGCAGTCAACAGTGTCAAAAGCTTTCTCTAAGTCTACAAATGCTAGAAACGTAGATTTGCCTTTCCTTAATCTAGCTTCTAAGGTAAGTCGTAAGGTCAGTATTGCCTCACATGTTCCAATATTTATACAGAATCCAAACTGATCTTCCACGAGGTCGGCTTCTACCAGTTTTTCCATTCGTCTGTAAAGAATTCGCACTAGTATTTTGCAGCTGTGACTTATTAAACTGATTGTTCAGTAATTTTCACATCTGTCAGCACCTGCTTTCTTTGGGATTGGAATTATTATATTCTTCTTGAAGTCTGAGGGTATTTCGCCTGTCTCATACACCTTGCTCACCATATGGTAGAGTTTTGTCAGGACTGGCTCTCCCAAGGCCGTCAGTAGTTCTAATGGAATGTTGTCTACTCCCGGGGCCTTGTTTCGACTCAGGTCTTTCAGTGCTCTGTCAAACTCTTCACGCAGTATTGTATCTCCCATTTCCTCTTCATCTACATCCTCTTCCATTTCCATAATATTGTCCTCAAGTACACTGCCCTTGTATAGACCCTCTATACAGGGTGTTACAAAAAGGTACGGCCAAACTTTCAGGAAACATTCCTCACACACAAAGAAAGAAAATATGTTATGTCGACATGTGTCCGGAAACGCTTACTTTCCATGCTAGAGCTCATTTTATTACTTCTCTTCAAATCACATTAATTGTGGAATGGAAACACACAGCAACAAAACGTACCAGCGTGACTTCAAACACTTCGTTACAGGAAATGTTCAAAATGCCCTCCTTTAGCGAGGATATGTGCATCCACCCTCTGTCGCATGAAATCCCTGATGCGCTCATGCAGCCCTGGAGAATGGCGTATTATATCACAGCCGTCCACAATATGAGCACGAAGAGTCTCTACATTTGGTACCAGGGTTGCGTAGACAAGAGCTTTCAAATGCCCCCATAAATGAAAGTCAAGAGGGTTGAGGTCAGAAGAGCATGGAGGCCATGGAATTGGTCCACCTCTACCAAGCCATCAGTCACCGAATCTGTTGTTGATAAGCATACGAACACTTCGACTGAAATGTGCAGGAGCTCCATCGTGCATGAACCACATGTTGTGTCGTACTTGTAAAGGCACATGTTCTAGCAGCACAGGTAGAGTATCCCGTATGAAATCATGGCGGTGAATCGAGGAAGTACAGTACATACTGACGAAACTAAAATGAGCTCTAACATGGAAATTAAGCGTTTCCGGACACATGTCCACATAACATCTTTTCTTTATTTTTGTGTGAGGAATGTTTCCTGAAAGTTTGGCCGTACCTTTTTGTAACACCCTGTATACTCCTTCCACCTTTCTGCTTTCCCTTCTTTGCTTAGAACTGGGTTTCCATCTGAGCTCTTGATATTCATACAAGTGGTTCTCTTTTCTCCAAAGGTCTCTTTAATTTTCCTGTAGGCAGTATCTATCATACCCCTAGTGAGATAAGCCTCTGCATCCTTACATTTGTCCTCTAGCCATCCCTGCTTAGCCATTTTGCACTTCCTGTCAATCTCATTTTTGAGACGTTTGTATTACTTTTTGCCTGCTTCATTTACTGCATTTTTATATTTTCTCCTTTCATCAATGAAATTCAATATTTCTTCTGTTACCCAAGGATTTCTACTAGCCCTCGTCTTTTTACCTACTAGATCCTCTGTTGCCTTCACTACTTCATCCCTCAGAGCTACCCATTCTTCCTCTACTGTATTTCTTTCCCCATTCCTGTCAATTGTTCCCTTATGCTCTCCCTGAAACTCTGTATCACCTCTGGTTTAGTCAGTTTATCCAGGTCCCATCTCCTTAATTCCCACCTTTTTGCAGCTTCTTCAGTTTTAATCTACAGTTCATAACCAATAGATTGTGGTCAGAGTCCACATCTGCCCCTGGAAATGTCTTACAATTTAAAACCTGGTTCCTAAATCTCTGTCTTACCATTATATAATCCATCTGAAATCTGTCAGTGTCTCCAGGCTTTTTCCATGTATACAACCTTCTTTTATGATTCTTGAACCAAGTTTTAGCTATGATTAAGTTGTGCTCTGTGCAAAATTCTATCAGGCGGCTTCCTCTTTCATTTCTTAGCCCCAATCCACATTCACCTACTACGTTTCCTTCTCTCCCTTTTCCTACTACCGAATTCCAATCACCCATGACTATTAAATTTTCATCTCCCTTCACTATCTAAATAATTTCTTTTATCTCGTCATACATTTCTTCTATTTCTTCGTCATCTGCAGAGCTAGTTGGCATATAAACTTGTACTACTGTAGTAGGCATAGGCTTCATGTCTATCTTGGCCACAATAATGCATTCACTATGCTGTTTGTAGTAGCTTACCTGCACTCCTATTTTTTTATTCATTATTAAACCAACTCCTGCATTACCCCTATTTGATTTTGTATTTATAGCCCTGTATTCGCCTGACCAAAAGTCTTGTTCCTCCTGCCACCGAAGTTCACTAATTCCCACTATATCTAACTTTAACCTATCCATTTCCCTTTTTAAATTTTCTAACCTACCTGCTCGATTAAGGGATCTGACATTCCATGCTCCGATCCATAGAACGCCAGGTTTTTTTTCTCCTGATAACGACGTCCTCTTGAGTAGTCCCTGCCCGGAGATCTGAATGGGGGACTATTTTACCTCCCCATCATTATTTAACCATACAGTAAAGCTGCATGCCCTCGGGAAAAATTACGGCTGTAGTTTCCCCTTGCTTTCTGCCGTTCGCAGTACCAGCACAGAAAGGCCGTTTTGGTTAGTGTTACAAGGCCAGATCAGTCAATCATCCAGACTATTGCCCCTGCAACTACTGAAAAGGCTGCTGCCCCTCTTCAGGAACCATATGTTTGTCTGGCCTCTCAACAGATAACCCACCGTTTTGGTTGCACCTACGGTACGGCTATCTGTATCGCTGAGGCACGCAAGCCTCCCCACCAATGGCAAGGTCCATGGTTCTGGGGAGGACATATGGGATATAAAAATAAAAAAAGCTGGCATACTATGCTTACTTTCATTCCATAATGTCATATTGGATTATTTTTTGGGGTAATTCATTAAGCCAAGGTAAAGTTTGCCAAGCACAAAAAAGTGCAATAAGATTTATATGTGGTGCAACTCATAACATCCTGCAGAAGCCTGTTTAGGGAACTAGGGATACTAACTACTGCTTCCCAATATATTTATTCCGTAATGAAATTTGTCATTAAAAATATATCACTTTTTCAAACCAACAGCTCAATTCATGGAATCAATACTAGAAATAAGAATAATCTTCACAAGGATTTAAAATCACTTACTCTTGTACAAAAAGGTGTGCATTCGAAACACACATTTTCAATAACTTGCCAGCAGCCACAAAAAGCTTAACAACCAATGAAATTCAGTTTAAGAGAAGCCTAAAGAATTTATTGGTAGCCAACTCCTTCTACTCCATTGATGAATTTCTCAACGGAACCAACTGATTTGTGTGTGTGTGTGTGTGTGTGTGTGTGTGTGTGTGTGTAAAATGATTCTTTCATACAGTGTTCAATAAAAAAATGACAATCATTCCACTTGGGACCTGTGGAAGGTACATTAGCTTATTTGTTTCAGTTGTTAATATTTGTCATGTATTATTGTTTTTCTGACATGTTCTACATCCTGGAGGACCTCCTCACTACGGATCAATTGGAATGAAAGTAAATCCAATCTAATCTTTTCTTCTGTTTCCCAGGTTTTCTTCACAGCTATGTTCCTTCTATCTGTGTTTTTCATTCCAACTTCTTGATTGCCATTTTTACAGATGTCCATCCCTCTTCAACTGGACTGCCTACTGAGCTATTCATTATCACAGTATCTATAGCTTCAGAGAACTTCAACCATATCTCTTCATTCCTTAGCACTTACATATCGGACTTTGTTGTGCTTTTATTCTTCCTGACTAGTGTGTTAAACTTCACCCTATTCTTCATCACTACTAAATTGTGATAGGAGTCTGTATCTGTCCCTGGGTACCCCTTACAATCCAATATCTGAATTTGGAATGTTTGCCTGACCATGATGTAATGTAACTAGAATCTTCTCGTATCTCCGGTATAGCAAGTTCATTACGTTTTATAAATTGCAGACACACTAATCTTCTCCTTTATGCACATCTACTTTCGCAACGTCCATTTCCATGTGTTATTTATGTTACAACATTTGCCATTCTTAATGTATTGTGCAAATCATGTGCAATCAGGTGTTCTTTAACACTCCTTGCTTTCAATCAGGTTGCATACTTCACTGGAAGTAGACATCTCCATGAGAAGTCATGCAATTCTGCTTCTTCAAGAACATAGATTTTACTAAGCACAAATTATGTATAAATAAGTCACAGAAAATAATAGTTCCTGACTCTTCTGGAAATAAACAAAATGGCAAACTTCTGTAAGTGGATGCTCTTAGCCAATACTGTACTTTGAAAGTTTTTTTTTAACTCACACATTAGTGCAGGAGAACGCTGTTTGTAGGTTCAACCAGGAGGCACTTGAATATGATCCACCCACATGTCATCAGTTTGTTCACTGAAAACACAACTTTCAGTTGAACTTTGAGTGAAGACAGTACCACATTGAGCAGACAAGTAAGTGTGCTAGCCAAACATCTATGGTAGGTAGAAATAAATGTTGTGTGACTAGGGCCTCCCGCCTGGTAGACTGTTTGCCGGGTGCACGTCTTTCGATTTGACACCACTTCAGTGACTCATGCGTCGATGAGGATGAAATGATGATGATGATTAGGACAACACAACACCCAGTCCCTGAGCGGAGAAAATCTCCAACCCAGCCGGGAATCGAACCCGGGCCCTGAGGGTTGACATTCTGTCATGCTGACCACTCAGCTACCAGTGGCGGACACATGGTAGATAACAATAAAGTTCACATAGCAGTCCAGGAAAAAACCATGTAGGGCTGGGTTATCATCTACAGGTACACCACAGTGGCTCTGTAAACATTGGCTGGTTGTGACAAGTGAAGCTGTGGTGATTCACAACATATTTAGAGGTGGCCATGTGACATGGCATTGGCAGATGTATCCTTCCATGGCATATGTAGCAATCCTGCCAGACATGAGCATAATAATTTCGACTGATCCATCCGTACTTCCAGTGGGATTACAAGGAGGAGGATTTTATTATGAGATATGTGGCATGGCGAGAGTTGCTGCCTGTTCTATCCATTTCATATGAATAATGGGAACAGAGACTCCACAGCTGAAGCAATGGCCATTAAAGTAAATAAGTGTTGCAGCTGGTGCAGTTGAAAACATAAGCACTATAATAGAGGAACCAGAATTAGGGCTGTAATTGCCACTATGGACACAGCAAAGCCTGGTAATGTTCTTAAAATAGTAATGAAAGAACAGAACACGAGAATACATTGGATAAGATATGAAGTGAAGAATACAGGGCACTAACAAATGAAGTAAACAGATTTACATTGAAACCAAATCAGAATATATGACAGAGAGAGAGAAATTTTGTAGATCTTGTCATACAAACAAAAGTAATGCTGCATACAGGGAGATGAATGGAAATTTTGGCAAAATAGAAAGGTTTATGTGTGAAGCAAAAGCCTCAGTTAAGTGCAGGCAAAAGGGAACATGGTAGGAGTATATGTACAAGAACTGTTCTACAGCATGGTGGCAGAGTATGAGAGTGATATGGAAAAAATAGGTAATCCATTTAATATGGGCAGAGATTGAGCACTGAATGTTCTGAACTAAAACAAGACAGCAGGAACCGACAACACTTAGATTGAGATTAAAGAAATTGGTCTCAGATGTGAGAATTACAAGATGGTTTTATTTGGTGTCCAGAATCTGTAACATCAAATTTTCATCAAAAACATTACTTTCAGGCTACGGAAGAATTGCACTGGAGATAATGTGAAAACTGTCAGTAAGTCAGTACGAATCTCATATTTGTGAAGTACTGACTAGAACAATACATCCTTCCCAAACCATATGACATTCCCAGACCATTATCCCTACCCAAGGATATTATCTCTGCAGTTGCTCCCAGCTCCCAAGCATTACCACCTACACCAGGTCCACCACTGGTAAGTCGTACTATATCAAAGGTGGATCATAATGCGAAACCACATATGATGTTTACCAACTAAAATGTGTCCACTGCACATTCCTACATATACAGGGAGGAAAAAAACTGTGTCATGAAATTTTAACCCTAGATAGCTGATGCCAGTAGGAACCTAAATTACTAATGTTGGGTATGTCAACAATGAACCATTTTTAAACTACGGAAACTTGACCCTACGCGCTCCGGTTGGCCGTGGGATCCCCTGTTGCTGTTCATCGGTTGACAGACAGTGCTATGGTTGTCAGTTCACACATATAAACGTCCCTCACCCCGTAACTGCACCAACATGATATGCATGCGTATCGAATAGGTCTTCTGTTTGTCTCCACCTCATGTTGGAGGCATTCACACACAAGCTTCGCTTCAGAGCACACACGCATCACCTGCAATTTAGTCATACAGTAAGCATGGAGGCACAGTATTCATTTGATGAACAACAAGATATGGTTTTTGTTTATGGACTAGCTGACAGTAATGCACATGTAGCTCGACGGTTGTATGAGGAACGGTACTCAGCAAGACGCCACCCACACCAGCAAACATTTACAGCAATTCACTGGCAACTTGGTGAAACAGGCTCATTAGTGCGATATCTTGGTGATGCTGGAAGACCTTGAACACGACAGGATGCTGCATTTGAAGAGACTGTTCTCAAGTGCTTCGAGGAAGCACCTACAACAAGTACTCGAGCGGTTGGACACGACATTGGGGTCACTCATCAATTAGTCTATGAGGTTTTGAGCGATGACGGTCAGCATCCATTTAGTTTTCACCCTGTCCAAGACCTAAATCCTGTGGCGGACTATGAGTGCAGCCTAGGGTTTTGCTGGTGGTTTCTGTGACATGTTTCATGAGATCCCGGCTTCCCTGCCATTGTGTTGTTTACCAATGAGTGCACCTTCCATGGGGATGGCCTTTACAACAATCACAACATTCGTTACTGGGCAAGGAGAAATCCTTGCATCACATATGTTCATGGACACCAGGAATGATTTTCGCTTAACATTTGGGCAGGCATTGTGGGTGACCATCTGATTGGCCAGGCTGTCTACCTCCTCGACTTACTGGGGCAAATTACCTTCACTTTTTGCAGCTATGTATATGGTTCCAGCATGATGGAGCACCCGCAAATAACAGTCATGCTGTGCACAGGTATTTAAATGAACTTTTCGACGGCCGGGTGGTGGTGGTGGTTGTTGTTGGGATGTTTAAGGGGGGACTAAACAGCGAAGGTCATTCCAAAAAAACAGGCGAGACGTAAATTTGTGGAGCAGGTAAAACCCCAAGGGGAAGGAGACACCCCCCCCCCAGGCACTGAAAGAACACAAATGCGGCAACGAACACTACAGGCAAGAAGAGGACAGATGAACACCAGACAGAAGAAAAGAAGATGGCCGGAGACTGGTTGACTGACCACGAGAAAAAAAAGGGAAAGAGTCAACCATCCGACTACACATTAAAATCTGCAACCAAATATGAAAGAGTCGAGGACAAGAGACACAGAAAGGGAAAGGTGCAGGACCTCCCTAAATGGAACCATAAAAAGGACTACCACGGATAAAATTTAAAACGTCGTCAGCCATGGAGGCATTGTCACATAAAACCAAAGGCAAAGTGCCCAGGAGATTAAAAGACTGCCGGAGGGTGCGCAGTCGGGGACACTCCAACAAAATGTGGGCGACCGTCAGCCGGGACCCACACCGACACAGGGGGGGATCCTCCTGCCGCAAAAGATGGCTGTGCGCCAGGTAGGTACGGCCGATGCGGAGCCGACACAGGACGACAGAGTCCCTGCAAGAAGCCCGCAGGGAGGACCGCCACACATCGGTCGTCCCCTTAACAGCCCGCAGTTTATTCGGGGATGTCAGGCCACGCCACTCATCAGCCCACATCCCAAGCACCTTACGGCGCAACACCAACTGCTGATCATGAGCCAGGAGGCCGATCTCCAAAGCTGGGGCGTCGATCGCCCCTTTGGCCAGCCTGTCGACACGTTTGTTCCCCGGGATGCCAACGTGACCTGGTTTCCAAACAAAGACCACCGAACGACCAGAGCAGGTAATGGCGGAAAGAGACTCCTGAATAGAGGAGACCAGAGGAGAAGAGGTATAGCAGCGGTCGATGGCCTGGAGGCTGCTCAGGGAGTCACTGCAGATGACGATGGACGTACCTGAGCAGGAACGCATATGCTCAAGAGCGCGCAATATGGCCACCAGCTCTGCAGTAAAAATACTGCAGCCAGCCGGCAAGGAGCGCTGTTCAACATGGGCAGCGTGAGCAAAAGCGTAGGCAGTACGACCATCAACCAGAGAACCATCAGTGTAGACAGTCTCACAGCCCGAAAATGAGGCAAGGAGCGCAAGAAAACAGCGACGGAGGGCCACAGGCGGAACCGAGTCCTTGGGTCCCTGTGCCAAGTCCAGACGGATGGACAGCCGGGGCAAACACCAGGGAGGTGTAGGTGCACGGACCCGGAAGGGAGGCAGAAGAGGGAATGACTCCAGTTCTGACAGCAGGGACTGGACGCAGACAGCTATGGAAAGCCCAGACCGAGGTCGCTGTTCGGGCAGATGGAGGACCATGGCAGGGAAAAGCAGGCGACGATTGGGATGGCCCGGCGAGCAATGCACGTGGACAGCATAGTCGGCGAGCAGTCGATGGCGGCGAATCCACAGTGGGGGAACCCCGGCCTCTACCAGTAGACTATCCACGGGGCTCATACGAAAAGCGCCAGTTGCAAGCCGAACCCCTCAGTGGTGTATGGGGTCTAACAACGTCAACACTGAGGGCGATGCAGACCCATAGGCCAGGCTCCCATAATCAAGCCTGGACTGCACAAGGGCTCTGTACAATCGCAACAGCGTGCAGCGATCTGCACCCCGAGACATGTGGCTCAGGCAGTGGAGGGCGTTGAGGTGCCGCCAGCACTTTCGCTTCAGCTGGGTAATATGAGGAACCCATGTGAGCCGGGCATCAAAGATGAGCCCTAAGAAGCGGCAAGTGTCCACCAGTTCAAGCAGGTGGCCGTCGGGGTAAAGTTCAGGATGAGGGTGGACCGTCCGACGCCTGCAGAAGTGCATAACTCGAGTCTTGGCTGCAGAGAACTGAAAACCATGAGTCAGAGCCCATGATGCTGCCTTGCGAACGGCTACTTGTAGCCTGCGTTCGGTGACTCCCGTAGTCGTGGAGCTAAAGGAGATGCAGAAGTCGTCAGCATACAAAGAAGGAGACACCGACGACCCCACGGCTGCAGCCAGACCATTAATGGCCACTAGAAATAAGGAGACGCTCAACACCGAGCCCTGCGGGGCCCCGTTTTCCTGTGTATAAGATGAACTAGAGGCGGCACCGACTTGCACCCGGAAAGAGCGGCGCAATAAAAAGGTTTGAAGAAAAGCCGGGAGCCGACCATAAAGACCCCACTCATGCAACGTAGCAAGGATGTGATGCCTCCATGTGGTTTCATACGCCTTCTGTAGATCAAAAAATACAGCAACGAGATGCTGACGTCAGGCAAAGGCCGTACGGATAGCAGATTCCAGCCGCACCAAATTGTCCACAGCAGATCGGCCCCGACGGAAGCCACCCTGGGATGAAGCGAGAAGACCGCGCGACTCAAGGACCCAACACAAACGCCGCCCCACCATACGTTCGAGCAATTTGCACAAAACGTTGGTGAGGGTAATGGGATGATAGCTGTTCACCGCCAGTGGGTCCGCAGCGGGCTTCAAGATGGGGACAATAACACCCTCTCGCCATTGCGACGGAAACACGCCTTCGCTCCAAATGCGGTTAAAGATGGTGAGGATGTGTCTCCGGCAGTCCGTGGAGAGATGCTTCAGCATCTGCGCGTGGATGCAGTCTGGTCCTGGTGCTGTATCAGGGCAATCGGCGAGGGCAGCGAGGAATTCCCTCTCGCTGAAAGGAGCATTGTATTTTTCAGAACGACGCGGGTGGAATGATAACGGCGTCTGCTCGGCTCGCTCCTTTAGAGAGTGAAAGGCGGGGGGGTAAGTTGCAGTCGCAGAGCTCTTAGCAAAGTGCGCGGCAAGGTGTTCAGCAATGGCGGCAGTGTCCGTGCAGACAGTGCCATCCAAGGAGATCCCAGGGACACCCATAGGGGTCTGGTATCCATAAATCCGCTGGATCCGGGACCACACGAGCGAGGGGGAGACACGGGAGCCCAAGGATGAGACATACCTCTCCCAGCACTCCTGCTTATGCCGTGCAATAAGACGACGGGCCAAGGCACGAAGCCCCTTAAAGGCAATGAGGGTCTCTAGAGACAGGTGCCGCCTATGATGCTGGAGAGCCCGCCTACAGTCGCGAATAGCCTCAGCAATCTCCTGCGACCACAAGGGTACAGCCTTCCTCCGAGGGAGTCCAGAAGAGCGGGGGATGGCAGCCTCGGCTGCCAAAATGATTGACGTGGTTAAGACATGGACCAACTCGTCAATGTCACCCTGTGGGGGAGACTCAATGGTTGCAGCGGAAGTAAGAACCAGCCAGTCAGCCCTGTTGAGAGCTCAGCGGGGCAGGCACCCAGAAGAATGACACTGGAGCAGTGACAAATAGATGGGAAAATGGTCACTACCACACAGGTCAGGATGCACTCTCCAGTGGAGGGATGGGACAAGTCCGGGGCTGCAAAGAGAGAGATCGATGGCCGAGAATGAGCCATGGGCCACACTGAAATGTGTGGGAGCACCGGTGTTCAAGAGGCTAAGGTCGAGCTGAGCCAACAAATGCTCCATGGCACGACTGCGGTCATCGGAGACAGTCCCACCCCATAGAGGGTTGTGGGCATTGAAATCGCCCAGTAACAAGAAAGGTGGCGGCAATTGGGCTATCAGTGCAGCCAGGACATGCAGCGCGACATCACCATCTGGTGGAAGGTAAAGACTGCAGACGGTAATAGCCTGCGGCGTCCACACCCTAACAGCGACAGCCTCTAAAGCTGTTTGTAGAGGGACAGACTCACTGTGAAGAGAGTTAAGGACATAGATGCAGACGCCACCAGACACCCTTTCATAAGCTGCTCGGTTCTTATAATAACCCCGATAGCTACGGAGGGTGGGGGTTCACATTGCTGGAAACCAAGTTTCCTGCAGAGGAAAGGATGAAGGCTGATAAGTTGGCGGAGCTCAGCTAGATGGTGGAAGAAACCGCTGCAGTTCCACTGGAGGATGGTGTTGTCCATGGCTGAGAAAGGCGTGAAGGGACAGGGAAGGCAATTTACGCCGCTTGTTCACTCACTGCCACCGATGCAGTACCCGTGCGAGTGACATCCATGGTGTCTGAGGGACCAGCGAGATCAAGATCCTCAGCGGACGCCAGAATCTCGACCTCATCCTCAGACGCAGAGCTCGAAGGGTGCAGTGCGGTCAGTGCCACCGCAAGGACTTTGGCCTTAGAGGTTTTGCGCCTGGACTTCTCATGCTGAACCTTGGGTTTCACCGGCTGGGAAAGCTTCACCGAATCAGTCTCCGGGATGGAGGAGGATCGCGAAGCCCTACGGCCAGCCGCTGGTGGGGACTTATGCCAGTGTCAGGCGTCATCCTTCCCGCTGGTGGAAGCCTGGGAAGGGAGGGTCCCAAGGGAACCCTTACGGGTGAGAGCAGCCGAAGAAGGTAGACGCTTCTCCGGCTGAGAAGCGGGGACGAACGTCCCCAATGGGTGGGAGGATGTTGCTCCTGAGGTGGGTAGTGCAGGAGCAACCGGTTGGGTAGAACCCCTCACAGGCAAGGGCGCAGGAGGAGTTGTACTGCTCATCGAGCTGGCTGGAATTCTCGAAACTGATGGGGCTAGCACAGTGGTTGTAGCAGCTGTGTAAGAAGACGTCATTCTCACGGGATGGAGTCTGTCATATGTCCTTTTGGCCTCAGTATAGGTCAGTCGGTCCAGGGTCTTATATTCCATGATTTTTTGCTCTTTCTGAAAGACTTTGCAGTCTGGCGAGCAAGGTGAATGATGCTCTCCGCAGTTGACACAGATGGGAGGCGGGGCACATGCAGTACTGAGATGTGATGGGCGTCCGCAATCTCGACATGTGAGGCTGGAACTGCAGCGAGACGACATATGACCGAACTTCCAGCACTTAAAGCACCGCATCAGGGGAGGGATATAGGGCTTGATGTCACAACGGTAGACCATCACCTTGACCTTCTCCGGTAATGTATTACCCTCGAAGTTCAAGATGAAGGCACCAGTAGCAACTTGATTGTCCCTCGGACCCCGATGAACACGCCGGACGAAATGAACACCTCTACGCTCTAAGTTGGTGCGCAGCTCGTCATCAGACTGCAAAAGGAGGTCCCTATGGAAAATAACACCCTGGACCATATTTAAACTCTTACGTGGTGTAATGGTAACGTTAACATCCCCCAACTTGTCACAAGCAAGTAACCTGTGTGACTGGGCGGAAGATGCCGTTTGTATCAGTACTGACCCAGAGCGCATTTTGGACAAGCCCTCCACCTCCCCAAACTTGTCCTCTAAATGCTCGATGAAAAACTGAGGCTTTGTGGATAGAAAAGACTCCCCATCAGCTCTCGTGCAAACTAAGAATTGGGGCGAATAACTGTGACCTCCATCCTGAGACTTACGCTCCTCCCACGGCGTGGCCAGGGAGGGGAACGTTTTCGGATCATACTTCTGAGCATTAAATTGAGCCCAAGAACGCTTAGAGACTGCTGGCGGCTGGCCGCCAGCGAGAGATGATGTACCACGCTTCATTGTGAGTCATCCGCCCTGATGCCACCTACTCTGACCAAGGGCCCTCCCCACGTGCGCCACCCAGACGCAGCAATAGCCACCTGGCAGGATGGCCATTGCCGGGAGTCCTGATGCCCCAGGGAGATGGGCATCTACTCCTTGGCATACGTGGGAAGTTAACGGCGCAGGCATCAGTAGAGCGATCCCTGTGTTGTCAGGGGGCTACAACCAACAGGGTACATGGCGGCCCCAACACAACGGACTGGCTACCGTGCTGGATGTTAGGTGAATGTGGTCCATGGTCGCCGTCAGCGCAGAAAGTGGCACTGCACAGCGCAAGGTGGAAAGTGCACGCAGGAACATATCCATGCCCAAGAGATGGAGAGCGGGTAGGACTGCAATGTAACGACAAAGAAGCTGGCGAAAGATCTGATCGGAAGATGGACACAATGCACCAAGTAAGGCGCCCTTCCCCAATCGGCTTGCTCTTCGGAAAAATTTGAGACATGGAGGTCAAACCCAACAGGGGACCATCAAATATGGCTGAAAAGTTTGAGACTCCTTTTAGTCGCCTCTTACGACAGGCAGGAATATCGCGGGCCTATTCTTACCCCCGAACCCGCAGGGGTGTTGACGGCCGGGTAATTGGCAGACGTGCTCGTAGGACATGTCCCCCCGTGATCAGCAGACCAGATGTGAACCACCTAAAAAGGAAGAGGAAGTAATGGATCACATTCAACATGCCACCAATCACATCAGGAATCTTTGAAAGAGTTCGGCAAAGCACCGCTCGACGTTAACAAGCTTGTGTCATGTCAGAGGGTCACCAGTTCGAGCACAATTTGTAAAAGACTTTCTGTATGTGAACTAACACCTGTTGACAGGTTTGTTCCCGATGTGTCTTATCATGTAACTACAGCGGATGTGTCGGGACCCTGGCGAATTGCTCCCAGAGTGGAAGGCTGGTGCGCTACCACCAAGTGGATACATCACAATCTCCAGCAGGCAAAGCATTCAAGCTCATGCATTGGCCAGAGCACCTGGCAGCAGGGCAATCCTGTGGACAATCTAAACGTGTGACGCCAAGTTTCCGTAGTTTAAAAATGGTGTGTTGTCGACCTTCCCAACATTAGTAATTTTGGTTCCTACTGGTATCAGCTATCCAGGGTTAAGATTTTCTCCACCCTGTATATGAATGGTCCCCCATTAAATGAGCTGAGGGGATATAGAAGAACTGTTTGCCATGCAGACACCCAGTACCCAGTGGGGTGTATTTTTTCCTTCTTTTCCTGTTGTTGTTTATTTTGTAAGATTTGTGGTGGGTCTTGCACCAGCACTAGCGAGAAGTTGCATCCCTGGCCAATATAACAGGGCAGTATTTTGCCAACCTCAATACACCTCCAGATGAAAGTAGTACTACCCTTATATTCTCTTCTCAGAGTAGTTTTTTGGTGGTCTGGATTCTTCCGTGCCACCTCCCTGTCGATCCAACTGCGGTGAAGATTCCTGGAATGCTTCCGCAAGTTCTCTCTACCGCGCTATTAAATAAGTAACCACATTTCCCACAAACAAGGGTATATTTTGCCCACATTTTCACTATTACTTTTAACAACACAACTAACAATTGCTACGGTAATACCACTCTCTTGGGTACATTCAAAACAGCTGTACATGCATACTGTAGGATCTGAGAGAAAAAAAACACAGCTAAACAACTATCACTATTCACTTGTTCATTACACCCTTGTTGCGTCGTTTACTCCATGGCTCTCTGGTTCAGTACTTGCTGCACCACAGCATAAATGATTCCTGGACGACCAATGGTTATAATACCATTTTTACTAGTCCCCTTCTCACCGGCTCCACCACTGCTCCACATTCACCGCATACAAGAAAGGAAAACACAGTTTCCCTTTCCCACTACATTCATGCTTGTTCAACTTACTCATGAGCATCTCTTGTCGAGAGCTTTCCAATGGTGTGTTGGGATGTTTACAAATATCCCGAAACACTACATATCCCGCCACTCAGGCAAGAGATCTTGTGCTTAAGTTTCTAGTTACATATACATTTTTATTAACAATTCTATTGTTATCATCATCCTACTCTTACATAATCTCTCCAGCATAACTTTTTATAATTGTCACTCATGACTATGTTCACTTAATTACTTAACTACTTTGTTCCTGTTTAGCAGGATTCATTCATTTTCTTCATACTTGTAATATTATTTCTCATATCTTATTACTTTCTTTAATACTATGGCTAGCTTTTCTAGGTCACCAGAAGTATCTGGGGAATTTGCATAGAAATACAAATATATTACTTGTCATTAATGTTGTTCTTAAGTTCCTTTTAATTTGTGATCCTCTTGACCTCGTAGCCAATTAATCATTTTTGTTTTTGATTTAAGACAATTTTACTATCTATCTACAGGATACTTGTGAGACATTTATTCTGATATACTTAGACATCAAAATATTATTCGTCTTTAAATAGGTAATGCAATATTAACCATCTTTACATAGGTAGCTCACCTTTCATTATCATACTGATTACGAACTTTATGAGTTTCCATTATATTGCCATCTAGGTCTTCTCTTTTTAGAGAACTTAACTTCTTTAATATTCCACTTTCCAAGATTATGGATTTGTATTGCAAAGCCTTTGTGTGCAGTAATGTGGATTTGTAAATTGTCTCCACCACTGCACTCAAATCCTTTCACCTCTTTACTATAACCCATTGGGAAAATCCTCTTGTTATTTATAACCAATTTTAAGGATAATCTATGGATTATCCATTTAACAAAACTTATCCTCATTTCCACAAAAGACCACTTCTGCGGCTTAGTACAGTAAAATATTTCTATTTCCTTCAGTGTGGCAGTGCCCCATATTAATTCCAGTTCTACTAAGATACAGGTCAATCCCTTTCTTGGTGCCCCTGCTAGGTCAGCCTTCCTTAGGTCTACCTATTTGCCTTTTATTCATCATTCATAATTAGAGAATACACTACATATTTCAGATATATTTATGTCTCCCATTACTTTTCCATCTATTCTCTCCCATATTACTTTGAGGTTCCCTTTGACTTCCATGTCTGTAGCTAGAGTACCAATTCAAAAGATTACTGTTTCTACTGCTCTCTTCTATCAATCCATTTTCTGTACCATATCTTCCTATTTGTCATCCTATTTTTATAGTCACACCAAATATTATTCAGTACCGTACTTGGTTATTTGTCCTCTCTCCCCACCTAATTTATGATGTGACTACACACACACACACACACACACACACACACCTTTCTCCTGACCAGAATGTGGGTCAATTAAATAGTATGCTTTTGGGTGTGGACTGTCCATGACCTTAAATCATCCTGCATATTTCAGAAAAAATTTCTGGCATATCCTTTTTAAGATTAGAACTATGATGTTCTTCTTTTACCAACACAAAATTGTTATTTCAAATGTTGGGTTTATTCCTGATGTATTGTAATCTTTTATCAGCTGATTTACGCGATTGATTGTCTACTACTTTGTCTAAGTTAGCACTTTCTTCCTGGTGTACCTCTGGCCATTTGAAGAATTTTAATAGTGTTTTAAGTTCATGTTATCAGTCTGTTTTGTTCCCCCTCTACAGTTATTGTGATTTAGACTGTTATCCCTACTGTGAACAGTTTCATTATTGCTTACTCTACAATAATCGGATTCCTTTGTCCATGTATTTCGGTCATTCACTGAATAATTTTCATTTCTTTCAGTATTTAGTGTGTGAACCTTCAAAAAAACTTTAATAACTCATTCACGGTTTTCCACCCACTATACAATATTCCTTGTGGAGCGTGGTATGGTAAACATCTGATGAGTACTTTTACTAAGTGTATTTCATCTACTGGATCATCTAAGTACTTCAGTTTTGTCAAATGCCATTCTACGTACTTTTTATATGTGCCCCATGAATTATTGTATGGAGTAGGATCAAATAACTTTAAGCTTAATTTTTCCTAAGTACTTGATGACCAGTACTTCCTCTTAAAGCTTTCCTCAAAATCTTTCCAAGACACAAATTCTTCTACATGAGCATTTCCCCATTCCAGAGCATCTCCCATTAAATATCCTAATGTGAAATCTATTTTCTTTACGTCATCCCACTTTTTTTGCTGAAGATCTGGCAAACACTGGTAAAAAATAAACTGGATGTATACCACCATCTTGTTTATACTTTGGAAATTGCTTTGCTAAATTAAACCCATTTCCTATACATAAATCGTCTATTACATCTTTAGTTACTCCTGTCATAGTTTCAGTTTTACTATTTTCTAATTTCTATTTATTATCATCTATTGCTTCCCATATTCTATCAAGTTCTTGTTTACTGTTAATTGTACCTTCCCCAGAAGTGATTTTGTCATTATTTATTTCTGTTTTGTCTTTTACTTCTTGTTCTATGAATAACTGTAAACATTTTTCCAAATGTTTTATAGCATCAGATGTCCCTATTACAGCATTTTTCTGTGAGGTCATGCTACGCTTATTTGCGTCTGAAATACTAGCTCGTACTGGTTAGAATCAGGAATTCACATTGTCTACGTAGCTCGTCCACTGTGAGTTGTTATTCTATGTACACTTTCTTGTAAATCGTCTTTTAACACTTGTTTAACTACTTGCTGTACCTCTACTGGCACTGATTCTCATAATTAATTGATTTTAGAGTTTCTTTCCATTATTTTCATGTTTTGAGTATTAATTTATGCATTAAAGTTAGATTCTAAGTTGGCTTTAACCTCTTGTGTTTTATCGCTTAGTATGTCATCTATTGATTCAGTAATTTTTTCCTTAATAGACTTAATTAATTCTACTTGTTCCACTTTCTGCCCTTCCTTATCCTTCTCTGCTTGTTCTTTAGTTACACCTTCTAGTATCAATCTTAACTCCTCGTTTTGCATTGCCATCTTTCTTGTGATCCGCATACACTATTTATTACCAGTCAACAATATTAATATTAAACCCTATACTCACAGAACTGTTTCTACTTTTTAAATGTTAATGGCTCACCTTCCTGTGGAACTCTGAACTGTGTGCTGGTTGTAGAACAGCCGAAGCCGGGGCTGAAGATGAAGCCGACATCTGCTCTCATGCTGTGCGCTACCGCTGTTGGACAACACATCTGCCCATACTCACGCAATTGCACGCTGCTCTGCATTGATAACTCCAGCCGGATCAATGTCTGCTGTATGTGTTATCCAGCCAAAAAATTTTGTTAAGTTCTGAACCAATTCTGTGCATTCACTGCTTGTAATATGGGTCACTGTATTCTTCTTTCTTTCTGTTTCAGATTTCCGACAGTAAATTATATTTTCCATTCATTATGTGTTTATTATTCTTTGTTTGACAATTTGTTCAAAAGAAGCTCTTAATTATTCTTGATTTCTAGTTACATGCGTTATAAGACACTGTTGTTAATCAGTGGTTGCCAGGGGAAATTCTCTGTCTTCTATTCTTTGGAGTCATAATTCTGACTCAAATCAATTTTCTGAACTTACTTGCCATTTGTGTTTACCAGGGTCACCATATGGAGTGTATTTTTCCTTCTTTTCCTGCTATTGTTTGTCTTGTAAGATTTATGGTGGGTCTTATACCAGCACTGTCCAGAAGTTGCATCCCTGGGCAATATAACAGGTCAATATTTTGCCGACTCCAATACACCACCAGATGAAAATAGAATTACCTTTATCCTCTTTTCAGAGTAGGTTTTTGGTGGTCTGGATCCTTCTGTGCGACCTTCCTGATGATCCAGCTGCAGTGAAGATTCCTGGAATGCTTCTGCAAGTTCTCTCTACTGCGCTACTAAATAAATAGCCACACTTCTCACAAACATTTTGTCCAATATTTTCACTATTAATTTTAACAACACAACTAACAATTGCTACGGTAATACCACTCTCTTGAGTACATTCAAAAAGTCCATACATGCATACTGTAGGATCTGAGAGAAAAAAACACAGCTAAACAACTACCCCTCTTCAGTTGTTCATTACAACCCGGTTGGTGCGTCGTTTACTCTATGGCTCTTGGATTCAGGTACTTACTACACCATGTCACAAATTACTCCCAGACGACCACTACACCAGTTGCTGAACATGCTCTACAGCAGGGGCATGAGAGCATCCTGCACAACACTGGTAATAGTTTCCTTGAATTCTGGAATTGAGAATGTGTCCTCCAACACATATTTGGATTCCAACACCTTCATGGATTTAACCTCCATTAAATTCAGTCCTTTCTCTTTGTTTCTTGAGGGTAAGTATGACCAGCCATCAGCCTCTCAAAATTATAGTTTTCTCTGTGATTTCCTGGAAATGAAAAATTGAGTAGATGATCAATGAAATCCAATATGGCTTAAGGAAAAAAATTAAGGTACCAGAGAAGCAGATTTGATGTGGAGTGAGCCACCTGTTGGGAGGGAACAGGGACAAAATATTCAAAATATTTATTTCCTGCATTAATTTCAGTGAGTCAGTTTGCTGCAGTTTGAGAAACTTCTCACAGCCTGTTCACTGGCCCAGTGTGTGATGTTGGCCTGAGCAGAGTGCTCACAGTGAGGATTGCTGGTGGATGGATGCTTTGGCAAAGAATTGGTCAACAGTGCTTGGCCAATAGGATGTAGTAAAGGAACATCTGGGACCTCGGATGTGGAAAGCCGAGGGCTGGAACACAGCCACTTCGACCTCTCGGCTGCTGGCTTCTGATCCACTAACATTGCTTCCACTGAAAATAAACAAAGGTTGTAAATGACAAGTCCAAACATACCATACCCCTCTAATTTTCATATTGTCTTCATTAGTAAAATTTCTATTTGCTAAATACTGTGATTCGTGCTAAGAGAAAAATATGCAATGTCTTATAAAATGACACAATTATTCACAATGCCCTAAGCATTCTACAAACTAAGACATTTCATTGTTTATTTAAAATCACATCATCATGATTCTCTGCTTTAGTACAACACCTACATCCAAGAGTTATGCAATCAAAGTTTTAATACTGAAATTCTTAGCAAACTACAAAACAAAAGGTAAGAGTGATCTAGTACCCATACCTTAGACAGTGAAATCCATATACATTGATGATATGGAAACCTTACATGCTATGTGATAAATATTAAGATCCTTGATAAGCGGAAGAAATACATATTAATAAGGCCACCTGGGCACAAGATGGATAAGGTATCTCTGCTTTGTGGTTATAATTAAACTGACAGTGTTCTGGCTGGTTGGTTGGTTTGTGGGATTAAAGGGACCAGACTGCGACGGTCATCGGTCCCTTGTTCCAAAACTTAAAAACACCCACACAGAATAAAAACAATGGAAAAGATGACAGATGACACAGGACAAGAGAGACGTAGACACAGACCAGATAAAAGGAATTAAAAGCACATAGAGTGTGACAGTGGTTGGCCGACCATAGAGACAAAAGAGGAAAAGCCAACCACCGAGAAACACCTCAAAAACTCAGAGTAAAATCGTAGGCCAAAGGCCAGAATTAACATAAAAAGGACAAACACTTAGATTGAGTGATAAAAGCCCCCTGCCCGAATAAAAAGCAAAACTAAGCCTGCCATAGAAGTGTCATCTTTTAAAAGGGCAGGGAACGTATCAGGCAGTGCAAACGTCTGCCTGAGCACAGTTAAAAGGAGACGGGCCAACAAAATGTGGACAACTGTCAAAGCCGACCCACAGAGACATAGAGGCGGGTCCTCATGGTGCAGTAAATGGCTGTGTGTCAAGCGGGTGTGGCCAATGCGGAGCCGACAAAGGACTACTGAGTCCCTTCAAGTGGCTCGCATGGATGACCACCACATACCCATCATCGCCTTGATAGGACGGAGTTTGTTTGGCGTGGTCAGGTTCCACCATTCAGTGTCCCAAAGTTAGAAAACTGCGTAAGATCACTTGCAAATCAGTCTCCGGTAGGCCAATGTCCAGAGATGGTTTACTGGTGGCCTGTTTGGCCAGGCGATCAACATGTTCATTGCCCGATATCCCAACATGGCCTGGGGTCCACACAAAGACCACAGAGCGGCTGCAGCGGGCAAGAGTATGGAGGGACTCTTGGACAGCCATCACTAGATGAGAGCGAGGGAAGCACTGGTCGATAGCTCGTAAACTGCTCAGGGAGTCGCTACAGATAACGAAGGACTCACCTGAGCAGGAGCAGATATACTCTAGGGCACGAAAGATGGCGACCAGCTCAGCAGTGAAAATGCTGCAGCCAGCCGGCAATGAATATTGTTCGTAATGGTCCCCTAGAGTCAGAGCATAACCAACACGACCAGCAACCATCGAACCACCAGTGTAAACAACGCCAGAGCCCTGATATGTGGCAAGGATGGGAAGAAAGTGGTGGCGGAAGGCCTCCGTAGGGTCGGAGGCCTTTGGGCCCTGTGCCAATTCGAGCTGTAGGCAAGGGCGGGGCATGCACCACAGGGGTGTACGTAGAGGGGCCGGAAAAGAGGTGGAAGAGGGAAAACCTCAAGCCCTGAGAGAAGCTCTCTGACGTGGACCGCGATAATACAACCCGACCGGGGCCGACGTTTCGGGAGATGGACGACTGACCGAGGGAACAGGAGACGATAATTAGGATGCCCGGGCAAGCTACAGCCATGTGCAGCATAAGCAGCCATCAAACACTGGCGCCGTAACTGCAGTGGAGGGACACCTGCCTCCACAAGTAAGCTGTTCACAGGGTTGGTCCGGAAAGCACCAGTGGCAAGTCGTATCCCGCAATTAAGGATTGGGTCCAGCACCCGCAACGCAGAAGGGGATGCTGAACCATAAGCCAGGCTCCGATAATTCAGACGGGACTGCATTAATGCCTGGTAGAGCCGTAAGAGGGTAGATCGGTCGGCGCCCCAGCTGGTGTGGCTCAAGCATTGCAGAGCATTAAGATGCCACCAACACATCTGTTTAAGCTGCCGAATATGTGGGAGCCAAGTCAACCAGGCATCAAAAACCACACCCAAAAACTGATGTGTCCCCACCACAGCAAGAAGGTCACCGGCAAGATAAAGCCGCGGCTCAGGGTGAACTGTTCGGCGGCTCAGGGTGAACTGTTTGTCGCTGGCAGAAATGCATAACGCAGGTCTTGGCAGCCGAAAACTGAAAGCCATGTGCTACAGCCCAAGACTGTGCCTTGCGGATAGCGTCCTGCAGCTGATGTTCAGCAGCTGCAATGCCAATGGAGCTATAATAGAGGCAGAAGTTGTCAGCATTCAAGGAAGCTGAGACAGACGTTCCAACCGCCGCTGCGAGCCCGTTAATTGCAATGAAAAACAGGCAGACACTTAGGACAGATCCCTGTGGTACCCTATTCTCCTGAACTCTGAAGGAACTATGGGAGGCCGTGACCTGCACGCGGAAGGTACAATGTGACAGAAAATTTCGCAGGAAAATCGGCAGTGGACCCCAATGACCCCAACCATGAAGCATAGAGAGGATGTGATGGTGCCATGTCGTATCGTACGCCTTCCGCATGTCAAAAAAGACAGAAACGAGGTGCTGACGGTGGGCAAAGGCCATACGGATGGCTGACTCCATGCTCACCAGATTGTTGGTGGCAGAGCGGTCTTTACGGACCCACCCTGAGACGGAGCCAGAAGGCCCCGAGACTTGAGTACCCAACTCAACCTCTGGCTCACCACGCATTCGAGCAACTTGCAAAGAACGTTGGTGAAGCTAATGGGGCGGTAGCTGTCCACATCCATCGGGTTCTTGCCAGGTTTCAAAACGGGGATAACAATACTTTCCCGCCATTGCGACGGAAACTCACCCTCGACTTAGATACAGTTGTAAAGGCCAAGGAGGCATCGCTGGCTGTCCACTGAGAGGTGTTTCAGCATCTGACAGTGGATGCGATCTGGCCCAGGAGCTGTATCAGGGCAAGCGGCTAGGGCACTGTGGAATTCCCACTCAGTGAATGGGACATTGTAGGATTAATGATGGCGCGTGTGAAATGAAAGGCTACAGTTTTCCAACTGCTCTTTAATGGAGCGGAAAGCCAGTGGGTAATTCACAGATGCGGAACTGAGAGCAAAATGGTGTGCTAAGTGGTTGGCAATTATGTTGGAGTCAGTACAAATTGCCCCATTCAGTGACAGTGCAGGGACACTGACAGGGGTCCGATAGCCATAGAGGCGTCTAATCTTGGCCCAGACCTGCTTGTGTTGGCAAATGATGCGGTTGGCGAATGATGCGGTGGGCCCGCGCACAGAGCCATTTAAAGGCGACGAGGTTTGCTAAAGATGGATGCCGCTTGTGACGCTGGAGCGCCCGCCTGCGATCTTTAATCGCCTTGGCGATCACAGGCGACCACCAAGGCACAGTCCTCCACCGAGGGGACCCAGAAGAACGAAGAACGGCAGATTCTGTGGCAGTAATGATGCCGGTGGTGACCGAGTGAACCACCGCATCAATGGCTTCATTAGAAAGAGGCTCAATAGCGGCAACGGAGGAGAACAAGTCCCAGTCAGCCTTATTCATAGCCCATCTGCAAGGGCGCCCAGAAGAGTGGCGTTGTGGCAGTGACAGAAAGATCGGTAAAAGGGTCAGTACCACACAGGTCATCATGCACACTCCATTGGACAGACAGTAAGAGGCTAGGGCTGCAGATCAAAAGGTCGATGGCTGAGTACGTGCTGTGCACCAACTGAAATGTGTGAAGGCACCATCATTTAAAATGGAAAGGTCGAGCTATGTCAATACATGCTCAACGGTGGTGCCTCAACCTGTTGCCACTGATCCACCCCACAGAGGGTTATGGGCATTGAAGTCGCCCAGTAACAGGAAAGGTGGCGGAAATTGGGCTATCAGCACAGCCAGGACATGCTGTGGGACATCACCATCCGGTGGAAGATAAAGACTGCAGATAGTAACAGCCTGTGGCATCCACACCCGAACAGTGACAGCCTCTAAAGGTGTTTGTAGAGGGACAGACTCGCTGTGAAGGGAGTGAAGGACACAGATGCAGAAGCCACCAGATAACCTTTCATAAGCTGCCTGGTTCCTATAATAACCCAGATAGCCATGGAGGGTGGGGGTTCGCATTGCCAGAAACCAAGTTTCTTGTAGAGCAATACAGAGGAAAGGGTGAAGGCTGAGAAGTTGTCAGAGCTCAGCTATATGGTGGAAGAAACCGCTGCAGTTCCACTGGAGGATGGTATTGTCCATGGCTGAGAAAGGCGTGAAGGGACTGGGGAGGCAGATTACGCCATTGGGTCACTTGCTGCCACCGGTTCAGTACCCGCGCGAGCGACATCCATTTCGTCCGAGGGTCCGGCGAGATCCATGTCTTCGGCAAACACCAACATCTCAACCTCATCCTCAGACGCTGAGCTTGTAGGAAGCGGTGGGACGGGTGCCACCACGATGTCGGGATTCTTGGGAACCTTTTCTTCTTTTGCATCTCGCTTTGTGCCTTCGGTCGTTCAGGCTGGGAGGGCTTCACTGGGTCAGTCTCAGGGACAGACGACAACCGTGAGGCCCTACGACCAGCGACCGGTGGTTGTTTAAGCCACTTGCGGGTGTCTGCTTTTCCGCCGGTCGGAACTTGCGAAGGGAGGTCCCCAAGGGACCCCTTCCTGGCAAGAGGAGCCAAAGAAGTCTTACACTTCTCTGGCTGGGAAGGGGGAACTGATGTCCCCGATGTTTGGGGGGGTGTTGCTCCTGAAGTAGATGGAGCAGGAGCAACAGGGAGTGAAGTGCCCCCCACCATCAAGAGGGCAGGTGTGGTCCTTCGATGCTGAGAGCCGACTGGAAGTGTTGCAGCTGATGGAACTATAGCAGGAGTGACAGTGGCGGCATAAGAAGACGTCATGTGCACGGGATGAAGCTGTTCAAATTTCCTCTTAGCCTCCCTGTAGGTCAGTCGGTCCAGGATCTTGATTTCCATTATTTTCCTTTCCTTCTGCAGAATCGGACAGTCCGGCGAGCAAGGGGAATGGTGCTCTCCGCAGTTGACACAGATGGGAGGTGAGCACATGGAGTATCAGGATGGGATGGACGACCATAATCGCAAAACATCAGGCTGGAAGCACAGCGTGAAGACATATGGCCGAACTTCTAACACTTGAAGCACCGCATCGGGGGAGGGATATATGGCTTTACATCGCAAAGGTAGACCATCATCTTGACCTCCCCAGGTAATGTGTCACCCTCGAAGGCCAAGATGAAGGCACCGGTGGCAACTTGATGATCCCTCGGACCGCAGTGGATGCGCCGGACGAAATTGACGCCTCGTTGCTCTAATTTGGCGCGCAGCTCATCATCGGACTGTAAAAGAAGATCCCTGTGGAAAATAATGCCCTGGATCATATTTAAGTTTTTATGGGGCGTGATAGTAACTGAAACATCCCCCAGCTTCTTACAAGTGAGCAAGGCCTGTGACTGCACAGAGGATGCTGTTTTTATCAAGACTGAACTGGACCGCATTTTGGACAAGCCCTCCACCTCCCCAAACTTGTTCTCTAAATGCTCTACAAAGAACTGAGGCTTCACAGATACAAAGGATTCACCGTCAGCTCTGGTACAGACGAGATACCGGGATGAAAACGTTTCACTGTCGTTCATAGCCTTTCATTCCTCCCATGATGTGGCCAGGGAGGGAAACGATTTGGGGTCATACACATTAGCTTTAAAATGAGCCCTCGAATGCTTAGAGACTTCTGGTGGCTGGCCACCAGCAAGAGATGATGTGCCACGTTTCATTGCGTGTCATCCGCCCTGATGCCACCTACTCCGACCTAGGGCTCTCCCCATGGGCGCCACCCAGTCGCAGCAAGGGCCACCTGGCAGGATGGCCATTGCCGGGTGTCCTGATGCCCCAGGGAGATGGGCATCTACTCCTTGGCATACATGGGGAGTAAACGGCGCAGGCACCAGTAGAGCAATCCCTGTGTTGTCAGGGGGCTACAACCAACAGGGTACATGGCGGCCCCACCACAACGGACTGGCTACCGTGCTGGATGTTAGGTGACATGTGGTTCATGGTCAACGTCAGTGCAGAAAGTGGCACTGCACAGTGCATGGCGGAAAGTGCACGCAGGAACATATCCATGCCCAAGAGATGGAGAGCGGGCAGGACTTCAATGCAACGACGAATAAGCTGGCAAAAAGTCTGACCGCAAGATGGACACAATGCACCAAGTAAGGCGCCCTTCCCCAATCGGCTCACTCTTCGGAAGAATTTTGAGATATGGAGGTCAAACCCAGCAGGCGACCATCACATAATAGTGAAACTTTTGAGACTCCTTTTAGTTGCCTCTTACGACAGGCAGGAATACCACGGGCCTATTCTTACCCCCGGACCTGCAGGGGGGTGTTCTGGCTGGCGCAATGCAGGGGGGTGTTCTGGCTGGTGCAATGTGGATTGTATACATTGAAGGATGCTGAAACATTGTAGGTATGTTCAATAATTAATGTGCTCATGGAGTATGCTGCAACAAATTATAGTTCTACTTTCTGCCATCAGTAGGCTAAAGAATATGATCAAGAAAATTGAAGAAAGAGGTGCAGCAAGGAGAGGGAGGTGGACCATTCCCATGGCAGTAGTTGAAGTTGCTGGAGCCGTAGCTGACCGTTCAGCCACATGCCTCAAATTCTGTAGTCCTTGCTCAAGCTGTGTCATAGGAACTCATTCTCTCCTGATCAACAGTTAAAAAGATGTTCTGGCACATTTTACACTGGTATCCCTACAAGAGTCAGAATGTGCACCAAATGAATCCCCAAGACAGGCTACAACGCTGTGAATTGCGCAATCATTGTTGGTACATATGGAAGTGGATGTCATGTGACTCGGGAATATTTTTTGGGCAGACGAAGCACGTTTTACTCTACACAGCACCATGCATGCACAGAACTGTTGCATGTGGGGTTTTACCCCATAACATGTTGTGCAGGAACATCCACTGTACTCATCTTCTGTGACCATTCTCGGTCCAATAATTTTTTAAGGTGATATTAACTTACCAGCTTGTTAGGTGTACAGTGAGACCTACACATTGTAAGGACCTCCTTGCGCAACACTGAGTTCCTGCAAGAAAGCAACTGTATCCACACTGCCATCTTCATGCAAGATGGGGCGACACCACATGTCGCTTGCCAGATGAAACATTTACTTCAAGAAACCTTCAGTAAGAACTGCTTCACCTACCTATAGGTAGGTGTGGCCTTCCAGATCCCCTGAAAATCCATTTGACTTCTGGTTGTAGGGATATCTGCAAGATTGTGTCACAGATGTATCTGGACTCTTCCTAATCCAAAGGGAAGCATATGATGAGATCTAGCTCCAATTACAACATATACAGTGCATGCAACTGTCGGCTTTGCTGTGTAATCGATGCAGCATGTTACCGAGTCAGGAGACTATACTGAACACATGTTGTAACTTGTGACCATATCCTAATGCCAAAAGCACCTTATCAAGTGTTTGATCATTCCTCCCCTTTTTTTGCACCCACACCATATTCTGATTGCTTACAGCACTTTATGCTCATCTGGCGGCACAATGTGGAACTATTATTTTTTTCCGCGTACCTCATGAGCGCACTGCTTAATGAACATACCTGTATTGTTTCAATGTCTTGCAATGTATGCAGCCCACACTGTAGCACTCAAAACACCATGAGTTTAATTATATTCACGTGGTACTAATGTGTTTGCACCCTTCAGGTGGTCAGCCCCCATCCACTCAATATAAAAATAAATCAAAGAGCCTCCAACATTCATCAGTTACACACAGACTCTACCAAAGGCAAATAAAATGTAAGTCTACATAGGTAACAAAAAATTAAAAACATTTCTGTTAGAAGTAAACACAACATAGTGCATACCCTACAAATGAACTAGGTCCCATAAAACAGGACTCAAACTTCCTTCTAAATCCATGTGTATGTGGCAATGGTATGATTGATTATTTTTGTCTGTTAAAAAGAAAGGGCACAATGAACAATTCATTAAAATAAGTGATACAAGGTGAAGTAGAAAAAGAAAATTCTACAAAATAGTACAATATTTATGACACAAGCAGTTGTCATGCAAGGTATGGAATATTCTTATCAGCTCTGAAACTTATTCTTTAACAGGCCTGCCCCATAAAAATTATGTAAACGTACGAAAAACATGAATTCATGGAACCTTTAGCCTGCATCAGACCATCCATTAACTTATTGAGTTCTTGTGGTTTCTGCCTGAAATCACCATTTTTTTTCAAGTAACAGTGCCTTTTGCCTGAAAAAACCGATGGTATTGCAAGAAAGAAACATCTAGTGGTACACTGAAATACTCCTATGAATGTAGTGCATTGTAGCAGTCTCTTGATAACAGCATTCAAAGCATTATTTGACATGTATGTTGTGCTATGTGATGCAGGCGATTATGACCTGTATCTTTTTAATCATATTGAGGGTATCAATGACAGTGAAAATAACTGTAGCTCAAGTTCAATGGTGGAAACTCCAGGTTGGAATGTCAACCGTATAAGGAAAAAGATAGATTACTACTCGCTGAGTTGCGGACAGGCACAACGAAAAGACTGTTACACATTTAGCTTTTGGCCAAAGCCACCATCTCTGGCAGCTTGAACTGGAATGCAGTTGTCATGTCAAACAAAAGCAACAGTCTGGAGGGGGTGGGTAAGGGAAAGAGGTAGCAGGATATGAGTGGGGTGAGAGAAGAGCACTGTCTGGCAGAGTGTGCAGGGACTAGGTAGAGGCATGACAAAACTGCCATCAGGCAGCATTCACGGGATTTTTTTTTTGGGGGGGGGGGGGGTAGGGAGTAGAAAAGGTGAGGAGCAGGGGAGGGAAAACATGGGTGGGTGTGTTGACAGAGGGTGGCACACAATGAGGCTGAGAGGCTGTGAATAGGAGGAGGTGATAGCACAGAAGAGGTGGAAATTGTTGGGTAGAGGGTGTAGGGACAGCTTTCAGTAGGTTGACACCGGGATAATTCCAGGAGCAGAAAGTGTGCTGTAAGGATGACTCCCATCAGCACAGTTCAGAAAAGCTGGTGGTGGAAGGGAGGATCCAGATGGTCCAGGTTGTGAAGCAGTCATTGACATCAAGCATTTTATGTTTAGTTTCATGTTGTGCCACAGGATGGTTTACTATGCTCTTGGCCACAGTGGCAGTGGACATATGGTTGGTAGTCATACCAATATAAAAAGCTGTGCAATGATTGCATCTGAGTTGGTATATGACATGGCTGCAAGTGCAGGTGGCCCAGGCTTATCCTACCCCATCAAACATGGGCTCTATAAAGTGCATACCTGGAGAATTATGAGCACTTGTTCAGTAGAAGAGATGTGTTTCACAGTGGCAAAGATGAGCAAGTGCTCATATTAAGGTATGCCCTTTAGTGCCCATGTTTACTAGCCTTTTTTGGCTTCAAATGATCATTCCTGTCATATCCATGAATATTGACAATTCCTCCTGGAACACCCTGTGTCATCTTTCAGGGTAAGAAAAGTAGATGGAGAATTCAGTAAAATGGGCTACCACAAGACAGCGTCCTTGCGCTGCTATTATTCAACACCTATACCAACGATCAACCTATCCCTGAAAGAACTCAAAGCTTTATTTATGCTGATGACTGCACTATCACTACCCAGGCTGACTGTTTTGAGACTGTAGAAGATATGCTATCAAAATCTTTGGAAGAATTCACTGTTTACTATCATGGGAATTACTTGAAACCTAATCCTGCCAAGACACAGACCTGCACTTTCCACCTGAAGAATAAACAGGCAAGTAGATCCTTAAATATATCCTGGGGAGGCATCATACTCGAACATAATCCTACACCCAAATATCTTGGAGTAACTCTGGATTGTGTGCTAACATATAAAAAGCATTGCCTAAACACCAAACAGAAAGTGGCAGCCATAAATAACAGTGCAAAAATTGACAGGTACATCATGGGGTGCTAATCCATGCACTGTGCGCTCAAGTGCGCTTGCTCTATGTTATTCCACTGCTGAATATGCATGTTTGGTATGGTACAAGTCCAGTGATGCCAGGAACGTAGATGTGGCTCTAAATGAGTCTTGCCGGATTATCACGGGTTGCTTAAGACCTACTCCTGTGGACAAACTCCATTGCCTCACTGGCATAGCTCCTCCTGAAATCAGACATGAGGTAGCTGCGAGATATGAGAAAAGTAAGGCCACAACACAGGAAGCCCATCCACTACCACACATCTGATTTCAGGAGGACCTATGCCAGCGAGGCAATGGAATTTGTCCACAGGAGTAGGTCTTTATGTAACCCCTGATAATCCGGCAAGACTATTTTGGATCCACATCCTAGGCTGAAATCAAGAAAGAGCTTCTTGACAACTACTGAGGCTCTCATCGAGAATCCACATGCGGCAAGGATCTCACGATGGTGGGAGAAATGTCTGTATTTGGGAGAATTGATGGCTCCAAAGGAAGAACTTCCCCCTGGACATTCGGAGAAGTGGTCAATATGGTGGTCTCTCAATAGATTACGATCAAACACAATGAGATGCAAGACCAATCTGTGGACTTGTGGTTTCTCTGTGGATTCAGTTCTTTGCCAGTGCGGTCATCACGCTTTTGACACGATAAATGAATAAATCTTTCAGTAAAACATTTTATACAAGAAATCCATAAACAGCAAGACACCAATGTTTGATAGTTGATCCTAGTGGAAAGGGAAAGAATGCACTAAGCTTTCTGTAAAATATTGAAAGGCTATGTCCTTAACGTGGCACAACATGTCATGGGCACTTAAGTGGCATGTTTACAAACACCAGACTGACAGGAAGTGATCACATGAGTACCATGATCACATGAGTACCATGGCGGGGAAGGAGAGATAAGTAAAAGCATAATGAACACTTTGACATAGGAGAGCAGTGAAGGTGTACTCTTCGTGGCATATAGCAAGAATCCTGCTGGAGGGGAAAGGAGCAATGGAATAGTGCACTGTGTGCTTCAGTGGGTGGGGGGAGTATATGGTGGTACTGTAGGAGGGGAAGTACGGTGAAAGGGGAGGGGAGAGGTGAGGAATCAGCACACACAGACACATGTGTGCCAGCCAAAATGATGATGAAGAAAGCCTTTCCTCCATCACACAGCTGATGGCATGTACCAGTTACATAACACTGGTTATGCATAAGATAAGACAGTGTTATTTAACTGAAGACCAACCATCAACATTGACTTGCAGAGACATACTCGAAACTAGAAAAGTCAATAGTTGAGGTTGGGTGATTGGCACAGTAAAATTTCATCTCTAAAATAAGGCAAAGAGTAGCAGCTCAAACAGGCAAAACAGAGAAGAGGAAGGCTTAGTTCAGATCAACAGTATGGACTCTACGGCAATTTGGAACCCAACTCATGTAAACAGAGTGACAGACTGCATCTCTGCTGTAAGAGTTTTATGTTGATTTATTTGTTTTATGTTGATTTAGCCCATCTCTATATTAATTTCCAGAAACAAGATTCCAAAATATTGGCCATCTATTTTGAGAATTTTCCAACTGTACAGAAGCCACAACAGTGTCACACCAAGACGACGAAAATATTTCAGTACAAAAAGAACCAGAGTGTACAAAGAATATAGTAATCAAACAATGGAAAATCTAGAATGGAATGTTCAATATTATGAAAAGAGTAGTTGCTACTCACCATATGGTGGAGATACTGAGTTGCAGATAGGCACAAAAACACACACACACACACACACACACACACACACACACACACACACACGACTGCAGTCTCAGGCAACTGAAACCACACTGTGAGCAGCAGCACCAGTGCGTGATGGGAGTAGCGAATGGGTGGGGTTAAGGAGGTGGCTGGGGTGGGGAGGGGGAGGGATAGTATGGCGGGGGTGGTGGACAGTGAAGTGCTCCAGGGTAGACGGAGGGCAGGGGAGAGCAAGGTAAGCAGCAACCACTGTGCTGCGTTCTATGTAGGCATGACAACCAACAAACTGTCTGTCCACATAATGGCCACCAACAAACTGTAGCCAAGAAACAAGTGGACCACCCTGTTGCTGAACATGCTGCCAAACATGAAATCCTTCATTTCAATGACTGCTTCACGGCCTGCGCCATATGTATTGTGAAGTACGGATGAAGGGCAACAGGCTGATTCCATATTTCTAGATTTTCAGAAAACATTTGACACAGTGCCCGATTGCAGGCTGTTAACAAAGATACGAGCATGTGGAATAAGTTCACAGATATGTGAGTGGCTCAAAGACTTCTTAAGTAATAGAACCCAGTATGTTGTCCTAGATGGTTAGTGTTCATCAGAAACAAAGGTATTGTTACAAGTGTCCTGGGGAACTGTGATAGGACTGCTGCTGTTCTCTATATACACAAATGATATGGTGAGCAGTGTGGGCAGCAATGTGTGTTTGTTTGCTGATGATACTGTGGTGGTCAGTAAGGTGTCGAAGTTGAGTGAATTGGTGTAAGGGATGGCAGCTACTTCTAACTGCGAAAAAATGTAAGTTAATGCAGATGGGTAGAAAGAACAAACAAATAATGTTTGGATACCCTATTAGTAGCGTCCTGCTTGACACAGTCAAGCCATTTAAATATCTGGGTGAAATGTTGCAAAACAATTTGATATGGGACAAGTATGTGAGGGCAGTGGTAGGGAAGGCAAGTGGTCGACTTCAGTTAATCGGCAGAATTTTAGGAAAGTGTGGTTCACATGTAAAGGAGACTTCATAAAGGACACTGATGTGACCTATTCTTGAATACTGCTCAAGTGTTTGGATCTCTACCAGGTCAGACTGAAGGAAGACATCGAGGCAATTCAGAGGCAGAGTGCTAGATTTGTTACCAGCAGGTTCGAACAACACTGAAGTGTTACAGAGATGCTTTGGGAGCTTGAATGGGAATCCCTGGAGGGAAGGTGATGATCTTTTCAGGGAACACTATTGAGAAAATTTAGAGAGCCGACATTAGAAGCTGATTGCCAAACGATTCTACTGCTGCCAACATATATCGCATGTAAGCATACAAGAAATTAGAGCTCGTATGGAGGTATACAGATAGCCATTTTTCCCTTGCTCTATTTGCGAGTTGAACAGAGGACAGAATGACTACTAGTGGTATGTGGTATCCTCTGTCATGCACATTACAGTGGCTTGCAGAGTGTCTATGCAGATGTAGATGTAGATGTAGACTCAAAAACATGCACAATTATTTTTAATTTTTATGAATGATGCCTTGAAAGAAAGGAATAGAAGTTAAGTCTCCCAAACAGGAGATTAATTGCAAAGAATAAACTGAAAACTGAAGGTATAATGGACCACTAAAAATACAAAGCAAAAGAACAGACACTACAAAGAGAAGGGTGGACTTGGCAACAAACCTTAACATTCTCAACTAGAAATTGCAGAACAATGTGGGTTGCAAGGAAAACTTGATATTTTCTTTCAGTGCCCAAAAAAAGCCTCAAAATATACAAAACAAAACCCTTATCTACAGAAAAAGAATATAAATACTAACAAAGAGATAGAGGGGCTGGCCAGTACTTACCTCAGCTCAGTACAGCCGATAGATACACATAAAACAGAACCGAAAATTTACATTCCTAGCTTTCGGAACAAATGTTCCTTCATCAGGGAGGAGAGAGGGGAAAGAAAGGGAAGAAGGGAAAGGAGATTCAGTTACTCACAACCCAGGCTATGAAGCAACAGGGAAAGGAAAATAGGGAGGGTAGCAAGGATGGATGCCTCCATCCTTGCTACCCTCCCTATTTTCCTTTCCCTGTTGCTTCATAGCCTGGGTTGTGAGTAACTGAATCTCCTTTCCCTTCTTCCCTTTCTTTCCCCTCTCTCCTCCCTGATGAAGGAACATTTGTTCCGAAAGCTAGGAATGTAAATTTTCGGTTCTGTTTTATGTGTATCTATCGGCTGTACTGAGCTGAGGTAAGTACTGGCCAGCCCCTCTATCTCTTTGTTAGTATTTGTTTCACATCTTTATATGAGAAAAAGAATATAAAGGGGACAACCACATCACAACCTCTTTAAATGAAGTACAGTAGTGAAATCAAAAGTCATCTTGGGTATTAATAGCCATTTCAGCTGTACTTAGTCCTGTATTATTGGATCACTAGCAGTTTTGTGGCACTCAAAGCCACATCTTCAAGTGAGCATATGATTGAAACATCGAGTGGTAAAGCTCTTAACCTTTTCGTTGTCAAGCAGAACAAAACACAGCTAAAAGGTGGTATGTCATAGCATAAAACAGTTGGATTCCAATATATTGCATGGGTACGCTTCTCCAATATATATGGAAACACGACTAGGGACTGATTCTGAATAGATTGGAGAAGTGGACCCACCCATTACATTGGAATCCAGCTGTTTTGTTCCATGACATACCACCTTTTAGCAGTGTTTTGTCTGGCGGACAACGAATGTTGGGTAACAAGGTTCCAAGCTTTTCTGCTCAAATGTTTTAGTTGTATGTTCAACTGAAGATGTGGCTTTTAGTGCTACAAAATTTGTAGTGACCCAATAATAAAGGACTAAATATGGCTGACGTGGTTATTAATACTCAAGATGACTGCTCATAGCTGTGGTTGCCCTACCTACAAGGTTGCCTGCAGAAATCAAAAGTCTTAACATAACTGCACAATGTACAATGCTGACCACCCAAAATGCAACACCCTAAAGGAAGCATCTAAATCAGGTGACATCTACGTCTACATCTATACTCTGCAAACCACTGTGAGGTGCATGGCAGATCGTACATACCATTGTACCGGTTATTAGGGTTTCTTCCTGTTCCATTCACATGTGGAGTGTGGGAAGAATGATTGAACACCTCTGAGCATGCAGTAATTATCATAATCTTACCCACACAGCCGCCTGTGAGCGATATGTAGGGGGTTGTAGTATATCCCTAGAGTATCATTTAAAGCTGGTTCTTGAAACTTTGTTAATAGACTTTCTCAGGATAGTTTACATTTGTCTTCAAGAGTCTGCCATTTCAGTACCTCTGTGACACTCTCCCATGGGTTAAATGAACTTTAGACCATTTGAGCTGCCCTTCTCTGTATATGTTGAATATCCCCTGTTAGTCCTAACTGGTACATGTCCCACACACTCGAGCAATATTCTGGGATGGATTGCACGAGTGATTTGTAAGCAATCTCAATTGCAGCATGCGTTTGTGGCGACAAGAGATGCACATGATTAGCATTACAGTGCAGAGACAAATCATGGGCACCACTAATTTCATCTGCAAGTGCTGTATAAAGGGAGAACAGACAGCCATGTGGACGTTCTGGAATTGTTCTTTTGTGTGGTTGTTTTGCATAAGAAGCTTCAGCATACCTCGTAGAAGACAGTGAGCATCTATTGAGCTCATTTTGAGGTTTGAATAAGAAGTTGCCTATAGGAATTATCCTTCAAAGAAATCAGTAATTGTGTTGGACAGAACCAAGGAACTTTGATGCGGATCTGTAATTGCTGGATGCGCGAGAGAATGATGGGACAGATTGCAATCCACCTCGTTGCACTACTACATGTGATGACAGGCATATTGTCGCTATGCCACATCATGAACCATATCACAGTAAATTCAGTCTGCTGAAAAACAAGCAGTGTCTGTGCATACCATTCAATGTCATATGTAGCAGAGTGGACTGTCTGCAAAGCATCATTACTGCATTTACCACTGAGTCAACACCACAGTTGTCTGTGCTGGCAATGGTGCAAAGGATGACAGACATGGACAACCAAGTGGAATGATACTATTTTTACTGACAAATCCTGATTCTGCCAGCACCACCACAATGGTCGTATTAGATTCTGGAGACAGTGTGGTGAGAGATTGTTGAACTGTTGCCTTATGCATCGTCATACTGGTCGTGCACCTGGTTTATGGTTTGGGCTGGTATTGGATTCATTCCACTTCTGTACCCCCCATAGTAAGTGTTGCAAGTATACTAACCAGCCAGCATTACATCTCTGAAGTGTTGCAAGCTGTTGTCCTTCCATATCAATGGCCACATTGCAACAGGATAATGTACAACCACACATGGCACGCAGTGTTCAGGACTTTTTTCATCACCCATTGGATTGGACGACTGTCTCACCTTCCCTGTTCTCCCAGTCTCTCACCTATCACAAACATCCGGTCAATGATTGTACAATAACTGGTTTGAGATACAACACCCACTGCTACACTGGATCAACTTTGGCAATATGTGGAAGTAGCACAGACTGCTATACGCCAGCAACACAACCAGAGCCTGTTTCATTCAAAGTGAGGCATTTAGAAACAATCATAGCCAGAAATGGCGGCAACACTTTGGTTTTGATACTGATTTCATCATCTTCCTGCTGTATTTTCAATCATGCGTTCTTTGTACAATGAGTTATCTCCCAAATCATTTGGCTGTGATATCTCTGATCCTTGGTATTTCATTATGGATGGCCAGCAGTGGAACTTGCTTAATATAATAAAATGGCACTTTGTTGTGCAAGTTCTATACCACATATGAGGGAGGATACTTTTCAACACCTAAAAGCCTACATTTTTATTGACCTATATAAACTCAGCCAGAGGAAAACTACAACTTAAAACACACGCAGTGCAGTTTCTTAACTTCCTTTACTTCTGATGTGGTCTCTCAGAAGAAAACTGAACTCATTCTCACCGCGTAATTAATGTTTATGTTCATTTCAAACCTATAAAGTAAGAGCACATACTAAATAAGTTCACTGACCTATATGAGTTCTTATGCCTGGTTTCTTAACATTAACCATTTCCGAGGACTGCAGAAAAATCAACTTCCAAAACATTTCTCCTCATTAGCATAAAATATCAACAACAACATAACTGATTCAATAAGAATGGAGTAAAATTAGCAAATTCAAACTGCAGTGTGACAGTTTGGATACATGTTGCTTCATGTTTGTGAGAGAACAGGCATTAAACTTGCATTACTCGTATTGGAAATTCACTACATGAGGCAAGTTAAAACATACTTCCATAATGTTACAGTGACCCACAATAACAGCAATAATAACTCCTCATTAACATGTATATCATTGTGCAGGCAGTGGAACTTGTAGGTACACTTAATTTTCACATTTTTAATTGTATTATTCACAGTATACTTCATACATGGTATTTTCATCAGAATACAAATCTGACATCGCCATTATCTCAGTACACATCATATTGACCTCTGTATCACTGTCAAGGTATGCAGCAAATCCACAAAAGTATAAAAGTGTTCTTTTGTTATCATGTTAAATTACCACATTATTTACTTCATGTGCTGTGGCACATTATCAGCACATGTGTTGAGTTCTAGTTTTAATTGGCTGCATACAAATAAAAGACAGAAAGGGAGAGAGTAATCAAAACAGAGAAGATGGAGAGGAAGAGTGTAATTTGCTCTTGCACAGTGGAGCTTAGCATGGAAATGACAGCAATGGCAGGACTGTGAAATAACTTTAATCAGATGCAAGAAGGAAAAAATTTAACCACTACTTACACAGCAAAAATGGAAAGTAAAAGGTTATCCAAAACACAGAAGGTAGAGAATTTAATCCTTTAGTTCCACAATCTAGTAGGCCATACAGCATCCCAGCATTTTCGATGACACAAATGCTAACGATGTGTACCAGAGGCCTGATGATGTGTAAACCCACTACTAATATTAACTGACACAAACAAGAGTGAGGAACTTAATTTGTTTGGCTTTTTTTGCAGAGTCTAGATACCAGAATAGTGTTTGTACTTGACCCTGAAACAAAACCCATTCGCTGCACCAAAGATATCAGAGGCACTGCAGATAGGGTGTTGAGCCAAAGGGCATTGCGAAGCCCTTGAGGCTCTCATGTCTGTGCTACAAGATGCCCAAGGAGCAGAAACCTACTTCCATCAGTAGCAACCAATACTAATTGGAAAGAAGACAGAAACGACCTTGGTACGAAACTGAAATGGAAAAATACGCCACAAACACTTTGGATACTCCATAGGTACCAACCTCATCTTGCTAGTTACAAGTCCCTGGATACAAAAAAACTGTAAAAATTTAATTGCATATGCTACAAAGAAACTTAAATATTTCCCTAAATCAGTTTCTTTATTTTCTCTGAAACAAGAGTACTCGCAAACATCAGCTTAAAATCAAGACATTGTAGGAAGAAGGAGCTCACTTGGACACATGATAAAATTGTTACTTATTCTTTTAAAAAGAAATATTTCATTCTAACTTGGTTTAATAAAAAAAATACTTAAAATGAATGCATTAACCTTTGCTAAAAAATCATTTAACACTCTCAGAACTAAAGCAAAGTTAACTACAGAATTCCAGAACAACAAAGTCACCTGAAATGTAACATGTAGAAAATATACACTCACAACAAATGCCATTCATAGGCAATGTCTTTCGTACTGTTTGCACTCATCAAGCAATTAAATGTTGCACCTACAAAATTATGACACTTGACAAATCAGAACGAACCCCTTCCTACTGATAGTGTAACAGCATACTCAATAAGTCATTAATCCTATAAAGCAAAGTTATGTGCCATTTTCCAGTCTACGTCATGAACAGCTCAAAATATTATTGGCCAGAATAGTCAACAACATGACAAAATGTTTCTACTCGTGGTTATTGCAGTGCACTGCAACACAATGCAAAATGACTGCAAAAATGCGCAGGTGGGTAGAGGGTGCACAGACATTTTGCACCCACAGAGAGCCGTGTTGACACAGTGATCACTGTTGCAGTGGAAATAAGGCATCGTGCAGCAATGGTGCCGATGCTAAGGCCATCAGGCTGTGCCAGTGACTGAGTGGCACGTGAGGCGCATGCAGCAACAGGAGAGTGCTGGCCAGGTTACAAGGCATGACACTGGTCATTGTGGGCCACACAATTACATGGCAGACAGCTTGAACCGTAGGCAGTCAGTGAGGCCAGCTACCTGGTAACCAATGAGCGGGCAGTACTGGTGGGTCAATGGTGTGCTTCGCAATAAAGATGAGCAGGCAGCCAGTGGGCTGCGTTAGTGTGTGACGTGCACCTTGTGGGCGGCAGCAGTGGCTCGTCAGCCACACTGACCCTAGACGGCACGTCCATGTGCTTGGCAAGACCACTGGAGTGGCATGCAGTGACCAGGAAACTCCAATTGTCAATGGCTCAGCCAAATGGGGCAGGCTCGCAAGCAGCATGCACACGTACAGTGTGTGCTATGTGGCACGGATCAGTCCACTTGTGGCAAGACTCTACCCACACTAGCAGTAGGCAGTGAACTTTGCTCTGGCAACCGTGGAATGTGAGGAGGTGACGTGTCCCAGGTCACATGTAAGAAATAGCCACATTCCCAGCCCATGAAATGTAACAGCATCTACTCGCCCTAAGTGGCCACATGTTGTTGAACATGAAACAAAATTTTGTGGCCGCCTTTCAGGCTGAGCAATAGGTGATTCCACCTTCTGGCACCAAAATGTGCAGACCATGCCTGGTGTGGAGGCAGCCTGTGTCAATAGTGGGAGAGGGGGAGCAGGAAGGGAGGCAGTTTGAAATGAAAGAGAAAATTAATAAAGTCTTGGATATATTCTGATAGTAAATTGTACAAGAAGGTTCATCTGATCTGGACTGTAGGGGGGTCCACCAGTCTGAGGGGAAGGAAAAGGGGTTCACATTCCAGCGAACTGTGGTTAGTCAGAAAATGGCAGGGACAGTCAAATGGCACAGGCCACAGGACAGTCAAATGGCACAAGAGAGGGTCAGCTCTGTCTCGAAGCTGGAACCTGAGAGAGAGATTTTAATGTCCTGCTCCCAGGACATATCCAGCGGCAATCATGTCTCATTACTGGCTAGTCGGTGGCATCTTTAGTGCATTCAGTAGAGTGCTGAACATGTGCCCTGTTTGCTGATTTTACGAGAAAGAATTGCTTCTGTCCTGAAGGGATAGGCTGGTTTGTCAAATAGACACTGCAGGAACTCATGCTGGGAATCTATGCCTGTAGCTTGGTTGCAGCTACCTTCATGAAAGAAAATTTTAGTTCTCAATAAAGTATTACTGAATTTCTGTTGATAACCCAAACTGGTTAGGCATCCTCTACATCTGATATGACTGCATTAAGTCTATCCACATAGAGAGCAATAGATCACAGAATGAAACAGCTTTCTTAAGGAAGGTTTCTGTAACTGTAACTGGGAGAAAAGCTACAGAAAAGTATGCTGTTATCCACTGCCAAGAGCAATTCCACCTTTGTTATGTCGCAGTCCTGAGATGGTCAATGTAAAAGAACTTTGTCTGTGTTTATACAGTCTGCCAGACTCTAGGGTACAAATGCTAGCAACTATCATTAAATACATCCTCTTAAAATTCTTACTAGGAATTGAGCTCCTACATACCCCTTGTTTAAATGGTACAATTTCTTCAACACAGCCAAAGAGCTGTTACATCCGCTGCATCACTTGTGACGTTTCTTTATTTCTTCATTTGTTGTCCTTGGTGTCAATGTAATGCATTGTGATACTGGCTGAAAAACGGGGTGTGCAAGTACAACACTGACTACTTTAAATACTATAGCCAACAGGTGCACAGTTGCATTTCACAGTAGTTTACTTTCACTGTTCACAATCCCCCAATAAAATACAGTTATATATGGCCAGTGCACTATTGTTTTAACTTTCTATAAGCCTCATTAATAGTTTGCAGGCACACTTACACATACTGCTACAACAGTTTACTATTTGACATCTACGAGCTGTAAAAACCTAACCGCAAAGTTCACAGTTCGTGAAGAATAGAAAGGTACGTATGGAGTAGACACTGTCATTGTTTTAAGACACAGCCTAATTGTGTTACACTTATTTCACAGATGCATTGTTGTTGATCTAGCCAATACAGGTTCCTCGTCTGAAACTCTGCCGTGGACTGACTGTCTCGGAACCAAAACTCAGGCCCTTATATATCCTCACTATAATAGGTACTGAAACTACACATTGTTCAAAGTTAAATTTACAGAAATTACGATTAAAACTTAACTCATTAAGTTAACTGAATACATCAACAAATTCCATCTTTTTAACAGTTTCTTCTACTACAGGAGTTAGGCGGAATTATTTGTTTAAATCATGAAATTAACAAATATCGTTAAGCAATCAATGCTTCTGACAAAACTGTTAATTACTTTGTTATTAATAATGAGCTGGCTTTGCTAACATGTTTTCGAATAGAGCCAAACAGATACTTAAAGGAAGATATTGTTTCATCTCCCACACGTTTATAATTAGTACAGAATTTATATTTGTTATATGTCAACAATGGAATTTAAGTTACGAAACAATCACTGATTTCACCCTATAATGAAAGTATTAACTAGTAATAGTCCAAATAAATTTAAAAAATCAATTACATACATAAAACTAAGCACAAAATTAGATCAGGTGTTATATTCTTTAAGATTAAGGGCCAACCTTTCTCTTTTATGAAAATGCACATCATATTCACATATGCTAATGGTAAGTATTTATGAACAAAAAGAATTTTAAGGAGACAGATGGCAAAATAAGAGGGGAAGTAAAATTATCCCAGCTTGCTTTGTCATACACTGATTGGCCTTGTACTACAGAAAGTTTCAAGAAGCTGTGATCCATTGTGCAATGTTTTGGCAACAGTGAAAAAGTCTCGAATATAATTCTGGAACCAATAAAGAAGGAAAACAATGTGCACAAATGTTCTGCTGCCATCTGATATCAACAAGACGAATCAAAGTCTCAAAGTTCAATGGCTGATCCCTTTGTGTTTGACCTGAGGAGCTGTAAGGGTAATATCTTTGAAACATTTCAGGGAATACTATGGCCAGGTCCAGAACACAATGACTGGAAAACTGAATTCACAGAACTCAATCAGAGATGAAACGTCAGTCCTGCAGGGCTACACAGAGCAGCTTGAGAAGTTCGAGACACTTTTCACTGAAGTGGTTGGACTATACTAAGCACTTTCCAGATCTCTGTGGAATTCAAACATTAAAAGAGCCAGAGTGAAATATTCTCTAGATTTGCTAAAATCATCTCTTGTGGATCTTAGAACTGCAGAAACTTTTATTATGCTGTTAAAAAAAGCCAAAAGTTATTCAAAGAATCTAAAAGACCAAAATATTTCACAGCCAGTAATAATACCAACGAGGTTGAAACACACAGAAACATCATAACTATGACCTTTTAACGTTATGACATAATGTCGTGTTCAGCGAGCACCAGTGACAAAATGTAAGTGTCTCCTCACAGCTAAAGCACATCAGTAGACTCAGAAGGAGGTCACTGTAATCATTGCCGAAACAGTGGTTTCTCCAGTATAGATTTTTATATGATGATGTAGTAAAATACTCAGAAAATTTTTGTCAACACACAGAAACATTGTCTGCTCCTGAAGACCTATTTCGTGAATGAAGATTTAAGGAAGGTGTGTTTGAAATCTTTGATCTCTTTCTGAATGTAATTGATCAAAAGTTTCATCAACAAGATTTAAAGAGTGTATTCCATCTTGAAGAGATACTAGTTATGTCCTCCCAAACAAATCTTCCAACTACACAATGTCTTGAAGTGTTGCTTGTAATACACACAGCAGACATTTTATGTGTACAGGCTTCTACATCTACACTACATACATATTCGGCAATTAGAGGGAGGGAAAAACTTCTGTCAATATGCCTCTGTATGAGCCATAATTTCTCATGCCTAATTTTCATGGCCCTTAAGTGAAATTTATGTTGGTGGCGGTAGAACCATTCTGCAATCAGCTTCAAATACCAGTTCTCTAAATTTTCTCAATAGTGTTCCTCGAAAAGAGCTTTGCCTTCCCTCCAGCATTCCCATTTGGGGCCCCAAAGCTCAAGTTCACAAATGTTGAGGCAAAATTAATACTGAAAAACAGTTCACTTTTAATTACACACACACACACACACACACACACACACACACACTACTGGAAATTGAAATAAGAACACCGTGAATTCATTGTCCCAGGAAGGGGAAACTTTATTGACACATTCCTGGGGTCAGATACATCACATGATCACACTGACAGAACCACAGGCACATACACACAGGCAACAGAGCATGCACAATGTCGGCACTAGTACAGTGTATATCCACCTTTCGCAGCAATGCAGGCTGCTATTCTCCCATGGAGATGATCGTAGAGATGCTGGATGTAGTCCTGTGGAACGGCTTGCCATGCCATTTCCACCTGGCGCCTCAGTTGGACCAGCGTTCGCGCTGGACGTGCAGACCGCGTGAGACGACGCTTCATCCAGTCCCAAACATGCTCAATGGGGGACAGATCCGGAGATCTTGCTGGCCAGGGTAGTTGACTTACACCTTCTAGAGCACGTTGGGTGGCACGGGATACATGCAGACATGCATTGTCCTGTTGGAACAGCAAGTTCCCTTGCCGGTCTAGGAATGGTAGAACGATGGGTTCGATGACTGTTTGGATGTACCGTGCACTATTCAGTGTCCCCTCGACGATCACCAGTGGTGTACGGCCAGTGTAGGAGATCGCTCCCCACACCATGATGCCGGGTGTTGGCCCTGTGTGCCTCGGTCGTATGCAGTCCTGATTGTGCCGCTCACCTGCACGGCGCCAAACACGCATACGACCATCATTGGCACCAAGGCAGAAGCGACTCTCATCGCTGAAGACGACACGTCTCCATTCGTCCCTCCATTCACGCCTGTCGCGACACCACTGGAGGCGGGCTGCACGATGTTGGGGCATGAGCGGAAGACGGCCTAACGGTGTGCGGGACCGTAGCCCAGCTTCATGGAGACGGTTACGAATGGTCCTCGCCGATACCCCAGGAGCAACAGTGTCCCTAATTTGCTGGGAAGTGGCGGTGCGGTCCCCTACAGCACTGCGTAGGATCCTACGGTCTTGGCGTGCATCCGTGTGTCGCTGCGGTCCGGTTCCAGGTTGACGGGCATGTGCACCTTCCGCCGACCACTGGCGACAACATCGATGTACTGTGAAGACCTCACGCCCCACGTTTTGAGCAATTCGGCGGTACGTCCACCCGGCCTCCCGCATGCCCACTATACGCCCTCGCTCAAAGTCCGTCAACTGCACATACGGTTCACGTCCACGCTGTCGCGGCATGCTACCAGTGTTAAAGACTGCGATGGAGCTCCGTATGCCACGGCAAACTGGCTGACACTGACGGCGGCGGTGCACAAATGCTGCGCAAATGCTGCGCAGCTAGCGCCATTCGACGGCCAACACCGCGGTTCCTGGTGTGTATGCTGTGCCGTGCATGTGATCATTGCTTGTACAGCCCTCTCGCAGTGTCCGGAGCAAGTATGGTGGGTCTGACACACCGGTGTCAATGTGTTCTTTCCATTTCCAGGAGCGTATATACAAAAAGAAAGATGATGAGACTTACCAAACAAAAGCGCTGGCAGGTCGATAGACACACAAACAAACACACACATAAACACAAAATTCTAGCTTTCGCAACCAACGGTTGCCTTGTCAGGAAAGAGGGAAGGAGATGGAAAGACGAAAGGATTTGGGTTTTAAGGGAGAGGGTAAGGAGTCATTCCAATCCCGGGAGCGGAAAGACTTACCTTAGGGGGAAAAAAGGACAGGTATACACTTGCACATACACACATATCCATCCGCATATACACAGACACAAGCAGACATTGGCCTTTACAAACCTGTCAGAACTCCGGAGATGGGAACTTGCCCTTCAGCATATCCTCTCTTCTCGCTATCCGCCAGGCCTCAATCTCCGCTAATTTCTAATTTCAATTTGCCGCCGCTCATACCTCACCTGTCTTTCAACATCATCTTTGCCTCTGTACTTCCGCCCCGACTGACATCTCTGCCCAAACTCTTTGCCTTTACAAATGTCTGCTTGTGTCTGTGTATATGAGGATGGATATGTGTGTGTGTGCGAGTGTATACCCGTCCTTTTTCCCCCCTAAGGTAAGTCTTTCCGCTCCCAGGATTGGAATGACTCCTTACCCTCTCCCTTAAAACCCACATCCTTTCGTCTTTCCCTCTCCTTCCCTCTTTCCTGACGAAGCAGCCGTTGGTTGCGAAAGCTAGAATTTTGTGTGTATGTTTGTGTTTGTTTGTGTGTCTATCAACCTGCCAGCGCTTTTGTTTGGTAAGTCTCATCATATATATATATATAAAAAAAACCACTGGGAAATTTTGAACTGTTTATGAGGAATCTGGGTTACTAACTGTGCTGTCAGACAGCAGAAAGCAATTAATAATCAGTGGTGACTTCAGTGTAGATTTTCTAAAGGCTTCTGATTGGAAAAATGATCTGGAGACCTGATTTGGATATTAAAATTTGATCTCAATAATTACCATTCCAACACAGGTGCACTCCACGGCAAAGCTCGAAGCAGGAAAGTAACTGTTCACCCAGTAACAAATTCCATCTCTGATCATGATTCACAATTGAGGAGTGTGATGGACTATGGGCGTAAATGGATTTATGTCTTTTTTCTGTCAAAGTGCTAAATTGATACCTCCATCTTTGAATTACCCACCCTGAAAATTTCAGCTCGATATCTTTGATGTAGGCTAAACAATCATCTTAAGAAGGCAGTGGATGACAGGTAATTCTCACCTTGTTTACTGCGGAAAGGTTATTGTATCGAGTCCGAGCTGCATTGTGTGTTAACTTGTGTGAAATAATGAGTGAAGTGAGTGGTAATGAGTCAGAAAATGACTTCACAGACAAAAAGAAGAAAAGAAACAGTGGGGAAAGTTATAGAAGAAAGTTATGGAAGAAAGTTGAAGAAGAGGGAAACTGTACATTCAAAAGAAGAGTATCTCATAATCCTTAAACAATGCACAGAGAAACCAGAGCCATTTCAAGTCATTGATGGAAGGGAGCTTATTAAAGCCTGGAAGAAAAGTTTAATGGGCTTTTTCTCATCAAAGCCACAGGGGAAATTTGCTTTCCAGTTGCAATAATATGTGAGGATGCACATGGCAGTGATGCACAATCGGTGCTTCAAAATCATATTGGAAGGTCTTTATAACCTTCAAGGTCTTTATAACATTCAAGAAATCAACAAGACTCCCTGAAGATATTTCATTTTTGTTATTAATAGAGAAACCAACTGTAGCAGCAGCAAAGTTGAAGGACATTTGGGACCTGTTGTGCTTTCTTCCTGATATAGTAAAAGTCTGGTATGAAGAACTTCTAGAAATAGTAAACTGTGAAGAAGCTACTGATCCTGAACAGGGACATAAACTATAATGGCCATGAATATATATTTTTTGTTAATATACAGTTTAACTGGATAACAAAATAATAAAAGCAATTTTCAGCTCAATTTTCATGATATTTTGTAGAGGTATCACGGTTTGATGGAAAAAGGGCATAAACCATTCATTATATTTTGGATAATACGAGGGTAAGTAAAATGAAAACCTTAAATTTGTAATAAAAAATCGAAATTTCATGCCGTTATCCTGTAAGTTGGTAAGCGTGCTACAAACAGCGTGCAGAATAGTGCAGGTGCACACATACCGTCACAGTATTAGAATAAAGATGGCTGCCCCACTTGTGACTTGTGCCAGGAAAGAACAGCGTTCTGTTATTTGGTTTTTGAGTAGTAAAGGTGTGAAACCTATTGAAATTCATCAACGAATGAAGGTTCAGTACGGTGATGCATGTTTGTCACAGCAGCAAGTCTACGAATGGAGTAGGAAGTTCGCAAATGGTGTGACTTCAGTGGAAGATGCTCCTCGTCCAGGTCAGGCACAACGAGTTGTGACTCCACAGAACATTGCAGCAGTTGAAGCCATAGTGAAAGACAACTGCAGAGTGACACTGAATGACATTGCATCATGTTTACAGACTAGTCATGGGTAAGCACACCACATTGTGCATGATGTGCTCCAGTTTCACAAAGTGTCTGCAAATGGGTGCCATGGCAGCTGACTCCTGAAATGATAGAACGATGTGTTGATGCTTGTGAAGAACTTCTTCAGCACTTCTGACGAGAAGGTGATGGCTTCCTTGCAAGAATCATTACTGGGCATGAAACTTGGCTTCACTTCCACAAACCGGAAACGAAGAGAGTGAGCAAGGAATGGCACCATTCCTCATCACCAAAACCAAAGCAGTTTCAAACAGAACTAACAGCAGGGAAGATTACGCTGAATCTCTTTTGGGATGAAAAAGACGTCATTTTGGAGCATTACATGCCTAGAGGGACCACTGTCACCAGTGCATCATACACAGATCTCATAAAAAAATCATCTGCGGCCTGCAATCAAATCAAAGCGACATGGATTGCTGTCAGCAGGTGTCCTTTTGCAACATGACAATGCAAGGACCCACACTGCCTGTACAACAGTTGCAACAATCACAGACCTGCATTTTGAGTGTCTTCCTCATCCACCATACTCACCAGATCTTGCCCCAAGTGATTTCCTTATGTTTGGACCACTCAAAGACGCAATGGGAGGAAAGAAGTTCCATTCTGATGAAGAGGTACACCACGCGGTGCATGAGTGGTTGCACAGACTACCAAAATAATTTTTTTCTAAAGGAATTTATGCACTTTGTAAGTGCTGGAGGACTTGTATCGAGTGCGGGTGAGATTATGTTGAAAAGTGATACAGCTTTGTACCACTTCTGCACAATAAATAATATTAAAAAAAAAATTTAAGGTTTTCATTTGACTCACCCTCGTGTATCACAAATGGAAGAAATATCTTCAGTTGTAAGTTAAAAGTATGGTCTAAGACGGAAATGCACTTTTTGGACTTACACCTATAGTCCATCAAACTCCTCAATTAGGATAAATAACATAGTGCCTTACAGGATGGCTACTCCTCAGTGAAAATCAGTTAGGGTCATTGATAACTCCGGGACAGATGTTTTTAAGAAGAGATTACAAGAGATGACCTGGGATGAAATTTAACCTACTCCATGACAAATTCATATCATTATTGGCAACAGCTTTCTGCATAAGCTAATCAGAAAGGACATTAAACAGCCACATAAAAAACAATGGATCACTGGAGGGATTAAAGTATCCTCTGAAAGGAAAAGGCAAATGTATCTGTTGGCAAGTAAAGACAGACATCCCGCAGTAGTTGCACACTACAAAAACTACTCAAAATTACAATGAAACATGCACAGAACAGGATAACATCACTATTGAACTGAATGGAAGGGCTATAAATGATGAGTAATAGCAAGTATGGGGAGATTCTCGAGGAATGTCATGTAATTTGTCAGGTGATTCTAGGTGTGGAAATAAACCGAAGAAGTCCTATGAACATGAGTCCATTTTTTTCATCATTACAGAAGTGGAGTGGGTTGAACACTACACACACCCATGAAGCATTATGAAGACAAGTGTGAATATTACTTACCAAAGAGATGTGTAGCTGCTATGGTGGTCACAATAACGGTGGGACAGATGACTGATACATACTACAGGTGGTGTTCAAAAGATGCTCCATCCATCTGAATGTATTTGTCAATGCATTGGAGGGCACATTGTTTTGCACTTTAACGCAGGAAAAAGAGTTTGTGATACACGCAATAAGTTCTTAATGCTTATCCACCTTCATGGTGTACACATCAACCATCAGAAGTCTGATGGGGTTAGGTCGGGTGATCTGGCAGGTCATTTAATGGGTCCACCATGCTCAATCCATTGTTATTCAGATATTGGGAACTTGTCTGGCACAGTGAATCGGTGATCCACCATGTTGCAAGTACATTTGCAGTCGTTGCTCTAATGTTATGTCTTCCAAAAGTGCAATTATGTCTTCCATCAGGAAATATGTGTATGCCACGGTTGTCATGTGATATGGCAGGAACACAGGCCCTATAACCAAGTTGCAGTCATGCCACACCAGACATTCACTGTGAACCTTATTTGGAATATTGTTTTTTCTAGTGTCATGTGGGTTCTCCATTACCCACGTATGAGAACTGCAGGTGTTAATTACAGTATTGCGTGTGAATGTAGCCTCATCTATAAATAATGTGTATTGCATGACTTCTATGCCTACAGCCAACCATTCACAAAATTGTTGACTGCTTTCTGAGTCACCTGGATGTCCATGGACTGCACATGGAATGGGTACAACCCCTCAATATGTAGCAGTCGGGTTTGTGGAATATCAAGCTGACAACTAATGCGCAATGTACTGGTGGTGGGACTCTACTGTACCATTGCAATAATGTCATCTCTTTCCTCAACTGACTGGATGGCCTCATTTTCTGGTATTACATGTACACTGGGTAGTGTTCCGCATTCAAGCAATGTTTGGGAAATACCCTGCCACAGGGGGTTCATCAATAGGAAAACATCTCTGGTATTCTGCCAAAGACACATGAGCACTGTCGTTACAGTGCCTATACACAAACAATACGTCTGCGAATTCTATATGGGTGAATGTAGGTGGCATGTTGATATTCACGGACACAGTAGACTTGCTCAATTAAACAACATTCAAGTAAGACATGGACATGGCCTCACGATTGCTCACTGGTCCAACCCATGGTTGCACACTGGGTATGCTTGCAGTTGCCTTGGTGCAATGTCACAATGCTGCCCCACACTTCTTGTAGGATGAATCAGTAATTTGTTCCACCATTATTCTTTGTTGATCCATTATGGATTCTGTACCAACAGCCATACGTATTGTAAAAATTTATTTTATGAACTTCTTATGTGCTACCAGTTTCGGCATTACATTGATGCCATCTTCAGGCCCCACATGTCATAGATGTAAAATCGCTATACACGGAAGGAGCCATATAGTTGGATCCGTGAATCAAATCGCTATGTTTGCAAATTGCCCCAGTCTGTGTCACCTGGCCACCAAGAGCTGTTGCATAGCGATTTGATTCCCGGATCCAGTTTATGACTTGGCGTGTGGGGCCTGAAGATGGCATCAATGTAATGCCGAAACTGGTAGCACCTTTTTTTTTTTAAAAAAAAAAAACCATGTAGAATGACCTCACAAATTATGTGGCATTCCTCCAGAGTCACCCTGTATATTTCTGTATATTTATTAATCTTTTCCTGCATACAGTACAGGGCTATTACAAATGATTGAAGCGATTTCATAAATTCACTGTAGCTCCATTCATTGACATATGGTCACGACACACTACAGATACGTAGAAAAACTCATAAAGTTTTGTTCGGCTGAAACCGCACTTCAGGTTTCTGCCGCTAAAGCGCTCGAGAGCGCAGTGAGACAAAATGGAGACAGGAGCCGAGAAAGCGTATGTCGTGCTTGAAATGCACTCACATCAGTCAGTCATAACAGTGCAACGACACTTCAGGACGAAGTTCAACAAAGATCCACCAACTGCTAACTCCATTCGGCGATGGTATACGCAGTTTAAAGCTTCTGGATGCCTCTGTAAGGGGAAATCAACGGGTTGGCCTGCAGTGAGCGAAGAAACGGTTGAACGCGTGCAGGCAAGTTTCACGCGTAGCCCGCAGAAGTCGATGAATAAAGCAAGCAGGGAGCTAAACGTACCACAGGTGACGGTTTGGAAAATCTTACGGAAAAGGCTAAAGCAGAAGCCTTACCGTTTACAATTGCTACAAGCCCTGACACCTGATGACAAAGTCAAACGCGTTGAATTTTCGGCGCGGTTGCAACAGCTCATGGAAGAGGATGCGTTCAGTGCGAAACTTGTTTTCAGTGATGAAGCAACATTTTTTCTTAATGGTGAAGTGAACAGACACAATGTGCGAATCTGGGCGGTAGAGAATCCTCACGCATTCGTGCAGCAAATTCGCAATTCACCCAAAGTTAACGTGTTTTGTGCAATCTCACAGTTTAAAGTTTACGGCCCCTTTTTCTTTTGCGAAAAAAACGTTACAGGACACGTGTATCTGGACATGCTGGAAAATTGGCTCATGCCACAACTGGAGACCGACAGCGCCGACTTCATCTTTCAACAGGATGGTGCTCCACCGCACTTCCATTATGATGTTCGGCATTTCTGAAACAGGAGATTGGAAAACCGATGGATCGGTCGTGGTGGAGATCACGATCAGCAATTCATGTAATGGCCTCCACACTCTCCCGACTTAACCCCATGCGATTTCTTTCTGTGGGGTTATGTGAAAGATTCAGTGTTTAAACCTCCTCTACCAAGAAACGCGCCAGAACTGCGAGCTCGCATCAACGATGCTTTCGAACTCATTGATGGGGACATGCTGCGCCGAGTGTGGGAGGAACTTGATTATCGGCTTGATGTCTGCCGAATCACTAAAGGGGCACATATCGAACATTTGTGAATGCCTAAAAAAACTTTTTGAGTTTTTGTATGTGTGTGCAAAGCATTGTGAAAATATCTCAAATAATAAGGTTATTGTAGAGCTGTGAAATCGCTTCAATCATTTGTAATAACCCTGTAGAAAGCATAGGGACAAACAGTTCAAGAGAAAAATCACAGCAGAATGTGGAAAAAGTAACTCTCAAAAAATTCAGTCATAAATTTAAGAAAATTATATACAAATGAACCACACTTTGGAATGAAATTGTTCCCAAGAAGGAGGAACTGTAAAATTGTGCTCATATTTATGATTTTTATTATTATTGAATTGTTTCTCTTTGTGTAATAACATAGGCTAGCACTGACTGCCTAAAGTCATCCCACAATAACGATATATCCAACAACAATCAGTGAATAGGTTTGCTTGCCTTCAAAAATAACAATGAACAATGAATAAGGTCCTTGCCCCCCCACCTTTTTACTAAAATAATGGTTGGTAAAACACTGTTAGTTACCCTAACAACAAGACATAATTTGTTGTTTCTGTTTGCATGTTAAATCAACTATTGTGATTCAAACAGTCATAGTCTACAGTGATTAAGTTCTTATTGATGGAAAAGAGAAAATCATACAAAGACAAATCGTTGTGAGGATTATGTTTCTTGCTACCGCTTTATGTAATCAAAGCAACACTAAGATATTTATTATAAATTTGTTGCTTCACAGAACATTAGCATTCTTGTATAACACAAAGTTACTTGACTGAATATAAAACAAGTGTGAAATGTTGTTGCTGTAAAATCTTCGAAATATCGGTGATCCATCTAAATTCCTCTGACTAGTCTCTTGTAGCATCCAAAGAGCAGTTATAATTGGAGATGGCAGCTGCTTATTGTGGGGAATAAAAACTATTTATTCTCTACAGTCTGATGTGTTTATTGCTTTATTTTTTATTTGCAACTGATTTCCAAGCTGAAGATTTCATCTTCAGGCACTTTAATTTGTTAGTTGATATCATGTACCTCCCAAGTATAAGTGTTACTATGTGATAAGCAAGTTTATTTAAAATGCCTACTCTATTTTCATCATTTATATCAGTCCTTGAAGAAAGAACTATCAAATACATAGATGTGAGTAATGTAAGGTATGCCACTGTAATTACATGTTGTATAAGTGACTTTCAGTGTGTTTATTGTTCTGTTTCAAAACAAAACATATTTAACAATACTGAGCGGAAGTGACAAAACGAAAATGCTGCATCTTACCCACAAAATCTCAAATGTTTACCTTGTCTTTACATTTCACACAGCCTTAGAAATTAGCTTTGGTGCATGAATCTGTGTTAACAAGACATTGAAACCTTTGTATGTAAAGCTCATTAATGATCTTAATACCTATTTCCTGATCTAATTAGTCTGTGATTTTTTCCAAAATTATGTTTGAAAATCTTAGAAGTTCAGTCTGTATCAGCATCCTTATTTATCACTTCCAAATCACTGTGCACAGTCTGAGAGTAACAACATTTGGAGGACAATCAGGCTATGTAGTTATGTTCCGTGTCCACCAAGCAATACAGTCTAAATTAGAGCCGCTACTTATTGCTGCCAATAGATTTTAGTAACTGCTGGATTTACCAGTTAAGCTTCTTGTTTCCTGAGCAGTAGAAATGGCTAAAGTGCACTTATAGTGTACCATGCAATTTCCACTGCTTGCTACATTTGGTAATGAGTTTCTGTCTGTCATAGTCAATTGAGACGGTCTATAGTAGCCAACGAGAACTGCTGAGTATACGTATTTTTTTTTTTGGAATGTGGAAACTGATTTGTTTTTGATGTGGAGAGTGGGAAGAAAACTAGTTGTGTTGACTTAGTAACCTGAAGCACAGTCTGAGGCCTAAGTTAAGTTATAATGTGACAATTTGGTTGAACTGGTATAGCCAATGAATCTCAAGATGAAAATATGATTGAGGCCATAGAATAATGAGAAGCGTAGCCCAAGATGTATGGTTGTCATTGCAATAGCCTACTTCTACATCTCATTTCTGATTTGCAATAAATACTGACCATGTAGTAGAAATCCTTGGGTAACAGAAGAAATATTGAATTTAACTGATGAAAGGAGAAAATATAAAAATGCAGTAAATGAAGCAGACAAAAAGGAATACAAACGTCTCAAAAATGAGACCGACAGGAAGTGCAAAATGGCTAAGCAGGGATGGCTCGAGGACAAATGTAAGGATGTAGAGGCTTATCTCACTAGGGGTAAGATAGATACTGCCTACAGGAAAATTAAAGAGACCTTTGGAGAAAAGAGAACCACTTGTATGAATATCAAGAGCTCAGATGGAAACATAATTCTAAGCAAAGAAGGGAAAGCAGAAAGGTGGAAGGAGTATATAGAGGGTCTATACAAGGGTGATGTACTTGAGGGCAATATTATGGAAATGGAAGAGGATGTAGATGAAGATGAAATGCGAGATATGATACTGCGTGAAAAGTTTGACAGAGCACTGAAAGACCTAAGTTGAAACAAGGCCCCGGGAGTAAACAACATTCCATTAGAACTACTGACAGCCTTGGGAGAGCCAGTCCTGACAAATCTCTACCATCTGGTGAGCAAAATGTAAGAGACAGGCGAAATACCCTCAGACTTCAAGAAGAATATAATAATTCCAATCCCAAAGAAATCAGGTGTCGAGAGATGTGAAAATTACCAAACTATCAGTTTAATAAGCCACGGCTGCAAAATACTAACGCGAATTCTTTACAGACGAATGGAAAAACTGGTAGAAGCCGACCTCGGGGAAGATCAGTTTGGATTCCGTAGAAATGTTGGAACACCTGAGGCAATACTGATCCTACGACTTATCTTAGAAGCTAGATTAAGAAAAGGCAAACCTACGTTTCTAGCATCTGTAGACTTAGAGAAAGCTTTTGACAATGTTGAGTGGAATACTCTCTTTCAAATTCTAAAGGTGGCAGGGGTAAAATACAGGGAGCGAAAGGCTATTTACAATTTGTACAGAAACCAGATGGCAGTTATAAGGGTTGAGGGACATGAAAGGGAAGCAGTGGTTGGGAAAGGAGTGAGACAGGGGTGTAGCCTATCCCCGATGTTATTCAATCTGTATATTGAGCAAGCAGTAAAGGAAACAAAAGAAAAATTCGGAGTAGGTATTAAAATCCATGGAGAAGAAATAAAAACTTTAAGGTTCACCAATGACATTGTAATTCTGTCAGAGACAGCAAAGGACTTGGAAGAGCAGTTGAACGGAATGGACAGTGTCTTGAAAGGAGGATATAAGATGAACATCAACAAAAGCAAAACTAGGATAATGGAATGTAGTCGAATTAACTCAGGTGATGCTGAGGGAATTAGATTAGGAAATGAGACACTTAAAGTAGTAAAGGAGCTTTGCTATTTGGGGAGCAAAATAACTGATGATGGTTGAAGTAGAGAGGATATAAAATGTAGACTGGCAATGGCAAGGAAAGCGTTTCTGAAGAAGAGGAATTTGTTAACGTCGAGTATAGGTTTAAGTGTCAGGAAGTCGTTTCTGAAAGTATTTGTATGGAGTGTTGCTATGTATGGAAGTGAAACATGGATGATAAATAGTTTGGACAAGAAGAGAATAGATGCTTTTGAAATGTGGTGCTACAGAAGAATGCTGAAGATTAGATGGGTAGATCACATAACTAATGAGGAGGTACTGAATAGAATTGGGGAGAAGAGGAGTTTGTGGCACAACTTGACTAGAAGAAGGTAGGACATGTTCTGAGGCATCAAGGGATCACCAATTTAGTATTGGAGGGCAGCGTGGAGGGTAAAAATCGTAGAGGGAGACCAAGAGATGAATACACTAAGCAGGTTCAGAAGGTTGTAGGCTGCAGTACGTACTGGGAGACGAAGCAGCTTGCACAGGATAGAGTAGCATGGAGAGCTGCATCAAACCAATCTCTGGACTGAAGACCACAACAACAACAAACTGACCATGTGGTTTATTGTAACCTAATAGAACACAATACCAGTTAATTTATGATCCATAGAAATTCTGAAGGAGCATTCCAACTGGCTATCAACAACAGCTCACAGTTCGTCTAGTGCATTGGACACCGTACATTCACACCCATTCAGTGTTACACTCTACACCAGGGTCAGCCACAGTGTGCCAAACTTCATGTGTGCAAGCTGCAGGTGGACCAAGGTCCAGCCAGTCACTTGGCTTTGCTCGGTCCTTCTCTGAGGTCTCAAACAGCACGACATATCATTTAGCATTGCAGTGTGGCACTTTGTGGTTGGCACAACTCTCTGAGTTTGGCAAAATCTTGGTGTCAGCAATGTTTACCTTTCGCTATTTGTTTGTAGTTTGAAGGATGTTCACAAGTGCAGTGGCTGTTGGCACATAAAGAGGCAGTCTAGCAATCTGTTATCACAGTGCTTTAAAAAGCATGGGAATGACAAAAGAGAGGGATGAGAATTCCCAATTTGCATAAGCGACGGGTATTGCTTATTGGCTGTGAAAAGACATTATATTACCACGCAGAAAGAATTTAGACTTTAAGATGATACTGAAAGAGCAAAAACTTACAACGATTGACATATGGGATTCATTGTTCTGTACACCAAGAAGCACTCTGTGCTAAATTTCCAGGCCTGGAGCTCTTGAAGAAACTGGTAGTACAAACAGTAAAATTTCTGAAGTCACAGAAATTATTCCATTTTCAGTTGCAACAGTTTTCCATGAGTAAGGAGACTTCATATATTACTGCAAAGTATGTTGGTTAAATCAAAGGGCATGCCTGGAACAATTTTTTGATTTAAATCTTGCTATTGTTGAAATTATGAAGTAACAAGGACTGCAGGAGCGAAAATTAGAACATCCAGAATGGATTGCAGAATTCACATTTTAAGTGGACTTGACTGCATACTGACAACAGGAAGTCATTGCAAGGTAATTTAAAAAGAAAACTGTCTCGTAGAAGGGACACATTCTGACAGACAATCCAGGTCCCTAAGCTGACTGTCATTATAGAAAAGTGCAAGGTCTGAAGGATTCATTGTGGCCTTACAAGAATTACAATGATAGTATTATAAAGGTTTTGAGGACACTGTCAATCTTACATCTATTTTGAGCTGCTTTCAAGACCATTTGCAGTTTCAGTTGAAAGCACCCCTGTGCATGTGCAAATGTTACTGTCTAACCTGCATGGTAATTACAGTTTTAATTACAAATCTTTTTATGTCAAAACTGTCCAGGATGTCTTCATCTCAGGTAGATAATGAGGTTGCAAAATTGCTACAATATTTTGATTGATGTATTTGTGTGAAAGATCTTTCTTCAATTATGAAAGTAAATTAGTCATGATTATGTGGCAACTTGGGTGTAAAACTTCATGACATTGTCTGTTTCTGCCTGTATACTGACAGTTTGTACCAGATAAAAATTCTATTGAGTGTTCAGCGCACCAAAAATAATTAATTAATACTGAAAACTAGTTTTTTTGTGATCTACATTGTTGAGAAACGTGAAATACAAAACCAAGTCTTCCGCAGTCTGACTGTGCTGCCTTTTAAATGCTGTGCATTCACTGTTTTCCTTCTTCCCCTCCTTGTACTCAGACAGCGCAGCATGGCGATGGGGAAAATGTGAAGCAAGGTTGAGTGCTTTGGCACGCGAGCCCATGAGCTGAAATCTTGGCGACCCCTGCTCTACACCACACACCCAGCAACTGCACTTATCTCCATTGGCTTCTGTGTGCCTCAAATACATACAATGCTTCTTGCTTTTGGATCTGTTATAAATGAGAACCTGTGCCTTTGCTGATACACACTGAGCTGACAAAAGGTTGTGGAATACCTCCTAATGTCATGTCAGACCTCCTTTTGCCTGGTCTAGATTAGCAACTCCATGTGGCATGGACTCAACAGGTCGTTGGAAGTCCTCTGCAGAAATACTGAGCCACACTGCCTCTATAGCCATCCATAGTTGCAAAACTGTTGCTGGTGCAGGATTTTATGCATGAACTGACCTCTCAATTATGTCCTGTAAATGTTTGATGGGATTCATGTTGGGCGATCTGGGTGGCCAAATAATTCATTCAAATTGTCCAGAATGTTCTTCAAGCCAACCGCTAACAACTGTGGACCAATGACATGCTGCATTGGCAGCCTCAAAAATTCCATCATTGTTTAGGAACGTGAAGTCCATGAATGACTGCAAATGGTCAATGATCAGTTCAGTTGGACCGGGATACCCAGTCAGTTCCATGTAAGCACAACTCACACAGTCATGAAGTCACCACGAACTTGCACAGTATGTTGTTTCCCACACCTTTATGAAGTCACCACCAGCTTGCACAGTACGTTGTTTAAAAGTTGGGTCCAGGTCTTCACGGGGTCTGCACCACACCCAAAACCTATCATCAGCACTTACCAACTGAAATCAGGACTCATACGACCAGCCACAGTTTTCCAATTGTTCAGGTCCAACCTATATGTTCACACACCCAGTGGGGGTGCTTCAGGTGATGTGCTGTTATCAAAGGCACTCACATTGGTTGTCTGCTGCCATATCCCATTAATGCCAAATTTCGCAACATTGTCATAACTCAAAACAGATACATTTCTAATATGTCCCACAATGACTTCTGCAGTTATTTCATGTAGTGTTGCTTGTCTCGTAGCACTGAAAGCTGTGCACAAATTCCACTGCTCGTGGTTGTTAAGTGAAGGCCATCGGCCACAGCCTGAAATTTGACATTCTCAGCACACTCTTGACACTGTGGATCTCAGAATATTGAATTCCTTAATGATTTTCAAAATGGAATGTCCCATGCGTCTAGCTCCAATGAACATTCTGCATTCATAGCATGTTAATTCCTGTTGTGCAGCCATAATCACATTAGAAACCATTTCACATGAATCACCTAAGTACAAATGACAACTCCACTAATGCAATGCCCTTTTATATCTTCTGTAGATGATACTAGAACTGTCTGTATATGTGCATATGACTATCCCAGGACTTTTGTCACCTCAGTCTATATGTCATTTGCATTTAATTTCTGGGCATGTTCTTAATTCTTGTTCACGTATGTGTGTTCTGAATATTATGTGTGTGCTTTACTATAATAGAATGTTTCTTGTGTGTTACTTCAAACCGTGATCATTTTACTGAATATTAAAGAAAAGAAAAAAAAGCACGATATGTGCTCAGGCTACCTAGTCCACCCTGTACTGTGCTAAAAATTATCAAACAAAAAATAACTAATAACTAATTTCAGCAATCTACTTGAAGCTGGAACTATGACATTAAATTCATTTCTGCTTACAGAAAAACTGCAAGAAAGAGAGAACTATAATACATGGCAGTCTGTAAAGAAAACATATCTTTAACATGAGAGGCTATGGGAATGAATCTCGGTTGAAGTAAAGGACAAATCGAAAGAGTGTGATTCTTCAAAAGCATATGATGCTAGAGAAAAAATAATATTGTCAGTTAATCCAGCAATTTATGTACCTCTACAGAAAACAACAACCACAAAAGAAGTCTCGGAGAAATTAAAGCAGGTATCAGGATTTTATATAAGAATTGGGTAGCTGACTACACTCTTTCCAACTTGACTGGAGAAATATATATCAACATAAGACTTTGTATCCAAATAATTCTCACTTCTACTAAGTTAAATGCTTCAAATTTTGAAGTGAAAGATGAGTGAGTAGAGTGCATTTTATTGGTAGGGTTACAAGATAACTACAAACCAATGATTACAAGCCTAGAGAATTCCAGTATTTCAATAACAGAAGACTCTATTAAAGATAAGTTATTGCAGGAAGTGAAAGATGTGAAGCATTGACACTCTATAAACAGCAATGCAACTCTTCAAGTGAACATTAAACATAACAGAAGCTTTGCACAAAATTCCTCCAAGGGACTGAGTTGCTATAATTGTAATAAGTCTGTTCATATTGCAAGAAGCTGTTTCATCAAAACCAAAGTAAGTAGCAAGTCATCAGGGAAGACACAAATTACAAGACACTCTTCACTACAGGAGGTATAGTCATCATTAAGACTCATATACTGACTCCCATGTGACATGAACTCATGTACACTCCTGGAAATTGAAATAAGAACACCGTGAATTCATTGTCACAGGAAGGGGAAACTTTATTGACACATTCCTGGGGTCAGATAAATCACATGATCACACTGACAGAACCACAGGCACAAAGACACAGGCAACAGAGCATGCACAATGTCGGCACTAGTACAGTGTATATCCACCTTTCGCAGCAATGCAGGCTGCTATTCGCCCATGGAGACGATCGTAGAGATGCTGCATGTAGTCCTGTGGAACGGCTTGCCATGCCATTTCCACCTGGCGCCTCAGTTGGACGAGCGCTCGTGCTGGACGTGCAGACCGCGTGAGACGACGCTTCATCCAGTCCCAAACATGCTCAATGGGGGACAGATCCGGAGATCTTGCTGGCCAGGGTAGTTGACTTACACCTTCTAGAGCACGTTGGGTGGCACAGGATACATGCGGACGTGCATTGTCCTGTTGGAACAGCAAGTTCCCTTGCCGGTCTAGGAATGGTAGAACGATGGGTTCGATGACGGTTTGGATGTACCGTGCACTATTCAGTGTCCCCTCGACGATCACCAGTGGTGTACAGCCAGTGTAGGAGATCGCTCCCCACACCATGATGCCGGGTGTTGGCCCTGTGTGCCTCGGTCGTATGCAGTCCTGATTGTGGCGCTCACCTGCACGGCGCCAAACACGCATACGACCATCATTGGCACCAAGGCAGAAGCGACTCTCATCGCTGAAGACGACACGTCTCCATTCGTCCCTCCATTCACGCCTGTCGCGACACCACTGGAGGCGGGCTGCACGATGTTGGGGCGTGAGCGGAAGACGGCCTAACGGTGTGCGGGACCGTAGCCCAGCATCATGGAGACGGTTGCGAATGGTCCTCGCCGATACCTCAGGAGCAACAGTGTCCCTAATTTGCTGGGAAGTGGCGGTGCGGCGTAGGATCCTACGGTCTTGGCGTGCACCCGTGCGTCGCTGCGGTCCGGTCCCAGGTCGACGGGCATGTGCACCTTCCGCCGACCACTGGCGACAACATCGATGTACTGTGGAGACCTCACGCCCCACGTGTTGAGCAATTCGGCGGTACGTCCACCCGGCCTCCCGCATGCCCACTATACGCCCTCGCTCAAAGTCCGTCAACTGCACATATGGTTCACGTCCACGCTGTCGCGGCATGCTACCAGTGTTAAAGACTGCGATGGATCTCCGTATGCCACGGCAAACTGGCTGACACTGACGGCGGCGGTGCACAAATGCTGCGCAGCTAGCGCCATTCGACGGCCAACCCCGTGTTTCCTGGTGTGTCCGCTGTGCCGTGCGTGTGATCATTGCTTGTACAGCCCTCTCGCAGTGTCCGGAGCAAGTATGGTGGGTCTGACACACCGGTGTCAATGCGTTCTTTTTTCCATTTCCAGGAGTGTAGATCAATGAACTTCACAAGAGGTAGTGGCATATCCACTGAAGGAAATGACAGCACACACATTGAAGCTGATAGAAAAAAGACAAAGGTTAAAGTAATAGATATTCTTTAAGTGCCATAGTTAAGTACAAATTTACTTTCTGTAAATAAGATAGTGAGGATGGGACATTTCATCACCTTTGATAAATGTGGATGTCGCATTTATAATAAGGAATGAATCTATTTGCAATGCTTGATAATGGCATGAACAAACTAGATAACTAGAATGAAATTTTCACTCTAAAGCGGAGTGTGCACTGATATGAAACTTCCTGGCAGATTAAAACTGTGTGCCCGACCGAGACTCGAACTCGGGACCTTTGCCTTTCGGGGGCAAGTGCTCTACCGACTGAGCCACCCAAGCACAACTCACGCCCTGTCCTCACAGCTCTAATTCCGCCAGTACCCTGTCTCCTACCTTCCAAAAGTACTGGCGAGGTACTGGCGGAATTAGAGCTGTGATGACGGGGCGTGAGTTGTGCTTGGGTAGCTCAGTCGGTAGAGCACTTGCCCGCGAAAGGCAAAGGTCCCGAGCTCGAGTCTCGGTCCGGCACACAGTTTTAATCTGCCAGGAAGTTTCAAACTAGATAACTGTTTAAAGCCAAACACATATCACCCTTAAATGACATGAGCTTGTGGAATGAAAAATTAGAACATTTAAGCCCTGGCAGAATGGAAGCTCTGCAGACAGGTATGGCCAATAGAGCATTAATTATATAGTAACTATCAATTTTTCATGTTGCTTAAAAGGTATATGGACAAGATTACCTTACCAACATTTTGAGTCAAGAACAAAAGGTGTCCATGATTAACACATTCCGACTTGTGTGGACTGATGGAAACAATTAATTGGAGGTTCCAGATATTTCGTAACTGTAATAGATGATTAGTCAAGGAAGATATTTTTATATCCACTAAGTGACAAAAATCAAGTATGGAAACTGTTAGAAATTCCAAGAAGCTAGTGGAAAAACACACTGGTAGTAAAATTCGCGTCTTGTGCACAGACAATGGGAAGGAATTAGTGAACTGAGAACTAGCAAAGTTCTTAAGAGATGAAGGAATGCTTCAATAAACAAGAGTACTCCACACACTCAGAACAAATGGAGTAGCAGAAAGGCACAATACTCATAGAACATCAGTATAAAAAGGTAGTTGCTTATTATTTAATGCAGGTTTACGAAAAGCATATGGGGGGGGGGGGGGGGGGGAGGGGGGAGCAGTCTTTACAAATGCTTGTCTACAAAATCTTTAAAAAGGCTTGACACCAGAAGCATTTAGAATTTAACAGAAGAATGTTTGACAGCAAGGCCTTTGTTCAGCTACCTAAAGCAAGCAAGCTTAAACGGGATAAAAAGAACAATGAATACATACAGGTAGAATATTGCACACAGAGCAAGGTACAAGGGTAAGTCAATTATTGTCCACAATTTAGTTATATTTTTGTTTATTTTGGTAGTACTGTTGTTTTACGTTGATGATGCATGCTTTGTTTATTTGTTGTTATCTCTTTGCAAGTTTTAAGCGGCTAGGTTTGTTGCGTTATCGCTTCCGTGCCTTTAATTGTGGCTGCTCCGTTGTCCATTTGCACCAAAGAAGAGCAACATTCAGTGATCCATTTTTTGTGGTCATAAGGTGTATCAGGGGCCGAAATTCATTGAAGACTTTCAGTACAGAACGGGAACAGTGCTTTGCCACAACAGAATGTCTATGAATGGATTGAAAAATTCCGAAATGGTCACACAAGTGTTACGTACAATGAAGGAGTCGGACGACTGTTTACCACCACAAATGAAGAAACCATTGAGCGTTCACGTGAAATTATTCTCTTAGACAGATGGTTAACTATTGACGAAGTGGCACATTGTCTGCAAATAAGTCATGGTTCTGCCTACAAAATCATCCACAACAGACTTCTGTTTCATAAAGGTTGTGCAAGATGGGTCCCAAAACAACTAACACAGTTGCATAAACAAATGCACTTGGACATCTGCAAAAAACATTTGGATTGCTATGGTAATGAAGGGGACAAATTCTTAGACAGGATCATTACTGGCGATGAAACATGAATCCATCATTACAGGCCAGAGAGTAAACAGCAGAGTACGGAATGGAAACATCCAAAAAAAGGTCAAGACCCAACCATCTGCAGGAAAACTGATGCTTAAGGTTTTTAGGGGCGCACAAGGTCCAGTACTGGAACATTGTGGAGAAAAAGGCACAACAATAAACAGTGTACATTACAGTGAGATGCTTACTGCCAGGCTGAAGCCTGCAATTCAAAGCAAACCCTGAGGATTGCTGTCAAAAGGTGTTGTGTTGTTGCATGACAATGAATGTCTGCATACTGCTGCCCACATTGCTGAAACACTCCAGAAACTCTGGTTTGAAGTACTGGATCATCCTCCATATAGTCCTGATCTTGCCCCTTCTGACTATCACTTGTTTGGTCCACTCAAACAGGCATTAAGAGGCCGTCGATTTGTCTCAGATGAAGCAGTGAAAGAAGTGGTGCATTCCTGGCTTGCAGCTCAACTGAGAACCTTCTTTTATGAGGGCATCAGAAAGCTTGTACAATGATGGACCAAGTGCATTGAAATGCAAGGAGACTATGTCGAAAAATGATGGTCTTGTAAGTTTCCTATTTGATTACAATAAAATTTTATAACTATTTTGCGGATAATAATTGACTTACCCTTGCATATTGGCTACTTGAACCTAACCAATGAAAATTAATAAAGATGAGAGATGGGATATTTAAAGAAAATACTGTTTAGAAGAATGATGATATCACAGTGCCTAAAAAGTCTCAGGAGCCAGGAATAATTCCCAATATTAAGCAATGTGAACAAGAAAATAATGGAATCTGAGGCTATTTCTGATCAGAATAAAAACACCCCAAGATGAATTACCACAAAAAATAAAAATTCTGCATCATCAAAGCATAGTCAAATGCTGAGAAGATCATCAAGGACGCCAAAACCAACAACGCTGAAGGATTATGTTACCTATTACTCTACGAAAACAGAGAATTCAGATTAATCTTCATTATAAGAAACCTCACAAAGTAAAGAATTACACAACTGGCTTCAGGAAATCAAAGAAGAATTGCAATCACCTGCTGGAAATAACTTAACAGGAAAAAGAAATTTTACTCTCAGATACCAAACAGACACCAGACAGACACCAACAGTGCATTGAAACGCAAGGAGACTATGTCGAAAAATGATGGTCTTGTAAGTTTCCTATTTGATTACAATAAAATTTTGTAACTATTTTGCGGATAATAATTGACTTACCCTTGTATAACAGACACCAAACAGATTTTCAAAATTATAATGAAGCCAAGGATACATTCTTTGATACAAAGCATGCCTTTTAGTTAAAGGATGTGCACAAAGGGAAGAATGTATGGCCCTTTCATTTGCTGTAATTCATGAAGGTATTTGTTTGGTTTAGCTGCTAAATATAACCCCGACATAGAGGTTATTCAAGAGGAGGTATTGATTTGAACACTAGAATTGTTAAGAACAAACGTATCATGAGGCTCAAAAGAGGAGGTTATGGTTTAAAACAAGGTAGTTGCAACTGGTACATTAAGCTAAATGACACGCTCTTAAACTTGAACTTTATAAGATGTACATGGGGAAAAAAAAAGAGAAGCGTCAAATTGCTTGGACATCAGAATAACAAGAGATCATAAAATGGGACTATTATGAATGAATAAATCTCATCATATAGAACAAATGAGGAGCGTTTCTTCAAAAGTTGGTAAGTGCTCAATGTTTCAAAACTCAGATTTTTGTGGTTACAAAATAAGCTTGTCACCATGAATGACCTACTAAAATGATTTGGTCAAAATCCGATATTTGCTGTTGTTACAAAGTGTTGAAAACTACGAGTTTTGCAAAACTTGGTATTTGCTTTGAACCAATTAAAGCAGAAGTGGATAAACACAAACTCTGCTTTGCTCCTGAGAGACCTAAAAGGAGAATAACAATGTAGGATGTCACTGTTAAGAATATCAGGAAATAAAAAATTAATAGTGCGTGAGTACACATTTTTTATAAAGTACTTTTAATGACATTTTTTGTGAAAATTCTATAAAATATATGTATATGTACTATCTTTTTGTGACTAGCAATTATATGTAACAGATAGACTATAAATGCAATCATACATAAATTGATAAATATCACTGTACTTTCTGCTATGTATATGCGAGATTTATGTAAACATGAAGTGTCCAATATCGTTGTAAGAAATGATCCACGGGCAAATAAAGAATGTGGAAGAGTTTTCTGGGGGACAAAAACTGTAGACAAACACTTACTGCCAGGCCTAACAATAGACAGGAGCAGGGAATAACATGCGGGTGCACTGGCAGAGGGTGGAGATGATAGGACAGAGTGGATGAAAACTGTTGGGTGGAGGGTGTGGGAGACAATCTGTTACTGTAGGTTGAGACCGGGATAATTATGGGAGAGGAGAATGTGTTGTAAGGATTACTCCCACTGGCACAGTTCACAAAAGCTGGTGGTGGAAAGGAGGATCCAGATGGCTCACGTAGTGAAGGTCATTGAAATCAATTATGTTTTATGTTCAGCTGCATGTTATGCAACAGACAGTCTACATTGCTCTTGGCCACAGTTTGGCGGTGGCCATCCACCCTTGTGGACAGCTGGTTGGTAGTCATACCAATATAAGAAGCTGTGCAATGACCGCAGCAGAGCTGATAAATGATGTGGCTGCTTTCACAGGTGGCCGTGTCCCTGATGAGGTAGGATAAACTTGTGACAGGACTGGAATAGGAAGTGCTGTGTGGTTGGACTGGGCAAGCTTTGCACCTGGGTCTTCCACATGGATATGATTCTTGTGGCTAGGAGTTGGGATTGGGAGTGGCATAGGGAAGGACTAAGATGTTGTGTGTGTGACAGAACACCACTTCAGGAGGGGTGGGAAGGATCTCAGGAAGGATGTGTCTCATTTCATGACATCATGATAGGTAATCAAAGCCCTGGTGAAGGATGTGGTTCAGTTGTTCCAGTCCGGGGTGGTACTGGGTGACAAAGGCGGCATTCCTTTGTGGTTGGTTCTTGGGGTGGTAGTGGGAGGATTGGGTGTATAAGGGGAAATGGCACAGGAGATCTGTCTGCAGAATAGGTCTCGTGGATAGTGTCTGTCTGTGAAGGCCTTGGTGTGACCCTCAGCACACTGAGCAAGGGAGTTGTTCTCATTGCAGATATGCTGTCCCTGGGTGGTCAGGCTGTACAGGAGGGATGGTTTTGGTGTGAAAGGGATGACAGCTGTCAAACTGCAGGTGCTGTTGGTGGCATGTGGGTTTAAAGTGGGCAGAAGTGTGGATGGAGCCATCAGAGAGCAAGAGGTCACCGCCTAGGAAGGTAAATCTCATGTGATTAGGGCCTCCCCTCGGGTAGACCATTCGCCGGGTGCAAGTCTTTCGATTTGACACCACTTTGATGACTTGCACGTTGATGAGGATGAAATGATGATGATTAGGACAACACAACACCCAGTCCCTGAGCAGAGAACATCTCCGACCACCCCAGGAATCGAACCTGGGCCATTTGGATTGACATTCTATCACATTGACCACTCAGCTACCGGAGGCAGTGGATGGGAGAGATGTTGAGATTGTGAAGGAAAGAAGATAAGAGTGTCTTAGCCCTGAGTCCCAGTCACGAAGATATCATCAATGAATCTTAACCACACTAGAGGTTTGGCATCTTGGAAGGGTAGGAAGGTCTCTAGATGGCCCATTAACAGGTAGGCATAGGAGGGTACCACGCTGTTGCCCACAACTGTGTGAAGATATTTTCGTATACCTTCTCTTCAAAGTAGAACTAGTTGTGGGTTAGGATAAAGTTAGTAAGGTGCATGAGGAATGAGGTAATGGGTTTGGAATCTGAAGGACGTTGGGAAAGGTGGTGTTCAGTAGTGATAAGACCATGAGCATGAGGGATGTTGACATATAGGGAGGTGGCATCAACAGTGATGAGTAGGGATCCAGGAGGTAAAGTGGCGTAGATGGTGGAGAGTCAGTGTCTCCAATGTGGGAGTATAGATTAGGGTAATTGATTAGAGGTGTCGGTCAGTGGCAGCCAAAATTCTTTCAGTGGGGGCACAATAACCAGTCATAGTGGGATGTCCAGGATTGTGGTGTTTGGGGATTTTGTGTGGTATAATAGGGACTGACACTCATTGATAAATTGGAGTCATATGATTTGTGAAATGTTCAGTTTCAAATTTCTGGCCATTTAATTCAAGTTGAATTACCTCGAAGGAAACGGTCTATTGACACATAGTCAACATGGGTTTAGAAAACATCGTTCCTGTGAAACACAACTAGCTCTTTATTCACATGAAGTGCTGAGTGCTATTGACAAGGGATTTCAGATAGATTCCGTATTCCTGGATTTCCGGAAGGCTTTTGACATTGTACCACAAAAGCGGCTCATAGTAAAATTGCGTGCTTATGGAATATAGTCTCAGTTATGTGACTGGATTTACGATTTCCTGTCAGAGAGGTCACAGTTCATAGTAATTGACGGAAAGTCATCGAGTAAAACAGAAGTGATTTCAGGTGTTCCCCAAGGTAGTGTTATAGGCCCTTTGCTGTTCCTTATCTATATAAACAATTTGGGAGACAACCTGAGCAGCCGTCTCCAGTTGTTTGCAGATGACGCTGTTGTTTATCGACTAATAAAGTCATCAGAAGATCAAAACAAACTGCAAAACGATTTAGAAAAAATATCTGAATGGTGCGAAAAGTGGCAGTTGACCCTAAATAACGAAAAGTGTGAGGACATCCACATGAGTACTAAAAGGAACTTGTTAAACTTTGGTTACAAGATAAATCAGTCTAATCTAAAAGCTGTAAATTCAACTAAATGCCTAGGTATTACAATTATGAACAACTTAAATTGGAAAGAACATATTGAAAATGTTGTGGGGAAGGCTAACCAAAGGCTGCGTTTTATTGGCAGGACACGTAGAAAATGTAACAGACCTACTAAGGAGACTGCCTACACTAAGCTTGTCTGTCCTTTTTTAGAATACTGCTGCACGGTGCAGGATCCTTACCAAATAGGACTGACGGAGTACATCAGAAATGTTTAAAGAAAGGCAGCATGTTTTGTATTATCGCGAAATATGGGGGGGGGGGGGGGGGAGGAGTCACAGAAATGATACACGATTTGGGCTGGAAATCATTAAAAGAAAGGCGTTTTTCGTTGCAACGGAATCTTCTCACGAAATTACAATCACCAACTTTCTCCTCCGAATGCGAAAATATTTTGATGACACGACCTACATACGGCGGAACGATCACCACGATAAAATAAGGGTAATCAGAGCTTGTACGGAAAGATACAGGTGTTCATTCTTTCCGCTCGCTATACGAGATTGGAATAATAGAGAATTGTGAAGGTGGTTTGATGAACCCTCAGCCAAGCACTTAAATGTGATTTGCAGAGTATCAATGTAGATGTCGCATATCTTAGTGCCATTTTGAGATCTTATCAACATCAGCCTAACATTGGCGCAAAGAAGGTGTCTGGATGATATCTTGTGCTGAAAAGCAACTCGCTGTTACCAGTAAAAGTTCTGCAGTGAACCCTTGCATATTTTTCATAGTTTATGGACAATGTATGTATGTATTAAACACACATAAAAATGCATAGACCTGACCATTATTTAATACGATTTTAGTGACTTTACCTTGTGAATTCTTAAAATATGCCAAAGTGTGTTAAATGTGACTTCTAACGTAGACAACAGGTTGTACTACAGATCATACTGTTACCACAATCTTTATTTCACACTCACAGTCATTGGCTTCCCCAACACAACCATACTGACATCCCAATGTAACCTAGACCTCAGGCTCTGCTACAAATCAGTCTGTCACCACAACCATGATTTTGTTGGAAGGTGGGAGATACTATTTCACTCTACCCATCACTGGAACAAATAGCAGTTATATGCTACATTTATTATGGAAACAAACTGGAAACTTTTCTAACACCAGTTTCTCACAGAGAGGCTGTTGCAGTTAATAGGAAATGTCAGAGTGTAGTGTGTTTTAACTATAAATGTATGTAACAAATCAATGTTTTCCAGAATTATGGAATATATTTTGTACTCAAGTCAGGAGGACAGTCCTGAAATGGGAGGATTTTTTTTTTCAGAATTTGGTAAAGAATATAAAAACAAGTCATGTAAAACCCCCTTCCATACAGACAGCTCGAAATACCAGGAGCCAGAGAAATCTGTTTCACTATAATTCCAAAACAATGAAGGTCAAGTATGATAATTTACAGTAGCAAAAATCACCATGTCACTGGTAAGTGCACTGAGGATTCTGGCTCAAGTTTCATTATGTGGCTTCCTGAAAATTCCTTAAAAATAAGTTGCAAAACAGAGTTCTAGTTTCAAAATACTATCATCACTTTACTCATTTTAACAGGCAATACAAACAGAAAGAAATTACACATTTAAAACAAATTACAAGGTAAAGATACGAAAAGTTGAACACCATCTGACATAGTCACAAGAGATTATTTACTATTCCCTAGACAGCTTTCCGAAAATACTTTGACACATATCTTTAATTTCGTCGTTGTCCGTATATTCTGCTGCTAAAATAGCGTTACCAACGGCAACAGTTTCCTTCACTGTGGATGCTTTGACCCATATTCTTCCATTCATTCCAACAGCTATCTCGTGTGGTATACTGGTCCCTAGGATACGCAGCAATGGACAGTTTTTGCGGAGTATTTTCCGTATAAGATTTAAACTACAGCTGAATACGAATCCACCTTCTGGTACAGGGCCAAGCTTGCCCTTCTTTCCATGGGAATCAACACAAACCAGTTCTGGTTCCATATCCTTACTTGGCAATATCAATTTGGCAAATACGATGTCTCCAACTTGAACATTTGGTCGGTTCTTCTTCGTCGCCCCCTCGAAGGCAAGATAGGACAGAGAAGCTTGTTCGCTGGCACCGATGTCAACTTTGAATATGTCACCAGACTTATTAGTTATTGTTCCAACAACGGTTTCTCCCTTGGCTGGTATGTAGCGTTTCTGATGATAACCATCGACAAAATATGTGTTGGCACCTTTTTGCCTGATTATTCCACACCGTGACACAATCACTTTATCAGTTTCTAACCTAAGCCCTGGTCCTATTACAGATTGAGTTTTACCCGGCGGAGATGGAAGACCTGCGAAATTGTCACCTGGAATAACAACGTCACCCACTGAAACATCCATGGTCCATGTAAGCTATAAAGTCTCGACTAAACCACGCTGTCATATACACAACAGGGAATTGAAATGTGCTTTAACTTGCTGCCAGCGTTAAAACTATTTAGTCTGAAGGTTTCATGGAATAGTATACGTTGCACAGATAAAATAATTGTTGCCTGTCTACCTACTTCTAAACATTAACTGCTAACTGCTTTCATCAAACATCGCACCCAAAAACGCTAGCTCCAAAATTCGTAAACAAAACTTGTAATCAAAACAAAAGACTGTCGCACACTGTGTGCTACCAACCTCCACTCTCACATTATGCTAGGAATTGTGGTGGACATTTAATCTAGGAGGAAAACAAAACAGTTCTGTATTAAAATATATAATAGATCATTAGCGAGAATCTAAAGATTTTCTAGAAGTCCCTGAAAATCACTCTCCGCGTCTATTATTTTCCGTAGTCTACGATGATACATTTTTACCTGAACCATTAATTTACTGAGAAAGACACTCAAAGAATAATTTCCTTCTCGTTAAAGTGCAAGAAACAATAAAGAGCAGAAACTTAGTTTTCAACTTACTATACACAACATCCCTGGTTAAATTGTAAACATTCAAAACCCAAATATTTTAAAAAATACATAATATCCTTGAATTGCCTTTGTTATGACAGAGTGGGACTCGAATTTGACTGGTAGGGTTGTGGTGCCTGGCTCCAGGTCGTAGAACATGACACTTAGGAGGAGGGTAAATTTCACGAATGTGATAGCCTTGATTTATTTATCTGTCACGCGTTGTATAGTGAAACTTTAAACCCACTGTGTAAAATAATATGTCAGTGTGCAGATGCTGAGACGTAAATATTTTGACAAATACCCTTGAATAAAGGTTTGGTGAGTGTGCGTTTGCGTTCTTCTTGTGTATTTTATAATTACATCATAACTATGTACAAAAAGTTTTTAATTATCAGTCTGATGTATGTGTACTATCTCTCAACAGCGTGGTCACTAGTATCATGTTAACCGTAGATATAATCTAGCGGGGAAGACCAAATCTCGTAACAGATTAGTGAAATGGCGTATAAAACAGTAATTAGTATGTTGTACGTTATAATTGACACATAAATGGAGCGAAATATAAGAGCGGTATGAAATCGCGGATAAATTTCACTTCAGTGTCCCATTTGACATATGACAACCTATTTGCGATATTTGTTGGAACAACCTTATCTCTATGCGAGCTCTGAATGTGCACAAGCTTTAGAAATATGTTAATTACCTCTGACAACACTATCGTTCTTATCCAAAACCATGTGTTCAAAAGTCATGCTGGTTGTTATGCAGTAAGCTGTAGTCGTGTAAGTAGTTGGCGAGTCATTGTTTCATTAATCTCTCAATTACTTTAGAGAATGCCTAGAAGAGTGAAGTGGATTAGTAATTTTCACCTTTATGGCTATTTACACACTTGAATAAAGGTATCACTTTTGATATTTTTAATCTTTTGGGGAACACACCCTCAGTGAATGATAAATTAACAACGTGAGCCAAGGGCTCTGCATTTTGTGAAGCAGAACGGATTATACGTGACACTGGAACATAATCTACGCCAGCTGACATTTTGCATTTGAGGTTTTTAATCACATTTACTACTTAGTGTTCTTTGCTAGGAGCTAACCTAATGCTATATGCTAGTGCACAAAATGTAAGTTTATCTTGATTGATGAGATTTAAGCAAAGTTTTTAGGAAGCATTTATAAAGTAATCATTTATGTAATTTGGTTGGTATTTTTTGCCAATATTGATCTCATCAGCCTGCTTAATTTTTTACAATATCCCACAGAAATTTTGATTTGTTTCCCAGCTTCTTATTATGTTACCATTTATGAGCAGCTTTGCCCTTGCAATTACCTGTTCATATATTTTCCTATAAGTCTTTTTGTATTGTTGTGGATGGTAAAGTCGTATTTAACAGATCAGAATAACATCAGATGTAGTAAAAAGAAAGATATTTAAACATTCTTAAATTCCAAGTTCAGTTGTTTGATCTACTTTTGAACAAAAATTACTTTTTTTGGATGTTTAGAAATTTTTGTACAGAATGAAAACAGTGCTTTCTGAGGAATGCCTCTTTTCCTTAAAAACTGACTGGAGCAATATTTATTTCTTCTGCTGTGGTATTTAATGTGATGCAGTAGATACTTTTCTGGTAGGTTGATAATCTAGACACTGTGTGGTGGTCAAAGGAAAAATCCCTAATTCCCCCCCCCCCCCCCCCCCCCCCCACCACACACACACACACACACACACACACACACACACACACACACACACACACACACACACACACACACACACACACTCACTTTCCACTCCACATTTGCAATTCGCGTGGAATTACCGTGAAAGTCTTGACATTGTTTTCTTTTGTTAACTGAAAACATGTTATGTTGTGTGCAGATAGTAAGAACATCGCAACAATTAGATTCTCTAGTGATCAGCACATAGAGGATATGTGTTTGTGAACTAATGCTACAGTTACCATCTAGTTGGAACTGTATATAGATACTCACTGGGAAATCTTGAACTGTTCAAGACTTTTGGATTCCTTATTCTGACAGCAGCAAGCAGTTAAGTCTGTGGTGGTGTCATTGCAGATTTTCTAAAGGATTCTTATAAGAAAAAAAATGATCTGGTAACCTTATTTAGATACCATAATTTGATCTCAGTAATTAACATTACAAGACTGGTGGGTGAAGACAATAGGAATCTAATTGATAGTTTTTTTTTTAAGGAACTACTTTTAAATGATCAGTATGTAGGCATTTGTGATGCAAATATAAAATGATTCATTCCATGTCATTATGATTTATTATTCAAATGATCCATGGAACATGAAACTAATTAGTATCATCAACAAGTAGAACAGATATGTGGGGGTTCATATGTTAAACAAGGTCATCCATAAAAATAGTCTTTTCATGCTACCTCCAAAATTTGTGTCACAGTGAAAAACTCTAGGCACATTGTATCTTATCTTCCACATATTTATGTGGATGAAGCTCCATTTAGCGGTGTCCTTAATAAAGGTGTCCTGTTATCATGTTGGTAATGAGCACAGCTATCACAAATGTGACCTGTGTATGCAAATTGAGAAAAATGCAGTCATTTGGCAGGTTTTGTCACTGTGCCAGCATACACCATAATAAAAACAAATTAGTTTCACATTTCAAATAAAACTACATACGACGTGTCAGCCTCTCTGTAAATCTACAGGCTATTGACCAGACATCGACAGATGGCTGTAGGAGCTATGAACCGTGAGTTGCAGGACTGTCTTCTCCTTTTCTGTTCCTACCCTCATTGAGAATAAGAACTTGCAAAATTACCAGCACTCTAAAGAAGTTAAGAAGAAAAAGAAATCATCCCAGTAGAAGGCTATGCTGGTGACACCAGAGGTGCCAGATGCCCCCACAAGCTTAGTTTGCTGAAGCTGTTCTATCCCCTCTGGTTGCAGATGGTAACCTGTGCTCTTGGTTCCTATACATATAACTAGGATGAACTTTACCTGATAACTCAATGAAACTGCAATGAATATTACGATTACATGCCAAAACTGTGGCAACAAATGTCCTCCTGTTCTGCAGTCTGTGTTTGCTCTCCAAGAAACAAATTTCACTGATGACCCTTTTCCAACTCTTCCTGGTTACTTCACCATCTGTTGGAATTGAACTAGCATCAGGAGTGGTCAGTATATTAGTTCGCACAGAGGTCGTCACTGAGTGGATTCCCCTCCATACAACATTGGAAGCAATAGCAGTGAGAGAGTGAATGACTCAATCAGTCACCATTTGTGGCATCTATTTACCTGCAGACAGGGAAATTAAGTACCTCAATCTGACAACTGCTTTTTCTCCCTCTGTTTGCTACTTGGGGATTTAAACATACAAATGCCTCCCCATGGGGAAGTACCATGTCATCTTGTAGGGCTGTCTGGTTGACAACTTGTTCAGATACTCATCTGTCTCTTCTCAAAGACAGTACTCGCTTTAGTGCCACCCACTGCACCTTTTGCCTTTGTATCTTATGATCTCTTCCACCAATCTCATAGTTTCCCTACAGTGGTTGTTGCTATGCAATGATAATTGTGATATGACCACTTTTTTGTGATCTGTCACTCCTTATGACCACCTGAGGGACCAATTTCCACATTGGGCTCCCCAAAGCACTAACCTCATCTGCGTCCCCTCTGTCAGGTTGTATGGATGAGGTTGTTTAACACATTTCTGCTATGATCACGTGCAGTGCTGGACATTCTGTCTCCTCTTCTATGGTTGGTACAATAGTGGAACAAAGACAATGCAACAGCTATTTGGGACTATCGAAGGTCCCTGTAACATCTCAAGTTGTGCCTTCACAGACCACACCAACATTTTTATGTGGCTCTGTGCAAAGACACACATGAAATTAAACAGAGTAAGAAGGCATGCTGATAGGGATACCTCTCCTCCTGAATGTATACCACTTCGTTTCTGCTGTGGAACGAGCTCCACAGTGTACTGGGCCACTAAGATAAATTGTTCTTGGTCCCCTCATTTATTGTATTTCTACCAGTGCTTAATGCTGTCGGCCTAGTTGCAGTGTCTTTGAACAGTAATCAAAACATCCTTAGTCTTGGGTTTGGACCTAGCCTCTGCTTAATGGTCAGAAATGGTGGCCAAAAACTTCAGGCACAAGAAGACACCCTCATTCTGCCAATGGCCTTTTCAAAAAGGGTGGAGGACTGGACAGTGGTTCACTTTCCGTGGGATGGGAAAGGCAGAAGAATCAGCAATGATTAACAGTATGGGGATGTAGAAAGCAATGGAAACCACTGCATTAAAGACACACAAGGTGTATCCATAGGACATGTGGCCTGCAATTGAAAAAAATTGTCATGATACCCAGAATCTCTTGCCAACGGAGAGATAAAAACCACCCATTCATATCTCCAGGAGGGGAGTGTCAAGCAGAAATTGACCATGAGAAATAAATAGCCAATGAAATGCTAACATTCTAAGAGTTGGTGCATCAAATGTCAGAAGTTTGAATGTGCTAGGAAAACTAGAAAAAGGGAAATGCTAAGGCTGAATCTAGATACAAAGGGGTCAGTAAAGTGAAGTGGAAAGAAGATAAGGATTTCTGGTCACATTAAAGTAGGATAATATCAAAAGCAGCAGATGATGGCATAACAGGAGTAGGATTCATAATGAATAGGAAGGTAGGGCAAAGAGGAAGTTATTGTGAGCACTTCAGTGATAAGGTTGTTGCCATCAGAATCAACAGCAAACCAATGCCAGCAACAACAATAGCAGTAGTTCAGGTATATACGCCAATTTTACAAGCAGATGAAGGAGATATTAAGAAAGTACAGACTGCGACAGTGAGTTGGGCAGTTTGGCAACATTGCTTGTGTTGGTTTTGCAGGAGTGAGGAAAACAATGCTATCACCACCTGGTAGAAAACCGTAAAACATTGTTAATTACAATGGAGCAGTGGACCAGAACACAATGTCTTTATGCTGTAAAGATATTTTATAAAACGGCAACAGTTACGTGATTGCTCAATGTGAATTTTGAAGAGTTCATGGTTCTTCATAATAGGTCATAAAGACCTGGTTGAACAGTAAATGAGAGAGGTGGGAGAAGTGGTAGTGGAAAAACAATGTGTATGTCTGAGAATATAGTGGCAGTGAGGGAGGCCATTGAACAGAGTCTTTGCTGCTCTGTGTGTCCTCATTTTCTGGCACTCAGGCTTTCAAACAGCAGCATTCAATGGATCTTACAGAAAGACCTCCATTTCCATGTCTACAGGATTCAAATTGTTCGTGCACTACAGGAGCAAGATTATGGAAACAGACTTCAGTTTTGCCAGACATTTCTGCAGTGGAGAAATGGAAAACGGAACCTTGTTAACAACATCCTGATAAGTGAAGAAGCCCATTTCCATTTGTCAGGATATGTTAACAAGTAAAATTTCCATTACTGGTCTAACACAGACCTGCAAGAAATCCATGAGAAACAGTTACTGTGTGGTGTGCGATGACATCTTTTGCAATTATTGGCCTGTACTACTCTGAAGATGAGAGGGAAAGGACTGTAACTTTGACACAGGAACACTGTGTTCACATTTTGAAGGACTTCTTAGCAAGTGCAATTGCTCATCTGACATGTGAATAAACACATGTTCTTGTGTGGGGCTACCGATCACACCACATTAAATTCCATCTAAGAAATCTGTTTCCCTGTCATTATCTCCATACATGGGGATATTGGATGGCTAGGCAGATCCCCTGACCTTTCGGTTTGTGATTTTTCCTCTCTCTCTCTCTCTCTCTCTCTCTCTCTCTCTCTCTCTCTCTCTCTCTCTCTCTTTGGGGCTACTTTAAATCACAAGTGTTTAGTTTGGAAGCACCACACGGAATTCAGGTGTTGGAATGTGGAACTCAGTAGAAATCCCATAAATTCCTGTGGAAATGTTGCAACAGTATGTAAAGGGAGATGGAAAATCCAGTCATCGTCGACACTGGAATGTGGTTATGGGGATAGGAGTAGGACAAAAGGCTACAGGAGAATATGTGCTTGGTAGCTGTAATAAGAAAGGATAAAGACTAATTGAATTCTGCAATAAATTTGAGATGGTAATAGCAAATATTCTGATAAAGAATCACAAGAGGAGGAGCTACATGGGAATATTCCAGCTGGAATACATTATAGTCAGGCAGATTCCAAAAGCAAATATTGGATTTTAAGGCATACAGAGCAGATGTAGACTCAGGGAAAAATATAGAATCAGATCACAATTTAATAATTAAGAACAGTAGACTGAAGTTCAAGAGAATCATATGGAAGAACCAGTGTGGTATAAAGTAAAAGACTGAAGCACTGAGGAATATTTGATTGAAGTTCACTAAAGATGTGGCTTCTGGGATAAGGAATACCTCAACTGGCAGTTCAGTTAGAGAGGAGAGCACTTCTCTAAAAAGTTGCAACATTACCTAACATTAATGCTGCTGAGTTGGTCTTCTAAACAGCATCCTATACAAGCAAGCCAGTTGCGTCTTTAACTATGGTTACTCTTGCTTTAGGTACTAGCTATGTATGACTCTGTTTAAGGGGGGTAGGGTGTTAAACGGGCCGACTTGGAGCAGGAGAGGCACCACAGGACATTTTAATTTCCATTGTCTATACTTTTACAAGTAAATTCAATTAAAGCATGTGGTCATAATTTTGTGGCTCCTTAGTGTATATGTAACATTCTTTTGAGAAGTCTACATAGGTGGTAAGTACCGGGTGATTAAAAAGTCAGTATAAACTTGAAAACTTAATAAACCACAGAATAATGTAGATAGAGAGGTAAAAATTGGCACACATGCTTGGAATGACATGGGGTTTTATTAGAACAAAAAATAGAGTCCACAAAATGTTCAACAGATGGTGCTGGACAGCAAAACGTCAGTGACTGTGCATGAAAGTAGTGTATAAAAGGAGCTGTAATGAGAGAGAGAATCAGAAACACCTGCTGGAACGTACAATGTTTATGCAGGATGGCGCTCCACCCCATATTGCTAGACGCATGAAAGATCTCTTGCGTGTGTCGTTTGGTGATGATTGTGCGCTCAGCTGCCACTTTGGTCATGCTTGGCCTCCCAGGTCCCCAGATCTCAGTCTGTGCGATTATTGGCTTTGGGGTTACCTGAAGTCGCAAGTGTATAGTGATCAACCGACATCTGTAGGGATGCTGAAAGACAACATCTGACGCCAATGCCTCACCATAACTCCGGACATGCTTTATAGTGTTGTTCACAACATTATTCCTGGACTACAGCTATTGTTGAGGAATCTTGGTGGACATATTGAGCGTTTCCTGTAAAGATCATCATCTTTGCTTTGTCTTGCTCTGTTATGCTAATTATTGCTATTCTGATCAGATGAAGCACCATCTGTCAGTCATTTTTTGAACTTTTGTATTTTTTTGGTTCTAATAATACCCCAAGTCATTCCAAGCATGTGTGTCAATTTGTACCTCTCTATCTACATTATTCCGTGATTTATTCAGTTTTGAAATTTATACTGACTTTTTGATCACCTGGTATTTTCTCTAGTTTGGCCCAGATGGAGTGGGATCATCAAGAACAGTTCTGTATGTCTTGGTATCTGACAAAGCCCTTTGCCATATACTCCCCACGGTAAAGTACTACCATAATGGAGCCTTTGTCTGCAGGAAGGATGCTAGAGTGGTCTATCCTCAGGTAACAGATTTCTTGGGACTCAGTTTGAGTAAGATTTGAGTAATGTTTGCAGTTTTGGAAATATTTTTCCAGAACATTTGGAAGGTGACGCAGAAATTGAGGAGTTTGTGGAATGCCAGGATAAGGTAATTTTGGAGAAGAGAAAAATCCTTTGGGGTTTGGGTTGGAACTATTGTAGGTAAGCTTTGATGCTCATTCTTTTGATTTTAGTAAGAATTTAATGCTGAGGTTACAGGTGAGTGAGAGTAGGGCTCTGATTAATTCAGTGTGATTGAATTTGTGTGTGTGACCGAATGTTAGATCTGTGGAAAGAATATCTCAGGATCAGAAAGGGATCTGGTTGCTAGGTTAGGTCTGAATGGGGTAAGGATTGTGGTGTGTTAATGGGTATATTTGGGCTAAGGCGAGAAATGTGCTGCTATTGATTGGTTGAGTAAGTAGAGCAGCAGGCTGAGCTTGTTGGCTTGGAGGAGGGGGGGGAGGGAGTTGGTTGGGTTCTTGTGTACTGTTGTTGCGGAGACAGAGATATGGGCACCACTGTAAAGCTATTTGATGAAAATAGTGTGTAATTTGTTTGGGGTGGGAAGGGAGTGAGACATTTTGTCCAAGTTTAATGCTGGCTTAAAGGACAGTTTTCCCCCTGCGGGTCCGGGGTAAGAATAGGCCCGAGGTATTCCTGCCTGTCGTACGAGGTGACTAAAAGGAGTTTCAACCGTTTCGGCCTTCCATGTGATGGTCCCCCTTGGGGTTTGACCTCCACTTTTCTAAATTTCTACAGAAGTATGAGCCTTTTGGGGAAGGACACCTTACGTGGTGTACCACTGGTCCTAAGTGCACTCAGACCTTGGCACTCAGCATTGCACCGGCGTTGTAACCATACCCACTATTACTCAAATTGGGCCTAAACGCCTTTTGGGTTGTCCAAGTTACGCCCATAGTGCGTCTCCATCTGCACCAGCGATCATGATGGACTTTCCATGGCACCAGAAATCCAGCACGGTAGCCAGCCCGTTGTGGTGGGGTCGTCATGTACCCTCTAGGTTGTAGCCCCCTGACAACACAGGGATCGTACTGCCGATACCCGAGCTGCACCCTCCCCACGTCGGCCAAGGAGTAGATGCCCGTCTCCTTGGGGCATCAGGACTCCCGGCAATGGTCATCCTGCCAGGTGGCCCTTGCTGCGGCTGGGTGGCGCCCGTGGGGAGAGCCCCTGGTCGGAGTGGGTGGTATCGGGGCGGACGTTTCGCAGATGAAACGTCACCACGTATCGGGTCGCTCTGCGGCCGAGTCTTTCAAAAGAAAAGGTACCGTTTCTAGTTCTGGTTCTCCTGCCCCTTCCCCCTTGGCCACTCCATGGGAGGAGGGACAGGCCCACCGGCTTGGAGCGAAGTACTTCCCCCGCTATTTGGTCTGTTCTCGAACCGATGGGGGGACATTCGCCACCTCCAAGCCCATGTTCTTTGTTCAGCACATTGAGGACATCTTCGGGGAAATCGAGGCTCTCAGCAAGATGCGTTCAGGGTCCGTTCTTATCAAGACCACCTCCGCCACACAGTCGGCGGCGCTCCAGGCGTGCGACCGCCTAGGGGACATCCCAGTCTCCATTGACCCACATCTGGCACTCAATAGGATGCAGGGGGTTATTTTTCATCGTGACCTCCTGCTACAATCTGATGAGGAGCTCAGGGCCAACCTGGAGCGCCGAGGCGTGCATTTCGTCTGGCGAGTCCAGCGCGGCCCCAAAGACCGTCGCATCGACACCGGGGCCTTTATCCTCGCCTTCGAGGGGGACGTTCTCCCGGAGAAGGTAAAGGTAATGTGCTACCGGTGTGACGTGCGACCCTACGTTCCGCCTCCTATGCGCTGTTTTAGGTGTTTGCGCTTTGGGCACATGTCGTCACGGTGTGAGGCTGAGCCCCTCTGTGGCGATTGTGGACGTCCTCTTCGTGAGGAACATACATGCACCCCACCACCTCGGTGCGTTAATTGTCCTGGCGTCCACTCGCCTAGATCCTCAGACTGCCCCGCATATCAGAAGGAGAAGAAGATACAAGAAATCAAAACTTTGGATCGGCTGTCTTATTCTGAGGCCAGGAAGAAGTACGACCGCCTCCATCCCGTGCCATTGACCACTTCGTTTGCCTCAGTTGTGTCCACTCCTTCCGCGGTATCCTCACCCCTCTCCTGTCCCCCCTCCGCCTCCTCCGCCCATCAGGGGGCTCTGCCTCCGCCTCCCAAATCCCTCCCTTCCAAATCCTCCTCCCCCGTGTCCCCCACCCCCTCTGCCCCAGGGGCCACCCTTCCTCCTCCTTCTCCCCACACGCCACCTGAGAAGCGATCCTCTTCTCAGGCGTCCATCGGGGAAACGTTCCGGACCCCAGCTTCCGAGGTCCGGCGTTCCAAAACGGACCCCGCGCGTGAGGACCTTCTTCGGGTCCAGCCCACCATCCCTGTGCCTCCTCGGCCTTCCAAGAAGGCCTCCAAGAAGAAGTCTCTATCCCCCTCTCCACCCCGGCACGTTTCGACTGACGCTCCATCCGTGAGTCGCTGCTCCCGGCCGTGCTCAGTTTCGCCGGGACGCTCTGCTGCCAGGCGCTCAGCTGGCCTTTCGTCGGCAAATGATGCTGCCCCTCCTACACAACCAGGGACAGCGGCCGCAGCTGGCGACCAGTCGATGGAACCGGATCCGCCTCCCGTCTGTTGTAGCGTTGTTCCCTCGCAACCTGGCCCTCCGCGGCCGTCGAGGTGACCAGCTCTTCCTCCGTCTCGTCCCCCCGACTTTTTGACTCGCGATGGCGTTGTTTCATTGGAACATAAGAGGTATTCGATCTCATCGGGAGGAATTACAACTGCTCCTCCGCCTGCACTGTCCGCTCGTCCTTGGACTCCAGGAAACCAAGTTGCGCCCGACTGACCGTATTGCATTTACCCACTATACCTCGGAGCGGTATGACCTCACCCCTGTGGACGGTGTCCCAGCTCATGGTGGGGTCATGTTGCTCATTCGGGACGACGTCTATTACCATCCCATCCCATTGACCACCCCACTCCAAGCAATAGCTGTCCGCATTACTCTTTCTGCTTTTACTTTTTCAGTTTGTACCATCTACACTCCACCGTCGTCTGCTGTTAGTCGGGCTGACATGATGCACCTGATCGTTCAGCTTCCCCCGCCGTTTTTATTGTTTGGCGACTTCAATGCCCATCATCCCCTTTGGGGCTCTCCTGCATCCTGTCCAAGAGGCTCACTCTTGGCAGATGTCTTCAACCATCTCAATCTTGTCTGCCTCAATACCGGCGCCCCGACTTTCCTCTCGGACTCCACTCATACCTACTCCCACTTGGACCTCTCCATCTGTTCTACCACTCTTGCCCGTCGGTTCGAGTGGTATGTCCTTTCTGACACCTAGTCGAGCGACCACTTCCCCTGTGTCGTTCGTCTCCTGCACCACACCCCATCCCCACGTCCCCCCCTGCGGGTCCGGGGTAAGAATAGGCCCGAGGTATTCCTGCCTGTCGTACGAGGCGACTAAAAGGAGTTCAACCGTTTCGGCCTTCCATGTGATGGTCCCCCTTGGGGTTTGACCTCCATTTTTCTAAATTTCTACAGAAGTACGAGCCTTTTGGGGAAGGACACCTTACGTGGTGTACCACTGGTCCTAAGTGCACTCAGACCTTGGCACTCAGCATTGCACCGGCGTTGTAACCATACCCACTATTGCTCAAATTGGGCCTAAACGCCTTTTGGGTTGTCCCAGTTACGCCCATAGTGCGTCTCCATCTGCACCAGCGATCATGATGGACTTTCCATGGCACCAGAAATCCAGCACGGTAGCCAGCCCGTTGTGGTGGGGTCGTCATGTACCCTCTAGGTTGTAGCCCCCTGACAACACAGGGATCGTACTGCCGATACCTGAGCTGCACCCTCCCCACGTCGGCCAAGGAGTAGATGCCCGTCTCCTTGGGGCATCAGGACTCCCGGCAATGGTCATCCTGCCAGGTGGCCCTTGCTGCGGCTGGGTGGCGCCCGTGGGGAGAGCCCCTGGTCGGAGTGGGTGGTATCGGGGCGGACGTTTCGCACATGAAACGTCACCACGTATCGGGTCGCTCTGCGGCCGAGTCTTTTAAAAGAAAAAGTACCGTTTCTGGTTCTGGTTCTCCTGCCCCTTCCCCCTTGGCCACTCCATGGGAGGAGGGACAGGCCCGCCGGCTTGGAGCGAAGTACTTCCCCCGCTATTTAGTCTGTTCTCGGACCGATGGGGGGACATTCGCCACCTCCAAGCCCATGTTCTTTGTTCAGCACATTGAGGACATCTTCGGGGAAATCGAGGCTCTCAGCAAGATGCGTTCGGGGTCCGTACTTATCAAGACCACGTCCGCCACACAGTCGGCGGCGCTCCAGGCGTGCGACCGCCTAGGGGACATCCCGGTCTCCATTGTCCCACATCTGGCACTCAATAGGACGCAGGGGGTTATTTTTCATCGTGACCTCCTGCTACAATCTGATGAGGAGCTCAGGGCCAACCTGGAGCGCCGAGGCGTGCATTTCGTCCGGCGAGTCCAGCGCGGCCCCAAAGACCGTCGCATCGACACTGGGGCCTTTATCCTCGCCTTCGAGGGGGACGTTCTCCCAGAGAAGGTAAAGGTAATGTGCTACCGGTGTGACGTGCGACCCTACGTTCCGCCTCCTATGCGCTGTTTTCGGTGTTTGCGCTTTGGGCACATGTCGTCACGGTGTGAGGCTGAGCCCCTCTGTGGCGATTGTGGCCGTCCTCTTCGTGAGGAACATACATGCACCCCACCACCTCGGTGCGTTAATTGTCCTGGCGTCCACTCGCCTAGATCCTCAGACTGCCCCGCATATCAGAAGGAGAAGAAAATACAAGAAATCAAAACTTTGGATCGGCTGTCTTATTCTGAGGCCAGGAAGAAGTACGACCGCCTCCATCCCGTGCCATTGACCACTTCATTTGCCTCAGTTGTGTCCACTCCTTCCGCGGTATCCTCACCCCTCTCCTATCCCCCCTCCGCCTCCTCCGCCCATCAGGGGGCTCTGCCTCCGCCTCCCAAATCCCTCCCTTCCAAATCCTCCTCCCCCGTGGCCCCCACCCCCTCTGCCCCAGGGGCCATCCTTCCTCCTCCTTCCCCCCGCACGCCACCTGAGAAGCGATCCTCTTCTCAGGCGTCCATCGGGGAAACGTTCCGGACCCCGGCTTCCGAGGTCCGGCGTTCCAAAACGGACCCCGCGAGTGAGGACCTTCTTCGGGTCCAGCCCACCGTCCCTGTGCCTCCTCGGCCTTCCAAGAAGGCCTCCAAGAAGAAATCTTTATCCCCCTCTCCACCCCGGCGCGTTTCGACTGACGCTCCATCCGTGAGTCGCCGCTCCCGGCCGTCCTCAGTTTCGCCGGGACGCTCTGCTGCCAGGCGCTCAGCTGGCCTTTCGTCGGCAAATGATGCTGCCCCTCCTACACAACCAGGGACAGCGGCCGCAGCTGGCGACCAGTCGATGGAACCGGATCCGCCTCCCGTCGGTTGTAGCGTTGTTCCCTCGCAACCTGGCCCTCCGCGGCCGTCGAGGTGACCAGCTCTTCCCCCGTCTCGTTCCCACAACTTTTTGACTAGCGATGGCGTTGTTTCATTGGAACATAAGAGGTATTCGATCTCATCGGGAGGAATTACAACTGCTCCTCCGCCTGCACTGTCCGCTCGTCCTTGGACTCCAGGAAACCAAGTTACGCCCGACTGACCGTATTGACTTTACCCACTATACCTCGGAGCGGTATGACCTTACCCCTGTGGACGGTGTCCCAGCTCATGGTGGGGTCATGTTGCTCATTCGGGACGACGTCTATTACCATCCCATCCCATTGACCACCCCACTCCAAGCAATAGCTGTCCGCCTTACTCTTTCTGCTTTTACTTTTTCCGTTTGTACCATCTACACTCCACCGTCGTCTGCCGTTAGTCGGGCTGACATGATGCACCTGATCGTTCAGCTTCCCCCGCCGTTTTTATTGTTTGGCGACTTCAATGCCCATCATCCCCTTTGGGGCTCTCCTGCATCCTGTCCAAGAGGCTCACTCTTGGCAGATGTCTTCAACCATCTCAATCTTGTCTGCCTCAATACCGGCGCCCCGACTTTCCTCTCGGACTCCACTCATACCTTCTCCCACTTGGACCTCTCAATATGTTCTACCACTCTTGCCCGTCGGTTCGAGTGGTATGTCCTTTCTGACACCTATTCGAGCGACCACTTCCCCTGTGTCGTTCGTCTCCTGCACCACACCCCATCCCCACGTCCTTCGAGCTGGAACATACTGAAAGCTGACTGGGGACTTTACTCATCCCTGGCAACCTTTCCGGACCACGATTTTCCCAGTTGTGACAGTCAGGTCGAATACCTCTCGGCTGTTATCATCCATGCTGCCGAACGTTCCATTCCTCGTACAACTTCTTCACGTCGCGTTTCCGTCCCCTGGTGGAACGAGGCTTGTAGGGACGCTATCCGTGCTCGACGACGTGCTTTACGCACCTTTCGCCGCCATCCTACGTTGGCGAATTGTATTGAATACAAACGACTCCGAGCGCAATGCCGTAGAGTCATCACAGACAGCAAAAAAGCTTGTTGGGCCTCTTTCACCGGCTCCTTTAACAGTTTTACTCCTTCTTCCGTCGTTTGGGGTAGCCTGCGCCGGCTGTCGGGCATTAAGGCCCACTCCTCGGTACCTGGCCTGACCTCAGGTAATGCGGTCCTTGTTGATCCGGTGGCTGTCGCCAACGCCTTTGGCCGCTTTTTCGAGGAGGTTTCAAGCTCCGCCCATTACCATCCTGCCTTCCTTCCCAGGAAAGAGGCAGAAGAGGCTCGGCGACCTTCCTTCCACTCGCTGAATCTGGAAACCTATAATGCCCCCTTTACTATGCGGGAACTCGAACGTGCGCTTGTACTGTCCCGGTCCTCTGCTCCGGGGCCGGATGCCATTCACGTTCAGATGCTGGCACACCTTTCTCCGGCGGGCAAAAGCTTCCTTCTCCGTACCTACAATCGCGTCTGGACCGAAGGTCAAGTCCCCATGCGTTGGCGTGACGCCGTTGTTGTTCCTATACCCAAACCCGGGAAGGATAGACACCTTCCTTCTAGTTACCGCCCCATTTCTCTTACAAGCTGTGTCTGTAAGGTGATGGAGCGCATGGTTAATGCTCAGTTAGTCTGGATTCTTGAATCTCGACGGCTCCTTACTAATGTCCAATGTGGCTTTCGTCGCCGCCGCTCCGCTGTTGACCACCTCGTGACCTTGTCGACATTCATCATGAACAACTTTTTGCGAAGGCGCCAAACGGTAGCCGTGTTCTTCGACTTGGAGAAGGCTTATGACACCTGTTGGAGAGGAGGTATCCTCCGCACTATGCACAGGTGGGGCCTACGCGGTCGCCTGCCCCTTTTTATTGATTCCTTTTTAACGGAACGAAAGTTTAGGGTACGTGTGGGCTCCGTATTGTCCGACGTCTTCCTCCAGGAGAACGGAGTGCCTCAGGGCTCCGTCTTGAGCGTAGCCCTTTTTGCCATCGCGATCAATCCCATTATGGATTGCATTCCACCCAATGTCTCAGGCTCTCTCTTTGTCGATGACTTCGCGATCTACTGCAGTGCCCAGAGAACATGCCTCCTGGAGCGCTGCCTTCAGCGTTGTCTAGACAGCCTCTACTCATGGAGCGTGGCAAATGGCTTCCGGTTCTCCGAAGAAAAGACGGTTTGTATCAACTTTTGGCGATATAAAGCGTTCCTTCCGCCATCCTTACATCTCGGTCCCGTTGATCTCCGATTCGTGGACACAACTAAGTTTCTAGGGCTCACGTTGGACAGGAAACTGTGTTGGTCTCCACACGTCTCTTATTTGGCGGCCCGTTGTACACGTTCCCTTAATGTCCTCAGAGTTCTTAGCGGTTCATCTTGGGGAGCGGATCGCACTGTCCTGCTTCGCTTGTATCGGTCCATAGTCCGATCGAAGCTGGATTATGGGAGCTTCGTCTACTCGTCCGCTCGGCCGTCCCTCTTACGCCGGCTCAACTCCATCCACCATCGGGGGTTACGTCTTGCGACCGGAGCCTTCTACACTAGTCCTGTCGAGAGTCTTTATGCTGAAGCTGCCGAGTTACCGTTGACCTACCGGCGCGACGTACTGCTGTGTCGGTATGCCTGCCGGCTGTCGTCTATGCCCGACCACCCCTCTTACAAGTCCTTCTTCGCCGATTCTCTCGACCGTCAGTACGGGTTGTATGTGTCTGCCCTGCTGCCCCCCGGAGTCCGCTTCCGTCGCCTGCTTCGACAATTGGATTTTGCCCTCCCTACCACCTTCAGAGAGGGTGAGAGCCCGACACCACCTTGGCTCCAGGCTCCGGTTCATATTTATCTCGACCTCAGCTCACTCCCGAAGGATGGTACTCCGGCTGCAATGTATTGCTCACGGTTTGCCGAACTTCGTGCTCGACTTGCCGGTCACACCTTTATTTACACCGATGGCTCCAAAACTGACGATGGTGTCGGCTGTGCCTTTGTCGTCGGGGCCGCCACATTTAAATACAGGCTCCTCGACCAGTGTTCCAGCTTTACGGCCGAGCTTTTTGCTCTCCATCAGGCCGTTCAGTATGCCCGCCGCCACCACCATTCATCATATGTACTGTGCTCTGACTCACTCAGTGCTCTTCAGAGCCTTGGAGCTCCCTATCCGGTCCATCCCTTGATACAACGGATACAGCAGTCCCTCCATTCTTTGGCTGATAATGGTGGTTCTGTCAGCTTTCTGTGGGTTCCCGGACATGTGGGAGTGCCTGGGAATGAGGCTGCGGATGCTGCAGCCAAGGCTGCAGTCCTCCTGCCTCGGCCAGCCTCCCATTGTGTCCCGTCATCCGACGTTCGTGGGGATGTATGTAAGAGGCTTGTGTCGTTGTGGTGGGATGCTTGGTCATCCCTCCAAGGAAACAAGCTCCGGGCAGTAAAACCGCTACCAACTGCTTGGACAACATCCTCCCGACCATCTCGGCGCGAGGAGGTCCTTCTGACCAGGTTGCGGATTGGGCATTGCCGGTTTAGCCACCGCTACCTGCTCTCCGGTGACCCAGCCCCGCAGTGCCCTTGTGGTCAGGCATTAACAGTGCGCCATGTTTTATTGTCGTGTCCCCGTTTTAGTCAATTTCGTGTTGTCCTGTCCCTGCCATCTACTTTACCGGATGTTTTAGCTGATGACGCTCGAGCAGCTGCTCGTATTCTGCGTTTTATAACTTTAACTGGCTTGTCCAAGGACATTTAATCTTTTTACTTATTTTGTCTGCATCTTTGTCGGGTCCTTCTGGTGTCCCCTCCATCCCCTTGAGTTTTACCAGATTCCATGTGCTCAAACAACAGTGACTGGGCGCTAATGACCTCAGCAGTTGAGCGCCCTTAAACCCAACCAAAAAAAAAAAAAAAAACATCCCCACGTCCTTCGAGCTGGAACATACTGAAAGCTGACTGGGGACTTTACTCATCCCTGGCGACCTTTCCGGACCACGATTTTCCCAGTTGTGACAGTCAGGTCGAATACCTCACGGCTGTTATCATCCATGCTGCCGAACGTTCCATTCCTCGTACTACTTCTTCACGTCGCGTTTCCGTCCCCTGGTGGAACGAGGCTTGTAGGGACGCTATCCGTGCTCGACGACGTGCTTTACGCACCTTTCGCCGCCATCCTACATTGGCGAATTGTATTGAATACAAACGACTCCGAGCGCAATGCCGTAGAGTCATCAAAGACAGCAAAAAAGTTTGTTGGGCCTCTTTCACCGGCTCCTTTAACAGTTTTACTCCCTCTTCCGTCGTTTGGGGTAGCCTGCGCCGGCTGTCGGGCATTAAGGCCCACTCCTCGGTACCTGGCCTGACCTCAGGTAATGCGGTCCTTGTTGATCCTGTGGCTGTCTCCAACGCCTTTGGCCGCTTTTTCGAGGAGGTTTCAAGCTCCGCCCATTACCATCCTGCCTTCCTTCCCAGGAAAGAGGCAGAAGAGGCTCGGCGACCTTCCTTCCACTCGCTGAATCTGGAAACCTATAATGCCCCCTTTACTATGCGGGAACTCGAACGTGCGCTTGCACTGTCCCGGTCCTCTGCTCCGGGGCCGGATGCCATTCACGTTCAGATGCTGGCACGCCTTTCTCCGGCGGGCAAAAGCTTCCTTCTCCGTACCTACAATCGCGTCTGGACCGAAGGTCAAGTCCCCATGCGTTGGCGTGACGCCGTTGTTGTTCCTATACCCAAACCCGGGAAGGATAGACACCTTCCTTCTAGTTACCGCCCCATTTCTCTTACAAGCTGTGTCTGTAAGGTGATGGAGCGCATGGTTAATGCTCGGTTAGTCTGGATTCTTGAATCTCGACGGCTACTTACTAATGTCCAATGCGGCTTTCGTCGCCGCCGCTCCGCTGTTGACCACCTCGTGACCTTGTCGACATTCATCATGAACAACTTTTTGCGAAGGCGCCAAACGGTAGCCGTGTTCTTCGACTTGGAGAAGGCTTATGACACCTGTTGGAGAGGAGGTATCCTCCGCACTATGCACAGGTGGGGCCTACGCGGTCGCCTGCCCCTTTTTATTGCTTCCTTTTTAACGGATCGAAAGTTTAGGGTACGTGTGGGCTCCGTATTGTCAGACGTCTTCCTCCAGGAGAACGGAGTGCCTCAGGGCTCCGTCTTGAGCGTAGCCCTTTTTGCCATCGCGATCAATCCAATTATGGATTGCATTCCACCTAATGTCTCAGGCTCTCTCTTTGTCGATGACTTCGCGATCTACTGCAGTGCCCAGAGAACATGCCTCCTGGAGCGCTGCCTTCAGCGTTGTCTAGACAGCCTCTACTCATGGAGCGTGGCAAATGGCTTCCGGTTCTCTGAAGAAAAGACGGTTTGTATCAACTTTTGGCGATATAAAGCGTTCCTTCCGCCATCCTTACATCTCGGTCCCGTTGTTCTCCCATTCGTGGACACAACGAAGTTTCTAGGGCTCACGTTGGACAGGAAACTGTGTTGGTCTCCACATGTCTCTTATTTGGCGGCCCGTTGTACACGTTCCCTTAATGTCCTCAGAGTTCTTAGCGGTTCATCTTGGGGAGCGGATCGCACTGTCCTGATTCGCTTGTATCGGTCCATAGTCCGATCGAAGCTGGATTATGGGAGCTTCGTCTACTCGTCCGCTCGGCCGTCCCTCTTACGCCGGCTCAACTCCATCCACCATCGGGGGATATGTCTTGCGACCGGAGCCTTCTACACTAGTCCTGTCGAGAGTCTTTATGCTGAAGCTGCCGAGTTACCGTTGACCTACCGGCGCGACATACTGCTGTGTCGGTATGCCTGCCGGCTGTCGTCTATGCCCGACCACCCGTCTTACAAGTCCTTCTTCGCCGATTCTCTCGACCGTCAGTACGGGTTGTATGTGTCTGCCCTGCTGCCCCCCGGAGTCCGCTTCCGTCGCCTGCTTTGACAATTGGATTTTGCCCTCCCTACCACCTTCAGAGAGGGTGAGAGCCCGACACCACCTTGGCTCCAGGCTCCGGTTCATATTTATCTCGACCTCAGCTCACTCCCGAAGGAGGGTACTCCGGCTGCAGTGTATTGCTCACGGTTTGCCGAACTTCGTGCTCGACTTGCCGGTCACACCTTTATTTACACCGATGGCTCCAAAACTGACGATGGTGTCGGCTGTGCCTTTGTCGTCGGGGCCGCCACATTTAAATACCGGCTCCTCGACCAATGTTCCAGCTTTACGGCCGAGCTTTTTGCTCTCCATCAGGCCGTTCAGTATGCCCGCCGCCACCACCATTCATCATATGTACTCTGCTCTGACTCACTCAGTGCTCTTCAGAGCCTTGGAGCTCCCTATCCGGTCCATCCCTTGATTCAACGGATACAGCAGTCCCTCCATTCTTTCGCTGATAACGGTGGTTCTGTCAGCTTTCTGTGGGTTCCCGGACATGTAGGAGTGCCTGGGAATGAGGCTGCGGATGCTGCAGCCAGGGCTGCAGTCCTCCTGCCTCGGCCAGCCTCCCATTGTGTCCCGTCATCCGACGTTCGTGGGGATGTATGTAAGAGGCTTTTGTCGTTGGGGTGGGATGCTTGGTCATCCCTCCAAGGAAACAAGCTCTGGGCAGTAAAACCGCTACCAACTGCTTGGACAACATCCTCCCGACCATCTCGGCGCGAGGAGGTCCTTCTGACCAGGTTGCGGATTGGGCATTGCCGGTTTAGCCACCGCTACCTGCTCTCCGGTGACCCAGCCCCGCAGTGCCCTTGTGGTCAGGCATTAACAGTGCGCCATGTTTTATTGTCGTGTCCCCGTTTTAGTCAATTTCGTGTTGTCCTGTCCCTGCCATCTACTTTACCGGATGTTTTAGCTGATGACGCTCGAGCAGCTGCTCGTATTCTGCGTTTTATAACTTTAACTGGCTTGTCCAAAGACATTTAATCTTTTTACTTATTTTGCATCTTTGTCAGGTCCTTCTGGTGTCCCCTCCATCCCCTTGAGTTTTACCAGATTCCATGTGCTCTAACAACAGTGACTGGGCGCTAATGACCTCAGCAGTTGAGCGCCCTTAAACCCAACCAAAAAAAAAAAAAATTAAAGGACAGTTTACGCTGTGTGTGTCTGCAGATCCAAAGGCTGAAAGGTGGAGGTTTTCCAATAAAACACCAGCTGTTGAGAATGGTGATTGGCGGAGGCAATGTATAAATGAAGAACAAGATGGACAGTGGCTTGGGATTGATCAGTCTGGAATGTAAAGAGGGGTTGGTAGAAAGATGGATTGCAGCCAGAGATGGGAACTTGAATGTGAGATCTCGAGAAGCAGACCAAAGGTTAAGTAGGACTGGAGGAAAATTAGAAAACTTTTGTTTTGGCTATGGTGCCAGTGCACTTGGGAAGTATATTTACTCAGGTGTTGAATTAAGGATAATAATAAGATGAGTGAAAAAAAGATATAAAGACTTACTGATGGAAGTAACAGTGTGAAAGAAAAACCTGGAACTCTGTCACTATCAGTGTGACCTCACTCTATGCAAGCATTTAGCATAAACACTGCCTCTAAGCCCTAGAACAGTACCTCCCCAAATGGCCATCTGAAAATATCTCAGAGACAATATACAATGTCACCCTAGCCAACTTCACCTGCAGCTGAAACTACTTCACATTAATGGACAGACCTACAAACAAATTAGGTGGTTTGCTGTGGGAACAAGGATGGCAACCTTTTCACAGTCCACATGAAAGAGGCGTTCTTCAAGACCAAGAAGCTGCCCTATGGCTTGGTATAGAGTATCTATTATATCTATCTTTGTGGCCTGGGCTTGTGTTCTACTACTACTACTACTACTACTACTACTACTGTTTCTTTCGACAGCTTAACTCCTTTTCTCAACTCATATTCACCTGGTTCTTTATCAAATCCAAACTGCCTCCCTTTATGTTGACTTCCGGTGCTTACAATTTGGTTATATGTTTCCCATTGCAAGGCGAACCCAAAATGCAGTAACTGCGGTCAACCACTCCAGGAAGGTAGTCCTTGTGAATGATCACCTTTGGGTGTCAATTGCACGTAACACCATCTCCTTGAGGCTCCCCCCCCCCCCCCCCCCCCCTGCCTTCATTCAGGAGGCTCATGACTCTTTCAAGCTTTTAGAGCACCTACTTCAGTTCCTGTGCTGCAGTCTCTCATTTCTGATGACCCTTCCACCTTTTGCATGACGTAATTTTTGGTCCCCTTCTGTTTGACCATCAGTTTCCAAATTTTTTCTGTAGTGTATACTGACTGAGGAAGTGCAGTACCTGTGTAGGATCTTACATGCACTTCAAAGTCAATGTGGTAACCAATCTATCATGGTGGGGTCATTACATACCCTTCTGGTTGAGCCCCCTGACAATACAGGAGTCACATTGCTGATGCCTGAGTTGTTAGCTTTCCCACCCCCAACCATTCCTGCATACCAAGGAGTAGATGCCCATCTTTCTGGGGTACCAGGACTCCCAGAAATGGCTATCATGACAGATGGTGCAGCCGGGTGGCATTTGTGTGGAGAGCCCTTGATTAGAGTTTGCAACAACAGGGTGAACATTTTGCGGATAAAACATACTAAATTATACCAAAACAGTGGTCATTCTGATCCAGCCGTATCTTCACACATACAGAAATTTCAGTGCAGACAGTTATAACCATGCTGCTTTCCCCAGCGTGGCTACCCAGTGGGAAGGCAGGCTAGCCGGAGGTCTATGAGAGAAACAATTTATGCAAGACTTAGTATGTACCCAAACAAATGAGGATAATTTAATTTGACAAAGCCTTTGGTTTTAATTAAAAATTTTGAAGATGAATTTGGAGAAGTTGAGTCATTGGGGAAAATGTGCAATGGGTCACTATTGACTAAAGCCTCATCTGTTGCACAGTCTACAGCTCTTCAGGAATATGAATGTCAGGGTGTCATACTACTGACCACTGCCCCAAACAAAACTGAGAATGGTCAAAGAAATCATATGGTTTGTGGAATCATCTTCTGCATAGACCTTACACTCCACACAGATGAGCTAAGAGCTGTCATACACATCCAACACAGATACAGGTGCCTTTGTCTTAGACTTTGAAGGGAATGTCCTCCAGAAAAAGTTAGTCATGATTTAGAGGGGTGATGTGAAACATTACTTCCCACTACCTGTGAGGTGCTACCGATGTTTATGCTTTGGTCATACGTCTCCTACTGCAAGGGGGACCCAAAATGCAGTAACTGCGGTCAATCATTCCATGAAGGTAGTCCTTGTGAACGACCACTTTGGGGTGTCAGTTGCACATAACATCATCCTCCACAGTCACCAGTTTGGTCAGTCTTCAAGAAAGGAAGGAAGGAAGGAAGGAAAATACAAGAATAAAAATCATATTGGAAAAAAAAAAATATGAATGCCTCATCCTGTTGCTACGACCAGTTGTGTAAAAGTCACAGCCATCGTCTCTCTTACATCAGTTTTTTCCAAACCAGTTCTTCCACCACTTTCCTTCTTATGACTGCTGTGGCACCACCTTCGGGAACAACTTGTCCCACCCAGCCAGAGGAGCAGCTCCTTCTCTGGTGTCTACTGGTGACAGGGCTTCCTCTTGGCACCCCTCTCTCCGAAAACCTACATACATATCAGAGGGCTGATGCCAGTCATTGGCTGAAGGAATCCTGGCCTGTGAGCTCCAGGACTGCGTGCTCTTCTTCTATCCCCACACTTATCACAGGTAGGTTCTCACAAGACTCTTGTCCACTAAAGGCTGCAGAGAAGGAGAAGATGAAGAATTGTGATGAGGCTGCTCCAGTGATCCATGTGGTGACAGATTCCCCCATGCCATCAGATTCTGACCCAACGCTTATTGGTGTGGTATTGTTCTTATTGTGACACTGTGATCCTGGGGTATGACCAGTCCTCCTGGCCCCTGTAATTCAGTGGAACTGTAACAAATATTTGTCTCACCTGGTGGAACTACAATACCTTATTTCAGATACTTGTCTCACCTGGTGGAACTACAATACCTTATTTCAGTTATTTGTCTCACCTGGTGGAACTACAATACCTTATTTCAGATATTGTCACACTTGGTGGAACTACAATACCTTATTTCAGATATTTGTCTCACCTGGTGGAACTACAATACCTTATTTCTTCATCTTGTACAATTTGTGTTGTTGTCCAGGAAAAACAGTTCACTGATGACTGTTACCCACTGCTCTGTGGTTATAGACCGAAACCATTCTGGCCCCCGATAGGGCATCTGGAGGGGTCTGTACAATGGTTTGCACAGATGTCATCAGGAAGTAGATTCCTCTTCGTACACAATGACTTTGCTACTTTGGTCATTACATGATGATGACCATGACAGTTGCCACTTTCCAGTGATCCTAACACTTCCTTGATACTACCAAACAGACCAGTTGCCACGGTAGTTGCTTCAAAAAGCCAACTGGCCATTGTATTCCTCGTCCTTTTGCATTGCATTTCCGAGGCTGTGCGGGACATCGCCGACACGATCACCCACACTTCTGGAACTGTTGTGCCTGTTCCATTGCTGGCCCATGACATGGTGGACCAAAGATGTTGCATTAGCGGTTCAGGATCATTAAAGAGCCCTGCTTGCAAAAATTGAGTTGGCATCCTAGGCAGATCAACCTTACCACTTTTAAGTGACTTTGTGCTGAGTTCTCTAATTAAACACAGTAAGAAGGAATGCTGGTAATGTTTTGTCTCCTCCCTGGGAATGTGTGACTCATTCCAGGTGTGGGCCAAGTTTCATAGCCAGCTAGGCTATCCAAGATCCACAACTGTACCTGGTCTCTTCCTTCAGTACGTCTCTTTACTGATGTGGCACTTCTTGATGAACATCTTGCTGCCCACTTTGTGATGGCACCAGTGTCCTCGTCTTGTGCGGCTGCCTCCTGGACCTGTAAGCAACGAGTTGTAGACGTCTCTCGTCCGTTCATTCCTCGGCATGCCGAGTTAAATAATCAACCTTTCACTGACTTGCAATTGCTTCAGGCTCTTGCCTCATTTCACAGTACTGCTCTGGGCCTTCATTTTATTCAGTCATATGATCCAACATCTGATTTACTCAACAGCCTCATCTTCTCAAGCATCTCCATCTCCTTCAGTCATATTTGGCTCAACGGAGTATTTCTTTCAAAGTGTTGGCAAGATAGTGTCATCACTCCAGTCCTTAAGCTGGACGAAAACCCAACATCCATTAACAGTTTCCGGATGATTAGCCTCATCAACATATTGTGCAAACTGCTTGAAAGGATGTACATCTTCAGATTTTTGCGGCACAAAGACTGTTCCATAAAATTTTGGGTGTGCAGCCTTATAAATTTGACCTTCTTCTTCTTCTTCTTCTTCTTCTTCTTCTTCTTCTACTACCATATCATCTGTATACTGTCCAGCAATCTTTAGAGTGAGCAGAGGTGACTGGTGCTACAGCACTTGCTCCATCCTTTTAACCCGTGGACCGCACCGTTGCACATGGGGCAACAGATACACAAGGTGCCAGAGACATTGATCGGCAGCAAAGAGGTATGACATATGGAGGGAATTGAATCTAAGGTTGCGCAGTCAGTCCACACGGTGATATCGATGTATCAATGTGAGCTGCACCATCGTGATGTCTTTGCGAATTTACTATAGAAAGTGCCGGATTCCATGATATGTCCAAGTTGAAGCCGATATCTCTGTTACTTAAATTCATCACCAACTGAATTTCAATTCAATTAAAGATGATTTAGTGCTTTGGAAGCCTGTGAGTGTGGCTGTTCACTCATTGGACAGATAACACATACAGTCCAGGAGAGATGCAGAGAGCACTGCAGATACACCTGCCTCTTAGCAACCCAATAAATCTGTGGTGGCAGAGCGCTGTATTAATGCTGGACACTCTGTGGTGTATGACAACGTCAAAATTTTAGCCTCAACTTCATATTTCTGGGACTCAGTATTGAAAGAAGCAATTGAAATTCTATTGTAATTAATAGACAGCAGCTTCAGCTTGGTCAAATCATGGACTCTGACACTTTCTGTAATGAACTCACTAAGGCGTTGTGATGGTGCAGCTCGCAGTGATACATCGATATCACCTTGTAGATAGACTGCGCAGCCATAGATCTAATGCCATACCTATGCCACACCACTTTGCCACCCTCCAGGGGGTCCACAACTCTTTTGTGGATACGTTCGTAGCGAGCACGGGACCCCGAGCTAATGTGGCCTTCCTTCCTTTCCGGGCTGCATACCTTCCCTTTCTGCATCCTTCCCCATCCCCCATCTTCGCCCCTCCTCTCCTCACCTCTGGCTCTTTCCTTCCCTTTCTCCCCATCTGGGAGTGTGGTTTGTGCCTACGTCCGGAGACAGACGCTCGTAAATGTAACGCATTCTTCGCCTTCTTTGCTTGTATGTCTTCTTTCTTCCTTTGTGCTTCTCTTTTCCTTACCTCTTCTCTTTACCCTTTTCTCCACTGCGGCGTTTGAGACCTTTCTCTTTCTTCCTCCCTGTGCGTGTCTGAAGGCCGACCCACGCATATTTGTGTGTAGCCGGTGACGGGGTAACGTGTAATTCCCTGCCCCGGGTAGACAGGTAGGACACGTACGTACCCCCTGGTAACGGCCAGGCCCAGGGAGGGGTGATTACCTGAGCTGATACCTTCCGAAAGTGCTGATTGGTCCCTCCGTCCGTTTGTCGGGAGGTGTGACCTGAGGTGTGAACAATCACCTAAGGCTGGAGTGCCCTCAGAGAGGGCCCCCACAAGGGAGGAGCGCGCCATCGGAGACGCCGGTAATCATGGGGGATTCTTCCGCAATGGTTTCCTCACCTTCCACTATGTCTGCTCACAAGCGTAAGTATACTGAGTCTCAGCCATAGATGGTTCTTCCATCGTTGCCACAGTTCCTTGTTGTTTCTCGGTCTGATGAAGGTCACGACTTCTCCACAGTCAACCCTTTCATTATTCAGAAAGGTGTCGACGCAATTGCAGGTCCAGTAAAGTCTTGTTCCAGATTACAGAATGGCACCTTGTTGTTAGAAACAGTCAGTGCCCTCCAGGCACAAAAATTGCTGCATACTTCACTGCTCCACACCTTCCCTGTCCGATGGATTGTCTGAAGAAATTCAGCACTACCTGTCTTACCAGGGCGTAACGGCTGTTCATAGAGTTATGAAAAGGGTTGACACGAACATCATTCCAACCCGCACTGTCTTCTTGACATTTGACAAAGTTCAATTCCCATCGACAATCAAAGCAGGCTATGAGATAATTTCCGTTCTCCCTTACGTCCCAAACCCTACGCGTTGCTATCAGTGTCAGCGGTTCAATCACACCAGCCAGTCCTGTTCCAATCCGGCCAAATGTGTTACGTGTGGCAAGGATGCCCATGAGGATGCTTGTCCACCTCCATCCCCTCGCTGCATCAACTGTATGGGTGACCACCCTGCTTCCTCTCGAGATTGCCCCGTTTTTAAGGACGAAAAGCTCATCCAGGAAATCAGAGTGAAGGAAAAGGTGTTGACCTTTGCTGCTCGAAAATTATTCGCCAGTCGACAACCCACCGTGCCTCAGACAGGAAAATACACCACTGTCCTTGCTTCTCCTCGGCCATCAAAGGAGGCGGCCACGCAGACTTGCGACCTCACCTTTAGTGCCACGATCGTCAGATCGGCCAGCGCAAAGATCGCCCGTTCAACCTCACCACTTTCGCCTGCCCACTCTATGGTTCACCCTTCATCGGGTTCTGCTAAATCTCGAGCCCAAAAGTCAGACACCAAGACTTCGAAAAAAGAGCATACTCGTGAAGATTTTTTATGTATCCCAACTTCACAACCATCGGTTCCTCCTTCATCTAAACATCATATTTCCAAGAAGGCTACAAAGAAACCCAGTTCATCTCCTTCTCCGCCAAGGCATGTCCCATCTACAGCACCACCTGGCGGAAATCGCCCTCGGCCGTCTTCTGTGTCGCCGAGGCGCAATGCTGGCGGCCGATCAACCGGCCGATCTGCTGGTGGCAGGAGCTGCTCCTGAACAACCTATGGATCAGGATCTTCTGCCTTCGGCTGAATGCCATTCCATGCTGTCGGTCGCAAGCTCTGAGCAGTCGTTGAGTTGACGGCACCCTTGGTCACATTCCTCCATTTTCTGTTCACCCTATGTCTATTGTCCCCTGGAATATCCGTGGCATTCGAGCCAATCGGGATGATTTGTCTATCCTCTTATGATCCTACTCGCCGGTCATCTTCTGTCTTCAGGAAACAAAGCTGCGTCCCCATGACCGCTTTGTTCTCCCTCATTTTCAGTCCGTCCGATATGATCTCCCCTCTGTTGAAGGCACTCCAGCCCATGGAGGACTCACGATTCTTCTCCATGATACTCTCCATTATCACCCAATCCACTTAAACGCTTCCTTCCAAGCTGTCGCCGTCCGTCTTTCCCTTTCTGGATACATGTTCTCTCTTTGTACTGTATACATTCCATCGTCCACACCAATGGCACGAGCTGATCTCCTTCAGCTTCTTGGTCAGCTTCCACCCCCCTATTTGCTGGTTGGGGACTTCAATGCCCACCACCCGCTTTGGGGATCTCCACATCCTTGTCCACGTGGCTCACTATTGCTAGACGTCTTCCACCAAGCAGATCTAGTTTGCCTCAACACTGGGGTCCCTACATTTTTGTCTGCCTCCACGACAAATTTATCTCATTTGGACCTTGCAGTCGGTACTGTTCCGCTAGCTCTGCGCTTCGAATGGTTCGCCCTTGATGATACACACTCAAGTGACCACTTTCCATGTGTCCTTAGACTGCAGCCTCAACTGTCATATATGTGCCTGCAATGCTGGAAGTTTGCCCAAGCCGATTGGACACTTTTTTCGTCTCTAGCGACATTCGATGACAGTCACTTTCCTAGTGTTGATGATGAGGTCACTCATATTACAGACGTTATTCTTACAGCTGCGGAACGTTCAATACCACGCACCTCCGAATTGCCCCGGCGCCCCCCAGTTCCTTGGTGGAACGAGACATGCCGTGACGCAATACGTGAGCGGCGATGTGCTCTTTGCGTTTTCCGCCACCATCCTACTTTGGCCAACTGTATCCGCTATAAGCAGTTCCGTGCGCGATGCCGTCATGTCATCCGCGATAGCAAGAAGGCAAGCTGGAAATTCTTCATTAGCTCATTTAACACCTTCACTCCCTCCTCGGAAGTTTGGAGTCGGCTTCGACGGTTCTCAGGCGCGCCTAGTTTCTCCCCGGTCTCTGGGCTCACTGTCGCGCATGATACATTAGTGGACCCCGTCGCAATTTCTAACTCATTGGGTCAGCACTTTGCTGAGATTTCGAGCTCTTCAAATTACCCGCCAGCGTTTCTCCCGAAGAAACATGCAGCGGAAGTGCGACGTCTTGCTTTCTCCTCTCAAAATCGCGAAAGCTACAATACTGTTTTCTCCATGCGGGAACTCCAACATGCACTCTCTTCTTCTTGCTCCTCCGCCCCAGGACTGGATGGTATCCACGTCCAAATGTTGCTGCATTTATCAACACATAGTCTGCGTTACCTCCTTCGCCTTTATAATCGAATTTGGACCGACAGTGCTTTTCCCAGACGATGGAGGGAAGCTATCGTCGTTCCTGTTCCGAAACCTGGAAAGGACAAACATCTCCCCTCTAGCTATCGCCCCATTTCTCTCACGAGTAGTGTCTGTAAGGTTTTGGAGTGTATGGTGAATTACCATTTAGCTTGGTGGCTGGAATCCCGCAGTCTTTTAGCACCTGCCCAATGCGGATTCCGAAAGCATCGTTCTGCAGTTGACCATCTTGTTGCTCTCTCCACTTACATCATGAACAATTTTCTCCGGAAACGCCAAACAGTAGCAATATTTTTTGACCTGGAGAGAGCATACGATACCTGTTGGAGGACAGGCATCCTCCGCACACTATTCTCTTGGGGCTTTTGAGGTCGGCTGCCCCTTTTTCTTCGTGAATTTATGGTAGAGCGCATATTTAGGGTGCGGGTGAACACTACTCTCTCCCGTACTTTCTCCCAAGAAAACGGGGTACCCCAGGGCTCCGTGCTGAGTGTTCTACTGTTTGCCATTGCCATAAATCCAATTATGGATTGTCTCCTTCCTGATGTCTCGGGCTCCCTCTTTGTGGACGATTTTGCGATCTACTACAGCTCTCAACGGACCAGCCTTCTTGAACGATGTCTTCAAGGATGTCTCGATCACCTCCACTCTTGGAGCATCGAAACCGGCGTCCGTTTTTCTCCCAGTAAGATCGTTTGTGTTAATTTTTGGCGACATAAGGAGTTTCTTCCACCCTCCTTACATCTAGGACCTGTCAACCTTCCGTTGTCGGAAGTTGCTAAATTCTTGGGTCTTATGTTTGACAGAAAACTGTGCTGGTCCTCCCACGTTTCCTATCTTTCGGCTCGCTGTCTGCGATCCCTCAACACCCTCCGTGTCCTGAATGGTACCTCCTGGGGAGCAGACCGAGTGGTCCTTCTCCGCCTCTATCACGCCTTAGTGCGCTCGAAATTGGACTGTGGAAGCGTAGTCTACTCCTCTGCTCGGCCGTCTATTCTTCGGCGTCTTGACTCTATCCACCACCGTGGATTACGTTTAGTGTCTGGAGCTTTTTACACCAGCCCTGTGGAAATCCTTTATGCTGAGACTGCTGAACATCCGCTGTCCAATCGGCGAGCAGTTCTTCTGAGTCGTTATGCTAGCCATCTGTCTTCCATGCCTGCTAATCCAGCCCATGACATTTTTTTCGACGCCTCCTTTGATGTAGGGTATGCAGGCCGCCCCTCCTCCCTACTACCACCGGGAGTCCGCTTCCGTCAACTGCTCCATTCTCTTTCCTTGCGCTTTCCTAAAGCCTTCTTGACAACTTGGGGTACAGCACCGCCTTGGCTCCGTCCCCGGATCTGCCTGCTCCGTGATCTTTGTTGATTTCCCAAGGATGTTACCCCTTCACTTGTTTATCGTCAGGCATTTGCTGCTCTATGTGCACAAATGAAGGAAGCCACATTTATTTACACCGATGGCTCGAAAACATCGTTAGGTGTAGGGAGTGCCTATGTTGTTGGCGACACCCCAAATCACTTTCGGCTTCCCGAACAGTGTTCGGTTTATACTGCGGAGCTTTACGCTGTTCTCCAGGCTGTCCACTACATCCGCCGCCATCAGCGGATACAGTACGTTATCTGCTCAGATTCTCTCAGCTCTCTCCTCAGTCTCCAAGCTCTTTACCCTGTGCACCCTCTGGTCCACCAGATTCAGGACTGTCTGCGCTTGCTCCATCTGGGGGGCGCCTCGGTGGTGTTCCTCTGGCTCCAGGGACACGTTGGTATCTGTTGAAATGAGGCGGCCTATATAGCAGCCAAGGCTGCAGTCTCTCTTCTTCGGCCAGCTATTCAATTAATTCCCTTCGCCGATCTACGGAGCATTTTTTGTCGTCGTGTTGTTCTTTTATGGCACGCACATTGGTTGACCTTCCCCATAATAAATTGCGGGACATGAAAGCTCTTCCTTGTGCTTGGACCTCTTCCTCCCGAACGCGTCGTCGGGAGGAGGTAATTTTAACTAAACTCCGGATAGGGCACTGTCTTTTTAGGCATCGACATCTTTTAAGTGGCGATCCTCCCCCACTCTGTCCCCACTGCTCTCAGCTGTGGACGGTAAGACACCTTTTAATTGAGTGCCCCTATTTTAATCCGTTACGCTCCCGTCTACAGCTGTCGCCTGATATATCGTTGATTTTAGCAGATGACACACGCTCAGCCGATCACGTTCTCGAGTTTATTAGTGCCAGTGAATCTGTAGAGGATTTTTAAGCCTTCCTTCTGTTTTTAGTTTCTCCAATTTTATGACTTTCGTTCCCATTGCTGCTGGTTTCCATTTTCGGTTTTTTACTGTTTCTTAAGTCCTAGACCGGGCGCTCATGACCATAGCAGTTTTGCGCCCTAAAAAAAAAACACACACACACACCACACACCACACTTTGCCACCGATCCACGTCTCTAACACCTCGTATATCTGTGGCTGCATACGCAGTGGTGCAGTCCATGGGTTTAAAAGGACAGAGCAATTGCTGGAGTGTCAGTCACCTTGGCTCATACTGAAGATAGCTGGACAGTATACAGCCAAAATGTTAGAAAAAGTAGTAGAATTTATTTTATTGAACCGCTTGAAAGGACGATGGCCTGCCGATTACGCTGGATTCTCGAATCTTGGGGCCTTTTGTCTCCCTGTTGGTGTGGTTTCTGGGAGGGATGATCTGTAACTAACAATGTGGTTAGGTTGGAAGGAGCAATCAGAAAGGGTTTTTCTAAACGTCAACACCTCGTTGTAGAGCACTGTAAAGCATGTCCGGAGTTATGGTAAGGCATTGGCGTCGGATGTTGTCTTTCAGCATCCCTAGAGATGTCAGTCGATCACGATACACTTGCGACTTCAGGTAACCCCAAAGCCAGTAATCGCTCGGACTGAGGTCTGGGGACCTGGGAGGCCAAGCATGACGAAAGTGGCAGCTGAGCACACGATCATCACTAAACGACGCGCACAAGAGATCTTTCACGCGTCTAGCAATATGGGATGGAGCGCCATCCTGCATAAACATCGTACATTCCAGCAGGTGTTTATCAGCCAGGCTGGGGATGATGTGATTCTGTAACATATTGGCGTACCTCTCACCCGCCACGGTAGCAGTTACAAAACCAGAATCCCACATTTCCTCAAAAAAAAAGGCCCGATAACGGTAGATGTGGTAAATCCAACCCATACCGTGACTTTCTCGTCATGAAATGGAGTTTCCACGACAGTTCTAAGATTTTCGGTACTCCAAATTCTGCAGTTGTGTGCATTGACAGACGCTCGGAGCGTGAAATGAGCTTCATCGGTCCACAACAAGTTCTCAACCAATCGTCATCTTCTGCCATCTTTTGAAACGCCCACACCTCAACCTCAAATGCCCTCCGCTTGACTAAATTGCCAGGAAACAGTTCATGATGCCAATGGATTTTGTACAGATAGCATTGGAGGGGACACCCAAGTGCCAACCAAACAGTAGTGTATGGAATGCCGGTGCGACGTGCGACTGCACGAGCAATGACTTCCCCATGCATAGACGAACCCACTACAGTCTCCATTTCTTCCTGAACTGTCTCAGCTAAATTACGCCTTGTGCTCGGTCGGCCACTACGGGGTCTATCGTCTAAACAACCCGTGGCTTCGAACTTCAAAATCATTCTCGCCACAACTGCATTTGTCAACGGACCTTTACCCATTCGAATCCCCTTCCAATGGTGATAGGATCGTAATGCTAAACTAGCCCATTCCCAATTCTGATAATACAGCTTCACTAAAAGCGTCTTTTCAGGTAACATCAACATGCTGCGACTGCTGATTCTCTCTCTCATTACAGCTTCTTTTGTATATGATTGTCATGCACAGTCACTGATGTTTTGCTGTGCAGTGCCATCTGTCAGACATTTTGTGAACTTTTTTTTTTTTTTTTAGAAAACCCCATGTCATTCCAAGCATGTGTGTCAATTTTTACCTCTCTATCCACAATATTCCGTTGTTTATTAAGTTTTCAAATTTATATTGACTTTTGATCACCCGGTATGTTTTTGACCTGGATATGGGATATGACACCACTTGGCACCATCACATTTTACATATCCTCCATGACCAGTTCTTTTGAGGCTCCCAATCAGTTTTTATTTATTGGTTTTTATCTCACCAGTTGTTCAGTGTTTGTGTTGATACCTCACTCACCTCTCCTCAAACCCAAGACAGCAAAGTCCCACAGAGCTTCGTGCTAAGTGTCACACTCTTCCTCATCATCAATGGACTAGTGACCTATGTTGGGCCACCAGTCACCCCCACATTGTATGTTGACAACATCTGCATAATTGGTACAGTCCCACTCTGTAGCCTTAGCTGAATGTCTGCTCCATTGTGCCATTTAATGAGCCTCATCTTGGACACTTTCCAGTGGTTTCCATTTCTCTCCTGCAAGATTATAGGGCATGCATTTTTTTCATCATGCCATGATCCATCCTGATCCACACTCTGCTAGGGTACTCAGTGATTGGACATTATTTGTTACCCCACAACTAAAGATTAGCTGCTTGTGAAAGCTTAACACTGTCAGCTTCCTAGTCCATCTCTGGGTGCTCAGATTATGCTACTTTTCTTCGTATTTACCAGGCTCTGGTCCATGGTTGCCAGGTGTCCCCCCCCCCTCCCTTTCAGTAATGCTTTTGGCTTTTAAATTGTTAGATTTAGTACATCATCATGGATTCCAACTGGCCTTTCAGACTACCAGCCTCACAATCCTTTGCCAGGACCTCTGCATAACCTCCATAGAATTTACTCGCCAATTTTTTCAGCTCTGGCATCAGCATTGCCTTCAGTGTCACACTTTTACCAGTCCTACAAACTTTCCTCATCAGAATAAATTACTGGCAAATGTCACATGTCATGACCTCCAGATGACCTCACTGTTTAATCTCTTACCCCCAGACAACCACCCAGCCTTGCAGCTCACATCCAAACCTTAATCCATATGAAACTGACCAATAAGCTACAATACTCCACTTTTACAGGTGCCATCCCTTCCATCAAATGCTCTCTTCCTTACAACCTATGCATCTATGCCAAATGTATCTGCTTTGTCATCAGATCCCTTAACACCTACACCAACCACTATTCCTCTCCCACATGTACTCCACAGATCTTGTCCACAAATCAAACTCTTGGGCAGGATCCTCCCCATGCTCTGTGATAAATACATGTACCACTTTAAAAAATTCAGTATCCCCCATTTGTTATCCACAATACATTATTATGCCAATACCACCTGAAGTCAGTCCCAGAAATGAGATCACATATCCTTGATATCCTCCCAGTAGCACCTACTGTCCCCTTCTGTCACCAAAAACTTCTATACCACCCTTCAAACAATGATGCTTTCAGGCCATTATCCCTACTCCAAGGTTACTACTGTAAAATTTGCCCCATGCAGCCTTCCACTATCACTTACCACTGGTGTATCCTAAAACATCGAAGGCAGAGCAACATGCAGAACCATGTGTTTTGTTTATATGTTAGTGATATTAGTGGGTAGTCACTGCCCAGCACTTATGAAGAGATGACCACCACTAAACAGTCTGGCCACGTGAATGGACATAGAACTACTGTCTGTCTTGGACCCCAATGCCCAGTTGCTGAGTCTGCTCAACAGCAAGAATCAAAGACCTTAGTGCCTGTTACTACACACAATATATTTGGATTCTCCCACTCTATACTAGCTTCCATGACCTCTGAAAATGGAACTTGCTTTCCAGTACATTCCCATGTCCCACTTTCTCCTAAACTTAACTTCTGTTAACATACAATCCTTTTTCCTTTCCTCGTAGTTTTTATTTTATTTAAAGTTTATTCTTTGTTTGTTGTACTTGGTTGTCAGTTATTTACTTTATTGCTTTTTACTTTATTACCTCCAACCCCTTCCCCTTCCCAATCACCACCACCAAAATCTCTCTCTCTCTCTGTGTGTGTGTGTGTGTGTGTGTGTGTGTGTGTGTGTGTGTGTGTGTGTGTGTTTCTTTTTCTTCTTTTTTTTTTCCAACTCCTTTCATCTTTCTCCCTCATCTTCAAAACAGCAGTCTCACACACGAGGTGGCAAGGGTTCCTTCCCTAATCCAGTGGAATGATGTCCCCGCTGTTTGGTCCCTCGCCACAATCAACCAACCAATCAACCTGAGGTCTGCTCATTTCTAACTTCAACCAACTGCTTTCTTCCTGAAGGAAGTAGAGATAGTTCCTAAAGCTAAGATAGCTTTTAAACAATGGAAAGTGCAGGATGGAATAAAAACGTGGAAAGAATAGACTGCTACTCACCACATAGAGGTGGTGTTGAGCCACAGACAGACGCAGTAAAAAGTGAACATGAGAAATATTTTCAGCTTTTAAACAAAAACCTTCTTCAGAAACAGAATTCTCACACATTTACAGAACAGCTCACACACTCACGGCCACCGTCTCCAGCAGGTCTTGGCACCTGGAGACAGTAACACTCTCTCTCTCTCTCTCTCTCTCTCTCTCTCTCTCTCTCTCTCTCTCTCTCTCTCTCTCTCTCTCTCTGTGTGTGTGTGTGTGTGTGTGTGTGTGTGTGTGTGTGTGTGTGTGTGTGTGGTGTTGCTGCTGCTGTTGTTGTTGTTTGAAAAGTTCCACTTCTGAAGGAGGACTTTATCTGGAAGCTGAAAGTATTCCTTGTTCTTTTTCATTTTGCCTGTCTGCGATTCAGAATCACTTCTATGTGGTGAGTAGCAGTCTGTCCTTTTCATATTGTTGTTCAAATAGCCCTTAGATTTTTTGTAGTTCTTTATATGCAGTTAGCAGTAGTCAGAATTGGGCTTCCTAAAGCCAAGTACAGACTTGCCAGTCTGTCTACTTGTAATTTGATAGTTTCCACACGTGAATTCTAAAGTGGGTTACATTTTGGTAGAGGATGTCTGACAAGTGTCAAACCAAATTTAAAATGCAGTCTGACATCATTTCTTCTGGTCAACTCCTATTCCACAGAGAATATTTAATCATTAGTAGCATGGTCAATGTAGTAGAATAGTGTTTACTTTGTTGTTGAATAAATGTTTTACTTCTAACATTAGTTTCGCTTGTGTATCTTATTGCCATCGTAAAATATGCTAATAAGAGTACTGTTTCATTCCCTGATCACTAAGTGGTGGTGGTGTAAAATATGTAATGTGGAGATTTTGATGTCTGACAGGTTATAGTGCAAGCACAATGATTGCGGCTGCAACAGCAAGTGGTTTGGAGCACCACCAAGCAGCAGAGCGCCAGGCACTCATGTCCGAACTGCTGGAAGCTGTCAAGAGATGCCAGGTGAGATTTGGTGGACGTGCTGAGCTGGCCACTGAATCTGATCCTTGTGTAGCTCTTCTCTGCCACAGGATGGAGGCAGCTCTTTCTCATGGTTTACGGTCCCGTGCCATTTCTAAAACAAGCTCTGCTTTTAGGTATGTTGTGTCGGTCATCAGACTGTTTTTCTATTTTAAGTGCATGTGATAAACAACTATATGTTCTTAGATTTTGTTCCTTGTGACAGTTCATATCTACTTAGAATTTTTGAGCTATATACCATAGTTATTTTTATTCCAAAATAATAAAATGGCAAATCTTGGTCACAACAGTTGTAAGCAAATAAAGCAGTTATTTCAAAATTAAAAGTTTGAGGGATGAAGTTATGTTATATTTATCAGTGTCACATTTTTAGAATATGGTTTCAAATAAAATTATCCTAAATTTTCTACCAGTTGTTTCAATGACCCTTTTTTTTTCTCTCCAGGCACATGACTGAGATTGTATCAACTAGCCTTCACATAGGCAGAGGAGGTGCACAAGACCAATTAGGTAAGTGAATGCAGTTTCACCTTTGTTTCAAACATATCTTTGTAACCTTTACAGGACAAAAAAAAAAAAAAAAATGAAAAACTGTAGAACGTTGTAATGATATGAATTAACTTACAGAGAGAGTAAGAAAGGAGCCATATATCTGTATCACCATATTGTTTGTGGAAAATCAGGGCTAGCAAAATCAATCTTAACTTCCCTGTTGTAATGATTTGTGTTTCCTTGACCCATTCCTCTTACATGAAGGCTTTCAAAGATGTAATCTTTGGAAAACGATGTATTCATGGATGGATGGTCGGATGACATCCCACAGTGACACTATAATGCCTGTAAATATATGTAATGGGTTTTAACATGTAGCCTTAAAAGTGTAATGCTATACCACTACCTCTTAAATGTTTGTGGTTTCTGTATTATCCTAAACCTTTGTTAGAGCATAATTGGAACTGTGATATAGTGTCCTCTTCATAATAGTTTAAAAACTGTGCAATGCTAGCATTTATAATACATAATAATATTGCTTGAAGTAATGCCAAAGGCAGCTGTTGTTGAATCATTGTCAAGACAACTTCACCATCAAAAGTTGTATTTAGCATCATAATAGTACATAGTGGTGCCCTATACTGTAACTCAGTTATATAGAAATCTGTGAACCAGTTCTGACCGAAAAGCCTTCAAATTGTGAGTAGACATTTGAGGTCTATACTATCGCCAATAAATGCACATATAACTGAAATAAAGTAATTCCGTGTGAGTCAATAAGGTAACGTTCTTGGAATAAAATTTTGCCAACCTTAAGTCCCTGTTGACCCTTGTTTGAAACAGTTCTGCCCTTCTGCCATCCACGATCGTCCTCACCTTACACCCAGTCATCTCCTGATAATATTTCAGAAATTCCTCACTTCTGATCTGGTATCACTTTTCTTCCCTACATCCCTCCCTGGTGAGTCCAGCATCACTCCTACAAGCACACTGCTATCTGTAATCTGAAAAACAACCTACACCTTATCATCATTCCCTCAGGCAAAGGCTCCATGGCAGTGGTCATGAATTGTAGTGACTGTGTTGCTGAGGGCCTCTGCAAACTTTCCAGCACTTCGCATACAAATCTTACAACCATGATCCCACACCAGAAATCTGTCATGACCTGAAGCCACTCCTCAACGCCTTAGGCCCATCCCAAAATTTCACACCTCAGTCTGTCTCCCTCTCACACCAGCAGCCCCTTGCAGTCCACCTTTTAACTACTCTCCAAACTCCACAAACCCAATCCCACAGGTCTCCGCATTGGTCATCCCATTGTGGCTGGGTACAGTGCTTCCAACAAACGAACCTCGGCCTAAGTTGACCAACATCTCCAAACTACTGTCCGTAATGTCTCATCCTATGTTAAAGGCACTGCTCACTTCCTTCACTGCCTCTCTGCAGTTCCTAACCCATTGCCAACACTCACATTCCCCATGCCAACATTCCCTTGGTACAAAACCCACCACCGCTTCCCTAATCTTCCTAGCCAACCATTTCCTAACACAAAATTATTTCACTTCTGAAGGCCAAATCTACAAACAGATCTGTTGCATTGTCATGGTACTCACATGTTACCATCATATGTAAACTTACACTATGTGATTAAAAGTATCCGCACTTTTCATATTAGGTGCATTATGCTGCCAGGTGCTCCATATCAGCGACCTCAGCAGTCATTAGACATCGCGAGAGAGCAGAATGGGGTGCTCCGTGCAACTCAGGGACTTCAAGCTTGGTCAAGTGATTCGGTGTCACTTGTATCACATGTCTGTACACGAGATTGCCACACTCATAAACACCCCTTGATTCGCTGTTTCCGATGGGACAGTGAAGTGGAAACATGAAGGGACATGTACAGCACAAAAGTGTACAGGCCAACCTTGTCTGTTGACTGACAGACCGCCGACAGTTGAAGATGGTCGTAATGTGTAATAGGCAGACATCTATCCAGACCATCACACAGTAATTCCAAACTGCATCAGGATACACTGCAACTATGACAGTTAGGGAGGTGAGAAAACTTGGATTTCATGGTAGAGTGGCTGCTCATAAGCCATACATCATGCCAGTAAATGCCAAATGACACCTTGCTTGGTGTAAGGAGAGTTAAGATTGTACGACTGAACAGTGAAAAAACAACATGTGGAGTGATGAATCATGGTACACAATGTGGTGATCTGTTGGCAGGCTGTGAGTTTGGCAAATGCCCGGTGAACGCCATCTGCCAGCATGTTTAGTGCCAACAATGTAATTCGGAGGCGGTGGTGTTACGGTGTGGTCATGTTTTTCATGGAGGGGGCTTGCAGCCTTTGTTGTTTTGCATGGCACTGTCACGGCACAGGCCTACATTGATGTTTTAATCACCTTCTTGCTTCCCACTGTTGAAAAGCAATTTGGGTATGGGGATTGCATCTTTCAACATGATCGAGCACCTGTTCATAAGGCACTGCCTGTGGTGGAGTAGTTACACAACAACATCCCTGTAATGGACTGGCGTGCACAGAGTCCTGGCCTGAATCCTATAGAACACATTTGGGATGTTTTGGAACGCCAACTTCTTGCCAGGCCTCACCGATTGATATTGATACCTGTCCTCAGTGCAGGACTCCATATAGAATGGGCTACCATTCCCCAAGGAACCTTCCAGCACCTGATTGAATGTATGCCTGCGAGAGTGGAAGCTGTCGCTGTCATCAAGGCTAAGGGTGGACCAACACCATACTGAATTCCACCATTACTGGTGGGGGGGGGGGGGGGGGGGCACGAACTTGTAAGTCATTTTCGGCCAGGTCTTCAGATTCTTTTGATCATGTAGTGTATTTATGAGGCATCTGGAGGAATCCATATCCAGTCAACACGTAAAACACCTTTTCTGTTTGATTAATTGATAACACTTTCATGGTTTGGATTCAAGGCGACGACACTCTTCGATTTTTCCTACATAACCTCAACATCTATTCCCAAATCCACTTCACCTGGTCATTCCCAACTTGTCGCACCATCTTCCTAGCTGTCAGTCTCCACCTTTCAGATGGCTTCATAAATATGTCCATATCAAATGCACCAACCTCCACTGGTACCTCCACTTTGACAGCTGTCACCCATTCCATATCAAAGTCTTTTCTTTACATTCACCCAAGGATGCCACATGTGCAGTGGATAGCAGGAGTTGTCAAAATATACTGGTAATCTTACCAGAGCCGTGACTGACTGGAGTATCCCGTCCAGTTCATCTATAAACAAATCTCCCTTGCCATCTGCTCCTCTGACTCTGGTAAACATATTAACCAGCACTCTTCTGATTTCCCAGTCCCACCCTGACCTTGAAAAGATCAACCACGTGCTTCACCAGGGCTTAGATTACCTCTCGTCCTACCCTGAGTCAAAACCCTACCCACTTTCTTCAAAGTAGTATTCTGCCACCCGCAACGCGCGCACACACACACACACACACACACACACACACACACACACACACACACATGCACGACCACACCTCACGCACACACGACCACCAAATCCAGCATCTGGGGCCAGAATACATCACCACTTGGGATGCAAGCAACAATCTGGAGGGGCTGGGGAAGGGGAAGGGATAGAAGGTACTGGTGGGGAGACATATGAATGCTGTCTGGTGGAATGTGCAGGGACTAGACTGCCAACAGATCCAGTGTCATGAGGTTGTGGAGCAGGGAGGTGGGGAAGAAAGGAACGAAAAAGGAGTTGGTAAAGGGCTGCAAATAAACAGGGTGGAGATGAGGATGGGGAGGAGATGTTAGGACAGAGTGGGTAGAAACTGTTGGGTGGGGGATATGGTGACAATATTATACCATAGGTTGAGGCTGGGATAATTATGGGAGTGAAGAATGTGTTATAAGGATAACTCCCATCTGCACTGATCAGAAAAGCTGATGGTGGAGGGAAGGATCCAGGTGGTTCAGGTAGTGAAGCAGCCATTGAAATCCAGGGCGTTATGTTCAGCTCATGTTGCACCACAGGGTGATCTACATTGCTCTTGGCCGCAGTTTGGCAGTGGCTGTTCATCCTGGTGGACACCTGGTTGGCAGTTACGCAAATATAAAAAGTTGTGCAATGATTGCAGCAGAGCCAGTAAATGACATGACTGCTTTCACAGGTGGCTCGGCCGCTGATGGTGTAGCCTATACCTGCAAAAGGACTGGAACAGGAATTGCTGGGTGGGTGGATTGGGCAGGTTTTGCGCTTGGGTCTTCCACAGTGATATGATCCTTGTGGCAAGGGATTGTGTTGGGAGTGGCATAGGGATGGACTAGTATGTTGTAGACGTTTGGTGGGCAATGGAACACTACTTTAGGAGGGCATGGGTAGTATCTCGGGTAGGATGTCCCTCATTTTGGGGCACAATGCTAGGTAATCAAAGCCCTGGCAAAGGACGTGGTCCAGTCGTTCCAGTCCAGGGTGGCACTGGGTGATGAAGCGGACACTCCATTGTGGCTGGTTCTTGGGAGCAGTGGGAGAATTGATGTTGTGAGGGGAAATGGCAGAGGAGGTCTGTTTGTTGACTAGGTGTGGGGGGTAGTACCTGTCTGTGAAGGCCTTGGTGCGACCCTCAGCATACTGAGTTTTTGTCACTACAGATAGGCCGCCCCTGAATATCCAGGCTATAGGGGAGGGATTTTTGGTGTGAAAGGGATGACAACTGTCAAAATGCAGGTACGGTTGGTGGCTGGTGGGTTTAATGTGCACAGAAGAGCAGAGGGACCCATCAGAGAGGAGGTGGTCAACATCTAGGAAGGTGGCACACTGAGTTGAGGAGGACCATATGAAGCGGATGGGAGAGAAGGTGTTGAGGTTCTGAAGGAATGAAGATACGGTGTCTTGGCCCTTTCCCATAATCTAGCCTCTCACATCAAATACACCAACCATTTCCTTCACAGACTCTCCACCACACTAACCTCTTTACTTCGTGGATCATTACTCTTCACTGTTAATGCCACCTCCCTGTACACCAACATCCCTCATGCCCATGGTCTTACCACTATTGTACACTACTTATTTTATTTATTTATTTAAATGTCAAGTTCCGTAGGACCAAATTGAGGAGCAAATCTCCAAGGTCATGGAATGTGTCAGTACATGAACTTACAACATAAAAAGTAATAACAGATAAAAATAAATGTTCATGAACCTGAAAGAAAATCAGTCCATAAGTTTAAGCAAACGCTATCAGCAATACAATGAGAATCATCTTAATTTTTCAAGGAACTCCTCGACAGAATGGAAGGAGTGACCCTTGAGGAAACTCTTCAGTTTCGATTTGAAAGCGCGTGGATTACTGCTAAGATTTTTGAATTCAAGTGGCAGCTTATTGAAAATGGATGCAGCAGTATACTGCACACCTTTTTGCACAAGAGTTAAGGAAGTCCAATCCAAATGGAGGTTTGATTTCTGCCGAGTATTAACCGAGTGAAAGCTGCTTATTCTTGGAAATAAACTAATATTGGTAACAAGAAACGACAATAAGGAATATACATATTGAGAGGCCAATGTCAAAATACCCAGACTCGTGAAAAGAGGTCGACAAGAGGTTCATGAACTCGCACAACTTATTGCCCGAACCGCCCATTTCTGAGCCAAAAATATCCTTCTAGAATGGGAAGAGTTACCCCAAAACATAATACCATAAGACATAAGTGAATGAAAATAAGCAAAGTAGACTAATTTACGTGTCGAAATATCACTCACTTTCGATACCGGTCGAATAATATAGATGATAAATACAATGCTTTCCATAACACATTTCTCATGCTCTTTGAGAGTTGCTTTCCATTAGAACATTCTAAACGGGGTACTAGCAGTAATGGACAGCCCGGTTGGCTGACTAGTGGGATAAGGATATCATGTAAAACAAAGCGGGAATTTCCAATATCTCAAAGAGCATGAGAAATGTGTTATGGAAAGCATTGTATTTATCATCTATATTATCGGCACTATAAACATCTTGCCACTCTTGTTCCTTGACAAGTTTTGAAAAACTCTCTATTGCTGATGGATTAACTTTCCTACGTAGTTTGTAATTAAATATGACATTGGTTAGAGTACAAAAACCTTTTAGTGTTAAAATTTGTGCATCATGGTCAGAAAGGCCATTCACCCTTTTACTAACAGAATGCCCATCTAGTAATAAAGAATGAATAAAAATATTGTCTATGACTGTGCTACTGTTCCCCTGCACCCTAGTTTGAAAAAACACAGTTTGCATCAGATCATATGAATTTAGATCTACCAACATCCTTTTTCTTGCTTGATCATGTACAAAATTAATATTGAAGTCACCACATAGAACTACTTTCTGGTACTTCCTACAACGTGAATCAAGAGCCCTCTCTAGCTTAAGCAAAAATTCTCTGAAGTCGGAGTTAGGGGACCTATAAACAACAGCAATTAGAAGTTTAGTTTCACTAAATTCAACTAATGCTGCACAACTTTCAAATATCTGTTCAGTGCAGTGTCGTGATACGTCTATGGTCTCAAATGAAATACTTTTTTTACGTAGAGAGCCACTCCCCCACCCCGCAAGGAACTCCTTGAGAAACAGCCAGCTAATCTGTAGCTTGGTAAAGGAAGCCTCTGAATTATCAAATTATTTAAGTGGTACTCAGATATACCAATAATTTCAGAGTTAGCATCTATTAGCAGTTCACTAACTTTATCTCTAATACCTCTTATATTTTGATGAAATATGCTACCTTTACCAATGTCCTTCAGTCTCCAAACCCACTGCCTCATTCACCTTACTAACTTTATTCTAACCCACAACTAATTCTCATTTGAAGGGGAGGTATATAAACAAATCCGTGGCACAGCCATGGGCATCTGCATGGGACCCTCCTATACCAACCTTTTTTATATGCCATCTAGAGGAGACCTTTCTAGCCTCCAAAAACACCAAACCCTTAGTGAGGTTCAGGTGAACTGATGATATCTTCATGATCTGGACCCTATCTTTGTTCCTTCACAACCTCAGTATCTTCTCTCTCATCTGCTTCACATGGTCCTCCTCAACCCATCGTGCCACTTTCCTACATGTTGACCTTTGCCTCTGTTGGCTCCATCCCCACCTCTGTCCACATTAAATTCACCAGCAGTACCTGCATTTTGACAGTTGTCATCCCTTTCAAACAAAAAATCCCTCCCATATAGCCTGGCTATCTGGGGACAGCATATGTGCAGTGACAAAAAGCTCTTGTACTCAGTACGCTGAGTGTCTTACCAAAGCCTTCACAGACAGGTACTATCCCCCAGACCTAGTTAGCAAACAGACCTCTCCTGCCATTTCCCCCTCACCACCTCAACCCTCCCACCATCCCCAAAAACCAGCCACAAAGGAGTGCCCCCTTCATCACCCAATACCACCCTGGACTAGAACATCTGAACCATATCCTTTGCCAGGTCTTTGCCTATCATTCCCTGAAATGAGGGATGTCCTACCCCCAAGATTCTTCCCATCCCTCCTAAAGCAGTGTTCTGTTGCCCACTCAACCTCCACAACATCCTAGTCCATCCCTATGCCACTCCCAACCCAACCCCTTGCCACAAGGATCGTATCCCTGTGGAAGACCTAGGTGCAAAAGCTGCCCAATCCACTCAACCAGCAATTCCTGTTCCAATCTTGTCCAGGTTTATCCTACCCCATCAGGGGCTGAGCCACCTGTGAAAGCAGTCATGTCATTTACCAGCTCTGCTGCAATCATTGCAAAACTTTTTGTACTGATATGACTACCAACCAGCTGTCCAACAGGATAACGGCCACTGCCAAACTGTGGTCAAGAGCAAAGTAGATCACCCTGTGGTGCCACATGAGCTGAACATAACACACTGGATTTCAATGGCTGCTTACTGCCCGAGCCATCTGGATCCATCCCTTCACCGTCAGCTTTTCTGAGCAGCACAGATGGGAGTTATCCTTACAACACTTTCTCTGCTCCCATAATCATCCCGACCTCAATCTATGGTAACATACTGTCACCACACTCTCCACCCAACAGTTTCCACCCACTCTGTCCTATCATCTCCTCCCCACCCTCGTCTCCACCCTGTTTACTTGCCTCTCATTTCCCCGCTCCTCTCCTTTTTGTTCCTTTTTTCCCCACACTACCCTGACCAACAAACCTCCTGATGCTGTACCTGTTGGCAGTTTAGTCCCTGCACAGACTACCAGACAGCATTCATCCCACCCATACACCACTATTCCTTCCCCTTCCCCACCCCGTCCAGAATGGTGCTTGCATCCCACATGATGTTCCTAACTGGCCTGAGATGCTGGAGTCATGTGTGCTGAGGTGTGTGTGTGTGTGTGTGTGTGTGTGTGTGTGTGTGTGTGTGTGTGCTAGAAAAAGAGCTAGTGCTAAAAAACTACAGTAGTGTGAATTCTGTTTTTTATTGTGTGTTTCTGTGCTTCCAACTTGGTATAGATGAATGGTTGCCTTGCCCTTGTTTTTCATGTATTGCACCATCCATAATTTCCATTGTTATGCATTTCTGAAAAATATATAGCATCCTTAAATCACATGATACAAATATAGTTTTTTGTGGAAACATTTTAATACAAAACTAACATTGTACTGTTATACTTTTGTTAAATTTCTTTACAAACCATAAGTGTAGTTAAACGTTGTGTAGGTAACACTATGTTGATGCCAATTACAGCCAGTGAACTTAACTTTCTTCAGCCAAACTTCATGCATTGTGCACAGACAGGTGGGAAGTTTGCACAGCTGTTTGCTGTGTCAGTGATGTGGCTAACACTTGTAAAAGGGTTCTGTAATAAACAAAAAAGTCAGACAGAAACTTATTTTATTGAAAACATAACTTTGAAAAAAAGTGGGGGTATTTGACTTAAGTCCTGTTTTACTGAGACTTCGTTTAAATACTTTAAGCAAGGCAGTAACTTAGCCCTACCTCACTGCACTCTCTCTCCCCTCTTGGTCTTTCTTTGTCTACCTGTCTGTCAGGTAAATATGGTATTTTAATTGTTGCACTGTCTCTCTCTCTCTCTCTCTCTCTCTCTCTCGCTCTCTCTGGGAAACATTCCACGTGGGAAAAATATACCTAAAAACAAAGATGATGGATGATGTAATTTACCAAACAAAAGCATTGGTATGTTGACACACACACACACACACACACACACACACACACAGACTGCAGTCTCAGTCTCAGGCAACTGAAACCACACTGCGAGCAGCAGCACCAGTGCATGGTGGGAATGGCGATTAGTTGGGGGGGGGGGAGGCGGCTGGGGTGGGGAGGGGGAGGGATAGTATGGTGGGGATGGTGGACAGTGAAGTGCTGCAGGTTGGGTGCTGGATAGGGGAGAGGTGGGGCGGGGGGGGGGGGGGAGTTGCAGAAAAGAGAGAGAGAGGAGAGAGAGAGAGAGAGAGAGAGAGAGAGAGAGAGAGAGAGAGAGAGGAAAAAAGAAATATTTTTTTGTTGGGCCTATCTGCGTCTCAACATCTCCACTATATGGTGAGTAGCAACTGTACTTCTCGTAATACTGTTACATTACATCCCGGATTTTCTGTTGTTTAATTGTAATGACATGTCATTTTGTTCCATTAACATTGACTATCAAACAGTGTCTACATTTTTCAGGACCCCTCAGTGTATCTTTTCCACCTTTCAGTTTTCCTTTATTTGCTTGTTACTGGCATGCCATTTGAGCTCTTGATATTTGTGTAGCTGTTTCCCTTTTCTCCAAAGGTCTCTTTAATTTTCCTGTGGGTGGTATCTATCCTTTCCCTAGTTATACACATTCTTATCCAAAGTATCTGGACACCACTGTGTAGTGTGGAATTGACCACTAGAAATCACGAGAAATGGACTTGCCAATAGAAAAGAAACAGGGTGTATTGTGTTGTCAGTAGCAAATTTGCAACAGTAGAATGGGTTGATCAGGAGAACTTGGTGACTAGAGAACATTACCTGCCGTCATATGTACTGCCAACAGTAAAGTGAGGAGGAGGTGGAGTGACAGCATGGGCATGTTTATCATGGTTAGGGTGCGCTTAAGGAAACACTAAATGTGGAAGAATATGGACACATTTTACAACCTTGTATACTACACACAGCAGAGGAACAGATCAGAGACAATTAGTGTTAGTACCATCAGGTCAATGCATCCCATCATTAAGCAGCATCTGCAAGGCAATTGTTTCTGGGCAATAACATTCCTGAAATGGACTGGCTTGCCCAGAGTCAGTACCTGAACCCATGGGAACACCTCTGAGATGAGTTAGAACGTGGACTTTGCTCCAGACTGTAGTGTCAAACATGAATCACTGCTTTTTCTGGTTTCATCTCTTGAGGACGAATGGACTGCTATTCCTCCATGGACATTTAGACACCTCAGTGGAAGAGTCCCGAGCAGAGTCAAAGGTCTCATAAAGGTGAAGGGTATAGACACCACACAATAATGTCCACTGATAGGGGTCTGAGTGCTTTCATTCAGATACTGTACATGCTGCTGCAGCTTTGTATTTCATGTCTTGCCATTCCTGCTTTGCCATTTTGCCCTTCCTATCAGCTTCATTTTTTAGATGTCTCTACTCCTCTTTGGACACTTTATTCACTGAATTTGTTATTTTTCTCCTTTCATCAATTAAATTCAGTATCTCCTGCGTTGTACAAGAATTTCCGCTGGGCTTTGTATTTTTACCTATTTGAACTTAAGCTGACTTAACTATTTCATCTTTTGAAGCTCCCATTTGTCTCCTATTGTATTTGTTTCCTCTATTTCATTAAAGCATTGCATCATTCTCCCTCTGAAACACTCAATCTCTGGTTCTTTCAGTTGATTGAGGTCCCATCTGCTTCATTTCAATTTTTTGAGTTTTATCTTGCAGGTCATTACCAATAAATTATGGCCAAGAGTCGACCTCTGCCCCTGGAAATATTTTACAGTTTAAAACCTGTTTTGAAATATCTCTCCAACATTATGTAATCAATCTGAAACTTTCAATTTTTCTCCAGGTCTCTCCATGTATGCAACCTTCTGTCAGTATTCTTAAACGTAGTGTTAACAATGACTGAATTATGCTGTGTGCAAAATTCTGACAGATGACTTCCTCTTTCACTCCCTTCCCACAGTCCATATTCTCTTACTATTTTCCTTCTCTTCCCTTTTCTACTATAGAATTCCTGTCCTCCATCACAATTAAATTTTTCTCTCCCTTAACTGTGTGAATTTCTTTTATGTAATCAAACATTTTTTGTCTCTTCGTGTGCAGAGCTACTTGGTATGTAAACTCATACTACTGTAGTGGCTACTGACTTCATGTCTGTGTTGGGTTGAAAAGTCTCCCCTGACTTGGGGGTTCTGGGTGACTTCTCCGAATGCTACCACTTTTCCGAAATCTCTCCAGTTCCTTTCTCTTCACCCTTCATCCTTCCCCTTCAACCCTTCAGCTGGAAGGAGCCACTAGTTCCGAAAGCTCGCATAAGTAAAACCTTCTTTTTTAAATGTGTGTTCTGCCACTCCTTGGTGAGTACATCTTTTATCTATCCATTTACAATATATTGGGTATGATAGTGGTCACTATGCTATTCCAATAGGCTTACCCACATTCCTATTTTCTTATTAGTTATTAAATCTTCTCCTGCAGTCACCTCTATTTGATTTTATATGTGTAACTACAGACCGGTTTGTATGCATTTGCATGTTGCATGTTTGGCTCCTTTTCACCGGTTGTTGCATATTTTAAATAAAAATTAGTGACGACGAATATTTTTCCTCTATGTTTACAATATTTTAAAAATTTAGACGGGTTTTCTCTAGCTCACTCTAGTTTTGATGTCTCCCAGAGTGACTGCAACCTAAAACTGCGTGCAATCGCTAACCGAGAGGCCACTGCCTAGCGAAATCATTACAGAAGAGGATCAGGAACAGGCAGACAGTCGATGCTCCTGCACCCATGCCCCCATTTAATCCCCTCTGTTGTCATACCATACACCTTGCAACAATTAAATTAAACTACTTATGCTTTTAGTCACACATCCATTGTTTCAGTTTAGCTTTCTATTTACTGGTACACAATTGAATGTGTTTATGGTGTGTAGTGTGTAACATGTTGTGCAACATGCCGCCCAAAAAACGAAACGCCATAACATGAATAGCTGACCATTCTGGAACATTTACACATGGCAGAATTGTTTTATATTGTCGAGTTTGCGAGAAAAACGTTTCATGCAAAAAAGTTTCAAATAGACCAGAACGTCAAGACAAGTCTTCATATCGTAGGAATGCAGAAGAAAGGACGACGACAACAACAACTTCTGACAACAGCAAGTTGCAGTATCAGGGATTTGTCCAAAGGTAATTGAAAAAGATGGTTTAACGTGGATCTATGTGAAGCATTCATTGCAAGCAATATTCCTCTTCACTAACTTACAAACCCTATCCTCAAAAAACCCTATCCTCAAAAAACCCTATCCTCAAAAAACCCTATCCTCAGAGGCTTCGTGCACAAATATTGTTTAAATCAAAATATACCAGATGAATCAACATTGTGTAAAATTTAAATACCAATAATTTATTTAAATATTCTGGAAGAAAAACGCAATGAACTCACGGACAGCATTATCTGGATTTCAGTTGATGAAACTACAGACACTTGTGGCAGTTACATTGCAAATTTAATTGTTGGTGTTTTAAAAGAAGAGCCTCCTCCTTCCTATTTAGCGGCCTGCAAAGAGCTTGGCAAAGTAAATCATTCTTCAATTGCCAGATTTGTGAATGAGGGTATTGGAAAAATATTTCCAGAATCTTCTGCAGATGAAAGGGTTTTTGTTTTTACTTCAGATGCTGCTTCCTATACGATCGAAGGAGGAAAAGCCCTCGGAGCATTTTATCCCAATTTGATTCATGTGACGTGCTTTGCTCATGGAGTACATCGCCTTGCTGAAGAAGTATGTTCCATGTTGGTGAACATAAATAAACTGATTTCCTCCAGAAAGAAAGTATTTCTAAAGGCCTCTGCTCGCATCAAGACCTACAAAGAAAAACTACCAAATGTGCCTCTACCTCCCAAACCATTGATAATTATTGGGGTACGTGGGTCAAAGCTATGTTGTTATACAATGAACATTTTGAGGCCATTAGAAGGTAGTTTGCGACTTCAATAGTGCAAAGGCTTTGGCAGTTTGCCAGTGCAAGGAACCTTTTCATGATTCCAGTAAGAAAAGAAAAAAACACATTGCTCTGATTAGAACTCTTTTTCCCATATACCTGCAACTATTAAAAAGCTTGAAACTCAAGGTTTGGTGTTAAATGAATCTATTCAGTTAATTAATAAAATTATTCTAGTGAACTCCTCATTGCTAGAGGTATTTCCAAGAAAACTTACAGAAAAGTTTGAAAACATTTTAAACAATAATCCAGGCTTTGAACCCTTGTGCCAAATTGATAGTTTCATTAATGAGATGGGTGAACATTTACCAGAAACAATAAGTGCCAACATATCACCCAAATTCAAATACTCCCCAGTTACTTCAGTTGATGTAGAACAGTCCTCCTCTGCTTATAAAATGTTTTTGAGTTGTAGAAGACACAACCTTACTACCGAACATTTGGAACAGTACTTGTTCATTTATGTTTACAATAGTAGAAAAAAGTAAAATAAACTGTAAATGATGCTTTGGTCCAATAGTTTTAATTAAAAGTTAATGATATTTAAAAAAATCATGATTGTATGTTTTTTTTTAAATAAAATATTATGGAGTTTTTGAGCGTACCCCTCAGCGTGCGATATATCTCGAAGTTGGTCCTGTTCATATTGATTGTTTCACTGCGACTCACTTGCATTGAATCTGATTGTTACCGACAACAATAGCAAAGAAGGAACAATTCTTGAAACACGGTATGTGTCCCGATTTTGCAGATTTTGGGAAAATAATCCAAGAAACTCCCTCCCCCCCCCCCCCCCCCCCCCCCCCGCCTTACTAATCTCTACCAGAAAGTATTTGGAAAATATCAGTGTTCTAAACGTTTTCGTGTGGCCAGTGCTCTTCCTTGTAATTGATATTCACATGTTCAACTTTTAGATATAAAGCACACAGTAACTACCATGTTCTTTTATTATTTGATCTTGGATATTTTGAAACTTTTTATGCCTTTTTTAAGCATGTTTCGTGCATATTTTAAGGTCTTTATGGTACATATAATCTGTCTCTATTTATAACCCTGCATTCACCTGACCAAAAGTTCTGTTCTTCCTGCCACAGTACATTACTGATTCCCACGATTATTATCTTCAACATGTATCTTTCCCTTTTCGTATTCTCTAGCCTACCTATCTGATCAAGGGTTCTAAGATTTCACACTCACACCAATGGAATATCAGTTTCTTTTTTCCTGTAAACGAGATCCTCTGGAGTAGTTCATACCCAGAGATCAGATTTGGGGACTATTTTATCTATGAAATATCTTACCCCAGAGGATGCCACCATCATTTAACCATAAAGAAAAGCTGCATGTCCTCGGGAAAAAAATGGCTGCCTTATCGCTGTACTTTCAGCCATTTGCTGTACCAGTAACACGAATGCCATATTGGCTGACGTTAAGAGGCCAGAGCAGTCAGTTATCCATACTGTTCTCCCTGGAGAGTAAAAATTGTAAATGATGAGTATGTAGCCATATTTACAGGTGGATGTGTAATGTGAATGTAACAAGACAGTTCCACATCCTTAAGATTAATTTATTAATGAACCCGGTAACACAAAACTACCAGAAAGGGCTGCAGTCCCTCTTCAGGAACTACATGGTTGTCTGTCCTCTCCACAGACATCCCCTCCATTGTGGTTGCACCTACTGTACAATTACATATATCATTGACAATATTATGCAAAGGATAGTTGCTACTCACCATACAGTGGAGATGCTGGTTGGGTCCGTAGTTTGGCTTCGGCTGCCAGAGTCTGTGGTCTCGTGTGTGTGTGTGTGTGTGTGTGTGTGTGTGTGTGTGTGTGTGTGTGCGTGTGTGTGTGTATTTTTGGCAAAGGCATTGTTGGCTGAAAGCTTGTTGTATGACAGTCTTTTTGTTGTGCTTATCTGCGACTCACCATCTCCACTATATGGTGAGTAGCAACTATCCTTTCCATAATATTTAACGTTCCATTCTGGGTTATCTGTATCATCGAGGTACACGAGCCTTTCTACCATAGCAAAATACGTGCTTCGTGGGGATTTTGTATGTTGGTCTCATCAGTATAGTTAATTTAAGTAATGTTTTTCAACAATGCTTTACCCTTTCTAAATTTTTTATGTAGGTGCTACATAGGTGTAGAATTATTGAAAAATATTGCATAAATGAACTATGCCCTTTTGAAAGTCAACATTAGTAGAATTTAATTTCATTCATAATAATTGACACTTTGGAAAGCCTGCAACTGTGTCACTCAGTTTTTAAACAATCAAAAACTATCTGTTACTTGTTTTTTCATACTTGGCACATTGTTTTTCAAGAATTTCTCATTTGTAAGCGCATTTATTTACGTAAATATTTTCTGTGAAGTTTGCATGCGTGATTTTCAGCCTCTCTTGCACTCTAGTTATCTTTTTGGGGTTATACTGCAGCTGGAAAAGCAGACAAAATAAATCTTGAAATGTTTTTTATATGCTAATACACACACACACACACACACACACACACACAGATCATTGTTCATTTTTATAATTAAAGCATGCTACAGAAGTATTACGACAGTTTGGTTTCACAAATAGTTTGTATAGAGTCAGAGTTGTTACATTTCTTGGGGACTGCAGTATATGCATAAAGTTTTCAGTTATAAAATTTATTTTACATTTATTGATGATTGAATTATTGATTGTAGAGCAGATTTTTTATTTCTTTGTTATTTGTAGGGCAGAGTGTGTCAGCAGAAACTTGGGAGCTGCAAAAGTACTGGCTGGAGGGGCTAGGCTAGTAAACAGCATATCCCCCCTGGTGGTGGTTTTTTGCCCCCCACCTAGTGTTCTTGACCATATGAAATATCAACAAGAGCTCCCTTTTTGAACATGAGTGACCTGTGTAGACCAAACCAGTATTGTCACATGAACTATGTTATCAATAGACATCTGATTGATATTACTTATTTCTTTATGATGCTACATAGAAGAGGTAACACTGCAGACATTGTAGAGATGAGAGTAGCTTGTGTGTAGTCGCGTGTCATGTGAAAACATTATTTTCATAGGCAGAAAATAAGATTACTAGAGGAGAGAGTTCATGTACCTCTCCTAGTTAGTTTGTTGCAGTATTCTTTAAGTTTTGTTACTTTTTGCCCCACTCTGTGCCTGCTCCTTCGGGGCGGGGTGTTGGAAGGGGGGGTGGGTCAAGGGGTCAGCTATTTTGCCACTCCTTCAATATAGCTCTGTATGTCTGGTATCACAATATTTGTCTGCTATCCTAAGATGGTTCCTTTGAATCCTTAGAGTGGTAAGTACATATGGACAATCTGGCTGTGTCCCTTTTCAAAGCTTTTGTGTTTGACTATCATATTTAAAGTAAAACAAAACTTATTTCAGATGATTGCACAAGATTTTTACACAAATTGTGCCATTTATTAAAGAGTATAACAGAATACAATTAAGGCTCAATACAGAAGAACCACAGGTCTCTCAATTGTTTCAGTTTTGTGGCACTACATACGTGAACACCTGACTCGCCACGAGTACGAGAGGTACACAGCACTACACAATGTGACTACCGATGTGGGGCGAGGTCGAGCTTGGCTGCGGGCAGCCTTGAATGAACGCTCCCTGGAGCGCTACCTACACATTCTGCTATCTAGTCCCCAGCTGCTCCAAGCATTCTACGAGGACTGGGCATTACTGTTGGATCAAGAAATGAGCAGCACTCTGCCCACTATGGCAGCAGGTAACGAAGTCAAGGATCTTATATATTAGTTGTCAACTGAAAGAGCCCTAAAACTTCAATTGGCATATGTTATACTTTTTGTATCTCCTGTCAGCTCCCCCCCCCCCCCCCCCCCCCCCCCCCCCCCCCCCATCTGCCGCAATGAATAATGAATCATGGACCTTGCCATTGGTGGGGTGGCTTGCATGCCTCAGTGATATGGGTAGCTATACCACTGCACTGTTGCAACCACAACAGAGGGGGGGGGGGGGGTTACCTTTTGGGAGGCCAGACAAATGTATGGTTCCTGAAGAAGGGCAACAGCCTATTCAGCAGTTGCAGGGGCAACAGGCTGGAGGATTGACTGATCTGGCCTTTCAACATCAACCAAAATGGCCTTACTGTGCTGGGACTGTACATGACTGAAAGCAAGGGGAAATTACAGCTGTAATTTTTCTCGAGGGCATGCAGCTGTACTGCATGGTTAAATGATGATGGCGTCCTCTTGGGCAAAATATTTCAGAGGTAAAATAGTCCCCCATTCATATCTCCAAGGGGAGGGGGGGAGGGGACTATTCAGGTGGTTATCTTCGGCAGAGAAACAAAACTTGACGTTCTACTACACGTCGGAACATGGAATGTTAGATTCCTTAGTTGAGCAGGTAGGTTGGAAAATATAATAGGGGAAATGGATAGGTGGAAGTTAGATACAGTGGGAGTTAGTGAAGTTAGGTGGCAAGATTAAAAAGACTTCTGTTCAGATAGATACAGGGTTATAAATACAAAATCAAATAGGGGTATGCAGTTGTTGGTTTAGTAATGAATAAGAAAATAGGAGTGTGGTCAAGCTATTATGAACAGATAGTGAATGCATCATCATAACCAAGATACACAAAGCCAACACCCACCAACTAGCTCCGAAGATGAAGAAACCGAGCGGGGTGGCGCAGTGGTTAGACACTGGACTCGCATTCGGGAGGACGACGGTTCAATCCCGCGTCCGGCCCTCCTGATTTAGGTTTTCCGTGATTTCCCTAAATCACACCAGGCAAATGCCGGGATGGTTCCTCCGAAAGGGCACGGCCGACTTCCTTCCCATTCCTTCCCTAATCCGATGAGACCGATGACCACGCTGTCTGGTCTCCTTCCCCAAACCAACCAACCGAAGATGAAGAATAGAGTGAATAAAAGTAGGATGAGATGAAAGAAATTATTCAGGTAGTGAGGTGTTTTTCTTGTTATGGGTTGATTTTTAAGTGATCTTTCCCGATTTTCCTGGTCATCGTCTTATTTTCTCTTGATGATGTAGTCTGCTGTGCAGTGCTACGTATTTGACCATTGACTTCTTTTCCAGTTGCAGAGGGGTGGGGGCTATAAGAGAGCTCCTACAGTCACACTTCTCACTACAAAATTAAGTTCTCAGCTCTCAACAACAGATATTAACAAAGCTTTTCAAAAAAAAAATGTTCATACATGAAGCTTCAGTGGTTGATTAAAACCATAAGTTTGTAGTTAACACAAGATACCATAGCATAGAGTCTATACAATAACATTCATTTTTCTTTAGTGCTTGACCATTGCCTTCAGGCTCCTTTCTTCCTTGGAGTCCAAACTGCTCCCCCCCCCCCCCTCCCCCCCCTCTCTCCCAGAAGCACAACTGCAAAGAACAAGTGACCTTTCGCTGGCCAGTTCCAATTACACACACATCACCGCTTCCTGCATTGTGCCCACATTTTTTTCTTCTCATATATGCACATAAATTCCAACAAACTTGGGCACAGTAGATGCTCTTTATGCTAATACTTTTTAAAATCACTTTTTTCGCACACACATTTTTCATCGGTCTAATAAAAGAAAAGTGAGACTTACTGTGCTTTATAGCAACATTTACCGCTATAGTAGTTGAAGAAGACAAAAGAAATGAAAGAGGAAGCTGCCTAGTAGAATTTTGCACAGAGCATAATTTAATCATTGCTAACACTAGGTTTAAGAATGATCAAAGAAAGCTGTATACTGAAAGAGACCTGGAGACTCGGGAAGGTTTCAGATTGATTATATAATGGTAAGACAGACATTTTGGAGCCATATTTTAAATTGCAAGACATTTTCAGGGGCAGATGTGGACTTGGACCACAATTTATTGGTTATGAACTATAAATTGAAACTGAAGATATTGCAAAAAAGGTTGGAAATTAAGGAGATGGGACCTGGATAAGTTTACAGAACCAGAGGTTGTTGAGAGATTCAGTGGGTGTATTAGGCAATGATTCACTAGAACCGGCGAAAGAAGTACAATCAGACAAATAAGCAGCTTTGAGGGAGGAAATAGTAAAGGCAGCAGAGGCTCAAATAGATGAAAAGACAATGCCTAGTGGAAATCTTTGGATAACACAGGAGATATTGAATTTAATTGATGAAAGGGAAAAAATATAAAAATGCAGCAAATGAAGCAGATGAAAGAGAATACAAGCGTCTAAAAAAGGTGACTGCCAGGAAGTAGAAAATAGCTAAGCAGGAATGGCTGGGGGAGAGATCTAAAGATTTAGAAGCAAATGTCATCACTGGGGAAATATAGGCACTGGCTATGGAAAAATTAAAGAGGCCTTATGGAGAAAAGAGGGGCAGCTGTGTGAATATAAAGAGCCCAGATGGAAAACCAGTTCTAAGCAAAGAAGGGAAATCTGAAAGGTGGAAGGAGTAGGTAGAGGGTATATACAAGAGAGATGGACTTGAAGACAATATTATAGAAATGGAGGAGGACATAGATGAAGATGAGGTGGGAGATATGATATTGCAAGAAGAATTTGACAGAACACTGAAATACCCAAGTCAAAACAAGGCCCTGGGGGTAACTCTTCCATCTGGCTTGCAAGATGTATGAGACAGGTGAAATACCCTCAGGCTTCAACAAGAATGTAAGAATTCCAATTCCAAACAAAGTAGGCACTGATAGGTGTGAATATTAATGAACTCTTAATTTAATAAGTCATGGTTACAAATACTAACACACATTCTTTACAGAAGAATGGAAAAACTGGTAGAAGCCTTGGGAAGATCAGTTTGTATTCCAGAGAAATGTAGGAACTCATGAGGCAATACTGACCTTACAACTTCTTAGAAAATGGGTTGTGGAAAGGCAAACCTAAGTTTATAGCATTTGCAGACTTAGAGAAAGCTTTTGGCAACATTAAGTGGAATACTCTCTTTGAAATTCTGAAGATAGCAGTGGTAAGAACAGGGAATGGAAGGCTATTTACAACTTGTACAATAATGAGACAACATGTCCATTATAATTATCCGGGCTGTTATGCCGTGGTCGGTTGATGAATTCTGTGTCGATTCCCAACGTTTCGTCTCCGACTGCGGGAGACATCTTAAAGGGGGTCCGTAGCTCAATGGAGCTCGCTACTGACTGCATTTTACTAACGAGGCAACAGTTACAGAGGCATGGAAGGGAAACAGTGGTTGAGAAGGGAGTGAGATAGGGTTGTAGCCCATCGTCAGTGTTGTTCAATCTGTACAGTGATCAAGCAGTAAAGGAAACCAAACAAAAACTTGTAATAGGAATTGAAGTTCAGTGGGACAGAAATAAAAACTCTGAGGTTTGCCAGTGACATTGTAATTCTTTCAGAGAAATGATTAATATTGTTCGCACTGTTAGTGTTCTAAAATTCTTAAGTTTATAGGACAAGTAATTCATAGTGTGTCTATCATGGAGACTAATGTTTCCTCCACTTAGACAATTTCTGTGGCAGGAAAGTGTGGCTGTGTTATTTGCTGTGCATCACCCAGTGTTTATCTTTTTGTACTGCTCATTTCTTTTTTATGTCTGGGTGTAAATTTTTCGTAGATTAGGAAATAAGGGAGTATACAACAACCTCCTATGTCTCATTCCTGTAGGGATTGCAAAGACAAGATTGATTACAGTGCACACAGAACCATTTAAACAGTCATCCCATAAACTGTATGCGAATGGAGTGGTAAGGAACTTTAATAAATGTTTTGAATTGACATACCCACTGCCATGCACTCCACAATGGTTTGCCAAGTTTAGATACAAATGTTCCTGAAAATTGTGGATACACTGCAGTGTGTGTCTGTCTTAGTGTCTCCCTGTTATTTGTCAGACCCAGTTTCTTTATATCATTTTTTATCTCCAGCAGGCAGATGGTGTGGACTGTCGTGCTTTGGCAGTAGGTGAACATATGGTTTTTGAGTGAATTAAGAGATAATCTTTGCACATGATCAAAAGAGCTATCCACCTTTCCCAGCACAGGGTTTCTATATCCCCAGTATTCCTGAACTTCCAATATTGGGCGCAATATGGCATACAAGGCTTCAGAGAAGGTGGCTGTTGTGTAATGTTTCAGCTTCACATGATGATGATATAATCCTTTGTTGTTATGTTTCTTGAATCCATTGGTAGGCTAGTTCCATTTTATTATTATTGCAGGCAGGGCTGCGTCCTCTGACAAGTTCAGTTCAGTCCACTCATAGAGCGCTCTAAATTTTTGTATTATATACCTTACTTGAAGTTGGCACATTATCTCAAGTGTGAAATCTTTGTTTGACTGCTTGCCTTATCAGGCAGTAGACATGCATTGCAACCATTTGCAATACACGTCTCTCAAGTATGCAATTGAAGATGAGTGATCAAAACAGAAACACGTCATCTGATCTGACATCTGATTTAATCTCAGAACTGTCAGAGTTCTCTATAAAATTTTACTTTGGAGAATGGTGTTATCCACACTCTGTAGAATAAGTTCGAGTGTTTTATTCTATAACCGTAATTCCTGAAATATTCTTTCAAAAAACTGAGTCTGCACCTAACTGAGATCAACAAGAGTGATTATTACAGTGCAGTTTGTGATTTCAGTACTAGGCTTGTATTATTTAGAGATTAAAGATGTGTTCAGCACTGCATCAGCTCTTCCTGAAAGATCCATGTTATTGGTACAGTTGAATGTATAATTATCTGTCCATGTTCAGTAAACCTGGGATAGAATCTTTTGCATAACTGTGAGAAGACAGATCGTTCAATAATTATTCACATAAATTACATCATTTCTTGTGAATGTAATGGATTAAAGTGGAGATCCAGTCAGATAGCAAATTGTGTTTTGCAGATATTCTGTACAATTTCAGTAAGGTCATTTACTGTGCTGTTACCAGAACATCTCTAGAGTTCAGCAACTGTCTTCTCAGTTTCCTCATTCTTAAGTACTATGGCAATTTGGAAGGACTTTTCCCACTGGAGGCCCTAGTGATTCTAGGCTTAACATTTCTCTTTGGTAATCAGACTCTTGGACGAAGGATTGAGGATTTTTTTTTAAATACTCAGCTGAAATATTTCAGCTATCATTGTTAATGTGTGTGTGTTTGTGTTTCGAATCTCAGAAATGGTGACTTAGAGGAGCATCTGTTTGAACTCTTTGTAAAGGTCTGTAGACTTGTTTCTCAGAAAACTTTCTTCGATTATAGTTGTTTACATGAGAGATATCATTAAACTCACTACAATATTTTCATTGTAAGCTTATAAGTATTTTAACAAATTTTCCTCAGTTTATAGAAACTCTACATTTGCCATCTGACTGCATTTGGACTGTTGTGTGGTGAGTCTTCAATATGCTGTATGTGTTGCCTTTGTTGGTGAGAGAGAATAGTCAAGTGGCTGTATAAAATAGAGCCTCGTTCACCTTGGTGTCGTTTCATAAGTTATCCACAGTTGAAGTTCTGACTTTGTTTATTCTTAAGTTGTCCTGTGTCAAACTCAATTATGTTAAGGGCATTGTGTGTTGTTTGTCTGGGTAGAATCTAAATTTAGTTTTGGAGAACTACTGACCAGAATTCAAATGAGCACTTCTCAACTTTCATATTCCATTTTTCCTTTTTAGAATTTTCTAGAATGGCCACATGATGTATTTGTAATACTTCCAGTTCAGATTGTATGGTGGATGCATCTTCAGTTTCTTCCGAAGGTGCTTAGAAGCTGTGGACTTGATGACTAAGCTAAAATTTCCATTGCAGTTTTTTGCATGTGTGTTGGATAGCTGGTAACTACATTACAGTATATTCCCTTTACCCAAATATGCCTTGAAATATCCTGTAAGTATAATAGTATGTCTCCTTGGAATCTTTGGGAGAATATCATTTATATCTTCCCAAAATATGATTTAGTAATACTTTTCCCACTTTCCTGAGGGATAAGTTTTTTTGAACTGTGCAGTCCTAGATGGAATAAAAATAGTGGTCAGAGTAAATGTAATAATGTACTTGAGGGTTAAGCAGTCGGCAGGCATGTAAAGTAGATTGAAAAGATTGTGCTTTGCATCGAGCTTTCGTATTCATTCTTTATTAACCATTGGCCACTTACGTCTTGATAGTTTTAGTCATTAGGTATATAATTGATAGCAAAGGTATTTTTACAGAAACAATTCTTAAAATTTAGTGCTACATTATCGATATTGTAAAAAAAAAAAATAAAAAAAAAAATAGATCAATTATCTTGTAGATGGATGTTTCAGTAGCCAGTCATAAAGCTTAAATTTAGAAATATTGTAGGGCAAGAATTTTTGTGGAGTTTAAGAAAATTTAAACATGTTACTTCATGGGAGTTTCTTGTCTTTGCCAGTGTATCTCAGGACAGTAAACTCTAGTTTGCTTCTGGTGTTGCGATGGTGTTAGTTGTCTCTGGTGTTACTCATTTAAGTCGCATGTAATAAGAAGTAATGATACAGCAGCTGATGACTGTCAGTATCTTCAGTTTGATAAAGGGGAGTCACTGTATTCCTTAAGATTCACTTTGCTCATTATTCTGATAACTTTTTTTATTTTAGAACTTTATTTTAGAAAACAGGAATGTCCCCATATCAGTAAGCTGTAAGAGTTGTGTGATAGGTTAAGACAAAAATATATCATCTCCAGATGCTCATTAGTAACTGCACCTGTCGGTTTCCACTTGAAGAAGCACACTAAAAATTATTCTCTTCCAGACATGATCAGTTTTCATCTCTCAGTTTAATTTTGACTCGGTATGAAAGCCTAACAGTTTTACTGATGTATTTTGTGCATATTTAGTTAATCCCAGAATGTGTTCCTGTGTGTTAAGTCACAAAGTACTTCATGAGAAGAAAACCATTTCATTGCTAATTATATATTTCCCAAAGTTCCTGATGCGGTTCTATAGTGTTGTAGTGTGTATTAAGCAGTGTTGTGTCCTCTGTGTATAATATATTTCTAAATTAGTTCCTACATAAGAGACTAAATCATTTATGCAGTTATGAAATAAATGGACTGAGGACTGAGCCCTGGAGCACAACAGTGCAAACTGCAGTGGAGAACATCTGTTTATAACTGATCCAAACTCCCCTGTGTTCCATAATAGGGCTTGATCATAGCAAAAAATGGGCTGTGTGTTTCATAAAATTCTAGTTTTGCTAATAGGATATCCTTGTTGAAGATCGCTACAATTTTACAGACTTGGAGTCCACTGGGGAAAACTCCAGTTTCTAAATATTTATTGAAAATGATAGTACTTGGATGACCAATAAGCTGTATAGTTTCTTTAATTTCAGAATAAATAGCAGTCCATAATTCTGGAGTCAGAACATTTGACACAGCATTAACATACTTGTAAGTGCCAAAATTCCAATGGAAAGCATTCTCACAAGTGGCTTCGCACCAACCAGGTCTAATAGAGATGTACTCTTTGGTTTGATTTATTCTTCCAGTTCACTTACTCTGGTTATTCTGGATCCATAGGTACATGTAGGGTGTTGGTTTCGGAATTTTCGTTTTGCTAACATCCCTTTCTGCTTTGCTGTTTCTGACAGCACTTCCTATGATCTGTTCACAAGTAAGTGTTTTGGCCTGGGTCAGCATATGTTTGTTTGTATGTACATCTTTTTCAGCAACTATTACATATATATTATTAAAATAACTTTTCTGATGCCTTGACCACACTTTTTATTATTTCCAAAATCATCTTATGTGTTTCGATATTGTCATTTTCAAGCATATAAAATACAACACAAAACTGGTATCAGAAAAAGATATGAAAATATTTCCATTTCACCATTGATTAGAGACATAGTATAATGAGTAGCATATGGCTTTCTAGCTTACCAGTCTTATGTTAATCATATAAAATTGTTGAGTCACAGGCAGGCATAATGGAAACACACACACACTCACTTTTTGTTGTGTGTGTCTTTCTGTGACCCAGCTCCTCTGCTGTATGGTGAGTAGCAATCTGTTCTTTTCGTAATATTGTTATTAATCTATCCTGGATTTTCTGTTGTTTAATATAAAATTGTTCATTAGATATATTGTATCATGTCAGAACTTGCAATAACAAGACAAGTGCAAATTGATACCAAGGTAAAAATTGGAAGCCACATGGACTAAACTGCTAGTCGGTGGTACACACTGTATTTGTTTGTGTACAACTACATTTTCATTGTTACATCATATAAAACAATTTCAACAGTAAACAATTGGAGGAAATCGCGTTACAAAGTTTTAGAAAAAGGTATTTCTTTACAAACAATATGTAACAGATCTTTTGAGTGGTTGAAGATAATGCATTGGAAGAGCACGCTGATTGGTGTTAGGGTACATGAGGCCAACTGATATAATTTAACTGGAGTGATAAAAAAATCTGCTCACCATGAGCCTGTGGCTGTGAAAGCTTACGAATTACAACCCTCTTTTGTGTGTGTGTTCTGCCACCGCTTGGTGAGTAGATTTTTTTAATCTATCCAGTTAAATTATTTTGTCAATAATTGATTGTTTTCATTTTTATATACTGATGAAATTGTTTTATACAATGTAACGATGAAAATTTAGTGTAAACAAACAAATGCAGAGTGTAACATGTATCCAGAACTGCCTCGCGGTTTAGTCCTCTTAGCTTTCAATTTGTCCCATGTTAGCAATTTGCACTTATCTTGCTATTGAGAATGTTGACAAGATATGATGTTCCTCATAAACAATTTGATATGGTTGACATAACACTGTGCAAGATGGAAAGCCATATTGTACTCATTATACTATGTCTGAAATCAGTGGTGAAATGTAACCTATTTTCCTATATTCCGATAGTAGTTTTGGTTGCATTTTATAGCCTTTTAGATGTGTGTGATTTAAATGTAGAGGCATTATATTTTCCATATGTCAAGAATTACCACAGAAGATACTTTATAAATAAAAGCAAAATGTCTTTGGAGAAAAAATATGCTTTAATTGCCGTAAGCTCAAGGAGGAGAAACCAGAAATAATTGATACTTCTTGTATATTCTCTAGAATTCGCAAACATGAGTCATGGGTCAGTTTTCTATTTGTGTTGGCCACATCATAGTAACAACAGTTCCACTACTTTGTTTTACTTTCTTTGCAGGTCTCGGGTCAATACTATTTGCAATCAGTATAGATAATAGTGATCTGAATGGTGGTACTGCTACAATGGAGACGGAGTCAGTAGGAACACCTTTGAGTCGCAGTGAACCAGTTATCCCACCTGTAACTATCTGTGGTAAGTTAAAGTTGTCAAATACTGGTACATTTTCTGTTTGTTTTAATGTTATGACTTTTGTTTGAAATATACATTTCCATCAAACTTCACGTCTCACACTGCTAATTCAGCGTTCACAAATTCCTTGGTTTCTGCCATGTGTGAACATAGTGATAAATTTATTTTAGTTCCATTTATCAGATGGTATCTTGACCAATATCTTACCTTTAGGCCACCCATTCTTATTTTTAATCCATTTTTTATTGTGTGTGATTTCGTCATCATGAAAGTGAACTAGGAACTGAATCATTCACTTAATTAAATCTGGAAACTTCATAGCATTTTCAACATTCCACATTTATAATACACTGAACAGCCAAAGAAACTAGTACCCTGCCTCATATCATGCAGGGTCCCCGCGAGCACACAGAAGTGTCTCAACACGACATTGCATGGACTCAACTAATGTCTGAAGTACTGCTGGAGGTAACTGACACCATGAATCCTTTAGGGCTGTCCATAAATTCTCAGGAGTACAAGGGGGTGGAGATGTCTTCTGAACAGCACGTTGCAAGGCATCACAGATATAGAAAGTGCTCGTGGAGCCACTCTGTAACAATTCTGGATGTGTGGGGTGTTGCATTGTCCTGCTGGAATTGCCCAAGTATGTCGGAATGCACCATGGACACAAACGGATGCAGGTGGTCAGACAGGATGCTTACGTACGTGTCAACTGTCACAGTCATATCTAAATGTATCATGGGTCTCATATCACTCCAGCTGCACACGCCCCACCCCTTACAGAGCCTCTACCAGTTTGGACAGTCCCCTGCTGACATGCAGGGTACATGGATTCATTAGGTTATCTCCATACCCATACACGTCCATCCACTCAATACAATTAGAAACAAGACACATATGACCAGGTAACAATTTTCCAGTTATCAACACTCTAGTATCGGTGTTCACTGGCCCAGGTGAGGTGTAAAGCTTTGTGTTGTGCAGTCAAGGGCACACGAGTGGGCCTTCAGGTCCAAAAGCCCATATCAATGATGTTTTGTTGAATGATTCACACGCTGACACTTGTTGATGGCCCAACATTGAAATCTGCAGCAATTTGTGGAAGGGTTGCATCTCTGTCATGCCATCGTTGGTCCTTTTCATGCAGGATTTTTTTTTCGGTTGCAGCGATGTTGAAGATTTGATGTTTTACTGATTCCTGATATTCACAATACACTCTTGGAATGGTTGATGGGAAAAAGGCATTGCCAACCACAGTGCTTTAGTCTGCTGTGTTACATATATCTGTGTTTGAATATGCATGCGTATACCAGTTTCTTTGGCGCTTCAGTGTATATTCCATTCTCACCCAGTGTGTCACCCTCCCCTCTCCCCAATCACCCATACCACTGTTTGGTGAGTTTGTCATTGGCTACCAGCCTTTGGAGCACATCTTCCCTTTCTGTGCTGCAAGTCTATCCTCCTGCTGTTCTTTTTATCCTCTCTTAGGGAATATTTTTTGGGTTTCTGATGGGAATGCATTCTGAAGTTTCGGTACCCCGGCATTAGAATAGTCCCTCATTTGGCCTCCCCCCCCACCCCCCCTCTCCCTCCACCTTTTCCCCTTCCTCGACATCGGTGTTTAAGATCCTTCTTAGTTTCGTCTTCCTCCATGTGTGCTCCTGAAGACACATAACATGTGACCGGGTAACTTGTAATTCCCAACCCTGGGTTGACAGGTATTGTTCACACTTATCCCCTGGTACAGGCCAGGCCCTGGGGAAGGGAGGGGGAGGGGGGCGATTGCCTGAATTCTTACCTTCCCAATTGCCAATTTGTCTTAATGTCTGGAGTTTGGGAAGTGTCAACAATCACCTAAGGTGGGTGAGCCCCCCTGTGAGGGAGGGGGGTGGGGGAAGTCAGAAGGAGCGCACCAGAGATGCTTCCAATCATGGTGGATTATTTTGCAATGATCCAACCTTCATCATCTCAGTCTACGCCTGCTAAACATAAACGAAATGAGGCTAAAGATTCAACAATTCCCCCTGGTGCACCTCAGTTCCTCGTGGTGTCACATACCAAAGGAGGTCAATCTTTTGCTACAGTTAATCTGTTTATTATTCAGGAAGGTTTTGATGCAATTGCAGGCTTGAGAAATCCTGCTCTCATTTATTTAATGGGACTTTGCTTCTGAAGACCAATTGTGACTTTAAAGTCCAACAACTGCTTACATGTCTGCTCCTCCATGGCTATCCACTTCGTGTCAAGGCCCATCGTAGGATGACTCCTTCGTGTAGTGTTGTTTACACTCACCCGCTTGATGGTCTGAGCAAGGGGGAAATCAAGCCAAGCATTTACTCTCTGATCAGGGCATCACTGCAGTTCATTGTGAGTAATGAAAAAGGTTGTTACAAACTTGGTGCCTACAAGCACTTTTTCTCTCACATGTGATCAACTATTGCTTCCAGTTTTGTTCACATGTGATCAACTATTGCTTCCAGCGAAGATTAAGACAGACTGTGTAGTCACCATGGTCTGACCATACATTACAAACTCAATGCATTGTTACCAGTGTCAATGTTGTGACCACTCTTGCATGTCCTGTCAAAACATGGCCAAATGTGTTACTTGGGGTAGGGATGCTCATTAGGGCGATTATCTGCCTCCTTCTCCCTGCTGTATCAATTGTAATGGCAACCATGCCGCCTCATCCCATGAGTGTCCCACGTCCCTCGATGAGTAGACTGTCCAAGAGATCCGGGTGAAGGAAATAGTACCCTACCCTGTTGCTTGCAAGTTGTTGGCTAGTCGAAAGCCCTGCATTTTATCATGTGGCAGTTATAGCACTGTTCTTGCTATGCCTCGCTCCATGAAGAACATGGGCACTCAGATGTGTGACCTCCAGTTCAGTACTGCAGTTACGAAATTGCCCAATTGTCTTCTCCTACAGCTGCGCAACAAGCCAACAAATCTTCGCCTGTGGCAGTGGAATCACCTGCTACACAACTGGCAGGCTGGAAAGCACAAAGGAACACTCCTGCAAGGACTTCCGATGTCCCTCTTATTATTATTACTGTTATTATTATTTATTTTATGGCCTTCATTGGACCACTCTAGTCAAAAATGCAAAGTTGTAAACAAGTTGTTACACAGGGATACAATTTGGTTCAACAATAACTTAATGTGATATTTAGGTAATATAATTATTTGAGTCTATTCTTATATGAAAGGTGATTTGCTCTTCTGTCTGCCCAATATTTCTTCATTCTTTCAGATATTTTCTTTCTTTCTTCATCTGAGACCACTCTTCCTGTACTCCTTTTATTGATTTTCAATTGTAGTCTGGTTTGTGGGTCTTGCAGTATTCGGGTTTTCTCTGTCTTGTTTTTTAGGTCATCTACTGTAATTTGAAGTTCTTTTATATCTTCCTTAATTTCTGTGATCCATTTAATGTCGCTCTTGCTATTCTACAATTTTTGTATTATTTTTTTACTAATTCTGTTTTCTGGAGTTCTCATCAGATGTCCAAAGAATGAGATGCGTTTCTTCCTGATTGTGCTCATGACTGGTTCTATTTTCTTATATACTGTTTCATTTGATGCTATTCTCCAATGTCCATTTATTTTATACTGTTTATTTATACATGTCCTAATTATTCTTCTTTCTATTTTTAGTATTCTGTCAATTTCTGCTGTATTAGTTGTTTTGAAGATAATTTCAGCTGCATATGTTATTTCTGGTTGTGTAACTGTTTTATAGTGTTTTAATTTTGCATCTATAGATAGGCTTTTTTTGTTGTATGTAGTTTTGGTAATGTAATTTGTGTAGTTCAGTTTTTTTAATTCTATTCTTCCATGATGGCTTCTCATTTAGATTGTATGTTATTTTTTTGCCTAAATATTTAAATTTATCAACAATTTTGATTTCCTGTTCTCCTATTGTAATTTTGTTTGCAAGTGGTGGATCAGTTAGCATAATCTCCGTTTTTTCAATTGATATTCTAAGGCCTACTTTCTCTGCTATTTCTTCTAGTGATTTCACTTGTTGCCTGGCTTCTTGAATGGTGTTGGCTAGGAGAGCAAGATCATCAGTGAATCCCAAGCAGTTTAAGCTAATATCATCTTTTGTACTTCCAATTCTTATCATCTTTGGATTGTCCTTGTACCATTCTCTCATTATGTATTCCAGTGCACAGTTGAACAGTAATGGTGATAGGCAGTCACCTTGTTTTAAGCCTGTTTTTATGAGGAATGGTTCCGAAATTTCTCCTCTAAACTTCACTTTTGATTTGGTGTTGGTTAGAGTGAGTTGTATTACTTTAATTAGTTTTGGATAGAGTCCTAGATTTCTTAAAATTTTTAATACTGAAGGTCTGTGGAGACAGTCATATGTCCTCTTAAAATCTACAAATGTTATTGCCAGAGGTTTGTTCCATTTCTTGTAGTATGCCTTAATCAGTTTTAAACTAATTATCTGCTCTGCACAGCTTCTCCGTGGTCTGAAACCTCCCTGATATTCCCCTAACTCCTGTTTTAATTGCTCCTTGATTCTTTGATATAGGATCTTGGATAGAATTTTGTATGTGCAATGTAGGAGAGAGAATCCTCTGTAGTTGTCTGGGTTGTTCTTATCTCCCTTTTTGTGTAGTGGGTGGATAATAGCTGTGGTCCAATGTTCAGGAAATTGTTCTGTTACCCAAATTTTTGTTAGAGCCATGTGTAAGGAGGTCTTGACTGTGTCACTTGCATATTTCCACATTTCAACAAAAACCTGATCTTCTCCACATGCTTTATAATTTTTTTGTTCTTTAAGAATTTTTTCTACTTCTTGGAAAGTTGGAGGGTCTAGTTTGTTAGGTTTGGTTTTTATTGGGGTATTTATGTTGATTTGTAAGGGTTCTTTGCGTTCCTCGCAATTCAGAAGTTTGTTAAATGCTTTTGCCATGATTTCTGCATTTTCCTTGTTACTGTGTGTCATTCTTCCATCTTCATGTTTCAGTATTAGTGTAGGGGCCTCATATTGTTGTAGTTGTTTCCCTCTGTCCAAGAAATGTCCAATTCTTCATCTTTCAACCATACAGGCTCTACGAAATCGAATAAAGGCAAAGGATCTTCTCCTTCCCCAACTCAGAAATCCTCTTCAGCAGTGTCGCTACATGATACTCGGCTGACCGCCATTTCAGTGGTGTGCACTGTCTACCATTTTTCTGAACTAGAGCCTGCGAGCCAACCCAGGGAGTATGCTGATGTGTCTGTAGATTTCGTGGAACAAGATCGCCCATTATCTGGGCCCTGTAGCAGTGAGTCTTCAAAGGCTGGCATTTGGCAGCCGCCAAGGTGACTGTCCTTCATTTGTTCCCACCTCCCCATTACCTGTTATGACTTTTCTCCAATGGAACTTTCATGGCATTAGATCAAACAAGAGGGAATTATGGCTGCTCTTGGAATCACAGTGTCTGGTTGTTTTCTGCCTCCAAGAATCGAAATTGCATCCTCGCAAGCACGTTGACCTCTTGCATTTCCTTCTGGTCCACTTTGGACCCCCTCCCCAAGGACGGCATTCCATTTCATGGGGAGCCGCACTGCTTATTCAGGATGTGCCCATAGCCAAGCCATCTCATTTAACATCCACCTGCAAGCTCTTGCAGTCCACATTTTCCTTCCTCGTTTCACCTTTTCTCTGTGTAACATTTACATCACTCTGTCATTTGCTGTCACCGGGGCAGACTTCCTCCAGCTTATTGGTCAGCTGCCTCACCCCTTTTTGCTGTTTGGTGACTTTATGCCCACCATCCCTTTTGGGGCTCTTAAAAAATCCTATCAGAGAGGTTCACTCTTGGCTGACCTTCTCAGTCAACTCAATCTCACTTGTCTTAACACTGGAACATTCACATTGCTTTCAGACTCCGTGCACACCTACTCCCATTTGGCCTCTCGTTGTGCACTGCCCATTGTCCGTGTGGTTCATTCTCTCTGACACGTACTAAGAATGACCATTTCCTGTGCACTCAGGAGGACGACGGTTCAATCCCTCGTCCGGCCATCCTGATTTAGGTTTTCCGTGATTTCCCTAAATCGCTCCAGGCAAATGCTGGGATAGTTCCTTTGAAAGGGCATGGCCAACTTCCTTCCCCATCCTTCCCTAATCCGATGAGACCGATGACCTTGCTGCTAGTTGGATATTTCCTTTACAAGTTCTTTTAACAATTTCACTCCATCTTCTGTCATGGGGGACAACCTCTGTCAGCTCTCTGGGACTAAGGTTCATTCTCTGATTTTTGGTATGACTGCAGCAGATGATCTCCAATAACTTGGGCCACTATTTTCTGAGATTTGGAGCACCACCCACTATCATCCCGCCTCCCTCCCTTGGAAATGAGTCAGGGAGGCTAAGTAATACACTTCTCCTCTCAGAGGCTACAAGATGCCTTCACTATGAGGGAGCCTGACTGTGATCTCAACTAATCCTGATTTTCCACCCCAGTGCCAGACATTGTTCACATTCAGATGTTTCATTGTTCACATTCAAATGTTCAGCACTTTTCTCTTGCGGGTAAGCACTCACTCCTTCATACATACAATCTCATTTGGACAGATGACACATTTCCCAGGTGGTGGTGTAAAGCCATTTTCGTACCCATACCGAAGCCCAGTAAGGACAAACACCATACTTCTAGCTACAACCCCATTTCTCTCATCAGTTGTTTTCAAGATGATGGAATGTGTGATTCATGGCTGGCAGGTATGGTGGCTCGAGTCTCGGAATTAACTAACCACTGCGCGATGTGGATTCTGTGTGTGCCGTTCTGCAATTGATCATCTCATCTCTTTGTCAATCAATGTCATGAACGGTTTTCTGCAAAAATAACAGACTGCGGCTGTGTTTTGATTTAGAGAAAGCATATGACACCTGCTGGAGTACTGGTATCCCCCACACTCTGTACATTTGCAGCTTCCGAGGCTGCCTGTCCCATTTCCTTCAGGAATTTTTAAAAGATAGTTTTCAAGGTACATATGGGTTTGGTCTTGTCTGACACCTTTATTCTTTTTACAGTAGTTCTTGTCTTGCGACTCATCAGTATCTCTTTATGACAAAATAATACACAGTTGAACAGCTATTTCTCACTATCAAAAGGGATAATAGTTTGGCTTTCACTGTATCAAACACAAGTAGGAACACATTCACCTACCAGACGTCAAAGGGGAACACAACATTTAGACTGTTTGTGCAATGTTTTATTTATATTAAAATGTGAGCAGTGCTTTTTTATTGTGTTAATGCATATTTACTGTAAATATATGGTGTGTAATATTTTCTGATGAGTGTAACTTTGATCTGAGGTATAATTATACCCTCCTCCATCTTAAAAACCATTATTAATTTCATTTTGAGCATAACATTTGCTGAACACTAATTGCATCTTTGGGGATGGGAAGGACTGAAATACATTAGATCTTTATAATGTAGTTTATGCCCAACAAAAGTTTCATTTTTTGCTTTGCTCCGTAAAAACAGTTACAGATGCTGAAAGTAAAAAGAAAAAAGATCAACGAAGACGAAAAAGGGTTCCAGCACAGATTGTAAACTTTGATGATGATCCATCAGAAAGTGAAACTGCTGGATCTCCAGCAGACTCTGAATGCTCTACTGCACCGAAGGAATCTATTGAATCTGCTGAAACTGAAGAAAGACACCAAGTAAGCATAACACCTTTTACATATGTAGTACTAAACCTAATGAATATTTTTCCTTATGCTGATATCTGAGATGGCTGTTAAACCCAAGTGGTTTTGAGGCTGGTGATAACTTTTTGTGTCTTAGAAAAGCATAATATTGATTGATAAATTTGTCTATTTTCAGAATTTCTCTAGAGTTGAGCAGGCGGCTGAGGAAGTTGGCGTGGATGCTGCTGCAGCCAGCCTGACGGCGTGTAGCAGACCATATGATCTGACACTGCCCTCCTCTGCTGGGAGAAGGTACCACTCATATGGGCAAACTGTCCGCATTGTGTGTGAACAGAGGATTTACTGTAGATAGCTGAGAGATAATCCTGCAGCTGCAATCCCTTTGAAGACAATATATCCCTCTGGAGTTCTCTGAAGCAACACCACTGTCATTGTGGTAATCTATCTCATAGCTACCTGTTCCATGTGCTGTCTCAGCAGCATATTCAGGTACTGAGTTATCCCAAGTAAATCCTGATCTTGCTGATAGATAGCTAATTCCAGTCTTGTGTGATTGGGCAGGGTAGTATGTGAAACACAGTGATCATCCTTGCCATTGCCAATGGAAGCAATATACACAAACACACATCAAAAAAAGTTTTGCACCACCTCGGTTCCCATAACTCCTGAAGGTAGACGTTGACTGTGGATATTATATCACAGACACAGTCCCTTTGAATGTTCAGAGATGTCATTAAACCCACTCAAAGATGTAAACAACCATGCTTGAACAGCACAGGACAGAGCGCGTCCAACAGTCAATCCCACAGTTTGATCGCGTCCACATTGTTACTTTGTGCCAGGAAGGGCTCCCAACAAGGGAACTGTCCAGGCATCTTGGAGTGAACCAAAGTGATGTTGTTCGGACCTGGAGGAGATACAGAGAGACAGAAACTGTCAATGAGATGCCTTGCTCAGGCCGCCCAGGGGCCACTACTGCAGTGGATGACCGCTACCTACGGCTTATGGCTCGGAGGCCTGACAGCAACGCCACCATGTTGATTAATGCTTTTCGTGCAGCCACAGGATGTCTTGTTATGGCTCAAACTGTGCGCAGTAGGCTGCATGATGCGAAACGTCACTCCCGACGTCCATGGCGAGGTCCATCTTTGCAACCATGACACCATGCAGTGCGGTACAGATGGGCCCAGCAATGTGCCAAATGGACCACACAGGATTGGCATCACGTTCTCTTCAACAATCGTCAGAGACATGTTTGGAGGCAACCCAGTTTGTCTGAACGCCTTAGACACACTGTCCAGCGAGTGCAGCAAGGTGGAGGTGGCTTTATATGGGGCTGACATATGCCACTGGTGGTCATGGAAGGCGCTGTAACGGGTAACGGCTGTACGATATGTGAAAGCCATCCTCCGACCAATAGTGCAACCATATCGGAAGCATATTGGCGAGGCATTCGTCTTCATGGACGACAATTCGTGTCCTGTATTGTTTATGTCTTACGATGACTTCCTTCAGGACAATGACATCGCTTGACTAGAGTTGCCAGCATGTTCTCCAGACATGAACCTATCGACAATGTCTGGGATAGATTGAAAAGGGCTATTTATGGACGATGTGACTCACCATCTGCTCTGAGCGATCTACGCTGAATCGCCGTTAAGGAGTGCGACAATGTGGGCCAACAGTGCCTTGATGAACTTGGGGATAGTATGCTACAACGAATCCAGACATGCATCAATGCAAGAGGATGTTCTACTGGATATTAGAGGTACCAGTGTGTACAGCAGTCTGGACCACCACCTCTGAAGGTCTTGCTGTATCGTGGTACAACATGCAATGTAATTTTCATGAGCAGTAAAAAGGACAAAAATGATGATTATGTTGATCTCTATTCGAATTTTCTGTACAGGTTCTGGAACTCTCGGAACCGAGGTGATGCGAAACTTTTTTTGATGTATGTGAATTTCATCACAGAACACACTATAATAAAAGTATTGATGACAGTTATTGAATTTTTCCCTCGGAGCTTGGTAGAGCATAGTTACGAAAAGAAGGTAAAAACCACCTTTGTAAATGTTTCACAACATTTTTGATGACAAATTTGTATTTGGTTTATTAGTCATGCTTCACCCAACAGCAAAATCTGGGAAATCACTATGTAATTAATTTGCACACGTTCCCCCAAAAATGGTAAAAATATCCAAAAGCTTGTTTCTAACCAGATGAGAATTGTTTTACGGCATCAGTAAGTCTCTCTCCTTTTTGCCAGCAACAGTGCTCAAGAGGCTCGTATAGTCCTCAAAGTTCTGCTGAAGTGGTTCTCTTTAACTAAACTTGGTGTTAAAAATGTATATAAAGTCAGATAAACAAAAGTGAAGAAAGGCAGTGATTCACTTGTAGCTGATTAATGTGTAGTCCAAAGGCAAGCAGAACAGTAGGGAGACTTCTCTAGCTTTCAAGCTACTGCTCTGTTTCCAGTTTAAGTACTGTGATCGGCTGCAAGTGGGTGCCTGCCATTATTCACTTTTATGTGAATCCAACCTGGAATTTCCATTATTGTAGTACACTAATAAGTTGGTAGATTTTGTAAGATATCTCATGCTCCTTGTGCACATCTTGGATAATAATCTTGGCAAAAGTCTGCTTTTGCGTATACAGGGTGGTCCATTGATAGTGACCGGGCAAAATGTTCCACGAAATAAGCAGCAAACGAAAATACTACAAGGAACTAAACTCGTCTAGCTTGAAGGGGGAAACCAGATGGCGCTATGGTCGGCCAGCTAGATAACGCTGCCATAGGTCAAACGGATATCAACTGCGTTTTTTAAAAATAGGAACCCCATTTTTTATTACATATTCGTGTAGTACGTAAAGAAATATGAATGTTTTAGTTGGACCACTTTTTTCGCTTTGTGATAGATGGCGCTGTAATAGTCACAAACGTATAAGTAGGTGGTATCACGTAACATTCCGCCAGTGCGGACGGTATTTGCTTTGTGATGAATTATCCGTGTTAAATGGACCATTTACCAATTGCAGAAAAGGTCAATATCGTGTTGATGTGTGGCTATTGTGATCAAAATGCCCAACGGGCGTGTGCTATGTATGCATGCTGCTCGGTATCCTGGACGACATCATCCAAGTGTCCGGACCGTTCGCTGGATAGTTAAGTTATTTAAGGAAAAAGGAAGTGTTCAGCTACATGTGAAACATCAACCATGACCTGCAACAAATGATGATGCCCAAGCAGGTGTTTTAGCTGCTGTCGCGGCTAATCCGCACATCAGTAGCAGACAAGTTGCGCAAGAATTAGGAATCTCAAAAACGTCAGTGTTGAGAATGCTACATCAACATCGATGACACCCGTAGCATATTTCTATGCACCAGGAATTCCATGGCGATGACTTCGAATGTCGCGTACTGTTCTGCCACTGGGCACAAGAGAAATTATGGGACAATGACAGATTTTTTTGCACGTGTTCTATTTAGCGACGAAGCGTGATTCACCAACAGCGGTAACGTAAACTGGCACTATTGGGCAACGGAAAATCCACGATGGCCGCGAGAAGTGGAACATCAGTGACCTTGGTGGGTTAATGTATGGTGTGGCATTATGGAAGGAAGGATAATTGGCCCACATTTTATCGATCGCAATCTAAATGGCGCAATGTGTGCTGATTTCCTACGTAATGCTCTACCGATATTACTACAAGATGTTTCACTGCATGACAGAATGGCGATGTACTTCCAACATGATGGATGTCCGGCACATAGCTCACGTTCGGTTGAAGTGGTATTGAATAACATGTTTCACGATAGGTGGATTGGTCGTCAAAGCACCATACCATGGCCCGCACGTTCACCGGATCTGACGTCCCTGCATTTTTTCTGTGGGGAAAGTTGAAGGATATTCGCTATCGTGATCCACTGACAATGCCTGACAACATGCGTCAACGCATTGTCAATACATGTGCGAACATTACGGAAGGCGAACTACTAGCTGTTGAGAGGAATGTCGTTACAGGTATTGCCAAATGCATTGAGGTTGGCGGACATCATTTTGAGCATTTATTGCATTGATGTGGTATTTACAGGTAATCATGCTGTAACAGCATGTGTTCCCAGAAATGATAAGTTCACAAAGGTACATGATTCACATTGGAACAACTGAAATAAAATGTTCAAACATACCTACGTTCTGTATTTTAATTTTAAAAAACCTACCTGTCACCAACTGTACGCCTAAAATTGTGAGCCATGTGTTTGTGACTATTACAGCGCCATCTGTCACAAAGCGAAAAAAGTGGTCCAACTAAAACATTCATATTTCTTTATGTACTACACGAATATATAATAAAAATGGGACTTCCTATTTAAAAACCTGCAGTTGATATCAGTTTGACCTACGGCAGCACCATCTAGCGGGCCAACTAAAGCGTCATCTGGTTTCCCCCTTCAAGCTAGACAAGTTTTTTCTTTGTAGTTTCTCGTTTGACGCTTATGTTATGAGATATTTGGCCCGGTCACGATCAATGGACCACCCTGTACATGTGACAAGCTTAATTTGCCCTTGTTTAGAAATATGTGACAAGCTTTCTGATTGCATTTTATTAAGTATTTTATATCATTGTTTCTAGTTTTCAGTTCTCTTTTGTATTTACTTAATGCCTTCTTGCCAATAACTTCATTATGTGTTTTTATCAAAAGTTTTTTAATATTATTCCTTTGGAGTTTAACACTTTTGCTATTGAGAACTGTTAGTGGGTATTTACTCTCTTTCTTGTAATATAATTATACTTTCTTGTAGCAATAAATAAACTTTATACCTCATGTTCCTTGTTTTCATAGTGTTGTCTTGTATTTTCCATATCATTGTCAAAACTTTAAATCTTTAAGCTGCAATATAATGGTGACTATCAGTGTCAAGGTGCCTCTGAAATAGAAGTATTAATTGCTGTATTACATAAACAGTCAGTGAACCAAGGGCCCATGATCATGAGATAGTTAATTTAGGATTTTCTTCCTTCTTATTGGTAATGTGTTTTAGCAGTGTGAAAACAAGATTCCCTAGACATATACAATTGATTTTTGTCCTGAAGTTCATAACCAAATGAAGAGTGGGAAATGGACAACGGGGTATCAAATTGATCAGTGTGAAGATTAGTTTAGGGGAGACAGACAGACAGACAGACAGAGAGAGAGAGAGAGAGAGAGAGAGAGAGAGAGAGAGAGAGATTTAGAAAATCGGGCAACTGTCTTGTGAAACTATTGGTCTAAAAGTTAGAAATAAAATAGACTAGATGAACATTTTACAAGCGTTTGGTTGATGCTCAATGTCATGTACAGCAAATGAGGTGCTGACTGAAAATTCTAACTTAAACATTGCACCTTTAAATCCTTAATCAGCTCTTCATTTGCTGTACACAATTTCAAGCATCATTCAGAAGCTTGTCAGATGTTTCTCTAATCTGTTTCATTTTGTACTTTCAGATACTTTATTTTAAAAAATTTGATTTTTTTCTAAAAAATTGTTTTGTTTCCTTTTAATGAAGTGTTTATTAGTAAAGCTCTCAATCTTAAAACGTGGCTTCCCCCCCCTCCCCCCCCCCCCCCCCCCTCTCTCTCTCTCTCTCTCTCTCTCTCTCTCTCTCTCTCTCTCTCTCTCTCTCTCTCTCTCTCTCACACACACACACACACACACACACACACACACACACACACACACAAGCTCAGCTTGTGCCCACGTGAACACTGTGTGTAGCTGCCAAGGGTGGACTGCGAGCAACTGCACATCTTGGGAAAATTAGTCTGAGTGTTGGGGGCAAGGAGGAAGCTGGGAGGGAAGGGGAAAGGATAGCAGGGTAGGGGTGAGGAATGCTCAAGTGCTACTTGAGGGAGCATACAGGGATGTGGTGAGAACAAGATAGAGTGGCTTATTGGGGGTGAAGTGTGTGCGGGAGTGGGGCAGGGGGAGTGGAAAAGGAGAGAAGTAAAAATATTGTTGGTGTTTGGTGGAGTAAAATGCCGTGTAGTACTGGGGTGGGAGCAGGGAAGAAGATAGTGGGAGAAAGACAGTGACTAATGAAGGTTGAGGCTTGGGGGCGGACACATTGCAATTGAGAAAAGCTGATGTTGGTAGGAAGGATCCAGAATCACTGCTTCACAGCTTATGCCATCTAGACCCTTCGTACAAACACCAGCTTTTCTTAACTGTGCAGATGAGACCTCTCCCTGCAACCTTCATTAGTCACTGTCCTCCACCCCTGTATCCCCTTCCTTGCCCCCACCCCACCCCACCCCACCCCACCCCACCCCACCCCACCCCACCCCAGCACTGCACAGCCTTCTATTCCATCCATGCACCCATCGTCTTTTTACTTTTTTCCACTCCCCCCCCCCTCCCCAATGCATCTGCCCCACTTCATAACTGCACTTTCAGCCTTTGCATATGGATCTTTCTATGAGTGAGCAGTTGCATATGAGTGCTAGGTATGGAGCTATTGATCAGCGTACTCTAAAAGGAACTTCACTGGTATACAATCTTGACTGGAGGCCTTGTCATTATTGATTTAAGATGCTGTGGTATACTGAGAGTATCTACTTCTAACAATGAAGGGAAAGATAGATTGCTACTTACTGTAAAGAAGACACACAAGGTTGAAGACAGGCACAATTAAGACATTCACATGTAGCTTTAGGCCACAGCCTTAAATCAGTAAAGAGAGACACATGCACACGAAGGCTGTGGCCCAAAGCAACATGTGAATAGCTTTTAATAGTGTCTGTCTGCAACTTGACATCTCTTCTTTACGGTAAGTAGCAATCTATCTCTTCCTACGTTGTTGATATTTCTACATGGAGTTTCCATTGTTTGATTGTATCTACTTCTATGTTACTCATGTTGGCAGTTGTTCATGATTTGAATTGTGGAATATTTACTTCTGTCTTCTTTTGTGAACAAATTTTGGAAAAGATGTTAGTAGCTCTGCTGTGGTGTTACTGTCATTACTAGCATCACTGTTTTTGCGCACTGAAGATATTGATTGTATCTTGCCACTGGTGTAATACACATATGACCAGAAGCTCTTTGGTTTCTCTGCCAAATTTCGATAAAATTTTGAAACATTATAAGCATCTCGCATTGGAGTTCATGCTAAATCCTGAGCTTCTGTAAAGCATTGCCAATCTTGGGGATTTTGTGTTCTTATAATTTGGCCCACTTTTTTCCATTGATTGTGCAGCAATGTTCTGACCTCTTTTGTGTGTCTTGGGGGATCAGTACCATCTTGATATGTATCTCTCAATTGCCATTGATACTCTTTCTTTTAATTCACATGAAATCTGGTCTATGCTTACATAATCAGATTGGAAGGAATGGAGACCATCTCATAGGAAGGTGTGAGACAAATTTTTACTTTTACATTGTGTGAATCTACAGAGGATATTAAATGTATCTGTGGTATTAAGCTGTGTGGCATGATCTTTGGCCCCAAAACATGATGTATTTGATGCATTGAGCAATGCAAATCCCATTGTGCTTCATACTTTCAAAGTATTCAAAGACAATTAATTACAGGAAAGAAATACAAACATGTCATTTTCAGATGCCTCTCATTGTAACCCCCACCTGTAGCAGTAGTAGAGAGTACCTTACACCCACAGTATTTTTATGCAAATAATGAGTCATTATATACCAAATTTAGAGTAGCTTCAGATATTCCTGTGTTGTGCTTTTGTCATGCCTTTTTCATACCAAATACTCAGCCATATGGATGCTTGGTATGTCTTGCTGCCACAGCAAATCCTTCCAGACAGCTAGTGATATGTGTGCGGAAGAAATTCTTTCATATGTAACAGAAAGATTCTGATATGTCACTGTCTTTGCACTACCCCTCTCGTCTCTAGGGGTGAAATATCACCAGGACTTGTCAGCAGTAAGTCTAGCCACCCCAGAAAATCTGGATTTGATATTAACATAGTTTGTTGTTGAATATTTTTACACACAGAGTCGTCTTACCCATCACCTGGGTGGGTGGTAGTGGGTCTCTGCCTCCACAGAAACCTTCATGGGCGTGAGCACAGCAGCTCAGTTTCGTCATAATCAGATGACTGGTATAGAAGATAGAAAAGTAAATATTCATTTTTTATATATTACACGTTAAATTGTTTATGCAATTGTTCATAGAACATGAGTCTTCCTGTCAGGCATTTTCTTGTACAGGGTGGAGCACGATAAACTGCTGATTCGGGAATGAAATTAAAAAATAGTAAACACTTAGAAACTTCTTTTTTATTTTTCTCATATTGGACAATAATGGAAGTTTCTAATTACATGGTTTAAACAGTATATCTGGCAAATGTTTATCTTCATGATCCACACACTGCCGCAGTCGTTTTCTGAAATTCCCATGCACTGTTTCAAGCTGTCTTCAGGTATTCTTGCAATTTCAGCCTCAGTTTTTGTTCTGTAGGTCTTCCAGGGTGTTGGGACAGTTGTAATACACCTTTGACTTCAGGTAACTCCAAAGAAAAAAATTGCATGGGTCTAAGTCCGGTGATCATGCGGGCCAGTTGAGATCCCCCATCCAAGAGATAAGCCTTCCAGGAAGTGTATGCCTCAAAAAAATTCATGGCAATGCCCATTGTGTGTGTGCAGTGGCCCTGTCTTGTTGAAACCAGGTATCCTGTACTTACATTGCCTCTAAAGCTCTGTCCCCTTGTCCGGGTGTGTAACAAACCATCAAACTCTCACCTCATGGGGCGAAGTCACCAGCTACACAAATGGCAGGCTGGAAAGGACAGAAGGAATACTCGTGTGAAGACTTCCTACGTCCTTTCAGCTAACCAACACCTTGAGTCTGCCTCTGCTTACTGGAAAGGCTCAAAGAAGTCCATCAAAGGCAAATGGTCTTCTCCTTCGCTGACTGTAAGATCCTCTTCGAAGGTGTCGCCACTTGGTGCCTTCGCCCGGCCAGCCTCTGTGTTGTCTGTGCACACCACCAACTGTTTTCCTGTGTTGTACGCCATAGGCCAACAGCACAAGAAAGCTGATGCTTCTGTAGACCTCATGGAGCAGGAGCCTCCTGCTTCTGAGCCCCGTAGCGGCTAGTCTTCGCAGGCTGGCACTCAGCAGCAGCCGAGGTGACATCCCTTCATTGTTCCCTCATCATGACTCTCCTCCAATGTAACGTTCGCAGCCTTTGATCCAACAAAGAGGATTTATGGCAGCTTTTAGAATCGCAGTGTCCACTTGTATTCTGCCTTCAGAAAACAAAATTTTCCTCATGACTGCTTTGAGCTTTCGCATTTCTTCCCGATCCATTCTGGCCTTCACCCCAAGGCTGGCGTTCCAACTCATGGGGGAGTCATGCTGCTCATAAGGGATAACGTTCATAGTCAACCCATCTCCCCGACTACCCGCCATCAAGCTGTTGCAGTTCTCCTTTTCCTTCCTCACTTGACCTTTTCCCTTTGTTGCATTTGTATCCCTCCATCATTCAATGTCACCAGGGCAGACTTCCTCCAGCTTATTGGGTAGCTACCTCACCCATTCCTGCTGCTCGGTGACTGACTTTAATGTGCACCATCCTGTTTGGGGTTCTCCCAGAACCTGTCAGAGGTGCCCTCTTGGTTGATCTTCGTAATCAACTTAAACTCTTCTGCCTTAATGCAGGAGCACCCACATTCCTTTCTGAATCCTCACATAGCTATTCCCATTTGGACCTATCCTTCTGCAATGCCCAGCTTGCCCATCGTCTTGAGTGGTTTATTCTTTCTGACACCTACTCAAGCGACCATTTTCCATGTGCTACCCATTTACCAACTCCTATCCCACCTACGTTCATGCCCAAATGGCAGCTTACTAAGGCAGACTGGTGGTTTTACTGCTCTGTGGCAACCTTCAGTGAACAAGATTTCACCAGTTGTGATCACTAGCTGGAATATCTTATGAAAGTTATTCTTACCACTGCAGAACGCTCCATTTCTCGCACTTCATCTTTATCACACTGTGTTCTGGCCCTTGTTGGACTGAGGTGTGCCGCAACACAATTTGCACGAGGAGACATGCTCTCCGTATTTTTAACAGTCATCTTAAGATGTCAAACTGCATTCATTATAAACAGATGCATTCACTGTGTCGTCGTGTTCTTTGGGATAGCATAAAAGCTAGCTGGATTTCATTCCCTAGTTCTTTTAACAGTTCCACTCCCTCCTCTGACCTGTGAGCCAGCCTCCGAAGGCTCTCTGGGACTTAGCTCTACTCCCCAATTTCTGGCCTATTGCTATTCTCCAACACGTTAGGCCACCGTTTTGCAGAAATTTTGAGCTCTTACCACCATCACCCAGCCTTCCTCCACTGGAAACGTGTGGAGGAGGCTGGAGCAATACCCTTCTCTTCTCAGAAATGTGTGTGTATACAATGCTGTCTTTACTGTGAAGGAGCTAGATCATGCTCTCACTTCCTCTCAATCCTCTGCTCCAGGGCCAGATGCTATTCACAATTGGATGTTGCAGCACCTTTCTCTTGCAGGCAAGCACTTTCTGCTTAGTATGTACATCATCATATTGGCAGAGGGCATGTTTCCCAGATGCTGGTGTGAAGCCACTGTCATACCCATACCCATACCTAAGCCTAGTAAGGACAAACATATCCCTTTTAGGTACTGCCCCATCTCTCTCACCATCTGTGTTTGCAGAGTGGTGGAAAGTATGATTCATGCCTGGCTGGTATGGTGGCTTGAGTCTCACAATTTACCAACCACTGCACAGAGTTGATTTCGGCCACGCTGCTCTGCAGTTGACCGTCTAATCACTTTATCCACCCAAGTCATGAATGTTTCCTGTGAAAATACCTGACCGTGGCTGCGTTTTCGATTTGGAGAAAGCCTACGACACCTGTTGCAGGTCTGGTATCCCTTGTACTCTCTACACTTGGGGCTTCCATGGCCACCTGCCCCATTTCCTTGAGGACTTTTTAAAAGATCAAATTTTCAAGGTCTGTGTGGGTTTTGCCTTGTCGGACACCTATATCCAGGAAGGTGGTTTTTGCTATCGCCATTATCCCTATAATGGCCTGTCTCCTGCCGGGCACCTCTGGCTCCCTTTTTGTTGGTCACTTTGCCATCTATTGCAGCTGTCCACGGACCTGTCTCATTGAGCGGAGTCTTCAGCAATGTCTCGATTGTCTTTACTCTCATGGAGCATTGACAATGGCTTTCGTTTTTCCACTGACAAAACCGTTTGTATGAATTTCTGGTGGCGCAATTGGTTTCTCGCACCATCTTTAGATCTTGGGCCTGTTGCGCTTCTGTTCATTGAAACTACAAAATTCCTGGGGCTCAAGCTCAATACAGAACTCTCTAGGTCCTACCACATGTCTTACCTGGCACCCTGCTGTATGCAGTCCCTCAAGTCCTTCATGTCCTCTGTTACTTCCGGGGGTGCAGATAAAACCACCTCAGTTTGTACCAGTGCCTTATCCACTCGAAACTAGACTATGGGTGCTTTGTTTATGCATCTGCATTGCTGTCCCTCTTATGCTGTCTCAATACTATCGACCATTGTGTCATCCATTTGGCCACTGGTACCTTTTACACTAGCCCAGTTGAGAGTCTGCATGCAGAAGCTGTTGAACTACTGCTGTCCTACTGCCATGACTTTCTGCTCAGCAGGAGTGCGTGCTGTTTGTCCACCATGCATGGCCACCCATCTGATGCCTCCTCCTTCGATGACTCCTTTGATTGCCAGTATGGGGCACGTCACTCTTCTCTGTTAGCTCCTGGAGTTTGCTTTCGGCTCTTGCTCCAGCAGCGTAACTTCATGCTACCTGCAACTTTCCCAGTGGGTGTGAACCCTTCACCACCTTGGTTTCATGCGGCAGCCCAAGTTCACCTTGGCCCTCATTCGCTTCCTAGGAACACTACTCCAGCCTCGCTCTATCGCCTTCAGTTTGACAACCTTCACATGGAACTACACGATAATACCTTAGTGTACACTGAAGGCTCTCAGACTGACCTTGGAGTCAAGTGTGCCTTTGTTATTGGCGCCAACGTTTTTCGGTATCTGCTTCCAGCACACTGCTCAGTATTTACAGCAGAGCTCTTTGCCCTGTATCAGGCCGCAGAGACATCCGATTACGCAGGCTTTTCAATTGTGCCATCTGCTCCGACTCGGTGACCTTCAAAGCCTCTGTGCGCTTTACATCGCCTATCCCTTAGTGCAACGGCTCCAGGAAAACGTCACTTCCTCACTCTTGATGGAGCCACTGTGATGTTTATGTGGGTTCCTGGTTATGTTGGCCTGAAGGAAACGAGGCCGCTGACACTGCTGCCAAGGCTACAGTCCTTGTACCTCAGCCCACTAGTTCTTATGTCCCCTCCAATGATCTCTGTGTTGCTGTCTGTCAAGAGATCATGTCACTTTGGCATTGCCACTGGTTCTCCCTTCATGGGAATGAGCCCCAGGTTATTAAGCCTCTCTCAGTGGCTTGGGCGACCTCCTCTCAGCCCTCCTGCCACGAGGAGGCCATTATAAGTACACTCCTGCTCATAAATTAAGGATAATGCTGAAACACGGTGAAACAACGCTCTGGTGGGCAGTCTGCGGGTTTAAATCACCTTGGGGTTTGACCATGCGGTGCATTTGACCTGTGGTCATCGCAAGGTCAGCAGTCCACATATGCAGAGGTGTGTTGGTGCATGTAAGAGTACGGTGCAGCGAATAAGTGTGCAGATGTTTTCAGATGTGCTAATGGTGACTGTGTTGAAAATGGCTCAAAGAACACATATTGATGATGTTACGAGGGGTAGAATACTAGGGCGACTGGAGGCTGGTCAGACACGCAGGCCATAGCACAGGCCCTCTGTGTGTTACAAAGTGTGATCTCAAGATTGTGGCAATGATTCCAGCAGACAGGAAAAATGTGTCCAGGCACTACAGAATGGGACGTCCACAGTGTACACCACCACAAGACCACCTATATCTCACCATCAGTGCCTGCAGACGGCCACGGAGTACTGCAGGTAGCCTTGCCCGAGACGTTATCGCAACCACTGGAACAGTTGTCTCCAGACACACAGTCTACAGACGACTGAACAGACATGGTTTATTCGTTCAGAGACCTGCAAGGTGCATTCCATTGACCCCAGGTCACAGGAGAGCCCATAAAGCCCGGTGTCAAGAACACCGTGCATGATCATTGGAAGAGTGGTCCCAGGTTATGCTCACAGACGAGTCCAGGTATAGTGTGAACAGTGATTCTTGCCAGGTTTTCATCTGGTGTGAACTAGGATGAACTAGGAACCAGATACCAACCCCTTAATGTCCTTGAAAGGGACCTGTGTGGAGGTCGTGGTTTTGATGGTGTGGGGTGGGATTATGATTGGTGCATGTACACCCCTGCATGTCTTTGACAGAGGAACTGTAACAGGTCAGTTGTATTGGGACGTCATTTTGCACCAGCATGTCTGCCTTTTCATGGGTGTAGTGGGTCCCACCTTCCTCCTGATGGATGATAACGCACGGCCCCACCGAGTTGCCATCGTGGAGGAGTACCTTGAAACAGAAGATATCAGGCGAATGGAGTAGCCTGCCTGTTCTCCAGACCTAAACCCCATCCAGCATGTCAGGGATGCTCTCGGTCGACGTATCGCTGCACGTCTTCAAACCCCTATGACACTTCAGGCACTGGTGCAAGAATAGAAGGCTATACCCCAGCAGCTGCTCGACCACCTGATCCAGAGTATGCCAACCCGTTGTGCGTCCTGTGTACGTGTGCATGGTGATCATATCCCATATTGATGTTGGGGTATATGCACAGGAAACAATGGCGTTTTGTAGCGCATGTGTTTCGGGACAGTTTTCTCAACTATCACCAATACCGTGGACTTACAGATCTGTGTTGTATGTGCTTCCTATGTGCCTATGCTATTAGTGCCAGTTTTGTGTAGTGCCACGTTGTGTGGCACCACATTCTGCAATTGTCCTTAATTTATGAGCTTGAGTGTAAGTTGCATATTGGGCACTGCCTTTTTAGCCATCACAGTTTGTGAAGTGACACTCCCCCACCACTCTGTGCACATTGTGTCCAACTTTTAACTGTCCACCAAGCGCGGGCTGTCGACCGCGTTTTACTTTTTATGTGTCATAGCAATATGACAAAGACCACTTAATTTTTAGTTCTTGACCTCCATTTCTCTATGGTGTATTTTATAGACTATTCTCTTTGTCCCTGTTTTTAGCTTTTCTTTGGGATGACAAATAGTTGTTTTTAACTCCTCTCTTTGTCTTCGTGTTTCACAGTTTTGACATGGGTGCGTATGACCCTATTTGTTTTTGCACCCTAAAACAAAACAAACAAATGTTGTTGGAGATCCCAAAGTTCAGTGAAAAGCACCAAGAATGACAGGGTGAATGATTGTTTCTGCTTTGTTTGTGACACTTGTTGGACTTTTCAGCTCTTATTATGTAAATGAATGAGGCTGTAACAATTATTTTTTTTTATGTACTTAATGTATGAATAAGGTATAATTTAGTAACATAATTGATCCTCAGATATTGCCCAGTGGAGTATGGCAGATATTTAAAGTCCTGTTCCCATAGTAGTTTTGAGTGATATACAAACTGTGGAGGCTTTTTCTGTAAATTTTAGCATTTAACTAGTGAAAAAGTCAAATAAGGATGGAACAGTTTTTGTATTTAAGGACCACAAATTAATATAATTTGTGTATTTTGTAGTAATTTAATCTCTCCAACCACACAATCTCATCTCAGTAATATTAACACTATTTAAATGTTATGTGTAACCATAGGAGTGGTAGCCCACCCAGGAGACATGCCCCTCAGACTTTGACTCCTGTGAACAATGTGAATGTCGGAGAACTCATCCCAGTGTCCCAAGGTGTTGCTAGTGAAGAACCACATTCTGAGGATGACTCTCTGTCTGTGCCCAGTTATTCTGAGGTTAGTATGTGTGTTTTTAACATGATTTTGTATTACTGCTGGCTGAACAGAAGCTCTATACAAGTTAAATTTTGCAGAATGTTATGGTCCGAATAAGAGGCCCTTGCTGATTTTAAGGGACAGTAGCTTTTTCTCAGGCTGCTGGAGTTGTAATATTCGATAGTGTTTGAGGTTTGCCTAGTGTATTTCATACTCTGTATCCTGTTCTAGTGACGAATGTAAGAAACTGTGTTGATGAAAGTGAAGAGTGTGGCTCCCATCTACTGCATAGAGTGAATGGTTTTCTCTAACATAAATGGCACCGTCTGTGACATATATCACACAAGTGATAAATATTTGGTGAAGGGGTTACAGGGGAGGTGGTAAGGATGTGTCACATAGTTTGAGAGTTGGTAAGTAGATGAGACATCAGGGTACACCAGCAGCGTCAAAAATTCAATGGAATAAATAGTAGCATACATTATTAAACAGTATCATACAGGAGAGAGAATCTTGCTCTTTTTTGATAATGAGTGTAATGTTTCCATGGACTGGTTGAATCACAAAGAAACAAGTCTGGCTTGAATATTGTAAAGTGACTAGATTGATTTCTGGTAAGAAGTCAAAATTTTTCAATCTGCCTTTATGCTAACCTACACTTCGGTGATGTGAAGACATGCCAAGAACACACACGGATCTGATTTCATTATAAACTGTAGATCTCCTTCCCCAAGCAGGATTACTGGGGTAGGTTAATAACACACAAGTTGCCAACGTGGTGTCAAATTGAAAGGGGGGAGGGGGGGGGGGGCTTTCAAATAGGTGGCAGAACATCCTTCTTCAGGGATTTGCAATCAGTCATGCCGTATGAATTTACTTGTGCGTGTGCGCGCCATTCTTGTTTGCAAAATTAAAAAAAATTCATGCATACTAAGATATTTCTTCTGCTACTATCTCAATTGTTTTTGTACCCTAAATCATTTGCTTTGTTATTGGATTACTATAACATGATGTTGTTGTCATTTGAAACGGAGAAGACAACAAGGTTAATTGTAGTGCTTTTCGCTGTTCAGGAACATGATACTGCAGAAAAACTCATGTTAAAGACCTTTTGACCATTCCAGTCCATTTCGAAATGTATCATGTGGAACATAATAAACTACAGGAGAAACGTGATGATTGTGACAAACGTCTTCTACAGATAGGAAGGATGAGCAGAGTGACTAAAGTGTTTCATCTTTTTCCTTGTTGATTGATTTGTTGTAAGAACAAAAGAGTAGAGCATGGATCTAATGTTATGTGGAAAGTCTTTCAGTTTTATAAGACGTCTGTCTCAGGTTTATTGGCTGACACTTGTTGGATGATTTTTTTGGATGTTTCACCAGCACAAGTGGCTGGTGTTGTCAAAGCTTCACCCTCCATCACTTGTAGTGGACTGGAGTCAAGCTGACGGCCACTGATTATACATACCAGTCGCGCCAAGACCTTTTCCATGGTCAATTCTGGTGCAGTTGCACTCTTGGTACATGCAACCATCATTTGCTGGAGTATGGGAACTCAGAACCCATTCAATTTGAGGCTTTCTTGTTTCTTGTTGAAACTATTCTCATGTTTGTATGTTTCTATAGCTTCTTTGAACAAGCGGGTGTGATAGCTCTTCTCTCCAGCCAGAACTTCCATGTCAGCCAAGTGAAAGGGTCCTGGATTTGCGTGCTGTAGTGAGCGACCATTGAAGGTAGCAAGAGGAGAACCGCACCAAAAATTACCACAGAAAAGCCTTTGGACGTCGACGTGCCAGGTACACATAGTGTGCGGCTGCAACCCCTTCTCCGGTGCACCACCAGCAATGAAGCTCTGACAATGCCAGCCACTCATGCTGCAAAACACTAGAAAAATCATCAAACAAATGTCAGCTGAAGAACCAGAGGCAGAAGTCAACAGACAGCTTGTCAAAGATTTAATTATTATACATGGACATTACACTACTAAATGGAAACCTGATACATTCTGAACACTGGCATTATCATCTGTCGAAACTCTGTGTTAGTTTGCATTCTCTCCCATAGTACCACACAGACCATTTTAATTGCATGAATTTCTTAAGCATGGATTTTATCTTTGTTGGTTTGAGGAACAGCTTACAGTTAATTTTGTAATATGCATTTAATGAGGCAATGGACTGAAACAACTGGACTGTTAGCTCACCATGTTAGTTAGCTAAAATCAAAGCTCGAAGTTAGCTTCTGAATATGAGGACACTTCCACCCAGTTACATTACATCCAGAGGTCATTGTTCACTCTTGGGCATCTGAAAACTAAATTTTGATGACCTGTCTATTAAATAGCTTTACTAGTGAAGTGTTAGGGGAATGTACGGTCTAATGATTTTTAATTTAAAGCACACTGTTAGTGTTCATGTAGATCTCAAAATGTGTAACATTCTGTGACCTTTGTATCTTTTCTCTGTGACTGGGACAACCAGAGATTTAATTTACTAAACGAAACATACAGTGTTGCAAGAAAAACTTTTTAATGTCAAATGGATGTATATCAATTTTATGATTTTTCATCCATTGCAGACTGGTGTATGCAAAACTGTACTATTGTACACAGTTTGCCCATTATGTGTTTAGCAAGAGTAATAGAAGGCAGATTTCAGACTACCTAACAGATCAAAAAGAAAATTTCTGTTCCGACACTTACAATGTTGAGTGTTCATGGAAAAAGTTCAAGGCAATCGTAAAATGCGTTTTAGACAGGTACGTGCCGAGTAAAACTGTGAGGGATGGGGAAAACCCACCGTGGTCCAACAACAAAGTTAGGAAACTACTGCGAAAGCAAAGAGACTTAACTGCAAGTTTAAACATAGCCAAAGCCTCTCGGACAAACAGAAGCTAAACAATGTCAATGTTAGCATAAGGAGGGCTATGCGTGAAGCGTTCAGTGAATTCGAAAGTAAAATTTTATGTACCGCCTTGACAGAAAATCCTAGGAAGTTCTGATTTTACGTTAAATCAGCAAGTGGCTCGAAACAGCATATCCAGACACTCTGGGATGATGATGGCATTGAAACAGAGGATGACACGCATAAAGCTGAAATACTAAACACCTTTTTCCAAAGCTGTTTCACAGAGGAAGACCGCACTGCAGTTCCTTCTCTAAATCCTCGCACAAACGAAAAAAATGGCTGACATCGAAATAAGTGTCAAAGGAATAGAAAAGCAACTGAAATCACTCAACAGAGGAAAGTACACTGGACCTGATGGGATACCAATTCGATTCTACACAAAGTACGCGAAAGAACTTGCCCCCCTTCTGACAGCCGTGTACTGAAAGTCTCTAGAGGAACGGGAGGTTCCAAATGATTGGAAAAGAGCACAGGTAGTCCCAGTTTTCGAGAAAGGTCATCGAGCAGATGCGCAAAACTATAGACCTATATCTCTGACATCGATCTGTTCTAGAATTTTAAAACATGTTTTTTGCTCGCATATCATGTCATTTCTGGAAATCCAGAATCTACTCTGTAGGAATCAACATGGATTCCGGAAACAGCGATCGTGTGAGACCCAACTCACTTTATTTGTTCATATGAGATACAGGCTCCCAGGTAGATGCCATTGTCCTTGACTTCCAGAAGGCGTTCAATACAGTTCTGCACTGTTGCCTGATAAACAAAGTAAGATCCTACTGAATATCAGACCATCTATGTGGCTGGATTGAAGAGTTTTTAGCAAACAGAACACAGCATGTTGTTCTCAATGGATAGACGTCTACAGACGTTAGAGAGTAACCTCTGACGTGCCACAGGGGAGTGTTATGGGACCATTGCTTTTCACAATATATATAAATGACCTAGTAGATAGTGTCGGAAGTTCCATGTGGCTTTTCCCGGATGATGCTGTAGTATACAGAGAAGTTGCAGCATTAGAAAAATGCAGCGAAATGCAGGAAGATCTGCAGCAGATAGGCACTTGGCACAGGGAGTGGCAACTGACCCTTAACATAGACAAATGTAATGTATTGCGAATACATAGAAAGAAGGATCCTTTATTGTATGATTATATGATAGCGGAACAAGCACTGGTAGCAGTTACTTCTGTAAAATATCTGGGAGTATGCATGCGGAACAATTTGAAGTGGAATGATCATATAAAATTAATTGTTGGTAATGCGGGTGCCAGGTTGAGATTCATTGGGAGAGTCCTTAGAAAATGTAGTCCATCAACAAAGGAGGTGGCTTACAAAACACTCGTTTGACCTACACTTGAGTATTGCTCATTAGTGTAGGATCCGTACCAGGTCGGGTTGACAGAGGAGATAGAGAAGATCCAAAGAAGAGTGGCGCGTTTTGTCACAGGGTTATTTGGTAAACGTGATAGCATTACGGAGATGTTTAGCAAACTCAAGTGGCAGACTCTGCAAGAGAGGCGCTCTGCATTGCGGTGTAGCTTGCTGTCCAGGTTTCGAGAGGGTGTGTTTCCGGATGAGGTATTGAATATATTGCTTCCCCCTACTTATACCTCCTGAGGAGATCATAAATGTAAAATTAGAGAGATTTGAGCGTGCATGGAAGCTTTCCGGCAGTCATTCTTCCTGCGAACCATATGCGACTGGAACAGGAAAGGGAGGTAATGACAGTGACACGTAAAGTGCCCTCTGCCACACACCGTTTAATGGCTTGCAGAGTATAAATGTAGATGTAGATATACTAAATTAATCAGTATTACTGAATTAAAAAGTTATTTAATTATATGTTTGTAGAAAAAACAGGATACAAACACTTCCCTAATTTAGTGCTATTGTAATGCACTTTTTAAAATTTGTAACAACATGACTAATGAGGTCATTAAGTGCGCATGCTGGTTTATATAGAGTCATATTTTGTGGCAGCTCTTGCTTTATGCTTCCCAATAAATGGATGGAGTGTGCACTGATTGGAAAATTCCGGGCATATTAAAACTGTGTGCCGGACCGGCACATTTTTAATCTGCTGGACTGATGCCACTCCAGCAAATGGTTGTCGGTGTCCTTTTTCCTTTGAGCTGGTTGACTGCAGCAAGTGGGCCCAGCCTGTATGACTGTATTACTTGTATAAGCAGCCTGCAACAGCCTATCTGCAGCATCAATGCCTTTCACATTGACAGTTTGCAGGATTCATGGTGACGATGACATTGTGTTGAATTGTGACTGCTGCTGCTGCTGCTGCTGCTGCTGCTGCTGCTGCTGACAGTCAAAACATGTCAAGCCTCCTGGGTCCATAGATTGCAGAAGCAAGTGGGAAGGTCACTGCAATACAGTATTGAGCTAACAGTAGCTGAGCATAATTCATTCCAGAATGTTACTCGTAGTGCAAAACAGTCGTTAAGTGAAACACTTTATCCCGTATAAATTGCTGTAAAAATATGATAATACATTCCATGCAGAAATAGTACTAAAAGTTTTATCTTATCCAAGCCATTTATTCAAAGAAAATTATAAATACAGTATTACGTACTTTATTATTTACAATATGTAACTAATTCCTTTTTATTATGATGCTATCTATACACATTTGTTTCTGCCGAAGCTTCAACATTTGGCAAAAATGCGCCACACCATTATCGTCAAATAAATTTGTAGCATGTGTAGCCACTGCTTTAGCGGGGTGATGATTTTCAATGTATGATGCAACCTATTCTATGGTTTCAGCATTCCTCTTATTGCTCCAGAAGATTGCTGCTTTGCTGTTAATGGAATGTAGTCTACTCCTGGAGCATTGTTTCAACTTAGATCTCTTTCAGTGTTGTCAAACTCTACACACATTATCATATCTCCCATTTCATCTTCATCTACGTCTTCCATTTCAATAATATTGCCCTCAAGTACATCACCCTTGTATAGGCCCTCTATATACTCCTTCCACCTTTCTGCTTTCCCTCTTTTGCTTAGAACTGGGTTTCCACCTGAGCTCTTGATATTCATACAAGTGGTTCTCTTTTCTCCAAAGGTCTCTTTAATTTTCCTGTAGGCAGTATCTATCTTACCCCTAGTGAGATAAGGCTCTACATCCTTACATTTGTCCTCTAGCCATCCCTGCTTAGCCATTTTGCACTGTCGATCTCATTTTTGAGACATTTGTATTCCTTTTTGCTTGATTCATTTACTGCATTTTTATATTTTCTCCTTTCATCAATTAAATTCAATCTCTCTTCTGTTATCCAAGGATATCTACTAGCCCTCGTCTCTTTACCTACTTGATTCTCTGCTGCCGTCACTCCTTCATCCTTCAGAGCTACCCATTCTTCTTCTACTGTATTTCTTTCCCCCATTCCTGTCAATTGTTCCCTTATGCTCTCCCTGAAACTCTGTACAACCTCTGGTTTAGTCAGTTTATCCAGGTTCCATCTCCTTAAATTTCCACCTTTTTGCAGTTTCTTCAGTTTTAATCTACGGTTCATAACCAATAAATTGTGGTCAGAGTCCACATCTGCCCCTGGAAATGTCTTAAAATTTAAAACCTGGTTCCTAAATCTCTGTCTTATATGATCTATCTGATACCTTCCAGTATCTGCAGGCTTCTTCCATGTATACAACCTTCTTTCATGATTATTGAACCAAGTGTTAGCTATGTGCAAAATTCTACCAGGCGGCTTCCTTTTTCATTTCTTAGCCCCAGTCCATATTCACCTACTAAGTTTCCTTCTCTCCCTTTTTCGCTATTGAATTCCAGTCACCAATGGCTATTAAATTTTCATCTCCCTTCACTACCCAAATAATTTATTTTATCTCGTCATACATTTCATCCATCTCTTCATCTGCGGAGCTAGTTGGCATATAAATTTGTACTACTGTGGTAGGTGTGGGCTTCGTGTCTATCTTGGCCACAATAATGCGTTCACTATGCTGTTTGTTGTAGCTTACCTGCACTCCTATTTTTTTGTTCAGTATTAAACCCACTCCTGCATTACCCCTAGTTGATTTTGTATTTATAACCCTGTATTCACCTGACCAAAAGTCTTGTTCCTCCTGCCACCGAACTTCACTAATTTTCACTATATCTAACTTTAACCTATCCAATTCCCTTTTTAAATTTTCTAACCTACCTGCCCGATTAAGGGATCTGACATTCCATGCTCTGATCCTTAGAATGCCAGTTTTCTTTCCCCTGATAACTACATCGTCCTGAGTAGTACCCGCCCGGAGATCCGAATGGGGGACTATTTTACCTCCAGAATATTTTACCCAAGAGGTCACCATAATCATTTAACCATACAGTAAAGCTGCATGCCTTCGGGGAAAAATTACGGCTGTAGTTTCCCCTTGCTTTCAGCCATTCACAGTACCAGCACAGCAAGACCATTTTGGTTAGTGTTACAAGGCCAGATCAGTCAGTCATACAGACTGTTGCCCCTGCAACTACTGAAAAGGCTGCTGCCCCTCTTCAGGAACCACATGTTTGTCTGCTCTCGACAGATATCCCTCCGTTGTGGCTATCTGTGTCACTGAGGTACGCAAGCCTACCCACCAACAGCAAGGTCCATGGTTCATGGGGATGTTCATATTGTTGAACATTTCCCCTGCAGTGCGCAAACAGCTGGTGACCTCACACTAAATCATCGTCACTCGTTACACAAAACATCGCTAGTTACGCGAGTTTGGGAGGTGCTCATTAAGCGAGGTTCCACAGTACTGGTTTTTAATGCTAGCAGTGTTACCTTAAAAATATGAAACATATAAACTTCAGAGAATTGTTGTATCTTGAAGGCATAGTAACAGAAAGCATCAAACTTGTTACTTTTCAGATTGGAGGAGAAATAGAAATTTTATTCTGTCATGGTCAAAGCTCAAAAACAAACAGATGAAATGAATTAGGGAACACAATAAAAGTAGTAAAGAATTCTATTTGATTGAATTGTGAAGAAGTCAAATAAAAGAAAGATATCATGGTGTTCTTGCAGTGAAATAAATCAATGTAAGAGTTGATGCCACTGAGTGTGAATTTTGAAGTAAAGGAGTTGTTGGATGGAAAGTTTGACTGTTGTATTTGAGCTGAAATTTTACATGATTTTCTGAAATTATCATCCAAAAGCTTCAGAGTAGTGCATAATACTGTTAGTGCTAGAATATCTTTTGCAGGACACTGACCGAGCTGCTGCAGCTCTTCTGGCGACACAGAAGCTATTGCAGTCAAATCTAGTGGACATGTCCCCACATGAATTGACGTCCTCTAGAAGTACGCAAGACAGCCATGGTCACTACCAAGTTAATGGTGAGTACACTATCTCCTACAGGTAATTTTTGAAGTTACTGTTAATACTGTACTTGTAGTGTTGGATACAATTCAGCTTACTAAGTTGACAGTTTATAATTGAGAGTCCATCTGATAAGATATTGTTTGACTCATTGTATCTTAAATCCTGCTTATTTTGTTATGCAAATTGTTTAAGACACTGGGAAGAGTGGTGTTTAAATCTTTATCCAGCCCTATGGATTTATATTTTGCAGCAGTTACCTTGCTCACTTCATGCAAATACCAAAACGATTCCTTTAAATACACCACAGTAAATTTCGTGTCACTCTGTGTTCAACTAAGCTCATTTCTTATTTTAAGATCCCTATGTTCACAGAACATTATCATCTTCTAACCTTGATTTATCCTCACATTACAGTGTTCATTGTCAGTAACATCATAATAAATGCACGTGAATTCTGAGTTGTATCATCCATTTACATTTTTATCGACCTAACATATATGACAATTCATAGTTGAACATAAGATGTGCATAACAAAATGGGAGTGGCTAAAAGGGAAGTAATGAGGAACACAAATTTCTTAAAGACATTGGCATTTAAATTATCAAGTAGTAGCAGATATAGTAACACAAGTGACAAGAATGCTAGTTTTCAGAATCAGGGGGCTTCCTGTACAGTATCCACTAGCTGGGAGATGACTCATGGCCTCATATTCTCATTCATCAAGAGAGGACAGATTGGAAGAAACTAGACCATTTAAGAATTAATCTGAAAATCTGCAGTGGCAGAAGGCCAAGGAGTAGAGATCATAAAAGGATGAGAGTAAAATTAGCTTCCTTTGGTTCAAAAAATTAAAATATTTTATAAGAGATCTAAAAGTTAGTGATGAAAGATATAGTTTCTGAGAAGAAACTCGGAGGCCAAGAAAAATTAACACAGATTAAGACCAGGTGGATGGTGAGAATTTTGACATGCTGTAAAGCCAGTTCTCACCTGCAGAGTTCTCAGAGGCTAGTGTCTGTAAGAATAATCCAGATGGCATGCATAATGAAACAAGCACTGAGGTCGCAACTTTCATGTTGTACAGCATGCTTTACAACAGGATATTGTGTGTTGCCAATGTACACCCACTGTGTCTGTCCATTCATCCTGACTGATAACTTAGCGGTAGTCATGCCAATGTAAAAGACCGAACATTGTTTAAATAACAGCTGGTACACGACCTGTGTCATTTCACAGGTAGCTCTCCCTTTGATAGTACACGTTTTACTAGTTACAGGATTGGTATAAGTAGTGGTCCGTGCATAGGGCAAGTCTTACAGTATGGACAGTCACAGGCATAGGAGCTATAGGGTAGGGAAATGGGTGCAAGAGGAGGATAGGGTATGACCAGGATATTGCACTGAAGACCAGTATAGTACTGAGTGACAAGAGGTGTACTCCTAAGCTGTTTTGTGGAGGGATCAGCAGTAATAGCATTGGATGTGATGACTCAGGAAATCTGCTTTTCTACTATGCTGGTGGGTTAGTTACATACAGTGCAGGCTGAGATGAGAAAGTTGGTGTGTTGCTGTAAAGCAGGGCCAGCCATGGCATGCCAAATTTAACACGCCTTGAGTGTGAAGGCCACATGTGGGCGAGACTCGCCTGTATCAGCTTTCACATTCGTTCCCAGAAGTACTAGGTACAGCGCAACATTTCATTTACTACTGCAGCGTAGTATTTTTCAGTTGGCACAACTCTCTTCAGCTCGACAGATTCGGACTCAAAGCTATCGGAGGTGGCGGTCATTTGTGTGTGAAGTGAGCTAGCTTGTGTGAATGAATGTTTATGTTTCCATTTCTGAAAAAGGCTTTGGCTGAAAGCTAGATATGTAACAGTCTATCTGTTTTGCCTGTCTGCAACTTAGCTTGTCGTCTTCATGGTGAGTAGGAATATATCTTTTCCTTATATTGTTGTTATTCCACTGTCAGTTACAACAGTTTTTGATGGAACAAAGAATGTGGAGAATTTATATATAGACAAAGTATGTTATTAAGCCAAGGGGCATACATGGAACAATTTTTTGATTTAAAACTCACTATTGTTAAAGTTATGAAGGAAAAAGGAGTGAAGGATTGAAAATCAGGACATCCAGAATGGATTGCAGACCTAGCATTTTAAGTGGACTTGACTGCACCCTGGCCACTGTAAGGCATTGCAAGGTGAGAAAAAACTTCTTTCTGATTTGAGAGGGTTTCATTTAAAAAGAAAATTACATTATTGAAAGGACAAACTCTGATGAACACAGTACAGTTCTCTAAGCTCACTGCCATTAAAGAAAAGAGGTTTGAAGAAATCATTGCGGCCTTTAAAGAATTAAAAGGATAATTAAAAGGATAATTGCTTGCCTTTTCAGTTGAAAGAGCCCTTGTGCAAGTGCAGATATAACTGATTGAACTTGAGGTAATTCCCATTTTAATGACAAATCCTTTTACGTCAAAACTTTCCAGGACTTCTGCATTACTTTCCTCAAGTAGAGTTTTCATGTCCTCATAATGAGGTTGCAAAATTGCTACAAATTTTGATTGATATTTTTATAAGAAAGACATTTTTATTATGAAACTAAATAAATCACAGTTTCGTGGCGTCCCAAGTGCGAAAATCTGAGGAATTGTCTGTATCTTTCCATACACCGACAGTACATACCAGATAAGAATTATGCCTTCATTATGGCAAAAATAATTTGCATGGCTACTTAAATGTGGCACGTTCGCAGTAACCTCTTTTTCCCCTCCTAGTGCTAAGATATCTTGCCGTGACAGTAAGGGAAATGTGTGGAGAGGCCAAGTGCTATGGCACTTGTGCCATGTCATGGCTCATAAGCCTGGTCCTTGGCCATCCCTGCTGTAAAGTCTGCATCTGAACAAATTCCACGGCTGTATGGGAAGTTTTGTCATGGAAAGGACGACAACTGTGAAAACATTAGTGCTGTTTGTTAGTGGATTTAATGTGAACAGAAGTGTGTTGCTGACCTTCAGTGAGGATGAGGTAAACATCGAGGCAAGTGGCATGGGATTTTGAGCAGGACCCTGTGAAGTTTATTTGGCAGATCTGATGTACGAGGGTCATTCAGTAATTAGAGAGACAAATTGGTCTGGAGAAAAAGCATTTATTTTTACAAAACAATACTTTTTCTACTTTTCAACATAATCCCCTTCAACATTTATGCACTTGTTTCAAAGCTTTTTTATTCCAACTGCAAATAACTCTTTATCTCTATGTTTGAACCAACTTCCCACAAACTTTTCATATCCTCGTTGTCCTGGAACCTTATCCCACATAATGCCTCCTTCAGTGCACCAAACAAATGGAAATCACTAGGTGCTAAATCAGAACTGTAAGGGGAATGAGGCAGTACTTTGCAGCCCCTTTTGTCGATGGTTTCATGGGTTAGTTGAGCAATATGAGGACGTGCGTTGTCTTGCTGGAGAATCACACCTCTCCTCTGAGATCCACATCATCTTGTGATGAAACAAGCTGGGATTTCTTTACTTCCTCTCTTGTTTTGCCATCTGCCTCCTTAAATTCATTTTTTCATTTTTGACTCATTACCATTAACATACAAGAGTATAATCTATAATTTCATAAAAGAGAAAGGTTGGCCCTCAGTCTTAATGAATATAGCACCAGATTTAATTTTGTGCTTAGTTTGTGTATGTAATCAGTTTCCTAATTTATTTCGACTATTCCTCATTAATATATTTTGTTATAGGGTGAAATCAGTAATTGTTTCATGACCTAAAGTCTATTGTTGAATTACAAACAAATATAAATTCTGCACTAATTATAAACATTTGGAAGAACCACCACTAGGATTCTTTAAGTATTTATTTGGCTCTATTCGAAAACATATTTGCAAAGCCAGCCCTTAATTAATTCCAACATTTTACCAGGTTTGTCAAAAGCATTGTTTGCGTGATTGTCTTTTAATTTTGTTATTTAAACAAATAATTCAGCCTAATGTTTATGGTAAAAGAAACAGTTAAAAAAAGTAATTTTTAAATGGATTCAGTTAATTGAATGAGTTATGTTTTAATAGTAATTCCTGTAAATTAAACATCGAACAATTTATAGGTTCAGTATCTGTTGTTGTGAGGATATATAAAGGCTTGACTTTTGGTCCTGAGATAGTCAGTCCATGGCCAATTTTCAGACGAGAAACGTGTATTCGTTGGATCAACAACAATACATCAACAGAACCGTGAAATAAATATAACACAAATAGGCCGTGTGTTAAAATAATGACAGTGTCTATTCAATAGCGTCACATGTACCGTATTATTCTGAAAGAACTGTGTGGTTAGGTTTGATTGCTCATAGATGTTCAATGGTAAATTGTTGTAGCAGTACGCTGATGTTTTCGTGTAAACTATTAATGAGCCTTATCGAAAGTTAACCAATAGTGAACTGGCCATATTAACTGTGTAATATGGTGGGGGGGGGGGGGGGGGAGGGGGAGGGAGAGGGGGGGGTTGTGGGCAGTGGAAGTAAAGAACTGTGAAACGTAACTATGCAACTGTCGGCTATGTCGATTACAGTAGTCAGTTTGGAACTTCCACCCTCCATTTTTCAGTGAGTATAGCAATGCATTACATAGACACCGAAGACTATCAACAAAGAAATTAAAGCAGGCGAATGTCAGTTTCTCTCTCATGGTTGGCTTCACCTTGTTTAAAAGCAAATCAAAGTAGTATTGGATGTTCATTGTACAAAACTGGACCTTCAGCATCCCAAAACACCATTAGCATTACTTTTTTGTGCTGATGCTTGGGTTTTGAAATTTTTTCTAGACAGGTGGGTTGGTGTGCTTCCACTCCCTGCTTTGTCTTTTTGATTCTAGCTCATAATAGTGAACCCAAGTTTCATCAAAAGTTAAAATTTTGTTGAAGTGCTTACCTTCTCTATCGTAATGTTCCTTTAGCTCTGTGCACACTCTCAACCTTGCTTTCTTGTGTAGCAACATCAACTCCTTTGGGACCCATCTTGTACATGTTTCGCGGTACTTCAGCTTGTTACAGATAATGTTATGAACTGTACCAGTACTAATCTCAACCTTATCAACTATCACACGGCGGTAGGCATGAATAATGTCATCAGTTCAACTTTCAAGTGAGATAGTTGAAACTGAAATTACAATGAAATGAACACCCTTAGCTGCTTACAGGCGTTGACATACGTCAACGGGGACAGATGAAAATGTGTGCCTCGACCGGAACTCGAACCCGGGATCTCCTGCTTACATGGCAGACGCTATATCCATCTGAGCCACCGAGGACACAGAGGATAGAGCGACTGCAGGGATTTATCTGTGGCACGCCTCCCGCGAAACCCACATTCTCAGCGTATTGTCCCGCACTACATTCGTAGTGCCCCCACCCATTATACTCATTACTCGCGGCGTGTTGCTGATTCCTGTAAGAGTTTGGGCACTGTTTGTGCATTCGCGGGAGGCGTGCCAGAGATAAATCCCTGCAGTTGCGCTATCCTTTGTGTCCTCGGTGGCTCAGATGGATGGAGCGTCTGCCATCTAAGCAGGAGATCCCGGATTCGAGTCCCAGTCGGGGCACACATTTTCATCTGCAGCTAAGGGTGTTCATTTCATTGTAACGAGCTGCTTGGTCACCGATGGTATCTGTTCTTTTGGACATGTTCGAAAGAATAGATAACATCTTAGTAAATATATATAGTTGAAACTGCAACTGGTCGGCCAGAACGGTGTTAGTCAGTCACTGAATTGATCTACCCACTTATAAAAATTTGCATGATTCATACAACCTTCACCATAAACTTCAGACATTCTACAGTATATATTCACTGGTTTCTCGCCTTCAGCAAGTAAAAAACTAATAACAGAACGTTATTCAAGTAACGCGGACATTTGAAGCGGACTCGCCATCTTAAAAATGTATTTTTGAGGTTATAAACAAAATAATGTTGATACATCAGCTGATCAGGGCTCATCCCAGTGATGCCAACTTAAGGCCATAAAAGTACCAAACTTTGCCCTACTAACAGTTTTTTCCCCAGACCAATTTCTCTCTTTAATTATTAAATGACCCTCGTAAATATGGTAATGGAAAGTGTTTGTAGAATGTAGATAATTTAGAAGCAAAGGTAATGAGTCACTAAATAGTAGAGGTGTTGCATCATAGACAAGCACTGGCTGAGTAAATTGTGCCAGGCTGCAGTTCTGCAAGTTGATTCTTATGAGTGAGTGGTTGTCAGATGGAATTGATGAGGGGAGAACAGAGGCGGGGAGTGGGAGGCAGGGCAGCTGACAGTCGGAGGAAGGCAGCAAGTGTGGGATAGGAATATGACATGTATACTGGCAGTGGTGAGTTTGTACATCAAACGGTGGTGGTGGTGGTGGTGGTGGTGGTGTCCAAACAGAGGACGGAGAGTGTGCAGGGTTGTCAGATCTGCACTTGGCCAAAGTTTGGTAGTGGCCTTTCATTCAGATCCACAGCTGGTTGGTGGTCATGCCCTCATAAAAAGCCATGCAGAAATTGCAGCAGAGCTACTTTCCAAGACATGACTTCTTTCACAAGTGGTTCTGCCCCTGATGGGATAGGATAAGTCTGTAACAGGAATGAAATAGGATGTGCTGGGTGAACATATCTTAGCAGATCTTGCACCTGAGTCTTCCAAAGGGATATGACTCATGGCGAGGAGTTGGGAATGGTTGTAGCTTAAGGATTGGTCAGTATGTTGCTTGGACTGAACGGCAGCAACAAGTTACAACTTGAGGGAGGGGGGATTGTGGGTAGGATGTTCTTAATTCCTCTTGACAACAGACAGTTGAAGCCAAAGGAATTGGCTTAGTTGTTCCAGTTCAGGATGGTACTGGATGATTTGTAGTTACAACTGCCTGTCGAGGACAACTTACGGGGATGTGAGGAAATAGTGTACAAAATATGCCTAAAGACTAACTTTTGGAGGGAAAATAGCACCAGTTGGCTAATGCCTAATTGGGGGGGGGGGGGGGGGGGGATATATATTGGTAGTTGGTGAAGGCCTTACTGAGAACTGCAGCATACTGGGCAAGAGAATTCTCATCATTGCAGATGTACCATCCACAGCTCACCAGTGCTGGAGTTCCTACCACATTCATGTCTCGTGCACCTGCCTGCCTCCCTCAAATTATCTGCCATTCTTCCTCAACCCTCCCTTCCACTCCCCACCTCCTTCCTTCCCCTTACCCACTGCACCCTACACAACCTCTTGCCCTAGTCAATATCCAGAACTGCAGTCCCAGAACAGTGCACTCACACACTGGTACAGCAACGTTGTACCAGGTGTGTGTGTGTGTGTGTGTGTGTGTGTGTGTGTGTGTGTGTGTGTGTGTCCTTTGCCTAAATAAAAGAATGCATCTAAAAGCCATCAAAGTATTAATATGTAAATTAGTAATATGCTGATGTTATTTCATATTGGATATATCGTGACTTGAGACCTCAGTTCCTTTTGTACTTAGTTCTGAAATTGTCTTTTTTGGGATGTGTACAGTTGCCTGATGGCTAGAAGTCCCTCTTCATTTGTTTAAAGCTTGATTTGAGTCGTCGTTCACTGTACTGTATTTTGTATGTGACAGGTGAAGTTCGTGAGGCACTGTTCACTGTGCTAGCCTTGAAAGAAGAGTTGCAGGCAGAGTCGAGATCACTGAAGAAGCTGGTGGAGCAGATGCAAGAAACAAATACACATCTGCAAGCTGAAATGTCGGAGAAACAAAGGCAGCACACTGAAAAGACGGAGAGACTGGAGGCTCGCATACAAGCTCTTGCTAGGTGTGTAATCTGAGTGATACATCAAATTCATTCGTGCAAATTATATTGTAGCCAGAAACTGGAGGAAATACAGATAATATTTATGATTTAACCACAGAAGTCGTAACATTTTAAGAAGAGAACTGTTGAAAGGAAGAAAATTTGACCTGTAATACTTCGTAGAAAGAAAAGATAACAGTAATAATTAATGGTAAAATGTCTTTCCTACAAAGTTCCCCTTATTTCCTCCCCTTCGTTGTACCCACACAGCTTTCATGTTAGCCTTACATTGTCAATAAAGCTGTGCCCTAGAGAAAGTCCTCATAAGTCAGTCATTATTGATGAACTATCCAAATATAAAGGAAGTGGTGGTTATGAAATTGAGTCACTAAAAATGAACATTATCAAAGTTATCTGATACTATTTCATAGTTCATTACTTTTATACAGATAGAAAGGTAATCTCTAATAAAAATTAAAGAATATTTTACAGTGTCTTATGACAAATATGTGAGCAAGATGGAGAGGCCTGGGGAGGACGCATCATGCTTCAGTAGCAGATAGAAAATTGCTATGAATGCAAAGAGTGCTCTATTGCACAGTTGAACTAAACCAAAATAATTGTAATGAGAGCAGCATAAGAAACACAGAATGAATTCAAATTTAAAACTTTGTATACCAATCAGTCAATAAAACCTAAGAAACATTGGTGTTACTCAGCCAGTACCTGAATCAAAATCATCAATACAGTCACTCAGTCAGAAGAACTTCAAATACTGGTGGAGTAATGCATTCAGACTTCACAGTATAACTTCTTGCCTACTAGCAATACAAAAATGTTTAATAAAATTTAATCCCTTTCTTATTTTCAGTATATGTTTGTCCTGAAAACAATGGCTTATGTCAGTAGTTAAACCTGTATTATTGCCAAACATACTAGAAAGAAGATGAATATTTTTGGTAGAAAATGGACATCAAAAACACCAATTTGGTAAAATTGTAGTCACATGTATGACAAATTCTTTAATTCAATTGAATATAACAGTGGTGTTTAGTTTGTAGAGCATATGTAGTTTAGAGTTAGAATAGCAGAGATGCAGAGTTCAGTTCCAGGTTTAGTTGTAATTTTTAGGCTGTTTGATATCTCTAGCTTGTTGAACATAATGCAACAATTGCATCAGGTCTTATACAGAACACATGCAATTAGTTAATGTTGTTGTTGTGGTCTTCAGTATAGAGACTGATTTTATGCAACTCTCCATGTACCCTATCCTGTGCAGGCTTCTTCATCTCCAAGTAATTACTGCAACCTACATCCTTTTGAATGTGCTTCGTTGATTCATCTCTTTGTCTCCCTCTACAATTTTTACCTTCCACGCTGCCCTCCAATACTAGATTGGTGATTACTTGATGCCTCAAAACATGTCCTACCAACCAATTCCTTCTTCTAGTCAAGTTGTGCCTCAAATTCCTCTTCTCCCCAATTCTGTTAAGTACAACCTCATTAGTTGCATGATCAACCCATCTAATCTTCAGCATTCTACTGTAGCACCACATTTCGAAAGCTTCTATTCTCTTCTTGTCTAAACTATGTATCATCCATACATGGCTATGCTCCATACCAATACTTTCAGAAAAAAATTCCTGACACTTAAATCTATACTCAATGTTAACAAATTTCTCTTCTTCAGAGATGCTTTCATTGCCATTGCCAGTCTACATTTTATATCGTCCCTACTTCGACCGTCATCAGTTATTTCTTCCCAAATAGCAAAACTCGTTTCCTAATCTAATTCCCGCAGCATCACCTGATTTAATTTGATTAATTTCATTATTGTTGTTTTGCATTTGTTGATGTTCATCTTATATCCTCCTTGCAAGACACTGTCCATTCTGTTCAGCTGCCCTTCCAGGTCCTTTGCTGTCTGACAGAATTACAATGTTGTTGGGAAACCTCAAAGTTTTTATTTCTTCTCCATGGATTTTAATTCCTACTCCAAATTTTTCTTTTGCTATCAGTAGTTCTAATGGAATGTTGTTTACTCTTTCAGTACTCAGTCAAACTCATCACCACCCCTGCGGGTCCGGGGATTAGAATAGGCCCGAGGTATTCCTGCCTGTCGTAAGAAGCGACTAAACGGAGTCCCTCCCCCTCAAGATGGTAGTTTGCGCCTGCGTTCGGAGACGGACGGTTCCACGACTTATGTTTGTGGTCATTTTGGTTTTTCGCTTATTCTGGTTTCTTCCTTCCTTTGTTTGGTTCCCTTCTTTGTCCTTCTCCCTCTCACGTCTTCCTTCCTTTTTACTTTGCCTCCTCCTCCTCCTCCTCCTTGCCTCCTCCTCCTCCTTGCCTCCTCCTCCTCCTTGCCTCCTCCTCCTCCTTGCCTCCTCCTCCTCCTTGCCTCCTCCTCCTCCTTGCCTCCTCCTCCTCCTTGCCTCCTCCTCCTCCTTGCCTCCTCCTCCTCCTTGCCTCCTCCTCCTCCTTGCCTCCTCCTCCTCCTTGCCGCCGCCTCCTCCTCCTCCTCCTCCTCCTCCTTGCCGCCGCCTCCTCCTCCTCCTCCTCCTCCTCCTTGCCGCCGCCTCCTCCTTCTCCTTGCCGCCTCCTTCTCCTCCTCCTTCTCCTTGCCGCCTCCTTCTCCTCCTCCTTCTCCTTGCCGCCTCCTTCTCCTTGCCGCCTCCTTCTCCTCCTCCTTCTCCTTGCCGCCTCCTCCTCCTCCTCCTCCTCCTTGCCACCTCCTCCTCCTCCTCCTCCTTGCCACCTCCTCCTCCTTGCCACCTCCTCCTCCTCCTCCTCCTCCTCCTCCTCCTCCTTCCCGCCGCCTCCTCCTCCTCATCCTCCTCCTCCTCCTCGCCTCCTACTCCTCCTCGCCTCGCCGTTTGAGACAGTTTGTCCTTTCTCTCCCTTTTTTTCCTATTCTTCTTTCCTCCTTGTGCTTGCCTGAAGGCCGACCCACGCGTTCGCACGCTTAGCCGCTGACGGGGTAACGCGTAATTCCCCACCCTAGGTAGACAAGTAAGGCACGCACATACCCCCGGTAAAGGCCAGGCTCAGGGAGGGGTGATTGCCTGAGCTGACACCTTCCGACCATGCCAGTTGGTCCCTCCATCCGTTTCTCAGGAGGTGTGACCTGAGGTGTAAACATTCACTTAAGGCGGGAGTGCCCTCTGAGAGGGTCCCCACAAGGAAGGAGCGCGCCATCGGAGACGCTGGCAATCATGGTAGATTCCTCCGCAATGGATTTCTCGTCTTCTTCTCTCTCGACTTCTGCCCAAAAACGGAAACTTGACCAACCACCAGTGATAAAAGTACTACTGCCTGTCCCAAAGTTCCTCATAGTTTCTAGATCTGAGGACGGAAAGGATTTTTCATCTGTCAACCCTTTCGTTATTCAGAATGGCGTAGATGCCATAGCCAGATCTGTCAAGTCTTGTACCAGGATGCGTAACGGTACCTTGTTGTTAGAAACTGAGAGCGCCTTTCAGGCACAAAAACTGCTTTGGGCCACACTCCTGTACACGTTCCCTGTCTGGGTGGAGGCTCACTGCACTTTGAATTCATCGCGTGGTGTGGTCTATACTAGATCCCTCGATGGATTGACTGACGAGGAGATTCAGTCTTTCCTCACTGAGCAGGGCATGACGGCTGTCCATAGGGTCATGAAAAAGGTAAACAATGACCTTGCACCGACCCGGACACTTTTCTTTGACCTTTGATAGTGTTTAGCTGCCGTCACGCATCAAAGCGGGCTATGAGGTTATTACTGTTCGCCCCTATGTCCCAACACCTATGCGCTGCTACCAGTGTCACCGTTTTAATCACACTCGCCAGTCTTGTTCTAATTCGGCTAAATGCGTCACTTGTGGCAGGGACGCCCATGAGGGTGACTGTCCACCTCCGTCTCCTCGTTGCATGAACTGTCAGGGTGACCATGCAGCATCCTCCCGCGACTGTCCCATCTACAAGGATGAACACTGTATACAGGAAATTCGGGTCAAAGAGAAAGTGTCCACCTTGGCTGCTCGCAAGCTATTTGCTAGTAGGAAGCCCACACTGCTCCCAGCGGGGAAATACAATACTGTCCTCGCCTCGCCTCGCCTCGCCTCTCCTCTGACTACCAGGGAGGTGTCGACGCAGACATGCAACCTGACTTTTAGCACTAAGGTCGTCCGTTCGGCCAGTGCTAATATTGCCTGGGCAACATCTCCTCTTCCTCCCATCACCCCTAAAACACAAGCACCTTCATCAGCTTCTGCCAAGACTAAGACTCAGAATCAGATGCACGGGCCTTCAAGAAGGAACCGTACCTCAAACTCCCAGCCATCGACCAGTACTTAAACGACCTTCCAAGAAGGCTCATAGGAAACAGTTTTCCTTCTCCGCCACGGCGCGTTTCTTCTCCTGCGCCACCCAGCGGTTGCTGCCCCAGGCCATCATCTGTTTCACCTGGCCGCACCGCTGGTAGCCGAACATCTGGCCGTTCACCAGCGGAGGAAGCTCCCCCTCCCGACCATCTTAACATGATGGCCGATGAACCTATTGAACAAATGGCAGTGCTCGCTTGAAGCCAGGCCCTCAGTGGCCTTCGAGGTGATCTCTTCTTGCTTCTCTTTTTTCTTTTTCTTCTCACGATGGCACTTCTTCATTGGAATATTCGCGGCATTCACTCCAACCGAGAGGACTTAAAGTTGCTGCTACGCTTGCACTGTCCACTCGTCGTAGCTCTCCGGGAAACGAAGCTACGCCCATGCGATCACATTGACTTGGCACATTGTGCCTCTGTGTGTTTTGACCTACCCCCTGTGGCAGGTATTCCGGCTCATGGAGGGGTTATGTTGCTGGTCCGGGATGATATTTACTACGATCCCATCACATTGCACACCGACCTGCAGGTAGTTGCCGTCCGAATTACTCTCCCCACTTTTACATTTTCCATTTGTACCATTTACACTTCGTTGTCTGCCGTTACCAGGGCAGAGATGATGCAAATTATTGCGCAGCTACCTGCACCATTTTTGTTGACTGGAGACTTCAATGCCCACCATCCCCCTTGTGGCTCTCCAGCATCCTGCCCGAGAGGCTCCCTGTTAGCAGACCTTTTCAACCACCTCAATCTTGTCTGATTGCGAACGGCTGAAAGCAAGGGGAAACTACAGCCGTAATTTTTCCCGAGGACATGCAGCTCTACTGTATGATTAAATGGTGATGGCGTCCTCTTGGGTAAAATATTCCGGAGGTAAAATAGTCCCCCATTCGGATCTCCGGGCGGGGACTACTCAGGAGGACGTCGTTATCAGGAGAAAAAAAAACTGGCATTCTACGAATCGGAGCGTGGAATGTCAGATCCCTTAATCGGGCAGGTAGGTTAGAAAATTTAAAAAGGGAAATGGATAGGTTAAAGTTAGATACAGTGGGAATTAGTGAAGTTCGGTGGCAGGAGGAACAAGACTTCTGGTCAGGTGATTACAGGGTTATAAATACAAAATCAAATAGGGGTAATGCAGGAGTAGGTTTAATAATGAATAAAAAAATAGGAGTGCGGGTTAGCTACTACAAACAGCATAGTGAACGCATTATTGTGGCCAAGATAGACACAAAGCCCATGCCTACTACAGTAGTACAAGTTTATATGCCAACTACCTCTGCAGATGATGAAGAAATAGATGAAATGTATGACGAGATAAAAGAAATTATTCAGGTGGTGAAGGGAGACGAAAATTTAATAGTCATGGGTGACTGGAATTCGTCAGTAGGAAAAGGGAGAGAAGGAAACATAGTAGGTGAATATGGATTGGGGGGAAGGAATGAAAGAGGAAGCCGCCTTGTAGAATTTTGCACAGAGCATAACTTAATCATAGCCAACACTTGGTTCAAGAATCATAAAAGAAGGTTGTATACCTGGAAGAATCCTGGAGATACTAAAAGGTATCAGATAGATTATATAATGGTAAGACAGAGATTTAGGAACCAGGTTTTAAATTGTAAGACATTTCCTGGGGCAGATGTGGATTCTGACCACAATCGATTGGTTATGAACTGCAGATTGAAACTGAAGAAACTGCAAAAAGGTGGGAATTTAAGGAGATGGGACCTGGATAAACTGAAAGAACCAGAGGTTGTAGAGAGTTTCAGGGAGAGCATAAGGGAACAATTGACAGGAATGGGGGAAAGAAATACAGTAGAAGAAGAATGGGTAGCTCTGAGGGATGAAGTAGTGAAGGCAGCAGAGGATCAAGTAGGTAAAAAGACGAGGGCTAATAGAAATCCTTGGGTAACAGAAGAAATATTGAATTTAATTGATGAAAGGAGAAAATATAAAAATGCAGTAAATGAAGCAGGCAAAAAGGAATACAAACGTCTCAGAAATGACATCGACAGGAAGTGCAAAATGGCTAAGCAGGGATGGATAGAGGACAAATGTAAGGATGTAGAGGCTTGTCTCACCAAGGGTAAGATAGATACTGCCTACAGGAAAATTAAAGAGACCTTTGGAGAGAAGAGAACCACTTGTATGAATATCAAGAGCTCAGATGGCAACCCAGTTCTAAGCAAAGAAGGGAAGGCAGAAAGGTGGAAGGAGTATATAGAGGGTTTATACAAGGGCGATGTACTTGAGGACAATATTATGGAAATGGAAGAGGATGTAGATGAAGACGAAATGGGAGATACGATACTGCGTGAAGAGTTTGACAGAGCACTGAAATACCTGAGTCGAAACAAGGCCCCGGGAGTAGACAACATTCCATTTGAACTACTGATGGCCTCAGGAGAGCCAGTCATGACAAAACTCTACCATCTGGTGAGCACGATGTATGAGACAGGCGAAATACCCTCAGACTTAAAGAAGAATATAATAATTCCAATCCCAAAGAAAGCAGGTGTTGACAGATGTGAAAATTACCGAACTATCAGTTTAATAAGTCACAGCTGCAAAATACTAACGCGAATTCTTTACAGACGAATAGAAAAACTGGTAGAAGCCGACCTCGGGGAAGATCAGTTTGGATTCCGTAGAAATGTTGGAACACGTGAGGCAATACTGACCTTACAACTTATCTTAGAAGAAAGATTAAGAAAAGGCAAACCTACGTTTCTAGCATTTGTAGACTTAGAGAAAGCTTTTGACAATGTTAACTGGAATACTCTCTTTCAAATTCTGAAGGTGGCAGGGGTAAAATACAGGGAGCGAAAGGCTATTTACAGTTTGTACAGAAACCAGATGGCAGTTATAAGAGTCGAGGGGCATGAAAGGGAAGCAGTGGTTGGGAAAGGAGTAAGACAGGGTTGTAGCCTCTCCCCGATGTTATTCAATCTGTATATTGAGCAAGCAGTAAAGGAAACAAAAGAAAAATTTGGTGTAGGTATTAAAATTCAAGGAGAAGAAGTAAAAACTTTGAGATTCACCGATGACATTGTAATTCTGTCAGAGACAGCAAAGGACTTGGAAGAGCAGTTGAACGGAATGGACAGTGTCTTGAAAGGAGGATATAAGATGAACATCAACAAAAGCAAAACGAGGATAATGGAATGTAGTCAAATTAAGTCAGGTGATGCTGAGGGAGTTGGATTAGGAAATGAGACACTTAAAGTAGTAAAGGAGTTTTGCTATTTAGGGAGTAAAATAACCGATGATGGTCGAAGTAGAGGGGATATAAAATGTAGACTGGCAATGGCAAGGAAAGCGTTTCTCAAGAAGAGGAATTTGTTAACATCGAGTATAGATTTAAGTGTCAGGAAGTCGTTTCTGAAAGTATTTGTATGGGGTGTAGCCATGTATGGAAGTGAAACATGGACGATAACTAGTTTGGACAAGAAGAGAATAGAAGCTTTCGAATTGTGGTGCTACAGAAGAATGCTGAAGATAAGGTGGTAGATCACGTAACTAATGAGGAGGTATTGAATAGGATTGGGGAGAAGAGAAGTTTGTGGCACAACTTGACTGGAAGAAGGGATCGGTTGGTAGGACATGTTTTGAGGCATCAAGGAATCACAAATATAGCATTGGAGGGCAGTGTGGAGGGTAAAAATCGTAGAGGGAGACCAAGAGATGAATACACTAAGCAGATTCAGAAGGATGTAGGTTGCAGTAGATACTGGGAGATGAAGAAGCTTGCACAGGATAGAGTAGCATGGAGAGCTGCATCAAACCAGTCTCAGGACTGAAGACCACAACAACAACAACAATCTTGTCTGCCTCAATACTGGTGCCCCTACTTTTCTTTCCGACACAACTCACACCTATTCCCATTTAGACCTCTCTATATGTACTACCCAACTTGCACGCCGGTTTGAGTGGTACGCACTTTCTGATACGTATTCGAGCGACCACTTCCCTTGTGTTATCCATCTTCTGCATCATAGCCCCTCTCCATGCTCAAATAGTTGGAACATCTCCAAAGCAGACTGGGGGCTCTTCTCTTCCAGGGCGACCTTTCAGGATCAAACCTTCGCAAGCTCCGTTAGTCAGGTTGCACACCTCACAGAAGTTATTCTCACTGCTGCTGAAAATTCCATCCCTCACACTACTTCTTCTCCACGTCGCGTACCGGTCCCCTGGTGGACCACGCTTTACGTGCTCGTCGACGTGCTTTACACACCTTTAAACGCCACCCTACGATGGCGAATTGTATCAATTATAAATGATTGCGTGCACAGTGTCGTCGTGTTATTAAAGAAAGCCAGCTGGGCTGCTTTCACAAACACCTTCAAAAGTTTTACTCCTTCTTCTGTTGTCTGGGGTAGCCTGGCCGGCTATCTGGCGCTAAGGTACACTCACCAGTTTCTGGCTTGATGGTCGCGAATGACGTCCTTGTGGCCCTTGAGGATGTCTCCAATGCCTTCGGCCACTTTTTCGCAGAGGTTTCGAAATCTGCTCATTACCACCCTGCTTCCTCCCCCGAAAACAGGCAGAGGAGGCAAGGCCACCTAACTTGCGCTCCTCGAATCATTAACCATGCGGGAACTCGAAAATGCACTTGCCCGGTCACGGTCCTCCACTCCAGGGCCTGATTCTATTCATATTCAGATGCTGAAGAACCTTTCTCCTGCGGGTAAAGGTACTTACAATTGCATCTGGATTGAGGGTCATGTTCCCACATGCTGGCGTGAATCTATTGTTGTCCCGATTCCTAAGCCGGGAAAGAACAAGCACTTGCCTTCCAGTTATTGACTGATTTCCCTTACCAGCTGTGTCTGTAAGGTGATGGAATGAATTGTTAACTCGCGCTTGGTTTGGCTGCTTGAATCTCGACGCCTACTTACCAATGTACAATGTGAATTTCGTAGGCGCTGCTCTGCTGTTGACCATCTGGTTACCTTGTCGACCTTCATTATGAATAACTTCTTGCCGAAGCGCCCGACCGTGGCTGTGTTCTTTGATTTGGAGAAGGCTTACGACACGTGTTGGAGGGTGGGCATTCTCCCCACCATGCATGCATGGGGACTTTGCCGGTCACCTCCCTCTTTTTCTTCGTGCTTTTTTAATGGATCGACAGTTCAGGGTACGTGTGGGTTCTTCCCTGTCAGACGCCTTTCGCCAGGAGAATGGGGTGCCACAGGGCTCAGTTTTGAGTGTCGCTCTCTTCGCCATAACCATCAATCCAATAATGGATTGCCTCCCAGCTGATGTATCAGGCTCCCTTTTCTTGGATGATTTTACCATCTATTGCAGTGCGCAGCGTACATGTTTCCTGGAGCGCTGTCTTCAGCATTGTCTTAACCGTCTTTACTCCTGGAGTGTCGCCAATGGCTTCCGTTTTTCTGCCGAGAAGACGGTCTGTATTAACTTCTGGCGCTGCAAAGAGTTTCTCCCACCGTCCTTACATCTTGGTCCCGTTGCTCTCCCATTCGTGGAGACAAAAAAATTTTTAGGTCTTACATTTGACAGGAAACTTAGCTGGTCTCCACATGTCATATTTGGCTGCCCATTGTACCCATTCTCTAAATGTCCTCCATGTTCTCAGCAGTACCCAGTGGGGTGCGGATCAAACCGTCCTACTTCGCCTATATCGGTCGATCATCCGCTCAAAGCTGGATTATGGGAGCCTCGTATACTCCTCTGCACTGCAGTCCATCTTACGCCGGTGACGGGGTAACGCGTAATTCCCCGCCCCGGGTAGACAGGTAGGACACGTACGTACCCCCTGGTAACGGCCAGGCCCAGGGAGGGGTGATTACCCGAGCTGATACCTTCCGAAAGTGCCGATTGGTCCCTCCATCCGTTTGTCAGGAGGTGTGACCTGAGGTGTGAACAATCACCTAAGGCGGGAGTGCCCTCAGAGAGGGCCCCCACAAGGGAGGAGCGCGCCATCAGAGACGCCGGTAATCATGGGGGATTCTTCCGCAATGGTTTCCTCATCTTCCACTATGTCTGCTCACAAACGTAAGTATACTGAGTCTCAGCCACAGACGATTCTTCCATCGTTGCCACAGTTCCTTGTTGTTTCTCGGTCTGACGAAGGTCACAACTTCTCCACGGTCAACCCTTTCATTATTCAGAAAGGTGTCGACGCAATTGCAGGTCCTGTAAAGTCTTGTTCCAGATTACGGAATAGCACCCTGTTGTTAGAAACACACAGTGCCCTCCAGGCACAAAAATTGCTGCGTACTTCTCTGCTCCACACCTTCCCTGTCCGGGTGGAACCGCACCGTACCTTAAATTCCTCGCGTGGAGTCGTTTATACACGCTCGCTCGATGGATTGTCTGACGAAGAAATTCAGCACTACCTGTCTGACCAGGGCGTAACAGCTGTTCATAGAGTTATGAAAAGGGTTGACACGAACATCATTCCAACCCGCACTGTCTTCTTGACGTTTGACAAAGTTCAACTCCCATCGAAAATCAAAGCAGGCTATGAGATAATTTCCGTTCGCCCTTATGTCCCAAACCCTACGCGTTGCTATCGATGTCAGCGGTTCAATCACACCAGCCAGTCCTGTTCCAATCCGGCCAAATGTGTTACGTGTGGCAAGGATGCCCATGAGGGTGCTTGTCCACCTCCATCCCCTCGCTGCATCAACTGTATGGGTGACCACCCTGCTTCCTCTCGAGATTGCCCCGTTTTTAAGGACGAAAAGCTCATCCAGGAAATAAGAGTGAAGGAAAAGGTGTCGACCTTTGCTGCTCGAAAATTATTCGCCAGTCGACAGCCCACCGTGCCTCAGACAGGAAAATACAGCACTGTCCTTGCTTCTCCTCGGCCAACAAAGGAGGCGGCCACACAGACTTGCGACCTCACCTTTAGTACCACGGTTGTCAGATCGGCCAGCGCAAAGATCGCCCGTTCCACCTCCCCACTTTTGCCTGCCCACTCTATGGCTCACCCTTCGTCGGGTTCTGCTAAATCTCGAGCCCAAAAGTCCGACGCCAAGTCTTCGAAAAAAGAGCATACTCGTGAAGAGTTTTTACGTACCGCAACTTCACAACCATCGGTTCCTCCTTCATCTAAACATCATACTTCCAAGAAGGCTACAAAGAAACCCAGTTCCTCTCCTTCTCCGCCAAGGCGTGTCCCATCTACAGCACCACCTGGCGGAAATCGCCCTCGGCCGTCTTCTGTGTCGCCGAGGCGCACTGCTGGTGGCCGGTCAACCGGCCGATCGCTGGTGGCAGGGGCTGCTCCTGACCAACCTATGGATCAGGATCTTCTGCCTTCGGCTGAATGCCATTCCATGCTGTCGGTCGCAAGCTCTGAGCAGTCGTTGAGTTGACAGCACCCTTGGTCACATTCCTCCATTTTCTGTTCACCCTATGTCCATTATCCACTGAAATATCCGTGGCATTCGAGCCAATCGGGATGAATTGTCGGTCCTCTTATGATCCTACTCGCCGGTCATCTTCTGTCTTCAGGAAACAAAGCTGCGTCCCCATGACTGCTTTGTTCTCCCTCATTTTCAGTCCGTCCGATGTGACCTCCCCTCTGTTGAAGGCACTCCAGCCCATGGAGGACTCATGATTCTTCTCCATGATACTCTCCATTATCACCCAATCCCCTTAAACAGTTCCTTCCAAGCTGTCGCCGTCCGTCTTTCCCTTTCTGGATACACGTTCTCTCTTTGTACTGTATACATTCCATCATCCACACCAATGGCACGAGCTGATCTCCTTCAGCTTCTTGGTCAGCTTCCACCCCCCTATTTGCTGGTTCGGGACTTCAATGCCCACCACCCGCTTTGGGGATCTCCACATCCTTGTCCACGTGGCACTCTACTGCTAGACGTCTTTCACCAAGCGGATCTAGTTTGCCTCAACACTGGGGTCCCCACATTTTTGTCCGCCTCCACGACCAATTTATCTCATTTGGAACTTGCGGTCGGTACTGTTCCGCTAGCTCGGCGCTTCGAATGGTTCGCCCTTGATGATACACACTCGAGTGACCACTTTCCATGTGTCCTTAGACTGCAGCCTCCACTGCCATATATGCGCTCGCGACGCTGGAAATTTGCCCAAGCCGATTGGACACTTTTTTCCTCTCTAGCAACATTCGATGACCGTCGCTTTCCCAGCGTCGACGATGAGGTCACACATATTACCGACGTAATTCTTACAGCTGCGGAACGTTCAATACCACGCACCTCCGAATTGCCCCGGCGCCCCCCAGTTCCTTGGTGGAACGAGGCATGCCGTGACGCAATACGTGAGCGGCGACGTGCTCTTCGCATTTTCCGTCACCATCCTACTTTGGCCAACTGTATCCGCTATAAGCAGCTCGGTGCGCGATGCCGTCGCGTCATCCGCGATAGCAAGAAGGCAAGCTGGAAATTCTTCATTAGCTCATTTAACACTTTCACTCCCTCCTCGGAAGTTTGGAGTCGGCTCCGACGGTTCTCAGGCGCGCCTAGTTTCTCCCCGGTCTCAGGGCTCACTGTCGCGCATGATACCTTAGTGGACCCCGTCGCAATTTCTAACTCGTTGGGTCAGCACTTTGCTGAGATTTCGAGCTCTTCAAATTACCCGCCAGCGTTTCTCCCGAAGAAACATGCAGCGGAAGTGCGACATCTTGCTTTCTCCTCTCAAAATCATGAAAGCTACAATACTGTTTTCTCCATGCGGGAACTCCAACATGCCCTCTCTTCTTCTCGCTCCTCCGCCCCAGGACCGGATGGTATCCATGTCCAAATGTTGCTGCATTTATCAACCCATAGTCTGCGTTACCTCCTTCGCCTTTATAATCGAATTTGGACCGACAGTACCTTTCCCAGACGGTGGCGGGAAGCTGTTGTCATTCCTGTTCCGAAACCTGGAAAGGACAAACATCTCCCCTCTAGCTATCGCCCCATTTCTCTCACGAGTAGTGTCTGTAAGGTTTTGGAGCGTATGGTGAATTACCGTTTAGCTTGGTGGCTGGAATCCCGCAGTCTTTTAACACCAGCCCAATGCGGATTTCGGAAGCATCGTTCTGCAGTTGACCATCTTGTTGCTCTCTCCACTTATATCATGAACAATTTTCTCCGGAAACGCCAAACGGTAGCAATATTTTTTGATCTGGAGAGAGCATACGATACCTGTTGGAGGACAGGCATCCTCCGCACATTGTTCTCTTGGGGCTTTCGAGGCCGGCTGCCCCTTTTTCTTCGCGAATTTATGGCAGAGTGCACTTTTAGGGTGCGGGTGAACACTACTCTCTCCCGTACTTTTTCCCAAGAAAACGGGGTACCCCAGGGATCCGTGCTGAGTGTTGTACTGTTTGCCATCGCCATCAATCCAATTATGGATTGTCTCCTTCCTGATGTCTCGGGCTCCCTCTTTGTGGACGATTTTGCGATCTACTACAGCTCTCAACGGACCAGCCTTCTTGAACGGCGTCTTCAAGGATGTCTCGATCGCCTCCACTCGTGGAGCATCGAAACCGGCTTCCGTTTCTCACCCAGTAAGACAGTTTGTGTCAATTTTTGGCGACGTAAGGAGTTTCTTCCGCCCTCCTTACATCTAGGTCCTGTCAACCTTCCGTTTTCAGACGTCGCTAAATTCTTGGGTCTTATGTTTGACAGAAAACTGTGCTGGTCCTCCCACGTTTCCTATCTTTCGGCTCGCTGTCTGCGATCGCTTAACACTCTCCGTGTCCTGAATGGTACCTCCTGGGGAGCGGACCGAGTGGTCCTTCTCCGCCTCTATCGCGCCTTAGTGCGCTCTAAATTGGATTATGGAAGCATAGTCTACTCCTCTGCTCGGCCGTCTATTCTTCGGCATCTCGACTCTATCCACCACCGTGGATTACGTTTAGTGTCTGGAGCTTTTTACACTAGCCCTGTGGAAAGCCTTTATGCTGAGACTGCCGAACCTCCGCTGTCCAATCGGCGAGCAGTCCTTCTGAGTCGTTATGCTAGCTATCTGTCTTCCATGCCTGCTAACCCAGCCCATGACCTTTTTTTCGACGCCTCCCTTGATGTAGGGTATGCAGCCCGCTCCTCCTCCCTACTACCCCCGGGAGTCTGCTTCCGTCAACTGCTCGATTCTCTTTCCTTCCGCTTTCCTAAAACCTTCTTGACAACTTGGGGTACAGCACGCCTTGGCTCCGTCCCCGGATCTGCCTGCTCCGTGACCTTTGTCAATTTCCCAAGGATGGTACCCCTACACTTGTTTATCGTCGGGCATTTGCTGCTCTATGTGCACAAATGATGGACGCCACATTTATTTACACCGACGGCTCGAAAACATCGTTAGGTGTAGGGAGTGCCTATGTTGTTGGCGACACCCCAAATCGCTTTCGGCTTCCCGACCAGTGTTCGGTTTATACTGCGGAGCTTTACGCTGTTCTCCAGGCTGTCCACTACATCCGCCGCCATCAGCGGATACAGTACGTTATCTGCTCAGATTCTCTCAGCTCTCTCCTCAGTCTCCAAGCTCTTTACCCTGTGCACCCTCTGGTCCACCGGATTCAGGACTGTCTGTGCTTGCTCCACCTGGGGGGCGTCTCGGTGGCGTTCCTCTGGCTCCCGGGACACGCTGGTATCTGTGGGAATGAGGCGGCCGATATAGTGGCCATGGCTGCAGTCTCTCTTCCTCGGCCTGCTATTCAGTCGCTTCCCTTCACCGATCTACGGAGCGGTTTATGTCGCAAAGTTGCTCATTTATGGCATGCGCATTGGTCGGCACTTCCCCGTAATAAATTGCGGGAAGTGAAAGCCCTTCCTTGCGCTTGGACCTCTTCCTCCCGAACGCGTCATCGGGAGGAGGTAATTTTAGCTAGACTCCGGATAGGGCACTGTCTTTTTAGCCATAGACATCTTTTAAGCAGCGATCCTCCCCCACTCTGTCCCCACTGCTCTCAGCTGTGGACGGTAAGACACCTTTTAATTGAATGTCCCTATTTTAATCCGTTACGCTCCCGTCTACAGCTATCGCCTGATCTATCATCGATTTTAGCAGATGACACGCGCTCAGCCGACCGCGTTCTCCAGTTTATTAGTGACAGTGAAATGACGTCAGTCATTTGAAGCTGTTTTTGGGGACAACCACCCCCTTTCTGTAGTGGATTTTTAAGTATTCCTTCTATTTTTCATTTCTCCAATTTTATGACTTTGTTCCCATTGCTGCTGGTTTTCAATTTCGGTTTTTTACTGTCTTAAGTAATGGGCTGGGTGCTAATGACCATAGAAGTTTTGCGCCCTAAAACCAAAAACAAAAAAAACAAAAAAGTTTCAAATACTGGCTCCATGGCCATTGTTCGATCTTCACAGCTGAGCTATTTGCCCTCTACCAGGCTGTTCTTTACATCTGCCGCCACCGACATTCTGCTTATGTCATCTGCTCTGATTCCCTGAGCGCCATCCAGAGCCTCAGTGATCCGCATCTGGTTCACCCTTTTGTGCACCAGATCCAACGCTCTCTTCAGCAGCTGGCAGACGACGGTTCTCCTGTTACCTTTATGTGGGTTCTTGGCCATGTCAGTATCCCTGGGAACGAATCTGCAGATGCCATGGCGAAGGCTGCGGTCCTCCAGCCTCGGACAGCTTCTTGTTGTGTGCCTTCATCTGATTTTAGCAGGGTCATTTGTCAGCGCATTTTATCGCTGTGGCATGCCGATTGGGCTACACTTACGGACAACAAGCCTTGAAACCTCTCCCCACGGCTTGGACGACCTCTTCACGCCCTTCTCGGCGGGAGGAGGTCGTTTTGGCCCGGTTAGGAGTTGGACACTGCCGGTTCAGCCATCGCCATCTGCTGACGGCTGCGCTGGCGCCATTCTGCCCATGTGGACAATTGCTGATGATTTTAATGTGCTGTCCACATTTTAATACACTGTGCGTTGATCTTGGCCTGCCATGTACTCTGGATGCCATTTTAGCGGATGACCCAAGAGCAGCTGCTCACATTCTTCATTTTATCCACTTGACAAACCTGTCTAAGGACATTTGATTATGCTGTTTTCTTTTAATCCCTTGCCTGTTAATGTCTTTTATAGTGTTGTCCCTTTCAGTTGCTGTTTTAACCTTGTGCCTCGCAGTGCATTCCTAACTTAGTCTGGGCGCTAATGACCATTGTAGTTGTGCGCCCTAAAAACACAAAAAAAACCTCATCACGCAGTATCATGTCTCCCATTTCATCTTCATCTACGTCCTCTTCCATTTCAATAATATTACCCTCAAGTATATCACACTTGTATAGATCCTTTATATACCCCTTCCACCTTTCTGCTTTCCTCTCTTTGCTTAGAACTAGTTTTCCATCTAAGCTCTTGATATTCATAGAAGTGGTTCTCTTTTCTCCAAAGGTCTCTTTAATTGTCCTGTAGGCAGTATCTATGTTACCCCTAGTGATATATGCCTCTACATTCTTACATTTGTCCTCTAGCCATCCCTGCTTAGCCATTTTGCGCTTCCTGTCAATCTCATTTTTGAGACATTTGTATTCCTTTTTGCCTGCTTCATTTACTGCATTTTTATATTTTCTCCTTTCATCAATTAAATTCAATAGCTCTTCTGTTACCCAAGGATATCTACTATCCCTCGTCTTTAGTCAATACTAACACACAAATGAGAGTGCAGTCATTTTATTATTCGACTCTTAAAGGTGCATTTTTCCCTGTAAACGTTAGATCTGATTTCTTACTAGGCACTACACCCCTCCACCCATCCATACGTCCTGGCCCATTCTCTCTACTGCTCCCCCCTTCTTCAGTTATCACCACCTGCCACCACCCAGTAAAACTCCATCCTCTTTTCTGGCCCATCTTTACTTCTTATCCGCCATTACTGAATTCATACTTCTAGATAGTTCTTCTTTAAGCGTGCAAACCGCATAACCACATCACTGTTTTATTTTCACCTTCATCTACTACCTTCAGTGGCACTGGTTAGTGCCTACTGTTATGTTTTTAATTTCGTTAAAACATTACGGCTCCAATATAGGGCTAGCAGCCCATTCCACTGATAACCAAACAGATAATAAAGCTTTTTTTTAAATATTTTTTGACGTAATCATGTTTTATGTTTTTTATGCGATAGTCATAGCTGGATGTGGCCTAGTCATAGCTGGTTTTGGCCACAGTGGACATCTTCAAATATATTAAAACCTTTATGCAAGTAACAATATTTCTTCAAGCTTTGCTTATGAACTAAGTAAAGTGCTATTAAAATACGTGTGGATTGTAAACAAGTGAAAAAATGAGGGGGCACCTACCGCAAAGTTGTATAATTTTACCAGCACAGTTTTCTGATAGTGTGGATGATGATTTAGGATCACATCCATCAGGGTCTAGTTTTAGTTAAAAGGGGACATCAAAATAAATTTAAAAAATTTAAATTCTAACAGGAACAGGCAGCAAAAAAGTAAAGAGCATGAAGTCCACAAATATTTTAAACCTGTTGAAAATTTATCTACTACAATGTTAAACAGTGGCAAAGGACGCGTTTTTAAACAAAGGTTTACAAGTCAATAAAATTCTTCTGGGTTTGACACCGCATTGTCAACTATAAAATTCTGACGTATCGGCGACTATCACAAGACGCCTTTCTCAGGGTGTGTTACTAATAGTTAGTTAGCAATACACTTGAGGAAGGCAGCTTGCAATAGTCACCAAAATGTTAAGAATTTCATTGACTGAAGCCTATGTTTACGAAAGGTTTACAGTTAAAAATATGGTAGCTGAGGTTAAAATGGCAGGTGAGGTAGTAAATTTGAGTAGATGTGAACAGTTCACAACAGTGGCCAAAAGCAAAAAGTTCTTAGAAAGGCCGCTAAATGTTTTACAAAAAGAAGTCACTGAGGATAAAGTTATTCCAAAACTAAATATAATCGTGAAGTTCTTGTTATTAGGGCAGGCAAGGGGAACATAGCTGTGTTAGTTCACTATAATGATTACAAATTCATTAAGAAGAATAACATTATAGAAGAAAAAAAGGAAGCGACCAAGAGATTCCAGAAAAAGCTAAAGCAGAAGATAGAGAATTTGATTTTTCTGTTTTCAGATAAGTTATGTGAAGATTGTGAATGCCTGTACATCTGTCCTGAGGGAAATTAAACTGTGTAAAGAGATTAATCACGCCAGTTGTTAATACCAAAGACTGCCTTACATATAACATTAATAGGGAGCCCAACAAAGTATTGAAAGTGTAATTTGTTCATGAACAATACTGTGATATTAAAAACTGTGTGGTCTTAGTCCAGGAAATAAGATACTGAGATACCAGATTGTGCTTCTTTCACATCATCGTATATTGAGAAATCTTATACAATTGTTCCTATTGTCAAAGCCTTAGATGTTATAGAAATAAATCTGCTTTGTAGTAAATACCTAGGCCAAGCAGCAGTTGTAGAACTGATAGAAATATTAAAGTTTGTTCTGCCGAATGACAATTTTCTGTTTAACAGTAAATGTTACACACAAGTTGATGGAGTTGCTATGGGAAATGGCAAAGGTGACACATCAGTTTGCAGACAGGGCACAATGAAAAGACTGTTGACTGATTGTTTGGCCAAAGACTTCTTCAGAAAAGAAAGGAAAAGACACACATTCACACAAGGTGGCACACCTCATGCACACGTGACCACTATCTCAGGCCGTTCTGGCCAGAGCGGTCGGAGATAGTGGTTCTGTGTGTGTGTGTGTGTGTGTGTGTGTGTGTGTTTCTTCTCTTTCGTGTCTGAAGGAGGATTTGCCCAAAAGCTCAATGTGTAATAGCCTTTTCATGGCAACTCAGTGTGCCATCTTTATGGTGAGCAGCAATCTGTCCTTTTCATAATATTGTTGACATGTGTTTCAGATGTTTAGGAAACTAACATGTACAGACATAATTAGCAATGCCCATTCCAATCATCCACTATGTCAGAAACAAGCATACTTTTACTCTGATTCATAGAATAATATGGCTTCCATTGCATGCAGCATAAGAGAAAAAAGAATATGGAATATTAAGACAGGTCCCCATTGCAAATGAATATGACCTGAAAATATAACCATACACAACAATATTAAAAAGAATGGAAAGAAGATAAATGAACTACATGTATGAACATTATCTGTCAAGTTCAAGTGCGCTCTGTGAAATCGTAGGAAAAACATCAGATAGAATTGGCACTTATTCAGGAGAAATGGAGTTTAAAATCATATTCACATCAAATAATACAAAAATGTGAATCATCATAACTTGCCACATAACAGTAATAAATAGGGCAGGCTCGTCCAAACTGTGCCCCTGGGGCGCCAGCGCCCGCGATCACCCGCGGCCAGCTCCCTGGGCGAATTCGTTTGTGTCGCAGTGGCCAAGCCGTGTCGCTTATCTGGCCATGCGGACCGCCCGCCGAGCCTCGCCATGCCGCTGTACACGCGCTTCATATGTAATTGTCTTCTTTGACAATGTTTATTGTAAGAATTAAAGAGCTTTATAACCTTAATTCTATTTTTTAATAAGTATTCCAACTTGGTCGGTTAAAATTATTGTGTACAAAACAGCAAACTAAGGATCTGATCTCTAAACTCTGAAAAGGGATACAAAAAGATGTAGCCCGAAGTGAAACAAAAAAATATTTACTTGTAACTGCTAACAGTAAGAATGAGACTCTATATCCCTTACATAAAATTATTTCTAAAATAGAATATTTATGACTCTGGTTCATTTAAAAAACTGATATATTTTTCAGAAGACGCCTATTGTACAGAATGACGAGTGTGCATGTGCAGTACTAATAGAATGAACCTGTGGGGTCAGAAAACAACTAAGATCTTCTACGATTCTTGTTTTGGATATTGTTTCCTAAAGCTTTGCCTAGTGATTCTGCCACACGAACACTAGTTGTTACCTAAGCAGTAAATGGTTTGCTTGTTTTACCGTTCATCGACCTCTTTTACAGAGGTGCGCTTCCTATTACTTTGTTTATGTTGGATCTGACTGCGGGACAGTCCAGGGCAGCGCAGTGTTGTGCGGTATCACTCGCTCTGCAGCTCCTATGGCGACACTAGCGACACATGGTCGCGGATGGGGTGCTGAACTACGCTGCTGGGCACAATTCTTGGATGAGCCTGAAATAGGGGGAATCTGGGGTCTACAAAATACCATGCTATGACTGAAAAAGGCTATATCAGCTAGCCACACAGGTTCTTTGACTTGATCTGTAAAGAGCACACTTACGTTAGCAGTTAGCACACTTATGTTAGCAGTAAGAAGGCATTAGGCTTGTATTTGTGAAGGGAGGGACATATTATTGGTAACATTGATGAGCAACTACGAATTTTACATAGAGTTGGGGGGGGGGGGGGGGGAAGTTAGACGTTTTAGAAGCACTGAAGATTTACATTACAAAACAGAAGAAACCAGACAAATTCCTCAATGGGCAGAATGAGTTTGCAACAGATGCATATTTTAATATTTACAGTGCAGTTATTAAGTTTTGGGAGTCATTGCATCTTATAAATATGCTTCAGCTGATGCTGAGGCTGCCCTGCGACTGACTGCTCTGCTTACTGTCCAGGATATCCCAGCACTTGCTAGCATCTTCCAAGAAAATATAAACACACCTCACAGTTGGAGAAAGAGCACCAGCAAGCTACAGTAGAATGCAACCCTTGTCGTCCATTCCGTTGTCATCTCTTCTAAACTTACGGGCAGTGATGTAAACATCTAGAAGCCAGGAATGCAATGCCAACAGCTGTTGAAAGTGTGTACTATAAGGATTGCTCCTTTGTCTCTCTCATAATAAAAACCTTACTCTGTTCTTAAATTTGGTGTTATTGATTTAACGACTTTTACTCAAATTTTAAATTTTACAAATAACCAATTGAAATATAATTGTTAGTCCTTTCGTATTTTATGGTTTTCAAAAGTAAATATTGTCTTATAGTGGATGCATGCATCTGGCACAAAGAGTTGAGAGAGAAACGTGCACTTAGTTTCATGTGTATAACTCCGCAATTTTTTGTTTTATGTGCAGTGTGACAATGCCTGAACATGGTACTTTCAGGTATGATCCACATGTATTTTAAGCTCACAAGCAGACATAGGGCAGTCACTGTCTCCGTAAATGAAATCTTTGTTTTCAAAGATTGTAAATATAATATGACTGACAGGGTCTTTCAGCATTCAGTCCGATAAGCAAATACCTTTTAGTATACATCTCATTTTATTTTATTATTGTTATTATTTATTACATTCATGGAAAACTTCAAACCTTGTCTGTTACCACTAGGGAACTGGGGTCCTGCCCACTCGTCTCTTATAGGGTGCCTAAAGGATACTCGTTCTCGGAATGCTATAGAACAATTCAAGCAATTTGCTGTAAACAAGGTCCATGTAAGCACATGATATGGCTCACAGGTCACTGCTATTGTACTGCTCTCCATTAGGCTGGGTCTAGTACTGGGCTGGTCTGCGAGTCCCAGTCTGGTACTGTCCAGCCGAGGCTGGCAGGAGCGCTCTTATGTTCTCTTCAGCTAGAGGGTGCTCCTGTTGTGGTGCAGTCCTTGTCAGAGAGCTATTGGCTGATGTCTTGTCACCACTTTCGTTGCTCTTGGGGTCTTCATCTTCATGCTGGCTCTTGTCGATATGCTGGAACACAAACAGCATGATTGAGCCTTTCATGAATGTCAGTGTTGAGTTGGCAGAACAAAGGCCAAAGACAGTTATGAATCACACCCTCCACCAATGAGTTGTTGATATCCCTCTTACGAATATTAATTATTCAATGTGATTCTGTTTCTCCGGAAGTGTCTTGAAAATGTTTGCATGACAAGGAGTGAACCAATACTTAAAGTTCACTTTAGAAAATAAGTGGATATCTGTAAATACTCCCTTTGTCAGATAAGTTCTAAGACAGGTTTCTTTAAAAATAGACTAGCTCCTTTTGAAATAGTCCTCTTGGCTATCTATACACAGTTGACAACGTTTCTGGAGATTGTGGAAGCACGCAGGGAAATTTTCAACTGCGATGCTTGTAAGCTCATTTGTAACAACCTGTTGGATGTCTACAATGCTTGATGAAGCTTACCTTTCAGTCACCTTTTAACTCGTAGAAACAAGAAAATATTGCAAGGCAGGAGGTCGGGCGAATGTAACAGTTGTGGGATGGCAATAGCAGAATGTCCAGCCAGATACTTGGTAACAGATAAAGTGCACTATGGGGTCTTGAATTATTCAGTAAGAACAAGTCCTGAAAATGTCACAAATCAGGGTGCCAACATCGAATTGCTTGTCACAGATGTTTCAAGACTTCAAGGTAAAGAGTCTGGTTCACTGTTTGACCTGGAAGAACATCCTCATGGCGAACTAATCCTGTACTATTGAAGAATGCGATGAACCTTTCACCACAAGGGGGAATAAGGAGCTAAAACCTTATGTAAACTTCACCAAATGTGCATCTTGACGTGAACAGTTGTCTGAAGACAAACTTGCGTGGTTTGAAACTGGTTGAGGCACTATTTGTGTAAATAAATAGCAGTCTCAATAGGGCCTGGTTCTGTTTTCTTCTATGAAAGGATTGACTTTACATTTTGAATAAAGCCACAGTTGCAAAATGACAGTTTTCGACAAAATAACGATTGCAGTAATGTTTTTTACATTTTAATTTCATAGCATAAAAATTCTGTTCCAACACAATATGTTGTGTATTCAAATTTTTAGTACAGAGAGAGCAATTCCTATTTTTTTTTTCCTTCCAGGGAGAATGAACTCCTAAAACACCAGCTCCGTAAATATGTTGGTGCAGTGCAAATGCTGAAACGGGATGGCATGCAAGCATATGAAGCACTTGCAAGTCTTGAAGGGCAGCAGTCTCGGCCTGTTGACCCAGCTGACTACCATCACGAAGCTCAGGAGTATGAGAAGAAACTTATACAGGTGCATTATTATTGCAAGTGTTATACCATATATCTCTCAATAAAATGTAATTAGAATTTGCAGCAAATTTAGAAGGTGAAAAATCCAGTGGCAGTAGGTTAAAATAAATGTTACAGCGATAACTTGGTGAACAAGACAAGGTCCCAATCAAGATCAGCAGTGACAGTAATCTTTTTCACAAATAAGTCACACTTATCTCTTGCATATTATGTTTTGTCAGGTGTAACTTAGTTTGTTAAAATTTGACTGCTTTAAAGACATATATTTAAGAGTAGAATTCTCTGGTCATGAATTACGTGAATTCCAAACTTGAGGAAAACCACTGACTGTGAAATCCCTAAGCGCAACATGGCATAGAACAAGGAAAGCACAGAAGGGCAACCCCAGAATAGCAGTGTCATTCATTGTTTGATTGCTTAGATTTATTAAAGCACCACATCACAGCATGAATAAATTGATAAAATAACAATAAATAATGATGGGTGACACAGTAAAGTTAATTAGTTACTTACACCAGTAATATGCTTTAACAAGCCACAAAACTCAGTGCCAGAAAAAATATTAAACTGTAAAAAAAATTTGGTTTAACTTCTTTCCTTATAAAACAGAAAGTGCTCAAAGTGTAACAGCAAAAACAAAACATAAGATAATTTAAGAAACGGTGACGAAGCCTTCAAAGGATTTTCGGGAAACTAATTGACAATTTTTTTAAATCAAACAGGCCCTTAACGCACAGGGGTGCAAATACACTGCTATAAATCAGCATAAAACCTACTGAAAATTTTATAAAGTACCAAAACAGCACAAATGGATTAAGGTTATCCACCTAAGAGACAAATTAATGTTAAGTTAGGCTAAAATATTAATTATGATTAAATGATTTGGAAAGATTAGCACAACTTGGTAATGGCGATGAGGGCAGTGCTTTATTTAAGAAAAACTTAGCTACCCAGAAGTAACATAATGTACAAAACAAGCATATTCCGAATGGAATTTAGAACTGTCTTCAGTCCTTAGATTGGTTTGATGCAGCTCTCCATGTTACTCTATCCTGTGCAAGCTGCTTTATCTCCCAGTACATACTGCAACCTACATCCTTCTGAATCTATTTAGTGTATTCATCTCTTGGTCTCCCTCTATGATTTTTACCCTCCACGCTGCCCTCCAATACTAAATTGGTGATCCCTTGATGCCTCGGAACATGTCCTACCAACCGATCCCTCCTTGTCAAGTTGTGCCACAAACCCCTCTTCTCCCTAATTCTATTCAATACCTCCTCATTAGTTATGTGATCTACACACCTAATATTCAACATTCTTCTGTAGCACCACATTTCAAAAGCTTGTATTTTCTTCTTGTACAAACTATTTATCGTCCACGTTTCACTTCCATGCATGGTCACACTCCATACAAATACTTTCAAAAACGACTTCCTGACACTTAAATCTGTACTCAATGTTAACAAATTTCTCTTCTTCAGAAACACTTTCCTTGCCATTGCCAGTCTGCATATTTTATTCTCTCTACTTCGACCATCATAAGTTATTTTGCTCATTAAATAGCAAAACTTATTTACTACTTTAAGTGTCTCATTTCCTTATCCAGTTCCCTCAGCATCACCAGACATGATTCGACTACATTCCATTATCCTCATTTTGCTTTTGTTGATGTTCATCTTATATCCTCCTTTCAAGACACTGTCCATTCCTTTCACCTGCTCTTCCAAGTCCTTTGCTGTCTCTGATAGAATTACATTGTCATCGGCAAACCTCGAAGTTTTTATTTCTTCTCCGTGGATTTTAATTCCTACTCCGAATTTTTCTTTTGTTTCCTTTACTGCTTGCTCAATATACAGATTGAATAACATCGGGGATAGGCTACACCCCTGTCTCACTCCCTTCCCAACCACTACTTTCCTTTCATGTCCCTCAACCCTTATAACTGCCATCCGGTTTCTGTACAAATTGTAAATAGCCTTTCGCTCCCTGTATTTTACCCCTGCCACCTACAGAATTTGAAAGAGAGTATTCCAGTCAACATTGTCAAAAGCTTTCTCTAAGTTTACAAATGCTAGAAACGTAGGTTTGCCTTTCCTTAATCTCTCTACAAGACGTAGGGTCAGTATTGCCTCATGTGTTCCAGTATTTCTACAGAATCCAAACTGATCTTCCCCGAGGTCAGCTTCTATCAGTTTTTCCATTCGTCTGTAAAGAATTTGCGTTAGTATTTTGCAGCCGCGACTTATTAAACTGATAGTTCCATAATTTTCACATGTCAGCACCTGCTTTCTTTGGGATCGGAATTATTATATTCTTCTTGAAGTCTGAAGGTATTTCGCCTGTCTCATACATTTGTCACCAGATGGTAGTTCCGTCAGGACTGGCTCTCCCAAGGCTGTCAGTAGTTCTAATGGAATGTTGTCTACTCCCGGGGCCTTGTTTCGACTTAGGTCTTTCAGTGCTCTGTCAAACTCAACACACAGTATCATACCTCCAATTTCATCTTCATCGTCTTCCATTTCCATAATATTGTCCTGAAGAACATCGCCCTTGTATAGACCCTCTATATACTCCTTCCATCTTCCTGCTTTCTCTTCTTTGCTTAGAACTGGGTTTCCATCTGAGCTCTTGATATTCATGCAAGTGGTTCTCTTTTCTCCAAAGGTCTCTTTAATTTTGCTGGAGGCAGTATCTATCTTACCCCTAGTGAGATAAGCCTCTACATCCTTACATTTATCCTCTAGCCACACCTGCTTAGTCATTTTGCACTTCCTGTCGATCTCATTCTTGAGACGTTTGTATTCCTTTTTGCCTGCTTCATTTACTGCATTTTTATATTTTCTCCTTTCATCAATTAAATTAATTAATTTTTCTGTTATCCAAGGATTTCTACTAGCCCTCGTCTTTTTACCAACTAGGTCCTCTGCTGCCTTCACTACTTCATCTCTCAAAGCTACCCATTCTTCTTCTACTGTATTTCTTTCCCCCATTCTTGTCAATTGTTCTCTTATGCTCTCCCTGAAACTCTGTACAACGTCTGTTTCCGTCAGAGGTTCCATCTCCTCAAATTCCCACCTTTTTGCAGTTTCTTCAGTTTTAATCCACAGTTCATAACCAGAGTCCACATGTGCCCCTGGAAATGTCATACAATTTAAAACTTGGTTCCTAAATCTCTGGCTTACCATTATGTAATCTATCCGATACCTTATAGGATCTCCAGGCTTCTTCCATGTATACAACCTTCTTTCATGATTCTTGAACCAAGTGTTAGCTATGATTAAGTTATACTCTGTGCAAAATTCTACCAGGCGGCTTCCTCTTTCATTTCTTACCCCCAATCCATATTCACCTACTACGTTTCCTTCTCTTCCTTTTCCTACTATAGAATTCCAGTCGCCCATGGCTATTAAATTTTCATCTCCCTTCACTATCCGAATAATTTCTTTTATCTCATCATACATTTCTTCAATTTCTTCTTCATCTGCAGAGCTAGTTGGCATGTGAACTTTTATTACTGTAGTAGGCATAGGCTCAGTGTCTGTCTTGGTCACAATAATGCATTCACTATGCTGTTTGTAGTAGCTTACCCGCACTACTATTTTTTAATTCATAATTAAACCTACTCCTGCATTACCCCTATTTGATTTTGTATTTATAGACCTGTATTCACTTGACCAAAAGTCTTGTTCCTCTTGCCATCGAACTTTGCTAATTCCCACTATATCTAACTTTAACCTATCCATTTCCCTTTATAAATTTTCTATCCTACCTGCCCGATTAAGGGATCGGACAGTCTACGTTCCAATCCATAGAATGCCAGTTTGCTTTCTCCTGATAACGACGTCCTCTTGATTAGTCCTCCGCCTGGAGATCCGAATGGGGGACTATTTTACCTCTGGAATGTTTTACAGTCACTACTTAACTTAAAATCTTTTAACAAGGAATGTGAACCAGCAGGATAAGCAGATCAAGGACATACCTCAAAGGCAGCTGATAATGCGGCCACAAACTGCTGAAAACCCAGCCACGAGACTAAGAATACTACGTAGAGTTGTTAACAAACACAACTTAAGGGAAACATAGGCCAAACAAAGAAGTTAGACAACTATTAATGGCCACCATCTTGAGAAACGATCAGCATAAGGGCTCTGAATCCGCCACAAAATTTCAAAATCAAACACTGGAATCTCCAGGAAGGAATGTAGACAAAATTTCAAAATTTATCCTGAACTAAATTTTCATACTATCAAGAAGCATAGTAGTTGCAAAGGTACTGTCTCTCAAAGCATTTAGCAGAATAAATTTGATGCAGGAAAACCTGATAAATGATCGGAATAAGATCTGACAGCAATTTAGGCAAACCACACAGCATGGAACTTTACACAATGCAAACAGTTCCGTAAGGAAAATCACAAGCTTACCCCTTCTAGGTGGTACATTTAGATCTTACAAGCAGTGTCTCATTTCGTGGTGTTTAGACATGTGAATCTAAAACACAATTTTAATACTTACATTAAATACAGAAAAATTTCTGTTAAAGCAAACAAATATAAAATAAAAGATTAAATGAAAAACGTCTGCATCTACATAGATATTCCGCTAGCCACCATACGGAGATGAAGGCATAGCTCACCATCTGCAGCATCATACTTGACTTGCGCCATAGGGTGGTGGGGCTTCGGGTTCCACTAAATATGTCAGGTGTCCACTACACACAGGAGGTGGCTACACTGGTAGCAGGGGCTGTGTGGCATGGACTGGGCAGTTTTTTAGGTTATACTGTCTTGGGAAAGATTAAAAAGGGCTCCAGTCTCAAAGGGTAAAAGGCAAAGAAATGACGAGAGTCGACTAAGCAACAGTCGGTATTGTAGTTGTAAATTGTTGTAACTGTGTTGGAAAAGTACCAGAGCTTCAAGCGCTGATAGAAAGCACTGAAGCTGAAATCGTTATAGGAACAAAAAGCTGGCTAAAGCCGGAGATAAATTTTGCCGAAATTTTTACACAGGGCGCAAACCGTGTTCAGAAATGATAGATTAAATAAAGTAAGTGGTGGTGTGTTTGTGTCTGTTAGTAGTAGTTTATCTTGTAGTGAAGTTGAAATAGATAGTTCCTGCAAATTACTATGGGTAGAGGTTATACTCAACAGCCGTACCAAAATAATAATTGAATGCTCCTTCTACTGCCCCCCGACTCAGATGATATAATAGCTGAACGCTTCAAAGAAAACTTGAATCTCATCACAAATAAGTACCTCACTCAAACCGTTATAATTGGTGGAGACTTCAGTCTGCCCTCGATTTGTTGGCGAAAATACATGTTCAAAGCCGGTGGTAGACAGAAATCATCTTCCGAAATTGCACTAAATGCTTTCTCTGAAAATTACTTTGAACAATTATTTCATGAGCCCACATGAATTGTAAATGGTTGCGAAAACAGACTTGACCTCTTAGCCACAAATAATCCTGATGTAATAGAGAGCATCATGACGGATACAGGGAGTAGTGAACACAAAGTCATTGTAGCGAGGCTCAAAACAATATCAATCAAAACCACTGAAAATAAATGCAGAATATATCTATTTAAAACAGCAGATAAAAATTCATTTGATGCCTAAGAGTGAGTCTCCATTCCTTCCAAGCTAATTATGTAAGTGTAGACCAGATATGGCTCAAATTTAAAGATACGGTATGGACAGCAATAGAGATTCATACCGCATAAGTTAATAAGAGACAGGATTGATCCATGGTACACAAAACATGTCAGAACACTGATGATGGTGCCACTAAAGCGGAGTTACTAAATACAGTTTCCTGTAATTCCTTCACGAAAGATCATGAAGTAAATAGCTGTTACCATGAGTGACATAAAAGTAGATATCTTAGGTGATTTGAGTTGCTTCGCAACACCTAAGAAAGGCAAGTCTTCTGGTCCAGATGGTATACCAGTCAGGTTCCTCTCAGAGTATGCAGACACGATAGCTCCTTTCTTAGCAATCATATACAACCGCTCACTTGATGAAAGGTCTGTTCCTAAAGACTGGAAAGTAGCACAGGTCACACCAGTATTCAAGAAGGGAAATAGGAGTAACCCATTGAATTACAGACCCTTATCACAGACCTCAATTTGCAGTAGGATTTTGGAGCATATACTGTACTTGAATATTATGAATCACCTTGAAGAAAATGACTTCTTGATACATAACCAACACAGATTCAGAAAATATTGTTCTTGTGCAACTCAGCTAGCTCTTTATTCCCATGAAGAAATGAGTGCTGTGGCTTTTGATACCGTTCCTCACAAGCATCTGTTAATCAAATTGTGTGCATATGGAGTATCATCTCAGTTGTGTGACTGGATTAATGTTTTCCTCTCGGAGAGGTCATGGTTCATAGTGATAGACGGTAAATCATCGAGTAGAACAGAAGTGATATCTGGCATTCCGCAAGGTAGTGTAATAGGCCCTCTGCTGTTCCTGATTTATATAAATGATCTAGGTGATAATCTGAGCAGCCCCCTTAGATTGTTTGCAGATTTACTGTCTAGTAAAATCATCAGACGATAAATTCCATTTACAAAATGATCTATAGAGAATTACTGTATGGTGAGAAAAGTGGCAATTAGCACTAAACAAAGAAAAGTGCAAGGTCATCCACATGGGTACTAAAAGAATTCCGATAAATTTTGGGTATACAATAAATTGCACAAATCTAAGGTCTGTCAATTCGACTAAATACCTAGGAATTAAGACTACGAGCAACTTAAATTGGAAAGACCACATAGATAATATTGTGGGGAAGGTGAAACAAAGACTGCGCTTTGTTGGCAGAATATTTAGAAGATGCGACAGACCCACTAAAGAGACAGCCTACATTACACTTGTCTGTCCTCTGCTGGAATATTGCTGCACAGTACGGGTTCCTTACCAGGTAGGATTGATGGAAGACATGAAAAAAGTGCAAAGGAGGGCAGCTCATTTCGTGTTATCGTGCAATAGGGGTTAGAGTGTCACTGATATGATATGCAAGTTGGGGTGGCAGTCAACAACTTCAGCTTTCTCTTCCGAATGCGTAAATATTTTGTTGACACCCACCTATGCAGGGAGAAATGATCATCATAATAAAATAAGCGAAAGCAGAACTCGAATGGAAAGATTTAGGTGTTCCCTTTTCCCATGTGCCATTCGAGAATGGAATGGTAGAGAAATAGAATGAAAATGGTTCGATGAACCCTCTGCCAGGCACTTAAGTGTGAATTGCAGAGTAACCTTGTAGATGTAGGTGTAAAGGGTACCCTGTACCACTACTAGTCATTTCCTTTCCTGTTTGACTCTCAAATTGAGCGAGGGAAAAATGACTGTCTATATACCTCCATATGAGCCCTAATGGCGTGTATTTTATCTTCGTGGTCCTTATGTGCAGTGTATGTTGGCAGCAAAAGAATTGTTCAGAAATCAGCTTCAGTTCCCAGTTCTTTGAATTTTCTCAATCCCTCCAGGGATTCTCATTAGAGTTTCCAAAGCAGCTTTATAACATTTACGTGTTGTTCGTACCTCCCAGTAACAAATTCCTTCAATGTCTTCCTTCATTTCGACCAGATGTGAGTCCCAAACACTCGAGCAGTACTCAAGAATAGGTTGCACCATTATCCTTTATGCGGTGGCCTTTACATGTGAACCATTCTTTCCCAAAATTCTCTCAGTAAACGGAAGACGACCGTTCGTCTTCCCTATTACAGTTCTAACATATTCGTTCCACCTCATATCGCCTTACAATGTTACACCTAGATATTTAAATGACTTGACTGTTTCAAGCAAGATACTAGTAATACTGTATCTGAACATTACATGTTTGGTCTTCCTACTCATCCACTTTAACTGTAATTTTTCCACATTTAGGGCTAGCTGCCATTCATCGGACCTATTGGAAATTTTGTCTAAGTCATTCTTGTATCTTCCTATAGTCAGTCAACTTTGACACCTTACTATACACCACAGCATTGTCAACAAACAAATTCAGATTGCTGCCCACCCTGTCTTAAGAAGTCTTTGAGCCACTCTCATATCTGTGAAGTTATTCAATATGCTCGTACTTTTGTTAACAACCTGCATTGGGGTACTGTGTCAAATGCTTTCCGAAAAACTAGAAATATGGAATTGACTGTTGCTCATCATCCATTGTTTGCAGTATATCCTGTGAGAAAAGGGCAAACAAAGTTTTGCACGAGTCAAGGTTTCTAAATCTATGCTGATTTGTTGACATAAGCTTCTCAGTCTCAGGGTATTTTATTATATTCAATCTGAAAATATGTTCAAGAATTTTGCAGCAAACAGAAGTTGGAAATATTGGTCGGTAATTTTGTGGGTCGTGCTTTTACAGTTCTTATATGCTGGAGTCACCTGCCCATTTTTCCAGTCGCTTGGGAATTTATGCTGGTCAAGAGATTCACGATAAATGCAAGCTAGGTAAGCGGCCAGTGCCACTGAGTACTCTTTGTAAAATGGAACTGTGATTCTAGCCGAACCTGGTGATTTATTTGCTTTCAAGTCTTTCAGTTGTTTCTCCATGCCAGATATGCTTATTATACAGGGTGGTCCAAAAGTCCGGAAACACCCTCATAAAATTCAAATGGAGTAGCGAACAAGGAAACAGAGTTCCTACACACGAGGAAGGGGAAGGGGGAAACTTTATAGGCTATGCCACCAACATGGCGGCCATCTTGAAAGCTGCCATCTTTGATTCAACACCAAAATTTCAAATGGGAATGTGGTAATGTGACACATCAAACAGATAGAGAATTTCGCCAGAAAAACAATGCCATTGTTATTTTAAACATAACTTTATTTATTCTTGGGTTATAGCCAGTTACATGTGGCAGCGGTAGGACGCTCGGCAGCATGTGTGTTATGTGTCGAAGAGACATTACGCTGATGTTACACAGTCCCGAGAGACCATCAACAGTCATAGGAATGGCTCGATGTGTTGTCCATTATGTTGGATTGTTAATGCTATCCTCCGAACCCAGTCCTGATGAACTTTGACCAACATATCTGGCTGAATTTGACCACAAGCATCAACAATGCGCTGGTGCAAATCCCATATTTTCACAGAATAAACCAGTGCTTTCACATGATCCCAAAGATAAAAATCCAAAGGAGTCAAATCTGGTGAACATGGTGGCCACTCCACAGCACCCCTACCACCAATCCACTTTTGAGGGAACTGCACATCCAGGTATGCTCGCACATTGTGCCCATAATGTGGTGGGGCTCCATCATGCTGGAAGAATTCTGGAAATGTCCCATCCTCCATTAGCAATGAGAGAAACACTTCTTCATCCAGTAACCTCAGATAACCGTTGGCTGTTAACGTACCATCAATAAAAAAAGGTCCAACGACTTTGGTACCCCACACACCACACCAGACAATCACTTTTTGTGAGTTGACTTGGAAGCATGAATCCAGTGCGAATTTGTGTCGGACCAGTTTCTTGAAATTCTGCATGTTCACTTCACCATTGATAAAGAAATTGGCTTCATCACTGAACAGCACCTGATAGGGAAAACGTGGGTTTATCTGCAGCTGCTGTGTCACCCATTCTGCGAACTATTCCCGACGGTCTGGGTCATCCTCGTTTAGGTGTTGGATCAGCTGAATTTTGTACGGGTGCCATTTGCTCTACGATAAAATTCGCATTATGGAGGTACGACTAACCCCACATTCTTGTGACAGGCGACGAGTACTCCATTGCCGACTCTTGCTAAATGATGCCAACATGCTCACTGTTGTTGCTTCATCGGTGGCAGATTTTGGTCTGCCAGCCTTAGGTTTATCTGTGACAGAACCTGTTGCTCGGAATTTGACCAAATGCTTGGCAACTGCACTATGAGTGATGGGCTGTTTGGTTGGGTGACGACTGTTGAAATCCTCAGCAATGACCCGTGTGCTTTTTCCTCCTGATATCAAGATGATTTCAATGTGTTCTTCATGTGTTAAGGACATTTTGTAACCCGTAAGTAAGGAAGCAATGATTAAAACGTTAACATGAGTAAATGATACCTAACAGTTAAACACTTGTAACGTATCAGGCATGGGATAGTCACTTTGCACAGTTTCAGACTCCATTTTATGACTTCTCAGTATGTAATACTCACGCTGCCAAGCGTCCCACTGCTGCTGCAAGTAATTGGCTATAACCCGAGAATGAATAAAGCTATGTTTAAAATAACAACAGCATTGTTTTTTCTGGTGAAATTCTCTATCTGTTTGATATGTCACGTGACCACATTCCCATTTGAAATTTTGGAGTTGAATCCAAGATGGCGGCTTTGAAGATGGCCGCCATGTTGGTGGCATAGCCTATAAAGTTTTCCCCTTCCTCATGTGTAGGGACTCTGTTCCCTTGTTTGCTACTCCATTTGGATTTTATCAGGTTCTTTCCGGACTTTTGGACCACCCTGTATATCATCCATATGGTAATCTGTCACATGGTCAAATGACGATATATTTGTATGATTCTCCTGTGTGAACAAGTTCTTGGATGTGAAATTTAAAACTCGGTTTTCGTTTTGCTATCTTCAAATGCAACACCAGACTGATCAGCAAGAGACTGAATGGAGACCTTAGACCTGCATAGTGAGACCAAAATTTCTCAGGCTCTCCGCCAGATCTTTTGCTAAAGTGTGATGGTGGCACAATTATATATACAGCCAAATTTGACTGATCAGAAGTATGAATAATCTGAAACAACAGCTCCTTGGCCTAAATAATTACACTTGAACAAATATTTTAGCAAGTCACCAAGTGCAGGCGGTAGATGTGGGTGTCATAGTATAAGGAATACTGACCATGAACACACGATGTGGCAGATATTTGATAATCCTGGAAATGCTCAGTGTGGCTGCCAGCTCCTAGTCCCACACAGCATGGAGTATCAAAGCCATCCCACACAGCATGGAATATCAAAGCCAGACCAATCTGTGGTTGCGGACAGGACGATGATGTGCTGAGCTTGATGTCGTAGCTCTGGCTTGATCAGTTACACCAAGTCTTGACATAAACGGAGCTAATGGCCGACTGACCCACTCCCCTAATATCTGCTATGACTTGCTGCCTGGTTCTTCCTGCCTTCCCAACGCTGTTCAAGGTGTACTTTAGGGACTTGTTGTGCCAGAGATAATCAGCAGTAGCAGGGAAAGGGGGGGGGGGAAGAGAGAGAGGAAAAAAAAAACAAAAAACACAGTGGGCACACGCACACGCACACACGCGCGCGCCCACACACACACCCGCGCCCGCCCGCCCGCGCGCGCGCCCACACACACACACACACACACACACACACACACACACACACACACACACACAGAGAGAGAGAGAGAGAGAGAGAGAGAGAGAGAGAGAGAGAGAGAGAGAGAGAAGGTAGGTTTAGTGAAACAACATTGTAGTTCAGGTGAGCAGAATGTCCTATTTCACTTTAAAAGTTCTTAAAGAAATTAACATAACTTCTTAACTACTAACCTAAGAGCAGAAAAGGTTTATTTTCAACAAGTCACATATGCAGGCCTAGAACCCTACGACTCTAGTTTTAATGAAAATTGCTTACATTCTTGTTTGTGATTAAAAAAACACTTACTGGTTAGAGAAACTGGACAAACATGTGTTGTACTAAACATTTGCAGGTGGCAGAGATGCATGGTGAGCTGATGGAATTCAACGATCGCCTGCATCGTCAGCTGCAGTCAAAGGAGGCAGCATTGCGACGTCTGAGAGAGGAGTTAGTGGATTTGCGAGGACCGCTGCCAGATGATGCACATACATCGGATGAAGATGCAGCATCTGTCACCTCGGACTATGATGTTAGCTCATTGGGTGCTGCAGCACGTGCACTTGTAAATATATGGATTCCTTCCGCATTCCTCACCGGAGGTTCTTCAGATGTCCACCATGTTTATCAGGTCAGTGGCATACTTCATACAACCTCAGTTTTGAATAGTGCCTAAATTTCAACAGATTAGGAATCGGCATTCGATATGTAAAGCTGTCATCAATAAAAATAACACACTTTGTGTTACAAAGATGGTTGTAATTTTTTTGGTTTAAAAGAAGTGTAGTCTGAAAGCTTTTGTTTGTAATTGATGTCTGTCCAACAAGTGAATTTGCAGATTTCTCTATAAACCATTTGTGTAGATAAGGAAGGACCTTTTGTTCATATTATTGAATGTGTTTAGGAATAATAATTGTTGTGCTTGTGTGAATGTGTGTTTTTTTTCTACTTTAGAAGGAGGCCTTTTGGCAGAAAGTTCAAATTTATAAGTCTTTCCATTGTGCCTGTCTGCAACTCAATGACTTCTGTTGATATTCTTATTTTCTGCCTCTGTTATCACAAATACTTAGTTAGTGCCAAAGTATCTACTGGTTGATCGATGCAGAAGCCTTTAAAATGTTGTCAGCCCAAATAATGGTTCGTGGTTTGATGCAGCGCTGTGTGCTAGTCTAGTTTGTGCAATAATATCTGTATTGTATAACATTAATATAAAAAGGAAAGTTGGTACTCACTGCATAGTGGAGATGCTGAGTCACAGATAGGCACAACAAAAAGACTATTACAAATAAAGCTTTCGGCCATAAGGACTATGTTGTCAAAAATAGATGACAGACGGTGCAGTTAGATTTGCCTAAGACTGCAGAGGTGTGTGTGTGTGTGTGTGTGTGTGTGTGTGTGTGTGTGTGTGTCATCTATTTTTGATGAAGGCCTTACGGGCTACATTCCATCCTGGATTTTCCATTGTTTCACCTCTCTGTATAACTACTGCAATTTACATTGATTTTAACCTGTCTTGGTCTCCCTTTACGCTATTACTCTCACTCACTTGCTTCTGAATCTGCCATATCAATTGACGATCTCTTCTTTTGGTAAAGCTGTGCCATAAATTTATTTTCCTCCCAGTTTAACTCAGTAAGTTTTGATTTCTTATCCAATCTAATATTCAACATTCTTCTGTTGCACCACATTCCAAAAGGTTCAATTCTGTTTTTGTATGTACTACTTATTGTTTACATTTCACCTCCACACAAGGCTACACTCAAGTTAAATACTTTCAAAAAACACTTCCTAACACCCACATTTATATTAAGTGTTAATCTGTTTCTCTTTTTCAAAACTTCCCCAAGAGTTCATTTTACATAGTCTCTACTTCAACCATAGCAAGTTATTTTGCTGCCCAAATAGCAAAACTTTTGTTCAACTTTGTCCCCCATTGCCCAATGGAATTTCCTTGGCTTTGCCTGATGTAAGTACCTATACTTCATAATGATCATTTTATTTTTATTGATATTTAGCTTGTGAAACATTTTCAAGACACTATCTGTACTGTTAAATTGCTCTTTAAAGTCCCTTGCTATCTCTGACAGAATTCAGATGTCTCCCATAAACGTTAGTTTTCATTTATCTTCTTTGAGCTTTGATCTCTCTCCCAAATTTATCTTCGGTTTCTTCTACTGCTTGCTCATTGTATTGATTGAACAACAAATTACCTTTTCAAGTCCTTGCAGTCTGGTTTCTGTACAAGTTCTAAATAATCATTTTCTTCATGTATTTTATCCCTGCTGCTTTCAGAATTCCAAAAAGTGTTTTACAATCAACATTGTCAAAAATGTTCTCTAAACCTACAATGCTTTCTCCAAACTATTTTGTAGCTGTAGGGTCAGTATTGCTGCACGAGTTTCTACATTTGTCCAGAATCCAAACTGATCTTCACTAAGGTCGGGCACTGCCTGCTTTTCCATTCTTCTGTAAGTAATTTGTGTTGGTATTTTGAAACTGACTTATTAATCTATTTGCCTAATATTTCTTGAAATAAAATGTGCCACGTGACTATGATTATTTCATTCCATATAAATACATTTTTACACACACACACACACACACACACACACACACACACACACACACACACACATACACACACTTAATAAATATGAATCAAAATAGTTGTTCTAGCAGTTATAGCACACAAATATTCACACACATTTCATGCAGTTGTCTTCTCATTCGGAGTTACATTCACTGGAAAAGTCCCCAACACCTGTGCTGTAGCTTGCTTTTTTCCTTACAGATGTAGGCAGGAAGAGTCAAATTTATAATGAGTTGCTATTTGTGTTGGGAACTTGATGGACCTCATACTCTGGGACAGTGGTTCAGTATATGGTAGATGGCACTTACATTCAGAATTATACCCAGGAGGTAGAGGCATTTAATCTTATTATTGCCTGTCAAGGTAACAGGTTGTTCTGCCCCAGTTTGGATAACAATTAAATAATCTATAAACTTGAACTTCAACAGGCATGTACAAATGTTATTGTTGTATTTGTAATTGGAGATCCTACATCAATTAATAGAGCAGTTGGTATTTGATGTGAATGTTGACACAAGACGGCCTCCAGTTACAGACGTTGCAAGGAAGAAACAGCTATTAAGGTACTCATTGATTATTCAGTCAGTGGGTTTGACCCATACCTTTATTCTCAAAACCTCTGAATGGTAGCAGTTATTTCAAAGTACTTGCTTCTTTGTATCGTCATATACCAGGCAAGACTACATATTTGAAGTGGTGTGCTCAATGCTTTAAAGGATTCCGTTTCCTGAAATTTATTTGTAGTGCTTTGAAGTCATCACAAAACACTTTGTAGGCAGATCTGACTAACGAACTTCACTCTTCTAACAACTGTTTAAGATTTTGTTCTATCACATTTTGGAAATTACTTCAGAGTAAACTCTATCATAATATATGTAATAAAATTAAGTAGAAAAATAGTAGTAGAGTGCCTGTAGGAGGTACCACATTATCTGTGAATAGATCTATGGTCTATGATAAAAACTTCGTCAAACTGCCGTTTTATTTCATGTTTTGTGTTATCATGAAAGTGCTTTCCTGTGCTATAAACTGCATTACATTTTCAGTTTCTCATTACAAGAAGCTGTTTGTTGTAGTGCAATGTAAAACAGTTTTCCAACTGTGTATGTTATTACAGGTATTTGTTCGTATCAGAGACGATGAATGGAATATATACAGGCGATATGCCCAGTTCTACAGTCTCCATAAGCAGTTGAAGAAACAAGATGCTGTCTTCACTACTTTGATTTTCCTCCCAAGAAGACTCTTGGAAACAAAGTAAGTTTTTTCTCCCTTCCAGTACCTCATTTACCTTGTTGAGGTTGATATCTCCATATTGGTATATCTTTCTTTATGAAGAGAGGACGGGGGGGTAGGGGGTGGGGGGGGGGGTGGGATTATAAGATCCTGGAAATAATTTAAGAGTAAAAGTAACAACTCATTGGATAGTTATTCGCTTTTCCAGATATGAATATGACTCTGTTTCAAAGTGACTTGCAATTGCTACCTTAACTGTGTTACATGCAGTTAGAAATTTACAGTTCAGATCATGATAATTCTGTCTTCTTCTAATGGCATTGTTGTGATAGCAGTAACTGAGAGTTCAGTAAGGAAATAGCATCTGTTTTGTGACTTATGGATTTAGAAATGTTTTGTCTGTCATGTAACTTCCCTCTTCTGTGGGTGTCAAAGAAAGAGGAACACACAGAAATGTATTTGTGCTGTAAGAGTGTTAATACTTTGATAAATCCATGAATTCATCTTAGTTTTTTTTTTTACCTTTGATTAACAAGAATTGTCACAGAAATGGTTAAGATTAAGTTTTAAGCAACCAAAATTATTTAGTGCTCATGTGTTTGTCAAAAATGCATTGCATTTAACATAGGTCACTTTGAGGAACTGAAAATTGTAGCATCTACTTCTGGCAAAATTTGCGCCTGCTTTTGGCAAAATTCTTGTCTGTTTCTATCAAAAATTCACAATTTTTTTTTGTATGTAATTATAAATGAGTAGACGTACAAATTTAATAGATTGTAATGCTACATGATTGAAGGACAAAGAAAGCCTCAGTTCTTTGAAATTGACTGTTAAAAAAATGTGCTAACTGGAACTTTTTCACTAGAATGTTTGCTTTTGCAAAAACTTCAGCACGTTGTTGTTTTTGGGGAAGGAGACCAGACAGAGAGGTCAGCGGGCTCATCGGATTAGGGAAGGATGGGGAAGGAAGTCGGCTGTGCCCTTTCAGAGGAACCATCCTGGCATTTGTGCCTGGAGTGACTTTGGGAAATCACAGAAAACCTAAATCAGGATGGCTGGATGCGGGATTGAACTGTCGTCCTCCCGAATGAGACTCCAGTGTCTAACCACTGCACCATCTCGCCCGATACTTCAGCACAGTTTTCTTCTGAAATGACCTATGTTTTCTCTGTTTGGCTGTACTGAAGCTTTCAAAAATGATTATTCTGTTGAAAAGTAGCCAGTGTTTTCCCACCAGTGAACTGAATGCGTCTTTGGTTTAAGATGTTTCTGCACATATTTGTCTTCTGTCTCCCAAGTTCAATGATTACAAATTCTGCAAACAATAATTTTCAACCTTTCGTGGGAATTGTCATGTGGTCTATGCTTGACAAAGCTAGGCCTACAGGTAGAACTGACAAGGCACTTAGCATAGAATTAGAACTGAACATAAAGTAACTGTTTAAATGTTAGGGGAAGAATTTCGGTGCAGTCAAAAAAACGTTGCAGATTTTGTTTTCCAATCTGTATAGCACAGAGTGCGGGCACTATAGGATATAGTAGCAGATGGCTGCGATCGTAAACAAACTAGAATTTTCACTGCCAGAGGGGAGAGAAGTGGTTCTGAGAAACAAACTCCCCCCCGCTCCTTTCCCACAGTTTCCATTTCACATGGCAGCAGTCTACAGCAGAACTGACACATCGTCATGGGGATCACAGATCTCATCTGGTGTTTTAAGGGTCACAATCGAAATTTGTGATGAACCAGGATTAGTCACTTCACTTATTTCAAATAAGAAAATTAATCAAAACAGCAGCCAATGCACAACACAAAGCATCCAGAGGTGGCTGCCGCACAATTGCTTTTTTGAGGTTGGCAGAGTATTGTTAACGAAATAGTTCACTGACCCCTAGCTGTGTTCAAAACATATGCCACCTAATTTGCTACATTAAAAGTGTCTGCCTTATACCATATTTTGAGCTTGCACATGTGTCTTTGTCATAAAATGCTATGTACCATGGCTGAGTACTACATATACTTAAGTAGACCATTCAACTGCCCACAATTGGCATGGCACTAGATCATTGGGCACATTGATACACTATGGATCGAAAGTATCCGGACACCTGGCTGAAAATGACATAAATGTTTGTGGTGCTCTCTATCAGTAATGCTATAATTCAATATGGTGTTCGCTCGCCCTTAGCCTTGATGACAATATCCACTCTCGCAGGCATATGTTCAATCAGGTGCTGGAAGGTTTCTTGGGGAATGGCAGCACATTCTTCACGGAGTCCTGCACTGAGGAGAGGACCCTCAGGGGGCTGAGCATTTAGTTGCTGGGTGCGGGCTTGGCGACCCCGGGGTCCCTGAGCTGGGGACTGGAAGCGCCACCAGTCCTCAATACTGTAAGCTCTGAGCTTGCTTCAACGACCACAGTAAGGCGCGACAGTGGAACGTTGTACGGTACAGAGCCCGGGAATCTTGGCTTAACTGCCTGGATCGCAAGGGTGGTAAAAAAACCCTCAATCTCAAGGTGTGCTGCGCGCCGGGGGAGACACTTGGCTGTTGAGGTAGAACAGTTGCTAGTGGGCGACCTCTGGGGAACCTGCCGCCCCCCGGTTGTATTAGGCTTACCCAGGCAAGCTCTGTCTGGGTGGACATTGCTTTCCCTAGCTGCTCGTGGGACCACCATGAAAAGAAATACGAATAGTGCGCAAGCACGAGTCTCTAAGCAAGGAAAGTTCAGTGCTTTAAAGTATGACCCCCAATCGTTCCCTTCCCTGCCTACACCAGGGGAGGAACGGCAGTCTAAATTACCTAGTGACACGTATTCTCCTGGATTTCTAGTTTGCAGCCGCACAGATGGGGACTCATTTCTGACCACAAAGCCTCAGTTTTGTGTGGAAAATTTGGAGGACAAGTTAGGAGAAGTTGAGGGCATGTCTAAAATGAGGTCTGGAGCAATCCTCATACAGACAGCATCCCCAGCACAGTCACGGGCATTACTTGCTTGTGACAAGCTCAGTGATGTTGCAGTCTCCATTACACCTCATAAGAGCCTCAATATGGTTCAGGGGCTTATTTTTCATCGTGACCTGTTGTTGCAGTCTGACGACAAGCTCCGTGCAAATCTGAAACGCCGCAGTGTCCACTTTGTACAACATGTCTTCAGGGGACCTAAAGATAGTAGGGTCGCCACCGGTGCCTTCATCTTGGCTTTCGAAGGTGACACCCTGCCCGAGAAGATCAAGGCGATGATATATCAATGTGATGTTAAGCCTTACGTCCCTCCTCCCATGCGCTGCTTTAAGTGCTGGAGGGTTTGGGCATATGTCATCGAGATGTGACGCCAACCCTATCTGTCGGGATTGCGGATCCCACCCCAATGTCCCATGTTCGCCGCCACGTTTGTGTCAACTGCGGACAGAAACATTCACCTTGCTCGTCAGACTGCGCGGTTTATCAAAAAGAATGGAAGATTATGCAATATAAGACCTTAGACAGGCTCACTTACACAGATGCTAAATGCAAGTATGATTGACTTCACCCTGTGCGCATTTCATCGCCGTATGCTGCAGCAGCTTCGATGTCGCCATCCCTGGTGATGAGCCCCAAGCTCAGCCGCTTTTTGTGGGCCCTCCAGCTCGGCCGTCTATTCCTGCCCCCTGGTAGTTCGGGAACACCCTCTTCCATTGCTCCCCTGTTTTCAACATTGGGAGTAACAACCCCTCCTTCTTTGGGGACTTCAGTCCCCACCTCTGCGCCAGAAAAGTGCCCGCCGCCTCTGGCTCCCTTCACGCGGAAGGGATCGCTTGGTGCCCTCCCTTCCATGGCTACTGCCTCTCCAGATGTCAGCCAGTGGCTGAAAAAGCCACCGCCTGAGGGCCATAGGGCTTCCAGGTCTTCCTCGGTCCATGAGACTGGGTCGGAAAAGCCCACCCAGCCTGATAAACCGAGGAACAAACAGGACCCTACCAAAAAGAAGAAAAAGCAAAAGGAGAAGTACATAGAGACAGAAAAGGAGTTCACCACTGCACCTGAAGATTATGTGGAGCATGTAGCGTCCACTCAGGAGCTAGATGTTGCTCGACCCGCGGCTCCCATGGAAGTTGATCAGGCTACTTTGCATTTGGTGGCGGGGAGCGCTTCTAAGGCGTGACCTATCTCCCCCTCCCCCCCCCCCCCCCCTCCAAGTTTTTCATGTCCTCACAATCAGATGTCATTATCCTTCAATGGAATTGCCGTGGTTTTTTCCACCACCTTGCTGAGTTGAAACAGCTTTTCTGCCGCTTCCCTGCCACTTGTGTGGCCCTACAGGAAACTTGGTTTCCTGTTCAGCGGACCCCCCTCCCTCTGTGGCTACCGGGTTTACTATAAGAACACACAGAATACAACAGGGTGGCTGTGTTTATGTTCTTGCCAATGTTCCTAGTGCCCCAGTGCCACTTCACACGGCTCTCGAGGCTGTGGCTTTTAGAATCCAGGCAGGATTGGAGCTTACCATCTGTTCCCTCTACCTTCCCCCAGATCAGGTTGTCCTTCTTCCTGACCTAGCTGCCTTGGTTCACCCAGCTCTCCCCGCCATTCCTCCTTTTGGGTGACTTTAATGCCCACCACCCTTTATGGGGTGGGGCCCAGATCTCGGGCCATTGTAGGAACGTTGAGGCTCTCTTGGCACAGCAGGACATTTATCTCCTTAACTCTGGTGCTCCCACATATTTTAGCTTGACTCATGGCACATATTCGGCCATTGACCTCTCTCTTAGTAGCCCCGGTCTTCTTCCATACCTCAGTTGGAGGGTCCACGACGACGTCTGTGGTAGCGACCACTTTTCTATCCTGGTTTCTCTTCTTCAATCCCAACCCCCTGACCAGCTGCCACAATGGTCTCTTTGTGGAGCTGAATGGGCAGCCTACACCTCAGCTACTACGGCCATTGCTCCGCTCCTGGTGACATTGATTTGGCAGTGAACGAGGTCGCTGTGGCCATTGTTTCTGCTGCCGAGGCAACTGTCCCCTGCTCTTCAAGTACCCTAAGGGGTACGTCAGTCCCTTGGTGGACACCAGAGATTGCAGAAGCTATCCGGAACCGCCAGCGAGCCCTGCAATGACACCAGTGTCATCCTGCCCTAGAGAATCTGGTTGCCTTTAAATGGCTGCGGGCCCAGGCTCGGCGGTTAATCTGGCGGAGCAAAGAGGCCTGCTGGGAACGATTTGTTGCCGCCATAGGTTCTCGCACCTCCCCATCTCAGGTGTGGTCGGGGGTTCGGCGCATTTTCGGCTTTCGCCCTCATGCTTTTGTCTCTTGCCTTTCTCTTTGGGGTACACTTTGTTCTGACCCAATCGCCATCGCCGAACATCTGGCAGAGTACTTCGCTCGTAGTTCTGCGGCAGTAGGCTACAGCGCAGATTAAAGAACAGGCTGAGCGTACACAGTTGTCGTTTCGCACGCAACTTGTTGGCAGGATAGCGTTACCATCCCGGTGCTGAAAACTGGTGCAGATCCGCTGGTGGTTGATAGCTATCACCCTATCAGCCTTACCAACGTTATGTGCAAACTCCTGGAACGGATGGTGAGTAGGCGACTCATGTGGATCCTCGAAGCTCGAGGCCTCCTGGCCCAGCAACGAGGGCTTCCATCAGGGCCGCTCAGCGATCGACAATTTAGTCTCACTAGATTGGCTATTCGTACAGCTTTTACTCACTGAGGACATCTAGTTGCTGTTTTCTTTGATCTTCGGAAGGGGTACGATACCACCTGGCACCATCATATCGTTGCTACGCTGCACGAATGGGGCTTACGGGGCCCACTTACAATTTTTCTACAGAATTTTCTCTCCGATCGCTCCTTTCAGGTTAGAGTTGGCCTTTATTTTAGCTCTGCTCATATTCAGGAGAACAGTGTCCCGCAGGACTCGTTTCTGTGTTCCCCTCTTTTTGGTGGTGATTAATGGTCTTGCGGCTGCGGTGGACTCATCGGTCTGTTCCTCTCTATATGCCGATGACTTTTGTCTTTATTACAGTTCCCCAAGCATCAGTGTCGCTGAACGGCGGCTGCAGGGAGCTATTCGTAAGGCTCATTTTTGGGCACCCAACCATGGTTTTTAGTTCTCAGCCTCTAAGACCCGAGTGATGCATTTCTGTTGTCGTCGAACATGAAATATGGCATCCCGGCTACAGTCCCCAGTTGAAATATGGTATCCTGGACGAGACACAAGTTGAAAATATGCTCACTATTTTTTATTTACTTAAATTTGCCATATTTTGTGACAGTAGCTTTTCTGTTAGACGTTTACAAGGTGATATTAGTCTTGGCTTCAGTTGTCCAAGTATGATTCCACAATGCATCTTTGTTGGTTGCAGAATTGACGTGGTTCAACGTGTTCCCTCATTTTGGTGTTTCAAATACCAATTCTTCAAATGTAGTTTCTTTTTATAGTTTACACAAAAAAAGTAACATAACTCAAAATTATTTTTGGCGGCGACCTTCACATTCTTCTTCCGTCAACACACACCAAGAGTTGACTGCCGACTGAGTACAGTCAAAGACGACTCCAGCGCCAAAGATGTTTTACACAACACACAAGCTTCCACTTGTAATCAGTCTCTTTGCTATTCTTCGATACATTTACTAATAGTAATCAATATGCTTTTACTCTAAAAAAATATAAGTAAATTAACGTATAATAAGGCAAATTATAATAAATTCTGACAAAAAATATAAGAAAACATTTACAATTTGGTATCAACGAATACGATAAAAAAAAAATAACATATCTCCCAGATCCATTACAACTGCTCCCCAGGGCTTTTGTTGTTATGGACATATACAACAAAATCCCGACCACACTCAGTAATGGATCTGTATTACACAATTAGTACATTAATGATGCAGTCTGATAACCTCTTCCAAATTTGGACTCTTTGAATCTGTGGACTTGTTACTGGCTGTTGTTGCAATGATCCTTCCCCATCAATCTCATACACAAAAAAAATTCAAGTAAAGAAATTATTTGACATGACAAATATACATGGTATAAAACAAACATGAGAAATATTCTAACATACAGCATACAGATTGAAAATAATAGAAAGGTAAAACTCATTTCCTAGAATAAGATTTAATTTTTTTTAATGCTCACAATTTATTTTGTATTTTTTTTTGCTTATGATTTTCTCTTTTAAATTTTTTTTACTCTTTCTTTTTTTTTTCTTTTAGTACAGCTAAAGTTACATCAGTATTATCTAATTCTTTTGCAATTATTTATGTACACTTGCCTCTCTACTACAATATTACTACAAGTCACATTCTTGTGAAGAGTACTTTCGCTCCCTACAATATCAGTATAAACAACAATAAATTGCTCATATATCATGAGGCTTTATCTAAAATTGGTTTTGAAACTTATACCTTTGCATGCATGTCCTCACATGCATGTCCTCACATGCATGCCTTCACCCACAGGGAAGACTTAGCTTCCAAAAATTAGAAAAATTCAGAAATGCTCACTATGGAGACTTTTTTTTTTTTGTAAAAAAGTAAAAATAAATCTTTCTCTCATTCTTCGTTACAACAGTGTTTTTTCATCAGTTTCAATTAACATGTGACTTCAATTTATTAATTTATACATGCAAATATACATACTTGGTTGTACAGGTAGTTTTGTTCTAACAAGCATATTCCAGTGGAGGACTTTTGTTTTAGATGATAGTAGGTTATTTAAATTTTGAAATTATGATTTCTATTTATATAGTTTCACTCCACTTTTTTTTTTTTTTTTTTTTTTTTTTTTTCCTCGAAACCACTACTAGAGGATTATTATATGCACTGATACCCCTTTCTATTATATTACATCCTTCCATCTTTTTCAGCTCTTTCTCAACAGCAGGTCTTTTTGATATTGCAATACTGTATGGTTTTATGAAAAATGGTTCATGAGGTTTTACCTGAAGCTCACACTGATAACCCTTTACCCTACCAGGTATGTCACTGAAAACATCACTGTATTCCCACAGCAGATTTTCTAACTGTTGTTTTTGCTCCCCAGATAAATTTTGTGTTTCTGAAATTTTCAAATTTACTAAATTCCCAAATTCAACTTCATCAGTATCAAATCTATGAGTTTCAATATTATCCAATCTATTTTCTTTTAGTAAACTGATACTGTCAAAATTTCCATTACTCTGATCACCAAGTGTGTTCACAAAATTTGTCTGAATGTATTCCCTTTCACTAGTTTCTATCAAAAGTTTTCTTCCAACCCAATCAAATGCTGTATTTACTTTTACTATCCAATTCAACCCAAAAGAAAATCCTCATTAAATTCCTGAATTACAAAACATCCATGTGTGAACAACTTGCCTTCAATTAAAAATGTCACTAAAGCCTGGCTTTTTACCAATTTACTGCTCTTCCCAGTAGCACCTTTTATCTTTACCCCAACAACTGGCATTTCAACAAAATCTTTCCCCACTTTCAATTTCTTGCTTAACCTTTCAGATATTCCCGAGACCTCACTTCCTGTATCAATTAAACATTTACCAATCCATGACCCAATTTGAACTTTTATATAAGGATTGCAAAATTGATCACTTTTCTCAGAACCTGTATCCTCAAGTAATAAATCACTTTCAATTTCCCCAGACCTATACTTATCAGAATCATATGGTATACCATTACATGTATTATTTGTCACACTTATAAAATTTGCACAAGATACAAAATTGTCATTAGCACTCTTTATTATCTCAAATAGCCAAGAATTTTCATCCAAATCACATTGTATACTATTGAAGTACTTATCCTTCAGCTTTTCAAAAATAAAATATCTCATCTTTTTCCACCACTCAGGACATACAGTTTCACATAGATTAATAAGCATCCTTCTAAAGTTCTTGTCAAAAGAAATAGTTTCACTGTTCAGCCATAGATTCATAAGAAATGTGTGTGTATCATTAGTATCTGTAAAAGTTTCACTTAGGCTAGAAGTTATACATGTGTCGTCATTATTTGTGTAGTCAGATTCTTTACCAACAACATCAAAATTCACAGTTTCACCTACACCCAGCTTGTGAGCCTTATTCATCCTGGTAACATCCCTGGGAATTTCTATAATATTCTCACTATTTAATCCATTTTCAACCATGTGTATACCCAACTCCCTATTTAAACTAATGAAACACCTTTCCTCAACATCATCATCAATACCATTACCATCATTATTAACTTTATCATCAACATCATTATCATTATACATATTCGAGTCATACACATTCAAATTATTCCCCAAAATATTATTTCCCCTTTCTAAAGTTAACAGATCCCTTTCACCAATATTTTCATTCTCACAGCATGTATTCTCTCTTTCATTCACACACATCTCTGAACTACTACAAATTACATCATCTGACAAGGTGTTGTTCTTTTCTGCCCAAGTGTAAAACTCTGTTAAATTAAATGAATCAGATTTACTTTTATCTACTGTATGTTCTTGTGTACTGAAAATTTTATCTTTATCAATATCATTATTTTCCTCTTGAAATTTTTTCAATAAGTAACAACTAATGACCTCATGTGATAGCTTAGGTTTGGAACTGTCATGTTTGGGTTTATGATAGTGACATCCATTGGTCCTTTCATCATTCTCACCTTCTGCCTCAACCTTGCGGACCTTCAAGGGGGCATCTACTCGTTTTTTATTTCCGGTTCCTGTTTGAACTACTGATTGTGGTTCTGCCAATGTCTCTGATCAACATTTCTGTTGCCATTCCTATGCCAAACATTACCTGTTTGTCGGTAGTTTCTATTGTACTGATCTCTATCAAAATTTCTGTGATTTTGATCCCTAAAGTGTTCTCTATTTTGTTGATTATTTCCGCGAAAATGTTGTTCTTGTTTTGGATAAAAATTATAGTCCTTCTTTTGAAAATTGTTATATCCCCCTGAATTTTGACCGACACCATGATAATTGTTTTGTTCCCTTTTTTGAAAGTTATCATTTCCCCAATTTTGACCATTACCTTTCTGAGTAAACCCACTGTGTGTTCTTGTTGTTACCCTATCCAACTTTTCAATATAATTGAGAAACTGCTCTACATTACTATCAGGACAATGAACTAAACTCAACTGCATTGCTGATGGCACTCTTCTCTTTAAGGTATCAATTTTGATCAAGTCATCCAAAGGTTTTGTTAAATGAATAAGTTTTTGAAGTTCACTTTTGCAAAATTGTTTCATGCTCCCATCTGATTCTCTATAGTTTCTCCCATTCAAAAATTCACTTTTGATTCTATTTTGTTTAAGATCATCCCAAAATTTTTCCAGAAATTTTGATTCAAATTCTGAAAAGGTCATCCCCAAAGTTACAATCTGGTTTGCCCAAGTCAAAGCTTCCCCTTCCAAGAATTTTTTCACAAATTTAATTTTTATATCATCTGGTGAATGAGGTAAAAAACAATCCTTACAATACTGTATAAAATCAACGGGATGTAAGGGTCCATCTACCAAAAAGTGCTTCACTGGAATATTAGATACAACATTGCATGTGTTGACATTGTAATTTTTTCTTTGAAATTCAGTGTCAAAACTTTCAATTTTTTCGCCAAGTTCTTTGACAGATTTTTTTGTTTTCTAAATCATTGCACTCAACTTTTCTTTCTAAAGTAACCAAACGATTGTCAGTTTCTTGTTGTACATTTTTTACTAAAACTTTCGTGTTCTCATCCAAATTTTTAATTTCCCCTTTAATGTCATTAAAATCAATTAAATTTCTTTCCCTATCTGCCAGTAACTCATTTTTTACAGTATTAATTTCACCGCTCAATTTAGTATAAATTTCATTTACTTTTGCTTCCAAAGATGCAATTTTTTCCTCAACACTGCCAACTCTGTTCGAAAGATCACCCACTTGGGTATTGACTGCTTGGACTTGCAACAAAATGTTATCAATTTTTTCATCCCAGTAAGTCTTATTGTCATCTACTGTTTGTTTAATTTCTTTCGTGAAATTTACAAGAAAACTTCTTAATTCAAATTGATCGGTTCTTTCTGTTTCATTTGACCTGTCCTGATTTTCCAAGTCTATTAAATTACTACTTTCTACTTTAGGCACAATACTCTCGAAAATCTCGTAAGTCATTGTGAAGAACAAAAATTTATACACAACAATACAAAACAAGATAACAAGATTGTTTTCACAAAATACGAGGGTTTCGTGACTTATCTGGAACACTCTGCCACTGTTGCAATTCCACGTTTTCCATCCATATGATTGTTGACCAAAATTCTTGAAGTACTTTCTGCTGTCGAAAATTATATTTTTCGCCGAAACGTTTCTTCTCCAAAACTTTTACTTCCCGATGAACACAAATACTGTAACACACATTCTGAAGAAACTGGTATTAACACACACAAATTTTCTTCCTCGTAGCACTGTTGAAGATCTCGTGAACATAATATCCCGGCTACAGTCCCCAGTTGAAATATGGCATCCCGGCTACAGTCCCCAGTTGAAATATGGTATCCTGGCTAAGACACAAGTTGAAAATATGCTCACTATTTTTTATTTACTTAAATTTGCCATATTTCGTGACAGTACCTTTTCCGTTAGACGTTTAGAAGGCGATATTAGTCTTGGCTTCAGTTGTCTAAGTATGATTCCACAATGCATCTTTGTCGGTTGCAGAATTGACGTGGTTCAACGTGTTTCCCTCATTTTGGTGTTTCAAATACCAATTCTTCAAATGTAGTTTCTTCTTATAGTTAATACAAAAAAAAGACAGTAACATAATTCAAAATTCTTTATGACGGCGACCTTCACATTGTTCTACCGTCAACACACACCAAGAGTTAATTGCCGACTGACTACTGTCAAAGACGACTCCAGCATCAAAGATATTTTACACAACACACAAGCTTCCACTTTGCTATTCTTAGACACATTTACTAAAAGTAATCAATATGCTTTCACTCTCAAAAATATAAGTAAATTAACATATACTAAGGCAAATTATAATAAATTCTGACAAAAAATATAAGAAAACATTCACAATTTGGTATCGATAAATACAGTAAAAAAAATAACATCTCCCAGATCCATTACAAACGGTCCACCTCCATCCAGAGCTCTACCTTGCCAATGAACTCCTCCATAATGAGGAGACGCATCGCTTTCTTGGCATGCTTTTTGATGCTCAGCTCACTTGGACACGTCATCTTCGTGAGCTTGTAATTTTTCCTCCTATCTACGTAATTCTGTAGCTCTCAATTTGTTCGAGCAATCAATCATTCATGATAGGAAACACAGTCATAGCTCAGTCACTCAAAATGATTCTGAAATTTTACTTGTTAGAATGAAATCAGGCGATGATTCTTCTTCTCTGCAGGCTCGTGCTTTGCGGCAGTCTGCTAATCTATACAAATAAAATGCCTCGTAATTTTGGGAGCATTGTATAATCAGTCGGGAAACCTCAGATCAAGCGGATATTTGGCTTTGATGAAGTTTAACCTTCCGAAGAAGTAATGGAGCTCTTGGATTATTAAATGCAGGTTCGTATCCAGTCTTTCGGAAGTCCCTTCTGATTAACAACTACGCAATATATCGATAAATATCATTAATTCTCAAATTTCATATACACACCTTTTATTTGAAGGAGCCATCTATATATATTTCCTTTTAATCGTACAGTTCGTATCAGTTATCTTCTGTGATAAATCTCAATAATCAGATTACAGTTCTTCCAAACCAAGCTCAGGCTAATCGGCACGAAGACAATCTCGGACCCCCTTCTTTTTTTTCTAACAACCACCAGAGAGAGTACTACAAAGAATACTTATGCGCTCATGGCATAGCTATTGTATGAAACTATTTTGTGCATGGATTCTGCGAGTATGAAGATAGAAAATTTATAAACGTCATTCAAGGGTAGAATTGTATCAGAATAATTCATCGAATATAAAGAGATATTACAAGCTTAAACAGCGGTGCTGGCGGCACCTCAACATCCTTCGCTGCCTCAGCCACACCATGTGGGGGGCTGCACGAACAACCCTCCTACAGCTCTATAAGGCCTTAGTCCAGTCCTGTCTCGACTACGGGAGCATGGTGTACGACTCAGCTGCACCTTCAACGTTGCAGATCTTCGACCCGATTCTCCATTGTGGCATCAGACTGGCAACAGGTGCCTTCCGCACTAGTCTGGTGACTAGCCTTCCTGTAGAAGCTGGAATCCCTCCCCTAAGATTCTGCCGACAACAGTTGCTTGCGTTGTACATCACCCGCGACCATGCCTCGCCCGACCACCCAAACCGCAGACTCCTTTTCCCATCTTCTGCACTCCCCTCCCCATGACGGCGGCCTGGGTAGGGTCTCCCGATCTCGGTCCGCATTCGTTCCCTTCTCTTGTCACAGGAGTCCTTTCCCCTTCCTCCATCGTTCCGGCCCTCTTCTTCTACCCCTCCTTCATCCCTTCCTTGCTCGCGGCTTTGCTTGGATTTGGCGATGCAGATGTAGTCTACACTGATGGTTCTGTGGTCGATGGATGCACTGGGTTTGCTTTCATCCATGGCGACTATGTTGAGCAGCATTCCCTGCCTTGTGGGAGCAGTGTTTTCACTGCGGAGCTGGTTGCTCTTTATCGTGCACTTGCTCACCTTTCCTCCTGCCCTGGGGAGTCATTTGTCATATGCAGTGACTCCCTGATTGGATTGCAAGCACTTGACCAGTGTTTTTCTTGGGACCCTTTGGTGCGCAGTATTCAAGATGCTGTTTTTGCTCTCGCCGAGTGTGGTTGTTCAGTGACGTTTGTGTGGACCCCGGGCCACATCAGCATTCCAGGAAACGAACATATCAATTGGTTGGCCAAGCAGGCCACCACTTCGCCACCCCTGGAGCTAGGTCTCGTGGAACAAGACCTCTGGTCAGCCCTACATCGCAAGGTCCACAATGTCTGGAGCTCTGAATGGTCTGTCTTGAACACGCCAAATAAGCTCCGCATGGTGAAGTCGTCGTCGGCAGTACGGAACTCATCCTTGAGGAGCATGCGTAGGGACTCAGTTGTTCTCTGCCGTCTCCGAATTGGACATATACGGTTGACCCACTGCTATCTCCTTCACCGTGAGAACCCGCCCAAGTGACGCTGTGATGCAAGGCTGACAGTGGTCCATCTTCTGATGGACTGCCCCCTTTTAGCCCCCTGGCGGCAGTCCTTTAATTTACCAGCTGCACTTCCTTTAATTCTAGGTGACGATGCCTCTATAGCTGACTCAGTTTTATGTTTTATCCATGCAGCTGGGTTTTATCACTCACTCTAGTGTGGGTGCTCTCGCATGATTTCTCAGGCTACACCCACTCCAGTGTCTTTCAATTGTGACATGGATACCAAAATAGTGTCTTCTATGGTAACAAGTTGTGTTGGTACCTCCATCTATGCTTTCCAGCTGGAGGTTCTTCATTTTTAGTTGAGTGGTTGACCTTTTACCTGATCCATCAACCACTGAAGTCTGTTTTACTCTAGTCAACTATTTGCTCTGCTCCTTTTAAGTGTCCTCTATTTTGTGTTATTGCGGTGTTCATTTTAGCTCTGTACCCCTTGGTGTTCCCTCCCTCTGGGTGCAAAGGTTACGCTTTTACTGTGTAGGCCTATTACAAGTAGGTCTGTTTGGAACAGGGGACTGATGACCCTGATGTTTAGCCCCCGTCAAACCCCAAAACCAACCAACCAACCCAACTGAGGAGAGGTATCGATGTCAATCAGTGAGGTCTTGCACAAAGTTGGCATTCCAAAGGAGTTCTGTAGGATTCAGGTCAGGGCTCTGTGGATCCCATTACAGGGATGTTATTGTTGCGTAACCTCTTCGCCACAGGCCATGTACTATGAACAGGTGCTCAATTGTGTTAAAAGGTGCAATAGCCATCCCTGAATTGCTCTTCAACAGTGGGAAGCAAGAAGGTGCTTAAAACATCAATGTAGGCCTGTGCTGTGATAGTGCAACACAAAACAACAAGGGATGCAAGCCCCCTCCGTGAAACACATGACCACACTGTGTAGAGTGATTTGTCACTCCACACTAAGTTTTTCCACTGTTCAGTCGTCCAGTGTTTACGTCCTTACATCAAGCGAGACATCGGATGGCATTTACCGGCGTGATGTGTGACTTATGAGCAGCAGCTCGACCATGAAACCCAAGTTTTCTCATCCCACATAACTGTCATAGTAATTGCAGTTGATCCTGATGCAGTTTGGAATTCCTGTGTGATAGTCTGGATAGATGTCTGCCTATTACACATTACGACCCTTTTCAACTGTGGGTGGTCTGTCAGTCAACAGACCTGTCAACCTGTACGCTTTTGTGCTGCATGTGTCCCTTCACGTTTCCACTTGACTATCACATCGGAAACAGCGGAACTAGGGATGTTTAGGAGTGTGGAAATCTCGCGTACAGATGTATGACACAAGTGACACTCAATCATGTGACCATGCTCGAAGTTCGTGAGTTCTGCAGAGTGCCTCATTCTGCTCTCCCACAATGTCTAATGACTACTGAGGTTGCTGATATGGGGAACCTGGCAGTAGGTGGCAGCAAATTGAACCTAATATGAAAAAAGTATGTTTTTAGGGTGTCTGGATACTTTGATCACATAGTGTATGTCGTTGCTTTTGTATAATTTTTATTTTGCAAACAGGTTCTTACACAAATTATCTTTCCAAATTTGGCTTTGCAGATGATGTACAATACCAATAATTGATAATTGGTTACATTTTCGATATTTATATGCAGAAAAGAAATCTTTTTCAAACTATCTCTGATAAAACAGTTCATCTGGATAATTAGCTGTGAAATAGGATCTATTAAGTAATTGCATTTTGTTATTTTGAGCAGAATTTGCATCTATTACACACTTATCGGAAAATAAAAATTTTTCCAGTTTCTAATCATTTGTAATGTGAGAGCAATGTGTTTTTGTGAATGTGGTTTTGTGAACAAATTCATTTTTAGACCGGCTACAATTTTCAAAGGATATAAGTTTGTAAACTGACAAAAGAAATTCAGTTGCAGGAAGGAACCAGTAGACATATTTGTTAAACCATGAGTCATTGATCATTCACATTCAGAATGTTGCATCACTGCTTTGCTGCAGGATTCCAGATTTGTTGAAGAGAGACGAAGACGTTTGCAGCACTATCTGCGTTGTGTGGTTAATCACCTTGTGCAGACCAACAATGAAATGGCTACATCTCCAGACAAGGATCTTCTTGTGTCCCTTGTCCCCTTCTTTGGGTAAGACATTTCAGTTACCTGTTTGTTACTTTAAAAAAAGATAATCTTTTGGATGTGATTCATGTAGTGTGTGTGTGTGTGTGTGTGTGTGTGTGTGTGTGTGTGTGTGTGTGTGTGTGTGTTGGTGTTGATACACACAATCAGTAGACAGATAAAGGATTCTACTGCAAAGTAAAGTGCAGCAGATTTACTACAACGACTTTAAGGTTAGGTCAGTAGAAAGTCAAGTACAAAGAAGAGCTCTGCTGCTGTGTAGCAGTGTAGGCCAAATAGTACAGGAAAAGATAAGTGTAGAATACCAGGTCACAAGTATTGCAAAACCTAGTGCCTAGCTTACCTAGGTGACAGAATGTATGGACTTTGTGCAGACATTTTGAGGAAAAGGATTAAGTTCTTACAAAGGCTGTATACGCAGCCAAAGAAGGGAGGTTCCTGGAGTTCCTGGTTAAAAATAGATTTCCTTCTGGTAAATGTGAAAGCTTTTATGCACCAGTTTAGAACTACCCAGCATGAAATGGCATGTTTTGGAAAGATCAGTGATGCACGGCAACATGTGCATTGCACATTTTCAAATTACAAAAGTATAAATATGAATTCCACCAAATAAAACACAGTAGTTTCTGAAGGACTGAAATGAAGACCGTTATGTCATGTGATCTCACCAGCCAATGACAGCGGATATTCAAAGCATAGGACACGATGATGATGATGTCGCCCATAGCAGCATCACTGTTAAGTAGTGCAAACACATAAATAGGAAAAGTTAATGGTTTAAATTATATATGTACAGTACAGCTACGAGAAAAGCTAAGTTTTCATATATAATATTGGTCTTTCTTAAAGTGGGTTACTCTTTAAGATATATCCAACACAATTGGCCGGTAAAATTTTGAATAATGGCATAAATGACTGTCCTTCTGGGCCTGAAATGTTTCTAAATGGCTGATCCTCAAAGTGTTAGGTTTAGAATGTATCGATAATTTAAGAAATTCATTTCACATTCTCACATGTAACATGAGCCACCTTGAAAAAGAAAATTTACTTTGAAAGTAACGTTTCTCAAACCACCATTTGCAGTATTTTCCAGTGATTTGTTAGGAATGTGAACAGTTGTGATGCCAAGCTCATAAGAAGCAGTTTGTTATGAAGTATTGCATAGTCTTCGTCTTTGACACATTTTGCTGTTGACTCAGCTTATGTGTGCACTGTGTTTTGTTATCAATTGAAGACATTTGAAAATGAGTTCATGATCATATTTTGGTACTTAATTTTACAGGTCCGTCGCGATCACACCTTTTTTTTTTTTTCCATTTCACGATTACTGGTTTTGGCTACTGCCATCTTCAGATCATAAAATATTTTGACGTTGATACAACAACAGAATATTTTATGATTTGAAGATGTCAGTAGCCAAAACCAGTAATAGTGAAGTGAAAAAAAGTATGATCAAGACAGACCTCTAAAATAATATGCTGTGTTTTGTTGTTCTAAATGGCACATTTTCTTTTCAACTAAAGTTTTATTTAGGTGTTATTCTCTTGTTTGTTTTGTTGTGTTAGAGTATCAGTTCTTCTCAGTCAGAATTATAAAAATGTAACTAAAAACTAAAAAATGAAAAATTTCCAGAATATGAAAAAAAAAACACTTGTGTTTTCTCATATTTTTTCCAGATGAAAAAATTCCTACATTTTTCCTTGATTTCCCAGTTGTCCCGGGGCATATACACCCTGTTAAAGTAGGACGACCGAGTAACAGCCTGGCCAGCAACTTAGGAGTACAGTATTAAAGGTCACATGGAGGAGACAGGTGCAGAAACAGTACACACACTCATGGGGTTTGTAGAGGTTTTACAGCACCATGATGAGCCCCGTGTTAACACAGCTGTCAGCCATGTTAACAAAGAGCCGAGTGATTTGCTTTTGACAGCACGATAGCAATGCTAATTTTACCAGTGACAGAGCTGTTAAAGTGCTGTTATTAAATATGGTTTTCAAAAATTCCTTCACCAAAGAAGACAATGTGAATATTTAAAAAAATTGAATCCAGAACTGCTGCCAACATGAGTAGGTTAAAAGTAGATATACTTGGTGTAGCAAACCGGCTTAAATCACTCAATAAAGACTAGTCTGCTGGTCCAGATAGTATACCAATTAAATTGCTTTGAGTATGCAGATATAATAGCTCCGTACTTAACCATCATATAGAAGCGCTCACTTGATGAAAGATCTGTACTAGACATGGTCAACTCGTTCATCCTTGGGAACTAGTTCACTGGTGATCACTCTTTTCTGGGAACCATTCATTTTTACTCGTTCACCATTCATTTGTGCTTCATATACAGTTCTTATGAAAAATTGAAAATTAGTATCATAGGTGACTGAAGATGCAAGGCACTAAGAGGGGGCACTAGCCTCCGCCCTGGAGTATGGAGTTGTTATTCATAACAGAATTCTCACACACTTGTAATTTTCGTGATTTCTGCAAAACCTCTCGTTTAGCCAACTATAGTGTTACGTGGCTTGTGTTATGTGGCTGATTGTTGTGAAATAATATAAGGTGGCGCATAAAAAAAACTGGCCCCGAGTGCAGACTGCTCACCAGTTACTCAGGATTTGTTGACCACTACGAACAGAATTGATAAACATGTAATAATTAGGTAATGAAAAAATAACAAATAAGCTCTTGTAAACAACTACTTTGAAACAATAGATGACAATTAGTGACAATGAACAGTCTAGTAATCGGGGCCAGTTTTTCGTGCACCACTGAAATATTATTGTAGAAGTTGTCATATTCTCTTTACAAAATTTAACACCAAACACTCGATTATGGAACGCGGACTTCATTCGGTTGTAAGTCGGTCTGCCTTCCATAACAATGAACATGCTTTTTTACCTTGGATCAAAAAAAAGATGGAAAATGGCCACTCGTGTGTGCCGTGCCGACTGGCTTTGCGTGTGTAATAAAAAAATCTTGTGTTTTTACAAGTATTTCTTCTACTGTTTATTGAAATAGTGAAGTAAGCTGATATGCCTTTTTTTTTTACATGAAAAGATGTGTATGTCTTACATGCCATGTATTTTTATGTAATTTACATAATTATAAAATACATTTTAATTACCGTCATGGATGCTGAATAGCATATGAAAAGAACCAGAAGTTCAGAGTTCAAAAAAGGTATGGAACGGATCTACAGTGGGCTCACGTAGCAAACAAAACGAACAACTCTATACTGAACTAACTATGAGCAGTCGGAAGTGGAACTGCGAGTACAGCCAAGCGAGACAGACAGATGGGAACGAGACTGAGGCTGGAATGAGACCGGCCGACGTGCCATTGCGGGAACAAGACTGACCATTTCCCGTTCCCGAGAAAGCTGCGACTGAAGTGAACTATGAAAGACCATTCCTTAGAATGCGTTCATTGCCCGTTCTGTTCATCTTGATGAACCGTTCCTTTGGACCCGTTTGTTTGCGAACGAGCCATCTCTAATCCGTACCTAAAGCCTGAAAAGTTGCATAGGTCACATCAATACTCAAAAAAGGAAATAGGAGTAATCCACCAAATTACAGACCCATATCACCGATTTCGATTTCCAGTAGGATTGTGGAACATATACTGTGTCAAACCTTAAGAGTTACCTCGAAGGAAAAAATCTCTTGACACTGTCAGCACAGGTTCCAAAAATACTTTTCTTATGAAACACAACTAGCTCTTTATTCTTATGAAGTAATGAGTGCTATTAGCAGGAGACCTCAAATTGATTATTTCAGATTTCCAGAAGGCTCTTGATGTCGTTCCTCACAAATCACTTCTAATCGAATTACATGCCTACGGAGTATCATCTCAGTTGTGCAACTGTATTCATGATTTCCTTTGAAAAAGGTCACAGTTTGTAGTAACTGAAGGAAAGTCACTGAGCAAAACAGAAGTGATGTCTGGTATTCCCCAATGAAGTGCTATAGGGCCTCTGCTGTTGCTACTCTATATAAATGATTTAGAAGACAATTTGAGTAGCCCTCTTAGATTGTTTGAAGATAATACTGTCATTTCCCATGTACTAAAGTCATCAGAAGATCAAAACTTTAAGGGTTTCTGTTCAAAATGTCATTATGTTGATATCTGTTCAGTGTTCGGTTCTTGTGCAATAAATAACTAAAAGTGTTCCCGGACTTTATGTAGATCCTATAATGAAAAGTGTGAAGTCATCCACGTGAGTAAGAAAAGGAATCTGTTAAATTCCAGTTACCTGATAAATCACAAAAATCTAAAGGCTGTCAATTTGACAAAGTGCCTAGAAATAACAGTTACAAAGGACTTAAATTGGAACACTCTCACAAATACTGGGTGGGGAAGGCGAATTAAAAGCTGCACTTTATTCATAAATCACTTAGAAGATGCAACAGGTTTACTAATGAGACTGCCTACATTACATCCTCTGCTAGACTGTTGCCCTGTGGTATGAGATCTTTACCAGATAGGACTGATAAAGACCATTGAAAAAGATCAAAGAAAAGCAGCTCATTTTGTATTATCATGAAGTAGGGGACATTATGTCATGAATAATGATATGCGAGTTCAGGTGGCATACATTAAAATAGACTTGTTCATTGCAGTGACACCTTTTCAAGAAATGTCGATATCAGACTTTCTCCTCCAAATGTGGAAATATTTTGTTGATGCCAACCTACATAGGCAGAAATGACCATTTTAATAAAATAAGAGAAATATGAGCTCGTTAGAGTAGAACATTAGAGAAATGGAATGAAAGTGGTTTGATGTAACCCTCTGTGAGACATTTAAGTGTGAATTGCAGAGTAGTCGTGCAGCTGTAGAAACAGTCTCATATCTGTACCGATGCACAAATCATGGCTTGCAACTGAATAGGAGGGGGAGGGGACAGATTAGCTCAGAGTCTATAGGCAGACAATTTGGAAAGAAGTTGTAACATAACAGTACTGTAATATATGTGATTGTTTCCAGAAAAGTAAAATTAATTTGTTTGATCAGCACATTAGGAGGCTGAAAAATGAGATAGAAGAGTTTCTTGTATATCTGGAAGATGTGGAAAATTCTTAAGCTATTGATGTTTTGTGACAACTTTCTGAACATTGTGTAAGCACAGGGATGGAGAAGTTAAATAACAGGGATTATAGAGTAGCATCCTTTTTATGGAGAGTTAAAAAGGAAAAAGAAGGAACGGCATCATTTGTAAAAGTTGGACACGGTTAAATATAGTCGAACACAGCTTTTGTGCAGATCACAACTTAGAAGCATGTGAGGGAAGAACATTCACAGCTATGGAACAAAACATGCTTTGGGACAGCATGTATCCAAAAGTGGCCATTCTATGGAGAACATAGAGAATAGTATGCGTATTCTCCACAGGGTGGAGAAAGACCGTGCACTTAACTTGTTAGAAGAGCTTGAAATTTATAAAGTGGAAAAACAAGAGCCAACATAAATGCTTAATTGCCAGAGTGATTTTGTGCCAATGCCTACTTTGCTTTGTTGGACAGTGTTCTACTTTAATCATTGAATACCTCTCTTTTATATATCTTGCTGATAGTTTCACCTAGTTTAGAGTGCTTTACATATTTACTTCATTTTCTTACGTTGTGTGCATAACTCAAGAGTTTTCTTGTTCCTCCTCTCTTTCATTAACTAGAATCATGCTTTTCTTGGAACAATGTTCCACAGGGCACGAGGGGTCCTCGGGTGGTCACATTCTGCTAACCCCTACTCGCTTATGCGGTGTTCTTGCGTTAGCACCAACAGAGGGCACTGATTATGTGTGGCAGTCTGTTTGCATTCATTGGACTTCTTTAGCTATTTGTTTTTGTGATTTTCATATTATTCTGTGTACTCGGAAAGCTGTTTATTAGTTACGACATTATCTAAAATATCGCCACTTGAGTGTGTCAGTTATTTGCTCTTAACTTTTTCCTTTTTAACAATTAACTTATATTCTTGTTTTATTTCATTCCTTTAATGCATTTTACAACTTACAAGCCCACTACAGATTTTACTGATTGTATCTCCTTTTTTATTTTAAATCATACAATTATCACTGAATAATGTGTGTATATCTACAGTAGCAACATCTGGTGAACATGCAACACACACATTTTGTAGCTACTGTATGGCAGTTTGTTTTGAACAGTAGTGCTGCTGATAAGATGACAGTTGCACATACTATTATTTATATATTTTTGACAATGCCGTCGCTGATTTTGTGTTTAGTATTTGACGATGCCACTATGGCTCCAGTATGTTAGGACGTGTTTTTATAAAACAGGTATATGCCTCACCATATTTAATGTGCACAAATGCACATATGTGTCTGTAACACTTTTCATCATGGTCTGTTTTATTGTTTTAAGCTGTAGACAATCTGCTAGTTATATTTGCGTTTTTCCAGTATTTTGCTGCAGAGCTGAAGATCGTTGCTGACTGATATCTGTAGTCCAAGGATTTTTTATTTGTGACCATAGACATGAGGTAAAGGAAATTTATTCTATTTTTGGGTCACTGTTCAATTTGCGACCAAGTCACAGCTTGTGATCATAGCTCATTACCAGAAATACACAGGAAGATATGAATCTTGAGATAAGATTGCAAAAAAAAAAAAAAAAAACAGCAACAACGCTCCTGACATCTGCAACCTAATAACAGCAGCTCAGCTGAACAAATTATGAAATGAAATGAAATGTCAACGCAGTGGTTGGTTTGAACACCACAGTGCTTTACAAGGCATGAACATATTAGGATAGTGTGTCTTTGCAGTCTTCAGACCTTTCAGCTCATTTACCTAGCAACTTAAAGCAGAACCGGCAATTACACGTGCACTCCAAACCACTGCGCAACTCAGCATTTTCGTATTAACATGTCATTGTCCGAGTTGGAAGAAGTGATAAGTGACTGAAAAACATTGGAGAATTGTCTAGGGGTTGAACTCCCAAACCTTTGAATTTGTAATCTGACTAAGCAGTAAGCTCAAGTATTATTATTATTATTATTATTATTATTATTATTATTATTCTTTCTTTTCTCAGACATTATGTCTGGTCAAAAATGGAAAGTGACGCAGACCTTGATCAAGCGTGACTTCCTTTTAACTGTACGGTATATGTTACATTGCATTTAGGAACTTTCGGGTAATTGAACATGTATCAATAATTACAGATTTCTGTAGTTGTATATATAAGTTTGGATGTATCTGTATTGCGTTGATGTACTGGTGGATATTGTGTGGTATGACTCCTGTAGTTGATAGTATACTTGGTATAATGTCAACTTTATCCTGATGCCACATGTCCTTGACTTCCTCAGCCAGTTGGATGTATTTTTCAATTTTTTTCTCCTGTTTTCTTCTGTATATTTGTTGTATTGGGTTTGGATATTTCGATTAGTTGTGTTAATTTCTTCTTTTTATTGGTGAGTATGATGTCAGGTTTGTTATGTGGTGGTGTTTTATGTTATAATGGTTCTGTTCCAGTATAATTTGTATTCATCATTCTCCAGTACATTTTGTGGTGCATACTTGTATGTGGGAACGTGTTGTTTTATAAGTTTATGTTGTAAGGCAAGCTGTTGATGTATTATTTTTTGCTACATTGTCATGTCTTCTGGGGTATTGTGTATTTGCTAGTATTGTACATCCACTTGTGATGTGATCTACTGTTTCTATTTGTTGTTTGCAAAGTCTGCATTTATCTGTTGTGGTATTGGGATCTTTAATATTATGCTTGCTGTAATATCTGGTGTTTATTGTTTGATCCTGTATCGCAATCATGAATCCTTTTGTCTCACTGTATATATTGCCTTTTCTTAGCCATGTGTTGGATGCGTCTTGATCGGTGTGTGGCTGTGTTAGGTACTTGCCATGTCTTTTTCCAATTTACTTTCTTCATATCTGTTGATGTTATGTGATCTAAAGGGTCGTAGAAGTGGTTATGAAATTGCAGTGGTGTAGCCGATGTATTTATATGAGTGATTGCTTTGTGTATTTTGCTAGTTTCTGCTCGTTCTAGGAAGAATTTTCTTAAATTGTCTACCTGTGCATAATGTAGGTTTTTTATGACAATAAATCCCCTTCCTCCTTCCTTTCTGCTTAATGTGAATTTTTCTGTTCCTGAATGTATGTGATGTTTTCTATATTTGTGGCATTGTGATCGTGTAAGTGTATTAAGTGCTTCTAGGTCTGTGTTACTCCATTTCACTACTCCAAATGAGTAGATCAATTGGTATAGAAGTATTTATAGCTTTTGTCTTGTTTCTTGCTGTCAATTCTGTTTTCAGTATTTTTGATAGTCTTTGTCTATATTTTTCTTTTAGTTCTTCTTTAATATTTGTATTATCTATTCCTATTTTTTGTCTGTATCCTAGATATTTATAGGCATCTGTTTTTTTCCATCGCTTCTATGCACTCGCTGTGGTTATCCAATATGTAATCTTCTTGTTTAGTGTGTTTTCCCTTGACTGCTGTTTTTCTTACATTTGTCTGTTCCAAAAGCGATACTTATATCATTGTTCAATACTTCTGTTATCTTTAGTAATTGGTTGAGTTGTTGATTAGTTGCTGCCAGTAGTTTTAGATCATCCATGTATAGCAAATGTGTGATTTTGTGTTGGTATGTTCCAGTAATATTGTATCCATAATTTGTATTATTTAGCATGTTGGGTAGTGGGTTCAGAGCAAGGCAGAACCAGAAAGGACTTAATGAGTCTCCTTGGTTTATTCCACGCTTAATCTGTATTGGCTGTGATGTGATATTATTTGAACTTGTTTGGATATTAAGTGTGGTTTTCCAATTTTTCATTACTATGTTTAGGAACTGTATCAGTTTAGGATCTACTTTGTATATTTCCAATATTTGTAGTAACCATGAGTGGGGTACACTATCAAAAGCTTTTTGGTAATCATTGTACGCATAGTGTAGTGACCTTTGTTTAGTTTTAGCTTGATATGTCACCTCTGCATCTATTATCAGTTGCTCTTTACATCCTCGTGCTCCCTTACAACTGCCTTTTTGTTCTTCATTTATAATTTTGTTCTGTGTTGTATGTGTCATTAATTTCTGTGTAATGACTGAAGTTAATATTTTGTATATTGTTGGTAGGCATGTTATGGGGCGATATTTTGCTGGATTTGCTGTGTCTGCTTGATCTTTAGGTTTCAGATTAGTTATTCCATGTGTAAATGTATCAGGGAATGTGTATGGGTCTGCAATGTAACTGTTAAATAATTTAGTTAAATGTGAATGTGTTGAGGTGAACTACTTTAGCCAGAAATTTGCTATTTTATATTTTCTAGGGGCTTTCCAATTGTGAGTAGAATTAATTGCTTGGGTGACTTCATGTTGCAAAATTATCACTTCAGGCATTTGAGGTATCATCTTGTATGCGTCTGTTTCTGCTTGTATCCACCGTGCATGCCTGTTATGCTGTACGGGGTTTGACCATATGTTGCTCCAGAAGTGTTCCATGTCTTATGTTTGGTGGGTTGTCTATTTTAATGTGTGTGTTATCTATTGTCTGATAAATTTTCTTTTGGTTTGTGTTGAATGTTTAGTTTTGTTTCCTTCTATTTTCACTTTTTTTGTATCTTTTAAGTCGTTTGGCCAATGCTTGTAATTTCTGCTCCTTTTCATCTAATTGCTCTATCACTTCTTGTTGTGAGATTTTACCTAACCTTTTTCGTTTTTTGTCTGATATTTCATTTCTTATAAACTGTGTTACCTGTCCGATGTCTTTTCTCAGTTTTTCTATTCTGATCTGTAGCCTGTGTTGCCATGCTGGTTTTGTGGGTTTCTTCTGTGTGTTGGTTTGTTCTGATCTCTGCCTAGTGTGTATATTTAGTGTAGTGAGTGTAGTTGTAACTCTTCCATAGTTGTATTTTCATTTATTTTGTTGTGTATGATTGTGTTGATAGTTGTTATTGTTGTTTCGACTTGTGGGTTATTTGGTGGTCTATGCAACAATGGTCTAATGTTTGTATTTGTGTCTTTGTATTCTATATAAGTTAGCTGAAATTTTCTTCTATATCTAACATGTGTGTCACTTCATGTTCTATTTGTGCTTGTTCTGGTGGCTGTCTTAAGATTTCGTTTTCCTCTGATTGTTTAATTGGTGCGTGGTGTTCTTTGTTTGTTTGTTCTGGGATGTTTGAGTCAATTACTGTATTTTCTTCTTCTTCTGATTGCACATTATTTTGTTCCAGTATTTGTTGTACTTGTTGTTTGTTGTTTTCTAATTCTTATTTATTTTTATTAAATTATATCAGTTGATTAATGTACATGGATTACAAATACATTTTCAATTTTCCCTGTCTTGAGTCTTATAACTGGTAAATAGTCTTCACAATCAGTGTAATTTTTCAGAGATTCATTTGCGGCTCCAGACGACAGAAGCAACTCTCACAAGAAGGGCACAAGTTCTTGCTCTCGCAGCTTGTTTTCACGTTTGGGGCGAAGTGCAGAAAATCGTGCAGCTGAGAACACTCCCCAGTACACTGGTCTTTAACTATGGACTTTGTGAGCCAAACTATATTTGTGAGGTGCAATGTTTGGTGCCAAAAATTGTTTACTCAGGTATTAACAGACACTGTACAGCTGTGACTTATTTCCAAGAAATGTTATGGTTTTCATATTGCATATTCCTCAGGGAAAAAGAATCCTTTATCTTAAGTGATTTGTGTGTGTAAATATTGTATAACAAAATTATACCAGGCAACACTATTCATGAGGCAGCTGACGTGTGTTCGTTATTTGATATGATTCAATATAAAATATTTTTTTTACATGCAATGGAAATAGTGTTTTGTATCAATATCAGCTTGGTTCATAATGGGTTTACCTTTTTATATTTTAAAACTGTAGCCCAGAGCAGCATATACTATGCCATGAATGTTTAAAGACCTGTGCAGCTCATAAATATTTATGATCTTAAAAGTGCAAATTATAGATGTACAACATAGTGGCATATTCCTTTAGTCTAAGGAATAATTGAAATAGTGTGTTGATTTTACTTCGAGTTTCTGATAAGAAACATTAACACATTCCATGAGTATCACTGTTACTATAAAGTTTTATTACCTAGTCTTTCTCCTTCACCACACAAAAATGTGTAGTAAAACAGGAATCTTTGTTCTTGATTACTTTGTGGCAATTTCATGGGTAAACTCTTAATTATGTTTGTACTAGCAGACAACAATTGTACTGTGTTCCTTGAATGATAAAAATGTCTAATGTTGTCTGGTGGTGTAATTGAGAGGCAGTGAAATGTCTAGAATGGCTTTAAGCAACCTGTGATAGTAAACACTATATATTTCTTTTTTCCTTTGTTGATGTATTTTATTTAAAATTTTATCAGTTCTTCTTTGGAAGGACTTAAGGAGTAATACGCAGAGCAGTTATAACTAATCATGAAGCACATTTATTTATATTTCTCTAAATATGTAGCTTATTGATTAGCTATACCTAATACTGTGCACTTTTGTGTGTATATATTGTTAAGTTGTTTAATTAGATCTGAATTATGATTGGAAAATATTTTCCTTGATGAAAAAATAACTTTTTTCATAGAAACACTCTATATGTTCCTTTATTGAGGAATGGATCACTGTCATATTCTGATAGAACTTGAGACAAATATAGGACAATATATTATACCAAATTTGTGGAAGCGCATTACAGTTGTTACAGTATTATTTTTATAATTATTAATTCTTGCTGTAACTATAAAATTTACCTGGCTATCAGTGTTCTTTGTCAGTATTTCAATGCTCCAAATGACATGTAATAAACAAGATCTGGAGAAAAGACAGAAAAAGATTTTCTCAAATTAAAAACAAACTGGAAATTATGGTGTTATATCATAAAAATGACAGCTTGTGAAGTTTCATTCCTTTAAGCACTTCCATTTCCTGTATCCAGGGCAAATTTAACTGTTAGTGCATGCCAACAGTGCAACTGGAGGATTAAGCCACATATCGACCAAGGTCCTTAGCAGACCACTTAAGCAAAAACCACGGTATTTTTTGAAAAGGAGGCCACCCTGCCACTCCATCACTGGCACAATTCTCAGCAACCACATGAATCTGGTTGACAGTGGCCAATGCAGCTTCCAGCTGTTAGGAAATGGCAGCCTACTCCTTCATCACAATCTCACAACAGCCACAATTACTAGTTATCTATATTTGAACTTATTTCTTTAAAGGAAAAATGGAGAAATTAGTGCAAGACTAGATTGTGCTTAACAATAAACAAGAAGCAATGCACAAACTTATGGTGGTGGTGGTGGTGGTGGTGCTGCTGCTGCCAGTCACTGCTGGCATTGGTAGTTTCATTAATCTAGCAATTTATGCTGGCTATTTCACAGAAAATGTGCTACCTATTTTTGGATGTGATGGTACAGAGAATTTTGATTTACAAACATTTGTGTGCTTTCCAACTCCTTGCTTAATTTAAGTAACATGCAAATTAATATGCCAGGACAAGGCTTCAACTAAAAGCACATATTGCCATAGTAAATCTTTATTAATGGAAGATGAAAGTTTTGTCTACTTACAGTTGCCAGAACAACATGCCTCATTCATATGAATGCAAAATAAGATTTGACCCTTTGTCAGTGATGGGAGCACAGTGTGGCCTCACACAGTGTAGAATCATCTGCATGAGAAGGCTCTGCAAGCGGATTTGTGACACGAGACTAGATGCAACAAAATAAAGAACATTTCCCATTCTTTTTGATCTGGGCTTTCAATTGGCACTGGCAAAGTTAAAAAATACATACTTTTTGATTATAATAAATTACAGATTATTGCATATTATTTCACATGGAATATACAGGGTGTCGCTCAAAATGTCACACATTGGAAATTGTTTATAAAAATTTTAATAAACAGAACATCTCATTTTTTTTTGTTTTTACATTATTCATCAGAATGTTGATGCTCAGTGAGCATGCAGTACTTGTTCAATATGTCCACCTTGTTGACGTACCATCTCTTAGAGACAAACTATGTTTCCAACCAGCCTAGACCCAAGTCTACTGTGACTTACTGAAAAACTGTTGATAGCCACTCACAGTTGGATTAGATTTAATGGTTTTTGTGCCTGCCTTTAAATGTCCCCATAAGAAATAATCAGAGATTAAGATCTCGGCCCTGTGGCAACCATATTGAACCACTCTGAAAACATTATGGATATCAATGGGTCGTGACACAGTGCCCAAAACGTTCATGCAGGAAATCCAGAATGTTTGCTTTCTGAGGATGAGCTCCATCTTGAATGAACCATTGTGTTTCAGTTGGTAACACTATTGCCTAAAGTTGCAGAAGAAAATTGTTCTGCAACAAATCCATGTAGTGGGCATTGTTAATTGTGCTGTTGGAAAAGACTGGTCCAAATGATTCCACAGCTGCAAATGGTGTCCCATACACTCACTTTTTCTGTTTTACTGCACAACCTAGGTTTCGGGTTATAAGCCCATTTTCAAGTACAAGTATATAGTGGGCTTAAAACACGAAACCTAGGTTGTGTAGTAACATTTATAATAATATTGTGAAACAAGGCCAAAGAACAGTGTTTGTTTAGTTAATTTACAATGTTTCACCAAGAACTCAGTTGATTCAATGAAAATAAAATACTTATTAGACAACATCAATGTAAGACATTTCATCTGCCACCCCCGAATATAAATTTTACACAAGAAGAGGAGCGCACATTACTATTTCTCCTTTCTGAAAAGAAATATCCAGCTATGCTCAGCAACAACAATAATAAAATGCTTTTCTGTATCACGTGAGAAGTGGCTGAGTCACTTATAAGACAAGGTTTTTTCGCAAATCTGCCATTTGAAAAATGTGGAGTCATCTTATATTCGCAGATTAAACTACTGCAGCTGAGATCAATGTTTTTACATTTTTTAATAGATTAAGAAATAGCGCGTCTAACATTATAGATGAAGCTTTGGCTGTTGAGGTTTCATACATACAGGCCGAAGCGCTCGATACAGTGTCGACCTTGACTCCCGGCACCAGTGAAGGGGATATGCGAGAGACTATCAACTAGCCACCACAACAGTCTAATGCTCTGTTTACAAACTGACAAGTTTTTGAAACACAGGAGGAAATAACATTAAATTCTAACAACTTACAAATGTTTGTTGTATTTGAATAGGTCTGCAATAAAAGTTCTCATACATGTATGGATACCGTACATAAACATTTATGCTACTTTTTTAAGTAAAGGTCAAATTCAGAGAAGGAAATGAGAGAGTGGCGGGCAGAAATTATGTTTGTAAGCAAATAATATTGTAATGTTCCCACATCAGATGAAATCATCTGTGTGTGCAAAAAAAAAAAGTGGTGTTCTTGGGTCCAACAGTAACCACTACCTCAGAAATTGCAACATATTTGGAAGAAACAGCCAAACATGAAGGTATAAGATTCACAGCTGTCCTGTTAGGATGATGACAGTGATGATTAAAAGTGATACCACAGACAACAGGATAACGAAACAAAAAAAGACAGTGAAGATAAAAATTAATGTAAACAATTTCCTTTTAAATTTTATTTATTCTTGTATTATCAAAATTTAGACAATAAATGGCATAAATTTAGAGTAGATGTAATGTTAACTTTTTGGCAGACCTCTTACGTGAACAAAAGTTTGTAATTTTGATTTGTCAGAATATGTGACAAAATAAATTTTCTCGAGGAGCTTCTTAGGAAGGGGGGTCTTACATTTAGGGTCGCCTTATGCACGGGTAAATAAGGTAGTACTGGTATTCAGTTTTATTTTATATTTCAGTATGATGCTGTGATGTCTATTCTAGGTATCATTTAATTAGCAATTGTCACTCTAGAGATAAAGGAACATTAATAGAAATATCAACTGAACTGATCATGTCAATAAATATATGTATGTATTGTTTCACTCAAAACACGTTGTTAGAAAATTGTGTAGTGGTTCACTGGATATGACCACTATGAAGGTTCAGGGCGGTCAGCTGGAGAGGTGGTGGTGCGGTCCCATGTCGTGCCCAATGTCTCATTGAGACAGCATTAATTTAACATCCATTTATTGCTGAGACGTTTACAGTGATTCCGTCAAAGGAGCACAGGGTGATAGCAGCCGTGCTGAATTCGCTTCACACGAATGCACTCAGTGGTGTGTCGGTGCCCACCTTGGAATCTGCGGTCATAGCCCCTTCTTTTCCCATGGTCAATTCTGCAGCCTAGTGCAGGGCGGAGCAGCAATCAGTGAATCCCCACAGCCTAGAGTGATTGTGGATATCCACTGAAGTGTAGGGTCTCTTGTTGAGCATAGTTACTCTTAGGCTTGCCCCCAAAAATCAGCATACCCCTGATGATGGGTGTCATGATGGCAAGTAAGGCAGAAGTACCATCATTGGCACAGTGGACAACCCAAGGGACAGTCTTGGTGTACAGCCGGTATGGTCAAGCGCACGCTGCCAAGGAGCGGCTGCACCAGCTGCCCTGCTCCCAAGTCAAACAGCCTGCAGTTGGACAGATTAGTTCTTCATCCACAAAAGATTTGCCAAGCCATTATCTTCAGTCAGTGACAGTTGTGACTTGCAAGAAGGGCAGCTCACAGAGGAGGAGGCCCCCCTATCCCCCAATACCTGGATGACTGTGGACTTGTAGAAGTAGACTCCAAACTGGCAGCAGCTGGCGACATTTCATAGTCACTGTCATCTTCATCAGGCTGATAATTATTCAGAAATACCACACCTTGTATTTTCAAGCATGATACTTGGGTAGGTTGAGGTGATGTGATTCTTCATAAGGAACAAAAAGCTTTGCCTGACAAAGTTGGGACAAATCCTCACTATCACTTTTACTAAGTATGTTGTGACATTACAGCCTTTATCACTGCGATTTTTAACATGTAAAAGTTTTTTTTCTGTATTCGCGTCAGTATGTGCGAACTTTTAACATATACCAATGAATGTTGTAACCAGATATCTTTGCCGCGCTCCTGAAAAGCGCAGAATATCACGATAGCTATAAACTGTTATACGCTGCTATCGATCAGTAAAAAAAACGATGCACCTATGTTTCAAAATAACAATTGCCAATTTTTACTTCTGCAGGGAGCCGCACCGCTCTCTAGCTGTTCTTCTGTGAATGTGTTGCGAGTCGGACGCAAAAGTATTGTGCTCCATACCGATATAATCATTTTATTGTAAATTTAAGAGTTTAAGTGATTAAAAATACATGTAGCCACAAACAAGCGAGAATGTGTATCACGAAAATTTGCTCCACCGCCACAATGGGTGGCCATGTTAATGTAAGTTTCCGTTTCATGATATAATACTTGAAGCCTTGAAGTTTATTTAATTTCAAAGAAAATCTCTCGACCTTATTTTCATTAATTATACTTGTGATAATCTTTTCTGTTTAAAAGATTTATGCAGCTTATGATCCAGCGTGTGTTCTGTCGGAACAGGAGGCTGTCGTGACGACATCGTTATAGTATTTATACCAAGTTCTTTCAGTTCCGTTTATATGTTCGTACAAATCCAATTAGTTGGTCCCTTAGGTTTGTTTCATGTAACTTCTGTCTGTTTTCTCCGCGCGATCTTCCTCCGAAAAAAAAAATAAATAAATAAATAAATAAATAAAAAATAAATCTGTTCATTTTTTAGTAATTTTCGATATCGCGAATGAGAAAAGACAGCCGCCTCCTGCTCCGAACGGAACACCATGACTTTTCTAACGTCGGAGAGTACCGCACGAATTTTCCGCTAAAAGGTAATAGAATTTCTTAAAGCTGGATCAATTACACATGTTGCTGGTGTTCTCCGACAAGTCTGGTGTGATTATTCTGTCATGACAAAAAGAACCAATTTTATTTTTACCAAAGCAACAAAGCTTTCAATTCAATTACTAAAAAAAAAAATCATACCAGAATGTCCAACTACTCCTGCTTGGGGATAAGAGATCATTCCGCAATTCCAGACAGACCATGTGGTCTGTTTACAAAGAAGTGCTACTGGTGGCTCTAATATCACAGATCTCATAGTGAGAGCAAACTTCCATTCATCCATCATTTGAATGAGCCTCACAGTGAAGGCATGTTCTCACTGGTCCATCATGTATTGGGTCTTGTGCATAACAGGTTGATTGCCACGAGGCTGCCCGAGCAGACTGTTCCATTTGGTGTAGTAAAGTATAACTTTGGATGGTGTGTTAAGTTCCAAAAAACAAAGTTCAAGATGTTGAGAAAGCTGCTGTAGTCAATTCCCTGTACATTGTTGTCAACTCAACTAAGAAAAACAAATTAATGCACAGTATTGCAGTGTATACTGTAATGAATATCCTGGAGTGTGCAGCATCCAGTGGACACATGGCATCAGGTATGAACTTCTGCTGTGTCCACCAGTGCCTCGTGGCAGTCAACATGTTAAAAGGTTGTCAAGGAATACGAGTTAAACATATGCAAACTGTCCAAATGAGACAAGACGTCTACTGAAGGTTATAATCAGGATAGTACATTTTTCTTGTAAGAGATGTTCTTTATGTCTTAAGAGCAATTGCTCATCCTATTTGTCATATATAATAGGCTGGACATGTGCCACAGCTAATTTTATAGACTCTCGAGTTTTGTAAGGGAAAATGCACTGGTTTCGAATTATGAATAAGATTATTTTTAAGCTATTATTAGACAGAAAAGATACTTTACAGTAATATTGTTTTGGAGGAGATGTTTAATCCTGTAAGATAGAGGTCCTAAAAATAGTATAGGGAAAAAAAAATTTTGTTTTCATTATGTTCGTTATTAGGAGAGTGGTGATTCTATTATAGATTTTGTTTTTGAAAGTATTATCCACTGTGGTTGGTTTGTATCGAATACTGACTGCAATGGCTTTAATCAAATTAATTTCAATATCAAGATTTTCATAAGATAACGGAGTAGTAACAGCTTTATGTATGGAAGAGTGAAAAGAGGCTTTTTTTGTGAAACTGATGGTGTATTGAACAGGACGGCACTGTGTGATCAGTACAGGCTACTTTGCAAAAAATTATTGGAAGAAATTTTATTATAAATTATTGTTAATGTCAGATGCAAATAATTTAACTGACAGAACTTGTTTTCAAGCTCACATGCGAAAGTAATTTTTTCGTGAAGTTCATTAAAGGTTTTGAAGTGGCGATCAATGCCATTATTAGACCCTCTGTAAATAATCAAAATGTTGTCTACAAAGCTGGAGAATGAAAGAACACCTAAAATAGTGGCTGAAAGGTGAATTCTTCTCAGGACTTTCTTTCATACTCCACCGTGGAACATGGAAAAAAAAAAAAGAAAAAAAAATAATAATAATTCTGTACCATTTTTAGGACATGTATCTCACAGGAGTCAGCATCTCCTCCAAAACAATATTACTGTAAAGTAGCATTTTCCAGCAAACAATAGGTTCAAAAAATAATCTTACTCGTAATTTGAAACTGGTGCATTTTCTCTTTAAAAAAATTCAAACATCTACAAAATTAGCTGTGACACATGTCCATCCTATTCTACATCTACATTTATACTCCCCAGACCACCGTGAGGTGCATGGAAGAGGGTACTTTCCATTGTACCAGTTTTAGAGTTTCTTCCTGTTCCATTCATGTATGGAGTGTGGGAAGAATGATTGATTGAATGCCTCTATGCATGCAATAATTATCCTAATCTTATCCTCATGATCCCTATGTGGGCGATACATAGAGGGTTATAGTATACTCCCTAGAATAATCATTTAAAGACAGTTCTTGAAACTTTCTCGAGATAGTTTAAGTCAGTCTTCAGTTCCTTTACTATCTCTGTGACACTCTTTCAAACAAACCTATGACCATTATGCTGCCCTTCTCTGTATACATTTAGTATCCTCTGTTAGTCCTATTTGCCCCCCATGAACCATAGACCTTGCTGTTGGTGAGGCGGCTTGCATGCCTCAGTGATACAGATAGCCATACCGTAGGTGCAACCACAACTGAGGGGTATCTGTTGAGAGGCCAGACCAATGTGTGGTTCCTGAAGAGGGGCAGCAGCTTTTTCAGTAGTTGCATGGGCAACAGTCTGGATGATTGACTGACCTGGACTTGTAACACTAACCAAAACAGTCTTGCTGTGCTGGTAATGCGAACGGCTGAGAGCAAGGGAAAACTACAACGTAATTTTTTCCGAGGGCATGCAGCTTTACTGTATGGTTAAATGATGATGGCGTCCTCTTCGGAACTACTCAAGAGGACGTCGTTATCAGGAGAAAGAAAACTGGCATTCTACGGATTGGAGCGTGGAATGTCAGATCCCTTAATCGGGCAGGTACGTTAGTAAATTTAGAAAGGGGAAAGGATAGGTTAAAGTTAGATATAGTGGGAATTAGTGAAGTTCGGTGGCAGGAGGAACAAGACTTTTGGTCAGGTGAATACAGGGTTATAAATACACAATCAAATAGGGGTAGAGCAGGAGTAGGTTTAATAATGAATAAAAAAATAGGAGTGCGGGTAAGCTACTGCAACCAGCATAGTGAACGCATTATTGTGGCCAAGATAGACACGACGACCACGCCTACTACATTGGTACAAGTTTAAATGCCAACTAGCTCTGCAGATGACGAAGTTATTGATGAAATGTATGATGAGATAAAAGAAATTATTCAGATAGTGAAGGGAGATGAAAATATAGTCATGGGTGACTGGAATTCAATAGTAGGAAAAGTGAGAGAAAGAAACATAGTAGTGAATATGGATTGGGGGTAAGAAATGAAAGAGGAAACTGCCTGGTAGAATTTTGCACAGAGACTTGAGCATAGCTAACACTTGGTTCAAGAATCATGAAAGAAGATTATATACATGGAAGAAGTCTGGAGATACTAGAAGATATCAGATAGATTATATAATGGTAAGACACAGATTTAAGAACCAGGTTTTAAATTGTAAGACATTTCCAGGGGCAGATGTGGACTCTGACCACAATCTATTGGTTATGAACTGTAGATTAAAACTGAAGAAACTGCAAAAAGGTGGGAATTTAAGGAGATAGGACCTGGATAAACTGACTAAACCAGAGGTTATACAGAGTTTCAGGGAGAGCATTAGGGACTGATTGAGGAATGGGGGAAAGAAATACAGTAGAAGAAGAATGGGTAGCTTTGAGGGATGAAGTAGTGAAGGCAGCAGAGGATCAAGTAGGTAAAAGGACGAGGGCTAATAGAAATCCTTGGGTAACAGGAGATATATTGAATTTAATTGATGAAAGAAGAAAATATAAAAATGCAGTAAATGAAGCAGGCAAAAAGGAATACAAACGTCTCAAGAATGAGATCGACAGGAAGTGCAAAATGGCTAAGCAGGGATGGTTAGAGGACAAATGTAAGGATGTAGAGGCTTATCTCACTAGGAGTAAGATAGATACTGCCTCCAGCAAAATTAAAAAGACTTTTGGAGAAAAGAGAACCACTTGTATGAATATCAAGGGCTCAGATGGAAACCCAGTTTTAAGCAAAGAAGGGAAAGCAGAAAAGTGGAAGGAGTATACAGAGGGTCTAAACAAGGGCGATGTACTTGAGGACAATATTATGGAAATGGAAGAGGATGTAGATGAAGATGAAATGGGAGATACGATACTGCGTGAAGAGTTTGACAGAGCACTGAAAGACCTGAGTCGAAACAAGGCCCCAGGAGTAGACAACATTCCATTGTGACTACTGACGGCCTTGGGAGAGCCAGCCCTGACAAAACTCTACCATCTGGTGAGCAAGATGTATGAGACAGGCGAAATACCCTCAGGCTTCAAGAAGAATATAATAATTCCAATCCCAAAGAAAGCAGGTGTTAACAGATCTGAAAATTACTGAACTATCAGTTTAATAAGTCACAGCTGCAAAATACTAATGCAAATTCTGTACAGACAAATGGAAAAACTGGTAGAAGCTGACCTCGGGGAAGATCAGTTTGGATTCAATAGAAATACTGGAACACGTGACGCAATACTGACCCTACGACTTGTAGAGAGATTAAGGAAAGGCAAACCTACGTTTCTAGCATTTGTAGACTTAGAGAAAGCTTTTGACAATGTTGACTGGAATACTCTCTTTCAAATTCTGAAGGTGACAGGGGTAACATACAGGGAGCGAAAGGCTATTTACAATTTGTACAGAAACCAGATGGCAGTTATAAGAGTCCTGGGACATGGAAGGGAAGCAGTGATTGGGAAGGGAGTGAGACAAGGCTGTAGCCTCTCCCCGATGTTATTCAATCTCCATATTGAGCAAGCAGTAAAAGAAACAAAAGAAAAATTTGGAGTAGGTATTAAAATCCATGGAGAAGAAATTAAAACTTTGAGGTTTGCCGATGACATTGTAATTCTGTCAGAGACAGCAAAGGACTTGGAAGAGCAGTTGAACGGAATGGACAGTGTCTTGAAAGGAAGATATAAGATGAACATCAACAAAAGCAAAACGAGGATAATGGAATGTAGTCGAATTATGTCTGGTGATGCTGAGGGAATTAGATTAGGAAGTGAGACACTTAAAGTAGTAAAGGAGTTTTGCTATTTGGGGAGCAAAGTAACTGATGATGGTCAAAGTAGAGAGGATATAAAATGTAGACTGGCAATGGCAAGGAAAGTGTTTCTGAAGAAGAGAAATTTGTTAACAATGAGTATAGATTTAAGTGTCAGGAAGTCGTTTCTGAAAGTATTTGTATGGAGTGTAGCCATGAATGGAAGTGAAAAATGGACGATAACTAGTTTGGACAAGAAGAGAATAGAAGCTTTCGAAATGTGGTGCTACAAAAGAATGCTGAAGATTAGATGGGTAGATCACATAACTAATGAGGAGGTACTGAATAGAATTAGGGAAAAGAGGATTTTGTGGCACAACCTGACTAGAAGAAGGGATCGGTTGGTAGGACATGTTCTGAGGCATCAAGAGATCACCAATTTAGTATTGGGGGGGCAGCGTGGAGGGTAAAAATCGTAGAGGGAGATCAACAGATGAATACACTAAGCAGATTCAGAAGGATGTAGGTTGCAGTAGCTCCTGGGAGATGAAAAAGCTTGCACAGGATAGAGTACCATGGAGAGCTGCATCAAACCAGTCTCGGGACTGAAGACCACAACAACAACAGTCCTATTTGGTGTGGGTCCCACATACTTGAGCAATATTCTAGAATGGGTCACACAAGTGATATTTAAGCAGTCTCTTATGTAAACTGATTGCACTTCCCCAGCATTTTACCAATTAACTGAAGTCTACCACCTCCTTTACCCACAACTGACCTAAGTGATCATTCCCTTTCATATCCGTACTGTGTTGCACCCAGGTATTTATATGAGTTGGCTGATTCCAACAGTGTCTCATTGATATTATAAGGTCCTATGTGAATAAAGCAGGTGCTGATAGGTGTGAATATTACAAACTATTAGTTTAATAAGTCATAGTTGCAAAATACGAGGGCAGTTCAATAAGTAATGCAACACATTTTTTTTCTGAAACACACCAGATTATTCCCCAATCTTTTAGCTACACAACACTATTTTTCAACGTAATCTCCATTCAATGCTACGGCCTTACGCCACCTTGAAATGAGGGCCTGTATGCCTGCACGGTACCATTCCACTGGTCGATGTCTTCATCATCCGCGTAGTGCCTCCCACGGATTGCGTCCTTCATTGGGCCAAACATATGGAAATCCGACGGTGCGAGATCGGGGCTGTAGGGTGCATGAGGAAGAACAGTCCACTGAAGTTTTGTGAGCTCCTCTCGGGTGCGAAGACTTGTGTGAGGTCTTGCGTTGTCATGAAGAAGGAGAAGTTCGTTCAGATTTTTGTGCCTACAAACACGCTGAAGTCGTTTCTTCAATTTCTGAAGAGTAGCACAATACACTTCAGAGTTGATCGTTTGACCATGGGGAAGGACATCGAACAGAATAACCCCTTCAGCGTCCCAGAAGACTGTAACCATGACTTTACCGGCTGAGGGTATGGCTTTAAACTTTTTCTTGGTAGAGGAGTGGGTGTGGCGCCACTCCATTGATTGCCGCTTTGTTTCAGGTTCGAAGTGATGAACCCATGTTTCATCGCCTGTAACAATCTTTGACAAGAAATTGTCACCCTCAGCCACATGACGAGCAAGCAATTCCGCACAGATGGTTCTCCTTTGCTCTTTATGGTGTTCGGTTAGACAATGAGGGACCCAGCGGGAACAAACCTTTGAATATCCCAACTGGTGAACAATTGTGACAGCACTACCAACAGAGATGTCAAGTTGAGCACTGAGTTGTTTGATGGTGATCCGTCGATCATCTCGAACGAGTGTGTTCGCATGCTCCGCCATTGCAGGAGTCACAGCTGTGCACGACCGGCCCGCACGCGGGAGATCAGACAGTCTTGCTTGACCTTGCGGCGATGATGACACACGCTTTGCCCAACGACTCAACGTGCTTTTTTCCACTGCCAGATCACCGTAGACATTCTACAAGCGCCTATGAATATCTGAGATGCCCTGGTTTTCCGCCAAAAGAAACTCGATCACTGCCCGTTGTTTGCAACGCACATCCGTTACAGACGCCATTTTAACAGCTCCGTACAGCGCTGCCACCTGTCGGAAGTCAATGAAACTATACGAGACGAAGCGGGAATGTTTGAAAATATTCCACAAGAAATTTCCGGTTTTTTCAACCAAAATTGGCCGAGAAAAAAAATGTGTTGCATTACTTATTGAACTGCCCTCGTACTATGTACAGAAGAATGGAAAAACTGGTAGAAGTCGACCTCAGGGAAGATCAGTTTGAATTCCAGACAAATGTAGCTACATGCAAAGTAATACTGACCCTTTGACTTCTCACACAAGATAGGTTAAGTAAAGGCAAACCTATGTTTATAGCATTTGTAGATTTAGATAAAGATTTTGACATTGTAGATGGGAATAATATTCTCTTTCAAATTCTAAAGCTGGCAGTGGTACAATACAGGGAGCAAAAGGTTATTTACAACTTGTACAATAACCAGACAGCAGCTACAGAGGCATGGAAGGGAAGTTGTGGTTGAGAAGAGAGTGAGACAGGGTTGTAGCCTATCATCAGTTTATTCAATCTGTACAGTGATCAAGCAGTAAAGAAAACCAAACAAAAACTTGTAGTAGGAATTAAAGTTCAGGGGGAAAGAAATAAAAACTTTGAGGTTTGCCGATGACATTGTAATTCTGTCAGAGACAGCAAAGGAGCAGTTGAGCAGAATGGACAGCATCTTGGAAAGAGAATATAAGATGAACATCAACAAAAACAAAACAAGGATAATGGAATGTAGTCGATTTAAGTCAGGTGATTCTGAGGAAATTAGTTTGGAAATGAGACACTTAAAGTAGTAGATGAGTTTTGCTATTTGGGAAGCAAAATAACTGATGATGGTCAAAGTAGGGAGAATATAAAATGTAGACTGGCAATGGAAAGAAAAGCGTTTCTGAAGAAGAGAAACTTGTTAACATCGAGTATAGATTTAAGTGTCAGGATGTCCTTTCTTAAAGTATTTGTATGGAATGGAGCCATGGATGGAAGTGAACATGGACAATAATCAGTTTATAAAAGAAAAGAATAGAAGCTTTTGAAACGTGGTGCTACAGAAGAAAGCCAAAGATTAGATGGGTAGATCACATAACTAATGAGGAGGTACTGAACAGAATGGGGGAGAAGAGGAGTTTCTGGCACAACTTGACTAGAAGAAGGGATCGGTTGGTAGGGCATGTTCTGAGGCATCAAGGGATCACCAATTTACTATTGGAGGGCAGTGTGGAGAGTAAAAATCGTAGAGGGAGATCAAGAGATGAATACAGTAAGCAGATTCAGAAGGGTGTAGGTTGCAGTAGGTCCTGGGAGATGAAGAAGCTTGCACAGGATAGAGTAGCATGGAGAGCTGCGTCACACCAGTCTCAGGACCGAAGACCACAACAACAGGGCACATTCTGAAGCATCATAGGGTCACCGATTTAGTACTGGAGGGAAGCATGGGGAAGAGGGGGGGGGGGGGAATCATAGAGGAAGACCAAGAGATGAACACAGTAAGCAAATTCAGAAGGATGTAGATTGCAGTAGTTACTTGGAGATGAAGAGGCTTGCACAGGATAGAGTAGCATGCATAGCTGCATCAAACCAGTCTTTGGACTGTAGACCACAACAATAGGATACTACGTTTTTTCGTTTTGTGAAGTGCAAAATTCTACATCTATGAACATTTAGAGCAACTTTCCAATCTCTCCACCATGTTGAGAGCTGTGTAGTGCTGGAATGGGAACAGGGAAGGCACTAGATGGGTGAGGACAATGACTAACGAAGGTTGAGGACAATGACTAACGAAGTTTGAGGACAGGAGGATTACAGGAACGTAGGATATATTGCAGCGAGAATTGCCACCTGTGCAATTCAGAAAAGTTGGTGATGGTGGGAAGGATCCATATGGCGTAGGCTTTGAACCACCCGTTGAAATGAAGAATCTCGTGTTAGACGACGTGCTCAGCAACAGGGTGGTTAAGATGTTTCTCGGCTGCAGTTTGTCGGTGGCCATTCATGTGGACAGACAGATTGTTAATTGTCATGTCCACATACAGTGCAGCACAGTGGTTGCAGCTTAGCTTGTAGATCGGAAGACTGGTTTCATAGGTGGCCCTGCCTTTGTTGAGATAGGTGGTGTTTGCAACCAGACTGGAGAAGATGGTGGTGAGATGATGTATGGGACAGGTCTTACATCTAGGTCTATTACAGGGAGCAGGGGTTGTGTAGGGAGCAGGGGTTGTGTAGGGACAGACGAGTATATTGTGTAGGTTTGGTGGACGGTAGAATACCACTGTGGGAAGGCTGGGAAGGATGGTGGGTAGGACATTTCTCATTTCAGGGCATGACGAGAGGTAGTCGAAACCATGGCAGAGAATGTAATTCAGTTGCTCCAGTCCTGGGTGGTACAGAATTATGAAGGGAATGCTCCTCTGTAGCCTGACGGTGAGATTTTTGGAGGTGGTGGGTGACAGGAAAGATAAGGCATGGCAGATTTGTTTTTGTGCAAGGTTGTTAGGATAATTTTGGTCTGCAAAGGCCTCAGTGAGACTCTTGGCATATTTAGAGAGGGAATGCTCACCACTGCTGATGTGACCAGCACGAGTGTCTGGGTTATATAGAAGGGATTTCTTGGTACGGAATGGCTGGCAGCTGTCAAAATGGAGGTATTCTGGTGCTTATTAGATTTGGTATGGACAGGGGTACTGATGTATCCGTGAGAGAGGTTTTTGCAGAGGTTGGGTTGGGTTGTTTGGGGAAGGAGACCAGACAGCGAGGTCATCGGTCTTATCCGATTAGGGAAGGACGAGGAAGGAAGTCGGCCGTGCCCTTTGAAAGGAACCATCCCGGCATTTGCCTGGAGCGATTTAGGGAAATCACGGAAAACCTAAATCAGGATGGCCGGACGCGGGATTGAACCGCCGTCCTCCCGAATGTTGCAGAGGTGGTGGAAAGGAGCATTCCAAGTGGTATTCCCCCACATCCCCACACGGCCGACAATTCCTGTCTCACAGACCTACTACATTTATCCCACCCTCTAAAATGCACTCCCACCAAAACACAGAATCCAGAACCTAACTTAACAGCCTTAGCCCTACAGAAATATCAGTCCTTTCCAAAGGACTCACCATTTGCCCCACTTCCAAATTTAATCATGCAGGACTTGCTAAAGACCTTCTTCCTTCTCCCAGTCCCTACAGTGAAAAACTTTTTCGCCACCAACCCTGTCCATCGGACTCACCCAAAGGCCAATTTTGAATCCTGCCAGAATCATTCACCCCTCCATTCAACCATGATCCACCCCCATTGTCCCCAAATCACCCCTTGTTATCCTTCCAGAATTTCTTAACCTCAAACCATGCCTCCCCATCATTTCCCAAATCCCTCAACATGCAAACTAACCTTACATGTGCTGAAAGAACTGAAGTCCATCAACTAAAATCCGATCCCAAACTTACGAGGGTGAGTCAAATGTAAACCTTAAATATTTTTTAAAATATTATTTATTGTGCAGAAGTGGTACAAAGCTGTATCACTTTTCAACATAATCTCCCCCACGCTCAATGCAAGTCCTCCAGTGCTTACAAAGTGCATGAATTCCTCTAGAAAAAAATTCTTTTGGTAGTCTGCGCAACCACTCATGCACCGCGTGGCATACCTCTTCATCAGAATGGAACTTCTTTCCTCCCATTGCGTCTTTGAGTGGTCCAAACATAAGGAAATCACTTGGGGCAAGGTCTGGTGAGTATGGTGGATGAAGAAGACACTCAAAATGCAGGTCTATAATTGTTGCAACTGTTGTACAGGCAGTGTGGGGCCTTGCATTGTTATGTTGCAAAAGGACACTTGCTGATAGCAATCCACATCGCTTTGATTTGATTGCAGGTCGCAGATGATTTTTTAGGAGATCTGTGTATGATGCACTGGTGACAGTGGTCCCTCTAGGCATGTAATGCTCCAAAATGATGCCTTTTTCATCCCAAAAGAGAGTCAGCATAACCTTCCTTGCTGATGGTTCTATTAGAAACTTCTTTGGTTTTGGTGATGAGGAATGGCGCCATTCCTTGCTCGCTCTCTTCGTTTCCGGTTGGTGGAAGTGAACCCAGGTTTCGTCCCCAGTAACGATTGTTGCAAGGAAGCCATCACCTTCTCGTTCAAAGTGCCGAACAAGTTCTTCACATGCATCAACATGTTCTCTCATTTCAGAGTCAGCTGCTGTGGCACCCATCTTGCAGGAACTTTGTGAAATTGGAGCACATCATGCACAATGTGGTGTGCCGACCCATGACTAATCTGTAAACATGCTGCAATGTCATTCAGTGTCACTTGGCAGTTTTTCTTCACTATGGCTTCAACTGCTGCACTGTTCTGTGGAATCACTTCTCATTGTGCCTGACCTGGACGAGGAGCATCTTCCACTGAAGTCACACCATTTGCGAACCTCCTACTCCATTCGTACAGTTGCTGCTGTGACAAACATGCATCACCATACTGAACCTTTATTCGTTGATGAATTTCAATAGGTTTCACACCTTCACTATGCACAAACTGAATAACAGAACGCTGTTCTTCCCTGGTGCAAGCCGCAAGTGGGGCGGCCATCTTTATACTGATACTGCGACGGTATGTGTGCATCTGCACTATTCTGCCACCTACAGGCCATTCTGCACGCTGTTTGTAGCATGCTTACAAACTTACAGGATAACGGCGCAAAATTTCGATTTGTTATTACAAATTTAAGGTTTTCATCTGACTCACCCTTGTATAATTGTGCTTGTGGACAAAGGCTCCACCACTGTTGTTTTTAACCACCAAGATTACCTGGCAGGACTGCGCCATCTGTCAAATACATCCACCTACAAACCTTGCCACAGTGACCCCATTCCAGTAATCCAGCAGGATCTCCAGTCTATCCTCAAATCCTTAGGCCCATCCCAGAACCTCTCCATCTCTCTCCTCACCCCTACGACTCCCTGTACTCCTACCTTCTACATGCCTCCTAGTCCATAAACCCAACCACCCAGGATGCCCCACTGTGCCCGGTTACTGTGCCCCCACTGAGAGAATCTCTGCTCTCGTAGACCAACACTTTCAGCCTATTACCCTGAACCCATCCTCCTACATGAAAGACACCAACCATTTCCTCCACTGACTCTCCACAGTGCCTATCCCTTTACCACACAGTGCCCTGTTCGTCACTATTGATACAACCTCCCTTTACACTAACATCCCTAATGCCCATGGCCTTACTGCTACTGAACACTACCTTTCCCGACATCTGACAGATTGCAAACCAACAAGCACCTTCCTAGTTGCCATGACTAACTATATCCTCACCCGCGATTACTTCTCCTTTGAAGGTGATACCTACAAACAAATCTGGGGTATGGCTATGGGCACCTGCATGGCACCATCCTGTGCCAACTTATTCATGGGCCATCTAGAGGAATCCTTCCTAAACACTCAGAATCCTAAACCCTTCACCTGGTTTAGATTCACTGATGGCATCTTTGCGATCTGAATCGAGGGTGAGAACAACCTATCCACATTTATCTGGAACTTCAACAGCTTCTCCCCCATTCGGTTCACCTGGTGCTACTCAAACCAACAAGCCACCTTTGTAGATGTTGACCTCCACCTCAAAGATGACTACATCACTACATTTGTCCACATCAAACCTACTAACCACTAGCAAACTTCCACTTTCACAGCTGCCACCCGTTCCACAGCAAGAAATCCCTTCCATGCACCCTAGCCACGCATGGTTGTTGCATCTGCAGTGACAAGCACCGTATTTACTCGAATCTAAGCTGCACCTAAAAAATGAGACTTGAAATCAAGGAAAAAAAAATTTCCCGAATCTAAGCCGCACCTGAAATTTGAGACTCGAAATTCAAGGGGAGAGAAAAGTTTTAGGCCGCACCTCCAAATCGAAACAATGTTGGTCCATTGCAATACGAGACACAATTTAGGTCGAATGAATGACGATACAGCTACAGTTGTATGCTTCGAGTCGTAAGCTTAGCAGTTAAGCTTTACCAGGTAGCCATTGCTATGTGTCACGCGCTCCGTCCGTATTTATACGGGTACCCTTCCTTTTTCGCGTGCTTCGTCTGGTTTGAACTGATTGTATATTTTTCTTTGATCTGATAAGCGCCGTTCTCTTTGTTATAGGTGTTTACGTCACTCTAAGCTGAAAATGCGTTACAGTACTGTGTCATGCATTCTGATAATGAGTGTTTACGGCCTGTCGTCGCTTGCGGCATGGCTTGCTTTTGTGCACGCTACCGCCGCTTACAATTGGGAGAAAAAATAATAAAAAAAAAGAGAGAGAGAGAGAGAGGAATCGTCTCATTGGCGAAATAATGGCAAGAGACTGCTATTTGTTGTTACTTACACTGCTGCTTTCTTTGATAATGATCAACAAGAACCAAATAATATACTGCGTATGATAGAAGTTCTGAACGAGAGTTTGGCGAAAATTTTTCTCCGTTTGAAAATCTTTGCAGACGCCTCTTTAGTACATAACATTCTGCACAGAAATTAGAGTCATCTTAGATTTAAAAATCTAGTCAATTGCCGTGTTTCATTTCTGACTGTATCACTATTAGGCATAAGAATAATACGAATATAAACATGACATACGTATATTCTTCCGCGTTTGCTGTTGTCTCACTCTAGTTTCGTAGTGTATTAGGCAGACAGGATTTAAATGAGATACCAGCAAACACGAAACAATACATGGCAAAATGTTTATATTTGTATTATTCTTATGGTGAAGAGAATACTGCATGTGATTCACAGTTCATAAAAGTTCCTATTAGCAACCATCTCTTCTCACAGGTAGGAAAAAATTCAGAACGTAGAGTTGGCCATATTGACAAACATCCCAAACAGTCTTGCCAGTCGGATTTTCATAGTACATTGAAATGCTGCTACATTCGAAGATGAACAATAAGGAATTCGTATTCACTTCGTTGGATAATGTATAAAAATGCAGTGATCGAAACTCGGGGCGGAGTAAAAAGCTCGTCTTCCACCTTTATTTAAAATTTATTTACTGACGCAGAGGTTTTGGTGCCAGTATTTATCTTTGTGCCTGCAAAGCATGCCTGTGTAGCGCTACATACATTCGACGGCAGAAGTTAGTTGTGGCGGCACCTACCAACATTTTTCAGAACTTCCGCTTACTTTGCACTTGATTCTAAGCCGCAGGCGGTTTTTTGGATTACAAAAAACCGGAAAAAAGTGCGGCTTAGATTCGAGTAAATACGGTAATCCCTCTCTAAATACACTGAAAGTGTCCCTGAGATCTTTACAGACCATAATTATTGTACCGATCTTGTACAAAAACAAATCTCCCGTGCCTTATCTTTCCTGTCACCCACCACCTCCCAAAATCTTACCATCCTGCCACAGAGGAGCATTCTCCGCTGCAGTTTCGACCACCTCTCATGATGCCCTGAAATGAGAAATGTCCTGCCCATCAACCTTCGCAGCTCTCCCACAGTGATATTCCACCATCCAATATACTCATCCATCCCTACACAACCCCTGCTCCAAACCCCTTACCTCTTAGCTCATATCCCTGTAATAGACCTAGATGCAAGACCTGTCCCATACATCGTCTCACCACCATCTACTCCAGTCCGGTCACAAACATCACCTATCCCAGCAAAGGCAGGGCTACCTGAGAAGCCAGTCATGTGATCTACAAGCTAGGCTGCAACCAATGTGCTGCACTCTATGTAGGCAACACAACCAACAAGCTGTCTGTCCACATGAAAGGCCACTGACAAACTGCAGCCAAAAGAAAACTTGACCACCCTGTTGCTGAGCATGCCATCAAACATGACATTCTTCATTTCAATGATTGCTTCACAGCCTGTGCCATATGGATCCTTCCCACCAACACAAACTTTTCTGAATTGCACATTCCCGTAATTCTCCTGGCCTCAACCTTTATTAGTCATTGTCCTCACCCATTTAGCACCTTTCCTGTTCCTGTTCCAGTACTACGCACCCCTCTATTCCACCAACGCACACAGTCTTTTTACTTCTCTCCTTTTCCGCTACCCCCCGGCCCCTCTCCTGCTAATGTCATGACTGCAACCAGCTGCCCTGTCTCCTCTTTCCACCTCATCCCTGCACACCGCCCAGCAGCACTCCAGCATCCACCACTCCTACCTTGCTATCCCTCCCTCACATGGCCCAGTCTCCACCTAACCCCCAACCAGTTGCCTCCCCCATCCTGCACTGCTGTACTACTCCTGCTCCTAGTGTGGCTTCAGCTGCCAGAGACTGTGGTCGGGTGGGTGTGAGTTGCATTTGTGTGTGTGTGTCATTCATCTGTTTTGACAAAGGCCTTGTTGGCCGATAGCATTCATCTTTTTCCTCAGAGTAGACCCTAATAAACCATTTTCCTCCCTCCTTTTTATTTATTACATTATAATCATTTCATACAAAATGTACAGAATTATTGCTATTGCGCTGTCCTGTAAAAATTTCAGTTTGCGTAACACTGACTATTGATTAGTGAGATGAATACTTATAGGCTATTTGAAATACTTTCATAGTTTAAGCAGCTGATTATTTCGGTTTCTAGTAGATGGCAAGACTTGTTTTGTGTCCAAATTGTGGCAACTTCGGCCTGGTAGCGTCTTAGTCTGATGCCACCTCCAGTGAATCTTTCCTCTTACAGCCCTTAGAGGTGTACAGTGTACTACATCGCGTAGTTATAATTTTACTGACACTTAACAGCTTTATGTCAGTTCCAAAGTCTGAAATTTTATATCGTTCAAATGTGGTTTTATATGACGAGAGCATTTTGCTCTTAAATCTGTTACTACATGTGAGTACAGTCTCCTCATGAATCTCTTTGGTATAATAACCATCTATTCTTGGTTTTTCTCATTGTTAATTGATTTGTAATCTTTGCAGCCACATTTAAAATTGTAAGATTTTGTATTTGCTTTCATGCAGTTATCTCTTTTCATTTTAAGGCAGTGACTTAGGTTGTATGAGATTTTTTTCTGTGTTCTTTTTCACAGTTTTTCTACTTCAAATGTTCAACCTCTGCTGATAGAATGATTCTGATTGGTGGAGCTGCCTCATTTGCAACTCTGTTTTTAAAGATCCATTTGCAAAAGCATTTGTTTGTGTTTAAATCCCATGACAGTGTCTGAATATGCTTCATTTTCCATTGCACTTCTTCGTGAGTGCTGTTGCAAAAAATGTTTTACTTGTATATGACTTTTTTGCCTTCGGAAGTTGTATGCACTTAGTTAAATTCATTTTCTTGATTACTGTCTCCGACATGGAGGATTGTGAGGTACCGAAACAGCCTTAAATTATGATTTTGACTTTTCTACCTCATTTGTCTTTACAAGGTACATCACGCTCTTAGACCTTCCAAATTGTTTCTGAGGCTGTCTAGTTGGAGAAAGAAACATGTGCTTGAGCGTCAAGAATAAGGGCACCATTTGCTTATGTGTGAACAAGGGGTCAGCATGGTCCAGCTCACAAGGTAATTGTAACAGTTTTTAGTCAGCAGTGCACTTTCCATATTCAAAATGGTGACAATTAGTCCACAAGAGCAGAATGTAACAATATGTTCAAATGCGTGAATTCTTAGGGGACCAAACTGCTGAGGTCATTGGTCCCTATATTTACACACTACTTAAACGAACTTAAAGTAACTTATGCTAAGAACAACACATCGATGCCTGCGGGAGGGGCCATGCAATCCGTGACATGGCACCCTAGGCTGCATGGTCACTCCACGCGGCAGAATGTAACGTATGCTTCTCTCATTTGTGAAGTTTGAAAACTGTTAGGACATTCAAAAAAATAATACATGCAGTGATTGTGTAGTGGGTGTTAAAAATGCCTGTGCTTTTGTTTAAAGAAGACCAAATATTGTGTCAAAGTAAACCACAGCAGCACATTTTACACTACTAGCAATGTTCTACAGCACAATCTCTCAGTGCACTTGAGGGTTCTTTGATGTTTAAGTGTGTGTGTGCGCTTTTTAAATGACTTCATATTCACTGTCCACTGTACTGTTTATTACAATTTCCAGAATTAAAGTTTTGAGTTTAGGTCATTTTCAAGTGGTTGCATGTGCTAGAAACACAAAAGTAGTTACTTGTTTTATTAATGTTAACAACTGTTGTGTTTTCAGCATCTGTGAACACTTGAAAAGACCTACTGCCAAAATTGCAATTACCGTATTTACTCGAATCTAAGCCGCACTTTTTTTCCGGTTTTTGTAATCCAAAAAACCGCCTGCGGCTTAGAATCGAGTGCAAAGCGAGCGGAAGTTCTGAAAAATGTTGGTAGGTGCCGCCACAACTAACTTCTGCCTTCGAATATATGTAGCGCTACACAGACATGCTCTGTAGGAACAAAGATAAATACTGGCGCCAAAACCTATGCGTCAGTAAATAAATTAAAAAAAAAAGGTGGAAGACGAGCTTTTTTTTCTCCGCCCCGAGTTTCGACCACTGCATTTTCATACATTATCCAACGAAGTAAATACAAATTCCGTATTGTTCATCTTCGAATGTATTAGAATTTCAATGTACTACGAAAATCCGACTGGCAAGACTGTTTGGGATGTTTTTCAATATGGCCAACTCTACGTTCTGAATTTTTTCCTACCTGTGAGAAGAGATGGTTGCTAATAGTAACCTGATGAAATGTGAATCACAAGAAGTATTCTCTTCACCATTCACCATAAGAATAATACGAATATAAACATTTTGCCATGTGTTCTTCCGTGTTTGTTGCTATCTCATTTAAATCCTGTCTGCCTAATAAACTACGAAACTAGAGTGAGACAACAGCAAACGCGGAAGAATACACTTATCGTGTCATGTTTATATTCGTATTATTCTTAGCCTAATAGTGATACAGTCAGAAATGAACCACGGCAACTGACTAGATTTTTAAATCTAAGATGACTAATTTCTGTGCAGAATTTGATGTATTAAAGAAGCGGCCGTAAAGATTTTAAAACGGAGAAAAATTTTCGCCTAACTCTCGTTCAGAACATGTTCTATCATACGCAGCCTATTATTTGGATCTTGTTGATCATTCTCAAAGAAAGCAGCAGTGTAAGTAAACAACAAATAGCAGTCTCTTGACATTGCTTCGCTAATGAGACGATTCGTCTCTTTTTAGCTGTAAGCGGCGGTAGCGCGCACAAAAGCAAGCCATGCCGCGAACGGCGACAGGCCGTAAACACGCACTATCAGAATGCGACAAACAATGCATGACACAGTACAGTGATGCATTTTCAGCTTAGAGTGACGTAAACACCTATAACAGAGAAAACGGCACTTATCAGATCAAACAAAATAAGCAATCGATTCAAACCAGACGAAGCACGTGAAAAAGGAAGGGTACCCGTATAAATACGGACGGAGCGCCTGACGCATAGCAATGGCTACCTGGTAAAGCTTACGACTCGAACCAAACTACTGTAGCTGTATCGTCATTCATTCGACCTAAATTGTGTCTCATATTACAATGGACCAACTTTGTTTCGATTTGGAGGTGTGGCCTAAAACTGTTCTCTCCCCTTGAATTTCGAGTCTCAAATTTCAGGTGCGGCTTAGATTCGGGAAATCTTTTTTTCCTTTGTTTCGAGTCTCATTTTTCAGGTGCGGCTTAGATTCGAGTGCGGCTTAGATTCGCGTAAATACGGTACATAAATTGTAATACATAGTGCAGTTGATGGTAAATATGATGTTATTTAAAAACATATGGTCTAGTTTGAGTTCAGGCTCATTCGAAGAAAATAACTGTAAACATTTCCATCAGCTCCTCTTTTCACTGGAAATAACCATTTGCAAATGTACATTCTGCATGTTATGATGTGTGACACATAGTGTATATATACATGTCGAGGGTGATTTCGTGACAACGTTATAAAATTTCAGGGCTGATGGAGAAGATAAAAATATCAAGGGACCCCGGTCCAGAAACAGCTGAGTTGAAAGCTCTTTGCTTTCCATATTTTAAGAGGAAGTAGTATAGCAAAAAAAGAAAAAGTTGCCTGGTAAAAATGGGCTCTAAAATGCATATCTTATGAGCTATGAACACTTGTTCAGTAGAAGGATTCTGTTTCACAGCATCAAAGATGAACAAATGCTCATAGCTCTTGAGGTGTGCACTTTTTTTGTTTCGATCCTTAATAACATCTCTCCAAATATGGGAAGCAAAGAGCTCACAGTAGAACAGGTCTATAACATCTCTCAAAATATGGGAAGCAAAGAGCTCACAGTAGAACAGGTCTATGTTGGAGGTATCAGAAGGATTTTCCCTCATAATTTTCGACTTGCTCATTTCCGGACCAGACTCCTTACCTCAAATTGATAAATTTACCTTTCTCCATTACCCATGCAAGTTTGTAACACCATCACAGAAGCACCCTATATAGCTTATAGACACTTGACATCAACACATCTTCAATAAAATAGTTCTGCAGTTGGGTTTATTAGGCCAGACGTACTCTGTACCATACTAGGACTTTTTCACCACAAAAAAGTGTTATTACTAGGAAACAACCTTGGGACTTAATGTGTCATCAAGGAACAATAATGAAAATTATAACAGTGGAGGCAGTCTAATTACCTCACCCCACTCTGTGTACATCTTTTCCTAAATTCTGCATTATTTTTTCTACTGGGGAATGAATTGCTCTTTTCAGATGGCACTGATCCATGATTTTTTGTATTAATCTTGTCTTCACTGTCTCTGGGCCAATAATAGATAAGTAGACACTGTTGCTAAAATCATAACAAACATTTATGTCATCAACTCTAGCAATTCAGAATATACGCACAACAGATAGTTATTTACTTATGTCTCCCACAACTTCACACTTTAAAGTTTCATTATGTATTCTGTCCTCACTGTTAATGTTTCCATTCAGACAAACTTTCTGTTACATCCCAAGTGATAGTTCCATAAAAATGAAAGTTCTCTTGGTCATTTTATGGTACCTGTGTTTTGCAGTTTCTATATTATGGGTTTTATTGTCTGTCAAGATAAAGAGGAAAGACTCGAAAAATTTCATTTGTGTAAGTACATCAAGCTTCAGGTTAAACATGAATTGTATATGGCAGGGGCATGAAAATTTAATTAAAATACAATGTAAAAAAAGTAATTTTTTGTATATTTTGTAAATAAATTCATTGTGATTATGTTGCCTAATATTGGCTTTATGCTTGAAGTAATATAACAATCATTGTCTCTCATAATTTATTGCAGACTGTACAGAGCATGCACCATAAGAAACGTTAAACCTAACCACACTGAGAGTGCAAATCGAAAATAGTTTGGCATTGTCATTTCTGGGCCAAAAGATTTCATCTACAAAATACACCCATTTGACCAATGATGGAATTTTACTGCATTCTGCTTGCAGTTATTTGATCAGTATGACGCATTAAGGTAAATTTATACTCGACAGATGCGAATCGGACAAACCCTCAGTGTCAAACACTTTCCCCGGTAGTTTTGATAGTGGCATCCGAACTCATTGTTGACATAATGTCGGCATTAATACTAGCACTTGCCTAACCTTCCAGCTCACTCTAGATTTACTTTCAGTCACAAAAACTACATATGTTTCGTTATATAGGATGATTCTAAAGTCACTATACATTTCAGTGATATAGTAATGGAATATTTTTGTCTTGCAGATACTACAACAGAATGCTAACCAAAGAAGAACGAATCTCACTGTTGTTTCTGCTTGTCTTCGTGGAATGACGTATGAACAGGTGCGGACAGACTTCGCCCGTCGATTACGGAAAACAGGCCCCACCAGGCTTGCTATGAAGACCCTAGTCAATAAATTCCAGCGTACTGGTAGTGTTGCAGATGAGAAAGGTCCAGGGAGGCCGGCCATAACGCCAGACACCGTGCAAAGTGTGCAGGGTGCGATCACAAGTAGCCCTTCCCCATCCACCAGGAGACTTAGTAGGGAGCTTGGTATTCCTCAAACCACTGTATGGAGAGTTCTTCATTACAAGCTGCACAAAAGTGCGTACTATATCCAGGTCGTACATAAGCTTGAAGCGGAAGACTACACAGTCAGACAAGCTATGTGTCATGACCTGCTACAAGCTGTGGAAAATGATAATTTGATGCAAAATGTCTTGTTGTGATGAAGCTACATTTCGTACCTGTGGACATGTGAACAGACACAACTGTAGGATCTGGACAGACGAACAACCAAGTGTGCTGCAGGAATGGCAACAGGACAAAGCCAAAGTGAACATGTGGTTAGGAATAAAGAGGTCAACAGTGTACGGGCCCTTCTTCTTCACAGAACAAACCGTTACTGGAACCACATACCTAGATATGTTGGAATAGTTTTTGGAGTCCCAGTTGATATCTGATGCGATTATGGGTACTGTTGTTTTTCAACAGGGTGGTGCAGCACCCCATTTTGCCCTCGTTGTTCGGGACTATCTGAATCAAGCATTTTCTGGCAGATGGGTTGGTTGTGCCTCTCCACAGATGTGGGCACCCCGCTCTCCTGATTTGACACCCTTAGACTTTTTTGCATGGGGGTTTATCAAGTCTAAGGTATACCAGGTGGAAATCCACAGCACTGAACATTTAACACAGCGGATTTGAGTCGCAGCTGCTGAGATTACACCAGGTATGCTTGGGCAGGTTTTTCGGTCTACAGTGGAGCACTGGGGGGTGTGCCTAGACGTGCAAGGTGGTCACACAGAAATGTACTGAAATTATGTCCTATTGTCACATAAGTTGCAGTGCCATTATATATTGGTTAATAAAATTTGTTTATGTACAAAATGTATAGTGACTTTAGAATCACCTTGTATATATTGTCGTTAGGATATAATTTAATGGAGCTTAACTTCACTACTTTTTTGTTGTTGTTAGATGTTATTTCATTCCTTATTATTGCTTCTTGTCACTTGTGTTTCATGACAGCTAGGTAATAGTAGTTGGTTGCAGAGAAAATTAGTCTTCCGTGATCAGTTTTCAGGGATAACTGAATCAAAGATTAAACAATTATTTTTATTACTATATTTACATTCTCCTTAAAAACATTGGGGAACTGACAGAAGTGACCCACAAAACTACCATCCAATATCCTTGACATCCATCTGTTGTAGAATCTTAGAAGACGTTCTGAGCTCAAACATAATTAAGTACCTCTGACAGAATGACCTCTTCCATGCCAATCAATATGGATTTTGAAAACAGATCATGTGAAACTCCACTCATAACTCTCTCACAGGGCATCCTGAAAACATGGATCAAGTTAGTCAGGAAGATACTGTATTTCTCAGTTTCCAAAAAGTATTTGATGCTTATTATCAAAAGTACGACTGTACAGGGTATCAGGTGAAATTTATGACTTAATTGAGGATTTCTTGGTAGGGAGGATGCAGCATGTTATCTTGGATGGATAGTCATCAACAGATGTAGAAGTAACTTCGGGTGTACCCTAGGGACATGTGTTGGGTTCCTTGCTGTTTATGTTGTACATTAAAGATCTTTCAGATGATATTAATAGTAATCTCAGAATTTTTGCGGATAATGCACTTGTCTACAATGAAGCACAGCCTGAACAAAGCTACACAAATAATCAGGCAGACCTTGATAAGATTTCAGGTGCAAAAGATTGGCAACTTCCTTTAAATGTTCAGAAGTGCAACACTGTGCCCTTCAAAAAATGAAAAAAACAAAGCAACTTATGAATATAATATCAATGAGTCATCACTTGTATCAGTAAACTTATATATATACCTAGGTGTAACATTTTGTAGGGACATGAAATGGAACGATCATGTAGGCTCAGTCATGGGTAAAGCAGGTAACAGACTTCAGTTTGTCGGTAGAATGCTTACATCCACGACCCTATGTAAACAAAATACAGAGCAATGCTCTCATTGTTTAATACTGGGTACAGAGAATTGCAGGTTCACTGAAGATGATGATTTGTTCTCGTACAACTATGCTGTATTGTTGTAGCTTTTGTTATATGGTTGGTAAAGAAAAGAAGTGTTCAGAATCAAACAAAACAAATCAAGGAAGACAATCTCAATTTTACACTGCTCCATCCCGCTGATTTTTCTTAACCCTGGTTCCAGGTGATTTTCCTGTGTAATCAACATAAAAGTCTTACTTCTGTTAATACTTTGCACTCTCCCATTTTCTGGATGCATGAACCCAGGTTTCTATAGCTGCGAGTCTGTCACCCTCGTAACACCAGTTCAATCTGCACTTAGTTGCGGAATATAAGATAATGCAAGGGCACAAGTTATACATGTTATTCACTTGACGGAAGGTAACAAAAAATACATTAACACAATTAGCTTTTATTAGAATTGCGTATGGAAACTTTCATGTATGTTCTTATTAGTACATGCCTGGCATCCGAGAGGGTGTGCCCAAGAGCTAGAATCCGACTCCTCTGAACAAAAGTCCTGTGCACAGCCTCACTTGGTGTTTATACGTCAAGAGGAAAACCAATGAACTCCAGTGCTTTTGGCCTCTTCTGCAGTAAGGTCACTAAAGCTCACTGCAATAATTTTCAGATCCAATCATGTTTAGTTGTGGTTATAGTTTGTCATTTGTTAGACTACTACTATATGACTGCTGGCTGACAGCAGTCTACTCTATATTCTCTATTTGAATCAAGGTCTTCTCCAAAGTCGGCTTCAGTCTGAATCACACGAGTATCTTCCATTTTATGGCACCAGAAGACCAATTCAGCATTACAAACAGTATCTATATTTTTCACAAATCTACATTACAATACTTGATACAATCTCATTAAATTTAAATAAAACTTCTGCCACGCACATCAGAGATGATAAGAAATGTTTCATAAGAATGCTTGTTGCACTGAATACCCTGGGGAAATGATGAAGGACTAGCAAACAGGATTAAACTGAATTTTACAACAAAAGCAGTTTTGTCTATTTTTCCTCTTTATGTATAAATACTTTACAATCATTCTTGTGTTCTTTGGTTAAATACAAGACATTCCAAATGTTCTAGCAAGATTGATTTGCCTGTCTCATGCACACTTGCTCACACTCACACTTCCATTAATTCAAATTTTCAAACACTTCTATTTAATCATAAAATGCAATTGGGAATGTATACAATAGTTAAATCACACAGTTCTCAAAGTCTGTCTTTTAATATCCAACAAATTCAGTGGTGCTCTAGATTCCACATTTTAAAGATGTGCTCACATGCTTTTACCTATGAAATGCTTTTTCCTTTCCTGTGCTTGAGGAAGATCGTTGACAGGACATACGCAGTGGCTGTCCAAGTAACAGTTAATGTAACAATTACCACAATGGCTCGCAGATCAGAGTTTCCAACTGGTATGCGTATATTCATTGTTACTGAATTCTGAAACAAAAAATAAATAAAAATGAGACTATGTTTTGCTTAGCCAAGAATGAAGAACATGTGGAAAGTTATTTGGAAAGTATGGTATGGTAATTTAGATGTCATATACGACATGTAACATGTTGTCATATACATTGTGTGAACTTAGTAAGCGATGGTGTCCCAAAATATTAACATCCTAAACTTTTAATAAAAAGGGGTTGTGAACATTTGCAAAGGGCTACACGAATGATAACAGGTTTGTTTGACTCACGGGACAGTTCTCAGAAATGCTGAACTGGCAGATGCTTGATGACAGAATCCAATACTCTGTGAAAGCTTACTTCACAAAGTTTCAAGAACACATATTAAGGGAGGAATCTCGCAGTATAGGGACTGCGAAAACAAATTAGACTGATTACTGTTTACAAAAGTCATTTAAGTTGTCATTCTTCCTATGCTCCATACATGAATGGAATGAGAAGAAACCCTAACCCATGGTACAATCACAAGTATCCTCTGCCATGCACTTCACAATGTTTTGCACAGTATGGATGTAAATGAGTTATTTGCTACTTAAGTCATTGGACTTAATCCTGTAGAACAAACCTAAAAAAAAGAAAAAGAAAAAATAATGTGGAGATGGCATGCATACCTTGGACTTCACTCTAACCAATGTATGAATTATGGGCAGATGTTGTGTGGTCACAAGTCAGTGATGCTACCAAATATTTTCAATGTTTTGTGGAACAAAGGAGGATTATAGCTTAATGTCCTAATGATGGCAAGATCACTGGAGCAGAGTAAAATCTCTGGTACAATATTACAAGAAGTTGTACAAAGATACAGTGCTCAATGTGTTTGTTGGTATTATCCATTGCTGAAGATCACGGAAATTAAGATGGTGAAATAACAGCTGTTTTTGAGTAGCCAATGATGCAATAATAAGATCATTTTCTACTTGTTTTTTAACATCACAGGTATCTCAAAACAGTAGCCCTAAGAGCAGGCAAATTATATTTTCAGCGGAAAAAAAAGCCATTTTATGGGTCAAATAGACAGAAACCCTAATGCTATCATCTTCTACCCTAATGTAGACTTAGGCTATATTAGCAAGATTTATTATTCATATTCATCATTTCAAAACTGAACCATTGCCTTCCAAACAGGAGTAAAGGTAACCACTCCCTGTATACATGAGATGTTGAGTAGGCAGCAGACACATTAACACGACGGAATGTCCTTTACTGAATCTACTTAATTTCCCCCCCTCCTTCCATGAGATCGACACACACACACACACACACACACACACACACACACACACACAGAGAGAGAGAGAGAGAGAGAGAGAGAGAGAGAGAGACTACCAGAACAGCAGAGAAATGCGAGGTAGCAAGTCAGCAATATACGTGACTAAAGCAACCAAGCAAATCATCTGTTGCCAATTACTGCATCAAAATATAATCAAGAAATGAAATACGATGAGACCATTATTGCAGTACAACTACCAAGTTTCCATGACAGCACATTTATAGAGTATATTGAAATAAAAACATCAGAAAACCAACTAAACAAGGGCAAAAGATTCATTTTAAACAAGGCTTGGGGTTCGATGCACAGTTGAGTAAGAGCTTGCTCAGCATCACATCCACCATAGCAGGGAAAGCCTAAGAGAATGTGCATTTCACAGAATACTAAAGTGGGCTCTGACCATGGGCATAGTGGGCACTGGGAATTGAACTCAGGAATAAATAGTGGCACAAGAGCAACAGTAGTTCACAGTCTGGTTAGAATCAAAGCAGTGGGTATATGTAAGAGCAAAATTTAAAAAAAAAACATGATTCACAGGCCATCATAACGGGTTCATTAATAAGTTCCATGTGTCTTTCTGTATAGGGGACTCTAAAGCAAACTTTGATCAAAGGCAGGGCTATCTGTGAAACCAGCGACCTACAAGCTAAGCTGCAACCACTGTGCTGCATTCTACGTGGGCATGACAACCAAAAAGCTGTCTGTCCACATGAATAGTCACTGAAAAACTGTGGCCAAGATACAACTGGACTGCCCTGTTGCTAAACAACCACCAAAAATGATGTTCTTCATTTCAATGACTGCTTCACAGGCTGTGCCATATAGATCCTTCCGCCCAACACCAGCTTTTCTGAAATGAATGTAGGTTAATTCTTACAAAGAAGAAAACAGCAACCAGCCACTATTTATACTGCTATTTATTTAGGTAAATAGTGCCGTTACCGGTTTCGAACTGGCAAGTTCATCATCAGACGGCTGTTCACATGATTTTCAAGATACACTTTACATTATCGTCCATTTTCAATTTTTATTATTCCACTGTGGCAAAGTATTTTTGATGTGTTGTTGCCCTATGGTAGAAAAACAGTGTTAGAAGCGCCCTATGTGAAAATAACTAACCTCCAAATGATGAAATACAGCGTAAATAAATATGTGAGGTTAAGTGGTTATGGTACTTACGTCGAAAATTCCAAGCGATTTGGGTGCGAAGTTGCATCCAGCACTTACGTAATTTGTACATCACCATTTTGTGCAAAGCACCACACACACACACACACACACACACACACCAAAAAGAACTTGCCACATGTGAAGTTATCACAGAGATTGCAGATTTACACACACAACAGTGTCAGAGACATTACAATATACAGGTTGCTTTGATTTCACAGAATGACTGTTTTTAAAGAATAACATAACTTACTGAAAATTAAAACACAAAGATAAACTTTACATTATGAGCGTATAATATTACAAATGAAGTTGACAGATGTAGTAACCAGCTTGTGTGATGCTACTTATATGGTATTATGTAAATACTGTGCAATGTACAAGGAGTAACGAAATGTGCAGGTGGGAACTCTCCCTGCAATGTCACTGTCCTAGCCCCTTCCCTGTTCCCATTCCAGCACTACACAGCCCTCTTTTCCACCAACGCACCCAATCTTTTCAATTCTCTCCTTTTCCGCTAACCCCCCCCCCCCCCCCCCTCCCTCGCCCAGTCTGGCTTCCCGACTGCACCTAGCTGCCCTGCCCTCTCTCCACCTCGTCCTTGCACACTCTCTAGCAACATTTTACTGCTCCATCATGTGCTGCTGCTCGTAGTCTGGCTTCAGCTGCTAGAGACTGTAATCATGTGTGTGTGTGTGTGTGTGTTTTCTCTATTTTTGACAAAGGCCTTGTGGCCGAAAGCTTATTTTGTGACAGTCTTTTTGTTGTGCCTGTCTCTGACTCAGCATCTCCACTGTATTGTGGGTAGCAACTATCCTTTGCACATACTTACATCAGCACTGGAATATAAAAGTTAAATCCCTTTGGGCACGATTTCCTGTAGTAAAAAATGAGTAAGACTCTGGTTGTCTTTCGCATACCAACAAACACATGTGATCAAACAAACTATCCATGGCCCTCCACGTTCAACTGCTGGTGTATCTCAACACTGTAACGAGGCAGCTCCAAGGGCAAGAGTGTTCACTGTTGTCTTGATATGCAAATGTTCCAGGTTTCACATCTTTCAGGAATGGATGACAACAACAAGCATTGATATTTTGCTGTAAAAATTTTACCACTGCCATATAAACTGTAGCACTGTATATGGTATGGGCCTACACCAACAAAATCTGCCACTTCCTTTAGAATGTGTACCTCAAAAGGCAAGAACCGACTCTTTGCCATTCTATTACATCGGCCTTGCACTCCTCATTGCATGTGGCAAACAAAACAGGTATTACACAGTATTAACTTCGTGGGCATTAGGGATACAACTGTATACTTTTATTTTGTTTATTCACCCACAGATCATTTCACAATGATACAGGATTTGTCACGGTAATACAATGAAAATAAAAAGCACAAAATATACAAAGACACAAAATATATAACATGATTTTATGAAGATAGGGCATGTGGTTGACTGTGGCCTTGATAAAAGAACCATCATGGCATTTGCCTGAAATAATTTACAAGAACCATGGAAAATCTACATCAGCATGGCCGGACAGAGCAAACTCCGTCCTCCTGAACATGAAGTCAGTGTCCTAACAACTGCACTACCTTATTCGGTTACTTCCAATTGCACAATGTTCTTTGATTTACTCACAAATTCTCAATAAATACTTTTCATTGCCACACACGTTAAGGATGCCTGCAGGTGACTCCTGGACCATGAACATGCTGCTATTGCCACGCACTCTCTCCATTCTGTTCGGAACACTATCTCCATTCCCAAAAACAATCCTCTAAGCAATCTTTCAACTGTGTTGCTTGCATTACTAATGAAGAATGTTTTATCTGCCTTTTTAAACAAGTCTATTTTATGAGGTTGGTGAATAATTTCATAGTGTTCTCGTTTCACACGTTGGTATTCCGGTTGCTATGGGTTTATTTATCAATTATTTTTTATGTAGTTCACTGCTGCTATATGGGTTTACATACTGTCATTCTATCATGTGGAGATAGTATGTGGAGCTGTGGATGCTAGAAATTGGAATACAAAGTGGAGAAATAGGAACATTTCCAACATATTCTTCTGTTTGTGTTCAGTAGAGGTGTGACAACTGTGAAGGCATCCAGAAACATTTGAGCCTTGTATGGGGATAATACCATTGGACAGTGCATGAAAGAAAATGATTTTCTCATTTTAAGGATGATTGTTTTGACATTAGCGACTTCTCATGTTTGGGACGACCCTTGGGGTTTGATGTAGATTGTGTAACGCATTAATCTACAATGATCCACGTCAGTGGCAAATGTGATCATTTCATCATGTGACATTTGCATGCAATGTGGAAGGTTCAAAAATCGGGTCTATGCGTACCACAAGCTCTAAGCCAATACCACAAAAATCAGCAGGTGACCATATGTGCATCCCTGCTTGCTCGTCATCAACTGGCCCACTGAACAACACTGACCATTCCTATCCTATATCACTACTGGTGACAAGAAATTGTCTTTATGCTAATATAAGGTAAAATAAGGAATGGTTGTTATGTGCCTGGTGGAACATTGATGGTCTGGTGTACTACAAATTGCTTCCACAATGTGTAATCATCACTGCTGACATTTACTGTCAACAACTGAGACATCTTGCAGACACAACACAAAAACAATGACCAGGAAGACTGCATGAAGTGGTGCCACTCTACAATAATGCCCACCTGAATTCTGCCAGACTGACAAAAAACTTCCAGGAGATAGCTGAAAAGTCATTCCACACTCACCCTATTCACTTGATCTTGCACCCTCGGATTTTCATCTTTTCTGCTCTCTACCAAATGATCCTCAAGGAACTTCCTTTCAGGATTCTACACTTGTGGAGTCAAAAAGTTATCCCAACACTGGCAGACTGTTGCAAATAGCAAAGGAAAATGTATTACTGATGGCTTAAGTCTCTGTTATGTATATCTGTTTGGTTTATTAAATATACGTAAAAATGCTATGAACTTGTGCACCAACTCAATATTAAACTTTTTCATTTCCTTGGACAATTAATTACACAATTTTAATCTCTTATAGAAAATATAGTTTTGAACTTTTTGCTTGTTCTCTTGCTAAATGTATGTCCAAATTGACTCGTGTTTCACGATTCTGGATAGAAGTACTAGTTAAGTACTCAGTTAGGTTTTAGCTGATGTGCACACCAATCGACAGATGTTCTCACTTGGTTCAGTAAGGATACCTGCTTTCTTAAACAGTCCTGTACAATGAGCCTAACTACTATTTCTAATTATTATTCTTATGGCCCTTTTCTACAGCTTAAAAACTGTGTTCACGTTTTGTGCCTTCGATCCACAGAAAAAAAAAACATAAATAAGAAACTTCCCACATCACCTTCTTTCACATCTTATAACTTTGACAAACAAGATGGTTAATGAGCTTATACTAAAATAAAATCACATCTATATACTTACTGTCTCATAAGGTAGAGAAAACCATGAACAGTTTTTCCCAGTAAACTCCACGCAAGGTTGACAAGAGAAGTTGGCAGTTTCCTGCGCATTTGCTCTTAGGCAGGTATCCTCTAAGCAGTGGAGAAACAGGCGTGGAGAATTCAAGTGTCCCTCAACATGGCCACCACCTGGAATTGGTGCACGGTACCGTGCATGCGCAGGTAATGAAAGCTTTGCTGAAAGGAGGTTCTGAGTACATTGCAATGGACTATACGCAATGACGGTGTGTTCTGTTGCTATGGCTTCTGGCAACTCGATGTTCACCGCTCCCATTACTGCTGCACAAGATGACAACTGCACACACACAAAAAACAAAAATAAAAATAATAAAAAAATGACAATGACAATGTAAGCCAAATGTCTCTTCTCTATTTTTAACTTCTTGAGAGCCAAAACCAAAACATCAGATATTACTTGTTGTTACATTAAGTCAAGAAAGGTTGCCTTAAATTGCCACCACATCAGCTTTCATATTTATTTACTATTTTTTGGATATGAAGCTACTGTTTATTGACTGATCTGTAGTGTAGCCTCAGGTCTGAGTTAAACTGGAAGGTGCTACTTGGTTTTAATTGCAGAAGTCAGTGAATATGGCAACATAATAATAATTAAAAAAAACCTAGTCCAAGGAACGAAGGTTATCATAAGAGATTGATTGGCATAGTAGTTGAGGTTTGGTTAGGTTGTGACTTGTTGAAGCCAGCAAATTTAATATCATGAGGGGATGCCACTGTTACTGATCAGTTCAAGTAGTAATTAAAAAACAGCCTGTGATCAGAGACTATGCATGGCCCACACACTAGTATGAATTGTTAGCAAAATTATTTTTGTTCTTATGAAGATTATACTGTGAAGCAATGATACTATGACTTCTATTTTTTTTTTCTTTCTTTCTTCTACAAACTGTTACATGTTGGGAATTATGGGGAGGGGGTGACGTATTTGGAACCAGCTCAAGATGCATTCCCATCACATGAGTGCCACCTGTATCGCTCAGCAACTTTTGTAGGTAACTGCAGAGTGTATAACATACCTGTTTGAACCGCTGTAATTCCTGCAGTTGGTCTGGATTTACATACAATGCTGCTGGGATCTTCTCCTCCAGTATCACTGAGCAATTGATCCAAAGGTCGGCATGATCCACAACTATCTCCACAAGTGAATGCAGGTCTCTAACGCAACATAAACAAGACAACAAATACATATTTGCAATTCACGGTACCGGAAAATAAGGCAACATTTTATAATACAACTGCATAATAAAATACTTTTAGCCGTCATTACCAGTACTACCTCCTATTTTAACAACCTGATACTTTTGGTTAGATTACTGTACTTCATTTACTGACAAATATAGTGACAGTTTTTCTTGATATTTCTTCTCCTTAGCTCAGAAATCAAAAGTTAAGAGGTTAAGTGTCCCTAGTGTTTCTTCTCCAATCACTGCCAACTTCAGTGACCAAACCACACTGCAGAGCAGTACAACTGCAATACGTACTGATGACTTGCATTTCATATAACACTGCTGTGACCAGCATGTTTGCACTAGGATGAGTGATACAGCAGTTCCTCACCCAACAAGGCTGTTTCCTCCATGTATCCATTTTACCTCATAGCCATTCAATAGAAATCACGAAGTATATATTGCAGCTGCAGTGCATAAAGAAAGCGCAGGTTTATCCCTCTGAACTACTTCTCTAACCAGAGGAATGTGCAAAGCACAGCACTTTCCAACATTAAAATAGTTTTTATCATTATTACGTTCCTGGTGTTGCAAAAGTTATCCAATTCCACTCTGTCCTTCTAACTCAGTACTGAAAACAACTTAAGAATATTTCATACTCAGTTACTCTTTCTTGTAAAAACAAAAGAAGTTCAAATACCACTACTAAAATAATCCCTACCAGGTTACAAAGTTGAGAAATGAAAACATTTATGGTTCGTCATAACTTTATGATAGCTCAATATGCAGCTTGATCACAATAATCTTAGTCATAAAATAAAAAGTGAAGTTTTCACATGGTTTTAAAAGTTGTTAAATTTGGAAGACATGCACACATATCTCTAACACTAACTTTCCAATTTTTTTTATCAGTAAAGACTGCCCTTCTCTATAAAAATTAAAACAAAGAAATAAAAGTATAAGAGAGCGAGGGTTTCAACCTCATTGATTTTTGTGCTTCTACAAATGTTAATTCTTTCTAAAATTGTTTGGTATAAGACCTAATAGACATTTTTAAGGGGCCATATTTTTATACAGTAGGATTCAAGTCCATGAGTTTACAATGGGTATCTTTGGTGTGTTTGGCGATAAAGAACAAAACATTGTTTTATATTACCAGTTATCTGAAATAAATTGTGTTTAAATCGAGGCATATGGTCCAAATGAATGAGGTAGTGCTGCTGTTAAGACACTGGCTGAATATTTGGGAGGATGGGTTGCTCTGTCCAGCCATCCTGGTTTGGGTTTTCCTAAATCACTAAGGCCAATGCCAAGCTGGTTTCTCCAACAACGCCATGGCTGACCACTTGTCCTTTAGTCATGTATCACTTCACATATTCTGTGAGAAGTTATTTTGAGGTATTAATTTGTATGGTAGTAACTTGGCAATTCCTATACCATTGAATGGTGTTCGTTAGATGAATTAAAGATGATGATAATAATAATAAATTTTCATACTCAGAGCTGGAAGCTAATGCTGCACGGTTATCCTAAGTGTAAGACAGAGTCTATGATATGCCAAATATCCAGTCAGGCGACTACACTACACTTTCGTTTATGGATGCACTGCCGTAAAGTTTACAAGACCTCCATGGTTCTATTTCGTCACCCTTGACCGAAGAAAAACAGATTCATTGGCTTCCTACCCGACAACTATTCAAAAACGTCCCGTAAAGTGTACACTCGTTTACCGCTAATTACGAATAATACTAATACTACTATTAGAAATAATAACAATAATAATAAACCCATTTTTTTACTTTAGGAACATGGGAATATGACATATGATGCTTATGAATACAACTGTCAATCATATATTAGTGGAAATCATTATTCCACCAACCGATGAAAGCCGTCGTTTTCAATTCGTCTTGTGATGGTAGCATGTACGTCACAGTCCTCTACGCAGTATAAACATTTAAACTGCAACAACAAAATGACGGCCACGAATCCGAAACGTTCCATTTGTTCACTCAACTTTCGAGTTATATCACATCGCGCTTGATTACAATGTTTACAATCTTGCTTTTGACAACAATCAGTGTGGTCAACAATACAAGACCAAAATATAAGTAACCGGGAATATCGATATATATAGGCTACGCCTTCGTCCCCGATATATCGATATCGAAACGACAATATCGACTGCCGATATTTTTATTTTATGTTATATTGTTCTCGCAATTTTCAGTAAATATTTGAAACTGTTCTTTTGTGTAGTAACAGAACATAATTTTACTTTCACAGTGTGAAAGAGTATTCTACTTTTAGAGCTTCCATCACGTCCAGTCTTTCTATTTGACACTGTGAACCAAGTATAGGTGGCACAAAATAGAAGTCCAGTTTCACCTGGATGTGAATGGAATAAGAAGATTTACGATGTGAAGAAATTGCATACCAGTTGCATTTTTGCTGAAAATGATGAACAAAAACCTAAATGACAAGACTGGTCTTTACATCGGATGGAGACATGTGAGAGGAAATGCTGACGTAGTCGGCGCTACAAACAGAAATTGTAACCTTTTACTTTACCATGCAATTTCGACACTACAACTGATAGGTCGCTAGCGTTTGCTGAAATGAAAAAACAGGGAAGCTGACAAGATGTGTTCTGGTCAAATCTGATATGTGACGAAACAGAATGACGGACTCATCAGACACCTTTTAGTGAGCCACTTACATGCAGTTACCATAATCAGAAGCTTCTTACTCTAAGGGGGATGAGTAGACTGTCAGCTTGTTGATGTATAGAATATCTAATAATAAATCAATACTTAAATATACAGCTCTATAACGGGCAGTATATTTGCAATCTGCAGACGATATTTCGATAATTTTTTCGATATATCGATGGCCGATAATGATACTTTTTTAAAAAAATATTGATGTATCGGATTCCGATATTTTTAAAAATGCCAACAGTTCTAGTACCTGTCCTGCCTAGTACAAGCCTCTGCCGACAGCAAAATGAGTCAAACACTTTGATGGGGTTCACACACGCAACTAATTTGGCGCCACAGCTCGTAGCTTTCTGTAGTGGCACCGTTCACACAGGACGCCGCAAATTCTACTTACTGTTTGGCCACGATTTCGCTAGTGCTGCCGGAAGTGGAGGGAATCGGCACTGCTTGAAGGATATTCATTTGTATCTGAGCGCTGCCAACGTCAAGCTGCCGCTGGAGGCTAAGTACTACAAAATGCTTGCGTCCACTACCAAGTATCTTATGTAGAACTTGCTGACATGTTTACAACAGAACAAAAACTTACTCGTGTTTACTTCTTAGAGTTACTGGAGGAACTTTTTTCCAGGATCTCGCTGCAAGTCCTTGTTACAGAAGTATACTTATTCTTACAAACCAGATCTCCTCCTTCGAAAACGACAGATTGGAGAGCCTGGGCTACCCTCAGGGTGGAAGCCCAGTCTTTGAAGCTTGTTGCTGTTGCTGCTGCTGTTGCTGTCTGTCTGTCTGTCTGCCTGTCTGTCCGTCCACCTGTCTGCCAGAGCTCCTCCCCAGTGCTCGCTGCTGGTCCTTGCCTCTCCCAACCTTCTTGGGCGCATCACTGCAGATGTCCTTGACCTCATTGGCAGTGACCATGCTCCCGTTCTCCTCACTATCTCTAATGGTCGCCATCCCCGACCCGCTCCTCACCCTGACATCCCTACTAAACTTGTCCATGATTACTGCCGTTCCAACTGGGATGCCTACCAGGACTCCATTCATACCCAAGTCGAAGGCCACGACCTTCACCTCCAATCTCCTGATGACATCTTCCACACTGATGCCTTTCTGCACCAGACCTTGTCTGACGCCGTCGCCACCCATAGCCCCACCAAAACCATCCACCCTCACCACCCAGCCCTGCCCCCACAGGCCGTCTTTCTCCTTCGAGAATCCCACCGCCTCTACTGCTCTTTTCTCTGCACTCGTGAGCGGTACACACTTACCTGCCACTAGCAATTACAACGATACATCCACATCCCGCTTACTGAAAAAAAACACCGCACATGGCGCCAGACATGTACACAACTCAACACCACGCTCCCAATAAACTCTTCCAAGTATTGGTCTGATTTACACCGCCTTACTGGAAACCGCCCCACCCCCTAGTACCCCCTCTGCCTTGATGACCATCCCTTTCCTGATAATCTCAGTAACGCCAACCACTTTGCCTCTCACCTATCCGATGTTTTTTCCATTTCAGACGATCCCTAATTTGATTATTCCCACTTCCCTGACGTCATCGACTGTACGAATACCTTTGCTCCTCCCGTTGCTCCTAGCTTCCAGTACTTGGGCCACACACCACCATCTGAACTTGACACTCCCGTCACCACACAGGACATCAGCCTCACACTCCGCACTAAACGCAACACTGCTCCCGCCATTGACTACATTACCTGCTGCACATCAAACACTGCCCTCCCTACTTCCTTCCAGTCTTTGCCACACTCTACAACAGGGCTTCCCAACCTTTTCAGCTGGTGGACCCCTTCTTCAGTCGAAAATCCATGGCGGACCCCTAGTCAGTCAAGAGCAGAGTAACTTTAAATTTCAGGGCGAAACCCATGGGAACTGAAAGCTTCTTAATGCAAGTACCATGTTCTCTATGATTCCCCCCCCCCTCCCCGAAGTATCAACAGTCTTTGGTATAGAGATGAATGAAAACAACTTGAAATTAACGATCCAATTTGAATTCCCACTGTATCCAGACACTTACTAGTGGATTTACTCCCTTTGTTCAACACACTATAGCCTGATTAAAATCACTTGGTAATTGACATTTCACACGTTGGAGCTGCCTTCCTCCAAGAGCAATCATCGTCACGTCCAAACTGTTCGCTGTTGACAAGATGCCACTTGTGGTCTGTTCGCTTCCATTGTTTGGCTACTGTTGTGTAAGGGGCATGCTAATTTCGTAACAGTCGTGTGTGTGTGTGGTTTTTCGTGAAATCCGAAGAAAAATTTTCAAATGTATGTATGGGACTTAACTGATGAGTTCATCAGTCCCGAGTCTTACACACTAGTAATCTCAGTCCGCCGCTCGTGGTCTCGCGGTAGCGTTCTCGCTTCCCGAGCACGGGGTCCCGGGTTCGATTCCCGGCGGGGTCAGGGATTTTCACCTGCCTCGAGATGACTGGGTGTTTGTGTTGTCCTCATCATTTCATCATCATCCAGGAAGGTGGCGAAATTGGACTGAGCAAAGGTTGGGAAATTGTACGGGCGCTGATAACCACGCAGTTGAGCGCCCCACAAAAAAAAAAAAAAAAAAAAAAAAAAAAAAAAAAAAAAAAAAAAAAAAAAAAACACTAGTAATCTAAATTTAACTACCGCTAAGGACAACACATACACATGCACACACACACACACACACACACACACACACACACACACATTCCAGAGGGAGGACTCGAACCTCCGGCGGGAGCGGCCGCGCAATCTACGACGACATGGCGCCATAGACTGCGCGGCCATTCCGCGCGGCTGTGAAGAAAAGAGGCAGACCCATGATTCAGGATACAAACACATCACGAAAGAAAAGAGGCCAAGGAATTGCCTTTAAAGGACTATTGTGACATCTGTTGTGCAATGTGTGGGAATACATTCACCCAGTTTAGATGCGTTTCCAAAACTTGATTTCGTAAGCTCATTTCCCAGTTCCGCTTTTGGTTGGTCAGGTAAACACTTCAAAATCGATTCTGGAAATCTACTTTTTTAAAGCCGTTTCCCAGTTCCACAATCGATTTTCGTGACCATGTAAACAGCTCGGAAAGTCTAGTTATTTTTAAGTTTTTGCGTATCTACTGAACAGCAGCTGCCAGTCCATAGCCGGCAGCTAGCAGGCGGCGTTGCAAGTGTACTGTCAGTTGGTAGCTGGCCACTGGCAGGCGGCGTGGCAACAGTTTAGCCACAGCTGACAACTTCAACTACTACTTGGACACTATATCGTGGCAGTCAGCCTCGACTGTAAGCAAATTAGGAAAACAAACAGACACTCTTATTTCTATATAAGAAGACAAAGCATCTCACAGAACGTGAGACTTTTTTTCTCAAAGGAAACAATTCTGGCAGAGGAGGTTTACCTTTTACAGGGTGGCACATGAAAAGTCCTCATTTGTTTACACTCACAGCCAGTTGCCACAATATAGTGGCAGAGTAATAGCAAGTAATTGTAACTGAAGTATAGGCAGGCCATATTTTTAACTGAGAGGACAGAATATATTATAAAGAAAAAAAATTAGCTTTAGAGATCATTTTAATTTTCGTAACAAAAATATCAATGCAAACAGAATTCAATTAACAATTATTTTGTAAATGATAGAAGACAGAAACAAAATTCCTACAGAGTTATAGTTCAGGTATGTTCACTGAGCATCTACGAAGAAAAATGCTTTCTTCTTTACTATAGTTGAGTATGTAGGAATAATAATGGAATCCTAATGTTATGTGGTTGACACAATTTTGAAAAGTTGGGTTCAATTCTTGACAACTGGAGACAGATGTCTGGTTCCGCATCTAGACAGCTTCGGTACTTAGTTTTGTGGGCAGCATAGATCAAGAATCCAGATTCACACATGTATGTTGTGGCAAATGGAAGAAGTACACGTTTTGCCTTTTCAATAAGGGGGTAGTATTTCTTGTTATCCAAACGGATCCAAAAGTGTGAGTAACCATCATTGTCAAAACTTGATTTAAAGGTAGGGTCTTTGGCAATTTCTATCAACAACTCATATTCATTTGATGATAGAATGTTCGGCTTTTTGGATACAGTGAATGGGTTGACCACCCATTCGTATTTCTGCAGTTTCTCACCTTCAGCTGCTGGGAAATAATGCTCCAACCATGACATCAAGCTTCGGAGATGTTCCAGGATTTGATTAAACAAATTCTTCCCAAGCGCCAATGTTTTGTTTTTCAAAAACTCCTTGACAAGAGGAAAACACTCGACTTCCCCCTCCTCGACACTCTCTGCCCAAAAATTGATTTTCCTCTTGAATGCTCGAACATTGTCGATAGCAGTGACCTTTGTTTCACTTTACCCTTGGAGTGAAATATTCGTTTCGTCCGTTTTGGAGAAAATATCTGACAAATAGGCAAGAATACACTGCCAATTTTCGTCATTAATAAAGTCTCCTAATTTGGTGTTATGCTCCAAAAGGAAAGCTAAGACTTCCAACCTTAATTCGTACAACAGAGAGAGTGCATTCCCACATGAGAGCCACCTCACTTCTGTGTGGAGAAGCAGGGAACGATGGAGGATTCCCATATCTTCACACAGTAATGTGAAAAGTCTTGACTTCAACGGCCTTGATTTTGTGTAGTTAATGATTTGAATGGATTTGTCTAAAACTTTCTTGAATGAAATAGGCATTTGTTTTGTAGCTAAAGCGTACATGTGGACAGCACAATGACTACTGCTGCGATTCTTGGCGTTTTCTTTTATTTTCGATATTGCTCCGACTGTAGGACCCGTCATAGCTTTTGCACCATCTGTGCACACATCTATGCAATTAGACCATGAAACTTCGTTAGTCCTAAAAAATCATCCAATAGACGGAATATTTCAGCACCTGTTGTGTTGGCAGGTAGTGGTCTGCACAATAAGAGGTCCTCCTCAAAACATCTAGAATATTCATAACAGATAAAAGCTATCAAAATCGCTAATCCTGCAACATCAGTGGATTCATCTATCTGCAGAGAAAATGAATTATGGTGGATGCGAGAAACAAGAGTGCCTTTCACATCATTTGACATATCAACAATACGCCTCTTGACAGTTTTGTTTGATAATGGCACCAAAGATACAAGCTTTACTATCTTTTCATCTAGCATGCAAGAAGCAATATCATTAACACACGGCTTTATGAGATTTTCTGCAATGGTATGAGCTTTGCCTGTTTTTGCCACTCGATAACTAACCAAGAAAGAAGCTTATAATGAGTTTTCATTAATTGTTTTTGCGTGGGTTTTCATGCAATGCTGAGAAGCAGCAAGTTTAGCACTCTTCCTTTTGAAAAAAATCGATGTCTTTAGCCTGGAAATCCGGGTCAATACCTTCAAAATGACGGCGCAATTTAATTGGAACCATTGAATTGTTCGGAAGAACTCGCGCACAAATTACACACCGAGCTTTACCCTCCTTTGTCTCCATAAATCCAATTTCTAAATAGTTTTCGTTGTACTTACGCTTCTTGGTTATTCCACTTCTACAGGATATTGCAACCAATGGAGTACTTGCAGCGTTTTCACATAATAAATCCGGCTGTGGAGCTTCTTGTGACTGTTCTTCCTTTGGTCATTCTCCCTCCTCATTCATTTCAACTGGAAACTTCCCTTGTTGTGAAGGCGATGGAGAAACTGCACCCTTCTTCAATGATCGTGACTTCAGCCACTGATCTTTGTTAGAAGTAATAAACTGGTCAAAAACCGACTTATGAAATAGGTAGTGCACTGACAAAGCAAGTTTAACATTTAATGATGCCCGGGGCCATATACATGCCAGCAAGCGGTGTGATTGGTCGACATAGGTTTCAGCGCATCTAGCGCCGTGAGCCAGTGCACAAACGACCCCCAGTAGATCAGAGAAGCCGCATTCTCCGGCACTAAACTGTGTATGCGTTCTCGCTTAGGAACTGCAAAGGCTGTTTGGGAATACGACCTGAAGTAAAGGTACACGTTTTTCACACGAAAAAAAAGTTATGAATTTGATTTTCACATTTTTATTCAATAATTTTACTCATTATTTTACACGATTTGGTGAAAGGTGGCCGCGGACCCCCTAGAAAGAGCCGGCGGACCCCTAAGGTATCTGCGGACCACACGTTGGGAATCCCTGCTCTACAACATCATCCTTGCCACCGGCTTCTACCCCGACCTGTGGAAAACCTCCCGTATCCTGATGTTCAAATCCAACAAGCCTCCATCTGATGTCTCTTCCTATCGTCCTATATGTCTCACCTCAGTGTTCAGCAAGATCTTGGAATCCATCCTTACCCGGTGCATCCATCACCAACTCCCCCGAAACCACCTCCTCCCCAACACCCAATGTGGCTTTCGACCTTCCTTCTCTGCGGAGGACTCCTACGCCTCACTCATCTCCTCTCCCTCCAGCTCAACTCCCGTCGCTCCTCCATTTTTGTCTCCCTCGACCTCGAAAAGGCCTACGACCATGTCTGGCATCACGGTCTCCTGTTTAAACTCCAAACCTACGCCCTTCCTGTCAACTACATCCATCTGATTGCCTCCTTCCTCTCCCACCGCCCCTCCTATGTTACCATCCATAACGCCGATTCCCACACCTTCTACCCCTCTGCAGGTGTGCCCCAGGGCTCTGTCCTCTCCCCTCTCCTCTACCTCTTGTAAACGGCAGATATGCTCCAACCCCCCCCCCCTCCAGTACACCTCCTGCAGTATGCCGATGACACCGCATTCCTTGCCCTCGCTCATACCTTCCAACGGTCCCAACGCCTTCTCCAGAATCACCTTGACCTTTTTGCTTCGTGGTGTAACCAGTGGCTCCTGAAAATCAATCCTTCCAAGACCCAGGCTCTCATCACAGGTCATACCACTTGCTTCCCTTTACCATCTGCGCCCATCCTGTCCACCTCTCCCCCACCCTCACCTACCTTGGCCTCACCATTGACTGTCACCTCACCTGGATCCCTCATCTCTGCTCCATCCAATCCAAAGCCCACAACCGCCTCCGACTCCTCTCTGGCCGGACATGGGGGTTGAACCTTTCTACCATCCTCCACACCTACAAATCCTTAATCCATCCCATCCTCTGTTATGCCAGTCCAACCTGGATATCTACCTCCTCCACCCAAATTCTATAAATCCCTCCAGATCCTTGAGCGCCATGCACTCCGCCATGCCTTCCGTATATACCTCCCATTGCCCACACGGATCCTCTACAACCAGATTCCTTTCCCCCATGTGCTCCTATTCCTCGAACATATCCGCATACTCTACACCTCCCGCCGCCTTGATCCCCCTCATTCCCTGGTTTCTCCTGTCCTCCCCAACCCCCACCCTCTGCCGCACCTTCACTGTCGTGTCCCCCCTATCCTCCATCTCTACACCCTTCATCTCCTTTCCCCAGGTGGCTTCTGTCAACTCCCCCTCCTCGATGATGCCCTCTTTCCATCCATTTATCCCTCCTATCAACTCTGATCCTCATCTCGCCCTCTTTTCCTCTGTCCTTTCTCCAGGCTCCCTCTTCCCCCCCTTCCATCCTGTTTTTTCCTTGCCTAACCTCTCTCTGCCTCGCTTCTCCCCCCCCCCCCCCCCGAGTCCTTTTGCAGTACCCTCCTCTGTCATTCCCCACTCCCTGTCACGTCTGCCCAGCCCCCCTCTTATGGGTCCTTGTCCTCCATTGGCTCCTTCCCCCCTCCCCCACTTCGTTTTTCCTCTCCTTCCCCCTTTTCTTTCCCATCATCTGTCCAGGTTCCCCCTGTCTGCCCTTGGCTGTGGTATGTCATATTTGTGCCAACTTTTTAGTGCAGTGTTCAAGTGAGTGTTCAGTGTTGTGCATCTTTCCAAAGTGTTGCAAACAGAAATCATGCTGTCGCTGGGTGTAAATTTTATATCTCTTGCGAACAGACACCAGACTGTCGCTGTGTTTTTTAATTGTCTTTCTGTTATTTTAACTTTCTGCTTCCTGTGTATTTTGTTAGCACCATCAACACTTTGTTTCATGTTTTAAGTTCCACCATTTTCCGCCATTTTACCATTTAAGTCAACGATTTTATCGCCTGCTTTTATTATTTATTATCTTCATATGTTTAAAACAAATCCTTTAGGCTGAAGAGCGGCGTACTAAGCTGCTGCCAGCCCACCCTCTTTGGGGGGAATCAAAACTCAATAAAGTGAAAAAAAAGCAGTCGCCACTGTTGTTGCATTATTGTTAATGAATATAAATCCTCATGAAACGCAAAAAAGTTAGAGGGTACATATTGATGTTACCAAGAAACACTATTCAGTTAACTAAAATTAAAGCCTTTCACTTAGATTAAAATCTTTGAGGATGTTGTATGCAAATTCCTAACATCTCTTGTCTATTGCATAATCAAGTCTTCGATAACAGGAAACAGAAATGCGGCGCAGTTTCTCACCAAGAGACTGCCTTTTAAGTACTCTTCGATTTTTGCAAGCAGTATTTACTACTTTTATCACAAATGTAATGCATTTATGTTTACAGTAACATTAAAAAATCAGCTAAAGTTTAAAGACGTCTATACCGCCATTCTACTTTCCCTTTGGGTGAAACTTATTTCGTTGGTAAACTCATTTCGTAGTTTCTTGATTGGTGGTGCTAATTATGTGTGTTTAGGGATTCCAACGGTACATTTGTTTCAGCCCATCTGTCTTTGTGCCATTCGCCTTTTTGACAATGATATTTCGCACCAGTAGTGAACACACAACTTCTGTAAATTTGAGAAGAACTTCCACGAAAAGACAAAGTCGCCAAGATGCAAGAAACTAGAAAAAATTTTCACTCTTTACCGGAGTGTGCTCTGATTGCAAATTTCCTGACAAGACTGTGGGTCGATCGAGGAAGGCTGAACTGTTACTATAATATAGGAAAACAAACCTACCATAAAAGTGTGTGTCGTGGATAAAATGGCTGACAGCACAGGCCACAAAGTAGTACATTTACTGCCCTACAACTGCGATCTAAATCCTATGGAATTGGCATAACCCAAAATAAAACACAATTTCAGGGAGACCGGTGTTACTGGTAACATGTCAAAGGAAAAATTGCAGAATTTTCTTAATGTTGCTTTCCTTTCAGTTATGTCACCAGACCATACTTCAGGAATGTGCAGCAGCTGGAGCAATAGTATTGGACACGAGATGGAACAATGGAAATTTCCATTGGTGAAGTTATCATCAATATCACGCTCTCAAGCGATGATCTCGAATCAGACACAAATGACCGCGATCTTTAATGAACATCATTTTGACAGTTCTTCCAGGCACAATTAATTACACAACATTACTGCTGTGATGTGTCTAATAAATGTAATACTCAAACAGATTCCAAAGATCAGTTTTTGGCTTTCGTAAGTTGTACATTTATCTACTTTCATTCTTCATGGTTTTCGATGAACGAGTAAACGGTCGAGCATGAATATGTCAAGCAAATTAGGTGATTTCTGATCCGATCGATGTGCCACTTTAGCAGACAAAGATTCCGCCAGTGCCGCCTTCGATTTCATGTTAAGCGCAGAATATTGGTAGTGATGACAGTACTGCAGCAAGCAGCCTATGCTGCCTCCCCTCACCACTCCTCTCCCTGTGGCAGCCATAATGCGTGGACATGGTCGTTCCCTACAGCCACCTCGACAATCGTCAACTTGTCGTGGACAAACAGTAGTCGCACAGCTTTCAATTTGGCGTCAATTGAAATATCATATGGGTGGGTATGAGTGCAATTTATGTCATTAGAGTTGTGCACGAGTTAAATCCAAGGAAGCCAAAACCCAACTGTTGGATCTGGAGATTTTGCACAGGGATAAGTCAGAGGGCACAAACACGTTTATAAAAGAAATAACACTCAGAGATAAAAATGTTCTCTGCAGTGGCAATAACCAACAGCTACCATGTCAATATTCTCTGCAGACATGTCACTCTTCGAAAAGTTTAGAATGTTATTGTATTCATTGATATGGGCGTTTTGATAATTAACTTATAGTTTAACAGCTGCCATGTCACACTAGGGAGCTATTTCCTGCATACAGTCCACAATTTATAGAGTGCTTGGTCTAGCACAACGACTCGCTTTTTTGTTATATATATTAAGTTTATTAATCAATTCATTAAAAAATCTTTTAAGATTGTGGGATATGTCATTGATTTGCAATGTTGCTCTCCCTCTCTCTTCTTCGCTCACAGTTACTGTGGACTAATTGATGCTGTAATCCATTTGACTTCAGTGTGTTTTCATTTTATTATTGAAAAAAATGGAAACAGTGGTCGGTAGGCACACTTTCTCAGCTTCTGGAACTACAAGGACAGCAATCTATGTTCGATCTTCTGCAGCAGCGTGTCTGTGTGTCTGTATCTCTCTCTCTCTCTCTCTCTCTCTCTCTCTTTCTGTGTGTGTGTGTGTGTGTGTGTGTGTGTGTGTGTGTGTGTGTGTGTGTGTGAGAGAGAGAGAGAGAGAGAGAGAGAGAGATACACACACAGACAAGCTGCTGCAGAAGATCGAACATAAATTGCTGTCCTTGTTGTTCCAGAAGCTGAGAAAGTGTGCCTACCGACCACTGTTTCCATTTTTTTCAATAATAAAATGAAAACACACTGAAGTCGAATGGATTACAGCATCAATAAGTCCACAGTAACTGTGACAGAATACTCATGTTTCGAAATGAGCCACCAGGGAGTAGTGGTGGAAGGAAAGTTATGCAACAAAATACAACCTCAATAGGAAAGGGAAGGGTAAACTGGCAGGGTTGTTAGCGAAATCCGTAAGGGGGGACACTAGTACTCAGGGATGTACCTCTTTTGTTAGACTAATATCAGTGTCCAATGAGAAGTTCAGGCAGGCAGGTGCTAATGAGGTCCAAAACTCCCAAAAATCTCACAACAGGAAAGTAAATAATAATGTTACCATATTTAACCAAAATATTGGTTGATTAAAGAAAAAAGTAGTTTCTCACAAAAGTAAAATAAAAAATAATGTTACCATTTTTCACCAAAATATTCTGGGATTGAAGAATAAAGTAGATGAGCTCCTGATTTGTTTACATGACATTGAATCTGATAGTGTAATAGATATACTATGCCTGTCTGAGCATCACATTGTGTCTGATATGGAAAAGGTAAATATCAGTGGTTATAAACTAGATGCACATATGAGTAGAGAGAATAAGGTGGGAGGAGGAGTTGCCATATATGTCAAAAAGTTATCACTGTATAGAAAGCTTAGATACAAAAAAGTTTTGTCTAGAGCAACATATAGAAGCATGTGCTTGTCAACTTAAACTGAAGGAGGGCTCTTTTATAATTGTAACAGTATATAGGTCCCCTTCAGGAAACTTTCATTTATTCCTGGAAAACTTGGATGCCTTGTTGTGCCCCTGACAGGGGAAAGCAAATTATTATTTGTGGGGACTTCAATGTTGATTCACTGAAAGAGTGTAATAGGAAGAATGACCTGGAATTCTTGCTCGGTTTTTTCAATTTGACATCTGTCATTAATTTTCCTACTTGGGTAGTAAAGGACAGCAGCACATTGATAGATAACACTTTTATAGACCAAGACAGGTTTAAAAACATAGATTCTTGTTTGTTGAGAATGGGCTTTCTGATCATGATGCTCAGCCAGTTACAGTGTATGACATAGCTTCATTCAGTAATTCAAAACTACCCTCCAAAGTTGTGCGTTCAGTTAATGACTCAAGAATTAGAAATTTTAGAGAAAATCTTCAGCAGTTAGACTGGGATGAGGTGTACAAGGAACCCGATGCTAATTTAAAATATAACTTATTTCATGGTACACTTGTAAGAGAATTTGAAAACTATTTCCCCAAGAAAGTAGTTAAATCAAATTATAAGAAACCTTGGCTTACTAAAGGAATAAAAATATCTTGTAACCACAAAAGGGAACTGTATCTAACAACAAGAAAGAGTAAAGACCCAGAAACAGCCAAATATTATAAAAAACTACTGTGCTCAATTAAGAAAGGTTATTAAAAAATCCTGAAGCATGTGCATCATGTCTGAGATTAATACCTTTGATAACAAAATCAAAACAAGTTGGAATACTATTACAAGGGAGACAGGGCAACCAAGAGTACAGGATGATGGCATCACCATCAAAGCGAATGGAAACTTGATAAACAACAAGCTGGAAGTTGAAAACATTTTGAATAATCATTTTTTAAATGTTATAGAGAAAATAGGATCTAAATGTTCATTAGAAGAAGCAAGGCAGTTAATGGAAGAGGCCTTACCAACACCATTTGATACAATTGAAATTCCACTCACATTTCCTGCTGAAATTAGGAAGATAATAAACTCTCTTAAGAATAAAAGCTCACAGGGAATTGATGGTATTTCCAGCAGGACAATAAAAGCTTGTTCCAAAGAAATAAGTGGGATTCTTAGCCACATATGTAGTAGCTCTCTGTTCTCAGATAGACTGAAGTATGCCACTGTTAAACCACTGCATAAAAAAGGGGATACATCTGATGTCAACAACTACAGCCAATATCTCTTCTGACTGCCTTATCCAAAATTTTTGAAAAAGTAATGTATTGCAGAGTAGCTTCACACCTTTGTAAAAATAAAGTTTTAACACAATGTCAGTTTGGTTTCCAAAAGGGTTTTTCAACGGAAAATGCTATATATACTTTCACAAATGAAATATTAAATGCTCTGAGTAACCGGAAGTCACCCACTGGGATTTTTTTGGTGATATATCAAAGGCTTTTGATTGTGTAAATCATGGATTACTTGTAGATAAGCTCAAGTACTGTGGTATGAATGGGACAGTGCTCCAATGGTTTAAATCATACCTAACTGGAAGAGTGCAAAAAGTTGAAATAAGCAGTTCACATAATGTGCAAAACACTTTTGTTGCATGTGTGAACCCAGCTTAAGTAGCGCCAGAACTGTGCTACAAAACACAGAGAACGACAGTATCGCTCCTAGTAGCCTGCCAATGAACATTGAATGCGAGAAAAATGGCGCGAAAATCCGTATTTCTATTTGGAAATACGATATTTGGATGACAATATTTTATTTATACTTTACGGTAGGTCTCATAGCCTAGTAACATGCCTGGAAACAGAAAGGTTTTTGTGACTTTGCAAAGTAATATATACCAAAATTCTCAGTCAAAAACTAAGATTAACTTCTCATAGCTGGGGTTCACAGTCATGTAAAATGTTTTGACTGTAAGGGTATTTATTCGTAAATCGCAATGTTTCAATTTCGACCAAGTGAGCATTATCAAATAGAAATAATAGACCCTTAGCACAAGTCAAAAGTTAAAAATCATCCGACATGACAAGTCACAGAAGCTGGTTTTATCGGATTGTGTCCCCATAGAAGAGATATATACACTCTGTGTGAGTTCCTGATCACGACTTCTTGGGTTTATTGCACTCTTGGAATTTCATTGTTTTATTTTTGCTTGCATTTGTAATAATTTATAGCTATCCTGCATGTTGATCATCTTAGAGGGCAAACTAAAAGACGTTTTTGGGGTGCCACTAAGTATTTTATCAACATGCAACTTATGAGCTTACGAATACTGTCAAACGACAAAAGGACAAAGAGAAATCTATAACTCAAAAGAGTAAATGGAGGGCCAACTGAGTCTGTTCCAACGAACACAAAAGTATGTTGTGCAGTTTACACTGCCAGTGGCGATACCCTCTCACAGCCGCCCCACCCCATTTTGTGAAAGGGCGGAGCTTTGGGAGTGTATGGGCATAATACACTAATGCACAAATATTTCGGTAACAGGTACAGACAGTGCTGGCCATAACCAAAAGATTAAACCACTTATGCCACTACTGAGCGAATAGTTCAATGAGAACAATCTCATTATAAATGTTTAAAAAACAATTCACATTAGTTTCAACCGCTCATCTCACAAGTGAGAAACACCCAGCATACTCCTAAACAACCAAGTGCTATCCAGTATGAGATCTGTGGACTTTCTCGGTATATGACTTGAAGAAGAACTTACATGTAACACTCATGTCAATTATGTCTCAAATAAGCTACCAACTGTGTTATTTTCCATGGATACTCAGCAAATCAGTCACCAAATTACTTCTTACACAAGTATTTATTCATACTTTGAGTCCATATTACATTTTGGAATCATATTTTGGGGAATGCATCCTGCACCAGAGATATCTTCAAAGTGCCCTCAAAGGCAATATGTATAATATATAGTTTGAGATACAACGAGTCATGCAGATAACATTTCAAGAGGCTTGGCACTTCAAAACTGCTCAGTGTTTACATTTATAGTATATTATTTGTTAAGACTTACTTATTATATAAAATGTTAATTAGTTAGTTACAGGCCAGCAGGAGTGGCCGAGCAGTTCTAGGCGCTACAGTCTGGAACCATGTGACTGCTACAGTCGCAGGTTCAAATCCTGCCTCAGGCATGGATGTGTGTGATGTCCTTAGGCTAGTTAGGTTTAAGTAGTTCTAAGTTCTAGGGGACTGATGACCTCAGACGTTAAGTCCCATAGTGCTCAGAGCCATTTAAACCATTTTTGAGTTAGTTACATGTTCCATGGATCATTCTTCACAATAGATCGTAATGATGTGGAATGAATAATTTTACATTCACATTGCAAATTAATATGTACACATGGTTACATCCTGAATATTTCTAAGCTTTTTCTTTTCTTTCCTTTTTCTTTTTATGAAAAGAAAAAATATATGTGGATGCAAGTTATTAATTCCAACACACCCACTGCCTTTTACGCAGTATAGTAAAAGAAATTCTTCTGTGCAACAGAAAGATTTGTCAGAGCAAATACATCTCAGATTTTTTTCAAATTTTAAGTTACTATCTGTCAGACATTTTATATCACTAGGTAAGTGAACAATTTTTTTCAACATTATGCACTTTTTTGTGTGCTAAAGACAATCTATATGTGAATTACTGAATCTCATTTTCCTTGCTCATATTGTAATTATGTACATCATTGTTCCTTTTGAACTGTAGTGGATTATTTAAAACAAACTTCACAAGGGAAAAAATACATAGCGAAGCAGTAGTCAGGATATCCCACTCCTTAAACAGATGTCTACAAAATGATCATGGATGACCACCACATGTTATTATAGCACGTTTCGTCACAATGAAGACTTTCTTTTTTAAAGAAGAATTACCTAAGAGCATTCCTACATGTGACATTACTGAATGAAAATATGCAAAATATCTCAACTTAATCATTTGTCTTTCCCCAAGATTTGCAATTATTCTAAGTGCAAATGTGGCTGAACTAAGCTGTTTTAGGAGTTACAAAATGTACTTAATGTACTTTTTTCAATTTAAACTCTCATCAATATGCACACCTAAGAATTTTGAAGTTCCCACACTATTTATTATTTTCCCACTATGTATTACACTTATCATTGGTGTTGTAATCATAGACGTGCAGATCTGAATATGTTGTGCCTTTTTAAAATTGAGGGAGAGTCTTTTTGAAAAAAAAAAAACAGTCAGTGATACTTTTAAGAACTTTGTTTACCATTTCTTCCGATTATTTATGTATGTTTGGATTGATTACAATACTAATGTCATCTGAAAAAAGAGCTAACATTAAATGAACATATTCGTGACTATGAAAGAAGGTAGCAGTTTGAGCTACATATGATTCAGTCCAGAACAACTGGTAACCAGAAAGGAGTCCTACATGTTGGAATATGGATGCATAATAATTTACCAGATGGAATTAAAAGAACAGAAATGCCAAGAGGATTCACATATAAATAAAAAAAAATTTTGGAGGAAAACTTTTACACAGCAAATGAGTTTCTGAAAAGGTTATAAACATTAACTAATTTCTTAATAAAAGATCTCTTATGCCTGATAATTATGTATAGGACATGTTTCCTTGAAGTATGTAATTCACCGATCTGTATTTCTTCCTGTTTTGGCCTCAACATGTTCCATTGCATTTGATTATATTGTAAAAAGAAGTTACATCTCACCTGACAAGTAATCTGTTACCTTCTTGTAATACTGCACAGATTTTCATCTAACAAATTAAAATTCTAACAAATAAATTGTAAAAATTATTTGTAAAAATGTGTACTTGACTTGAACAAATTATACAATACAGTGATTTCTTGGATCAATAAGATACTATACAGTGTGTTTGAAAAAGAACTCCCTAGTTTTAATGTGTACTAGAATCTGTACAAAGTTACATACACTATTCTAGTTTGTGGTGTTCGATTCATAAACACTCCAAGTTTGGCTCCCCAGCAGTTGGCAGATCTGCTTGACCTTGAGACGGCACCAGTGCTGTTTTTTTTCCTCTGTTCCCTCAGTTCAGTCCAGGCATGTGTGCACTGCAGTGCAGAGCAATTCGGTAACAGTGTGTACTCTGCAACAGAAAGCGCAGTGTGTTATCTGGTTTGTGAAAACTGAGTCAGTTGTAACAGTGCAACACAATTTTAGATATCAGTACGGTGGCGAACCACCTCAGGCAAAAACTGTCACTGGCTACAGTCTTTCAAGGAAACTGGTAGTGTTTTAAAAGCAAAATCACCAGGTAGACTGAGAACTTCTGAAGATGAGAAACTAGCATGCCCTCTTGTTAGCTATATTTTTAGGGAGCTTGTTATAGCTACACCCTCCATTTACTGGATCATAGACATGTGTGTGGATGTCCAGGTATAGAATTCTGCTGAGTGCTTTAGCTGACCCTCTCACTTCCATCTCAGAAAAACAGCCCAATATAGCACTCAAGGTGGATTTACGAAGCCACTCGACAATTGATGTGCTCTTCGTTATCACGCCATTTTTCGTTTCTTCAACACCAGACTCAACTTTTTCTGGGGGGGGGGGGGTGAGTGCGATAATTCAATGCAAAGCACCGCACTGCATTTAATGGTGGGATACCGTGGATCATTCACTACCTTGAGGATCTCTGTTTCCGTGACAGGAAGGCACGCACTTAGAAATCCAACAGGGTTGCGGTACCCTCCTGCCGGATTGTTGATCCTGCTGACCCAGATTTGCTCCTCAAACGTACCGGCAATAGCCGAGTACTCTAACTGAGGTATTGTAGCACTGACCTTATGTCCTTCACTAAAAGAATGGGGGAGGGAATTAGCACTAGCCACAGGATCTTCTCTATTACTAATACTACAACTAGAACTATTCAATAGAGTTGGCATGGTTGATAGGGGTGCACACTGCACCTCACATGATGGCACAGGAGGAGACGCTGCTGAATCGGGTCACTGCGAGACGGCGGCCCATGGACTCCAGAATGATTATGTGGCAGCTGTAGGAGCAGGTATGGGGCCTAGGGCAGGGCCAGGTCTGGGGGCGGCGGCCGTGGCCGCTGCGGTGTGCACTTCCGGCGCGGCGACTAGCGGCGCTCTTACAGGCGAGGCGTGCCTTTCCGGACGTCTCTTCGATGATGAGAATGGTATAGCCGCCACTGGTATGCTTACCACACCGTGTTGAGGCGCGGCCTCTGTAGAAGACCAAGTAGAGATAAAATAGATAATAGATAAGTGCATTGTTTATTGCTGCTGACGTGGTGATGGAATGAATTCTCACTATCACATGGTTATAAGCAGAGTGAGTAATTACCTTTTTCGCTCTGGCTCCAGGACATAAACAATCCATTGGGTGACTCCACTGCACCCTCAAAATATTGTCATAATTGTCGTGAAGGAGAGTGGGATATAATCGATTTTGTCGGTCCTCGCCTAGAACAACAACAACAAACAAGATGTACAAACCGATTTGTTAGAGAAAAAAACTTTCTATACTAATACTACTACTAGCACTACTATTAGAGATATGCAATCTTTTTTTTTAAGTTACAAGTATGCTGCTTGGCCATCTCATTATTTGCTGGAGGCTGTTCCTGCATCCACTGATGAACAGCCTCCAGCTGCCTGTCCAGCAAATCCAGGTCATGTAGAGCTGTTCCTGTAACAGGATGAGACAATTTTATATATTTTGGATGCTGAGTTACACTGGCAAAATTTAAACATAATTTAAAAGAATTTTGGGTGGCCACCTCATTGAAAGAAATATTTCGACTCTCTGTTTACTCAACGGACTATGACTATAAATAAAAGTTTTTGAGTTCTAGCTAATTCAATTATGCTTAGAAAAACATAGTAATTATTCTTGATAATAATAAAAATAATGATGTCTCTATCATAAGCAGCACTAATGCAGTTCAGAGGCGACCTCAACGGTAAGTTCCAATTAAATGGTCTTTCGCCCTGACTTGTACTAATCAGAGTTAGTTGCTTGCCACAAAAGTGGAAAATAATAGCACCACCTGCCACGCGGTTTTGTTAACATTATGGGCAATGCACACAAACAGTTACTTCCGTGAAATCTAAGCGATCCAGGACGGTGTACAGTCCTCGCCAGTTCACTTCCTATTTGAACCGAAAACATGCGTTTAGCAGCAGCGTAGCTGTGACGTCATTCAAGGCAGCGCGTATGTAGGTGTTTGAGTGACGCAGAGTGATAGCTAGGTGCGAAGTGTGTCCTTTTTAGAAATTTAAACGATCGAGGTCGGTGTATAGTCCTCTCTATTTCACTTTCTACTATTATGGAGCACAAATTTAGTTGCTGCCTGCCTGTGACGTCACCCGAGGCAGCGAATTACCCAGCGTTTGACTGACGCGGACAGAGTTTTAGCTCGTGGCCCAATGAAGTATCACTGCCTCTCAGACCGTGTTTCTATACGGATCTACCGGACGGCAGAAAGGAACTTTGCCATCTTCTACTGTACGCCCAGATAGCAGCATTTAAATAGCCGCTTTCTCAGACACATATATTTTAATAACTCCATCGTGAATCAATTTATTATTTAACGGGTTTAATCAAGGGCTATAATCAGAGTCTTCTGTCAACAATATAAATGGTACTTAATCTATTACAAGTAAGAATGTTTTTGTTTCAAATTTAGTTTTCAGTAAATTACTTGAAAACCATTAGAGGTAGCTTAATGGGGTCACATACTTAAGATATTTGTATCATCTGACACTTCACATCAATTTTCATCTTTTTAAGTCTAATATTTTGCGCCTTCAAATTTTCGTAAAAACACCGATTTTGACCAAAATATTGCTCCAATCAAGTTGACACTTCTAACAGTTAATTTTGACATACATTTCCACATTCTGAACAAGTTTTGGCTTCATATCTTTATTATTTAGTGCCACTTACTTTTTTCGTAAAGCGATGTACAAGGGTTGGAACATAATAGTGAAAACTATTTATTCACAGCCGATACAAAAGAGTTACATGTTTGCACCTGTTACTGTCCTTCAAAGTAGTAGGCGTGGGAAATGCGGAAGTGGGTCAGACTCATCAGTGGTTCTGTAGGATATGCAGTAGAGATAGGAAAATAGTGGAACAGGAGGGGAAAATTGCTGCCCTTCAGGCACAAATAGAGCAGGCTAGGAAAGATCTAAACAGGTTAAGGAGGGAGAAGGGTAAAGAGAGGTGGGAACAAATAACAGGAGGAACAGACCTAGAACTTTGTCAGACAGCTTTGTGGTGAATGTGAAGAATTAGTTTGACCTGTTACTTCAGTTAGAAACTGATGAGCCTCAGCCAGAGGTAGGTGTAGAGGGGGTACTACAAACTTTCAGTAGAAAATTGAATAAGAATGTAGGGGAGTCAGCAAAGAGAAAAAAGTTTTGTTGTTAGGTAGTTCACATGCCAGAGGTGTAGGCCAATTCTTTCAGGACCAGTTAGGATCAGAATACCAGGTCACAATTTTTTTTAAGCCTAGTGCTGGTCTGGGTCAGGTGACAGAGGATTTAGGTTCACTCTGTAAAGATTCTACCAAGGAAGACACCGTGGGTGGGCTGGGCAATAGTATTGACAGAGATCTTGGGTACAATATAGAGTGTGACCTGGCAAAGATTGCATCAGCAACAAGACATACCAGTGTTGAGTTTGTGTCTGTTCTGAGATGCCATGACCAACCTCATTTAAACTCTTCTGCCGGGTTGAGATAATTTGGAGCTGGAACAGCTACTTGGGTCAGGTGTGGGGTCACATATTGGTTTGGTTCCTGTTGATTCTCTCAGTAGGTGGGATTACATTAGACATTGCCTACACCTTAATAGGAAAGGAAAGGGTAAACTGGCTGGGCTAATAGCAGGAAATATAAGGGGGGAGGCACTGGCATGAGTGGTAATTACCAATGGTCATAGGTGTTGGAGCAGCACCTTTTTTAGAATAGGTAGGACAGAATGAAGTCAAGTTCTGAGAGAAGTAAAGATTGAAACAAACCTTCAGTTTGAGAAAGAAATCAAACAGCATAATTGTGGCACATTGGATCAGCAAACACAGCTGTTGGTTAAAAATTTACAGCAATCAGCAGAAATTTTATTTCCACCCGATTTCATCTCAGTAAATGTGAAATGCCAACTATTCAGTTGATGTAATCTGCCTTTCTGAACATCATGTGACCACTGGTATAGATATCTTAAACCTTACAGAATTTAAGTTAGCCTCTTACTTCTGCAGACAAAATATGGAGAAAGGAGGAGTTGCCACATTTGTTAAAAACAGTTTAAATTTAAGAATATTGACATTAATAAATTTTGCTTAGAACATCACTTAGAAGCATGTGCAACAGAGATAGAATTTTATAATAGGTCCTTTATAATAGTAGTCATATACAGAGCACCTTCAGGAAATTTCAACCTGTTACAAACGGTCTTGAAGATTTATTATCTCATCTAAAATTAAAAAACAAAAAACTAATAGTTGTTGCTGATTTTAGTATAGATGTCCTGAAAGACACTGTCAGTGAACAGTTACTGAAATCAGTTACATTGTCATTCAGTTTAATTTCTACTGTAAATTTCCCAACTAGGGTATACATTAATAATATCTTTGTAGACAATTCTAGGCAACTAAGCCACATTACAAAACCAGTAGCAAATGGACTTTCTGACCATGACATGCAACACCTAACATTAAATTATGAAAACTGTCAGGGTGAAACATCTATCAGAACTGAGTACAGAAGGCCAATAAAATAGTCAAAAACTGAGAAATTTAGGAGATTGTTCAAAGAAATTAATTGGATGGATGCTTACAGCATCCAAGACACAAATGGAAAATACAAAAAATTCATTAATAAAGTTAGTACCTTATTTTAAAACTGTTTTCCCCTGAAGTTAACTCTAATTAAGCAGAAGTGTAATAAGAAACCATGGATCACACAAGGGATAAAGATATCATATGAGACAAAAAGAAAACTCTGTCTGATATGTAGGGACACCTTTGATACTGGCATTATAGCTCATTACAAAAATTACTGTAAAATATTGAAGAAGATTCTCCAGAAATCTAAACGCCTGCCTTATGAGAAGAAAATAAATACATCCAGCAATAAAATAGAAACAATATGGGATATAGTTAAGTCAGAGACAGGTAGGACCAGAAATGAAGAGGAACAAATAGCTGTAAAAATAAATGAAAACCTGATAACAAATGCATGTTGTGTTGCAAACCATTTAAACAAGTATTTTGTTTGTGTTAGTGATAGCATAGGGTTGTCAGGATCAGTAAATAATGTGATGGAATATCTGAGACCAGTGCACACAAGGAATCACAGTAAAATGGAATTGACACTTACTTCGCCCAAAGAAATAGAATCCATAATAAAGTACTTGAAATCAAAGCATTCTAGAGGTTATGATAACATACGAACAAAGTTAATAAAAGAGTGTTCATGTGAGCTTAGTCATATCTTAAATTATTTGTGTAATCAATCACTTATCACAGGAACATTCCTGGACTGGCTTAAATACGCTTAAGTTATACCTCTCCACAAGAAAGAGGACAAGGAAATGCTGTCAAATTACTGACCAATCTCACTTTTGCCAGATTTTCCTATTGTAATTTGCACAGCTGAATAAGTATTAAGGAGAAAAAAGGACATCTTACTAATAACTATATTTGCACATTCAAGAACAAATAAAATTTACAGCGAACACAACAGAATAATTAGTGCACACAAAGAGTGTTAGACAATGCCAAAGAGGTCTATTTTACACAGTGCACAATGCGCTGTCACACACGAAACATATTGTTCACACAATTCCAACACCCCTCCTTGAACTTATATTTTGTGTGTTGCTTCCACAACATAAACTAAATAGTCCCACAATCTTCTCGAACTTCTCCCTTTCCAAGGGTTTGGTCAGAAGGTCAGCTAACATGTCTTCTGTACGCAGATAGTCCACGGCAATGTTCTGTCGCTCTACGTGGTCCCGAATGAAATGGTGCCGTATATCAAAATGCTTTGTCCTAGCACTAGTAACATCATTTTTAGCTAGGTTTATGGCTCCCTTATTGTCACAGAAGATGGTTGTAGGTTCCTCAATTAAATTGGGTTCTATTTCACTTATTAATGTTCGTAGCCATAATGCTTCCTGTGTGGTGTAAGATAGTGCCATATACTCGGCCTCTACGGTGCTCAATGCAACAGTTTTTTGCTTTTGACAGGACCATGATGTGAGGCCCCCCATTAATTTAAAACAGCAGCCAGTGGTGGAGTATCTGTCTCCCAATTCACTCCCCCAGTCCGCATCGCTATATCCCTCTAGTTTCGCGTTACCATCTCTATGGTATTTTAACTCATAGTTTGAGGTTCCTCTTAGGTATCAGAATATCCTCTTTACAGCTTTCCAGTGCTTTTCCTTTGGGTCTCTGCAATATCTGCTCACTGCATTGGTGGCAAAAGCAATGTCAGGTCGTGATGTTTGAGACAAATATAACAGACTCCCTACTGCTTCTAAATAAGGAACATTCTTGTCACATTCCACATCAGTCTCATTTACACTTAACTTCACTCCTACTTCCATTAGAGTGCTTATGGGTTTGCAATCACTCATGCCAAATTTATTTAATATTTTTTCCGTGTATGATGATTGACTTATGTTCAATTCTTGTTTTTCTTCATCCTTAGTAGTCTTCATACCTAAATAACATTTGACTTCTCCCAAATCATGGACCTTAAACTTGGTTTGCAGCTGTTTCTTGAAAATTCTCATTTGGCCTTCACTTTCAGTCAGGATAAAGAAATCGCCCACCCATATCGCCATTATTATTATTTCTTCTTTTCTCCCTTTATAGTAAATGCTGGGATCTGCCTTGGATTGCTTCATACTCATATTTATTAGAGTTTCATGTAGACATCGATTCCAGCAACGTCCACTTTGTTTAAGTCCATAAATACTTTTTCTCGAACGCCAAATCTTTTTACTTTCTGATCTGGTTTTTATGGCTTCCCTTGGTGGAATGACATACATCTCCTCCTCCAATTTCCCATTTAATATGCCGTTTTAACATCCGTATGATGAATTATTAAATTTCGTTTTACTGCCAAGGCTAAAAGATATCTCAATGATGCATACTTGACTACAGGTGAAAAAGTTTCTTCGTAATCTACCCCTTGTTTTTGTGAATATTCTTTTACCACAAGTCTTGCTTTGTATTTTGGTGATGAGCTTTCAGGGTTCTTTAAATTGAATACCCATCTTGCCTGCACTGGTTTCTTATTTCCTGGCATATCTACCCATTCAAAGGTTTCGTTCTGATATAAAGATTCTAACTCTCTCTTCATCGCTTCTTTCCATTCTTGAGAGTTTGGGCCACTCATTGCTCCTTCTGCTGTTCTTGGCTCATCATTAAAAGACTGTGCTGTATACATCTCAAAATCCGGATATTCCTTCGGTTTTTGTACACGAGAAGAACGCCTTACATTGTTTTCTTCATTTTTTTCATCCTCTAACTCATTGTCATCATAAATTGAGTCCATTTGTCCTTGGCTGTCGTCTTCCTCTTCTTCACATTCTATTTCCTCACACAAGGTTTCACCTTCTGAACTAGGTGCAGTTGACTTAGTGGTTTTGCTCTCTTTTGAGTACTTTCTATTTTCAAAGAATATTACATCTCTACTTGTGACAATCTTTTTAGTCAATGGATCCATTAATCGTTAGCCCTTTGAATTTTCACAATAGCCTACAAAAATATACTTTTTAGCTTTCGGATCCCATTTTCCTCTTAGCTGTTTTGCAATAAGTGCCATTGCATCACACCCAAAAACCCTTATATTGCTTAGATCAGGTTTCTTTCCTATCCATATCTCATAAGGGGTTCTATTCTTTAATGCTTTTGTAGGTGATCTATTGTTCAAATATACAGCTGTTGACACTGCCTTTGCCCAAAAATCTTTGGATAATTCAGCGTCAGTCATCATGCTCCTTGCTTTCTCAACAATGGTCCTATTAGCCCTCTCAGCAACCCATTTTGAGATGGGCTGTACCTTATGGTAATTTGATGCCTGCTTCCCTTTTCTGCCAGAAGTTTCTTCAATTTATGGTTAATATATTCTCTCCCATTATCAGACCTGATGATTTTGATCTTCTTTCCTGTCCACCATTCAACCATATTGCAATATTCCTCAAAGATATCTCTCGCTTGGTCTTTAGAACTAAGAAAATAAACATGAGTATATCGTGAGTAATCATCAATAAATGTAAGAAAATAATTACTCCCACCTATGGGTTCACACTCCATCGGGCCACATACATCTGTGTGGATTAACTGTAAGACTTCTGTGGATTTACTCTGACTAGTCTTGAAGGGTAACCTTGCTTGTTTTCCCTTTATACATGTCTCACAAGGATCCTTGGACACACTAAAATTCTGTATTCCCTTTACCATATCCTTTATTATAGACATACTCTTTCTATTTAGATGCCCAAGCCTCCGGTGCCATAAAAAACCTTCTGCTGAATATACTGAATCACTAACATTTTTATGTTTACTGTCAATGGTATCCAATTTAAAAAATACCCCTTTCGTTACTTGCTGTAGCTATAACTTCACCACTTTCACTGATTCCTCTTGCATCCTGCATGTCAAAAGTGACTGTATTTCCTTTCTTGACAATTTCCCCTACAGACAGCAGATTAGTTGCCACATTTTTCACATAATGAACATTGTGTGCTGTAACCATATCTGATTAACCATTTACACTTACATGTAGATCTAGTTTCCCAGCCAGGTGATACTGGAGCGTGTTGCCATCAACAGTAGATATTCCCATATGAGTCTTATCTTTGATGTCATAAAGATGTGATTTATCTTTAACAATATGCACAGATGCACCTGAGTCTAAAATCCATTCCATATCACGATTACTCACCCCACCAAAAGAATAAAAACATGAGAGTGCCTTACCTTTGTTATTGGTCCTTCTCTCTGGGCTATAAGTAACATACCTCTTTTGCTGAGTGTCTGATCTTGGGCTTACTTTTTCTTTGCACTGAGACGCAATATGTCCCATCTTCTGACATTTATAGCACCTCACCGATTTCTTCTTTTTGTTTTTTGAGTAGAGAGCAGGCGCACCTTCCTTCTCCAATGTACAACAGCTTGGAGCACTCTTTACATCCTGCAGGATTTTCACCTTAACACTGTCGCCTGTGATTGGTATACCCGAGCTTTCAAGTCCCATAATCATAGGTGCATACCTTTCGGGCAGTCCTGCCAACAGCAATGTTCATATCGATTCGTCAGCGATCTCGAATCTGATGTTTCTCAGTCGGTTCGACGTGGTTATTATTTTGTTAATGTATTCGATTACACTCTTACATTTGTCCAGACCAGTGGTAATTAACTCGCGTAATAATCTTACTTTTCTCGTAAGACCTTCATCCTCGAATGCACTTTGTAAATTGTCCCAGACTTCTTTCGCTGTAACAGCTTTGTCAACGTGAACATAATTCACTGAATCAATCAGTAATATCAATTTTGATTTTGCTTTCCTATCCTTATTTGAATAATTCTGATCTGTGGATTTCATTGTCCCATCTACCACGTCCCATAGGTCGTCTAAACGTAAATACGCTTCTACTGCGAACTTCCAGGTTGCATAGTTTTCGCGACCTATAAGTTTTTCAATCTGTGGAATTTGTGCCGCACTCATTCTTAACGGTAACTTGCTTTTCATTGCCGTAAAAAACACCGAAAAATAATGCAGAAGAAAATTGCGATCGTCTTGTAAGGATAACTCGCACTTCACGTAAATTGGAACTTATCCAATACTTTCTCCCTACTATTTTATTGATATACTTATTCCAAATGCAGCCTGGGCCCATAACCTATTGGAATTTGCGCAGCTGAATAAGTATTAAGGAGAAAAAAGGACATTTTACTAATAACTATATTTGCACATTCAAGAACAAATAAAATTTACAGCGAACACAACAGAATAATTGGCGCACACAAAGAGTGTTAGACAATGCCAAAGAGGTCTATTTTACACGGTGCACTTTGCGCTGTCACACACGAAATATATTGTTCACACAATTCAAACATTTCCAAAAATCTTTGAAAAGGTGTTCAAGCGTCTGCTTAAGCACTGTAGAGAAAATAACATACTGTCAAAATCACAGTTTGGGTTTCTTAAGGGTTCTGATATTGTGAAGGCTATTTACACTTACAGTGAAAAGTCCTTAATTCATTAGACAACAAATTAGAGGCAACTGGCATATTCTGTGACCTGTCAAAGGCTTTTGACTGTGTGAATCACAGCATTCTTTTAAGTAAATTAAAATATTATGGGAACCCTGGTAGTGCTGCAAAGTGGTTTCAGCCAAATCTTATTAACAGAAAATAAAGGGTATCATTATGTAACACTTCAGCAGTAGGCAATCAGATATCATCTGACTGGGAAGAAATTACATGTGGTATTCCCCAAGGTTCCATACTAGGTCCACTACTTTTTCTTGTTTATATTAATGACCTGCCATCTGTTAATTACCAGATGCCAAGTTTGTCTTATTTGCAGATGATGTAAACATTGCAATAAATAGTAAACCAAATATAAATTCAGAATGGGCAGCTAATCAAATTTTTACTGACGTTAGTAAGTGGTTCATAGCCAATTCACTGTCATTAAACTTTGAAAAGACCCACTATGCGCAATTCAGAACTTCCAAGAGATTTCCTTCTAGTGTGTGTACAAAATATGATGACGTGGAAATAGGAGAAGTTGAGAGTGTAAAATTCTTGGGATTACAACTTGTTAATAAATTCAATTGGGAGCGACATACTAACAAGCTACTAAAGTACCTAAACTAGTCTGTGTTTGCAATGTGAATGATGTCAGACATAGGAGTTACAAATATTAAAAAAATGGCATAATTTGCTTATTTTCACTCCATTATGTCATATGGTATCATATTTTGGGGTAACTCCACAAACCAAGAAAAAATGTTTATAGTACAGAAGTGTATAATAAGATTAACGTGTAGTGTAAATCCAAGAACATCATGTCGAAACCTATTCAAAGAATTGGGCATACCATCCATAGCTTCTCAGTATATTTATTCCTTAATGAAGTTTATTGTAAATAATACATCTCTTTTTCCAACTAACTGCTTAATACATGGTATCAATACTAGGAATAAGAACAATATACATAAAGATTTAAAATCACTAACTCTTGCCCAGTAAGGAGTCCAGTATTCAGCAACGCATATTTTCAATAAGTTACCAGAAACCATTAAGAGTTTATTTTCAGACAAGGTACAATTGAAACATAATTTAAAAGAATTTTGGGTGTCCAACTCCTTCTATTCCATCCATGAATTTCTCAACAAGTGCAGTAGACCATTTTCATTAAAATTTATTATACTTTCATTTTTGACAATACTTTGATGGATTTAATGAAAGCAGATGTAAGTATTAAACCTGCTTATATTGGAAGTCTAATTTTAATTTATGTACATAATTTTACTGTTTATTGACTGAAGATCATTAAAATTAATGAAACTCAAGTTTTTATAATTACATTTTTGTATTGTGTTTATCTGACATGTTCCACACCCAGGAAGATCTCCTCTTTTGTGGGTCTATGGAATGAATAATTAATCTAATCTAATCTAACCAACATCATGTAGAACCTGTTGCCAGCGATGTGGAAGGCGTAGTATACCATTAGCAGAGCCTGTTCTGTTGATGGTGCAAATGGAGTGGTATACTACCTGTCGAATCTCTGGAACAGTTCTGAAGCAAATGCCACAAAGGGGTTCCTTCATCTTCGGAATAAAATCAAAGTCACAAGGTCTTAAGTCTGGGGAGTATGGTGGATGGTGCAGTACTGTAAGATGGCAAGAACTATGCCCCTTACATGAAGTCATTAAAGATCACCGAACTCACGTTGAGTGAACAATAGGGCTGAACAAAAACGACTGACAAGACACAATGCATCTTGTAGAGGGTATAGTATGGACGTATTGGAATAATTAATGTTGGGTGATGGTTTTAAAGTAATTCACGCAACATGAAAACTTTGTGGAAATGCGTCCATTTACTGGAGGCTAGTTTATCCCAGGGAAGTATTCAGAGTTTACCACGGCCAGGGGCGTGCGCGGCTGGGGAGTGGCATAGGGAAGTGACAATAGGCAGCTTAGGGTGGCTCAAACTCTGAGAAAGTGGTAATGGGGAGCGGCCTCCAGCTGCCTTAAGATGAGTGACAGTGAGAGGGTGGTTGACCCCATGCTGGTGTACCGGGAAGCAGACGGAGAACTTGTACGCCTGTTGATAAATGTCCGTAATCCCGTTTTCAGTGAAACATGCGATAAAGCCGCGCAAAGCTACGACGGAGCGGTCAACAGAGGCCGAAATATACGTGTTCGTGACTACAGGAACTTCACGCTGAATTCACGGTCTGCAGAGTCTGAAGGAAATCAGGTGATGAGTGACAGAAAGAAATACGCCAGCCTCTGATGGGAACGTAGAACCAAGGAATCTGAAGTACTCTCCTGGGAGTCAGAATTTCGGAAAAAATGGTGTTTTATGCAGATTCTAACCTTTATGTGTGGCCTGGGAGGAGCTAAATAGCAGAAGTTGAGAGGAAGGGAAACTTTGTGGGAATTTGTTCACTTCCCACAGCAGGCATGGTCGGCGCTGGGAGGTGACGCATAATTTACGCGACTTGCACTGCAATTGGTGTAAGTGATTTTGCTGGAGGGGAAACCGAGGCGAAGAGCGGACTGCACGAAGTCTACGTAGAGGTCTTTCGTTCCCAGCTTGCCTAGAATGCAGATGTGGCGTTCTTTACTCAGCTTGCCTGAGAGAGAGTGAGCATCTCTGCAGTTTATGACTTAGCAAACGGAACGATTGAGCTTGGATACAGAAAGTTTTCGTTCAGCTATGTACTGGGCAAGATAGCTAGGAGTGAATTGACGAGAGCAGCCTTGCAGAACCACGAGGCTGGCCGACGTCCGCACAACGACGCCACCCTGCCACCCTGAATTCGGTAATATTGCGCCCGCTCCGGCTTGAGTTAGGCCACTGATTAATTTGTTGGATCACGCCGGCAAAGCTTCCAGGAGGGTTTCATGGGCTGTATATTGTAGAATTCTTCTCGCACTTCACATTACGCCTAGGTCAGTCGATAGGAATTAATTTTGATTCATCGCGTTTTACTCCACGTTAGCGCAATTTATTCCCACTGCCTGTTAGGAGAGTCATGTACTGTGATGATTGAAGGTCATGAGTTAAAATAAATTTGTGCTAATCGACTGCATCTGTTCTGAATCAAGTAGTTGAAATCCCAAATCACTTTCTTAATTAATTTTACGTTCAACATTTGCATCTGGTGTTCACTAGCTGAATATAACATCAATGTGCACCCCTTTTTAATTAAAAATGGATCAGTTCTGAATCAATTAATGTCAACACTGCCACCGCAGTTCAATCAGGAGTCACCAGGGCCTTATTACTTCCTTTGCGTTATCCGATATTGCGGCAGTTTTGCACTCTCTGTTGATCTGTTAGTCAATTAGTTGGGGTGAACACACGCCAAAACCAGATAAGTGATGGGTGGGGTGTTACAGTACTTCCCAGTCCCATCGACTGAACAGAGCAGCCACAGCTTGCGCTGTATGCGCCCGCGCATTGTCGTGCGAAATGATGGGTGGGTTGCACAGTAAGGGTCGCCGCTTCTTTCGCAAAGCTGGTAGCAGGTGATGCTCCAAAAACGAACAGTAATACTGTGCACTGACAGTCTGCCATGGAGGAACGTAATGCGTTAGGATAACACCATCACAGTCACATATGAGAATCACCATAACTTTCACCATACTGGGGCTCTAACACACTTTCGACTTTCGTGGCGACCCATAATGACTCCATTCGTTGGATTGGCCTTTCAGTTGTGGGTCGTACAATGTGGCCCATGTCTCATCCAGTGTTACGATATGGCGTAAGAAAGCTTCTCCTTCGCTCTCATAGCGCTCCAAGTGGGTCTGAGCAGCATCGTAACGAATCCATTTCTGCATGTCCGTCAAGTCGTGTGGAACCCATAGTGATGTAATTTTTCGCATGCCCAGGCGCTCCTTCAGGATGCGAGGCACAGTCGTATGCGGTAATCCGGATTTGTGGGCGAGATCACGAATCGTATGGAGTCGATCACTGTCCACTAACGCGGCAACAGCATGCACTTCTTCTTCAGAGAGGCTAGGACGACCTGCCCAATGCATGTTTGCCACAGTTTGCTGACCTTAGTTGAAAACTTTTACCCAACGTGCCACTGTTCTACACGGCAATGCCGATTCCCCACACGCCTCTTGAAGACCGTGATGACACTGTCGTGCTGTACGACCTCTGTCACATTCAATCTTGACCCAACTCCGTTGTTCCTGTTTCGAAAACGTAGGACACCGCTACGTTACACCGCTCGCTCACAAGTGACTGTGTTTCCCTCGATTCTGCGCACGCCAGTGACGTGGGATGGTCGAGTCCACTTGCTCAGAGGTAAGGTAAGTATCTCAACAACGTGTGCTATCAGGAACAATAGTAGATTCCATTGCATAGTGTCTCCACAGCAGTGTTGCCACTATTTAAGTTGCAACCTACGTACTAAGGAAACATATTCATCTGATCACTTTGAGATTTAACATTTTAAACACTAATACATCGAAGGATGTGTTGACAAAGTTTGGCAAAGCTACTTTAATCATCCTTAGATTATGGCGAAATACTTTGTATGCTATGCACAGGCGCTTTGTGGTGACATGGCGCAAGTAGCAGTGAACTGGGGAAGTCCCTGCACACTCCCTCACCTCTGCATTTCTTAAATGATACAGCCCTTGTTTCGTCACATCTATTTACATGTGTTGGCAGTAACATGAGAACATCTGTTTTGCCATAGTTGTATGAGCCCACGATTATTGCTCGTATATTAATAGGAAGAAGTAACCCATTCTAGTTCTGATCTTCTATGCCATCACAGGACCAGTCTCTTACAACAATGCTCTTCTGACAAGCATGCCTCACCTACTGTACTATAGTACTGACTTCATCAGGCATTGGCATACAACAGATTTTTATAATAAAAAAAAGCTTGTATTAATAATATTTGTAACCACCACAGTACATCAGCAACTAGCACCTTACCATCTGAGCTACAATGTCTACACATCTGTACATTATAATGAGAAGCCTATGAAGTAAGAAAAACAAAAGATTTATGATAATATATTATTTATTGATTTACATTCCAGCAATGATACATTAGAAAAATCCGCTCGTCCATTTTTCACAGCAGTACAGAATTTTTTGAATAACTATTTCTCACATTCACTAAATTCTGCTCATTTTTCCCTCAAACTGATAGGAGCATCACAAAATTTGGGTGTTACACCTGTAAATTTAACATGGATGGACTACATGCCTACCGGAGCAATAGTAGCTGACTTTGTCACTGCATTGACACATGAACTGAAGCACTGTTCCAAATAATTCATATGTATATTGTACAAGCAATGGTAATTCACAATGTCATTGTACACAGCTTGTATACATGATGGCCAGCAGTCTAGTCTCTTGGACACAAGTGATAGCACCATCCTTAGCCCAAATAAGTTGTTAACAATAGAGAGCGGCAAATAAACAGATAGGTCCCCAGATTTCAGGCTGAGTCCTGCATCACCATACATTGATGTGATACATAGTGTCAGACCAGCATATTAAATGTCCAGGGGAGAAAGAGAAGGGTTATACTCTGTAGTCATCTGAACATTTATGTATGACATCGCACGATGTATCTCCTCCCATTCTGACTGAGTAAAGCACACTTTAACTCATCACTACATAGCTTTGGATATCTGCAAAGCGCAATTAAACGTAATTTTCTCTGGTGTCTTTGCTAGTTTAACGTTGAAGTCTCCTTTACACAAGTGCAATGTTGTGTATCTAAAAGTGTGTGCAAAAATTTGCCACTTGTCGGCGCCACTGTCGACTTACACGATTTACATTCGACATGTACTCAGAAACTTCAGTTTGGCATGAAGTGCCATATTTTAAGAGTCTGTACACGTGGTGAAAACGAAAATTACACACCCACACACACACACACACACACACACACACATATATATATATATATAATTTTCGTTTTCACCATGTGACACACACACACACACACATATATATATATATATATATATATATATATATATATATATATATATATATACACACATGTATATTATTATTGGTGTTTTGCCCTTAAAGAGCGCATTCGGACTAAACTACATGGCCAGTTCCTTTTGCTGCCTTCCTTGCTGCCCAAACTTCCCTCATTCGCTCACTGTGTTTCTGTTTCCGGTCCTCTGTCCATGCTTCTTGTCGGCTTTGTGTCTTCGGCTTCATCTTGATTGCCTTTTTGGTTGCCCATATTTCTTTCATCTTCTGGCTGTGATCTTGCTTGCGTTCATCGGTCCATTTTATGCCTGTTCGTTTGTCACATTGTATCTCATGTAGTTTACTTTTCTTAATGATGTTTCTGAACTTCATTCTTTCGTTTATTGTGTCTGCTGTTATGTTGAGTTGGTTCAGGTCGTTTTCTACCTCTGCCACCCATTTGTTATTTCTATGGTTACCCAGTCAAAGATCTGTTTGGTCAGCCTGTGTGATGGCATTCTGTATAGGTGTCCATAGAATTGTAGTCTGCGTTTTCTAATCTTTTCTGTGAATGTCTCCGTATGTTTGTACAGTTCCTCTGTAGGTTTCGTGATCGATATTCCATTGTTGATAGTTGCGCCAAATATTTTCCTAAGTATTTTCCGTTCTACTTTTTCTAATTGTCTGATACGTGTATGCCCTAGGATTAGTGTGGTCTCTGCTGCATATAGTGTCTCAGGGAGCACCACCGTGTCGTAATGGCGTAATTTGGCTTTTTGTGAGATAGACTTCTTGTTGTAATGATTCCACACTACTTTGTATGCCTTGTCCAGTTTAGTCTTTCTTTCTTCTTTTGAGTCTCTGTTATGTCCAATCATTTGTAGTGTTTCACCGAGGTATTTGAAGTTTGTCGTTTTGTAAATCGTGCCATACTTTGTGTTCAGAGATGAGAGTTTCTTTGTGCTCATAAACTGTGTCTTTTCGTAAGAGATCTGTAGTCCAGTTTTGGAAGCGATTTCGTGCAGTTTTTCAATAGAGTCTATTGCTTCCTTTATACCTTTCGTGACAATCGCCAAATCGTCTGCAAAAGCCAGGCATTTAATCTGTAGGTTTCCTAAGGTTATCCCCTGTTGTGATGTTTCCCATTCTTTTATGACCTTATCTAACACCAGATTGAAAAGGAGAGGTGAGAGGTCATCGCCTTGTCGGACACCTGTGCGAATTTCAAAGGGCTCTGATAGTTCCCCACAGAACTTTACTTTGGAGGTCGTGTTGGTTAAAGTTTGCTCTATGATAGCCCGTGTTTTGTTGTCTACTTTGTATTCTGCTAGAATTTTGAAGAGAGTTTTCCGGATGATAGAGTCGTACGCCTTTTTGAAGTCAACAAAGGTAATGATCAGGTTTTGTTTGTGTTGTAAAATCATTTTCAGGTTCCAAATTTGTTCCGCACAAGACCTCCCTTTATGGAAGCCTGCTTGGTATTCCCCAATCAAGTGGTCGGTCTGGCATTCTAGTCTGTTCAGTAAAGCTTTAGAGAGGATCTTGTATGTGACCGGTAGTAGGGATATTCCCCTGTAGTTGTTCGGGTCAGTCTTGTCACCTTTTTTGTGTAGTGGGTGTATCAGGGCAGTTTTCCAGTCGTCAGGAATTTTCATGGTCTTCCAGATGTCTTCCAAGATCCTGTGCATGTCTTTGGTGAGTTCTGGGTCTTGTAACTTCCAGATTTCCGCGATGATGCCATCTTCTCCTGGTGCTCTACGATTCTTGAGTGACTTTATTATTTCTTTAACTTCTTCTAGAGTTGGAGGTTCACTATCTGGATTGTATGTGCTCGTTTCTGTCATCATTTCGTCCATGGGGGGGTCCATGTTGAGCAGTTTTTCAAAGTACTTTGCCAGAATGTCACAATTGTTTTTGGTATTGGTTTCTAGGGTTCCATCCGGTCTTCTGAAGCACAAGTTGGGTGGTCGATATCCAGTCATATTTTCTCTGAACGTTCTGTAGAAGTTTCTTGTATTGTTCTTCATGAAGTCCGACTCAATCTCTGTCAGTCGCCGTTTGTCATACTGTCGTTTTTCACTGCAAATGATTTTGCTTGATTGCTTCTGTGTTTTCAAGAAGTTCATCCAATTCTCTTGGGATTTATGGCTACTAAATTTTTTCCATGCACTGATTCGTTGGTCAATAGCTTGGTCACATGTGTGGTTCCACCAACGGTGTTTCCGTGTGCGTGGTGCTTGTGCTAGTTTCATGGCCTCTCGGATTCTTCGTGAAAGTTGTGTCCATCTGTCGTTTTCTCCATTTTAATTTTGTGTAATATTTGTGTCTGGTTTAAAGTAACGTATTCTGGATCTGGTCTAACAATTTTGTTCTTCTGGTTCTTGGGCAAAAGACGAATCCTGATCTGTAGTAGGTGGTGGTCTGAGTCGGAGTAGCCTTTACGGGTGTCTATGTTCAAAATTTCTTTTTGTGAGTCTTTCTGCACCATTACGTGGTCGATTTATAGTTCTTGCTTTCCGCTGGGGAATTTCCATGTGGTAAGTTTTCGTGTTGGTTTCTTGAATTTTGTTGACATAATGGCGAGGTCGTGGCTTTTGCAAAAGTCTATCAGATGTTTTCCGTTTTTGTTGGTGTCCTTGTGTGGAGTATGTTTTCCTGTGATATGTCTGTATATCTTTTCTTTCCCAGTATTATTTTGACTCTATGTGCAGGAATTTTTCTGATAGTTTCTTCCATTATCGTCCAGAAGTCATCAATTTCGTCCAGGTTTTTCCTGTTATATATATATATATATAATTTTCGTTTTCACCATGTGATATATATATATATATATATATATATATATATATATATATATATATTCGTTATTCAATAACAGTGGTGAACATGTCTTCGCATTCATGCATATTTCTGCTAATTAACAAGTAAGTAAAAAGTAATATTATTCTGTCTGTACATCTGCAAAAGTGCATGATATGGTTGTAACGCTGTTTTCAGCTCGTACATTATAAAAATTCCGACTACAATTTTTTTTCAGTTTCCTGTACACTTTTTGAGAAAACAGTACTGTGATGGATTCCATTGTGTATTGGGATAATGGAAAACATAAGGTTTTGACATCAGATAAACTGATGGCGGTAGTGCGCCCTTCAGAAAGTGAAGATGGGCTGGAATTCGACGATTCTGATGAAGATCCAATAATAAAGGTCCAGGACCTTTAGCCTGCAGATAGTGATCCTGGAACTGATATCCAAACAGAACCAATTTCAAATATGTCCAATACAGCTAAAGGAAATATCCAAGGAAAGTCTCCTTCTCTTCCAGAAAATTCGAACTAAAATTCTTATTGCCAATAGAAGAAGTGTTAAAGAAAACATGAGGTTTTATGGTAAAAGCAAAGTTTTCTTTCCTCTCCTGACAAGTTTCCATTAGCAGGAAAGGACAAATTAGAGCAATCAGTTCTAGGGCTATCTACACCATACAAATTTTTTAAAATATTTCCTCGCTGATAAAGTTATATAAAAAATTGTGAGTGAAACAAATTTACATACTATTCAAGAAAATCCAAACAAGACAATTTATTGTAAAATTATGATATTTATAAATTTTTTGGCATATGCATCATCAATACTTTGGCCCCACCAGCCAATCTCCATAGTCTATGGAATGATGTATTTGGAGTTGAGTTGGTAAAGGAGAATATATCAGAGAAGTACTTCAAGAGATTGCATAGTACTTTGAATTTCAGTAGCAACCTGAATCAACCAGACTCCTGAGGTTCTGAAAGTGAGAAACTATACAGGCCAATACTAGACTACTTGAACCAAAGATGTCTTCGAGCACCAATGGGTGAACGTTTCTCAGCTGATGAACAGATGTGTGCTACCAAGGCAAGACACCTTATGCAAATGTATATGAAAGATAAACCACACAAATGGGATTACAAACTCTTTGTGCTTTGTGGTGACTTTGGGGGTTGAGCCACAAATTCGAAATTTACAGTGGGCAGGAAAAGATCCTAAATTTCGGACTGATGAGGAACCTGATATCGAAGTTAGTGGAAATGTTGTTATTCATCTGTCAAGAGAAGTGCGAAGACACTAGAATTACAAGTTACATTTTGACAGATATTACACTTGTCTGGATTTAGCGGTGTATTTGTTTAAGAAAGGAATTCAGGCATCGTAAAATTCAACGCAATAAAATTCCTAACTGCAAGTTCAGTGAAGAAAAATATCTCAAGAAGGAATCACACAGTTATTCATAGGAATTCAAAACAAACTTTGAGTCAGTTGACATTTCTATTGTTTTGTACAAGAACAACAGCAATGTCAGTTTCCTCTCCATTATTGTTGGAGAACTACCAAAATAAAAAATGAGAAGATCTGATAAGAAGAAAAAGGAGCATGTAATGGTGCCTTGTCCAGCAGTTGTCTCAATAAACAATTCTCATATGGGAATTTGTTGATTTGCTTGACAGCAATATAGGAAGACACCACATCAAGATAAGATCGAAGAGACGGAATCTTGGTCTATATTTTCACCTGATTGATACAATGGTAATAAATTCATGCATACTGTACTGAGAATGCTTCTTGAAACAGGATCAACAGACACACACATGAACCAAGAGGTTTAGGACAGAGTTAGTCCAAATTCTATGCCATGTAGGCCAGGAGCCAAGAAAGAGTGGAATAGCAAGTATCTTGGACCCAATAGAGAAGAAGAGAACAAAAGTCAAGGGATTTTTGCTATTACCAAAAGATGTATGATTAAATCCAGTAAACTACTGGCCATTTTGAAATGAGAAAAGAACAACGCACAAAAACCCAGAGTGAAAAGGCTACACGTTTGTCTCATGTGAAAAATGTAAAGTACATTTCTGCTTGAATAAGACAAATAACTATTTCACCTCATTTCACAAAAAATGAAATCGCTTATACATATTTTGATTACAACACATTTAAGTTTTTTTCTCTATTGTAATTTTGATAGTTTTAATTCAATATTTCATTTTATAAGAAAAATAGGAAATAAATATTTGTTTGAAAAAGGAAAACAATTGTTTCACCCCATTTCATGGGTGTAAAGTCACTTAGTTGCATGCAAATATACTCTAACTGAAGATCACATTTCAGTTGTTTTCATTGTTTTTGTTAATTCTATAGTTTTGAAACGTTTCAGCTTTTTGCTGTTGAGTTTACTTTATCACTTAGTTCTGTTATAAATGCGCTGCTTTGAAGTAGTATAAATTGTCAAAGAATAAAATTAATTACTTAATTCGATTATATATGTGCAGCTTTGCATATGTGCAAAGTGTAAAAAAATCAACATTTGTCAAAAACTGTAATCGGAAGATTTTTAAAATATTTTTCCAATGCTCTGTAAACCATCCTAAACGTATATCAAATTATAGTTACTGAGAAAAAAATCGCATAATGAAGGGTTAACACCCTTCATCACATTCTCAGTCTCCACCACAATATGCCAGTCACTGTCTGTTTTCACACCTATATTCAAATGCTTTGACATCCTAATAATTAAATGGCATGTAGAAAAGAATAGCAATAGTGCACTGGAAGTAACTGGTATCTTCTCATCTACTACATCCACTCTCTGTCCTTGCAATATCACTGTAATGTTCCACAGTTCACTGGATGGTGCATATGTTGGAGTCCAATACTAGTCTGTGCCATGCTGTTTGACACCCCCCCCCCCCCCCCCAGTGCACTTCTGCAGGTCATGGACTGATATATCCATGCTCTGTTGCTGCTACTCTTGGGCACCTTCATCACACAAACTCATGAGAGGCACAGGCAATAGTAGATCTTTGTCCTGCTCCAACATGCTGACTAGTACCACTACAAGATCCCACATCCTGAAGGCCTCTGTCACTGCTGCAGGTCTTGACAAGCTGGAGTTCACTGCTGCAAGTCTCTACAAGCTGGAGGTCGAAGCCGCTACACATCCTGGTTATGCTGCTGAGCAAAGAAGAAGAACTGCTATATGTGATCTAACAGCAACTAGAGACATAGATGTGACAGGATACTTAATCTTCCGCTTCTTCCCATTCTGCTGGGAGGGTCTGGATGGTTTTGGCTGCTGCTACTGACACTTAATGATGCTTCCACTGCCTGACTGCTGCTGCGCTCGTCTTATACCCCTGTCATCACAATCACATGACTCGATGCAATGTTGCCAGGCATAATTTAGTCTGATAGGTAGCAATCGCCTCTGAGACAGATAGACTAGCCATTACAAAAAAGAAAGACAGTTCCAGCACAAGCTGCTGCCTGTATCAGTTGCAAAATACATTTTCGAGCCATCCCACTGCATCACCATTATTTGCCAAAAAATACTTTTATTCTTATACTCCTCCATTATCGTTTCTTTCCGATACTCATGTCTAAATCTGTCGACACAGTCCTTGGTTGCATGCTTACATGTAATACTGTTATTTAACTCCTCTGTCTGACAGCAGCCTCTCATCAACTGAATACATTGTACACACCACTGAGGCTGATGAGTGACTGAAATTTTCCTGGAGCACGCACTGGTGGTCGTATTGTAGTTCGAATTTGCCACTAAAATTTGAATTTAACATTAGTTTCAGTTATTATTATTGTTATTAGTATTATTATTATATCCATTTTAATGTAACTGATATTTGAGTTATCACGAAAATTTGCATTTCCTGCCAGAATTTAAATTTCCCCTCTAAAGGTGGTGGTGGCTCTGAGCACTATGGGCTGTGGTCATCAATCCCCCAGAACTTAGAACTACTTAAACCTAACTAACCTAAGGACATCACACACATCCATGCCCGAGGCAGGATTCGAACCTGCAACCGTAGTGGTCCCGCAGTTCCAGACTGAAGTGCCTAGAAACAGTCGGCCACCAGCAACTGGCTCCCTTCCAAAGGATGGAGAAGAGGGGAAGGGAAGGGTGGGGAGGGTTGGGGGAGGAGAAGGGGAGGAGGCAAAAATCCATGAAATCATCCAGTGATGTCATCAGTGTGGTGTTACCACGTTTATTGAAGTCATCTTGGATCCACCATCTTGAATAAATTTGGCAACACTGCAGACTATGTCAGTAGGCACTTTGCCCCACAACTGACTCAGACACAATTTAGCAACAATCAAGAGTAGGCTGAAGTTTGTGAGTCTAGTTAGGAAGAATCAAGGCAGAAATAAATAATGAGGAGAACTGTTAGAAGTTCTCTGAGGCTATAGATACTGCAACAATAAATAGCTTAGTAGGCAGTTCTCTTGAAGAGGGATGGATACCTCTAAAAGCACAACAACAGGAGTTGCAGGGAAAAATTTAGCTACAAGGAAGATAACTGAGAAGAAACCATGGGTAACTGAAGAACTACTTCATTTTTTCGATGAATGAAAGAGCTACAAAAATGTTCAGAAAAATTCAGTATTACAGAAATACAAATAATTTAGGAATGACATAAACAGAAGTGCAGGGAAGCTAAGGCGAAATGGGTGCATGAAAAATGTCGGAAACACTGACTCAGTATATAGAAAAGTCAAAACAACCTTCAGTGAAATTAAAAGCAAGGGCTGTAACATTAAGAGAGCAATGAGAAATCCATTGTTAAATGCAGAATAGAGAGGGGTTAGGAGGAAGAGTACATTGGTGGTCTCTATGAGGGGGCAACGTGTCATATGATGTGACAGAAGAAACAGGAATCGGCAAGAGATAGATGATCCAGCATTAGAGTCTGAATTTAAAAGAGCTTTGGACGAGTTAAGATGAAATAGGACAGATGGGGTAGGTGACATACCATCATATATTTTTTAAAATAATTGGGAGGAGTGGCACCAAAATGACTATTCATGATGGTGAGTAGAATGTATGAGACTGTCAACGTACCATCAGATTTTCAGAAAAAAGTAGTCCACCCAACTCCAAAGATTGCAAGAGCCGAGAACTGCGAGGTTTATCGTACAATCACCTTAACAACTTGTGCATCCCAGTTGCTGACAAGAATAGTACACAGAAGAACGAAAACGAAAATTGAGGATCAGTTATATGATGGTCAGTTTGGCTTTAGTAAAGGTAAATGCACGAGAGAGGCAGTTCTGATGCTGTGGTGTGATAAGACTGAAGAACAATAAAGACAGTTTCAAAGGATTCTTCGACCTGCAAAAAGTGTTCGACAGTGTAAAATGGCGCACGATGTTCGAAATTCTGAGAATAATAGGGGTAAGCTATAGGGAAATGTGGGTAATAGACAATATGAACAAGAATGAAGAGGGAATAATGAAGCTGGAAGACCAAGAATGAAGTGCTCGGTTTAAAAAGTGTGTAAGACCGGTATGTAGTCTTTAGCCCTACTGTTCAGTCCATACATCGAAGAAACAATGACTGAAATAAAATGAAGGTTAAAGAGTGGGATTAAAATTCAAAGTTAAGGATATCAGCAATAAGATTCACTGATAACATTGCTATACTCAATAAAAGTGAAGAAGAATTACAGGAATACAGGATCAGCTGAATGGAATGAACAGGCTAATGAGTAAAAAATATGGATTGGGAGTAAATCTAAGACAGACGAAAGTAACGAAAAGTAGCAGAAATTGGAACAGAGAAGAATTTAACATTATATTTTAGGATCAAAAGGAAAACGAAGCTCAGGAATTCTGCTGGTGAGGTACCAAAATAAACCAAGACGGACGGAGTAAAGATAACATAAAAAAACAGCACTGGCAAAAGCGTGAGTGTAAAACCATATAGGAAGACAGAAAGTGGAATACATCCAGCAAATAATTAAGGTTGTAGATTGCAAGAGCTACACTGAGAGGAACAGGTTCGCGCAGGAGAGAAATTTTTGGCAGGACGTATCAAACTAGTCAGAACTCTGATAAATTATAAAAAAAGGTCAGGCATACATCATCTGTCCTCAGCATTACATGCGAGCACATACTCAGATCTCTGTGCATGGGAAAGGCATGTTACCCATACTGTGACAGACACTGATGATGGACGCAGCTTGGATGTTTTGTTTGGCACTTGTCGCAGCAAGTATGGCAGATTGGTCACTTTTGGTTCTGGCTACGTCGAAAAATATTCTGACGATAGGTGTAAGGTCTCCCCGTATACCATCTCTGCTGTTGAAGCTCCTTGCCTTGTTTGTATGTGGTGCGAAGGGCGGTCACTCTCTGAAACTCTACTGTGTATTTATTTTCCAAAGTCTGAATATTAGTGTCTGTTTTTGTTTTTTGATCGGAGATTTCATCATGCAATTCAGTGTTCAACTGTTTGACAGTATTGATTTTGTCTGATACTGTAGCAGTGTTGGTGTCTACATATGTTTTTGCTTTCGTAAATAACTTATGCTTGTCTTTCTGTCTCTGTGTACAGTGTGTAAACTTTTAGATGGCAGACCTCTCCCTAGTCCTGAATCGGTAGAAGTCGGTAAACGTCGGGAGGCTTCGGTAGACACGCAGTTTCGACTGCTGCCAACATTATGTAGCTGACTGTGTTGTACAAGGTAGGCATTGTCGTCTGCTTTATTATTGTTTTGCGCTGTACTGTTCTGCGTGTTTTTATTGTGCAGTTGTGCTAAACATTATCAAAATGAGTGAAGAGGCAGTTGCTAGCCCATCTCGGGAGTCGCCAACAACCCCTACCGGTAGGCCTACGGTTAGTTTCATCAAAGTTTCATTGCAATCGGATGAATAGTTTGTGAGCGCATAGTAGACAAACATACATACATTCATTTTTATATATGGAGATTTTAATGTACATGACGATTTCAGTTTCGTTTACGAGCAACATTTAAAGCGAGGTTTACTTCCAAGCCTTTCGTCTGCTTTCGTGTAAACATGACGCGCAATTTGTAGTGCCAGCACTGCAACTGGTAGGCGTGCCTTGTCCCCCCCCCCCCTCCCAACGGCTACTCTCACCGCGCCAGCCAATGCTTGCTCTCCCCGCATTCTCCCTCACAACGCTGCCGTCTTACAGTTAACACACTGTAGTAATTGTTTCACTGTTTTGTAGACGGTGATTAAAACGTTTTTCACTTTGGTTGTTCTGTTGTTCAAATTTCTTCTTCTTTCGCATCCAGAGTGCGTGAAAGTTCTGCTGGGATTAATTTAAACACGTTGCGTACCTGTTTTGCGTTTTCTGAACATTGTTTAGAGACTGCACTGATTTCATCTCTAAGTAATTTTATTGTGGCTGGATGTGTATCGCGTATCTCTTAACTACTATTCCTGGCACAGGCCTTAATTGCCTCACGTAATTGTTTTTTAGTTTAATTACATTGCTCAGCAACGGCTGTAATCTGTTCAGTAAGCTGTTCAATAGAGGTGTCAAGTTTTTAATTAATTTGTTTAAAGTTCTCATTAGTTTGTTTTTTCATTCGACTGTTTAAAACTTAAATTAAGTTGTTTGTTCGATTCACTAAGGACGTCGTGTTTTTCATTAAGTTGTTTGAAACTGTTGTCATGTTTTTTATTAAGTTGTAGCAATAATGCCACAACTTGATCCATGCCAAAATTAGCGGCTCTATTCTCTGTGCTGTGTGATGGTGTACCTGCATTTGTCACGTTTTTTGTAACCATTTGGTCACTGTCTGATTCATGAAAAGGCTTGCTAACTGGATGTGCACTGTTGGTCACTACATCAGAATCAAATAAATCTGACGTATTTTGAGTACATTGTTCATCTTCATTAGAAACATTTATCTGTTCACTGTGTAAATTTTGCAAATCTGTCGTATCAGACTGGGCAGCGTTCATTGTAGCGGAACGTGCCGCGTCAACAATTGTTGTTAAATTTACAGTGGACATAATTGAATTTGTTTGCTCATCATTTAGATTAGAATCATTACTGGTGGTCGGCACGCACTGATTATCAGTAATTGGAGGATTATCGTATGACACTGAGTGTCGCTAGTAATATCAGTCAAATTATTCAAGTCGGATTTTTCACCCATTATGCATCGCAATGTACTGTTGGCAGTTTTTCGCGGCATTTTCACAAGTCAAACGTAGGCACAAAATCAAAGACAAAGCAAAAATGGAACAAACACAATAACAACAAAGAGCAATAAATTGCCGATGATCTGTAAAAGATGGAGTGACAAATTAGTAAATGCGTTGCCCCAGATGCAAACTACATTTAACGTTACGTAAATAAGAGCAGATATATGACTGACTACTCAGAAATTCACAAAAATATACGATCCTGGCCGGCTGTCGACAAGTGTAATCTCCAACTGTTTATTTCCGTAACCTCGCAATAAAAATCTGACTAACCTCCCAGTGAAAATGTGACTCATATATGTAACCTTTCAATAGTTAACTGACTGTGAATCTAAACTGGAAAATCTAGACGTCAGCAATGCTGCGTCATGGCCCTGAAAAGTCAGTCTGAATAAACTCAAGATTCTTACCTCAATGAAGTCGCCGGATGACGCGTATATATCTGCTACTATAAGAAATTTTTCTGGCACAGCCCAGTGCAATGCTGGCCACTAGATTTTGTTATGTATAAAAAAGCAACTGATTTTTCTTTACGATAATTGGTATGACTATGGATAGGAGAAATTAGTAAAAACTTTAAATTCAGATGAATGACTGTCAAAAGTTATCATTATAAGAAAGATTGTTATTGAAAAATTATTGAAAATTACTTACATGTGACTTTGCTATAAGCATAGTGTTGTGGGTTGGCAGGAGAGCCAACACCGTGTTACTAGAGGAAGCCGAAAGGCACGCGTTTTAGCTCACACAGACTGGCGTGAGGTCTGGAAAAGGACAAGGAAATTAGAATTTAGAAAAAAACGGACGTAGCTGGTGGAATACTTAACTTTAATCCATGAATGGTGAACGTCGCTCTTGACTGTACATGATTCAGTATCAATAGTAACTGGTAATGGCGCCTTGCTAGGTCGTAGCAAATGACGTAGATGAAGGCTATGCTAACTATCGTCTCGGCAAATGAGAGCGTATTTTGTCAGTGAACCATCGCTAGCAAAGTCGGTTGTACAACTGGGCGAGTGCTAGGAAGTCTCTCTAGACCTGCCGTGTGGCGGCGCTCGGTCTGCAATCACTGATAGTGGCGACACGCAGGTCCGACGTATACTAACGGACCGCGGCCGATTTAAAGGCTACCACCTAGCAAGTGTGGTGTCTGGCGGTGACACCACACATAGTACAAAATGAGTTGTTGCAAATTACATCTGCGTGCGGCAATAAATAAGAATAATTTTTGCTTTTTTACCTTATACTCAGGCACCGCCATCGTTCTCCACGACCAGCCTAGGTAATTCCATACAGGACTCAAGTGCTCTCCGTGAGCTATACAATTAGACAACTGCTCTCTAAGAGTGACCTGACCCAACCGCCCGACTGCGAGCTACTACCACTACTGTTGCCGACACGGATCTCTGGTCTGCGATTCTATTGTAGTTTACATATCGCAGGCAGCACTTGAGCAATCCATCGAAGTTACATCTGCTCGAGTGCGCTAGCAATAAATTCCTTAGTCATGGACCTCTTACACATTTCTTTCCCACTCTGTGAAATTCCTTGGGTTCCTTTCTAAAGAACTATGACATAAGGCAAATGTTGTTGAAGATATAATGCAATGCTTCCTTTGTTTATCGTTGCCATTGCTCTGCTTTGTATCAACACCGCTAGCGCTGTAGCACTGTTGTGAATTAGTTGTCGACTAAGCAGTTCGGCTACGTTCCGTAGTCTCATGCTGTGCTCACCATAGGATACCTCCGGTTCCACTCCCTGTCACCATTGGTAGCCAATACTATGGTAGCATGGTAGACAAAGTGTAGGGATTGGAATTCTGTAAATATTATTAGCCATTTGCCACCTTGCACTCAATGGATTCCTTGTGTTACACGCTGGCTGGAAAGGATGATGTAATCCTTCGGTCCAAGGGCTCTTTGACTCTGTTGTACAATTCCTTGAAAAAAAAAGGTCAGGAATTTTCTTCAGTGGAAACGGTAACCGCCGCTGTACTTGAAACTACTGTTTTGCTCTCACGGCAGCTTCAGGCTGTTTCATTAGATCTTAACCTTTGCTATCATATGGTAGACAGTGTAGTAAGAACCATGAAAGGTTCAGAGAATCTAAACTTTAAGAAATTTTCCAAGATGCGTGTAGTACTTTAGTACCTTTGGACATCCAGGTCGCCAAACGTTCAACTCATCGGGCAAATATAGAAGCACCTGATGCTAAGTTATACCACAAGTAAACTGAACCTTCAATGCATACAAACGCTTTTTGCTTGGTTTAGCATTTCTTTCTTTTCTGCTATGTTCATTCGAGATCCAGAATAAAGTAATGTCGTGTTTTGTTCCAGTTTTAATGTATTCCTGCCTTTCATCGATTCTGTATTGGGACAGTTGAGGAGCTGGTTTTCGAGTGTAGAACACTCTTCAGTTTTCAACCAGTTCACCCATATATCAAGTGCCACTGTAAAAACAAGAGAATTTCAACTCGATAGTGGGTGCTGCTCGTGTTTACAGAAACGACTTGGTTCATCCTCTCTCGTTATCTGGAGAAACAACTCTTTGCAAGGAGGTTCAGATAGATGGGAAACATCTGCCCCAAACAGCTAAAGAGGCGCATTAAGAGACAAATGACTCTTTTCCAAATATAAAAGTTCCTTTATAAATCCTCACTACAATATCAGGACCGACTTGTACTGTGGAGCACAGCTTCTCTTCGCTTAAACTGATAAAACCGAGATATATCTGGTAGCACGTGTCGAAGTCATTGAAGAAATTGCAAAAAGTTATCCGATGAGACTCGCCATGCGTTAAATGAGCTGAAGCGTAGCTGCTGTTTTGCTTCATTTGTTATTTATTAAATGATGAGTTGGTATTTTTAATACGGATACCACCTTCCACTTCTGTTATTGACGTACGATGCCTGGTGACTGAAAAGGTGGACTCTTTTGTGTTTGATTTGTGCGTCACAATGCTTTTCCATCCCTCCATTTCCATCCTGGGGTGGCTGAGTACATGGGAGTGTGTATGGATTAAATATAGCGAGATCAGGGCTAACCACGGATGGTGGCAGTAGAGTATGTTTGTACCAACTTAACCATGTGATCAAATTCAGCAAAGGGAAGCCTACACCAAAAATAAACCAAATTAGCAGAATAAAGGTTATTGGCTTAGTCACTGCTGAGGATGGCCTACTCTCTCCACTAAGGCTGAGTCGAGGGAGGCTGTCCCTGCAGTTCGGCCATGTTCGGCAATCTGGGGCCCGTTGGCGAACGATATGGACTTAGCTGTGTGGAGCTCCTCATGTCATGGTAAAAAAGAAGGTATTAGAATGTATCATTTTGCCGTGGAGAACGCTAATAGCGTCTCTTTTGCAATCTGTTTAGACAGAGTATGCTGTTTTAATTTTATTATTTTGCGGTAAACGTAGCGGACTTAATCGAGAGGCCATGTGTAGTATGGCAGAGTAACTTTCGATGCTCTTTTAAGTACAGGGTGTACATAAAGTTCGGGAACACTTTCAATTATTTATTGCACAAGAACTAAACATTGTACAGATGTCACACATATTGCGTTTTGAAGAGAAACTCTGAAAGTTTCTTTTCAAACATTAGATATGCGAACCATAAGTGACCCGGCAGACGTCAATATGGTAATCGAATTCTTGCCATACCCGTCCCAGCATGGCGTCGTCAACTGCGGCAGTCGCTTCCCATATTCTCTCCCGGAGCCCTGCTACATCACGTGGTAGAGGCGGTACATACACCAGATCTTCAATGTGTCCCACAGAGAAAAGTCACACAGAGTGAGATCTGGTGATTGGAGAGGCCATTTCAAGAAACAGCTGTCGCCTTCTATAGCACGGCTGATCCATCGATGCAGCAGCTCCATGTTCAGTTACCCACGAACTTTATGATGAAAATGGGGCGTAGCCCCATCCTGCTGAAAGATGAACAGAGAGTCCGATTGCATTTGAGGCATTAGCCGTTGCTGCAACATGTCCAAGTAGGAATATCCAGTGACGGTACTCTCGGCGAAGAAGTAACAAGGAACAAAAAACATTTTCCTTTGGGGAATCACACTCAAATTCAATGCATTTGTGTGGATGCTTTGTACCCTAGATTCGACAATTATGCCTGTTCACTTTCCCATTAGTGCGAAAAGTGGCTTCGTCGCTACAAATTAAGAGATCAACAATGCCATCCCCATCCTCATTCAATTGTTGCAACTGCAAACAAAACTCAAAATGTTTGTCTTTGTCGTCGTCATTGCGCTTCTGCACTAACTGCAATCTGAATGGTTTCATAGACAGCTTCTCTTGGAGGACTTCCCACACCATCTTTGGAGCCAATTCGAGTTCATAGGATGCACGACGCACCGATTTCTTTGGACTCCTTATGAATGTCTCTCGTACGTGCTCCACATTCACTTCACTCACAATGGGATGTCCGCCTCTCTTTGCCAGGCACACCGTCGTAACGAATTTGTTGTGCCAGTGGTAAATGGACTTCCTTGTTAGTGGCTTCTTACCTTACTTGGTTCTAAACATCCGTTAAACAGCTGTAGCACACTTGTTTTTGTCGAACTCCAACATACAGAAAGCTCGTTCCGCACTTGAACTCGCCATGTTTGCGACTAGCTCTGATATCTGCAAATTACCAATCTAGGCTGTGGCGGTAGACATGAAAAAAAATTTCAGGGTTTTTCCTCAAAATGACATATGTAGACCTATGATATCTGCACAATGCTTAATTGTTGTGCAATAAATAATTGAAAGTTTTCTCGGACTTAATGTGCACCATGTTTTCTTATTTTGCGGAATTAGGTGATAAACGTAGTGGACTTAATCGTGAGGCCATGTGTAGTACGAATCATCATTTCGCTCTCTCATTTCAGTTGTAGAGCCGTTTCTCAATGTTTCAGTCAGTGTAAAATCTCACTCTGTTGCCGGAACGGTATAAATGTTAACTAATTCAGACTTTTCATTGTATCCAGTACTCGGTGACAGGTTAACGCCATTTTTCGCGAACCAGCTTGGTTATGCTCAGATCTCAATCTAGTGTGCTTTTAATTGTGTGAATAGGATTCCAACCGTAGCAATTGTGTGGGGTAATTTTATTGGATTCTTGGTGTTTCTTTGTGACTTGTATGTGACCACATGTTCGGGCCATGCATCTTGAGCCAGCTTAGGTTTGGAAATCATATCATTACGGTAGAAGCTCATTCAGTTTGATATCTTCAGCTAACAACCGATTTGTGCGGAAATTTTACATAATTTGTGCTATTTCCTTTGTGAATTGCAACCAGCCATGTGGTTACGCCAGTGGCTATCTGGTAGATTAGACCTGTGTAATTACTGTCCCCACTCCTCCCCATGATGTTTTACGTAATGCAGAATTAAGTAAAAGAATGTGAGTAAGTTCAATGACCTTTTGTGTGAGGATTTTATTTAATACCATTGTGTTTCATTAAGGATGGTGTCTGACCACATGGTCATACTTTCAGTGATACCTTAGATTAATTCCCCTCCACCCCCTACCCCGCTATGGCATTTTGTTATGATCTGTTTCCTCTTCAGGTTTATTAAGAAAGATGTGATTGTACTGATATAAGTGCTGCGGGGAATGTTTGTTTTCTTTAACTGTTTTTTTTTCTATTTAGTGTCCACAGTGTGTGCATGTTTGCAAAATTAAAGGACCCTAGTGATCTAGTGTCATGATTTTGTTCAGGTCACGAGATTAATCCAGTGTTAACCATCCTTGTTGTATTATTTCGTGTAGGAAAGTAAATAATTTTTGGTGTGATTTCATTGTGAGTTCAGTTGACCAAGGGTTCCTGCCACTAGTGTCCACTCAGTATTTAGTAGTGATCATGGAACCATCATTAATACTGTTATACTCTATCTAAATTCCAGTAAACTCAAAGCTTAAAGTGTATTGTAATCCCCATGATAAATTTTGTTTCTTGTTACGATCATAGAACCTCCTCCCCTCTGTTGTAGCAGTATCACATGTGCATCCATTTGAATAAGCTTCGTTGTGTGCCTTAGTGACGCTATTAAATTTACGGAGAGAATATTACGCAGACTTACGGAAATCCAGAAACCAGTTCCAAATTGTCCCACCAGTACTTTCATATAAGGCTGTGACCAGCCAGGAATTAAATAATATACCTGGTTACTGGCCATGGATAGCTGAGTTCGAAACTGTGATTTAATTTCTCACTGCTGTGCATAGTATGTGGTACACACCCTATATTGCATTAACTGCATATGTGTGAATGTGAAGTGGCATGCTTGTTGTATTAATGAGTGTAATGTTCATATTTCACCTCCTCCCGCACCAGTAAATCATTTGTGATGATACATAGGTTTGTAAAGAAACCAAATGTAAATATTGTTGCTTGTACTGCCACCTTCTGTGGACTCAAATGTTGAGACAAATTGTTAATTTATGTTTTCTTGATGGGTTTAAAATATATCTGAAGTAATACTTTTTCCATTCCTGCTCCCCTCAGCCATTCTAAAGAAAATAATTTCACTCAATAATTACCATTCTTGCCATTATTATGAAGTTTTATGCAAAATAAATAATCAAGTTAGCATCCGATGAAATGCAGTCTACGACAAGTTTAAAAGAAAATGTTTCTGGCTCCCATACTGTATCTATTGCTCAGTGATCATTCGCCATTCTAGCGTTATTTGTTGTGTTTCTAACTAATTTCTATGAAAATTTTATAGATGGTTTACATTGATCCATACATTAAACAGATTTCCAGAATGAGATTTTCACTCTGCAGCGGAGTGTGCGCTGATATGAAACTTCCTGGCAGATTAAAAGTGTGTGCCGGACCGAGACTCGAACTCTGGACCTTTGCCTTTCGCGGGCAAGTGCTCTACCAACTGAGCCACCCAAGCACGACTCAGGGCCCATCCTCACAACTTTACTTCTGCCAGTACGAAAGGCAAAGGTCCTGAGTTCGAGTCTCGATCCGGCACACATTTTTAATCTGCCAGGAAGTTTCATTAAACAGATTATCAGCCTATTCAATAAAATAATTAAGGTCGAGTTGACAACTACGGCACATAACGTGGAGTAATATCAGGAGCATGCCTGTCAAAGAGCAAACATTCAGTTTTCTTAAAATGAAGGAACAGATAGTATTCTTTTAGAGCAAAATACAATTTTGTGTGGTTTTTTAGTGTTTACCTTGACAAAGGCTTAAACTCAGCTTGGTCAAGCTCTTTCCAAACCAAGGTCCTGGATCTGACACTCACCTGTCATACCACACCCAGCTGGAGGGGTATAAATACTCTCAGCTCAGATGGGAGCATTATTCCTTCGGCTTCGTGCGTTCGAGAGACGCTGAGTTACTCAAGTCTCAGAGGGCCACTTCACAAACTGCGCGAGGCCACTGATGTATTAGCCGTCAGCTAGCCCTGACGACTGCGAGATTCGAACTGGATCCGCCGAGGTGGATAAAGTTTTCTAAACGTAAGGTCACAGTTCAAGATTGAAAAACAGGCACGAATAAAGTCACCACGATAAACAGTTCGTCTGTAAGGCGAGCATTCTCGTTTCACTTGTCATTCTTCGTATTTTAAGGTGGAATCAGGGAACTGAAAATTATTACCAGTGTTGACTACTAATACATTTTTTAAAATCTGAAATTTCATAGGCGTAAAAGAATCTGGGGTGTGTGTGTATGATCAATCAGTTTGTCAGACTGACTGAAAGAGCTAACGGATCAATTTCAAGTTAATATAGCAGGCAAAGTTACATCTGGTTTTATTAGAAATTGTTTTTCCAAGAGCCAAACGTTACATCTGGTTTTAACTAAGGACTGTATTCCCACTTAACCGGTGATTCTGAATCAATTACAGTACATACAAACACTATTTGGAGTTCCTAGTTTACTCATGCTGTATCAAAAACTGTGTAAACAGCACCCAAGATTAATATTTGTATCGGTTTCCTGAAGCTATATGGGATGTCGCCTAATAAACAGACTTTACTCGTTGGAATCAATCGTCGATATTTTTAATCAGAAAACAACCTGATATGATGTTTATTTTGGGGAGAAGTATTAATGAGGTGAGTTGCAAAGGTATTCTAATTCTACATTACTTTCCTTTAAGAATCCCTGTGGAACATGTTGGTTATTTCGTTTAGAAAATAAGGATGTCACAAATTTTTTCCATTCCACATTTTCAGCCCTTTCATTCAGCTAAATGTTCTTTCTAGCAGGAATTAATGTAATTGAACATTATTAAATATCGCATCCGAATTTAATATGGTACCTTAGGTCGCCATCCAAATCACCATAAAATGTTAGACCTAAGTATAAAAGCCTCAGAATATTTCCTGTGAAACTAACTCATGAGACAGGTGTTTCCTTTAGATGAAAAGTGGCCAACAAAGTATGCAATATAGAATTTAAGCACCAATGAAGAAATGTGGGCGCTCATGGGATGCAGCGCAATGTATCTACAGTACTGATGTAGAAACGTGATGGAATATTTAAGGTGTAAAAGATACCAGAGAAAACAAAAATTCGAAAAAAGTTATCGTTGGGGGCTTTGGATTCCTGTTCTACAGGAAGGCAATCAGACTTCAGTAGGAATTAATTTAAGTTTTACCTCTTGTCAGTTGTCATTGCTTTCTTCTTGGCAGGAAGTTTTCTTTCAGCCACTGCTCTTTACTGGTGCTAAAACTTTCGGACTACAGAATATCATTTAAGTCGTGATCAATAAATAAAATTTTTATACAAGCAACTTGTTTATTTGATGGACGATAAGTGCTTCATCACAATAATAATGCGTCGCCTAGCCCTAGAACACACAGATGCGTCCATCTATCACAACCAGAATGCCAAAGGGCGATACATTAGTCTGTAAGAGTCTTCATTTCTTCATGAAAGCTAACCGAGATACTTTTATTCACCGTTGAGAATTATTAATATCGCAGGTGAGAGCTGCTCAACTAATGTCTTTGCGTTACTATCAGCGTAAATTGGGTAAGTTCGATGCCTCAGGATGTTACAGGATGAAGCCCAGTGCTGGTACAGAGCCCACCCTTCTCAAATAGCATCAAGGGGGCCTCCAAGCTTAACGCCCGATTCCAGCACATGGATCACTATCAACAGTGTCACGCCCTCACTTTACTGGACATGGCAGAGACATTTCGAATTGATGACAGGACACTGGTGCAAAGTCTGATGACTTGGAACTCTACATTAACACTCGCCTGTTCTTGCCAGTGTAAGGATTTTGACAATTTCTTCCGCCACCTGGATTCGAGCGTGCTACTTCCGAGTCTAACGTCCGTGCACAGTGGTGCGTTAGAGACCTCAGCTATGGTGGCGGATTTGTGTGCCGGAGACATGTACTGCTGCAGAGGGATAAGCTGAGGAATAAGACTCTGAAACCAGTACACAAGTTTTTATATTTGGGCAGATGTAAATAGGATATAAAAAGCGCTCCATAATCACTACAAGGTGTATTACATTTTTACTGCATGATTTGTTAGATTTCTTCCGACTGAATTCACAGTTGGAATGTGGGAACAATTATTACCATGGTTAATATGTGCAGAGGCAATGACCTTGCCACCGTTGATACACCAGTTCCCATCAGCTCACAGAAATTAAGCGCTGTCGGGTGTGGCCGGCACTTGGATGGGTGACCATTTGGGCCACCATGCGCTGTTGCCGTTTTTCGGGGTGCACTCAGCCTCGTGATGCCAATTGAGGAGCTACTCGACTGAATAGAAAACCATCATAACGACTGGGACAGTGGTGTGCTGACCACACTCCCCTCCTATTCACTTTCTCATCTGAGGATGACACGGTGGTCGGATGGTCTCGATGGGCCACTTGTGGCCTGAAGACGGAGTGCTAATATGTACAGAGGAATTAATATCTTCACTGAGTTCCATAATCACATTTTGATTCCTTTGAGATAATAATTAAAAGATGATGCCTAACCATCACAATTGCATGTTTTCACTTTGCTGTGTAAAGTGAGCACTGAATGACAGATATTACAATGTAAGGATGTTTTTTAAGAACGTAGGTGAGCATGACCTAAGTACAAGTGTGCTACTAAATTAAAATGCTGATGGAATTTTATTGTCACCTGTTACCAGACATTGATACTGATAACACATTGTAATAACACAACACTGAACTTCAATTTTATCAATATTTAAAAACTGTAGCAAATACAGGTATAACGGTGCTAGGATACAGCTATCAATCACTGGTCCTTTCAGTGATCCAATCTACGTGGCTGGAGACACGTGTGCAGATTGTGGGGTAGGGAGGCACTGCACATTCGTGGCCCCACGACACCAGTCCCACAATCTTCCCCTCGTAGAGTAGTGGGCCCCCTGAGTCACCCTACAAAGATCATTGAATAAAGTTTGTTGTTGTATCCAAAGAAAATCATCTTTTAAATAGCTGTATTCTGGCCATTCTTGAAATAACACACCTTTTCTTTGTAGTAACCTTAAAAATATTTGTTAGCAGGTCAATTGTAATTCATATATTTATTTATAAAATGTTAGTAGTTTAATTAATATATTGATTACAATCGACATTCTAAATAAAGTCATTTATGAAAACACTATATAATTGCATAATTGTAAGAAATTAATATCAGTACTTTGAATAACAGACCAAATCTAACAATTCTTTAATGTAATTTGATATTACTTCTGCAAAAATTCAGTTTTTCAATAAAATTTGAAATATTTTCTGTGACTGAATTTATTCTATTTCATATGCCTTGGTGTTTTCATCTGCCACATTTGAAAGTTAAGCTGAAACTCTTTCAAACAATTAGCCTATTAATTACTATCAGTAAGAGCCACTCAGATGCATTGCTACAATGAGTGGAAGTGTATTATGAGCGAAAATGAAATTATGGGTAATGAGTATTCATACACTGTGATATTTCTTCCAGTCTTTTACATATTCACTCTTATAACTTATGCAATTTAAGATAGTTTTCTGTCCTGGGAAACAGAGATAGACTAAAGGTATCAATTGAGACATGGAGTTTAAATATTCAGTTTCTTTCTACAAGTGATTAATTACAAGATTTCTGGATAAGATTGCAACCTGACATGGACTTTAATGGAAATATACGTTCTAGTGTGTAATGTCCCCACATGAACCATGGACCTTGCTGTTGGTGGGGAGCGATACAGATAGCCGTACCATAGGGGCAACCACAATGGAGGGGTCTCTATTGGGAGGCCAGACAAACATGTGGTTCCTGAAGAGGGACAGCAGCCTTGCGAGGGGCAACAGTCTGGATGATTGACTGATGTGGCCATGTAACATCAACTAAAACGACATACCTGTGCTGGTACTGCGAATGGCTGAAAGCAAGAGGAAACTACAACCGTAGTTCTCGGGAGGGCATGCAGTTTTACTGTATGTTTGAATGATGATAACATCCTCTTGGGTAAAATATTCTGGAGGTAAAATAGTCCCCCATTCAGATCTCTGGGCGGGGACTGCTCAGGAGAACGTCGTTATCGGGAGAAATAAAACTGGCGTTCTATGGATCGGAGAGATCCCTTAATTGGGTAGGTAAGTTAGAAAATTTAAAACGGGAAATGGATAGCTTACAGTTATATATAATGGGAATTAGTTAAGTACGGTGGCAGGAAGAACAAGACTTCTGGTTAGGTGAATACAGGGTTATAAATATAAAATCAAAATACAAAATCAAATACAAAATCAAAAATGCATAATGGGTAGCTAGTTTCAACGTCTCTGGAATGAAAACTTATATCTAGATGATCTTGTAAAGGATGAAGTTTTAATTAAATTCTTAATTAAAGTGACGTTCCACCACTATTTTGAGAAATGTTGCCGACGCTCGATTGCAAAGAAGTCATTAATGAAGAGTGTCGAATGCAGGAAGGAAATCAAAATATCTGACGCAACCAAAATCAGGCTCACTGTAGCGACCAATCTACAGTAATAATAATCACACAACATATAATCAGCAGCTTAACTGGAATGGATGGGAAGACAAAAACTGTCGACTTTTTGAGGGTCATTTTCTGTCAGCACATTCACTATTAAAGCAATTGAAAAAAGATGCAGTTGGGATATGGTCAGAAGAACAATAAAACGATTTAGATCTCGTCCAGTCAAAATTATGCCAAGCTAATTGTTGCACCATCCAAGTTAACCAAAGCAACAGATAGCAGTGACTGTGTACCAGATCTATGAAGTAAATGGCTAAACAGAATATCGCACAATTGCATTTGCAAGTTGCTCTGTAAATCTCTGGAAAAAGTAGTATATAGTTATTGAGCATGAAGCTTTATTAATTGATTGGGGATATCAGATATTAAATCTTCTGAAGTCAAAGATCAAATGTAATCATTACTGTGTTTACTTTTTGAGAATTAAAAGGATTGTACATCAGAATTGTGTTGAAATGGGGTAAATCAATTCTGCCTAGTTTCATGGATTACAACATGAAGAGAATATTAAATATGCCAATTTATTTGACACTTTCATTTCTCCCATTACATCTTGTTTCTAGTGGATCGCGATATTTATCTTTGCTATACTCTACGGGCATCTGCTATAAGCAGTTTCGATTAAGCAATATAACCGCTGCAGCAGCTTTCTCGTATACATAATGTACAGATTTTGAGTCTTTGGAAGTCAGATTTGCTTCCAACTAATAGGACTCGTTCGTGGACTGTGGACCATGCTTGAAAGAGAATTTGCCATTTTCTGGCCTGTTCTGTTGGATGTTAATGCTGATATTGGTCAATTCTGATGGTGAGAGGAAGATTGCCTCATTTGATGAGATCCATGCTGTTGTGAAGATTCTACAATGAATAAGGAATTCGCTCAGACTATTTCAGTTTATTTATTTACGAAGCCCACGCATACTACAGTAGTACAAGTTGATATGGCAACTAGCTCTGCAGATGCAGAAATTGATGAAATGTATGATGAGATAAAAGAAATTATTCAGGTAGAGAAGGGAGAGGAAATTTAAAAGTCATGGGTGACTGGCATTCGAGAGTAGGAAAAGGGAGAGAAGGAATCATATTAGGTGAATATGGATTGGCGCTAAGCCGCCTTGTAGAATTTTGCGCAGAGCATAACTTAATCATAGCTAACACTTGGTTCAAGAATCATGAAAGAAGGTTGTATACATGGAAGAACCCTGGAGATACTAAAAGGTATCAGATAGATTATATAATGCTAAGACAGAGATTTAAGAACCAGGTTTTAAATTGTAAGACATTTCCAGGGGCAGATGTGGACTCTGACCACAATCTATTGGTTATGAACTGTAGATTAAAACTGAAGAAACTGCAAAAAGGTGGGAATTTAAGGAGATGGGACCTATATAAACTGAAAGAACCAGAGATTGTATAGAGTTTCAGGGAGAGCATTAGGGAACAATTGACAGGAATGGGGGTAAGAAATACAGTAGAAGAAGAATGGGTAGCTTTGAGGGATGAAATAGTGAAGGCAGCAGAGGATCAAATAGGTAAACAGACGAGGGCTAGTAGAAATCCTTGGGTAACAGAAGAAATATTGAATTTCACTGATAAAAGGAGAAAATACAAAAATGCAGTGGATGAAGCAGGCAAAAAAGAATACAAACGTCTCAAAAATGAGATCGACAGGAAGTGCAAAATGGCTAAGCAGCGATGGCTAGAGGACAAATGCAAAGATGTAGAGGCTTATCTCACTAGGGGTAAATTGATACTGCTTACAGGAAAATTAAAGAGACCTTTGGAGAAAGGAGAACCACTTGCTTGAATATCAAGAGCTTTGATGGAAACCCAGTTCTAAGCAAAGAAGGGAAAGCAGAAGGGTGGAAGGAGTATATAGAGAGTCTATACAAGAGCGATGTGCTTGAGGACAATATTATGGAAATGGAAGAGAATGCAGATGAAGATGAAATAGGAGATATGATACTACATGAAGAGTTTGAGAGAGCACTGAAAGACCTGAGTCGAAACAAGGCCCCCGGAGTGGACAACATTCCATTAGAACTACTGATAACCTTGGGAGAGCCAGCCCTGACAAAACTCTACCATCTGGTGAGCAAGATGTATGAAACAGGCGAAATACCCTCAGACTTCAAGAAGAATATAATAATTCCAATCCCAAAGAAAGCAGGTGTTGACAGATGTGAAAATTACCGAACTATCAGTTTAATAAGCCACGGCTGCAAAATAATAACGCGAATTATTTACAGACGAATGGAAAAACTGGTAGAAGCAGACCTCGGTTAAGATCAGTTTGGATTCTGTAGAAATGTTGGAACATGTGAGGCAATACTGACCCTACGACTTATGTTAGAAGAAAGATTAAGGAAAGGCAAACCTACGTTTCTAGCATATGTAGACTTAGAGAAATCTTTTGACAATGTTGATTGGAATACTCTCTTTCAAATTATGAAGGTGGCAGAGGTAAAATACAGGGAGCGAAAGGCTATTTACAATTTGTACAGAAACCAGATGGCAGTTATAAAAGTCGAGGGGTATGAAAGGGAAGCAGTGGTTGGGAAGGGAGTGAGACAGGGTTGTAGCCTCTCCACGATGTTATTCAGTCTGTATATTGAGCAAGCAATAAAGGAAACAAAAGAAAACTTCGGAGAAGGTATTAAAATCCATGGAGAAGAAACAACCATAATGAGACAGTGAGAGTGGCGGTGTTATGATGGCATTACTTAATTGCGATTTCTCCGCGAGCCGACAGGATGCGGGGTACTTACCTACATTAAAATGGATCCTCGCAGGTTGCTCATATTTAGTTAAATGGAAGCTTGTAATAGCACCGAAAATATTTTTCTCTCTTTGTCGTGATTTAAGGTTGTTCAGCTCTCATGAAGTATAAAATACAGAGGGGTCCAGAAAAAGTAGACAGCGTTCAACAGTCAATATTAATGGAACAAAACGACATAACATTACAATTCTTGGACAGGAAGAGGGGGGGAGGGTTATGGAGGGTGGGCGGTGAAGGGAAGGTTATTTTATGGGTTCGAAGTGACCCTCATTAGCAGCCAAAGAACGTCGATGGCGTTGAACTGTTGACTGGGCTATGGCTGTCAGTGTTGCTGGTGTAAAAGCCGCACAGGACACCTCGATGGTTTGTCATTGTTCGATCAGTACAGCTGTCTTCCTTTTTCAAGGTTCTTCCTAGGTAGAAGTCTGGAGGTGTAAGGTCTGGAGACTGGGGTGGGCACTCAACAGTTCCTCTTCTACGTGTCCATCGTGTAGGTAGATTTTCATCCAAGTAAGCTCTGAAATGTCTGTGGTAGTGAGTTGGAGCACCATCTTGTTGTAGGAAAAATCTTTCATTTCGAAACACCTCTCAGGTGGCAGGTAAAATTGATGTTTGCAGCATGTGAACATACACCTCACCAGTTACAGTACCTTCAAACAAGAATGAGCCAGTCAAACCGCGTGATGACATACCACACCACACATTAACGCACGGTAGGTTAACTTATTTGTCCACGTGAACAGGAGGATTTTCAGGAGCCCAGTACCCGTAGTTGTGGCGGTTTAGAGTACCGTTCAGTTTGAATTGGGCCTCGTCAGGCCATATAATCATACCTGCATACCTTTCATCGTCGAGAATCATGCCTTCAAACCACTCGCACTACTCCATCCATCGATCTGGGTCGTCTTCGTTCGGTGTCTGGCGATCTTGGAATGTTCACTTTCCACTTTGCATCCTTCGGAATTCATCATACGCTTGGTCAGTTTACCCCTGCTTCACAAAAGAGCAGCGCTGGAAGCTGGACTCGTTGATATTTTTGGTCCTCCAGACCTTTCCTAATGTACTTCCTGAACAGTAACCTCGGCTTGAAATTTATCCTGAACACGATGAAGTGTTGCGTCTGAGTTCCATACACATTACGCCACTACCATTGTACCGCCATCACGTTTTCGTACATTCCAGTACCACTTCAGTAGGGCCTTGCGTTGCTTAAACGACAATGTCGCTTCATTCATTGCTGCACCGTCACCTGCTGGAAAACCTGAGCCAAGATCTGTTGAGAAAATGGACTACGCTACTGCGCCAAAATTGCAACAATACGTTCCAAAAGTATTAGCTATCAAATGGTATCTACATTTTTTGGACCCATCTGTAGATATTTGCTTGTTGGCGAATCGTGAGATGCAAACATGATATACTGTTTGTTTGTCGTAAATCAGAACCTTGTACTAGTAGGTATGTGTGCTGTGACAATACAAAGATAATGTGTTTCTTTCTGCTTTGTTTCGAAATACCTTTTCATTCTTCGTTATTGAATGCTTGAATCGTGACACGTTGCGTGGCAGACATATGAGTTTGGTTCACGACTAATAAAAATTCTGATGTACAGGCAATAAATGTTGAGTTACCACTAAGAGAGATTACTAATAAGTAGTTCTTCTTGCATACTATTAGGTTCCAGGTGATGATAACGGTAGGGCGACGAGTGCCTCACAATGCTTCCATAATGTAATTTACCTGTCTGTACAACTATCAGAATTCAGTTATCCGCGTAGTCTACCTGCATGTATAATCTGAGTATCTTACAACGGTTTACAGTGACTCCTGGAAAGTCAGCAGATAAATGTGGTGAAACAGACTATCAATCTCTAGAACTATTCACACACTTTGTGTACTTTCGCAGCAAGTAGATTATACTGCATATATCGAGATGAGGATAGAAATGGAATGGATATTACAGTGGATACAAATAAAGTGGCACATTTTACATCACCAAAACTTTGAAGATCCCAAAATCTCACGGTCTCCAGAACCTGATGCTAAAACAATTTAAGTGCATTGAAGGCACTGGCCAGCGCCAGTTCCTTCACGAATATGACCGGCGGTTCAGAAAAATTACCGAAGTTACCGGCAAAGTACGTTAACGTATTGTCAAAACCGTCATCAGGAATTTATGAGCCGTTTAAGATGCCATGAAAGTTGCCTTGTGTTATAAAATATATCATTTTGATCAACTAGGCTATACTGCAGTATTTGTTAATCAGCTCTCGTATTTTTCTTTTTCGTCTAAACCTGTTAACTGAATATCATGTTTCTTACCCCTATTCAAAAACATCCGATCACGAAATCGAACTGGTAATACTGAAATTAATATAGTCTATCTCCTTTTTATTCAGTATAGTTTTAAAACGACAATAGATCTAGACGTTGGTTATACTTGAAATGTTCGTTTTTCCTATTTCCTCGTAATAGACTCACAACAATAGTGTTGACTTCAACGCCAAGGAAATCCTCCTGAGACATTATTAGGCGATGTATCTGTTTAACCAAAGTAGCGCAGAAATCAACAGTACAACCTGTACTCAGAGGCAGATGTTACTTCATATCACTATTTCTCCTTCCATTTCCCGTTCCAAGTGAAGGAAAAATGACCGTGTGTCTCCTCATGTGCCCTTCTGCGATTTGTTTTCGTGGTCTTTATTCGAAGTATACGATAGATGAAAGAGAATAATTAATAGTACGCAGTATTTGTTCCTTAAACGTGCTGAACATCGTTCGCTAAAAGAAAGTCATCTGTTTTCCAAAGATGATAATGCAACACTCGTACTAACTTTATTGGCTCGCTATAAAAGTAGTAGCATGCTTCTCAGCTCCCAAATGGCTCTGAGCACTATGGGACTTAACATCTATGGTCATCAGTCCCCTAGAACTTAGAACTACTTAAACCTAACTAACCTAAGGACAGCACACAACACCCAGTCATCACGAGGCAGAGAAAATCCCCGACCCCGCCGGGGTCAGCTCCCTTCATTTCCTCCCTTCACACGACCTGGTGAAGGTTTCAAATACTCTAGCAGTAGTGAAGAACAAGTTTTTGAGATTCTAGCACGGAGTGCCTACCGTACCATTGTTCCAGAAGTCTGCCAGTAAAGTCTAAGTAAGATTTAACATCCCAACATAATGGAATTTATTTATAGATTGTTGAGGGAGACTCCAAACCAGCCACAAATACTTCTTAAAAAAAGCTTAATTATATTGCCATGACTGGTTCCGGGTCATTACGACGATCTTCACATAGCTAGAGTTGTTTTAGTACGGTGTCTGAATCGTCACCATCATATCACATGCTCCTGTTCTTCGTAAGCATGTTTGTGTAGTTAACGCCATTGTATATGCTGTGTGGATGTCTTACACAATAAATAAAATAGTAATGTGCTTACAATTGAAAGCACATAAATTAATTTATATATACTTACATTGTTCTAATGAACGATGTTTTTTTTCCTATATTATACTTACGTATTTTTTTAGCAGAAGCATGAAATGTGCAAATGAGTACAACATGCACACACTACACAACCGACTACAGCACAGAAACATTTCAACAGTTGTTGTGTACATAGTTGCGCGTAGTCAGCGCGTACACAACTTTCCCTCTAGAGCGCGCCCCGCTAAGCACAACAGCGCAAAGCGCAGCGCTCGTCGTTCTCCGCTCTACGAGATGGCGCTGCCATATAGACGGACCAAATTCTGCTTCCGCCGATCAGCGTATTAATATGTGACGCAGCCAATGAGATTGCTGCTAACGTAGAACCTTTTGTCCTCGCGGATCACACTCGCGCAGTGATACATGAACGCACGAGGTATTATAACGAGTGTATAGACCTCCGATTAGTTAGTCTGCATTAGTCTGTACCAGTCTGCATTAGTCAGTAGTCAAGTTTCAGTCTGCGCCTAATAAGATTACCATATTCCTGTACATAGCAATGAAGATAAATGAATAGACACTTTGTCAAGTATCAGAGATATGTGAGGATAAGATTAACGCACCAAGACCAAAGGAACTTCAGATTGTCAATTGTAAATAGAATCCAGAACCAAATTAAGTTTTTTTATGCTTGTTATTATTTTAACAAATGTGTGTGAAAATTAATCAAGTTCTGTTTAAAGTTGGTCACCGTCAATCTGCTACTCTAAGCGTGCAAGTGACTTTTCTATCGTCTGACCTAACGGCAGAAGATAAACACGCCACGATAACACCACGAGACATTGCTGACACTCGCCTACATCGCTAGAGCGACAAGTCAAATAATCTGCTGGTGTGTGTACCGAAGGTCTTACACTTCGCACACCACAACAATATTCTTCATTACAGCTGCAGCTTGAGACATTTGCTTTACATGTGGTATTAGTGTTTACAAGCAAAACTTATCCTACAAATAAACATATCACAGATCTCATAATGAGCAATGATCTCAATCATCTATCACTAAGAATAGAATATCCGTGAGAGATTCCACAAATTAATGCAGGAAGTATACTTTATGCACACAAACAACACAACTAATTATATAAGGACTACAAAACCAGTTTTGTTATAGCATGTATGTGAGCATATAATTTCAGTAATTGCTTGAATGCAATTGTTGTTGTTGTGGTCTCCAGTCCTGAGACTGGTTTGATGCAGCTCTCCCATTACCTACTGCAGCCTACATCCTTCTGAATCTGCTTAGTGTATTCATCTCTTGGTCTCCCTCTACGATTTTACCCTCCACGCTGCCCTCCAATACTAAATTGGTGATCCCTTGATTCCTCAGAACATGTCCTACCAACCGATCCCTTCTTCTGGTCAAGTTGTGTCACAAACTTCTCTTCTCCCCAATCCTATTCAATACTTCCTCATTAGTTATGTGATCTACCCGTTAATCTTCAGCATTCTTCTGTAGCACCACATTTCGAAAGCTTCTATTCTCTTCTTGTCTACACTATTTATTGTCCACGTTTCACTTCCATACATGGCTACACTCCATACAAATACTTTCAGAAACGACTTCCTGACACTTAAATCTATACCCGATGTTAAAAATGTCTCTTCTTCAGAAACAATTTCCTTGCCCTTGCCAGTCTACATTTTATATCCTCTCTACTTCGACCATCATCAGTTATTTTGCTCCCCAAATAGCAAACCTCATTTACTACTTTAAGACCCTCATTTCCTAATCTAATTCCTTCAGCATCAGCCGACTTAATTCGACTACATTCCATTATCCTCGTTTTACTTCTGTTGGTGTTCATCTTATATCCTCCTTTCAAGAGACAGTCCATTCCGTTCAGTAGCTCTTCCACGTCCTTTGCTGCCTCTGACAGAATTACAATGTCATCGGCGAACCTCAAAGTTTTTATTTATTTTTCTTTTGTTTCCTTTACTGCTTGCTCAATATACAGATTGAATAACATCGGGGAGAGGCTACAACCCTGTCTCACTCCCTTCCCAACCACTGCTTCCCTTTCATGTCCCTCGACTCTTATAACTACCATCTGGTTTCTGTACAAATCGTAAATAGCCTTTCGCTCCCTGTATTTTACCCCTGCCACCTTCAGAATTTGAAAGAGAGTATTCCAGTCAACATTGCCAAAAGTTGTCTCTAAGTCTACAAATGCTAGTAACGTCGGTTTGCCTTTCCTTAATCTATTTTATAAGATACGTCGTAGGGTCAGTATTGCCTCAGGTGTTCCAACACTTCTACGAAATCCAAACTGATCTTCCCCGAGGTCGGCTTCTACCAGTTTTTCCATTCGTCTGTAAAGAATTCGCGTTATTATTTTGCAGCCGTGGCTTATTAGACTGATAGTTCGGTAATTTTCACATCTGTCAACACCTGCTTTCTTTGGGTTTGGAGTTATTATATTTTTCTTGAAGTCTGAGGGTATTTCGCCTGTTTCACACATCTTGCTCACCAGATGGTAGAGTTTTGTCACGACTGGCTCTCCCAAGGTTATAAGTTGTTCTAATGGAATGTTGTCTACTCCCGTGGACTTGTTTCGACTTAGGTCTTTCAGTGCTCTGTCAAACTCTTCACACAGTATCATACCTCCTATTTCATCTTCATCTACATTCTCTTCCATTTCTTTGATATTGTCCTCAAGAACATCGACCTTGTATAGACCCTCTATATACTCCTTCCACCTTTCTGCTTCCCCTACTTTGCATAGAACTGGGTTTCCATCTGAGCTCTTGATATTCATGCAAGTGGTTCTCTTTTCTCCAAAGGTCTCTTTAATTGTCCTGGAGGCAGTATCTATCTTACCCCTAGTGATATGCGCCTCTACATCCTTACATTTGTCCTCTAGCCATCCCTGCTTAGCCATTTTGCACTTCCTGTCGATTTCATTTTTGAGATGATTGTATTCCTTTCTGCTTGCTTCATTCACTGCATTTTTATATTTTCTCCTTTTATCAGTGAAATTCAATATTTCTTCTGTTGCCCAAGGGTTTCTACTAGCCCTCATCTTTTTACCTGCTTGATCCTATGCTACCTTCGTATTTCATCTCTCAAAGCTACCCATTCTTCTTCTACCGTATTTCTTTCTCCCATTCTTGTCAATCGTTCCCTAATGCTCTCCCTGAAGCTCTCTACAACCCCTGGTTCTTTCAGTTTATCCAGGTCCCATCTCCTCAAATTCCCATCTTTTTGCAGTTTCTTCAGTTTTAATCTACAGTTCATAACCAATAGATTGTGGTCAGAGTCCACATAGGCCCCTGGAAATGCCTTCAATTTAAAACCTGGTTCCTGAATCTCTGTCTTACCATTATATAATCTATCTGAGACCTCCCAGTATCTTCAGGCTTCTTCCATGTATACAACCTTCTTTTATGATTCTTGAACCAAGTGTTAGCTATGATTAAGTTATCCTCTGTGCAAAATTCTACTAGGCGGTTTCCTCTTTCACTCCTTAATCCCATTCCATATTCACCTACTACATTTCCTTCTCTTCCTTATCCTACTCTCGAGTTCCAATCACCCATGGCAATTAAATTTTCGTCTCTCTTCACTATCTGAATAATTTATTTTATCTCATCATACATTTCATCAATCTCTTCGTCATCTGCTGAGCTAGCTGGCATATAAACTTGTACTACTGTGGTAGGCGTGAGCTTTGTATATATCTAGGCCACAATAATGCGTTCACTATGCTGTTTGTAGTAGCTTTCCCGCATTCCTATTTTCCCATTCAGTATTAAACCTACTTCTGCATTACCGCTATTTGATTTTGTGTTTATAACCCTGCAGTCACCTGACCAGAAGTCCTGTTCCTCCTGCCACCGAACTTCACTAACTGCCACTATTCTAACTTTAACCTACCCTTTCCCCTTTTTAAATTTTCTAACCTACCTGCCCGATTAAGGATCTGACATTCCACGCTCCGATCCGTAGAACGTCAGCTTTCTTTCTCCTGATAACAACGTGCAGTATACCGCCTCAATGGGGCAATATATCTGATCATTTACATTTTTTTGTATTTCATTTATTTTTCAGTCACTGTTGCACATTTTTGTTCTCTTTCTCTCCTTATTTTTCAACATAGTTGGGTCAGCAACACATGATGTCCGTATCGGAATTACACATCAGAATATTTGACCGTGAGAATAATAAAGATATGATTAAGATCAGGCTGACATCATATACAAGTAATTTCCGGTACAAATTTATCTAAGTTTTAACACAGTACATAACAGAAAGTTTAAAAAATCGAAATATATTTCATTAAGATATTGAGAGTCTCTGAGTAGCGTGTTGATTTGGTTTACATCTGTATACACTTTCTTCTGTGGCAGCTATTGAGTTTTTTAGCAGTGCTAATACTACAGAGTTCAAAGTAAGGAGATACTTGCTTGAAGTTCAACTGTTTGGTGATCTGTGTTATGTTTAACTTGTGTGATTAGCTGAAGGAAAATCTGCAGGAACTATTTGTTAGCTAGGTCAGTTGTTGATTGAGAATATGTTGAGGTGAAGCGTAGGTGCGACTGCGTATTTCCAGTTCTTTCTTTACAAGAAAGTGGACAGTCTTAAAGAAACGACAATAAACTATTTGAGGATTTGTGGCTGGTCTACCTCGACAGTTTTTAAATGAATAACATGTTGGAGGTCAACAAGAACCAGTATGACTAAAAGAACACCAATATGTGTTTGTATTAGTTCTACAGCATGGAAAGTGCTCCAAAGCGAAAAACGTGCTCTTTTAACAATGGTGACTTATTTGCTGGGTGAACTTATTTAAACGCTGTGACTAAAATTAACGGCATTCTCAGCCAGAAGTCAATAGTTACTGACAAAACGGCACATTGGCCGATGAGCAGTCTCACTAGAGCTCGTCACCCAAGCTGGCTTTTCGCCACGAACTCGCTCTGTACTTACGTGGCACGAGCCGTAGTTTAGGTCCTCGAAACGAGCAGCGCAGATCTGTGTAGGGTAGACAGGGTAGCCACGCTCATTCCACACTGCCTCGCATTCCTCTTCGTTTATTACTTGTATGTCCACTTTGCGCAGGCCATCTAGACTCGGCCCCTGGTACTGTGAAAGTCAATAGTCTTTTCTTATACTAATCATCTTGGGGTTGAAGCTCTTTTCTTCCGTGTTTGCTTTAACAATATATATGTTTTTGGATAGGGTCCGCCTTTAGCAAAACACGTTTTTTGTTTTTTAACCCAAACATGTTTCACTGCAGTTGCAGCATCTTCAGTGGGCTTTTATTTTCCATCTGTTAAAGATAAAGAGTGTTCTTTGCTATTTGTATACCTGTAGCTATTAGTTTTTAAATAGTGATTACAGATATTTTGAAAAACACATAAATTACGAATTCATACCTTTTTACCACATGGTGTGGTTTTTCTGATGTGTTGTCTTTCTACAGTGACCGTTTTTTGCACAGTTTATCATCTGCAACCACTTATACCTTAAAGTACACAAATTGTTTAAGCCAAAATTACGATTTGAAAACTTGTTATTTCTATGTCTGAAATTATTTGATTCTATGTGTGCGTCTATTAACATAATGTTTCACATACATTTTCCTTTTAATCATCTTCATCACTTAAAAGGAAAATGTAAGTGAAACATTATGTAAATAGACACACACATAGAATCAAATAATTTCAGACATAGAAATAACAAGTTTTCAAATCGTAATTTTGGCTTAAACAATATGTCTACTTTAAGGTATAAGTGGTTGCAGATGACAAACTGCGCAAAAAAAAAAAAAAAACGGTCACTGTAGAAACACAGCACAGCAAAAAAACCACACCATGTGGTAAAAATGTATGAATTCGTAATTTGTGTGTTTTTTCAAATATCTGTAATCACGATTTAAAAACTAATAGCTACAAGTATACAAATAGCAAAGAACACTCTTTATCTTTAACAGATGGAAAATAAAAGCCCACTGAAGACGCTGCAACTGCAGTGAAACATGTTTGGGTTAAAAAACAAAAAATGTGTTTTGCTAAAGGCGGACCCTATCCAAAAACATACATATTTTTTATACTATTGCTATGGCAATACGTTCTACTTTTCAAAACATAGGAAATAAAGCAAGGAAATGTACACATTAGCCAAAAAATAAGTAAATAAAGAAAGATTAAAAACGTTGCACCACAAAGGAATTATTCGAATGGGACGGAAATCTATAGATGTGATGTACATGTACATACAAACAAATGATTATAATTTTTAAAAGATGAACGGTTTTTTCAAGGGGTTAGAGCTTCTCAAACGGAGCAAGTCAATAAAGCGTTGGTCCACCTACCGCCCTTATGCGAGCAGTTATTCGGCTTGACATTGATTGACAGTGTTCTTGGATGTCCCCCTAAGGGATGTCGTGTCAAATTTTGTCCAATTAACGCGTTAGATTGTCAGTGTCCAAAATCTGGAGCTAGTTGGAGGGCCCTGCCCGTTATGCTATAAAAAGTTCTCGATTGGGGAGAGATCTGGCTACCCTGCTGGTAGGATTTGGCAAGAACCAAGACAAGCAGTAGAAACTCTCGCAGTGTGCGATCGGGCATTATCTTGATGAAATGTAAGCCGGGGATAACTTGCCATGAAGGGCAACAAAACAGGGCGAAGAATATCGTCGACATACCGCTATGATGTAAGGGTACCGCGAATGACAACAAAAGTGTCCTGCTATGAAAAGAAATGGCGCACTAGACCATTACTCCTGGTTGTCGGCCCATATGGCTGGCGACAGTCAGGTTGGTATTCCATCGCAGACACATCTTCGACCTGGAATCTCATTGACTGGAGTAGAATTGTCTTCAGTGATGCGTTTCATTTCGATCTGAGTCTCGATGACCAGTGAAGGCGTGTCTGGAGACATGGTAACTGCTTGTGGGAGGTGGACCAGCGCGCTATTGACTTGATATATTTTGAAGCCCTTCATCTTAAAAACATCATCCATTTTTTTCTGAAATAATAATCGTTTGTTTGTGTGTACAAGTACATCACATCTATCGATTTCCGCCCTATTCGGATAAACCTTCGTCTTGCGTCGTTTTTTATGTCTTACGGTGTATGATGTGAATCACCTGTGGTGAGACATCTATTAGAAGGACTCTGAATTTTAACACAATACAAAAATAATGGAGCATATATTTAACTATAGTTTAACTTAAAATAGTTACCATCTGATATTTAAAGTCTAAAGTTGCAACGTTGTATCGACAAGTATTGTCTGAAGACATATACCACAGCTCTCCACTCTCCATAGCGATAGTAAACCGCGTTGAGGTTACTATCACCAAAGAAATCATGTAAAAAATCTGAAATCGACGTATGGAATACTTGTGCACAGCGTCTCTAAGCATGCCAAATACCTGATCCTAATTTTAATTAGGATCTTTCTGAAACAGGAGGAAATTCTCCCATCTGGAAATGATTTCAAACATATCACGTCAAATCTATTGAACCCACTGAAGTAGTGTTTATTTTCGTTGAGTACCAAAATACCTATTGGTTGTGGTGGTCCAGATCCCAACCGTGGAGGTTACAGTTTCAGCCCCAGATAGGGGTGGGGATTTTTCTTCGTTCCAGTTCCTCCAGGACAGCCCTATGTCCACCTGATATCAAGTGAGGTACGTGGATGTTTGCCATGAGTTAAAGGCTTGTCACCATCCCCTCCCCCCCCCCCCCCCCTCACCCTCCTAATGTCCAGCGAAGAAAGGCTGTTTCTATCTACAGCAATGGCAATAGCCCAGTCACGAACTCGTGCCTCTGACTTTATGTCTTACCAAAATACTTTGCTCGACGACACGTATTTCCGAAATTTCCTGTCGCCTACTGTTAACTATTTACAGGTATATATTTCATAGAATGGATGGTTGTTTTCAGTTTTGTCAGTCTTGAACTCTTCCACATACGAAGTTTAAAATCAATTTATCCTATAAAAATGAAATATAAATTACGATTTCATGCGTAGTATAAATCTCTATGACGACTGTAAGGAAGTCAAAAGTCTATTTTTAAATTTAATTAGTACCGGGGTTATGTTTTTTCTTGAAAGATGTGAATTTTCTCATGAGGAAAGTTGCACATTGAGAGTTGGGAGGCACAACGCTTTGCGCAACCGAAGTGGCAACCATAGACTTAATAAAAATAACTAGACCGCTCACTGGTGCTGATGTAGTTTTCCCTTATTGAAGCCGCCATATGTAGGGTTGGGTTCAAATGGCTCTGAGCACTATGGGACTTAACTGCTACGGTCATCAGTCCCCTAGAACTTAGAACTACTTAAACCTAACTAACATAAGGACAGCACACAACACCCAGCCATCACGAGGCAGAGAAAATCCCTGACCCCGCCGGGAATCGAACCCGGGAACCCGGGCGTGGGAAGCGAGAACGCTACCGAACGACCACGAGATGCGGGCTCCATATGTAGGGCAACGCTGTCTTCTCGCTTAGTAAATGAAGCCAATTATATGATAAAACGTTGTATACACACTGAGTTAACGGATGCAAATAACGTTCATAAGGAGTCGGTGTCCCTGCTGTCAGAAAAAAGTGTGAAAATGAAGTGGCTAGTTCAAGTTGTTTATTCAAGCCCAAGGTAGTTAAACGAAAAATGCAATAGAATTGTGGAAAGTAAGGTATATAAAATTATAGCATACAAAAGTGAATTAAAGACTGCAAAATAATCGCAGAAAGGTGCAGATTATGTGCCAGGGGATATTAAACAAGCACCAAAGTGAATGATAAACAAATCTCATTATCTGCTACTTCATAAGCTTCATGCAACTTACTTGAATCTAAAACTTGACGCAGTTTCGCTCATACTGTAAGAAACGAACCCTACATTCTTGAGTATACGTTTATAACATCCTTTCTTTTGATGGATACCAAATACAGAAAACTAGAAAACTACTGTCACTCAAGATGGACTTGATTTTTCCTTCTTTTGTCTCTCATATCCTTAAAAGATAGGCCAGTATTCATATTTGTCCCTGCAAATGACGGTCTTCATTTCGTCAATAGAGTCGTCACAGCTCCGCTACGGCGTGGTATGGGTTTGGTGGCATCACTATGGGAACCAACGATGGCACCAGAGCTCTCACTGGTGCAATGTTAGCGGCAGCAGTTCTTCCCGCTCGCCGCCAAACACAAACTAATTTGAGTAGGACTATAAAGCAACTGATAACAAGGGAACTGTAGTAGTAGTGGTAAGTTCACCAGTAATTTGAAATACTTAACCTACACTCTGATGGAATCGTTTCTAGCTTAATTCTGGCCAACCGGTTTTACATTACAGAATGAATTTTCGCTCTGCAGGGGAGTGTACGCTGATATGAGTCTTACTGGCGGATTAAAACTGATTTACGTTCACTCCGCTGCAGAGGCAAAGTTTCATTCTGGAAACGTCTCCCAGATTGTGGCTAAACCATGTCTCCTCAATATCCTTTATTCCAGGAGTGCTAGTCTTGCAAGTTTCGCAGAAGAACTGTGAAGTTTGAAACATAGGAGACGAGATTCTGGTTGAAGCAAAGCTGTGGAGATGCGTCGTGAGTCGTGATTGGGTAGCACAGTTGGTTGAGCACTTGACCGCGAAAGGCAAACGTCGCGAGTTCGAGTCTCGGTGCGGCATACAGTTTTAATCCGCCAGTAACTTTCGGTTTTACAGTGTGTAGGTTTTCTAATCTTCCACAAGCTCCTCTTAGGAGATTTCAAGTAATTTCTTCTTCATTCTTCATGATGTGTACCAAAAATTCTCTCCACAACCCAATCTTAATGGTGTTCTCAGTAACAATCGTAGGCCATTGGAATATTCGTTGCTGCGTATATTTTCACTACCTTCTTCCTGCGACACACGTGTGAAAACAGAGAGCCAGCATGTGTTCTAGGCCATCAGAGTGATGGTGCAAGAAGCTTGACTAACGCTGATGTAACCATGCAATGGAAAAGCCAGGTGTACCTATCGTTATTGTAGAATCAACAATAGTATTTGCTCCTGATGAGTTCAATTTCCTGCAGTGTGCGATTACTTACCCACGATTTTAGTTCGATATCAGTTGCTTCCGAGCTGGCACCAGCTCTATTTTTCACGGCAAATAAGTTTCCAATGTTGAAGTTCTCAAATGAGTTGTGGTGTCTACCGCTTGTGGTTACGAGTACTTAAGAACGTCAAATCCTTATTGGAGATAGATGCCTTGACAGCAACATCTGAACAGCTACCGCTTGTCTCTTTCTGTGACACTGCTTCCCAATCATTGGGCCATCATGATCTGGCCATTATGAGAATCGTTTAAATCTACAGCCTTTCCAGGTTTCTGAACATGGAATCGATAAAATCATTTTTCTACAGTATCCCAAACATAGTTAACATACTTAGTACACACATGACGTCCATGTAACATAGACGTATTTGCATGATATATATATACATATACATATATATATATATATATATATATATATATATATTTATTTATAGTGAAGCCTTTTTTTTCTTTTTTTTTATGTCATCAGTCTTCTGACTGGTTTGGTACGGCCCGCCACGAATTCCTCTCCTGTGGTAATCTCTTCATCTCAGAGTAGCACTTGCAACCTACGTCTTCAGTTATTTGCTGAATGTATTCCAATCTCTGTCTTCCTCTACAGTTTTTGCTTTCTACAGCTCCGTCTACTACCATGGAACTCATTCCCTCATGTTTAACAGATGTCGTATCATCATGTTCCTTCTCCTTATCAGTGTTTTCCACATGTTCTTTTCCTCTCCGATTCTGTACAGAACCTCCTCATTCTTTGCCTAATCAGTCCACCTAATTTTCAACATTCGTCTGTAGCACCACATCTCAAATGCTTGGCTTGTCTTCTGTTCCGGTTTTCCCACAGTCTGTATTCCAGACGTACATTCTCAGAAATTTCTTCCTCAAATTAAGGCCGATATTTGATGTTAGTCTTTTCCAGGAATGACCTTTTTGCCAGTGCTAGTCTACTTTTGACGACCTTCTTGCTCCGTCTCTCATTGGTTATTTTACTGCCTAGGTAGAAGAATTCTTTAACTTCCTCTACTTCGTGGCCATCGATCCTGATATTCAGTTTCTCTCTGTTCTCATTTCTACTACTTCTCACTACTTTCTTCTTTCTTCAATTTACTCTCAGTCCATACTTTGTACTCACTAAACTGTTCATTCCATTCAGCAGATCATGTAATTCTTCTTCACTTTCATTCAGGAAAGCAATGTCATCAGCGAATCGTATCATTGATATCGTTTCACCTTGAAGTTTAATTCCACTCCTGAACCTTTCTTTTATTTCTATCATTGCTTCCTCGATGTACAGATTGAACAGTAGGGGCGAAAGACTAGATTCTTGTCTTACACCCTTTTCAATACGAGCACTTCGTCCTTGGTCGTCCACTCTTATTCCCCGTCTCTCTCTATAGATTACCCCTATTTTTCTCAGAATTTGGATTATCTTGCACCATTTTGCATTGTCGAACGCTTTTTCCAGGTCGACTAATCCTATTAACGTGTCTTGATTTACCTTTAGCCTTGCTTCCATTATGAACCGCAATGCTAGAATTGCCTCTCCCGTGCTTTTACCTTTCCTAAAGCCAAACTGATCGTCATCTAGCGCATCCTCAATTTTCTCTTCCGTTCTTCTATATGTTATTCTTGTCAGCAACTTGGATGCATGAGCTGTTAAGCTGATTGTGCGATAATTCTCGCAGTTGTCAGATCTTGCTGTCTTCGTAATTGTGTGGATGATGTTTTTCCGAAAGTCAGATGGGATGTCACCAGACTCATACATTCTACACACCAACGTGAATAGCCGTTTTGTTGCCACTTCCCCCAACAATTTCAGAAATTCTGATGGAATGTTATCTATCCCTTCTGCCTTATTTGATCTTAAGTCCTCAAAAGCTCTTTTAAATCCCGATTCTAATACTGGATCCCCTATCTCTTCTAAATCAACTCCTGTTTCTTCTTCTATCACATCAGTCAAATCTTCCCCCTCATAGATGCTTGCAGTGTATTCTTTCCACGTATCCGCTCTCTCGTCTGCATTTAACAGTGGAATTCCCGTTGCACTCTTAATGTTATCAACCTTGCTTTTAATGTCACTGAAGGTTGTTTTGACTTTGCTGTATGCTAAATCAAATTTTCATGCAGGCATTCCGTCTTAGCTTCCCTGCACTTCCTATTTATTTCGTTCCTCAGCAACTTGTATTTTTGTATTCCCGAGTCTCCCGGAACATTTTTGTATTTCCTCCTTTCATCGATCAATTGAAGTATTTCTTCTGTTACCCATGGTTTCTTTGCAGTTACCTTCTTTGTACCCATGTTTTCCTTCCCAACTTCTATTAGTGTCCTTTTTAGAAATGTTCATTCCTCTTCAACTGTACTGCATTCTGAGCTATTCTATTCCTTATTGCTGTATCTATAGCGTTAGAGAATACAAGCGTATCTCGTCATTCCTTAATACTTACGTATCCCACTTCTTTGCGTATTGGTTCTTCCTGACTTCTGTCTTAAACTTCAGCCTACTCTTCATCTACTATGTTGTGATCTGAGGCTGTATCTGTTCCTGGGTACACCTTATAATCCAGTATCTGATTTCGGAATCTCTGTCTGACCAAGATGTAATCTAACTGAGTTGGGTTGTTTTGGGGAAGGAGACCAGACAGCGAGGTAATCGGTCTCATCGGATTAGGGAAGGATGGGGAAGGAAGTCGGCCGTGCCCTTTGAAAGGAACCATCCCGGCATTTGCCTGGAGCGATTAAGGGAAATCACGGAAAACCTAAATCAGGATGACCGGACGCGGGATTGAACCATCGTCCTCCCGAATGCGAGTCCAGTGCCTAATCTAACTGAAATCTTCCCTTATCACCCGGCCATTTCCAAGTATACCTCCTCCTCTTGTGATTCCTAAACAGAGTATTCGCTATTACTAGCTGAAGTTTATTACAGAACTCAATCTTTCTCCTCTCTCATTCCTTGTCCCAAGCCCAAATTCTCCTGTAACCTTTTCTTCTACTCCTTCTCCTACGACAGCATCCCAGTCTCCCATGACTGTTGGATTTTCATCTCCCTTTACATACTGATATAGACTCAGATCACAACACAGTAGTGATGAAGAGTAGGCTGAAGTTTAAGACATTGGTCAGGAAGAACCAGTTTCTGTATCCTCGTACACTTCATCTTCAGCTTGCGACGTCGACATGTATACCTGAACTATCGCTGTCGGTGTTGGTTTGCTGTCGATTTGATAAGATTAACCCTATCACTGAACTGTTCACAGTAACACACTCTCTGCCCTACGTTCCTATTCATAACGAACCCTACTCCCGTTTTACCATTTTCTGCGGCTGTTGATATTACCCTATATTCATTGACCAGAAATCCTTGTCCTCTTTCCACTTCGCTTCACTGACCCCTACTATATCTAGATTGAGCCTTTGCATTTCCCTTTTCAGATTTTCTAGTTTCCCTACCAGGTTCGAGCTTCTGACATTCCACGGCCCGACTCGTAAAATGTTATTATTTCGTTGATTATTCAATCTCTTTCTCATGTTAACCTCCTCCTTGGCAGTCCCCTCCCAGAGATCCGAATGCGGGACTATTCTCTTTTGCTAAAGGAGAGATCATCATGACACTTCTTCAATTACAGGTCTCATGTCCTGTGGATACACGTTACGTGTCTTTAATGCAGTGGTTTCAATTGCCTTCTGCGTCCTCATGCCGCTGGTCTCTGTTGATTCTTCTGCCTTCAGGGGCAGTTTCCCCACCCCTAGGACGAGAGAGTGCCCTGAACCTGTGTCCGCCCCTCCGCCCTCTTTGACAACGCTGTTGGCAGCATGAGGGTGACTTCTTATGCCGGAAGTCTTCGTCTGCCAATCCTATTGAAGCCTTATGGCAGATTAAAACTGTGTCTTAGAGTGTGAACGTTGTTTGAAATAGCGGGACAGCTCGCCAAACAAGCATGCAGCGAGATAAATGAGCATCATATAGGTATAATAACATCTAGAATGACGTCTGAAACATAGTTTTCTAATAAAAATATCAAATGGCTATGTAAGATCAAAAAACAGCAATAGTAAAAGAAATAAGTGTTTTCCTACGTCAATAATAAGGTAAAAAGAAAACAGCATCAAAAATCTGAACGTAAAACGCTAACTAATGCGATATAATATAGCGGTTTCGAGTCTGAAGTTGACAAAAAAAAAAAAACAAAAAAAGTTTCGTTGTTTGCAGGTGACAAGCTGTGAAATGCATGATAGATACAAAACTACCAACATATATAACTGATAGTGTCGTGTAGTTGTTTGAGCAACTGTATAACTATCTTATTTTCCAGATGAGCGTCATAGGCCTGGTTTTCAGCGTAGCATAAGCGTACAACAATTATTGTGTTAACTCTTGATATGTGCCTTTAGCTGTGTGTGAAGAATCGCAAAAATCGACGGCTAGTTATTTGTCCTTTATGTAAATAACTTTAAGCCGAAATTCGTATAATCTCTACTAGCTAAAATGTAATATTTCTCAGAAAGAAAAAAAATAAACGAAAGCCTCTAAAGAAACCACAGAAAGTGCTGAAACGTGTGTGGGAAAGGAAAAAAAAACCTGATCAATCGGCGCCTTGCAAAGGGCGGAATTTTTCTCCAATTTAACAAACTCAAGTGTACAGTGGTTCTTGTTGTTCAGAATATAACATGGAAACATTCTAAAACGAAAGCATATCTGTTTTTTAACACAAACTTATGTTTTTTTAAATGGGCCTCCTATATTTTTTCTTCAGAAATCCATAGCATGACAAAGCACATAGCCGTGCGGTTCTAGGCGCTACAGTCTGGAACCGAGCGACCGCTACGGTCGCAGGTTCGAATCCTGCTTCGGGCATGGATGTGTGTGATGTCCTTAGGTTAGTTAGGTTTAATTAGTTCTAAGTTCTAGGCGACTGATGACCTCAGAAGTTAAGTCGCATAGTGCTCAGAGCCATTTGAACCATTTGAACAAAGCACATACACAATGGCGTTGATTGCATCGCAATATTCCCATTACATACCGAGATATTAAGACGCGAAGTTGACGCTTGAAACACCCGACATGTGCTGCTAGCGCACGTCCTGAGGCTCAGGCGTGAACCCCATGCTGCCCGTAATCGCGATGTGATTGACATGCGTAATCACACTTCCATACTTATCAAGAGGTCCGAAACGAATAATACGGTCTGCTGCCATCCTGCATTAACGTCGTACATTCCAGCAGGTATTTATCCCATAGGCTAGGGGTGATGCGGTTCTGTAACGTATCTGTGTACCGCAACGTTAGTCACAAAGTTAACTTCGCTTATCGTTAATCCGTTACTAAAAAGGTAATGCCGTTCAACGTTAAAACTTTACTTTACTGTAGATCTAGCGCAAGTGACAGTTAATCATTCACTCGTAATAGTAAAATTCATGTTGATGGTATTAGTGAAACGAGCAAGTGGACTAAAAGTTTTACCGTTGTTTAGGTAAAAATGTTTTGATTTGGGAAGTTCAGGTAGGACATAGGAGATGAATGTAAACATGTTTAACCAATTAGTTTTATTATCACATAATTATCAATGTTAAGTTTATCTAATGCGTTAAATGACAAATTGTTGCAAACAAATGTTTCTTAACATCACTGGGTAAAATGGCCCTTTGTAGAAACTTCCACTGTGATACCAGCACTACATACTAAACATAGCGTTCACATCCCATGCCCAAAGTGATGCCCATTGGCTTGCATACATAGGGTCACTCTGCGAATGAAGGATTCCCTACTTCGTGCTACTGTTTCCTCTTTGATGGCTGTACAAGCATCAATAATGCGTTGCTTCATGTCCTCTAGTGTTGTTGGTTCATGTTGGTAAACAGCATCCTTCACTGCTCCCCAAAGAAAATAATCCAGCGGCGTAAGGTCCGGAGATCGGGCAGGCCCCCTAACTCGGCACCTCGTCCAATCCACCTACCAGGGAACTTACGGTTCAGAAGTCGTCGTGCTCGTAAGGCGGTATGTGCAAGGCATCTGTCATGCTGATACCACATGACCATTCTCCGGTTCAGAGGTACGGTGTCCAAGAGAACAGGAAGATTGTGTCGTATAAATCTGGAGTATTGTCTGCCATTTTGGATGCCATTTATAAAGAAAGGTCCGATAATGGTATCTCCAATAATCCCACACCAAACATTAACTTTCCACGGACGTTGATGCTCTACCTGACGGAGCCATTTTGGATTGTCTGCAGACCGTATTATCGTTTCGGACCTCTTGATAAGTATGGAGGTGTGATTACAGATGTCAATCACATCGCGATTACGGGCAGCATGGGGTTCACGCCTGAGGCTCAGGACGTGCGCTAGCAGCGCATGTCGGGTTTTCAAGCGTCAATTTCGCGTCTCAATATCTCGGGATGTAATGGGAATATTGCGATGCAATCAACGCCATTGTGTATGTGCTTTGTCATGCTATGGATTGCTGAAGAAAAAATATAGGAGGTCCATTTAAAAAAAACGTAAGTTTGTGTTAAAAAACACATGTGCTTTCGTTTTAGAATGTTTCCAAACATGTACATTCATGGGCCCCAACCCTACATTGATACCGGTAAAGTCGTTTTCCAGTAGCTGTTATTGTTCCAGAGATATTTTGGGTTGACAAGATAGCTGGGACATCCTGTATATATATATATATATATATATATATATATATATATATATATATATATATATATATATATATATATAGGGTGATTATAATGAAAGCTAAACTGTAGAAGTTACATAACTGGTCAGAATGAAGCAAACTGCAACGAAATATTATCGAAGAGGGGGGAAAACGTATGGCAGAAGAAAAATAAATAGTTACAAAATGTAGCAATAGATAGCCCTGTAAGCATCATAGTTTAATAGTGCTCGCCCGCAAATGACAAATAAATCATACAACAATGCCTCAGGTGTACGTTTGACATTAAACAAAGTGTACTACTCAGTGTGCATGGGTGTACAGGTGTGATCCACCACGGCAAGGTCGTATCACATCGGATGAGAAAAGTCAGTTTTTAATTGCCCTGAGACCAAAAACCGCATAAAAAGCATCACTCACATCTGTTTTTAATTGTCCTGAGGCCAAAATCCCCATAAAAAGGATGAATCAAAATCAAATCGGATTATTAATTTCCGTGTGGCTGGCGCAAAACATATTCAATATACTGTCCACCGTTTTCTGCAACAAGTTGAAATCGAGAAACAGCATGTTACACAACTGATCGAAATGTTTCCGGGTCACGTCCAGAATGTGTTGCGCACTGCTCTCCTTCAATGAAGCATGGTTTGCAATCGGAACACTGAACACATCTTTCAGATAGCCCTAGAGCCAGAAGTCACACGGATTAAGATAAGGTGATCGGAACGGCCAGGCTGTAGGGAAATGGCGGCTTATAATTCTAGCAATTCCGAAATGGCGCTTAAGCAGCAGCTTAACTGGATTTGCAATGTGCGGAGGTGCGCCATCTTGCATAAAAATGATCCCATCCACACATCCACGCTGTTGGAGAGCTGGAATGACGTGGTTGCGCAAAAGACACTCACAGCGCTTACCAGTGACGGTACAAGTAACAGGACCAGAAGCACCTGTGTCTTCGAAAAAATGATGCCGTAAACCCGCAACACACGTTGACCTTTTCAGGATGACGGTGCTGGTTAATTTCCGTGTGGATTTTCCGTTGCCCATATTCGACAATTCTGTGTATTGACATATCCTGTCAGATGGAAGTGGGCTTCGTCTGTCCACAAAATCTTCCACGACCAATCATTGTCCACTTCAATGGGAGCAAGAAATTCTAAAGCAAAAGTCTCTCTTGCTGGCAGGTCAACGGAGAGCAACTCGGGCACATGGGTAATTTTGAATGGATTGCACAGAAGAATGTTTCGTAGGTTTTTACGCATCTTGCTCACGGGTATATCCAATGTTCTGGCAATTCTCCGTGCACTACACTTTTGCACATCAACACTCGTCTCCTCCTGCACTGCTGTGGCCACTGCTTCCACTGACGTGGAAACAATTAGCTTCCTCCCTCTACCAGGTTGCACACCAAAAGAACCCGTCTTTTCGAATTCTCGGAATCATTTTCTCCAGACCCACGGCAGTCATCGGACCAACGGCTTTTTTCAAACCCTTCAGTATCCGTAACTTCTGCTGAGCGACGTGTGCACAGTCATTATTCTTGTAATACAGCTTTACGAGCAGAACGCGATCCCGCATTGAGGCAGTCATGGCGAACGTCGCAGACGCGATAGGAGGAAAAGCCGTGTACCCGGCATGTTTATACCAAATTCAATGGGTCGTGCGCATGACAGGTGTTTTCATTTACGTATTCTGACACATACGGCGTCATCTGTTGATCACTTTTCCACACTGTTATTTTTCTTCTGCCATACGTTTTTTCCCCCTTCTCCGATAATAATCCGTTGCAATTTGACGTCATTTTGACCAATGGTGTTATTTCTACAGCGTTTTGAAAGTTTAATTACAATCACCCTGTCCCATTTATCTTGACCACCCTAAATAACTGTTTGCCCAGATGCAAATTACAAAATGTTTCAAGCAAATGTTCTTTAGCTGTCAGGGGGGCATCAATCAGCATGATTGCCTTCGCCGTAGCTTTGTTTTTTTTTTTTACAAAGAACAGCGGTATGACTTTTTTAAATGGCACCCAGTATTTTTTATTCGGTAATTCATTTCCTCTTCTTAAGATCTATTAAAAAATGTATCATAGTGTACCATTCACTGAAACACAATGTTATTAACTACATAACACATAACTGATTTTGACGCTCCCAGCGCTTAGTGCAGGTACTCGGGGTAATGGAACACATCCACGTGCTGATGTTGACAGAGGACAAATGTAAACATAAGTACAATACAGCACACCCGTCATTCCGTCAAGCATCAAAAATGTTCAAATGTGTGTGAAATCTTACGGGTCTTAACTGCTAACGTCATCAGTCCCTAATCTTACACACTACTTAACCTAAATTATCCTAAGGACAAATACACACACCCATGCCTGAGGGAGGACTCGAACCTCAGCCGGGATCAGCCGCACAGTCCATGACTGCAGCGCCTTAGACCGCTCGACTAATCCCGCGCGGCCGTCAACCATTGTCAGTTGAGTCTTTTGAGTAGAACGTACACCAACGAAGAGAAGGTAGAAATGCTGCTCTTCTATGGGGAATGTAAGTTAGCAGAACAGTAACTGCAATACTGTTTTCTTATGTACGGATACATTTAGTACAGTAGTTTAGTCCTTTTAAATACTGTTCTGTAGAATAGTCATACAGTAAAGGCTGTCCTTCCTACAAACTGCATCGACCTAACGTTTCTTTTGTTGGCAGCGGAACTGTACAGAGAGCGATATTCTGACAAGAACCCGCCTTCCCGACAGATATTTTCTCGTCTTGTTGCGACGCTTCAGGAAACGAGAAGTCTCAATTCACGACAACGCAATCGTCGTAGCACTCGCACAGACGAAGCTGCCGAAGTTACTGTTCTCGCTTCCGTTGCTATGAATCCACATGTGTGCACACGACATCTTGAACACGAGATTGGCATTCCTAAAACCAGTGTACATCGTATTCTTACACGTCACCAGTTCCCGCCTTACCAGGAACACCTACATCAAGAATTGCATGGGTATGATTTCCAGAATCTTGTAAAGTTCTGTCAGTGCGCACAGCAGCAAATCCTCACCAACCGGAACTTCTCCATTGCTCTATTTACCGATGAATGTTCCTTCTCAAACAAAGGGCAGATAAATACAAGGAATATGCATTATTGGGCCAGCGACAACCCACGGTGGCTTAGACAGGTGGAACATCAGCGTCAGTGGAGAGTTAACGTCTGGTGTGGGATGCCCGGTACTACAATTATTGGCCCTTATTCCATCAACGGTAGTCTAAACGGCACAGCGTTTGCCAACTTCCTCACACGAATTCTTCCTCCTCTTCTGGATGAAATGCCCCTAAGAACCAGAATGTTTATATGGAATCAACACGATGGATGCCCCGTACATAATGCCTAGCGTGCACGTCGTGTTCTGAACCAAAGGTATCCTGGCAGATGGATTGGTCGAGGAGGAACAGTTACTTGGCCTGTTAGGTCTTCTGATTTAAATCCTCTGGGCTTTTTTATTTGGGGATGCATTAAAGACGGTGTCTATCGCAATATTACAACAACTTCAGAGGAAATGCAGGAACGTATCGTACTTGCTTGTAATTCTCTCCAGCAAGCAACACTGGAAGCAGTAAATAATTCTTTCATTCAACGAGTGCACCAATGTATCGGTGTCCAGAATCACTACTTTGAGCACCTTTGAGTGTTCTACTCCTGGGCAATGGTACAGGAGAGTCAAAGTCAATTTTGTATTATGGTATTACTTGGTTTCCATTTGTTTTCTGACAACTCCAGCAATTGGACGAGTTTGTGATCACGGGCTCAAATTCAATGTTGTGTTACGCCATTAATAACGTTGTGTTTCTGTGAATGGTACACTGTGATACATTTTTTAATAGCTCTTTAGGAGAGGAAATGAATTACAGAATAAAAAATACAGGGTGCTATTTAAAAAAGTCATATCACTGTTCATATTTTTGTGAAAAACAAAGCTACAACGAAGGCAATCATGCTGATTGATGTCCCCCTGACGGCTAAAGAACATTTGCTTGAAACAATTTGTAATTTGCATCTGGACATACAGTTATCTAGGGTGGTCAAGATAAATGGGACACCCGGTATATATGTATGTATATACCGTACTGTATCGTGAATAGCAGATAGTACTTTATATTAGTGACCTTCCGTCCGATTCGATTTTCTTGCTCAGTGAGGTACAGAAACAACTGTCTACATTCCTTCATATGCGCTTTGATCTCTTTTATCCTTATTCTCATGATCCCTATGCGAGATATACGATCGTGGCAGCATGTTCGTACGGTCTTCATAGAATACTGGTTGTTTAAATGTACTTAACTGATTTGTGAGAACTACGTAGTTTTTCATCCAAAAGATTCCCATTTAAATTCCCGAGCATCTCAGTTACACATTCATGTCATCTCTACTGAGCTGTTACGATTCCAACAGAGCGTCTCCGAAGTCACTCGATGTCCAAGCAATGAAGCACTAGTCTCTAGATTGTGTCGCACTGGCATCTTTCACGATTTTTCCTTCATAGATGCACTGCTCTCCCCCAGAATCCTTTCAACATGTCTCCTAATAGCGTTTTCTGTTATTGGTTTCTCGTGATCCTCCCATTTTATATTGCTTGTCAGGATTGGCCATAAACGTTTAAATGATGTGACGAACTCCAGATATTTGTCACTGATCTTGTAATCGAACACCGTGTGGCTTCTTATGAGCATTACCTTTTATTTATCAGCTTTTAAAGAGAGCTATGATTCATTCGATCAAGTGGTCATTCTGTTCCCGTCTCTCTGCATTTTTCTAATATCGTCCAACGAGGGTTTACTGTAGACAACAGCACAGTGATTGAACCATCTGGTGTCACTGCTGACCCTGTCTAATTAGTCATTTCTGAATTTTTCGTTGAACTTTCAGCGTCCAGTATACTAAGCTGTGTTCTACTAGTCGAACATTTCTCGAACCAAAATCGTATCTACGGAGATCTCGCAGTGATCTTTTCTTGCTTGTTAGCCGGGAATGTGGTGCAATGTCAAACAACTTTCGTAAATCCAGGAAGGCAGCTTCTATCTGTTCACCTGAGTCTACTGTTTGCGGGAAGAATAAAACTGTGTAAACTGCAGATGGACACCCTCAAAGTGGGAATCTGAACATTGAAAGTATTGGCTTTTATGAGAAGTTGACTGCATAAATTAGAAGTTAGGCGGACAGTTCTTACCCAGAGGTCTCCCCAGCCGATGACGGTGACGTTGGCGCCATCTGGAACCTGCTCCCCCTGTTCTGGCAGCTGTATTGGCGCCACTCTGACGCCATCAATTGAAAAAGGTGGCGAAACCTGCAGCGGAATGAACAAAATTTGTTGTTAAAAAGATTTTTTTGTAAACAAGCATAGCCAATGGTATTTAGCTGAAATGAAGCAGACGATGCTGAGGGAATTGATTAGGAAACGAGATTCTAAAAGTCGTAGACGAATTTCGCTATGTGGGCAAAAAAGTAACTAATGATTTCTGAAGTGGAGACGATGTGAAATGCAAAGTGGCGATGGCAAGCAAAACGTTCCCGATGACGAGAAATTTCCTAACATTTAACATTAATTTATGAGTTAGTAAGACTTTTCTGAAAGTACTTGTCTGCAGTGTTGCCGTGTGGAAGTGAAACTTGCACGATAAACAGTATGTCTTGTAAAGTTATAAACGTAGATATTTTATTATGATCTTTTCTCTCTTTCATTCCCTGTTTGCTGTAATGGCTATGTCTATATGTGATTCGATAAATCTATGATGCCATCTGCTGGTCGTTCGCGTGACTAGTTGTAATATGTGGTTTATGTTCAATTTTTTGCAAATTATCAATATTGAGATTTAGTTTAATCTTTGCACATACGAAATCCCTTGTTATGGAAATATTATAACCACACAGGGCAGGCATTTACGTAGAAATTCTTCTTAACAGAAACTTATTTCTCGAGTGGTCAATAGGACAGTGTCGCAATTTTGCAGGAAGTGTTTATTGCGTCAAGGAAGCAGCGCGGCACTAATTTGGCTGGCGAGAAAGGTGCAGGTATATGCATATGGAGTGCTGAACATTTGGAAAGCGAGCAATGTTAAGAGGATACTGTTTGTGGAGAACAGGTCCGTACCATTACTCGACGAGATGCAGTGCGATTAACCAAGTGAAGGTTTGCTCATTGATGAAGCTGCAGACGCTGGCAACATCTTTCTACGAGTCTGCATCTACAGTAATACGCTGAAGAACTGCTACATATCAATAGGCCCCTTAGACATTTGTAAATTGACCAATCAGTAACTTCACAAAGTTACAATTGATAACACAGTGCTCTAATAGACTTTAACTGTGTTTCTGTTCGTGTGGAATATTATTTTCAGAATCGAAAACCTATTCCTCTGTCCTGAATTACGAGTATAGCCATGACTCATGAGCCATTGTTGTCTCTGCAGTTAAAAATCTGAAGAATTAATCATACGTTCCCTTAATTATTGACTTAAAATTGCAGACTGAACAATGTTGGACTGAACTTGGAAAATTGTATATGAAATTAATACAAAAATCAAAATAAGTTTTGCATCACTTCGGTTCCAAGAGTTCCGGAACCCGTACAGAAAATTGGAATAGAGATAAACATAAACGTCATTTCCACCCTTTTTATTACTTATGAAAACCACACATTGCATATTGTACCACCACACAACGAGACCTTCAGAGGTGGTGCTCCAGACTGCTGTAAACACCGGTACCTCTAATACCCAGTAGCACGTCCTCTTGTATTGATGCATGCCTGTATTCGTCGTGGCATACTATCAACAAGTTCATGAAGACAATGTTGGTCCAGATTGTCCCACTCCTCGACGGCGATTCGCTGTAGATCGCTCAGAGTGGTTGGTGGGTCACGTCGTCCATAAACGGATCTTTTCAATCCATTACAGGCTTGTTCGATAGGGTTTATGTCTGGAGAACATGCTGACCACTCTAGTCGTGCGATGTCGTTATCCTGAATAAATCCATTCACAAGATATGCACGACGGGGCCCAAATTGTCGTCCATGAAAACGAATGCCTCGCCAATATGCTGCCGATATCGTTGCTCTATTGGTTGGAGGATGGCAATCACGTATCGTACAGTCGTTACGGCGCCTTCCATGACCACCAGCGGTGTACGTCGTCCCCACATAATGCCATCCCAAAACAGCAGGGAACCTCCTCCTTGCGGCACTCGATGGACAGTGTATCTAAGGTGTTCAGCCTGACCGGGTTGCCTCCAAACAGGTCTCCGACGATTGTCTGGTACATTTTCAGTGGACCACAAGGAGCGACTTTGTCTTTCAAAATAGTCATGTATGCCTATTAACACATGAAGTAACGACATTTACTACACAAAATGAGCGCAAGGAGAGCAATGAGATAAGCGCTCAATGATTTCGAAAGTAAGACGTTGTCAACCGACCTGAGTAAAAACCCTAAGAGATTTTGGTCGTATGTTGAATCAATAAGTGGGTAAAAATCATCTATTCATTGTATCAGCGAGCACACCGGCACCGAAAATAACAGAGAGATGGCCGAAATACTGAATTCAGTCTTCCGAAGTTGTTTCACCGCGGAAGATCGTAACACTGTCCCTCCTTTCAATCGTCGTGCGAACGTCGAAATGGCAGATATTGAGATAACCGATCGCGAAATTGAAAAGCAGATGCAGTCGATTATTAGTGGAAAGGCTTCAGGACCAGATGAGATACCTATAAGTTTCTATAAAGAGTATGCGAAAGTACTTGCTCCCCTTCTTGCAGTAATTTATCGTAGATCGCTTGAGCAACTAAAGGTACCTAACGACTGGAAAAAAGCGCAGGTCATTCCCGTTCTTAAGAAAGGCCGTAAGACAGATCAACACAATTTTAGACCTACACTCCTGGAAATGGAAAAAAGAACACATTGACACCGGTGTGTCAGACCCACCATACTTGCTCCGGACACTGCGAGAGGCTGTACAAGCAATGATCACACGCACGGCACAGCGGACACACCAGGAACCGCGGTGTTGGCCGTCGAATGGCGCTAGCTGCGCAGCATTTGTGCACCGCCGCCGTCAGTGTCAGCCAGTTTGCCGTGGCATACGGAGCTCCATCGCAGTCTTTAACACTGGTAGCATGCCGCGACAGCGTGGACGTGAACCGTATGTGCAGTTGACGGACTTTGAGCGAGGGCGTATAGTGGGCATGCGGGAGGCCGGGTGGACGTACCGCCGAATTGCTCAACACGTGGGGCGTGAGGTCTCCACAGTACATCGATGTTGTCGCCAGTGGTCGGCGGAAGGTGCACGTGCCCGTCGACCTGGGACCGGACCGCAGCGACGCACGGATGCACGCCAAGACCGTAGGATCCTACGCAGTGCCGTAGGGGACCACCACACCGCCACTTCCCAGCAAATTAGGGACACTGTTGCTCCTGGGGTATCGGCGAGGACCATTCGCAACCGTCTCCATGAAGCTGGGCTACGGTCCCGCACACCGTTAGGCCGTCTTCCGCTCACGCCCCAACATCGTGCAGCCCGCCTCCAGTGGTGTCGCGACAGGCGTGAATGGAGGGACGAATGGAGATGTGTCGTCTTCAGCGATGAGAGTCGCTTCTGCCTTGGTGCCAATGATGGTCGTATGCGTGTTTGGTGCCGTGCAGGTGAGCGCCACAATCAGGACTGCATACGACCGAGGCACACAGGGCCAACACCCGGCATCATGGTGTGGGGAGCGATCTCCTACACTGGCCGTACACCACTGGTGATCGTCGAGGGGACACTGAATAGTGCACGGTACATCCAAACCGTCATCGAACCCATCGTTCTACCATTCCTAGACCGGCAAGGGAACTTGCTGTTCCAACAGGACAATGCACGTCCGCATGTATCCCGTGCCACCCAACGTGCTCTAGAAGGTGTAAGTCAACTACCCTGTCCAGCAAGATCTCCGGATCTGTCCCCCATTGAGCATGTTTGGGACTGGATGAAGCGTCATCTCACGCGGTCTGCACGTCCAGCACGAACGCTGGTCCAACTGAGGCGCCAGGTGGAAATGGCATGGCAAGCCGTTCCACAGGACTACATCCAGCATCTCTACGATCGTCTCCATGGGAAAATAGCAGCCTGCATTGCTGCGAAAGGTGGATATACACTGTACTAGTGTCGACATTGTGCATGCTCTGTTGCCTGTGTCTATGTGCCTGTGGTTCTGTCAGTGTGATCATGTGATGTATCTGACCCCAGGAATGTGTCAATAAAGTTTCCCCTTCCCGGGACAATGAATTCACGGTGTTCTTATTTCAATTTCCAGGAGTGTATATCGTTGACATCAACCAGTTTTAAAATTATAGAATATCTTTTATGCTCAAGAATTATGACGTTATGGGAAAATGAACAGCTCCTCTACAAAAATCAATCTGGATTCCGCAAACAGAGATCCTTCGAAACTCAGCTCGCTCTGTTCCTGCATGAGATCCAGAGCGCAGTGGACAACGGCGCTCAGGCTGATGCCGTGTTCCTTGATTTCAATAAGGCATTTGACACCGTGCCGCATTGCCGTTTAATGAAAAAAGTACGAGCTTATGGAGTACTGGACTAGACCTGCGATTGGATTCAACACTTTCTTTCAGACAGAACTCCCAAGTCACTCTTAACGGAACTAAATCGACAGTAGTAAAGGTAATATCTGGAGTACCACAGCGAAGTGTTATAGGACCGTTGCTGTTCACAATGTGTATAAATGATCTAGTAGAAAGCGTCGGATCTCTTTAAGGCTATTCGCAGATGATTCAGTTGTATATAGCAAAGTAGCAACGCCAGAAGATAGTACTAATTTGCAGAACAACCTGCAGAGAATTGATGAATGGTGCAGACTTTGGCAGTTGACCTTGAACGTAAATAAATGTAACATATTGCGCCTACACAGGAAAAGAAATCCACTACTGTACAGCTACACTATTGATGACAAACAGCTGAAGACGGCGTCTGCCGTAAAATATCTAGGCATAACTATCCAGAGCGACCGTAAGTGGAATGACCATATAAAACAGATAGTGGGAAAAGCAGACACAAGACTCAGATTCACCGGAAGAATCTTAAGGAAATGTAACTCATCCGCGAAAGAAGTGGCTTATAAGGCGCTTGTTCGCCCGATTCTTGAGTATTGTTCATCTATCTGGGATCCCTATCAGGTAGGACTGATAGAGGAGATAGAGAAGATCCAACGATTGGCGGCGCGTTTCGTCACGGTGTAGTGTAACGACGTAAGTTTGTATAAATGATTTTCTTTTGACATATGACCATGTGCAGACTTCGTCACCTACGTCAGTTACAACACACTTCAAAATTATTTAAATTCTTTTTAAATTGTCTCTGAATGGTTCTTGAACGAAACTGTATAACATCATCATTTGAGTCGTATGCGCAGAATTTCGTCACTCAGTCCAATTTGTTTGTGCAAACCTTTTCAATTTAGATGTCGTTTTGTTTCTTCTCAGAAATTATATTAATGCAAGTTATCTGATTCAACAAATATTAGAACCACATTGAATAAACTTTCCAGATTCAAACTCGCGATGAACGTTGTCAAAATTAATAATCAAATTATTCACATAATTCTTCATAAATAAATTCTCTGAACACGTATTTGAACTTTAACAGTATCCACTAGTTTATTATCTTCTTACATATAGACGTGGACCTGAGCCTTGACAAGATGGGACTGACCATTTACAACATGATTAAACTCTCTATGACTCCATTGTTGTAGAAACATTACAAATTCTTATTTTTCCAGTTTTTAGAAGCACGACGCAACAACTCGGTTTCAGGATCTTCTGTTGCTCTCTGGCTGTCGACCCGCGACGTATAGTGGCCAGCAATTTTCTCTCTGGCCCCGGCAGTGAAGATGCTGTCTCCGTTCGTTGCGCCGCCCTCTCCGTACATGAAACATAAAAAAAAAAAATACAAAACTTTAGATAATTCACAACAATTACAAAGATTACAAAAATACATAAACAAAACACTAAATTAAATTTATATCCACCTGCAAACTGGGCTGACACTGGTGGATGGGTGACGCTTCAATTTCGCGTCCCACTACAACGGGATCGTTTAGCTGGCGAGAGAGCGTTACGGAGACGCTAAACAAACTCCACTGGCAGACGTTGCAAGAGAGACGTTGTGCTGCATCACGGAGAGGTTTACTATTGAAATTTCGTGACAGCACTTTTCAGGAGGAATCGGACAACATATTTCTTCACCCCACATACACCTCACGTATTGACCACGAGGTGAAAATTCGAGAAATTAGAGCGAGTACAGAGGCTTACAGACAATCGTTTTTGCGGAGTATGATGTAGATGTAGATGTAGAAATATGTAAGTGTCGTTCTGTCACAGTGCAGGGAGTGGCTCGCCTTGAACATATTTTGTGAACAGTGTGAGAATGTCGAATTCTGAACTCCTGATCTTGATTTTTGGAAGTAAATTTGCAGTAAGAATAATGATATTGCTATCACTATCATTATTTTCGTGTGCTTTCAGCCCTGTTCCAGGCCGTCTCTTACATCTTCCAGATTTCTTCACTGTCCTTCTGTCGGTTGTCTCCAGTGGAGGGTCAGCAACTCCTTATTAGTTTCCATACTTCACTGTCTCATTTCATAGAGAATCTTCCAATCTGTACAGTTTGGATGTTGTCGAATATTTTAAGCTCTCTCGACATGAATCCATTGCAAAGTACAGGATGTATCAAAAAGATTCATCCGATTTGGCATGCCTATATTTCTGAAACTAATAAACATAAACAATGAATTTTGATTTTTGATGATCGCGAAACTGAAAAAGTTTTTTTCATACCTTTTCATAGGTGATAAGTACGCTCCTCTTGAAATGCACGGCATATGTCAATGCCATATCCAAATTGTTCCCACACTGCAGCGAGCACGACTGGATTTACAGCTTCCACAGCTACTGTTATGCCACGTCTCAGATGATTCACTGTTGATGGTAACCGAAACACATAAACAGAGTCCTTTATAAACCCCCGTAAGAAATAATCACATACAGTCAGGTTTTGTGATCTTGGAGGCCAGTAATATCAGGCTGAATCATTTGGTCCAATGCGACCGATCCGTTGTTCAGTAATTCTTTGATTTAAAAATTCCCACACTCCCAAGATGCCAGCGTAACGGGAACTATGTAAAACATGAGAATTTGCTCTTTCCACAGTACGTTGTTCACGTACATATCCCAAAGAATATAACAGTTATGACTTTTTTTTAAATGGGATGATTCTTTTTGATGCACCCGGTATTTGGGAAACTTACCCTGACTACGGCGATGTCGTTGAGCCAGCCAGGCATCACTAGGGTTGTAATCCGGATGAGGACTAAGGCCTGCCACCGTATGTCTAGTTCCCCCTTGTGTGAGCCTCTTGGTGCCAGCTACCACCTCGTACACGTGAGCACTGCAGCCAAAAGAAACAAAGAATGCGTCACATTTTTACAGAAGGGAAGAAGTTGTAACTTATTACCGCTAGAAAGAGGTATTTTCAGGTGGACAAGCTTAGATAGATATATCATTTGGTTATATAATGCACAGGATTTCGTTGAAGTATTCTATACAAACAGAAACTAAAACTAAAGATGTACTTAACTCGAATGCTCGTTTGTCAGATGATTCTGCATTTCTTGCAAAGAGACCCATTTATTTTGCGCTTTTGTAGTGCACATACGAAAAATATAAGTCACTAGGGGAAAATAGAAAAGTAAACTGATCCATAAGCACATAGCACCACAACGCTCTTGCCTTTGAGCTTCTATGTCGACTCTGCACATCTGCAACAGCTTCGTAAAGATCTTCAAAAATCAGGCCTTATATGTGTAACAAACCATTCTTTCGCATTTCCAGCTGGTTAAAATACCTCGAAGTTTCGCAGTGTCGTACTGATCACCTTTTGACGAAGTGTCTAGATATTGAGGATGTCGAATATTTATGCTAGTGCTGTGCCCCCTCCACCTCGATGTGGGCTGTTGGTTACTGTCCCACAGGCGGACAGGTGACGTTGCAGTGGTGGGGGTAACACTGTATCAAAGACTGCACTTGAATCTCTGGGCATTCCGGGTAGATCTGAGTGTCCTCTCATCTTACAGCCCGTAGTACAGGATTTGATGCAAAGTAAGTTGGAATCCTTCTTCCCTGTTCTCAAAATTCTCGTGAATCCTTCTTAATATTGCGCTGCAACTAATTTTCCTGGAACGCCACCAGGGCTGATGCAAGAGCCTCATGCAAGTGAGGCATACCCGGTCGGCAGGCGACACGTCAGGAGCGACCAGCTGATACACAAATAGTGTCACCACAGCGTCGAGCAGTTACCGGACAGCCCTGCCCAGCAAAGAGACCAATTGTAACAGCATCAATGCAGCAGAAGGGCAGAGCCGCTGTGATGTGGGTGACTGATTGTTTCACATTCAAACCATGGCTCTTTGTGGCTCTGTTGTGGCATACATGATGGCAATCGATGCCTTGGAGAAACAAGAATGCTCCAATCCCATATTAATACTATTTCTAGACAGAAATACGGAGGCTGATAACCACCAGCTACGAGGGAGGACCTGTGCCGGTTTACGAGTCTGTATGGACCATCTAGCACCCTGCTGCTAGTTAGGTCCTGTTATTATTCGTGCTGAGTCCAATACTGGTGACACAGTATCCTGCAACTGGTGGGCCACCTGCGGCCCTGCTTCAGTCGCTCCCAGCTTCCCACTCTCGATGAAACTTCCTGGCAGATTAAAACTGTGTGCCGGAGCGAGACTCGAACTCGGTACCTTTGCCTTTCGCGGGCAAGTGCTCTACCGACTGAGCTACCCAAGCACGACTCACGCCCCGTCCTCACAGCTTTACTTCTGCCAGTACCTCGACTCCTACCTTCCAAACTTAACAGAAGCTCTCCCACTCTCGATGTGTGCAGTTCGAGCTTGGGACCGTGCAGTCCTCAGCCGCCTCGCCTGTGAAGGCGGACTCCTTCCTATCTGCCTTTACTTGCCAGGGCAGGCACTGTTGCTGGGAACAGCCTCCTAGACGTTGGGTCCACTGTTTGATTCTGCGCACCTCTGCGTGCCCTGCTCCCAGTTGCGTGGCTTCCTCTGGGTTGTGCAGTCACCGTCATTCTTGCCGAGTTACCTCTGTGGTCACTTCACCGACCGAGCAACGTCATGTTCTGCCAGAGAAAACAAGCTGCACACTGATCGCAGCACTGAATCGCCAACGGTGTATGCTTTATGCTTGGCTTCACTGACGTAACGGTGAAAGCGATATCAAAGAATGTGGACTTTAGAACACCTGACACATTATAATGTAAAACTGTCACACACATACAATTACTAGTGTTACGTGTCATGGGACCGCATGTGATGACCTTTGGAGGCGGAACTGTGAATCGTTATTTTTGCATTTACTTTCTCATTTGCGTCTTAAAGGCATGTGCTAGTCTTGAGTTTAACTGCTTTTCGCTGAGTTTCCCAGATAAGATTGGCCTGTACAATGATGTTCTGCATTCTTACAAGACATTAATTTTGTACCATTTGTACCACGTTAAGAAAACGTGTTCAACTGCGTATATGTCATCCTACACAGAACACGGCAAAATGATGTCAATGGTCTAAGAAATAGGTGTGTCTCTCGTAACTGTACATCTACCTATATCTAATATTTTTTACCTTATGCCCTATTATTTGCACGTTTTGCTTTTAGCATTGTACTCTATATTGGCATAAAATAATGTGTCATCCTGTACAGTACACATAGTCTAAGACAGGGGTTCCCAACAAAATTTTCTCGAAGACCCCCTCATCGAGCATGATTGGTACCTTGTCATATCACAGTATCCAGTACCTAAAAAAGCCAAATTTAGAGTCTTTTTATACGTTTTATATTTTCGGTACTTAGAAAAAACATTGACATATTCATTATTGAAAAAATATTGTACGGCCAAAAGAAAAAAATCTGTTATCATACGAAATATATTTAATATATTTTTTACTCTAATAGCATCTTGCGGATCCCTCTGGCATAGCTCGCGGACCGTCACCTGTTGGGAACCACTGGTCTAAGATATAAGTGCATATCTGGTAATTTTATGCCAGCTTGCATCTATCTTTTTAAAATTTTTCAATTATTTACTTGATGTCTTACTATTTGCGTAGTCTTACTTTCAGCATTGTACTCGATAATGCCGTGAAAGCCGAAATCTAGATTGTAAACAGGAAATGCACAGAAATATACAGTGAATTGGCGGAGTACTCCTTTAAAAACTATTAATGTGTCGTGATTTAGCATTAAAGATCATTCTCATCAAGCTGAACTCAAAATCAGTGACTTGACAGAAACCAATCAGTTCTGTATCAAACGGATATGTATAACAGATTCTGTTGGGATTTATACTGGTATTGTCGGTTACACATAAGCAAACAGAACTGCGGTGATTTACTCTCTACGTTTCTACGTTGTTGCAAAATTGTAGCAAGGTACTCTATTGGCAGTAAAATCCTGGTTTCAAAACCTTAGAATTGTGTAGTAGAAGACTCTGCCGCCTAGGCAGCAAAATAACCCATGACGGACGGAACTGGGAGGACATAAAAAGGCAGAACAGCACTGGCAAAAAGGGCATTCCTTGCCAAGAGAAGTCTACTAGTATCAAACATAGACTTTAATTTGAGGAAGAATAATCTGAGAATGTATGTTTGGAACACAGCACTGTATGACAGTGAAACATAGACTGAGGGAAAACCGTTACGGAAGAGAATCGAAGCATTTGAGATGTGGTGCTAGGGAAGAAAGTTGAAAATTAGGTGGACTGGTAAGGTATGGAATGAGGACGTTCTTACGCAGAATCATCGAGGAAAGAAATATATGGAAAACACTTTCAAGAGAAAGGTACAAGATGGTAGGAGATTTATTAAGACATCAGAGAATAACTTCCATGGTACTAGAGGAAACTGTAGAGGATAAAAACTGTGAAGAAAGATAGAGATTGGAATGCATCCAGCAAATAACTAAGGGCGTAGGTTGGAAGTGCTATACTGAGATGAAGAGGTTTGCACAGGAGGGGAAATTGTGGAGGGGCCACATTGAACCAGTCAGAAGACATGTGACTCAAAAAAAAAAAAAAAAAAAAAAAAAAAGTGGAATACTACACCTGTTAGAAATTACAGTTATGTTGCAGTGTGTTGCAAGGAAACTACACAGCAATGGTAAACGTAACACTAAAAAAAAAAATTCAGCGTCAACCTCTTGCTTTAAGATTGAAGTCATTACTGCTTTTAAAAACAAAGGAATCAGTGGCATGGGGGCAACATTGACTGGAAATGTTCGCTACTAGGAGACCGTTTGCAGGTATTAACAGACTTCATGTTCCCAAAGATATCACTGGGCGACAGTTGTTCACGACTGGTATGAAGGACATTCAGAACAGTTCGAGCGAATGATTTGACCACCCACATTGCTCGACATGAATCTCATCGAACATTTACGGAACACAATCGAGAGGTCAGTTCATGCACAAAATCCTGCACAGGGAACACTTTTGCAATTATGGAGAGCTACAGGGGCAGCATGGCTCAATATTTCTGCAGGAAATTTCCAACGACATGTTGAGACTAAGTCGCGACGAGTTCCTGCATTATGCCGGGCAAAGGTGGTCCGACACTATGTTAGGAGGTATCCCATGACTTATGTCACCTCAGTGTATGTGCCCATAATAACTGCACATTTATTTTATCACAACACTTGTTGAAATAACAGTATTAGGAGGGCTGTTAACACCTAACTGTACCGAGTTTGAGATGACTTCCCTAACCTGATCAGTAGTAGAGCTCTTAGCTATAAATGTGTACTGTACATGTTGGAAGGATAATGAGTTTTAGTATACAGCACAGTTAACACAAAACTGCATGTATTACGCAGCTAAATCTTTCTATGTGAGCTCTGATTTCTCTTAAAGTATCACTGTATTGCGCTGCTACCTTGCAGTACTACACTACTGGCCATAAAAATTGCTACACCACGAAGATGACGTGCTACAGACGCGAAATTTAACCGACAGGAAGAAGATGCTGTGACATAAAAATGATCAGCTTTTCAGAGCATTCACACAAGGTTGGCGCCGGTGGCGACACTTACAACGTGCTGACATGAGGAAAGTTTCCAACCGATTTCTCATACACAAACAGCAGTTGACCGGCGTTGCCTGGTGAAACGTTGTTGTGATGCCTCATGTAAGGAGGAGAAATGCGTACCATCACGTTTACGACTTTGATAAAGGTCGGATTGTAGCCTATCACGATTGCGGTTTATCGTATCGCGACATTGCTGCTCGCGTTGGTCGAGATCCAATGACTGTTAGCAGAATATGGAATCGGTGGGTTCAGGAGGGTCATACGGAACGCCGTGCTGGATCCCAACGGCCTCGTATCACTAGCAGTCGAGATGACATGCATTTTATCCGCATGGCTGTAACGGATCGTGCAGCCACGTCTCGATCCCTGAGGCAACAGATGGGGACGTTTGCAAGACAACAACCATCTGCACGAACAGTTCGACGACGTTTGCAGCAGCATGGACTATCAGCTCGGAGACCATGGCTGCGGTTACCCTTGACGCTGCATTACAGACATGAGCGCCTGCGATGGTGTACTCAACGACGAACCTGAGTGTACGAATGGCAAAACGTGGCTCCGTCCTGCTGAAACCACATGTTTTCGACGTTAAAATTAAGCTCGTACAGTCTCGGTGTAAAGAATGTTTGAAGCATTTCAACATATCGAGCGGATGTTGCTGTCACTGCACTACCATCCTCACGTTCAAAAAAATAAGGGCCGATAACACCATGAACGATACAGCACACCATATTGTGACCTTGGCGCTATGTAGTGTTCGCTGGTGAAACTCACAAGGATTGTCCTGTGCCCAATAACGAAAATTCTGTTTGTTCACGAATCCGTTCAGGTAGAAATGGGCTTCGTCTGATATCCATAAGTTACCAAGGAAATTCGCGTCCTCGTTGATTTTAGCCAATATCTGGCTACTAAACTCCATACGTGACGCTGGGTCTCGTTCATGTAAGTGTTGCACAATCTGCAACTTATAGGGATGGAAGTCTAATTCTTTGTAAGTATTCTTTGTAAGCTTCGTCGCTTAATGCCTAGCGAAGATGCATGCTGTCGAACTGAGCGGCGAGGAGGTGAATGGCTCTGAGCACTATGGGACTTAACATCTATGGTCATCAGTCCCCTAGAACTTAGAACTACTTAAACCTAATTAACCTACGGACAGCACACAACACCTAGCCATCACGAGGCAGAGAAAATCCCTGACCCCGCCGGGAATCGAACCCGGGAACCCGGGCGTGGGAAGCGAGAACGCTACCGCACGACCACGAGATGCGGGCATGGAGCGGCGAGGACTTCTCTCGATTGCAGCTGCAATGTTGTCTGGGGTACGTAGCGTTGGAATGCCACCTGGAGGTTTCTTTTCCAAGGCAGATCCTATTTCTTCAAAATTACGCAGCCACGTTGTAATCGCATGCGCAGATGGGACACATCCATGACGCCCAACCTGGTAATGCTGTCGAAATGTTCTCTACGCGGCAGTCGCACTGTCACCATTTTTGTAAAACGCTCTCACAGCTACTGCACGTTCCGCACCAGTCCAATTCTCCATGATTACTAAATGGCAATGCGTTCACATCAATTGTGCAAAGTTCCGAACATCTGTCGGTGCTACAGTGCTGCCAACTGTAACGTTCAAAATTTCCCGTTCCCCTGCGCCACCCTGTATAAAAACCTGCGCACTAACAGTTAACATTTACCTACCGTATAGAGAAAATTTTTAGTCATTTGTCATCTGTCGTGTTTAGTTGCAAGTTATCGACATAAGTCAAGACAGGCAGTGGACCCAGAACTCGACTCTGTTCACACAGGAGAACAATCTTCTGCTCCTTATTTTCCAGATATTAAGTGAACCATTGTTGACCTTTTACGTAATCCCATACTGTTCCACACTTACTTGAAAGTATTGCATGAAGCACACAATCGAATGTCCCTGTTAAATCGAAGAAGATACCTACTGGCCTTTACCTATCGTCTGTCCCTGATAGCGCCTCACACACAAAAGAATGATCTACATTTCCTGTGGAAACTTGCGACATTACGAGGTGGCTAGTGTGTGTGTGTGTGTGTGTGTGTGTGTGTGTGTGTGTGTATGCTGAGTATTTCGTTGAGCATTTTGTGATCGGCAAGTTGTCGTGCTTTGGCAGGACCAGGTAAATTAGGTTCGATGCTGGGCGGAGCAGCAGTGCGAACGTGGCGATGATTAGCGCAGGCCAGGCGCTATGCGGAATACAAAGAAGAGAAAAGTGTTGGACGCATTTCTGATTCTTCAAAAACATTACGGGCCATGACTCTATCCTTACGATTGAGATCTCTTCAGAATATTCCATTTATACACTCCTGGAAATGGAAAAAAGAACACATTGACACCGGTGTGTCAGACCCACCATACTTGCTCCGGACACTGCGAGAGGGCTGTACAAGCAATGATCACACGCACGGCACAGCGGACACACCAGGAACCGCGGTGTTGCCCGTCGAATGGCGCTAGCTGCGCAGCATTTGTGCACCGCCGCCGTCAGTGTCAGCCAGTTTGCCGTGGCATACGGAGCTCCATCGCAGTCTTTAACACTGGTAGCATGCCGCGACAGCGTGGACGTGAACCGTATGTGCAGTTGACGGACTTTGAGCGAGGGCGTATAGTGGGCATGCGGGAGGCCGGGTGGACGTACCGCCGAATTGCTCAACACGTGGGGCGTGAGGTCTCCACAGTACATCGATGTTGTCGCCAGTGGTCGGCGGAAGGTGCACGTGCCCGTCGACCTGGGACTGGACCGCAGCGACGCACGGATGCACGCCAAGACCGTAGGATCCTACGCAGTGCCGTAGGGGACCGCACCGCCACTTCCCAGCAAATTAGGGACACTGTTGCTCCTGGGGTATCGGCGAGGACCATTCGCAACCGTCTCCATGAAGCTGGGCTACGGTCCCGTACACCGTTAGGCCGTCTTCCGCTCACGCCCCAACATCGTGCAGCCCGCCTCCAGTGGTGTCGCGACAGGCGTGAATGGAGGGACGAATGGAGACGTGTCGTCTTCAGCGATGAGAGTCGCTTCTGCCTTGGTGTCAATGATGGTCGTATGCGTGTTTGGCGCCGTGCAGGTGAGCGCCACAATCAGAACTGCATACGACCGAGGCACACAGGGCCAACACCCGGCATCATGGTGTGGGGAGCGATCTCCTACACTGGCCGTACACCACTGGTGATCGTCGAGGGGACACTGAATAGTGCACGGTACATCCAAACCGTCATCGAACCCATCGTTCTACCATTCCTAGACCGGCAAGGGAACTTGCTGTTCCAACAGGACAATGCACGTCCGCATGTATCCCGTGCCACCCAACGTGCTCTAGAAGGTGTAAGTCAACTACCCTGGCCAGCAAGATCTCCGGATCTGTCCCCCATTGAGCATGTTTGGGACTGGATGAAGCGTCGTCTCACGCGGTCTGCACGTCCAGCACGAACGCTGGTCCAACTGAGGCGCCAGGTGGAAATGGCATGGCAAGCCGTTCCACAGGACTACATCCAGCATCTCTACGATCGTCTCCATGGGAGAATAGCAGCCTGCATTGCTGCGAAAGGTGGATATACACTGTACTAGTGCCGACATTGTGCATGCTCTGTTGCCTGTGTCTATGTGCCTGTGGTTCTGCCAGTGTGATCATGTGATGTATCTGACCCCAGGAATGTGTCAATAAAGTTTCCCCTTCCTGGGACAATGAATTCACGGTGTTCTTATTTCAATTTCCAGGAGTGTAGAAAGGAATAGATTGGTTGGTTGATTTGGGAGAGGGGACCGAACAGCGAGTTATCGATCCCATCGGGTTAGGGTAGGAAGTCGGCCGTGCACTTTCAAAGGAACTATCCCGATGATTGCCTGAAGCGATTTAGGGAAATCGCGGGAAACCTAAATCAGGATGGCCGGACGCGGTTTTGAAGCGTCTTTCTCCCGAATGCGAGTCCAGTGTGATAACCACTGCGCTACCACGCTCGGTGAGGAATAGATTAAAGAAAGAATAAATTCAGATGGCTTTCTATGATACAGAAAACTCAACTGACTGGACTCATCAGTGTAAATGCAGTCATACAGAGATGAACACAGGAATGTCCACTTGAAGGAACACACACATCATTTTTTTCCTGTGTGTATAAATTGCGTATTGACAGAGATGGAAAAATACAGGATGTTGAGGTATGTCAACCAGACTTCTTGGCTTCGCATGGCATCACCAACAAACGTCTTATTACTCTTAAAAAGGTGTTGGCTACTACAGGGAAAACACATGAAGAGACCAGAGTAAAACATAACACAAGAGCAAACAAATTGAAAGGAAAAACCATATCTAAAGTGCATCAACATATACACTCACTGAGACGTCGCAAATCACATTATAGGATTCATGGTAGCAAATGGTTATGTTTAGCACATGAAGTTCATATTCGAAAGCTACACCTATTAAATTTAGAGGAAAATTCTTCAGGCCCTATGTCATTCGAAGAATATCGACAGATTTTTGTAATTAACAGATGTTTGTACTTAATGTGATAGACAATCAAACGATTAAAAAACGATTAAAATATTTGAATATCGAATGAAACTCTAACATTCTGCGTGGTGTCTGTTGTTCTATGTCGTGTCTCCCTACCACTTTCGCGCAACGACGCTCTGAGCGTGTATTAGGGAATTGACTAGTTTGAACCTGGGACCTGTTGCTGGTAAGGAGACGCCACACATGACATGTAGAGTTCAGAAGAGTTCAGTGAGACTAGCGATGATATAACCAAATATTTAATGATTTCAGCGTCAGCTCCACTGCACTCCCTATAACAGAATCTTAATACTAACTAAATTTAGTGGAAGGAGTTCAAGGATTTCCTATTTTTAGTTAGCTGGTAAAATAACGTCGAAAAAGCAGTTAAGTTTACCATTGGAAATTTTATTCTACTCAAAAAACATTGTTTATAAATTGCACTATTGATAAAAGGAAATGTTTCAATACAGGATGATAAAAACCAACTGCGTTCAACAAAAATGTGAACGAATATTCCTTGAATGGGTTTCCAAGTTCTACAATGGATCGAAGGATGACCTTTTCCATATCACATCTATAATCTAGGTTTAAATTAAGTTTCATAAAAGAGAAAACTATCAAAATGGTCTACAGTGACCCTCAATTATCTTTAATTACTTATCTAACTTGTCGTAAATTACAGTGGCTGATATGGCTTCTCAATAACTATATAACAGAAAAATCATCGCTTTTCAGATTTTTACTTCAAGTGGCAAATGTGAACACCATGAGCTTTAATTGACGATCAACACTAGTATTACGCAAAAACGGGATGTAACAAATGAGACTTCTGCAGTTCTGAGTGAAGCTTTATGCGCTGTTATGCGGCATCGCGTGTGTTCATTACCTTGTCAGTGTTCGTCAGGGGGCGGCGGACACCACAGCTCCGCTCACCTCGCCGTCTCAGAAGCAATTCCCTCCTAACTTCTCCTTACTACAATTTACTGAAGTTGGTTTAAAAAAAAAACTATCTGGCTGTGTTTTCATCTGACCCATCAGGGTCTCAATGTTAACCTTAAGCTCAGCCTACAAAAATTCTGTCCATCCAATGAGAAACGTTATACTTTTCGTGGTGGGCAATGTTTTTAAAGTTTGCAACGTAACAGAGACGCGAAAAAGTCTCACGCTAAAACTTGCAGCTGGTGTGGCCCTTTTAGTGTTATTGTAAGATCTATACTGTTCTTCTGGAGGGCTCTATCTTTTAACATGGGCTGGGGGGTAGTCCTGGCGGTTACTTTTCGTGGTGGGGCAATGTTTTTAACGTTTTCAACGTAACAGAGACGCGAAAAAGTCCCAAGCTAAAACTTGCGGCTGGTGTGGCCCTTTTTGTGTTATCGTAAGATCTATACTGTTCTTCTGGAGGGCTCTAGCTTTTAACATGGGCGGGGGGTGGTCCTAGCGCTTACTTTTCGTGGTGGGGCAATGTTTTTTTTAGGTTTGCAACGTAACAGAGACGCCAAAAAGTCTCACGCTAAAACTTGCAGCTGGTGTGGCCCTTTTAGTGGTATCGTAAGATCTATACTATTCTTCTGGAGGGCTCTAGCTTTTAACATAGGCTGGGGGGTGGTCCTGGTGGTTAGCTGACGACATGGGTGTCCGTCCCTTATCGTAGGGCATTCTAGCTTAACACGGTTCTGCTCTCAGCTTCTGTTCTCGTTTCTCCCCTCGGAACTGTGTCTGTCTCACGGTGGGAGGGTATGACATGCATTTAGGCATTCTTGTATTAGTCTGTGGTATTCCATTTGCTCACTCGTTACTCGTATTACTTTGGTTAATTTAATGTCACGATTTATTCGGAGCTATGTGACATACTACTGGATTTGCTTATCATGTCATGGTTTTCATGGAAGGTGTTGGATTTGCCTGAAACCCAACATATCACCACCCTTCGAACTTAATTTTTGCACTGAATTTAAGCAAAGATTGAAACTTTGTCTAAGTCAGTCAAAAATTATTCCTTTATCTAAATTTTGTTGCCTACCGTTCAGCCACGTTATTTTGGTTCTATGCTAGTTTGTATTACTAATTTATATTTTCATATTCTTCCACATTATTCTCAAAAATATGTTTGTATTGACAAGAGAAGAGTACTTTTATTCTATTATGATTATTATTTTTTAATTATTTTCTTTCTTTATTTAAGTGTGCAGTTTGTTTTTTAAGAAGTTTGTTATCGAAAGTGAGGAGTCTTTCACGTCGATTCTCTTAGAAATTTTTTTTTTTTATAAAATTAAGTAAAATCTATTCCTAACACATTTTCTAAATATCATGTACAATTAAAATGTTTTTGTTTCTAGACACTCATTTCAACATTGTTACACTAACAAATAAGAATTATTTCCAAGAATTGCTTTGACAAAGAAATATACATACACAAGTATTGAGATATTATCCTAACAAATGGTACAAATGTTAAAAAAGGGAAAACATCCAACAAGATAATTTTTTATTCTTTGTTTTTATAAGGAGAAAATAAGTAAAATATAGTTATTCCTTTATTTTTATGAGGAGAAAATAAGTGGCATATAGTTTTAGTTTTTATTATGCCTTACTTTTGTTCTTTATATATTGTCCATTTTAGAACTAATGACTTATTTTTATCGATAGTCTATTTTTTATTTAATTCCATAGTCAATGACTGTTATTTTGTAGTTTTTTAGCTGTCTGGTGTGCTTAACTTATCCAGTTTTTCACACGTTTCTTTTGCAAAATTCCTACATCATATAATTTGATTTCACACTTTCACACAATCCTATGAATGTTTAAGCATGAGGTTGGCGAATGTTTTTGCACGAAGGTGGTGGACTTGAGCAAGATGGATGTGGGCAAGGATTTGATGTACAGCTTCGTTCGTTGTTCCTTGTTGGCTTTGCAAGTGTGTGTTGCTGTGCTTTGTATGCGTGAAAGTCATCGTTATGTGTCGCTGAAAGTGGTCGTTTTTCGTTGTAATACTTCGCAGACGGCTAGTTTACAATAGGATAGGGATTTGGGAAGGTATGTCATCTATTCTTCACCCATCTTCTTTCTTGGTCTCAATCTTGCGAATCTTCAACTTCTGTTCTTCCTGCTTTTCTCTGCTTCTTACTTGATTCTTGGTTCTTCTCTGGGCAGGATATGGAAATATTTATTGATAACTAGTCGCTTTGAAGTTCTCCTCTTAGTAACAGTTTGATAAATTGTTTGGGCATGTCATTTTTACTTTGTGGAAGTTTTCTTCAGTTTCGTGCATCAGCGTGCTGTTTAATAGCAGTAGTGTGACTTTTACACATATTTTTTGCCAGTGGTGGCTTGCCCAATTTGTCTTCTCGTCGGGCCATTTTTTGCTTGCTCCATTGAGTCGGGGCGTCCCAAGACCCTCTTGGCTATCCGTGTTCTATCACAGCAGGGTTCCACTTAGCGGGCAGATTTACTGCCCACTTCCGATTCAAGGGCCCTCTGTTGGTCTCGCTGTCCTTTCCCTTCTCTCGACGCTTCTGCCTTGTAGGAATCGTGTCTTGCTAATTACGTCCTTTTCTGTCTTGATACTTCTCGCGTTGCAACTTGTGGGTCGTTGTATCTGGTCTTTGCTGGAGTTTTTACAATGGTTCTTACAAAAGTTTTACTTATAATCATCTAACATATATCGAGTACCTCCACTGTTTTACACCTTCTTAAAAAGCTTTACAAATTTCGGCGCCCTTTCCATGTTACAATTCTAAGATATTTTGAGTCTTAACTTCTACAAGAATCCTCAAATTCGTTTTTTATTTTTTGTGTAGTGTCGTGGTGTATAGCATTTTAGTATTCATGCTGTTAGACTATCTATGCTTTATCCCTTCACCTTAATCTATGGTACTATTGGTGTTATTTCTGTTTTTGTTTTTATTGAAACTACTTTCTTTTTCCCACCTTCCTCTCTCTTCATTCTTCTTTCTCCTGACGATCTTATCTGCAACATAATCTTGAAATATTGTGCAGATTATTTACCAGTAATAAAATTAATCTTCAAACTTGGTTCAAATGGCTCTGAGCACTATGGGACTCAACTGCTGAGGTCATTAGTCCCCTAGAACTTAGAACTAGTTAAACCTAACTAACCTAAGGACATCACAAACAGCCATGCCCGAGGCAGGATTCGAACCTGCGACCGTAGCGGTCTTGCGGTTTCAGACTGCAGCGCCTTTAACCGCACGGCCACTTCGGCCGGCTAATCTTCAAACTTGTACTGATATGGCTCACATGGTGAAGTCCTAAGGTTTTGCCTGTTTTTGGGTTCATTAGTTCCACAGCATTATCATGAGCAATTCAGCTAATTATGACAGGCCCTTTGCATGCAGTGTAAAACTTATGTATTTTGTGTTTCTGCTTGCTGGGGAGATGGTGTGTTTTTACAAATACTTTCTGGCCTACTGAGAATGTTCTTTTAATTGCTGTTCTATCTCCTCTTTCTTTTCTTTTAATGGCTGCCTTTCTGATGTTGGAGAGTGCTGCTGCTATGACTTGTTTGTGCTGCCTACGTGGTACAATAGGAAATCTAACATTTTCTCTGGTTATGTTTGGGAGTTCAATATTTTTAAGTACAATAACTGGAGGTAGTAGTGTAGTGCTATGTGGCATTTGATTTATTACTTCTTGCAATTTTTCGTCGATTTCTTTATGGACTTCTAACATGAGTTGAGGCAATTCCCCCTTTTGTGCATACCATTCTAATTCTTCATCCTCTTTATCTCGCGTCATTCTTAATTGTTTGTTTATAACTGGTATTTCTTCTAATTGTAGTTTTTGCTCAAAGAGAAGTGTGATATTCCCGAATGTTACGCTACCTTTGCCAATATCTATTATCTCTCGTCTCTCATTTAAAAAATCTGCACCTATAATCAAATCTACAGTTAGTTTAGGTATAATCACGAAGTTGGCTTCGATCTTTTGACCTTGACACGAAAGAGTTAACCTTGTTTGTCTCGTAACTTCCGCAGCATTGTTTCTAATAGGACCTCTTACTATAATCTTACGTGTTTTCAGAACTGGCAATTCCTCATTGGCATTACACTGCATGAATAAATTTTCTGAGATCGCAGTCAGTTCACATCCGCTATCAATTACAATACTGACTGGGATATGCTTTACCATGGCCTTCACAACTGGTTGAATTTGAAAGGTTTGGTTCCGTTCTTCTTCTTCTTGCATCAACGAATCCTCCACTGAATCATACATGAGTCTTTTCAGGACTTTCCCTTGTGAATTCGAACTTTCTGTAGGATAAGCTTCGACTGCTACTTCTCTCTCTTTTATTTCCTCTTCTCTATTTCTTCCTTCATTTACGCTTTCTTCAACATCCTCTACTTTTTCCTCATCCTCGTCTATCTTCTCCTACTTCGTCGCTACTTCCACATAATCGCATCTAAATGCTCTAATTATCGCTTCATAACTCCCTTCATTATATACGTTGGGTTGTGTGCCCACTCGTAACTTATTTTCAACTTCTGTCGACTGCGCATTATCCTCATTGAATTCGCTTTCCCTGGTTTCCATCTCAAATAGCTCTGCAATACTCATTACTTCGTCCTTTCCTACATTCGTTGTGCATGCCTCTGGTAATTCATCTTCCTCGTCAGTATTCTCCCAATTAATTTCGTCCCAACACGATATTGTTATTTTCCTGTCTTCGTTTTCATCTGGTCCTTGCGGATTTGTTTCTTCCTTCTTCTCTGCTCGTGATAAGGTATTTACTTCTCTGTTCAAGGTGCTGCAATTGTCCTGGGTCGGTGCGTCATTCTCTTTGGCATGGGCGCTTAGCTGTCAATTCGAACGTTTGTCGGGGTTTGGTGGTCTTGCCTCCACCTCTTCTATCTGTATTCTCTTTTCGTGCTCCACTTGTTGATATTGGTTTCTATGTTGCTAATTTGTCGGTCTATTGGCGCTCCAATACCCGTTCCGGTTGTCGTTATTCCCTCTGTAATAGTTGCCGTTCCTGGGTGAATTATAGTTATTGCCATATTCTCTTCTAAATCCATAACCGGTTCTTTGTTGAAATCTATTGTCGTTTCTTGGTGCGAAGTTATCACGTGGTTCGTAATTATTGTTTCTTCGTACTGTGTCTTGTGGATACCACTGCTTTTTGCTTTCGTTTTCACGTGCGCTTCGTCTTTTTCTTGCGTCATCTTCCGGAAATATGAACTCTAGTTCCCTTAGAATACCTTTAAATGCTTCGACGTCATTGCCTCCGCGACATACTAATGATTGCTGGTATTTCAATGGTAACTTCATCGCGCATAATTTAATCAACTCTCCGTCACTGTATGGTACATCTAAGCATTGATTTTTCTTTGCCATTAATTCGAAAAATTTCACGGGACTCTTCTCTCCTGAATATTTAAAATATGGGTTCTGTAATAATTCGAACTTCACTCTGTTCTGTGCTTCGCTGGACCAATATCGTGAGAGAAACTTCTCTCTGAAATCTTCGTACGATCAGCATGCCGCTGCAACATTCTGCATGGTTTCTGCGACTGTTCCTGTCATGTGTGCACCATATAAAGTCTAATTTGTGTGCTAGCGTCCAGTGTTCTGGTAATCCTACTCGGAATTGATCAATAAAAGTTCGTGGATGTAATGAGTTTGCCTCTCGAAAGTGCTGAAATTTTCTGACTGTGAGGAAATGATCGTTGTCGTACTTCGTCATAGTTCCATACGAAATTCGCGATTCTTCGCCACTTTTGTTTCTGATCATTTCTCCCGTCGTTCTTACCGGTTGTGGTAGATCCATTGGATATTGTCCACTGTAACTTTCGCCTACCCTTGCGTAGTATCGTTGGAGTGGTACGCAATGATTTTCTTCCATCGGTTGTGAACGTGTAGCTGAATGCATTGCACTGTACTCTTCGCGACCTGGTTTTCCATTGTCAAGTATCGGTTGGGTATCTTGTCTGGCTAACCTTGCCGCTTCATTGCACGATCCAAACTGTCTTGAAACATACATTTGTTCATCAAGAATTTCGAAACGTGTTTGTTGCGGTGCAGGCTGACTGATTTCAGGTATGTTACTTTCCGCCTGTGATTGGAATCGCAAATGCGTAATATCTTCGTTAATTGCTTGTTTTTCCGGTGCTGTTACAGATACGGATGTGGTTGCAGTCTCTGTGCTTGTTCGATCCTGTTCACTACGCTCTTCAATGATTTGCAACAACTCTGCTGGCAATTTCTGAAATTGTTGCTTCGTTTGCGCCTCTATTTTGACTATGCGGTTATCGTACCTTTTCAGCGCTGCTTTTGTGATACGTTTGTGTAACACATTGTTTTCAACAATTTCACGCGCTGGACCTGCTGCTTGTCTAGTAAATACGTTTATCTGTTTCTCTAGTTTCTTGACTTCTCCCTGGGTGTTGTTACGTAATGTTTTGATCTCGTCCTGAATGTCATTACGCAATGTTTGTACGTCCGCTTGTACCTTGTCAATGTCTGTTCTTAATTGATTGTAACCTGTTATTAAGTTTCCTATCACTTCTCGAGATTCTTTTGCCTCGTCTTCAATATGACTTAGGTGTAACTGAATTTTTTTGTTTTGTTCTTTAATCTCTCCCATTTGTCTCGTGATTTCTGCAGTTTGGTTCGTCGTTTCTGCATTCTGAATTTTAATTTGGTTCGCAATTTCTTTATTTTGTCTTGTCATGGTTTCCGTCATTAATTGTAATAATTCTGCCAGATTGGTGGGTCCTGTTGCGTTTTCTTCCGACGTCCTACGCTCTGTGTTTTCGCCCAAGTGTTGGTACGCAACCGATGGCATTGAACTGTGCGGTGACACGTTTCTGCTCGAATTCCTTGTACTCTGTGATGAAGGAGCTCTGATTACTAGTACTATGGGTTCTACGTATTCAAGACGCAAGTTAGAATCCTTATCGGCTGTCTCTCTACTTTCCTGCTCCTCTGTCGTATGCTGACTTAGGTGTGTAAGTAGGCTGTTTATGTTTTCTTATCGGCAACGTTACGTAGCGCTCGGTATGAAAATCACTGGTTGTGCTGTGTGCAGTCTGTAGCTAGTTTGCATTGTTGTCTGCCATTGTAGTGTTGGTCAGCGGCAGCTGGATGTGAACAGCGTGTAGCGTTGCGCAGTTGGAGGTGAGCCGCCAGCAGTGGTGGATGTGGGGAGAGAGATGGCGGAGTTTGGAAATTTGTAAGACTGGATGTCATGAACATGTATATTATGGTTTTTCAACACTATTAAGGTAAATACATTGTTTGTTCTCTATTAAAATCTTTCAATTGCTAACTACGCCTATCAGTAGTTAGTGCCTTCTGTAGTTTGAATCTTTTATTTAGCTGGCAGTAGTGGCGCTCACTGTATTGCAGTAGCTTGAGTAACGAAGATTTTTGTGAGGTAAGTGATTTGTGAAAGGTACAGGTTAATGTTAGTCAGGGCCATTCCTTTGTAGGGATTTCTGAAAGTCAGATTGCGTTGCGCTAAAAAATATTGTGTCAGTTTAAGCTCAGTCATGTACAATTTTTCAAAGGGGACGTTTCAGGTGTTCTGTGCCTTGACGTACATTATCCTCGTTATGGTGCGTTATCTGTCCTATTTCTCGCGATACTGCATCGTCTGTTGTACTGTCCTCTATTCTCTGTCCGTCTTCATGTTGGGTCTCTACCTCAATTCGGTCAAGGTCTCGATCTGGCATTGCTAATCTTTCCGTATCCCTTAATTTCTGTTTTAAAAGCAATTCACGCGCCCTACTTCGCGTCAACATGCGCTCATACGATCTCACGCGTTTCATAAACTTTTTGCACCCACGACTTGACAATCAATTCACTTACTTGTTGGGTCAGAATCAACTTGTCAACGATGTATCCGCCACCTGTGCGCTTGCATTGGAGAGAAAACTTAATTCTAACAATATTAAAATTCACAACTTAATTATGTTATTGTCTCTGCTAGAATGTCTCACTTTCTATTGAATGCTTTCTTACTATCTATCGCTGCAGCTACTGTTTTCGACTATGTATAACTTTAAGAAAAAATTTTTTACTACGAAAATTTTTCAACAGGATATTTTTCTGACCTAGTTATGCATGTGGACGACCTTCAATCATGGTATTTTACCATCCTGGCAGGGTCGCCATTCTCTAACATTCTCTGTGGTGTCTGTTGTTCTATGTCGTGTCTCCCTACCACTTTCGCGCAACGACGCTCTGAGCGTGTTTTTTAGGGAATTGACTAGTTTGAACCTGGGACCTGTTGCTGGTAAGGAGACGCCAGACCACACATGACATGTAGAGTTCAGAAGAGTTCAGTGAGACTAGCGATGATATAACCAAATACTTAATGATTTCAGCGTCAGCTCCACTGCACTCCCTGTAAAAGAATCTTAATACTAACTAAATTTAGTGGAAGGGGTTCAAGGCTTTCCTATTTTTAGTTAGCTGGTAAAATAACGTCGAAAAAGCAGCTAAGTTTACTATTGGAAATTTTATTCTACTCAAAAAACATTGTTTATAAATTGCACTATTGATAAAAGGAAATGTTTTAATACAGGATGGTAAAAACCAACTGCGTTCAACAAAAATGTGAACGAATATTCCCTGAATGGGTTTCCAAGTTCTACAATGGATCGAAGGATGACCTAAGCCATATCACATCTATAATCTAGGTTTAAATTAAGTTTCACAAAAGAGAAAACTATCAAAATGGTCTACAGTGACCCTCAATTATCTTTAATTACTTACCTAACTTGTCGTAAATTACAGTGACTGATGTGGCTTCTCAATAATTATATAACAGAAAAATCATCGCGTTTCAGATTTTGACTTACGTAACAAATGTGAATACCATGAGCTTCAATTGACGATCGACACTATTGTTACGTAAAAACTGGAAGTAACGGATGAGACTTCTGCAGTTCTGAGTGAAACCTTATGCACTCAAAAATGCTGCATCGCGTGCGTTCATTACCTTGTCGGTGTTCGTCAGGGGGCGGCGGCCAGTGCAGCTCCATGCATCTCGCCGTCTCGGAAGCAACTCTCTCCTAACTTCTCCTTACTACAATTTACCGTAGTTGGTTTATAAAAAAAACTGTCTGGCTGTGTTTTCATCTGACCAATCAGGGTCTCAATGTTAACCTTAAGCTCCGCCTACAAAAATACTGTCTCTCCAATAAGAAACGTTATACTTTTCGTGGTGGGCAATGTTTTTAAAGTTTGCAACGTAACAGAGACGCCAAAAAGTCTCACGCTAAAACTTGCAGCTGGTGTGGCCCTTTTAGTGGTATCGTAAGATCTATACTATTCTTCTGGAAGGCTCTAGCTTTTAACATGGGCGGGGGTGGTCCTGGTGGTTAGCTGGCCACGTGGGTGTCCGTCCCTTATCGTAGGGCCTTCTAGCTTAACACGGTTCTGCTCTCGGCTTCTGTTCTCGTTTCTCCCCTCGGAACTGTGTCTGTCTCTTGGTGGGAGGGTATGACATGCATTTAGGCATTCTTGTGTTAGTCTGTGGTATTCCATTTGCTCACTCGTTACTCGTATTACTTTGGTTAATTTAATGTCACGATTTATTGGGAGCTATGAGACATACTACTGGATTTGCTTATCATGTCATGGTTTTCATGGAAGGTGTTGGATTTGCCTGACACCTTACAAAACTACGCAATTAAAAGCGCTAATACTCAACATAATGTATCGGACAAAGAAAACAGTAAAGGGATGTCCTCACAAAACTAATACTTCATGTGCCCCGACTTCTAAGGTGCAAGCCTCTTCAACTTTAAGTAATTGGTGCAGCCTACAGCCTTCCGAACCTTCTTCCTGTAATGATCTCTTGGTCTAGCTCTATTATTTGTACCCCCTCGCTTCCCCGCAATTCCCTCTAATATTAAATTGGTGATCCCTTGATGTCTCATAATGTGTCCTGTCGACCGATCCCTTCTTTAGGCAAGCTGTGCAGCGGATGTCTTGTCTCCCCAGTTGTATCCAGTATCTCTTCATCAGTTAGTGAATCTACCTACCTATCTTCAGCATTCTTCTTGTAAGACGTGTATATTTCTACTGTCTATTGTCAAACCACAATTTTTGAAAGAAGTTTAAATTTTATTAATAGGATTAAGTAGGAATAATTAATATTTGTCATGTTGGAAATAATTGTGGCAGCAGGGAATGTCTGCACCAAAGAGTTGTTCGCAAGAGAGACCGCACATTGATATAATTTTAAAAAGGGCGGGAGAGACAGCGTATGGATACATTTTAAGAAAAGAGCGTGAAATACCGCGCATTGATACATTTTGTAATGGTAGCAGGGATTGTCTGCACCAGAAAGCATTGCTGGCAGGAGATACTGCACTTTAGCTTTCGTAGGAAGTCAATAGTAAGCGAAATGTGAAGCGAGTCAGTAGCAGGTCTGAAGCGAGAGGATGAGAGGAGCGGTGTGTCTGCCAGCCACCAGCTATGATTTACAAGAGATTATAAACGGATGTACGGAGACATCAGCAAACTATTACAATAAGAGGAACTAATATTATTGAATTAATTTTTTTTTGTTGAGAAACTCAAGACTACTGAAGGTATTTTTGCTTTTTTGTTGAGAAACTCAAGACTACTGAAGGTATTTTTGCGCATTGCTAGTTGTAAGATTATTGTAAAAAGTAAGTACCATTTGAACGTTTGTAAAATCATTTCATTCAGAATATAATTAATTTTTGCCAGCAATACTGCATTACTGATTATAATCCATCTGAAAAACCATCAACGTAAAACTTCGCAAAATTTTATTGTTGTGAAGAAAAAGTTTGACTATGAATTACGAAACTTCAGTCAAATTAATTAAAGAATAACGTCAGCTTTGCTATTAAAGAATAACGTCAGCTTTGGTAATAAATAAAGCCACTTATTATGACAGCCCACCAGCAGCTAATAGAGTATAATAAAACAGAGTAAGTATATTCATGTCGCAGTTCGATGTAGCAGTCAGATGGCGATCCAGTAACAGTAAAAAAGGTAAGGAACAGTTTTGGGTTATTGGAGGTAACGACTGAGGGCCACGACGACGACACATTCTATGTTTCGTCGAAATAATCAGAAAATAACTTTTAATAAGCAGCATTTAAATTTGTATGCGAAGATTGAGAAAGAGAATTAATTTCAAAGGGAAGATTTCATTGGTTATTATTAAGCGAGAGATAGAAATCCTAAGGGAAGGTTACATAGGTTATTGTAAAAGGGAAGGTTGCGTAACAAAAGAGATATAGAGGAGACGGGAAGGTTTCATTCCGTAGCACTAGCCTTTATTTTCTTCTTCTCTCAACTATACATGGCTACAGTCCACACAAATACCTTCAGAAGAAACTTCTTAACAGAGCTATATTCGATGTTAACAAATTTCTCTTCTTCAGAAACGCTTTCCTTGCCATTGCTAGTCTGCATTTTATATCCTCTCTGCTTCGGCCGTCATCACTCATTTTTCTGCCCAACTAACTAAACTCATCTACTACCTCTAGTGTGCCATTACCTAAACTAATTCACTCAGCATCATGTCCTTCAATCCTACTACATCCCATTACCCTTCTTTTGCTTTTGTTGATGTTCATATTATATCCTCCTTTCGAGTGGCTATCGACTCCGTTCAACTGCTCCTACGAGTTCTTTGCTGTCAAGGACAATAATAACGCGAGCCGTAAACCTCTAAGTTTTTCTTCTCCCTGAAAATTAACACCTGCTCTAAATTTTTCTTTGTTTTCCTTTACTCAGTGCACATTGAGTAACACTGAGGACAGGCTACAACCCTGTCTCACTCCCTTCTCAACCACTGCCTCGACTCTTGTAACTCCTTCTAGTTTCAGTACAAATTGTAAATGGCCTTTTAGAGGATATGATTAGATATTAGCTTGATCGACGGGAATGTTGTCACACCCTTGTAACAAGCACTTAACAGTGATAAGAGCCGTAATCGAGGCATTATCGTCATTGTCTGATATCTAGCTGCGACGGTTGTCATAAAGACGTTGTGTGCGTGTTCCCAGGCGCGTAAAGAACACCATGCCGCCGATTGCGTTGCTTCTGTTGCTCCTAGCAGCGTCCGTGCGGTGCGCCCCAGGTGAGATCTGCATCTGTTTACTTGTGTGTCTACATGCTGCGTTTTACTCTTAATGTGAGAGGAAATGCATCATTTCTTTATTATACCGTATATTAAGGTTTCTTTAATTCATGCTATGGTTGGAAGACTCGGGCGTGGATCTGATCTGTTTCATTCTCCTACGTCCCCCCCCCCCCCCCCTCTCCACCCAGAAAAAAGAAATTTTACTACGGGCATTTATGTTTCTACATAAGTTATCTGATCAAAAGCACCCAGGCAGCCGTATTTAATGCAGAATTGCCCAGTAGATATCACGAGAGGCGAACTCCCCACCATAACCAGCATTCGAAATCCGGTAGATGCTGTCGAAGAAGGGGCTGTTGCACTCTCGGTTCAAAACAGAAAGCACAAATGACGATAAGGGAAGCTTAGTAGAGATTAGCGCATCTGTCAAATCTATGAGCGAAGCATACAACAACTACCGTTATATCTTAGGAACGGATCTGGCAGGGAACCGGAGAAAATTCTGGTCCTACGTAACATCGCTAATCGGGTCTGAGGCTTCCATTCAGTCCCTTGTTGACCAGTCTAGTGAGACAGCTCAAAATTGCAAAACGAAAGCTGAAGTTTTAAATTACACATTCAATAAATCGTTCACACAGGAGTATCGTGCAGACATACCGTTATTTGACCGTCGGACGGACTGCCGTATGGGCGATATAGTAATAAGCATCTCTGGCGTAGAGAAAGAATTGAAAGATTTGAAAGCAAATAGTTCACCAGGTCCGGATGGAATCCCAGTTCGGTTTTACAGAGCGTACTCTACGGTACTGGCCCCTTACCTAGCCTGCACATATCGTGAATCTCTCGCCCAGCACAAAGTCCCAACTGACTGGAAAAAAGCTCATGTGACTCCAGTACATAAGAGTGGTAGAAGAACGGACCCTCAAAATTACAGACCAATATCCCAATCTGCGGTTTGTTGCAAAATCCTTTAACAGATACTTAGTTCGAATATATTAGACTTTCTTGACACTGTGAAGCTTATGTCCTCGAATCAGCGTGGCTTTAGAAAGCATCGCTCGTGTGAAACTCAGGTTGCTTTTTTTTCACATGATATACTGCGAACTATGGATGAAGGGCAATGGGCTGATTCCGTATTTCTAGATTTCCTGAAAGCATTTGGCATGACGGTGTTAACGAAGGTATGAGCATATGGGATAAGTTCTTAGACATGAAAGTGGCTCGAAGACTTCGTAAGTAATGTTGTCCTCGACGGCGAATGTTGATCAGGGACCAGGGTACCGTCAGGGGCGTCCCAGGGAAGTGTTGATAGTACCGCTGTTGTACTCTATTAACATAAATGATTTGGCGGACAGGGTGCACAGCAGTCTGGGGTTGTTTGCTGAGGATGCTGTAGTGTACGGTAAGATGTTGAAGTTGAACTACTGTAGGCGGATACAAGACGACTTATACAAAATTTCTAGTTGGTATGATGAATGGCAGATGGCTCTAAATGTGGAAAAATGTTAGTTAATACGGATGAGCAGGAAGAAGAATCCTGTAATGCTCGGATTTATTATTACTAGTGTCCTCATTGAGACAGTCAAGTCGGTAGCGTTCTCGCTTCCCACGCTCGGGTTCCCAGGTTCGATTCCCGGCGGGGTCAGGGATTTTCTCTGCCTCGTGATGACTGGGTGTTGTGTGATGTCCTTAGGTTAGTTAGGTTTAAGTAGTTCTAAGTTCTAGGGGACTGATGACCATAGATGTTAAGTCCCATAGTGCTCAGAGCCATTTGAACCATTTGACACAGTCAAGTCTTCTAAATATCTGGGCCTAACGTCGGAAAGCGATATCAAATGTGAGAACTGTGGTAGGGAAGAATGTTTCACCTGTAAAGGAGGCCGCATATAGGACGTTAGTGCGAAGTTCTTGAGTACTGCTCAAGTGTTTGGGATCCGCACCAGGTCGGATTGAAGAAAGACATCGAAGCAATTCAGGGGCGGGCTGCTAGATTTTTAACCGGTAGGTCTGAACAGCACGTAAGTGTTACGGAGATGTTTCGGAAACTGAAATGGGTATCCCTGGAGGGAAAGCGACGCTCTTTTCGAGAACTGCTGTTTAGAAAATTTAGAGAAATTCCATTTGAAGCTGATCGCAAACGAGTGAACCGCCACCAACATACGAGGGTTGACTGAAAAGTAATGCCTCCACCTTCATAACTCTTCAACAGTTGGCAGCATTGGTATGCGGCAGGTACTAGGTTGTGCCGCAGCCTCTTCCCTACAGCTCCAGTTGGCGGGAAGCCTTAGCGTTGAACGGTTGTATTGTTACAGTGTGAAGTATGGAACCCTGCACAGACGGTCGGTCAATGCGATTTAAGCAATGTGCAGTTATTGAATTCTTGACAGCAGAATGTTACCCCAAAAGAGATTCATCAGAGAATGAAATCATTATTGCTTTGCTTGTCTACCGGAAGATTCGTGCACGATGGGTACCCCAAATGCTGATGTCAAAGTGTTTTGTGCACTGTTATTCAATTATTAATTTTAGTAGCTTTCGACGGTGTCTCGTGCTGTTTGTAGCGAAATAACGGTTAAATAAACTTTTGGAAACGTTCGATCACTGTGTTCTTTAGAGTTGTCTGTGCGTTGAAGTCGGTTAGCAAATTTCGTGCGGTAGTTTTCAGCTGACGTTTCTTATTGTTTCCAATGAAGTATTTCAGTAAAATTTTCATTAACTGTTTTAATTTCTTTGAGCGTTCCAGTGGTCGCTTGAACTTTTGGTTTTAGCTAAGAAGTTGTATGAAGTTTTCGTGGTATTGGTGTCGGTTGTTGTTTAGTTGTATTAAAAAAAGTTGTTGCTTTCTTCTTGGGGACAGCGTTTCGACACCACTGTTGTTAGTTCTTTCAATAGATCTCAAAAATGGTTCAAATGGTTCTGAGCAGTATGGGACTGAACATCTGAGGTCATCAGTCCCCTAGAACTCAGAACTACTTAAACCTAACTAACCTAAGGACCGTAGCGGTCGCGCGGTTCCGGACTGAAGCGCCTAGTACCGCTCGGTCACAACGGCCGGCAATAGCTCTACTGTTGTAACTGAACATCGGTAACGTACACGTTTAGTTTTTTCAGTAACTGTTAAAATTTTACCATGAGTGAGAAGTGTGAGCTTTGTCGAAGGCTTTCAAATAGTGGATTAAGGTGTGGAATCTGTTCAAAGCATTTTCATTGGGGGCAATGCAGTGGGAAAGCCAGTGGGCATTCTAGCGATCCTCATCTCCTGGGAATGCAGAATCTGCAGTAGGAATATGTTGATAGACGAAGGGAGCGTAAGATCTGTGCCCTTCAGGTGCAGTTGCAAGACGCAAAGGAGGAACTAGATAGGTTGAGAAGGGTGAAGGGTGCTGGGGAACAGGAACTTGCAGTTGGTACGAAGGCAAGTAAGAGGAGGAGAAATGCTTTGCGTATACCAAATAGATTTGACCAGCTGTCGGAGTTGAGTGGAGAGGAGCATCTTGTAGCTGTAGTTGGAGGAAACATGCAGCAGTTCTCAGCAGTTAGGAAGCCTAAGTCAGTTGCAAATTCTAACAGAAAGAAGAATATTCTGCTGCTACGTAGTTCGCTTGGTAGAGGTGTGGGCCAACAGTTGCAGAAAGTGTTGGGGAGTGAGTACCAGGTCACGAGCATTATGAAATCTACTGCAGGGTTGGCTCAGGCGACTTGTAAGGTGACAGGCAAATCCAACACCTTCCATGAAAATCCTGACATGATAAGCAAATCCAGTAGAATGTCACATAGCTCCGAATTAACCGTGACATTAAATTAACCAAAGTAATACGAGTAACGAGTGAGCAAATGGAATACCACAGACTAACACAAGAATGCCTAAATGCATGTCATACCTTCCCACCGTGAGACAGACGCAGTTCCGAGGGGAGAAACGAGAACAGAAGCCGAGAACAGAACCGTGTTAAGCTGGAAGGCCCTACGATAAGGGACGGACGGACACCCACCGCTAGGACCACCCCAGCCGCAAGTTTTAGCGTGAGACTTTTTCGCGTCTCTGTTAAAAGCTAGAGCCCTCCATAAGAACAGTATTGATCTTACGATAACACTAAAAGGGCCACACCAGCCGCAAGTTTTAGCGTGAGACTTTTTCACGTCTCTGTTACGTTGCAAACTTTAAAAACATTGCCCCACCACGAAAAGTATAACGTTTCTCATTGGATAGACACAATTTTTGTAGGCGGATCTTAAGGTTAACATTGAGACCCTGATTGGTCAGATGAAAACATAGCCAGATAGTTTTTTTTAAACCAACTTCGGTAAATTGTAGTAAGGAGAAGTTAGGAGAGAGTTGCTTCTGAGACGGCGAGATGCATAGAGGTGCGCTGGCCGCCGCCCCCTGACGAACACCGACAAGGTAATGAACGCACGTGATGCAGCAGTTTTGAGCGCATAAGGCTTCACTCAGAACTGCAGAAGTCTCATCTGTTACATCCCCTTTTTACGTAATACTAGTGTCGATCGTCAATTGAAGCTCATGGATTCACATTTGCTACTTAAGTTAAAATCTGAAACGCGATGATTTGTCTGTTATATAATTATTGAGAAGCCACGTCAGCCACTGTAATTTACGACAAGTTAGATAAATAATTAAAGATAATTGAGGGTCACTGTAGACCATTTTGATAGTTTTCTCTTTTGTGAAACTTAATTTAAACCTAGATTATAGATGTGTTATGGCATAGGTCATCCTTCGATCCATTGTAGAACTTGGAAACCCATTCAGGGAATATTCGTTCACATTTTTGTTGAACGCAGTTGGTTTTTACCATCCTGTATTAAAACATTTCCTTTTATCAATTGTGCAATTTATAAACAATGTTTTGTGAGTAGTATAAAATTTACAATGGTAAACTTAACTGCTTTTTCGACGATATTTTACCAGCTAACTAAAAATAGGAAAGCCTTGGACCCCTTCCACTAAATTTAGTTAGTATTAAGATTCTTTTACAGGGAGTGCAGTGGAGCTGACGCTGAAATCATTACGTATTTGGTTATATCATCGCTAGTCTCACTGAACTCTTCTGAACTCTACATGTCATGTGTGGTCTGGCGTCTCCTTACCAGCAACAGGCCCCGGGTTCAAACTAGTCAATTCCCTAAAAAACACGCTCAGAGCGTCGTTGCGCGAAAGTGGTAGGGAGACACGACTTAGAACAAACAGAAACCACGCAGAATGTTAGAGACTGACAGCATAGGGGAGTTATGTAGGGATTTTGCCAAAGAGGATCAGGTAGTGATTGTGGGTGGAGTTGGGAACAGTCTTGATAGGGATGTGGAATATAATGTAGGTGGTGACCTGTTAAAAAGGGATTCTTAAACTGGTGGCACTGATGTGCACTTCGTATAACTGTATCAGCGTCATGACTGGGCTCATCTTAATGTTACTGTAAGGTGTGTTAACGTGGGGCTGGAGAAGGCGCTGATCGCGGAGGGCATGGGCCTCATAGCTGTTGTTACCAGTGGAGCCCATCAGCAGATCGAGATTCACTAGGCTTGGCCTGCACCTCAGTAGGGGAAGCTGGCAAATCTTACAGGTGACAGTGTAGTGGGTGGTGGTGGTATCACGCTAGGAAAATTTCCTGTAGTAGTTGGTGTTAGAGCTGCACCATTTTTAGATTGAAATCAGCTGATAGGTATACCTGCATTAAAAAAGTCCCTCTAGCAAAGGAATCACCTTCAGAGGAGGGCAGGTATCCAAGTAGAGAAGGATTTAGCATATTTCATCAAAATATAAGAGGTATTAGAGATAAAGTTAGTGAAATGTTGGCTCTGACATTATTGGTATATCGGAGCACCACTTAAATCTGACAATTCAGGGGCTTCCTATACCAGTATACAGATTAGCTGGCTGTTTTTCAACGAGTTCTTTGCGTATTTGGGGAGTGGCCATGTACGTAAAAAGAAACTGTAATCTATTTGAGTCCATAGACGCATCACGGCACTGCACTGAACAGGTACTTGAATGTTGTGCAGGGGCAACTGAGTTTAGTTTCACTAATTTTCTAATTGTTGTTGTTGTTTGTCGGTCCTCTAGCTCAAGCTAGAGAGGGTTTTTGATTTATTTTATAGGAAGTTCCGAAAATTAGTTATATATGGTGACTTCAATATTAATTTTGTATACGATTCTGCAAGAAAAAGGATGTTGCTAGATCTCCTAAACTAATGTGTTCTGATGCAGATTGTGCTTTTCCCAACCAGGGTGCAGGGAACAGAAGCACAGCCATCGACAATATTTTTAATTATTCTTCATTATTAGATGGGCATTCTATTAGAAAAAGGTTGAATGGCCTTTCAGTTCATGAAGCACAAATTTTGACATCAAAAGGCTTTTTTACTCAAACAAATATTATTTATAATTACAAACTATGTAGGAAAGCTAATCCAACGGCAATAGAGAGTTTTTTAAACCTCCTGAATGAACAAGAGTGGCAGAGTCCCGATAACATACATGACAAATGTGATGCTTTCCTTAATAAATTTCTCATGCTCTTTGAGAGTTGCTTTCCATTAGAACATTTTAAACAGTGTACTTGTAGTGAAAGACATCGTCGGTGGCTGACTAGTGGGATAAGGAAGTAGCGTAGAAAAATGCAATAATTACATCAAATTTGGTAGAAAGTTACAATCAAGCTACAGTAGCCCATTATGAACAGTATTTTACAGTGCTGAAAAAAATGTTATTAGGAAGGCAAAGAGTATGTGGTACGCAAATAGATTAGCTAATTCACAGGATAAAATTAAAACCATATGATCCGCTGTGAAGGAAGCGTCTGGTCAGCAGCGCAAGGTCATAAAGTCAGTTTGTAGCAAAAATATATCTGTTATTGGTAAGTCAGATATATGTACAGTATTTAACAATCATTTTCTGAGCATTGCCGGTGAATGAAATAAAAACTTAGTTTCTATGGGGAATCATATAACTCTCTTGGAAAATGCCTTTTGAGGTTGATGTCTGAAATACTCTTCTGTGATACTGAGAAGGGGGAGATTGAGTCAATAATTAAATCTTTGAAGACTAACGGCCCACACGGATATGATGGAGTGCCTAGCAGAATATTGTAGTACCGTGCTGCACATGTTAGCCCTGTATTTAGCCGTATTTGTAATTTTCCTTTAAGAACAGTCATTTTTCTGAACGATTAAAGTACTCAGTAGTAAAACCGCTTTATAAAAAGGAAGAAAGAGATAATGTAAACAGTTTTAGAGCTATTTCTATGGCATCAGTGTTTGCTAAAGTTATTGAAAAGACTGTGTATGTAAGGGTAATTGATCATTTTATACCACATAATTTGTTATCAAATGTACGCTTCGGCTTTAGAAGTAATTTAACAATTAAAAGACTGTAGTCTCTTTTCTCTGTGAGGTACTGGTAAAATTAAACATCTACATCTACGTGATTACCCTGCTATTCACAATAAAGTGCCTGGCAGAGTGTTCAATGAACCACCTTCAAGCCGTCTCTCTACCGTTCCACTCTCGAAAGGTTTTTCTACAGTGCAACTTTCTACTTTAACTAAGGCGTTTGACCGTGTTGATTACAAAAACTGTAAAATTAGGATAAAAAGCTAAAAACTGTACACAAAAAAAACACACACTGTGACGATTAAAAGAAATACTAGGCGAAGTATGGCCGGACTGTAAAAATAGCGATGGGCGGCGGCGTAGCACTTAACAGTCATAAAAATAATCAATTGCTGTACTGTTTATAAACCACTACAGTCAAAGGAATAAAATAAGAATAACGTTTATAATGTCATAAATAATAGCGAGTGTTACCAGATACAATAAAATACTAGTGTCATCGGGCTTACGAGAGACAGGTTCCAGTGATTCAGTTAAAGTATGAGTAAGGGCGAATACAGACTACTCTGACGTGACGTGGAAACACGTGGGCTCACGTCACAACGTGCGTGATATAAAAATCCAACACAGGGTTTTCTGCGCTTGTGTTTATATAGAGCTGACGCGACCAGGGAATGCGTTGGATGATGCAATATGACGCTACACGCCTTATGACGCGTGGGAAGAATATGTAAAGTTCTACATTTTCGTCAGTCGTGGGAAGGCGTCAGAAGTGTGAAGTGGTTTCTCCTCTACCGTTTGCAGTTATTATTTGAGGATGGAGGAGATGTTGATTGAATAAGTTCGGTCAAATCCGGTGCTGTATTACCCTACAAACCGGGAATATCGTAACCAGCATTCAAGGAAAGAGGCTTGGGACGAAATAGGAGAAAAACTCGGCATTACAGGTTAGTGAAAACAGTTACTTTTTCCATATTTTTTATTAGTTTTTCTTTTTTACCATTTTGTAATAGGCGTTATACAGGGTGATTCAAAAAGAATACCACAACTTTAGGAATTTAAAACTCTGCAACGACAAAAGGCAGAGCTAACCACTATCTGTCGGCGAATTAAGGGAGCTATAAAGTTTCATTTAGTTGTACATTTGTTCGCTTGAGGCGCTGTTGACTAGGCGTCAGCGTCAGTTGATGCTAAGATGGCGACCGCTCAACGGAAAGCTTTTTGTGTTATTGAGTACGGCAGAAGTGAATCGACGACAGTTGTTCAGCGTGCATTTCGAACGAAGTATGGTGTTAAACCTCCTGATAGGTGGTGTATTAAACGTTGGTATAAACAGTTTACAGAGAATGGGTGTTTGTGCAAAGGGAAAAGTCCTGGACGGCCGAGAACGAGTGATGAAAATGTAGCACGCATCCAGCAAGCATTATTTGTTCGCAGCCCATGAAAATCGACTCGCAGAGCTAGCAGAGAGCTGCAAATTCCACAATCAACTGTATGGAGAGTCCTACGAAAAAGGTTAGTTATGAAACCTGAACGTCAACTACCCGAGGCGATGGATCGGCCGCCAGGCAGCCCGTGACAGAGCACTTCATCACTGGCCTCCAAGAAGCCCTGATCTTACCCCCTGCGATTTTTTCTTATGGGGGTATGTTAAGGATATGGTGTTTCGGTCACCTCTCCCAGCCACCATTGATGATTTGAAACGAGAAATAACAGCAGCTATCCAAACTGTTACGCCTGATATGCTACAGAGAGTGTGGAACGAGTTGGAGTATCGGGTTGATATTGCTCGAGTGTCTGGAGGGGGTCATATTGAACATCTCTGAACTTGTTTTTGAGTGAAAAAAACCTTTTTAAATACTCTTTGTAATGATGTATAACAGAAGGTTATATTATGTTTCTTTCATTAAATACACATTTTTAAAGTTGTGGTATTCTTTTTGAATCACCCTGTATATTATATTGGTAGGAAAAAAGTATCAATCCATAACAAGTAAAACCAGATATGAATATAACAGATATCTATTATATAAATTGGATTATATGAATTGTAATTAAAAATAACACCCAATTGAACTTAAAACGGTCGGTTATAACGAATGCACGTATTAAGTAAATAATACTGCACGTGTCATGGAGCAACTCTACCGTTTCGAATGGAGTGCCATTCCCAAGGACAACTTGCTGAACCATAATCAGAAACGAAGTACTTATCACTGGTGATGGCCGCTTCTCTCACGAAATTTCTACCAATGGGTTTGAGGTTGGCTACACCATGAACGTGTTCACTTTCCATTCTGATTTGTTCCTCGAAAGGGGAAATATTTTTTGATGTATTCCGAAGCATGTTGTGTAGACAGGTGGAAGCTAAAACTATTAGATCGGCAGTTTCTGGTTTAGTTTCAATAGGCTTTAAAAATATTCTCCAGCGCCCGGCTAGAATTCCGAACGCATTTTCTACAGTCCGTCGAGTTCTTGAATGACGGTAGTTGTATACCTTATCTTCGTCACTTATAATGGCTGCTTTGCTGTATGGACGCATCACATAGGATTTAAGAGGGAAGGTTTAATCTGCAATAATTACATAAGGAATCTCCATTGCTGGTAGTAGCTCTTTGTGTTTTGGAACGGCGTATTTGTTGCTTTCAAATCTTTTCCCCATCTCAGATCGCTCAAAAGTTCCTCTATCGCTAGTTTTGCCGTAAGCTCCAACGTCAACAAGCGTGAATTTGTAATTTGCATCTACCAAAGCCAATAAAACAATGGAATATATTCCTTTGTAATTATAGTACAATGAACCAGCACCAGCTGGACATCGGATTTGAACGTGCTTGCCGTCCAAAGCTCCTATGCAGTGTGGATAATTCCACTTCTCATCATAATCCTTGGCTATCTGTTCCCATTCATCTTTGTTTGGTTCTGGCATGTAGATCTGTCGTAGAGTTTTCCAAATTACCTCACAACACTAACTATTTCTCCAATAGTTAAAAATCCAATCCGAAAAGAAAAACCCAATGTTCTGTAAGAATTGCCAGTTGCCAAGTACCTGTGAACAGTGAAAAAAAGCCCATTTATTGAATTACTAATCTTCACGTTTTCCTTTGGCAACTAAGCGACCTTTGTCTTTGAGCGCCAAAGGAGAATAAATAAATAACTAAGAGATAACTATGGTGCGTTTAAAATTACTTACGACTTTTGACAGTTCGGTACGGAGTGAGTGGAGGGGAGTGTTGTTGCCAACGCGTGCCAGCAGGCGGCGATATCGCCACGCCTAAGAGGAGCCGGCCGCCAGGTAAACATTCTTTAGCGGTGTAGAAACGACAATAATGAAAAGAGAACGTTCTTTGGCGGCAAAGAAGCAATTGTGGTAGTGTTTACCTACGGCCTGGTGACGGGAATGCCTTACAGGCCGACACCGGTGGCGGCTCGGGGGGAAAGCCTTGCTCGCCATTGGTGTTGCCTGGGTAACGGAGTCACGTCACCTCCGGCAGGCCAAACATCAAAATTCGCAACTAATTTTAAACGCACTATGAAGACTAGCCTAGAATTCTAAACTAATTTCTCTGTTCTAGGTAATGAATGTAAAGACAACTGGAATAAACTGCGGAATGCGTACATCCAGCCTAAACACTGTAGAACCACAAAATCAGGTCAGGCAGCAATGAGTTTGAGCAAATGGAAATTTGAAGATGAAATGGCTTTTTGAATCCAACTCACGTAACAAGGAAAACTCGAGGAAATGCGGAAGAAAGCCCCAATAATGAAGATTATGATGGAACACGAGAAGAAACTGGCTTATGTCCGATTCATGAAACAGACTCACAAGTGGCCTCGTCAGAAAGTTCCCAATCCAATCCACCAAGAAACGATCGGGGGGGGGGGGGGGAAGGGGGGGGAAAGCCTGGCTCGCCATTGGTGTTGCCTGGGTAACGGAGTCACGTCACCTCCGGCAGGCCAAACAACAAAATTCGCAACAAATTTTAAACACACTGTAAAGACTAGCCTAGAATTCTAAACTAATTTCTCTGTTCTTGGTAATGAATGTAAAGACAACTGGAATAAACTGCGGAATGCGTACATCCAGCTTAAACACCGTAGAACCACAAAATCAGGTCAGGCAGCAATGAGTTTGAGCAAATGGAAATTTGAAGATGAAATGGCTTTTTGAATCCCACTCTCGTAACAAGGAAAACTCGAGGAAATGCGGAAGACAGCCCCAATAATGAAGATTATGATGGAACACGAGAAGAAACTGGCTTATGTCCGATTGATGAAACAGACTCACAAGTGGCCTCGTCAGAAAGTTCCCAATCCAATCCACCAAGAAACGATATGCTGAAAATTGCAGTCCCTACGGCGGAGGCCATCGACAATCCCACTGCTAATGTATCAGATTTTCCAACAACTTTTACTCAACGTTCAGCGAAGCCCGTAAAGCCTTATGTTGGAAAAAAACGTTTGTCGCCATCCGTACAAGAAATGGTTAAAATAATGAAAGACAATCAACGCTTGCGCTCCCAAGTACTTCTTCAAAGTGCACACGCTACATCAAGTGACAACGTGGGCAATGAATGCGAACTTTTTTTCCTCAGCATGGCGAAACATGAGAAACAATTGCGTCCTGATGAGAAAATTAGAGTGAAAATGGAAGTGAACAACATTGTTTTGGGAGCAGCGTTGCAAGCAGCACGTGGGAGCTCATTTCAGGTGAACCCTGGTTACCACAGTACTCTTAATGCAAATCCGTCATCATTCTATCAATCCTCCTCAACACCGTCTCCTTACAATCTGAACACAGATTGGACTGCTCAACGAACTCAACGTTGTCCTACACTTGGTGAGAGAAACACCAAGAAAACTTTTCTAATTTGTAATTACCTTTCTGATGTATAATGAAACGCACTTTGTGAAAAGAAAATCAATAAAAATTCCAAAATGTCTCTGTGATAATTTTTTTCACTCCCAGATATATAATACAATAAAGTATTAGCACTTGTTGTTGTTGTGGTCTTCAGTCCTGAGACTGGTTTGATGCAGCTCTCCATGCTACTCTATCCTGTGCAAGCTTTTTCATCTCCCAGTACCTACTGCAACCTACATCCTTCTGAATCTGCTTAGTGTATTCATCTCTTGGTGTCTCTCTACGATTTGTACCCTCCACGCTGCCCTCCAATACTAAATTGGTGATCCCTTGATGCCTCAGAACATGTCCTACCAACCGATACCTCCTTCTGGTCAAGCTGTGCCACAAACTCCTCTTCTCCCAATCCTATTCAATACTTCCTCATTAGTTATGTGATCTACCCATCTAATCTTCAGCATTCTTCTGTAGCACCACATTTCGAAAGCTTCTATTCTCTTCTTGTCCAAACTATTTATCGTCCATGTTTCACTTCCATACATGGCTATGCTCCATACAAATACTTTCAGAAATGATTTCCTGACACTTAAATCTATACTCGATGTTAACAAATTTCTCTTCTTCAGAAACGCTTTCCTTGCCATTGCCAGTCTACATTTTATATCTTCTCTACTTCGACCATCATCAGTTATTTTGCTCCTCAGATAGCAAAACTCCTTTACTACTTTAAGTGTCTCATTTCCTAATCTAATTCCCTCAGCATCACCCGACTTAATTCGACTACATTCCATTATCCTCGTTTTGCTTTTGTTGATGTTCATCTTATATTCTCCTTTCAAGACGCTATCCATTCCATTCAACTGCTCTTCCAAGTCCTTTGCTGTCTCTGACAGAATTACAATGTCATCGGTGAACCTCAAAGTTTTTATTTCTTCTCCATGGATTTTAATACCTACTCCGAATTTTTCTTTTGTTTCCTTTACTGCTTGTTCAATATACAGACTGAATAACACCGGGGAGAGGCTACAACTCTGTCTTACTCCCTTCCCAACAACTGCTTCCCTTTCATGTCCCTCGACTCTTATAACTGCTATCTGGTTTCTGTACAAATTGTAAACAGCCTTTCGCTCGCTGTATTTTACCCCTGCCACCTTTAGAATTTGAAAGAGAGTATTCCAATCAACATTGTCAAAAGCTATCTCTAAGTCTACAAATACTTTCCTTAATCTTTCTTCTAAGATAAGTCGTAAGGTCTGTATTGCCTCACGTATTCCAGTATTTCTACAGAATCCAAACTGATCTTCCCCAAGGTCGGCTTCTACTAGTTTTTCCATTCATCTGTAAAGAATTCGTGTTAGTATTTTGCAGTTGTGGCTTATTAAACTGATTGTTCGGTAATTTTCACATCTGTCAACACCTTCTTTCTTTGGGATTGGAATTATTATATTCTTCTTCAAGTCTGGGGTATTTCATACATCTTGCTTACCAGATGGTAGAGTTTTGTCAGGACTTGCTCTCCCAAGGCCGTCAGTAGTTCCAATGGAATGTTGTCTACTCTGGGGGCCTTTTTTCGACTCAGGTCTTTCAGTGCTCTGTCAAACTCTTCACGCAGTATAGTATCTCCCATTTCATCTTCATCTACATCCTCTTCCATTTCCATAATATTGTCCTCAAGTACATCGCCCTTGTATAGACCCTCTATATAGTCCTTCCACCTTTCTGCATTCCCTTCTTTGCTTAGAACTGGGTTTCCATCAAAGCTCTTGATGTTCATACAAGTGGTTCTCTCACCTTCAAAGGTCTCTTTAATTTTCGTGTAGGCAGTATCTATCTTACCCCTAGTGAGATAGTCCTCTACATCCTTACATTTGTCCTCTAGCCACCCCTGCTTAGCCATTTTGCACTTCCTGTCGATCTCATTTTTGAGACGTTTGTATTCCTTTTTGCCTGCTTCATTTATTTCTTTTTTTCTCCTTTCATCAATTAAATTCAATATTTCTTCTGCTACCCAAGGATTTCTATTAGCCCTCGTCTTTTTACCTACTTGATCCTCTGCTGTCTTGACTACTTCATCCCTCAGAGCTACCCATTCTTCTTCTACTGTATTTCTTTCCCCCATTCCTGTCAATTGTTCCCTTATGCTCTCCCTGAAACTCTGTACAACCTCTGGTTCTTTCAGTTTATCCAGGTCCCATCTCCTTAAATTCCCACCTTTTTGCAGTTTCTTCAGTTTTAATCTACAGGTCATAACCAAAAGATTGTGGTCAGAGTCCACATCTGCCCCTGCACTTACCTCAAGCAAACTGCAAGTCGTATCTCCGTCGGAATGCTTTCCCTGAGTTGAGTGGAGCGTTTTTCTATTATCGGACCAACCAAGTTCAGTAGATGGTAGAATGCAGTTTTTGTCATTCTGTAATACCACTTAAACCGCTCTTCATCTTCTATTAGTTGAGGCATTAAATTTTGGAACTCCCCAAATTCGTCTCGCCCCATATTGATAGGATGCACCCATTCTCTAGACGAGCAAATGGATGCAATACACAGAGCAGCCATTTCTTCTTCTTCTTCTTCCAGCATGTCAAAAACACGCAATACATTCATGGTTGCAGGTTCAAAACAAACCGTCAGAAAATACAATACAGACGAAGTAGTTGTTTCGTGCTGCTATACGTCAGGCCAATGTGAACACAGCTTCATGTCTGACGTGGTCCCACGATGCCTGACGTGACGTGGGAACACGTCACGCCAGAGTAGTCTGTGTTCACCTTTAGGCACGTACGTATCATTTATGCCAAAAACATTCAGACATTCGACTTCAGTGATTTGGAGGAGTACATGGTCGAAGTTATGCCAGATATCTCACAGAGTGCAGCACTGACAAAAGTTTTTCGGATAATATTTTTAAAAAGCAGTTTCACTAACATGTCATAATTAACGGGGTATTAATGGACATTCATGTAATACAGAGTAAATACGCATTTTGGCACCTGTTATTGTCAACAATGTCTGTACCTTCATTGCATGAAGAACACATGGCAAATGTATGTTCCGTTGCAGGTGGCTCAGTGCAGCGGAGGGTGTCGGTACTACAAGGTCGCATAGTCAACGGCGTCGAAGCCGCACCTGGGGAGTTCCCTCATCAGGTGAGTACTAATACCAAAGAAGCTGGCCAAATGCCTGGCAGTGTAACTTACAAGCGCTAAAAAGAGGAAATTCATATGGCGCAGACTGAGATCCTTATTGCTAGTTATTTTTCTACAGTGCAACTTCCCACTAACAATCTGATTTTTTCCATCATAAACGATTTTTTTGAAAGCCTGCGACTGTGAAAACACTGGGTTTGTCTATAAATAACTTTTCTGCTATACACGAAAATCGTGACTGGTAGCGGAAAAGTTATTTATAAGCATCCCCAGTAACACTTCTACCCATTGGTGAATCTCTCCGTTACTCAGAAACGAGTAAGAAAATTTCTCAGCTACCTGTAGGTATACATCCCGTACAGCAAAACTCTTTGGAACTCCAATGTTGGTAGCAATGTTGGTACGCTCTGTAGATTGCAACCGAATGTTTGTAGTAAAATAACTAGAAACCATTGGTAAAGTCTGATGTCCAAAACAGTAGAACGCTGGTGAGCGAGAATTCAAGTGAGCAGAAATTCTTCCCTGCTTATAGAGCTTCCACACATATAGCAATTTAGAGAGAGCTTCTGTTATTTCCAGAGGTTTTTTCTTAATGTAGGTCTAGTAGCTATGTATCTCTTGGGAACAGTTAAGAAGAGAAACATGGAAAGAACGTGGAATGAATTAAGAAACTGTGTCAAATGATGCACTCTTACACTGTCCAACGTGTCTCAGAATCTGATGGAGTTGGGACATGTGGAAGTACTGACGACGACCCGTCCATTTGGTGGAGCTGTTAAGCACAGGAACGCCGTTAGTATTATTCGAGAGGTGTAGGCTATGAAGCAGCATCGGGTTTAAGCCTCCCCCTTCTTTGCTTTCCATTTTTAGCACACATTTAAGCAACACGTAACAGGGGCGCACCAAAGTGATGCAAACCACACAGAAGCACACCTTACTCTTCATAACAGGTCGTGGAAGACCTACCTCAGGAGCTACAGTGGCAGAGCGCTTGGGGGAAAATTTGCCAGCCATAGAATGGGAGTGTTATACTATCATATATAATACCGGAGACAAGGACTTTTGTGAGAGTGTTCTGAGTACTTCTTCGAAAACTGCTTCGAGCAGATAGAGAACTAGTTCGCGCAGGCAAGTTTTCGAATCGGTTAACGTGGGGGAGGGCATTAGAGATTGGAAGGCAGTGATTGTATCAATGACTACAGGCCTTATAAAGATAAGAAAGTTGGAAAAACGTAGCTTAGCAAGAGCAATAATTGCACAGTATTTGGGCGTCCTACATGAGATGTTCAGCTTGCCATTGTGGCCGAGCGGTTCTAGGCGCTTCAGTCCCGAACGGCGCTGCTCCTACGGTCACAGGTTCGAATCCTGCCTCGGGCATGGATGTGTATAATGTCCTTAGGTTAGTTAGGTGTAAGTAGTTCTAAGTCTAGGGGACAGATGACCTCAGATGTCACATAGTGGTTAGAGCCATTTAAACCATTTTGAGATATTCAGCTGCGAGAACGATGATGTGGAGCAAAACTAGATTAAATTCGACAGAATTGTACAATGCGCCTTCGCCCAATATGTGCTGGGCAAGCGTGTGATGTATTGGAAAGACCCGTAGAGGCTCATTTGCCATAGTTTCATCACAGATAGAAGTGTAAAGACCAGTTGACAAACAGAAGCTGAACGAAGCCAAAATGAGCGCAAGGAGAGGAATGCAAGAAATATTCAGTGAAATATAAGATAACATTTTGCTAACAGATCTGCAAAAACTTCGAGGCAGATTAAAACTGTGTGCCAGGCCAAGACTCGATCTCGGGACCTTTGCCTCAGGCGGTAGAGCACTTGCCCACGAAAGGCAAAGGTCCTGAGCTCGAGTCTCGGTCCAACACACAGTTTTAATCTGCAAGTAAGTTTCATATCAGCGCACACTCCATTGCAGAATGAAAATTTCATTCTAGATCTGAAAAAATCGTTCCCACTTGCGAGAAGCGTTGTCAGGCAGATGCACATAATTATAGTCCTAAATCGCTGATGCCACTTTGTAGCAGAATTATGAAACATGTGCTATACTTCCGTATTATGACATTTTTGGAGAATAAAGATCTCCTATACAAAAATCAACACGTGCTCCATAAATAGAGGTGCTGTGAAACACACCGTTGTTCGTCCACGATATCAATGGTACAGTAGTCATATGCACCTAAGTTGACGCCTTGTTTGTTGGCTTCCCGAAAGCATTCTTTGCAGTTCAGCGCTGTTCTATAGTGAACAAAAGACGAGCTTACCGAGTGTCGGATAATATTGTGATTCAATTCAGAATTCCCTGCCAGCTTTAACCCAACACATTGTTGTTAACGAGACGAAATCGACGGACGCAAAGGTAAATTCGGCAGTAAGTCCTCACGCGGAGGTTCATTGGCAGTCGTTCCTCCCACGCGGCATTCGCGAGTGGAACAGGAAGGGCCAAAATGATGGTTACACAGGAATTTCCCTCCGCCACATACCGTAACGTGGCTTACTGTAGATGTTGAGCCTTCAAAACTACCTGCGCATGAAACCTGCTCAGTGCGAGAAAGAAGTGAACATTTGGATTATGTTGGATGTCTTTTTTTTCTGTCTGTAGCAGCTGGGAGGATGTAATACTTTGTGTTTCAGGTGTCGCTGCGGGCCAAAGGATATCACCAGTGTGGCGCCTCCATCCTGAACGAGAACTGGCTGGTCACAGCAGCCCACTGCGTCGAAGTGTGAGTAGTTCGTCAAGTATGTAAAATATACCGATTAGTGCCATATTCCCAGAGAGAATCGTCCATTAAGCGCAGGACGCTGTTGGCACCACATTATCTGTTTTTTCAACATTATTGTTTGAAACGCCTGCACTAGCAGGGCAGAGCGGATTAGGTTGTGGAAAGGGAAACTTTACTTATCAACACACAGTACTACAACATGGATACAAAACACTGTAATTGATCTCCCTTGATTAAATTTAGATCGGCTGTAGATCACACTCAAAATCGAAGGGACAAGGCCTAAGCAAGAAATTGAATTACAAGGTCCATCTGGAGGTTTCACCCAAAAATATTTTCTAAATCTTCAATCTAAACAGACTGAAGGCCCTAGAAATTTAATTTAAATGGAACTTGGCTGGAGGCCGCATATTAAGCAATAAGGAGAGTTACAATCAAAAGGCAGAAGGCCCTATCTTAAAACATTGTTGCCCGTGGGAATGTCCCAAAGGTACAATCAGAATCAAACGAAGAAATGCAAACAGTTGAGGCTCGATAGTAGGTTAGGTGACGACTCAACATGCATGTCCAAGATCTGTGGGCGACGAACTTCGTAGCACTCGCAAGCAGCACCTCACACTCCAACCGCGCGTGCACGCCGCCAGCGGCGCCGGTCCTACTTCGTGCAACGGGGACTTCTTTGCTGCTCCACGTCAACCGCCCGACGAGTCACACACCGCCAGCCGGTAACTATATCCGCCACACCAAAGATAGTACAGCAGAACTAGTATTGATGTCCGCCACTCGTGGTCTCGCGGTAGCGTTCTCGCTTCCCGAGAACGGGGTCCAGGGTTCGATTCCCGGCGGGGTCTAGGATTTTCACCTGCCTCGAGATGACTGGGTGTTGTGTCGTCTTCATCATCATCATTCATCCCCATTACGGTCGGAGGACGGCAACGGTAAACCACCTCCATTAGGACCTTACCTAGTACGACGATGCGGGTCTCCCGCATCGTTCCCCTACGCTCTGTAAAGAAGCATGGGACTTCATTTCCATTTCACTAGTATTGATACACGCTGTTGCTGCCACTCACAGAGAGGACAGCAACATTATCGCGAAAATTGCAGGAGATATAAAACCACTGGACTGCAACCAAGGTTTAACCCAAGACAAGCATGACTTGAGCCAGCCACGGCTCAACCTCCCCCCTCAAACTGAATTCCGCGGGGGGGGGGGGGGGGGAGGGGGACTCAACCCCCGGACTACCTGAACTTATCTTGGCTAAGGTGAACGCGATACTGCTTAACCGAGCAGTTATCCTTTACCAACAGATTCACCGGGCCTAAAATATGCACGATGATGCAACGCCCCAGAAAACGAGCAGTAAATTTACTCAGATTTCCGACACGCACCTGCCTGCTGGAGAAATTACGGACATAGGCCTGATCTCCTGGCCTCCCCCTAAAGGTTCCCCAATTACGACTGCAACGCTCAGCTTGTTTATTATGGGCCCTGAGTATATTACGTCTGGCACGGTTCCAGTTTTCCTTGATGACGTGAGAACTAATATCCGCCGGAAGTAGATCTTGAATTCCCCACAAGTTCGAAAGAGGGGAAGTAAAAGGATAGGAACGGATTAAGGAGGTGGGCGTAGCTCTCAAAGCTTCATGACTGGCAGTATTAAAGGCAAAATTAAGCCAAGGAAGACTAGAGTCCCATTTACTAGGCGTTTCCTGATGATAAATAATCAACGCGGATTTAAGATTTCGGTTAATTCTCTCCGCAAAAGATCCCTGCGGATAATACGGTGTAGTACCTTGATATGCTTGGCACCGTTCTGAAAACAGGACGCCTTGAAAGGAGCCGAAAGAAAGTTTGGAGCATTATCACTAACAAGTTACTTAGGTGGGCCAAAAACGCTGAACGCGTTAGTTAAATGAGATATAGTGGTGGTAGCGGTGAGATTACGGCTCGGAAGGAGCCAAGTAAATCTGGAGAACGCATGGATGATAACTAGCACATATCGATGACCTTTCTTAGTACGAGGCAAAGGTCCTAGGTAATAAATATAATGTTTGTACATAGGACAGGACTCACGCTCAGAACTCAACAAACCCTGTTGAAGAGCATTCTTGGGTTTGGCTACATTACACAAGCGACATTGGGATACCATCTCTCTCACATCCCTGTCCATGGAGGGCCAAGTTAAATGCTCCATGATTTTTTGGAGAGTCCTATGAGTTCCTAAGTGACCATCCACCAGCGAATCATGAAAGTAACGAAAGACCAGGCGCACCAAAGCTACTGGCAAACAGATCTTGCACTCCTTAGCATCCCCAGCCCCCTTACAGAGAATACCACTCTTAACAACATACTCATCCAACAGCTCTCCCATCAACAGGCGTTGCTTAATCGGGCCCCAAATAGGATCCCGATCCTGACCTTGAGTGACATCATCGAACAACAGGGGAATTTCACCCAACACAATACAATTAAGACTGTCTCCCTCTATTTCCCGGGTTCCCTCACTAGGAGTAGATTCGGCGAACATCCCGCTGAGGACATCCGCAAGGATATTTTTAAAGCCTCTCACGTGTTTAACTTCAAATTGAAATGCCGAAATGCTCACCGCCCACCTGGTAATACGGCCAGTTTTACGCGGCCTGGCCAACACCCAGCTCAAAGGCTGATTGTCGGTTTCTAGCTGAAAACCCCGATTTTCAAGGTAGAAGCGGTACTTCTCCAACGCGAACAAAACGGCCAACACCTCGCAGTCGTAGACGGAGTACTTAAGTTCGGCACCAGTTAACCGACGAGACGCGTAAGCCTATGGCTGCCTCTGCCGTTCGAACTCCTGGAGGAGAACAGCTGAAATACCAGCATTAGATGCGTCAGTTTGGACAGTAAACCTTTTATGAAAGTCTGGTACTCAGAGGACCGGAGGATTGGATATGGCTGCCTTAATGTGCTCGAAGACAGCCTCGTGGGCGGGTCCCCATTCATAACGCACGCCCTTCCGGCGCAATTCGTTCAAGGGTGCCACCAGCTGAGCAAAATTTGGGACAAAACGCCTAAAACAGTTCGCCATGCCTATGAACCTAGCAATTCCGCGCTTATCAGTAGGCGGAGGCAAAGCCCGTAAGTCCTTGGTTCGCTCTTGGTCGATGCGAATACTCTGACCCGAGACTATGTGACTTAAGAAGGACACCTGCTGCCTGGCTAACGTCATCTTACTAAGTTTAACAGGTAACCCGGCTCCCTGTAATCTCAGAATAACTTGCTGGATATGATCCAAATGGTCCTGAAACGAACGGCTACAGATAACTAAGTCGTCCAAATAATTATACACACAGACTAACTTCAAGTCGCCAAGGATATTATCCAGAAAACGAGTGAGAACCGTCGCAACGGTTGCTAGACCAGAAGGAATTCTATTAAACTCAAATTCCAATCAGTACAAACAGCGGTAACATGTTTACATTCTCCAGCTACTCTGATAATAGGCCTGGTTCAAATCAAGAACAGTAAACCAATTAGCGGCGGAAAACCGAGTGAAAAAAATTATGCAGATCAGGCAGGGGCACCGATTCGAGGACAAGCTTAATGTTCAAACGGCGGTAGTCAATCACAGGTCTAAAATTGCGCCCCTGATCCTTACGAACAAGGAATAAGGGGGAAGCACAAGCAGATGTAGAAGGCCTAATCACTCCTCGTTCGAGCACTTGCGATATTTTAGCCTTGAGTATCTACACCTTAGGGGGTGAGAGGTGATATGGGGACTGCCTGACCAGAATATCGTCGGATAGACGGATATGATAACTAAGAACATTAGTAATCCCTAAGAAGCTGAGGACAACTGTGTAACAAATCCCGTAATTGAGAAGCCTGATGCGGCGAGAGATGGGTAAGCTCAAACTCATCAGACAGCGCCTCAATGGCCAATGCGCCGACATTTCGATGCGCAATACGTTTAGCGCACTCACAGAAACCAAACTTCTCCACAGGAGCGAACTTAAGGAAAAAGGTGTGCCCAGAATAATCCAAGACTAACCCACCCCAAAATTAGATCAACCGGCAGTTCCTTAACCAAAGCCAATGACGTAGGCCAGGAAAAATCCCCCACAGATATAGTCCCTCGGACCCAATCGTGCAGAGGCAACACTTGGCCGTTGGTCACCCGACATCTCTGCACCGGAGACGGGACCGACCGAAGTTTTGTAAGATGCCCAAATTCCAAAAACCACTCGAAGCTCAATAATGAAAAGGATCTACCAGAATCCAAAAGAGCACAAATCGGTTCGCCATCTAGTCAAGAACAAATGTTAGGTAAGGGTGTTGATGAGGGAGCGACAACACGGGTACGCCAGGGTCTAAAGGCTCGATCCCCAGGTCGCTACCCAGCCTGGAGTCATTCATTGGCTCTTGGTGCGCGAGACTGAATGCAAAAGCGCACCAAATGAGCCGTACTGCCGCACCTGAAACAACGCCGGGGTTCCCTTCTAATGACTTCAGCGGATGTAGAGACTTGGGAACCAGCACCCACGCCGACCGTTGTGCCCGAGCGGTTCTAGGCGCTTCAATCCGGAACCGCGCGACTACTACGGTCGCAGGTTCGAATCCTGCCTCGGGCATGGATGAGTGTGATGTCCTTAGGTTAGTTAGGTTTAAGTAGTTCTAAGTTCTAGGGGACTGATGACCTCAGTAGTTAAGTCCCGTAGTGCTCAGAGCCATTTGAGCCAACCAGCACCCACGGCCTGCCCCTTAACTTCGTGACGTACATCGTTCCCAAGTGGCAATGCCTATATTGCTACAACCGCGTCACGGAGCTCTTCCCAGGTTGAAGGCTGCTTGTGGAAGACAAAATGCGACTTATCAGCCTGGCGCGTTCCCCTAAGAACAATAGACACCTATTCTTGTTCAGGCAAATCAATTAACATGGCCAAGGAGGCCGTCTGACTATATCGACATACTGATGTAACTGCTCCTCATCGCGCTGCACTTCCCAAACGTAACGACACTCAAGCTGTTTTCGAACTCCTTTGGTCAACCTCTGCCTAATCACAAGCTCCCTCAATTGCTGTAAGGAGAACCCTTCTGCCATGGCTCGCTAGAGGAGGTTCTGCAACTCACCTCTAGTCAGCGGATACAAGAGTGACAAAATTACTTGGTGCGGAACGCGAAAGTCAGCCATCGTGTTGTTCAAGGCGAACCAACAACCATAATAATTTCGCGACCTGTTCAAGTCACTACAAAACTAATTCAGTAATATCTCGGAAGAAATACGCCAGAGGATTAGGCAACTTGGCAAATATTGCGTCTAACTTGACAGAGGATGTAACAGCACCACCCCTGGGCAGGCTGTCGCCCTCTTCCTAACACAGCAAGTCCCGCTCTTCAATCCTCTTCCCATACAACTCTTAACACTTCAGCGTAAACTGTAATGCGCTAAGCAAAGCTCCCAACTTAACTGCTAGTTTTTTGTGATGATCTTCCAAGGCTAACATGCCTAGTTAAATGCATTAACTGCACCCGCACCCTATCCAGCTAACTGTCACTAGATTGGGTTCCTTCCAAAACACAAATAGTGTCCTCAAGGCCTCTAACCGCCAGCGTGACGTCAATCCGATGGAGAATGGCAGCGCGCAAACGGGCCACTAAACCCGGAACACCTTCAATAGGTTGGCGACTTATTGCCAAAAATCAAAAATGGCTCTGAGCACTATGCGACTTAACTTCTGAGGTCATCAGTCGCCTAGAACTTAGAACTAATTAATCCTAACTAACCTAAGGACATCACACACATCCATGCCTGAGGCAGGATTCGAACCTGCGACCATAGCGGTCGCTCAGTTCCAGACTGTAGCGCCTAGAACCGCACGGCCACTCCGGCCGGCGACTTACTGCCAACTCATAAACAAGATGGTCCTTCCTCAGCGGGTCGATCCCTGGACACTGTCTGACAGCCATTAGAATAGATCTGATACAATCAACAACCAAAAAAATATGGTGCCACAGGACAGAAACAAGGGAGAAACTGACAGTAACTGGAATGGCAAGTACAAATGCGACCACGCGCTGCTACCAGTGAAACACCAGCGCTAGCAGGACAGAGCGGATTAGGTTGTGGAAAGGGGCCAAAATGATTTCCTGTCAGTTGCACTCAACATGTTGTTGTTGTTGTGGTCTTCAGCCCAGAGACTGGTTTGATGCAGCTCTCCATGCTACTCTATCCTGTGCAAGCTTCTTCATCTCCCAGTACCTACTGCAACCTACATCCTTCTGAATCTGCTTAGTATATTTATCTCTTGGTCTCCCTCTACGATTTTTACCCTCCACGCTCCCCTCCAATACTAAATTGGTGATCTCTTGATGTCTCAGAACATGGCCTACGAACCGATTCTTTCTTCTAGTCAAGTTGTGCCACAAATTTCTCTTCTCTCCAATTCTAGTCAATACCTCCTCATTAGTTATGTGATCTACCCATCTAATCTTCAGCATTCTTCTGTAGCACCACATTTCGAAAGCTTCGATTCTCTCCTTGTCCAAACTATTTATCGTCCATGGCTACACTCCATACAAATACTTTCAGAAACGACTTCCTGACACTTAAATCTATACTCGTTGTTAACAAATTTCTCTTCTTCAGTAACGCTTTCCTTGCCATTGCCAGTCTACATTTTATATCCTCTCTACTTCGACCATCATCAGTTATTTTGCACCCCAAATAGCAAAACCCCTTTACTACTTTAAGTGTCTCATTTCCTAATCTAATTCCGGCAGCATCACCCGACTTAATTCGACTACATTCCATTATCCTCGTTTTGCTTTTGTTGATGTTCATCTTATATCCTCCTTTCAAGACAATGTCCATTCCGGTAAACTTCTCTTCCAGATACTTTGCTGTCTCTGAAAGAATTACAATGTCATCGGCGAACCTAAAAGTTTTTATTTCTTCTCCATGGATTTTAATATCTACTCCGAATTTTTCTTTTGTTTCCTTTACTGCTTGCTCAATATAAAGATTGAATAACATCGCGGATAGGCTACAACCCTGTCTCACGCCCTTCCCAACCACTGCTTCCCTTTCATGTCCCTTGACTCTTATAACTGCCATCTGGTTTCTGTACAAATTGTAAATAGCCTTTCGCTCCCTGTATTTTACCCCTGCCACCTTCAGAATCTGAAAAAGAATATTCCAGTCAACATTGTCAAAAGCTTTCTCTAAGTCTACAAATGCTAGAAACGTACGTTTGCCTTTCCTAAATCTATCTTCTAAGATAAGTCGTAGGGTCAGTATTGCCCCACGTATTCCAACATTTCTACGAATTCCGAACTGATCTTCGCCGAGGTCGGCTTCTACCAGTTTTTCCATTCGTCTGTAAAGAATTCGCGTTAGTATTTTGCAGCCGTGACTTATTAAATTGATAGTTCGGTAATTTTCACATCTGTTAACACCTGCTTTCTTTGGGATTGGAATTATTATATTCTTCTTGAAGTCTGAGGGTATTTCGCCTGTCTCATACAACCTGCTCACCAGATGGTAGAGTTTTGTCAGGACTGGCTCTCCCAAGGCTATCAATAGTTCTAATGGAATGTTGTCTACTCCCGGGGCCCTGTTACGACTTGGGTCTTTCAGTGCTCTGTCAAACTATTCACGTTGAATCATATCTCCCATTTCATCTTCATCTACATCCTCTTCCATTTCCATAATATTGTCCTCAGATACATCGCCCTTGAATATACCCTCTATATAATTCTTCCACTTTTCTGCTTTCCCTTCTTTGCTTAGATCTGGGTTTCCATCTGAGCTCTTGATATTCATAAAAGTGCTTCTCTTTTCTCCAAAGGTCATTTTAATTTTCCTGTAGGCAGTATCTATCTTACCACTAGTGATATATGCCTCTACATCCTTACATTTGTTCTCTAGCCATCCTTGCTTAGCCACCTTGCACTCCTGTCAATCTCATTTTTGAGACGTTTGTATTCCTTTTTGCCTGCTTCATTTACTGCATTTTTATATTGTCTCCTTTCATCAATTAAATTCAATATTTCTTCTGTTACCCAAGGATTTTGTAGGTATAACCCTGTATTCATCTGACCAGATGTATTGTTCCTCCTGCCACCGAACTTCACTAATTCCCACTATATCTAACTTTAACCTATCCACTTCCCTTTTTTAAGTTCTCTAATCTACCTGCCCGATTAAGGGATCTGATATTCCACGTTCCGATGCGTAGAACGCCAGTTTTCTTTCTCCTGATAACGATGTCCCCTTGAGTATTTCGCGCCCGGACATCCGAATGGGGGCCTATTTTACCTCCGGAATATTTTACCGAAGAGGACGCCATCATCATTTAACCATACAGTAAAGCTGCATGCTCTCGGGAAAAATTACGGCCGTAGTTTCCCCTTGCTTTCAGTCGTTCGCAGTATCAGGACAGCAAGGCCGTTTTGTTCAGTGTTAGAAGGTCAGATCAGCCCGTCATCCAGACTGTTGCCCCTGCAACTACTGAAAAGGCTGCTGCCCCTCTTCAGGAACCACACGTTTGTCTGGCCTCTCAACAGATACCCCTCCGTTGTGGTTGTACCTACGGTACGGCCATCTGTATCGCTGAGGCACACAAGCCTCCCCACCAACGGCAAAGTCCATGGTTCATGGGGAAGGGGGGGGGGGCACTCAACATACAAGCTTTATTTATCAACACACAGTATTACAACAAGGATGCAAAACACTAAAATCTTTAATCGACCTCCCTTGATTGGCTGTAGGCCACACTCAAAATCCAAGACACAAGGCCTAAGCAAGAAATTGAATTACGAGGTTCTTCTGGAGGTTCCACCCAAAAATATTTTCTGTATCTTCAGTCTAAACAGGCAGAAGGCCTTAGCAATTTAATTTAAATGGAACTTGGCTGGAGGTCGCATATTAAGCAACAAGGAGAGTTACAATCAAAAGGCAGAAGGCCCTATCCCAAAACATTTAAAGCAAAAGGGCAAGACAACAACATCAATTTAAGAGATATTAAAAAACAGCTGAAGGCCGCACATCAGCAAATAATTTTGGTATTTCATGAGTTGTAAAGATCCTGCAGCTGAATAGGAACAGCGCTCAAGTAAAAATAACCGTACGGTTTTACTAAAAAGTGAGAACGATGAAAAAATTTTACGTCATGTGGGGAACTATTGTACAGTTGTATCGAACCATTAGTAATGGAACTTTTGTAAGCCGATCTACTTATTGACAGGGTACGGTACTTTCATTTTTGCCTTATTACATGTGCACATATATTGAAGTTTTTATCTGTGTGTACTACAGACAGAACAACTTGATATGGACAAGGGAGGAAATATACGTTTTAATTGAGCTAATATAGGAATTTTACGCCCTTCCATTTCGTAAACAGTGTGAGTTACAAATCAGACACAGCCAACAACTGCCGCTGGAGCGCGTTGTGATCGCGTATACCACGTTGGGGTCCACGTACCGTATGCACTAGTCGCACCGTTTCTGAGCGATCAGCAGCTCGTTGAACTCGACACGCTCAGCTTTGATGTTCAAAAGCGCGGTCTGTGTGCCGACGGCTTTAGGAATGTCTGGGGCGACAGCCGGGCCGCATCAGCCGTGAGTCTACACCGCTCGGGGAGAAATCGAGCCGCAGCCGCAGCTCACATTAAAATTTGGAAATTTGTAGTAAGGTCGTATGGGACCAAACTGCTGAGCTCATCGACCCCTAAGCTTACACACTACTAACTTAAACTAACTTACGCTAAGGACGACAAACACACCCATGACCCGGAGGGAGAACTCGAACCCCCGACGGAGGCAGCTGCGAGGACCGTGACAAGGCGCCTTTGACCACGCGGCTACCCCGCGCGGCAGCTCACAGTACATACCGCCAATACCGAGCCGCCGCTGTAGCCGAGCGGTTCTGGCGCTTCATTCCGGAACCGCCGGTTCGAATCCTGCCTCGGGCATGGATGGGTGTGATGTCCTTAGGTTAGTTAGGTTTAAGTAGTTCTAAGTCTAGGGGACTGATGACCTCAGATGTTAAGTCCCATAGTGCTGAGAACCATTTTTTTTTAATACCGAGCCACTCACTGACGAACCTGATTTGTTCATGAGACCCAGAAAATATTAGATACACGCTCCCAGGTAGATGCCATTTTCCTTGACTTCCGAAAGGCGTTCGATACAGTTGCACACTGTCGCCTGATAAACAAAGTAAGAGCCTACGGAATATCAGACCAGCTGTGTGGCTGGATTGAAGAGTTCTAGTAAACAGAACACAGCATGTTGTTCTCAATGGAGAGACGTCTACAGACGTTAAAGTAACCTCTGGCGTGCCACAGGGGAGTGTTATGGGACCATTGCATTTCACAATATATATAAATGACCTAGTAGATAGTGTCGGAAGTTCCATGCGGCTTTTCGCGGATGATGCTGTAGTATACAGAGAAGTTGCAGCATTAGAAAATTGCAGCGAAATGCAGGAAGATCTGTAGCGGATAGGCACTTGGTGCAGGGAGTGGCAACTGACCCTTAACATAGACAAATGTAATGTATTGCGAATACATAGAAAGAAGGATCCTTTATTGGATGATTATATGATAGCGGAACAAACACTGGTAGCAGTTACTTCTGTAAAATATCTGGCAGTATGCGTGCGGAACGATTTGAAGTGGAATGATCATATAAAATTAATTGTTGGTAAGGCGGGTACCAGGTTGAGATTCATTGGGAGAGCCCTTAGAAAATGTAGTCCATCAACAAAGGAGGTGGCTTACAAAACACTCGTTCGACCTATACTTGAGTATTGCTCATCAGTGTGGAATCCGTACCAGGTCGGGTTGACGGAGGGGATAGAGAAGATCCAAAGAAGAGCGGTGCGTTTCGTCACAGGGTTATTTGGTAAGCGTGATAGCGTTACAGAGATGTTTAGCAAACTCAAATGGCAGACTCTGCAAGAGAGGCGCTTTGCATCGCGGTGTAGCTTGCTGTCCAGGTTTCGAGAGGGTGCGTTTCTGGATGAGGTATCGATTCCGGCAGTCGTTCTTCCCGCGAACCATACACGAGTGGAACAGGAAAGGGAGGTAATGACAGTGGCACGTAAAGTGCCCTCCGCCACACACCTTTGGGTGGCTTGCGGAGTATAAATGTAGAAATGTAGATGTAGATGACTGCTGCAAAAGTGTCGTTTATAGTTAGAGAAGACCAAAAACTAGTGGAAATGGTATTCGCGTTTCCGTGTACTTTTGACGTTGCCAGTGACTGATGACCTCAGAAGTTAAGTCCCATAGTGCTCAGAGCCATTTGAACGTAGCCAGTGCTGTTTATTAAGATCAAAACGTAAGAGACAGTGTTTGGAAGGAGACTGGAGAATCTGTTCAGAGATCACGTAAGAGTAATACTGTAGTCATTTTTTTAAAATTTTTGTTAGCAATGTGTACTACAATTACATCAAACTTTATACGACCAGAAATATCTGTTCTGAGGGGTAGTCCTAACCTGATTGTTTTGCCACGCTACCACCCCTGCGAGGCTGTTGAAATAGTTCATGTATAAATCTCGCAAGGGAAACCTTCTTTACTGGCAAAACCACCACTCCTAGCAAGTGGTATAAGATTATTCAAATGGTACAAATGGCTCTAAGCACTATGGGAATTAACATCTGAGGTCATCAGTCCCCTAGACTTAGAACTACGTAAACCTAACTAACCTAAGGACATTACAAACATCCATACTCGAGGCAGGATTCGAACCTGCGACCGTAGCAGCCGCGTGCTTCCGGACTGAAGCGCCTAGAACCGCTCGGCCATAGCGGCAGGCTATAAGATTATTATACAGGGTGATTCAGCTGCAGTGGGTGTTATGCAATCCACAACACCTTCAAAAACGACGTGCAAAATTTTCATATTTTCTTGCTCCACAAACAATCCTACATAAACCTATTTCGGTACAAACTTTATCTACATTAAATTTCCTGCAGAAAGGTCCTGTTCGGTTTTGCAGTAGGACTAATAGTTGGCGCATTGCAAGGAAAAGAACATGAAAATTTTGTTCGTAGTGTTGGAAGGCACTGTGAGTTGCATAAAACCCATAGGAAGGGGCAGCTGAATCACTCCTTATAATAGTGGCTGTTTTTCATCTGTATTATCATATGGCTTGCTGCTGCTCTCCAAGTATTCCTAAGCAGATTATGCAGACAACAAGTGACAATGATTAAATCCACTGTTATTTCAGGCTCTACAACAATCGATATATAAAAAACTCGTAAAATATCACTTAATAACGTAAAGATTTTTACAGACACAGTGCGAGAAACGGTAATTAAAAAGTGCTTTCTTATGGTCGACAATTGCAGCTGGCCGCGAATGTGGTTGCACTGAGCGGCAATGCCTCAGAACAGGCGGCAAAACGATGTCAGAATTAGGCAGTTTGCAAGGAAGTTGAAGCACAGCGCCACTTCTGAAATGTTGCCCTACATTATCCTTGTCAAAAATTCCACTGTCAGCTTCCTTTCTGTCAGAGCCTACATTTGTGAACATGAACGAGTAGCTAGCATCGACGATAGCAAGCAGCATAATGGGAAAAAAATGGTTTGCGATTACAGAACAGGGGCCCACTATTGGCAGAGGGAAATATTCGCACTTGTTTTCTATCGATACCTACAACATAATTTGGGAAATTCCACTTACGTTCAACTGCCTCAGACTTCGTCTTCAGATCATCAGATGAGTGTGCCTACTTAAAAAGAGTCTCTAATTTGTTTCTGAGTACTGACAGCGTGCTTTGTACTATTCCGTTGACGTAACGATATGATATTCTGAGTGGAAACGCTAACGATTTAAATGACTCTCTCGCTGTCGTGAACGTAAAAACAAAAAGATATTGAATTAAAGTTCAGTAAATAAGATCGAGGTGTACAGGGGATTGAAAATTATACGTAACTGTAATGTTTGATGTGGAATTGGATGCGACGTATTGAGTCACTAATAATCAACACTGACATATTCCACGTGAAGACTGTAAAAGAAGTTGGGGTGGTGGGGGGGATGTTAATGATATGTAACAGGAAACACATGTCCGGAAGAACAGACACCACGTATTCATATAATTGATTAACCTCGATGGGCTACGAATCGACCTTTTCAGTGCGGATGCACAAATACGAGGTGCATTCAAGTTCTAAGGCCTCCGATTTTTTTTCTCCGGACTGGAAATAGATAGAAACATGTGCATTGTTTTAAAATGAGGCCGCGTACATTGTCAATACGTCCCAGAGATGGCAGCACCGTACGGCAGATGGAATTTTACCGCCAGTGGCGAGAATGAGAACTGTTTTAAATACTTAAAATGGCGACGTTTTCCTTACTTGAACATCGTGCAATCATTCGTTTTCTGAATTTGCGTGGTGTGAAACCAATTGAAATTCATCGACAGTTGAAGGAGACATGCGGTGATGGAGTTATGGATGGGTCGAAAGTGCGTTCATGGGTGCGACAGTTTAATGAAGGCAGAACATCATGTGACAACAAACCGAAACAACCTCGGGCTCGCACAAGCCGGTCTGACGACATGATCGAGAAAGTGGAGAGAATTGTTTTGGGGGATCGCCGAATGACTGTTGAACAGATCGCTTCCAGAGTTGGCATTTCTGTGGGTTCTGTGCACACAATCCTGCATGACGACCTGAAAATGCGAAAAGTGTCATCCAGGAGGGTGCCACGAATGCTGACAGACGACCACACGGCTGCCCGTGCGGCATGTTGCCAAGCAATGTTGACGCGCAACGACAGCATGAATGGGACTTTATTTTCGTCGGTTGTGACAATGGATGAGACGTGGATGCCATTTTTCGATCCAGAAACAAAGCGCCAGTCAGCTCAATGGAAGCACACAGATTCACCGCCACCAAAATAATTTCGGGTAACCGCCAGTGCTGAAAAAATGATGATGTCCATGTTCTGGGACAGCGAGGGCGTAATCCTTACCCATTGCGTTCCAAAGGGCACTACGGTAACAAGTGCATCCTACGAAAATGTTTTGAAGAACAAATTCCTTGCTGCACTGCAACAAAAACGTCCGGGAAGGGCTGCGCGTGTGCTGTTTCACCAAGACAACGCACCCGCACATCGAGCTAACGTTACGCAACAGTTTCTTCGTGATAACAACTTTGAAGTGATTCCTCATGCTCCCTACTCACCTGACCTAGCTCTTAGTGACTTTTGGCTTTTTTTCAACAATGAAAGACACTCTCCGTGGCCGCACATTCACCAGCCGTGCTGCTATTGCCTCAGCGATTTTCCAGTGGTCAAAACAGACTCCTAAAGAAGCCTTCGCCGCTGCCATGGAATCATGGCGTCAGCGTTGTGAAAAATGTGTACGTCTGCAGGGCGATTACGTCCAGAAGTAACGCCAGTTTCATCGATTTCGGGTGAATAGTTAAAATTAGAAAAAAAAATCGGAAGCCTTAGAACTTGAATGAACTTCGTACTTCCGACCTCCTGCAGGAATGTCAAAGTAGCTAGCAGGAAGTACATGATAAGAAACTGCGGATAGATGGGCCTAGATGGGAGTGTGAGTCGGACGACAGGCGTGCCGAGACAGTACGCGCAGGTGCAATAAACCGTGTCCAGTGGTTAACGCACCTGACTACTAAGTGGGAGGTCCTGGGTTCGAATACCAGTCTGGCACACATTTTCTTTTGTCGCTGCTGATTTCGCTTAATGTCTCGATGCAGCTGACATCAGTAGCTCTCTTTTAGTTCCTTTCTCCCCCTCCACCTTCAGCTTACATATAAGACAAAAAAAGAACGAGTAACTGGATCTTCTGCTTCCAGTCAATGGAAATAGCCACTGGTTGATATGCTGACATTTCTTGGCAGAGTGTACAGTAAGAGAAAGATAGATATTGATCACCATTGTTAACTTTCACTCTAAATTATGAAATTGTAGTTTACTTCACTGGAATTAAACTGTTAATTTCATTTTACTTTAGAACATTCAGCTTTCTGATGTCAGCGTTTGGGAAGATCAAGATGATAAAATCATTGCAGTGGAGCATCCTTTGGCAGAGAAATGCCTTTCTTTCAAATAGTAAAACGCAGAAACGAAATGATAAAATTTTAGAACTTGAGGAAGCTAGGCGCAAAGAAAGAGAAGATATTGTTAAGAATAGATTACGAAGTCAGTTTATTTTCCGAAGTATAGTAATGTCCGTTAAAATAACTAAGACCAGACTTTTTCAAAGAGGCAAAAATGCCATTGCAGATGGTTTTCTATCTGAAAAATCGTGACGAACAAACTGCATATTCAGCATCCCCATGTGTTAATACTGGAACAAATTTGTCACCACACAATGAGGATTCTACAAACAACCATGCAGCTAAATGTAATTAAGCTCACAGAGTAATAAACACGAGTTCATTGTTAACGTTTGTCATTGTTCAACAATGAAAAAAATGTTACATAAACCACTGTACTTTTAAAAATATTTTGACTTTTCTTACCTTAGTGTTACGGCTAAATTTTCATCAGATATTATTGGATACAAATGTCAAACTGATGAACCCTTCCTAAGATCTTTTTATGACCAGTCCTAAAACGCAGTTAAGCTGGGTAATATTTAACCTGGAGAACCCACGGAACTTTTGTCGTAATTTAATAAATGATTATTGATAAGTGTTGTGAAGAAACCCTCATCAACCTCTTCGAAAAAACTGGGCTTGTTTCGGCTTTTCCAAGACACAACTGCCGGAATAGAAGGTCATCTTCTTCATCAGTTTCTTGGTAGTAAATACAACGAGAAATGGTGATCACACATTCTGAGAAACGTGCGTCTGCTTGCGCGAACTGTTCTCGACGGAGTTGCATGGTACTGGCACGTGGCGTGCTCGGGCGCGACGCTTGCGCCCGTGCCCACAAACACGATACTTCAACTCTTATTTTCTCCATACTGTAGTGAGCTATGGCTTTCGTTACAGCATTAAAAACAATTTCAATAAGCTAGCTGCATTTCATATCTAGCAGGAGATACCTAAATTGAGCTACACCGAAAGTATCCAGCGACCACATTTTTCATTACAAACTTTTCAAATTTTATGCAGTATGGTGACTGAAAACTAAGTATTGCAATGACCATAGCCAGCATCGAAAAAACAGACACTTCGTCATCAAGCTGTGACGCGAAACTATAGGATACGAAACAATGAATTTTGTGTGCCATATAGTTATCTCAAAATCGAATGAGAAATAATATACAGTGAAGAAAATATGCTAATCCTAGAGAAGCGGATTTTAATTTTTTAAGGAAAAGGAGAGGTTCTACCTAGAAACGTAGATTTAGCTTTACTTCGTTGACATACAACATCTTTTACTTCAAGAAAATCGGAATACTCATTTTTCTCATGTACTGTCATCAGCTGCAAGCCAAAACAGCTTCGCGGGAACGGCTCCCAAATGCGTCAGCTACAAACGTCAGCCGCACCGTCGTAGGGCCCGCGCCTTTAGAGAGAAAGAAACAGAAGAGATTGTTAATGATCCTTTCCATGGAATTATTAAGTTGCTCTCTGGAAATGGAATGTCCCTAAATTTTGAGAAAACAACTGTCTTTGTTCTGCACAACAACTGATTCAGCACATGAACAGGAGTCAGTGAACAGAAAGCCCGAAACTTCCGGGTGTACATAATGACGAAAAATTCTTGGAAACAAACCAATCAACCTTGTCACATATTTTGCACAGTTCCACTAAGTAATGTCTTACGCAATAATTTTTGGAGTTAACCTGTCACTTAGAAAGACACAAAAGAGAGCGGTAAGAACAATATGTGGTGTTTACCTATAGTTGTCATATAGGTACCTCTTCAAGGAGGTAGGCATTTCAACTGCACCATCACAATATACCGGATGATTCTTTCCACCGTGTACAAACTCTATGGATTGATCGACGAGAGGATACGGAACAAAAAAGGTCTAATGAACTTGTGTCCGGAAATGCATGGCTTCCATGCTAGAGACCATTTATTCAGTCATACATTGTTACAGAGATGCGATCTAACACGCATTGTACCATGCAGCCACAGTTAAAGTATGTGCTGAGGATGGTTTCCATGTGCCTCAACGCATGCGTGTACGCCAGGCTGCATCCGAACAATGTCAAAGGTAGCATGAATACGCTGCCTCCAGTGTTTACACATCTGAATGTGCTCTAGATAAGCGATACTTTTGACATGACCCCATGATCAGAAACCGCACGGTTTGAGATCCGGTGAACGAGCAGGCCATGCAACTGGACTCCCTCGATCAAACCATCGACCCGCGAACACACCACTGAGATGCGTCCGGACGTTAACGGTGAAATAGGCTGGAGCACCATCGTGTAGCAGCCACATAACCCTTCGAATCATCAATGGAATTTCTAGCAGGGAGGTAAAGACACCCGCATGAAATACCGGTAGTTCGGCCTGTTAGCCGCGCGGAGTGGCCGTGCGGTTTGAGGCACCATGTCACGGACTGTGCGGCCCCTCCCGCATGCATGTGTGTGTGTGTGTGTTGTTGTTGTTCGCATAAGTTACTTTAAGTAGTGTGTAAGTCTAGGGACCGATGACCTCAGCAGTTTGGTCCCTTAGCAATTCACACACGGAAGGAAGACTGGTCCCAAAATACTGTCGCCACTTATCCCGGCCCAGACATTCTGGCTGCAACGATGCTGATGATTCGCTGTCTCCATACCATGGGGGTTCTGCACACTATCCCACAGATGACTGTTATGAAAGTTGAAGATACCACTCCGTGTAAAGGTGGCCTCATCTGAGAATAGACTGGCTACACAAATCCCGGAATCATAGTTGCCTGGTGAAGAAAACAGTGACAAAACTGGTCCCAATGTGGAAAGTCTGTCGCTAGTAAGCCCTGCACACGCTTTAACTGAAAAGAGTAGTAACAATTATCATGGAGAATGTCCCACACGGTTGGCGTATGCCGTACTGCGGGCCAACTGTCTGGTACTGACACGACTGTCGCCTTCCACAGTGTTAATCACATTATCCACTAAATCCACTAAGTCGTGTCCGAACATTTTGGGTACGCCCTTCAGGATTTCCTGCTTCCTGAAACGACCCTGTCTCAGACTGCTGCAAACATTGAATGCTGAGGTTGTTGTCGGCGAGTATAGGTCTCCTGATACAAACTTGCTGTCCGCTGCCTGTTGCCATTTGCCTTCCAAATGGTTCAAATGGCTCTGAGCGCTATGGGACTTAACATCAGTGGTCATTAGTCCCCTAGAACTTAGAACTACTTAAACCTAACTAACCTAAGCACATCACACACATCCATGCCCGAGGCAGGATTCGAACCTGCGACCGTAGCAGTCGCGCGGTTCCGGTCTGAGCGCCTAGAACCGCTAGACCACCACGGCTGGCCCATTTGTCTTTCCATAAGTAAACACCATGTAGGCAAGCTTGAAAGGTGGCTACACTGAGCCACAGCGCCAAAGATCGCGCCAGAGAGTATTGTTCCGCCGCCTCCACTGGCAGTGCTTATTGAGACGTAGCGGCAGGCAGTGCTTGCCGAGAAGTTGTGGTGGACACTGCTTGTCGTGAAGTCAGAGTGAGATGTGGTAGTGGAGAGTGTTGTTCCATGTTTTATGCAGTGGTTTGATGGGAGAGATAGCAGATGTTGTTCTAATGGAGATATTATAATGGTCAGAGTGCATTTCGTCAATATATATGGAGGTATTTTCTTTTATTCTTTCAGTGACCTGAATAATGTGTCATTACAGGTTCAGTCAACAAAGCATCTGGCGTGTGTTCTTCTATTAGAGTGTAATTTTGGTTTTCTTGCACAATTATAGTATTTGTAATTTTCTTTTATCACGTCAGTATAATTGGTATTTAAAAATTCTTGTCTTGTTGAAGAAGAACCGTGCCAGATGTGCGTTGAGTCATACTACCACATACAGAACAGCTACACTTGTGCTTTGTTGGTTTCGTAGGTTTTATAGTTGCTGGGGACTTAATTAATTAACTGTAATAACGAAAATTTTCTTACATTCTTTGTTGTCATTCTAAGCAGTCAGATTGCGTACTAATACTAGTCAGGGCCAGCCGTTTACGAGACTTGCGTAATCGGACAGAAGCTACAAAAAAAATATTTGCATTCCTTATATAGATAAATAAAAGCCCCCATGCACGTGGCGACCGCTGCTTCGGATCGTCCCTTGGAATCTTCTGATTGTAAAAATAGTAGACAGTAGTATTGTTGTAGTAATTTGTAGTTTAGTAATTGTAGTCTAGATTGCATGTGTAGATTTGGTAATTGTCATTCTTCTAATGGTATTTCATAATTTAATTTTGTTGTCTTGTATACGCGTTTGACAATCTAGTGCAATTATTTCAATTGTTCGTTAATCGTGTTTGAGGGAAACATTTCATGTAAATGGTATTGTTGGAGATAAAGAGTCATTGCGTGTAATTTTCATATAGTGACGAGTTTTGTATATTTTGTAAATGATTACGCGATCAATGAAAAAGGCAAAAATGATGAATAGTGAGAATAACGAAATTGTTGACATGGCGAACTCGCCAACACAGGACAACAGTATGATGGATAATGAAGTGGAAAACAATGTAATAAGTAGGGAAAATAGTCCGGAACCATTTCAAAAATTTTCGCAATCAGAAAATTCACAGAATCCGAGATTAACGACAGAAGATTCTGGAACAGTATCGAACACAGATAGCTTTACAGCTATGACGAGGGAAACTGGTTGTGCGGGAAATGTTAGGGGCGAAAAGAATTTTGAACAAGTTAACACGGAGAAGTTAATGAGTGCAATATTAAATTTGGGATCTCGGTTAGACTCACAAATGGGAATAATGGAGCAGTTACGATCTGAATTAAAAACAGATAGGGGAACAATGGAGCAGTTACGATCTGAATTAAAAACAGATAGGGGAACAATGGAGCAGTTTCGATCTGAATTAAAAACACAGATGGGAACAATGAAAACACGGTTAGACTCACGAATAGGGACATGTTTCAAAAATATGAAAGATGAATTAAAGAAAGAAATCAGAGAAGAAGTACAACCGATTTTGAATTCTCACAATAATAGATTAAGTGCAGTAGAGATTAGACAAAGGGAACTGGATAAAGAACAGGAAGAAAGAGATCGCGTGATAGTAGAGAAATTTTCAGAGTTAAATTTACAACGTGCAAAAGATAAGGAAGAAATATTTGAGAGAATCGAGGAATCCGTACCAAATGACAGATTAAATAACCTAACACAACAGTATGAACAGTTAACTACTAAATGCGTTAATACTGAAACGCGAGTTGCGACACTTACGGAAGACGTAAATAAACAGAAAGAACAAATTGGTGACTTATCGGAAAGAGTGGAGGAGATTTCAAATAAATTGACAAATCTTAGTTTAAATGGGGACAGAGATTCAGATGACACAGCTCCATTGCCATTTTCAGAAACCGAAGAGTACCAGAGCATAAATAAACATGTTGAAAATCAGGGAAAATTTAATGAACGCGTGAAAAGGGAATTTGAGGCATTAAAAAAGCAAGTCAAACAAATTGAAGGCGAAATCGTAGGAAAAGACGGCAAAAGAAATTTAGAATCACAGATACCAGAGGGGTTTGAAGAAAATAATTTGTTTCATTTACGAGATGCAACAAGAGAGCGCCAGGCGCGCGAACTTGACAATAATCAACATTCGGACTGGGACAGACGCGGTAGGTCTTTGTCGCCACGAGGCGGAAACTTTGACTATAAACACTTTTTGACTGTTCGGAAATTTAAGATTTTCCGCAATTCTAAGAATGACATACATCCATGTTCATGGTTAGATCAATTTATGTACGCACTTCCGCCAAATTTGCCACTAAGTCACAAACTGAAATTTATGTGCAGCTATTAAAGTCCTCAGGGGATTCACTACTCTAAGTGAATATGTGCCGTAGCGAGCATAGGGCCCTGAGCTGTAGTGGTGCTATTTCTCTTTTAGTTTTCTGTACCGCTGCCTACTCTTTTACTATTCTTTGCATCTGTCAAACCAACTCTTCGACTTTCAATCTATCTAGAGAGCGTGTAAAAAATAACCGGATATGACAATTTTACCCAAAAGTGACTTCGTAAATTACCGTTTGGACTTTACCTTCAGCAGCATTCATTCGTAGTTTAAATGAAATTTTACCTGTTTATCTTCGTGACAATATTACTTCATATGTTGACGACATTCTTATTGCTAAACATTCTTGGAGTGAGCACAACAAAATTTTGGATTCATTATTACGTATTTTTGCAAGAGTTGGCATTACGGTGAAATTAGAAAAATCTGAATTTGGTCGTTCTCAGGTGAAATTTCTCGGTCACATTATTTCTACAGAAGGTATTCTTCCTGATCCAGAAAAATTAGACGCTATTCGTAATTGCGCTGTTCCTACTACAAAACGTGATGTTCGTAGTTTTCTTGGTGTCTGTAATTTTCTTAGACGCTTTGTTACATTGGACGATTTGGCCACACCTCGTTTATGTGAACTATCTGGAAAGAAATCTAATTGGTGTTGGGATGAGGAAGCTCAATCAGAATTTGAACAACTTCGTGATGCTTTAGTTGCTGCTCCACTTCTTTCACACCCGGATTTATCTAAAGATTTTTGTTTGGCGACGGACTCATCATACAAAGGCCTAGGTGCACATTTATTTCAAGAGATAGAAGAAGACGGCGTTGTAGTACAAAAGACTATTGCATTTGGAAGTCGTGTTCTCTCTAAATCAGAAAAGAATTATTCGATTACGGAACTTGAAGCTTTGGCTGTTATTTGGGCTTTTACAAAATTTCGCACATTTTTGTTTGGCAGACATACTAAGGTTTACACCGATCATCGAGCTCTGGAATTTTTTATGTCGACAAAATTAACTCATGGTAGATTGTCACGATGGGCGTTGTACCTACAGGAATTTGATTTTAGTGTTGTTTACATACAGGGTTCTTCAAATATTGTTGCTGATGCTTTATCACGTGCACCTATGGGTTTGAAACAAAGTGCTGAAGAGGACTGCAAGGAAAACAATTATTGTTTGATGTATATTCAAGGTGTTGCGTTTGAGAACTTTATTTCGTCTTCGCTCCAGGACATTGCTAAGGAGCAAAATAAGGATCCAATTTGGAAGGACATTAAGGAGAAGTGGAGGAGAAAGGAAAGCGTAGCGATTAGACAGCATTATTTAGTTCGCAATGACATTCTTTTCAAACGAAAATCGGTCGACAACTCTGTTTGGTTAGTTTGTATTCCTGATGAGTGGGTTAATAAGCTGATTTGGTATACGCATTTCAGTTATGCACACTTTGGTCCCAGAAAATGCTTCCATAAATTACGAGAAAATTGCTACTTCAGTAATATGGAAAAACGTATTCGATCTGTTCTGGCCAAATGCAAATTATGTCAAAAGGCTAAGCCGCCAACAGTTTCTCACAGAGCACCGTTGTTTCCTATCATTCCAGCGAAATTAAAGGACATGGCTGCAGTTGATTTGTTCGGTCCAGTGGTTCGTTCTACCAATGGTTTTGCGTACATTTTCGTAGCAGTGGAGCTGACATCAAAATATGTGTGTTTTACACCTTAACGCAAAGCAACAGCTCGTTCAGTATCTAACGCTTTCATCAAACATTTTCTTAAAGAAGTTGGTCATGTTGATAAGGTTATATCAGATAATGGATCACAGTTTCGTTCTAAAATTTGGCTTCGTACTCTACGGCATCGTATGATTAAACCAATTTTCATTTCACTTTTTCACCCTCAATCTAACGCTTCAGAGAGATGGATGAAGGAAATCAATAAATTGTGTCGTCTTTATTGTCATCAGAATCACAGAACTTGGGATCAGTATCTTCATATTTTTCAAAACATTCTGAATGAACTTCCTAATGTCTCAACTTCTTTACCACCTATACTGATATTAAAAAATAAAGCACCGACAAATTGCATTTCTGAAATCGTTCCTTTTCCGCCTTCACGGAAACTGCGGCATTCAGAAGTTGTGAATCTGGCTCTACAAAATATTGCATCTACGGCTGCTAGAAGAGAGAAATCAGCTAAGCGTCCTGGTCGTTCAAAAATCTTGTCAGTTGGTCAGAAGGTGTTAATTAAGTCTCATCGTTTGTCTCACAAAGGAAAAGGCTTGTGTCGCAAATTTTTTCTGCTTTATAACGGCCCATATAGAATCCGCAAAATTATTCATGATAACACTGTAGAAGTAGAAACTCTTAAATCACGACGCTCTAAGGGAATACATCATATATCTAACGTTAAAATTTTTGTGGAATGATATACTTTTGAAAAATTTTTGTAGAATGACATTCTTGTGAGGAACTAACAGCTACATGTAAACATGCGGAGAGTACAAGGATACCGCGCTGTGTTTTGGCGGCGGCATATACTCAAAGCAACAGTCAAGTCTGCGCGCCGCACAGGGCAGTCGTTGACCGCAAACAATCACTTCCTACGTCACGCGCCTACAGCTGATCGAGCGCTCAGTGCGAATGCACTGACAGCCGTAAATAAATACACAGTCTAATTTCTCCGACTAAATTCAGTATAGAGCTATAGTGACTTGATGAATTCTGTTATTAACATTCAGTATTTTTCAGGATATGGTTCTATAAAATATTTAAGAACTTCAGGTAAATTCTGTGCGTGTCCGACGTTAAGACGACTTGCTATCGAGAAAATTTCAGGAAAAATGTCATTTCGAAGAAGAAAGTAATAAACTAAAAAGGTAATTATTAATTGAGTTTATTTTTCAGGTAGCATATTTCCACTTAGGTACGTACTTTAGACGTAATTTACTGCTCGCGATTAGGTGATTCATACTTTGTGCTAATTACATGTTCTATGAAATTACTTGTGAAGCGACGTGCTTGCGTACGTTAACTGATTTTGACAATGATTATTAATGAACTGAGTTGTAACTTGTGTATATTATGCATCGCTTGGCTTCTATGCTTTTTCACTGATGTCATATTTTTTTTTATTGTGTGCCTGCTGTGCTTATTTATTTAAATTATAATTGTCACCTGATTAATTGTGCTGATATGGTTAGGTATGTAAGTTATACTTTGTGATTTATCTGCTTGCGCCTTCATGTTTACTTATTTGCTTGCGCCTTCATGTTTACTTATTAAGATTACATATGAACATTATTTGCTTATGATGATATGATGCTAATGACCTGTTTAGTACGTAAGATATATGTTTGCTGCTATGCGTATGGATTGCATATTTATACATCTCTGTTTGTCGTCACAACTACTCTTTAATTTGGTATATAGAAATGCTGATATACTGTGAATGAACATAGAGTTTAGGTTACACTATGGTATTAGTTATAGATTGTTCGCTTGGCAGAGCCTCGTAGTAAGATTTGTGCTGCATCCACTTGTTGACATTCTGTTCTCTACTGGTATATTTACTCGCTATTGCTTGTTTTGCTTACGCTCAGTGCTTAATATTTTTAAGATAAGAAAATGAACTGCTATAATTCGACGAATGACATTAGTACAAGAAACTTCATAGAAGTCACATGAGCTGGAGGTTTTATGAAAGCTGTATAAATGTATGCCAATAGGAAGGAAGCTAACGACATGACATACCAACACAGTTATTACACTGCATTTTTCGTGAGCAATTGAAATAGGAAGTGACACATGACACAAGAAATACTCCACATGTTTGCTTCTGTTTGCCATAATTCTTGTAGTGGTGTACACACTGTGAAATATTAGGATCATTCACACTCCATAATCGTACTTAATTACTGAGAGTTATTCGAACTAAGTCTGTTAGAGGTCATGTATGCATTCTTTGTTTATAATTCATAATGAGTAGAAGATTTTGGTCAGATGGATTACACAGAGGTTGTGTGTTGACAGTGTGTCTTCAGATTGTATGGGATGAGGAGGTTTGCATTAGGATTTTATCTGTACTTGTTCGAGGAGACTGACTAGACGAAAGAGTTGTTATAGAAGTGAAATGATACTGGCAATAAGGTTTATATGTATCGACGTATTGAAGAGGTATTATTGAGGTATTGAGATTATATGAAGTTGATTGGAGTTTAGTGTATAAGAGGTAAAATAAGTGAGGTGCATATTTTTTTTTTGTTGGTCTATATGGAACAAGGAGGATGAAGATAGCAGACTAGAACACTAAAATGGAAGGAAGATTGTCTACACACACTTTGTTAAATCACTAAGCAGTATGTACTTTTTTTTTGGAGAGAGGAAGTTGCATATCTTGGCACACTGACAGTTGTTCAGCAACTGTACATTTTGATCTGGCTTGGCAAACATTGGTCTTGACATGATGACTATGACGTTGACTTAACTATTATTGACTGTTATACATTGCTGCCACTATTACTTGATACACATGATGAACATGAAATTTTGACAGAAGTGCATGTACACAGTTAACACTATTCAATTACACAGTAGTACTTAATGTGGATGAAAGATGAGTGAGTGTGTTTTGTGTGTTTTCCTTTCCTAATCCTACCCACCTATCTCCTAAATATTATTTTATTTGTTTGTAGTGGCTTGCACTGACACTCATAAATACACTCCTGGAAATGGAAAAAAGAACACATTGACACCGGTGTGTCAGACCCACCATACTTGCACCGGACACTGCGAGAGGGCTGTACAAGCAATGATCACACGTACGGCACAGCGGACACACCAGGAACCGCGGTGTTGGCCGTCGAATGGCGCTAGCTGCGCAGCATTTGTGCACCGCCGCCGTCAGTGTCAGCCAGTTTGCCGTGGCATACGGAGCTCCATCGCAGTCTTTAACACTGGTAGCATGCCGCGACAGCGTGGACGTGAACCGTATGTGCAGCTGACGGACTTTGAGCGAGGGCGTATAGTGGGCATGCGGGAGGCCGGATGGACGTACCGCCGAATTGCTCAACACGTGGGGCGTGAGGTCTCCACAGTACATCGATGTTGTCGCCAGTGGTCGGCGGAAGGTGCACGTGCCCGTCGACCTGGGACCGGACCGCAGCGATGCACGGATGCACGCCAAGACCGTAGGATCCTACGCAGTGCCGTAGGGGACCGCACCGCCACTTCCCAGCAAATTAGGGACACTGTTGCTCCTGGGGTATCGGCGAGGACCATTCGCAACCGTCTCCATGAGGCTGGGCTACGGTCCCGCACACCGTTAGGCCGTCTTCCGCTCACGCCCCAACATCGTGCAGCCGCCTCCAGTGGTGTCGCGACAGGCGTGAATGGAGGGACGAATGGAGACGTGTCGTCTTCAGCGATGAGCGTCGCTTCTGCCTTGGTGCCAATGATGGTCGTATGCGTGTTTGGCGCCGTGCAGGTGAGCGCCACAATCAGGACTGCATACGACCGAGGCACACAGGGCCAACACCCGGCATCATGGTGTGGGGAGCGATCTCCTACACTGGCCGTACACCACTGGTGATCGTCGAGGGGACACTGAATAGTGCACGGTACATCCAAACCGTCATCGAACCCATCGTTCTACCATTCCTAGACCGGCAAGGGAACTTGCTGTTGCAACAGGACAATGCACGTCCGCATGTATCCCGTGCCACCCAACGTGCTCTAGAAGATGTAAGTCAACTACCCTGGCCAGCAAGATCTCCGGATCTGTCCCCCATTGAGCATGTTTGGGACTGGATGAAGCGTCGTCTCACGCGGTCTGCACGTCCAGCACGAACGCTGGTCCAACTGAGGCGCCAGGTGGAAATGGCATGGCAAGCCGTTCCACAGGACTACATCCAGCATCTCTACGATCGTCTCCATGGGAGAATAGCAGCCTGCATTGGTGCGAAAGGTGGATATACACTGTACTAGTGCCGACATTGTGCATGCTCTGTTGCCTGTGTCTATGTGCCTGTGGTTCTGTCAGTGTGATCATGTGATGTATCTGACCCCAGGAATGTGTCAATAAAGTTTCCCCTTCCTGGGACAATGAATTCACGGTGTTCTTATTTCAATTTCCAGGAGTGTATTATAGGTTTACTGATATTTGAGTATTTGTAATAGTAATATGACAATTATCTGATATCATTTGTGTGTTTATTAGAATTTGTATGTTTAGTGTAAGAGCATTGTAAAAGCATTTGTATGTGTATTCAAACTATTGTTCATGCTTGAACTGTCTGAGTAGTGATGGTGAATATTATGAACTGTTACCTGCACTTTTCAACATGATGTGTGACACTTAGAAATGTTTAATTTCTGCTGATGAACTGTGTGATCAGTGATAGTAAATATTATTCACTGTTACTTGTACTTTTTCTACATGATTGGTGCCACTAGGACATGTTTAATTTCTGCTGAGGAACAGTGTGATCAGTGATAGTTGTTTAATTTCTGCTGAGGAACAGTGTGATCAGTGATAGTTGTTTAATTTCTGCTGATGAACTGTGTGATCAGTGATAGTAAATATTATGGACTGTTACTTGTACTTTTTCTACATGATTGGTGCCACTAGGACATGTTTAATTTCTGCTGATGAACAGTGTGATTAGTGATAGTGAATATTATGGACTGCTGTCTGCACCTACTCGACATTGCTGGGTGCCACTGATGGACTGCTTCTACTGAAATGATGTCACCTGATGGAGTCTGCACCTGTTCCACAATGCTGGGTGCCACTGATGAACTGCTTCTACTGAAATGATGTCACCTGATGGTGTCTGCACCTACTCAACATTGCTGGGTGCCACTGATGGACTGCTTCTACTGAAATGATGTCACCTGATGAAGTCTGCACCTGTTCCACAATGCTGGGTGCCACTGATGGACTGCTTCTACTGAAATGATGTCACCTGATGGTGTCTGCAGCTACTCAACATTGCTGGGTGCTACTGCTGGAACTGTCAACCACTTGTTGTGAAAACATTTTATGTGACTATTTGTATAAACTGATTTTTTGTGTATTACTGTTTGTGAAAAGTTATGAGACCCTTACCTGTACATATTCGTCATTGCTGACGCCATTGATTGAACTGTTTAACCACATAATACTTGTGTAAACTATTATGTAAAGTCACATGTATGAAAGAATTTGTATTGCTTAGTGTATTTTATATATTAGGCTATTGAAAGGTCAGTGCAAAGCCAAAATTTTATCTAGTTATATGATATTTACGTATTAATATTATCTTTTATTTTTGTCTGTATTTTTTTGACGAATTTGGTGGTATTTTCACCACCAATGCTGGCAAAAATACCATCAAATTATATCCCGTGGAGGAAGGGCATATGAAAGGTGGCTACACTGAGCCACAGCGCCAAAGATTGCGCCAGAGAGTATTGTTCCGCCGCCTCCACTGGCAGTGCTTATTGAGACGTAGCGGCAGGCAGTGCTTGCCGAGAAGTTGTGGTGGACACTGCTTGTCGTGAAGTCAGAGTGAGATGTGGTAGTGGAGAGTGTTGTTCCATGTTTTATGCAGTGGTTTGATGGGAGAGATAGCAGATGTTGTTCTAATGGAGATATTGTAATGGTCAGAGTGCATTTCGTCAATATATATGGAGGTATTTTCTTTTATTCTTTCAGTGACCTGAATAATGTGTCATTACAGGTTCAGTCAACAAAGCATCTGGCGTGTGTTCTTCTATTAGAGTGTAATTTTGGTTTTCTTGCACAATTATAGTATTTGTAATTTTCTTTTATCACGTCAGTATAATTGGTATTTAAAAATTCTTGTCTTGTTGAAGAAGAACCGTGCCAGATGTGCGTTGAGTCATACTACCACATACAGAACAGCTACACTTGTGCTTTGTTGGTTTCGTAGGTTTTATAGTTGCTGGGGACTTAATTAATTAACTGTGTTAACGAAAATTTTCTTACATTCTTTGTTGTCATTCTAAGCAGTCAGATTGCGTACTAATACTAGTCAGGGCCAGCCGTTTACGATACTTGCGTAATCGGACAGACAGCTACCAAAAAAAAATTTTCATTCCTTATATATACACTCCTGGAAATGGAAAAAAGAACACATTGACACCGGTGTGTCAGACCCACCATACTTGCTCCGGACACTGCGAGAGGGCTGTACAAGCAATGATCACACGCACGGCATAGCAGACACACCAGGAACCGCGGTGTTGGCCGTCGAATGGCGCTAGCTGCGCAGCATTTGTGCACCGCCGCCGTCAGTGTCAGCCAGTTTGCCGTGGCATACGGAGCTCCATCGCAGTCTTTAACACTGGTAGCATGCCGCGACAGCGTGGACGTGAACCGTATGTGCAGTTGACGGACTTTGAGCGAGGGCGTATAGTGGGCATGCGGGAGGCCGGGTGGACGTACCACCGAATTGCTCAACACGTGGGGCGTGAGGTCTCCACAGTACATCGATGTTGTCGCCAGTGGTCGGCGGAAGGTGCACGTGCCCGTCGACCTGGGACCAGGCCGCAGCGACGCACGGATGCACGCCAAGACCGTAGGATCCTACGCAGTGCCGTAGGGGACCGCACCGCCACTTCCCAGCAAATTAGGGACTCTGTTGCTCCTGGGGTATCGGCGAGGACCATTCGCAACCGTCTCCATGAAGCTGGGCTACGGTCCCGCACACCGTTAGGCCGTCTTCTGCTCACGCCCCAACATCGTGCAGCCCGCCTCCAGTGGTGTTGTGACAGGCGTGAATGGAGGTACGAATGGAGACGTGTCGTCTTCAGCGATGAGAGTCGCTTCTGCCTTGGTGCCAATGATGGTCGTATGCGTGTTTGGCGCCGTGCAGGTGAGCGCCACAATCAGGACTGCATACGACCGAGGCACACAGGGCCAACACCCGGCATCATGGTGTGGGGAGCGATCTCCTACACTGGCCGTACACCACTGGTGATCGTCGAGGGGACACTGAATAGTGCACGGTACATCCAAATCGTCATCGAACCCATCGTTCTACCATTCCTAGACCGGCAAGGGAACTTGCTGTTCCAACAGGACAATGCACGTCCGCATGTATCCCGTGCCACCCAACGTGCTCTAGAAGGTGTAAGTCAACTACCCTGGCCAGCAAGATCTCTGGATCTGTCCCCCATTGAGCATGTTTGGGACTGGATGAAGCGTCGTCTCACGCGGTCTGCACGTCCAGCACGAACGCTGGTCCAACTGAGGCGCCAGGTGGAAATGGCATGGCAAGCCGTTCCACAGGACTACATCCAGCATCTCTACGATCGTCTCCATGGGAGAATAGCAGCCTGCATTGGTGCGAAAGGTGGATATACACTGTACTAGTGCCGACATTGTGCATGCTCTGTTGCCTGTGTCTATGTGCCTGTGGTTCTGTCAGTGTGATCATGTGATGTATCTGACCCCAGGAATGTGTCAATAAAGTTTCCCCTTCCTGGGACAATGAATTCACGGTGTTCTTATTTCAATTTCCAGGAGTGTATAAATAAAAGCCCCCATGCAAGCTCTCGATTCGAATAAGGAACCACTGTGTACAACGCTGTATCACATCCACTACAAGGTGAGTCAGCAAGGGAAGTGAATCGGTCACAACATTACCAACTACTACGGCAGGAGAGGGTGCTAGGGCATGTCGTATGAGGAACGTCACCACCCTTTAGGAGGAAACCATGCATAATGTAACTGTGGCTGCATGGTACAGAGCATCTTAGACTGCATTCTCTGTAACAAAGTGTGATTGAATAAATGGCCTCTAGCATGGAAACCGTGCATTTCCAGGCATAAGTTCATCAGATCTATTTTTTTCCGTAACCTCGCATCGATAAATCCATATAGTTAGTACACGGTGGAAAAAATCACCCTGTATATATTCACTAATGAAATACGTCATAAATAATCCATCACAATCTGAGAAGAATAGTGAAGTCCATATTTACAACGCTAGATAAAAATCGACCTTTATTACCAAGAAGCGAAGCTGTCAGTGGGTCAGAAACTAAATTTTTTGATCAGTTGCTCAATAACATAAAATATATGACATGTAGCAAAACAAGCCTTAAATCTAACGTAAAACCATTTCTCATAGACAACCAATTCCGTTCCGTGGACGAGTTTATTTTAAAAAATTAGTAATACTCTTATTTTTAAAAAAAGTTATTTTTAAATGTAATTTGTGAATAGGATTCAAAATATATTCATTAACGTTAAAAGCAATCACATATACCCATCCTGTTAACTGGCTCGTTCCATACCATTTCCCTGAAAGATATTGTTGTGTCTAGACAAGACAGTCTAGACACAAGGTGAGGTCACCGAAAGGGCACGCGTCAACTCACGCCGACTGGCGTGAAGTCTGGAACAGGATACGTAATTAATGTTATAAAGAAAAGTACGTATCGTCTGTTTACTTAACTTTAATTCATCCTTGTGGTACATCGCTCTTGACTATACAAATGACTCTCTCCAGATATGGTTAATGGCGCCTTGCTAGGTCGTAGCCATGGACTTAGCTGAAGGCTATTCTAACTGTCTCTTGGCAAATGAGGGAAAGGCTTCGTCAGTGTAGTCGCTAGCAAAATCGTCGTACAACTGGGGCGAGTGCTAGTCCGTCTTTCTAGACCTGCCATGTGGTGGCGCTAGGTCTGCGATTACTGACAGTGGCGACACGCGGGTCCGAAATGTAGTAATGGACCGCGGCCGATTTAAAGCTACCACCTAGCAAGTGTGGTGTCTGGCGGTGACACCACAGATATAATCCAAATGCGCTATGGAACAGGTAAACCTGTTGGGCGCTGTGACGAAGCTGTTTAGTTGCTGCATACTTAGCAAGCCACCTCAAAACAGAAATTACGTTCTGCTGTAGGGGCTACTCTTCCTGCCACCGTTATGTTCTAAGCCAAACTTATTTGGTGAATACAACAATGACGACCAAATACCAATCCCTTCACGAGCTGTCGGTCCTTTGCGGCATATCGCTACAATTTCCTAGCATTACGACTTCTATGAATACTACATCAGCATCATCCGCTAAAAGCCTCGTGGATGTTCCGACATTATCGAGCAGGTCATTTACATACTTTCTGTCAAATGTAATAATCGTGTAACTCTTACGTACGTCCAAAACTACGTTCTTGTCTGAAGATTCCTCTCCGTTAAAAATGTCATGCTATGTTCTGTTTGCTAGGAGCTCTTCAGTCGCACAGCAGGTCTCATATTTCGTGCGCTACAATTTTATCCATTAGGTGTCAGGGCAGAACTGTATAGAATGTGTTCTGGAAGTCAACGGACACAGCATCAACATGGACACCGGTCTAGTGATTTCTGGTACTCGTGGACGAATAGAACGACCTGGCTGTATTTAACATGATCGTTGCTTGTGCGATGCGCATTGATTCCTACACAGGAGGTTTTCAGTTTCCAGAACTGTCATAATACGTGAGCATAAAACGTATTCCAAACCAAAAACGGATCGACGTCAGCGATAGAGAACTATAGTTTTGGGTGTGTGTTCTCAAAAACAGGAATGACCTAAGCTTTATTCCATTCACTAGGATCGTTTCACTCCTCCAGTGGGCTGCTGTAGACTGCTGCTAGAAGGGGAGTAGGTCCTTTCCCATAACGTACGTAGAATCGTAGTGGTATCCCATCATTCCAGTGGCTTCCCTCCTATTGAGCGATTTCAGTGGCTTTTCCATCCCATACTCACCTTATTCCGACATCAAATGTAAAATTAAAAACACCTTCAGCTGCTCTCTATTCTGAATGTCATATATTTATGCGAGTAGTTTCGCCGTTTCACTACGCCATCTTCAGGCCCCCTGACCAACATGTATAAGGAATCTAACCTCATGTGCAGTCGGAACAGGGGCCAATTTTAAGTAACTGGTACGTGTACACGTCCAGTTTCCACAGCACTATCACTTCGTTGTCAACTGAAGAAAATTCAACAGTCTTCAGTTGATGAACGAAGTGAACGTGTTGTTGAAACTAGAAGTCTACAGGTACCAGTTACTCAAGAGTCTTCAATTGATGAACGAAGGGATCACTTTGTTGAAAATAGAAGTCTACAGATATCAGTTACTTAATGCTCGCTCCTATTTCTTCTGCACATGAGCTTGGATTCCTCCTACACGTTGGTCATTGGGCCTGAAGACAGCGCAGTGAAACTGCGGAACTGATCACATAAATAAATTACATTCAAAATACAGATCGTAGAAGGTGTTTTTAACGTTACATTTTATATTGAGCACCCGAAGTCCCTCAACCACGTTGTACAAAGATTGACTTAAAGACTAATTCGAAATCTATCATTTCAAAGTTCACAAGACTCTTTCAGTATGATGTTGTTCAGTGAACAGTTTTGGAAAAAGGAGTTTAGTATTTCGACATTCTCTCTATCATCCACCGCATAACATTCGCCATACGTTCATACATTACGTAACTAAAATTTAAGTATCCAATTGGACTCACATTTTACTTACAAGTCCTTGTATTTACTTTCGTCCAAATAAGAACAGCGAGAAACTTAACATCAAAATTATGGATCATGAAGTAGACAAAGTTAAGGAATTCTCCTACCTAGCCAAAAAAATAACACATGACGGACGGACCAAGGAGGACACGAAAAGCAGAAGAGCAGTGGCAAAAAGGTACTTCTGGCCAAGAGAAGTTTGCTTATTTCGAACATAAGCCTTCATTTGAGGAAGAAATTTCTAAGAATACGCGTTTTCAGGACAGCATTGGATGGTAATGAGAAACGGATTGTGGAAAAACCGGAACAGACACAATCGAAGCGTTTGATATGTGGTGCTACAGAAGGATGTTGAAAATTACGTGCACTGATAAGGTAAGGAATGAGGAGGTTCTCCGCAGAATCATCGAGGAAAGGAACAGATGGGAAACACTAACAAGAAGAAGGAAAGGACGATAGTCCACCTGCTAAAATATCAGGGGATAACTTCCGTGGTACTAGCGGGAACTGTAAGGGGTAGAGACTGTAGAGGAAGACAGAGATTGGAATACATCCAGCAAATAACTGAGGATGTAGGCTGCAAGTGCTACTCTGAGATGAAGAGGTTGGCACAGGAGAGGAATTCGTGGCGGGCCGCATCAAACCAGTGCCTTCTTTTACTACGTCTTTAGGAATACTTTTTTTGGATGTATGCACTTTGTATGAATTTCCTTTATCTTCATTGTCACTTTGTTGTAAAACCTTTTCTCGTTAGAGAGAAGCCTCTTTCTCTTCTGAACTTAGAATTAAAATAAATTAGGAGCACCTGGAATGGTTTTAAAAAATTATAGAGTATATATTTATAGATGTGTCTAATCTTGTCTGAGACGAGAATGGCTTGGTAGGTATAAGAGACTGGATTTTCGCAGATCCGTGTGATGTTGCTGCAGATCTAGAGTTTTCAAGGAACATCAGAGACAAGAATGTTGTCGTACTAGTGTTTAACCGTGCAAAATATTGTTCTTCTGATGTCTTATCCAGTTTCTCGTATGTGCATCATGGAAGTGTTAAATAAAAATCGCTCCTTCCAAGAGCGCAGGGATGCCTTTCTGACTGAGCAGAATATAGCCCCAACTCCAGTAACTGCTATCTTACAGCGTCGTTCGGGCTCCAAGTTGAACTGTTAGTCACCCTTACAAATGGCAAGGTAAGTGGCAGTAATCACTTTAAGGTAGCAGCGTAGCATTGTCAGTGTGGCCATACGTAGTAAACGTCTGTGGAATCCAAACGAACCTCTGAGTTAAGTACAGTTTCAGTTACTGTATGTATAAAACATTTGCATGAAATATTTCGCATTGTACAGGGTGAACCAAAAATCCACCGAAGAACTATCAGAGGTGATAGTATGGACCAAATCAAGAAAAAATGTCCGGTAAACGTGGGCCCTAAATCGCATAACTTACGAATTATGAGCAACTGTTCGTCTTCACAACTATGAAACATATCTCTTCTACTATACGAGTGCTCACAGCTCTTAAGAAATGTAGTTTAGAGCCCACGTTTACCGGATATTCTTTTTTGTTTTGGTCCATACCATCTCCTCCCAAAACACAGCAAGTAAAGAGCGTGCAGTAGAAGTGATGGGTTTCACCGAGTCGAAGATAAACAATAAAGTGACCGTTTTATACGCATTTTCTTGGTTTGGTCGGTACTATCACCTATGGAAGCTCGTCGGCGAAGTTCTGGTTCTGCGCCCTGTATAATCCGACAACGCATCAGTTCCGTGTAAAGTTACAGCTACTTCTCTTCTGCAAAGATATGACGCACTTTTGTTTTTTTCCGCTCTAGTTCCAACACATACGACGTGCTAGCTGGTACCAACATCGTGACCGAGGGGGGCACCAAACACAATGTGACAGACATCATTTCTCATCAGGATTACGACCCCAGTGATTCCTGGATCAACGACATCGCCGTGCTCAAGGTTAGTATTCCAACTATTCTGAAATGTTGATTTATATTGAAAGAACTCAGTAATATTCGACAGCATTTAAACTGTACAGCCTCAAAGACTCAGTACACAAATGAGATGGAGAAGAATCGAGCCTGAGAAGGAGATTGCGGCCCTCCACTGGAGACAACCGACAGAAGGACAGTGACAGGGTTCCACAAGTCACGATGGCGTGGAAGACTGTCACGAAAAAGATTGAAAGCGTACCAAAATATTGATACTGATAGTAATAATATCCTCATTACTATAATTTTCCTTCCAAAAATCTCAGTTCATGTGTTCATAACTCGACATCGAAAAACTGTCCACAAAGTATGATCAAATCGAGAGACTCACGAATGTCAAGCACCAAGCCGAAATCCTTAAAGGGAGAAAATAATACACATACAGAAACTCAAGGGGACCTACACCCCACTCCACACTTTGACCAAGAATGTTAGTTATCCATTTGTCTGAGACAGCGCGGATTTTCAACTGATTAGCAGTGAGTATTCCGTGCGCTGATTTGACTTGGTTTGTGAACGATGATTCATCCAGTTGGGTTCTCTCCTTACTATTTTTATTTTTTAGTGCGGAATGTTAACCGAACACACCGCGGAGACTAAACTTGTGGATTTTCGGCAATTGTACATTAAAGAGAAGGTACATATCACTACCACTGTACATATTGCTTTGATATGTTACAGGAACGGGTCAAGCGAGCTAAATTCTGGTTATTGTTAAAGACTGCTGACTAGTTTTCTCCTTCACCATTGGTGTAGATGCATCACGTAATTTTACTCCTATCACATACGCCTGCGATATTACTGCGCCGAACGGCAACAATATTGCAATTGTCATTAAAATACCACACCAACAATCGCACCCTTTCTTTACCTTTCCGCACGAGCAGTTTTATTGAAACTAAACCCAGCTGGGCAAAAACACATATAATTCATTTTCTGTAGAGGCTGATATTGATGTTTCAATCAAAATGCTTTTGCTGTTAGAACTGTAAAACACGTTGACTACATTGGGGGATTCCTTACCAGCGATTAATTTTTTTTATTAGTCGTTAGCCTGCATTTCATTAATAAATATATCTTAAGTGTGAAGTCACGTTCTTGGATATCAAACTTTTGTTTTTAAGGTTTTTGTTTTCTTTTAAATTAAACCACTTTACAAAGGGAAAATTTAATTTAGCTCTTAAATATGTAATCCTCCATAGGCCGGTAATGAAAATTCCTTTTGTTTAATATTGAAATGTCCAGAAGGATAACTACCGACTCACGTTGCTAAGGAAGTAAGTGATAAAAATGTTCATTGTTGCTAGCTACTTATTATAAATTCAACTTCGCTACTTTGAATAAAAAACACATTTATTACTTGTTTCATTTACATTTGTGATCTAGCTCACTGTTGGATAAAATACTTCTATTTCCGCTTCTACCTACTAACTTTCCTATGTAGGTGTCCTAGAAAATAATATAACAAAAATGACCTCTAATCGAAGGTGTAACTTTTGCCCTATCAAAACAAATATACTTTTCCAGTGCAGGAACGATCTTCTACTGAAATCTCACGCCAAATCTATACTACATGAGTTGATCAGTACATCTATATCTAGGTGACTAACTCTGCTATTCACAATAAAGTGCCTGGCAGAGGGTTCAATGAACCATCTTCGAGCTGTCTCTCTACCATTCCACTCTTGAACGGCGCGCGGGGAAAACGGGTACTTAATTTTTCTGTGTGAGCCCTGGTTTCTCTTATTTTATCGTGATGATCATTTCTCCCTATGTAGGTGGGTGCCAACAGAATGTTTTCGCAAACGGAGCAGAAAACTGGTGATTGAAATTTCATGAAAAGAGTCCGTCGCAAAGAAAAACGCCTTGGTTTTAATGATTGCCACTCCAATTCACGTATCATGTCTATGACACTATCTCCCCTACTTCGCGATAATACAAAACGAGCCGCCTTCCTTTGTACTTTTCGATGTCATCGTCAGTCCCATCTGATGTTGATCCCGCACCGCTCAGTAATACTCCAAAATTGGGCGGACAAGTGTAGTGTAAGCAGTCTCTAAATAGTAGATCTGTTGCACCTTCTAAGAGTTCTGCCAATGAATCGCAGTCTTTGGTTTGCTCTGCCCAAAACATTATATATGTGATCGTTCCAATTTAAGGTGTATGTAATTGTAATCCCTAAGTATTTAGTATTATTTACAGCCTTCAGATTTGTGTGACTTATCGCGTAATCGAAATTTAGCGGATTTCTTTTAGTACTCGTCTGAATAACTTCGCACTTTTCTTTATTCAGGGTCAATTGCCACTTTTCGCACCATACAGATATCTTATCTAAATCATTCTGCAATTCGTATTGGTTATCTGATGACTTTACAAGACGGTAAATGAAAGCTTCATCTGTAAACATACTAGGACAGCTACTGAGATTTTCTCCTATGTCGTTAATATGGATCAGGAACAATAGAGGCAAATAACACTCCCTTGGGGAACGACAGATATTGCTTCTGTTTTGCTCCATGACTTTCCGACTATTATTACGAACTGTGACCTTCCTGACACGAAATCACGAATCCAGTTGCCGAACTGAGGCGATATTCTATAGGCACGCCGTTTGGATAGAAGACACTTGTGAGGAACAGTGTCGAAAGCCTTCTGGAAATCTAAAAATTTGATATCAATTTCACATCCCCTGCCGATAGCATTCATTACTTCATGAGTATAAAGAGCTAACTGCGTTTCGCAAGAACGATATTTTCTGAATCAATGTTGACTATGTCAATAAATCATTTTCTTCGAGGTACTTCATAATGTTCGAATACAGTATATGTTCCAAAACCCTACTGCAAATCGACATTAGTGATATGGGCCTGTCATTCAACGGATTACTCCTGCTTCCCGTTTAGGGTATTGGTGTGACTTTTTCAGTCTTTACGTACTGATCTTTCTGTGAGCGAGCGGTTGTATGTAATTGCTAAATATGGGGCTATTGTATGAGCATACTCTGAGAGGAACCTGACTGGTATAGAATCTGAACCGGAGGCCTTGGCTAAATTAAGCGATTTAGGCTGCTTTGCGACACCGAGGATATCTACTTGTATATTTCTCATCTTGGCAGTTGTTCTTGATTGAAATTCAGGAATATTTACTTCGTCTTCTTTGGTGAAGTATTTCGGAAAACTGTGATTAATAACTCTGCTTTAATGGCACTGTCATCAGTGACTTCACCGATGTTATCGAATGGTTCAAATGGCTCTGAGCATTACGGGACTTAACGTCTGAGGTCATCAGTCCCCTAGAACTTAGAACTACTTAAACCTAACTAACCTAAGGACATCACGCACACCCATGGCCGATGCATGATTCGAACCTGCGACCGTAGCGGTAGCGCGGTTCCAGGTTGTAGCCTAGAACCCCTCGGCCACTCCGGCCGGCTGTTATCGCTCAGTGAAGGTATTGATTGCGTCTTGCCACTGGTGTGCTTTATGTACGACCAGAATCTCTTTGGGTTTTCGGACAGATTTCGAGACAGAATTTAGTTGTGGAAATTATTAAAAGCATCTCGCATTGAAGTACGCGCTATATTTCCAATTTCTGCAAAACTTTGCCAGTCTTGGAGATTTTGCGTTCTTTTAAAATTTGGCATGCTTTTTTCGCTACGTCTGAAACAGTGAAGCGACCCGTTTTGTGTACCATGGGAAGCCAGTACCATCACTTATTAACTTACGTTGTGTGTATCTCTCAATTGCTGTCGATACTATCTCTTTGAAATCATTCCACAACTTTTCTACGCTTCCATGACCAGATAGGAAAGAGTGAAGACTGTCTCTTTTATCAGCATTTTCATCAGATTTTTTTAATAGATATACTCTGCATTTCTTCTTGATGGTTGTAGGTGTTACGGTATTCCGCCTAGCAGCAACTGCATTGTGGTCGCTAATCCCTGTATTCGTCACGATACTCCCTATTTGTCCAGGATTATTTGTTGATAAGAGGTCAAGTATGCTTTCGCAACCATTTACGCTTCGAGTGGGCTCATGAACTAATTGTTCAAAATAATTTTCTGGAACTTGGGACCGATGAAGCGTTTTAGTTTGTCGTACGATATCATAAAATTCTTCGCTTGTGAGACTATTCACTGAAAATACGTTTTCTCTAGACGTTAGTCAATAGGTAACTCTCTGAACTTTAAATCGGGCCCTAGATGGTAAAAAATATTGTGCATTATTATTGAAGTTCACTCTAGACCGCTCAATAACAGTCTCAGTTATATTCTCAATAATATTGTGCAATAATACTGTGGTTGGGATTGTTGGGCAATAAAGACGCTAATGCTGTGACAATTACTCTACTTTGTTGCCTGCAGAAAAACAGGTAGATGCAATTTTTGTTTGCTGATGGCTCAGAATTTGATACATTACTGGAAATGGTTCTCCCCATGCATGACCGTCCTCCTGATAAAAACTCGAGAATGAAATGAGATATCGCTCTTCTCTCAGTTTTGAAATACAATTTCGAAATCTTATCCACATTTATTCATAGGAATGTATGAGCTAAAACTGAGGCCATCATCAAGAACCGACTGAAAACTGCCCCCTTTCTTTCGGCTAATAAAACTAGGGGTAAAAATTGTGGTCAGTTAGCAGAGGGTCAGATAAATGTACAACCTAGTAGAATTTTTCTCGCTAATATGTCTCATGGGTAGTTACACATCGCTCCATTTATCATCCTTTGACCCACTTGGCTGTAGAATCATTAAATTTAACTGAGTTTCCTAGCAGTTGTGCAGAATTGCAAAATACGGAAACATTTGCAACTAAAACAATACAATATGAAATTCAAGAAATTGAAAACACGTGTTTGTGACTGAAACTGAATAAAGCTAATTTTGTTGAGTTAAACTGAAGTCAGTAGTGTATGGTAGCCTCACAGTAATTAAGATAAATTCAAACGGTTTTAACAACAGTTCATCAACAAAGTGTATATATGTACACAGCAAAGTTAGCAGTAGTTCTGATATGAACAAAAACGAACCCCAATACCAAGCGAACATCACACAAGGGTGTTTAGGTTCAAAGTCCAGAAGTTCCTTAAATTCAGGAAAAATCGGAAATTGTAGATCGTTATTTAATTCGGTAGTCACTGAAAAGCGGTAATAAAACTGTCTAATGATATCTATTTAGTTTCATTTTAGTGCTCCTAGTTCACCAGAAATTAATTTAAACAGATGGCAGATAAATTTAGTATGACTATCAAAAACACTGAATATTGTAAAATATCTGATCCAGAAAACAAGTTATGGATGCGCCAACACTGTGCAGACTTCGTCATACGTGGTATCGTGGGGAGGTTTAATATTTTTAACTGCAAAATTGTTCGCTGCTAGCAACGTTAAAACTATTTACTCTATCAAATCGGGACATTCATAGATTATAATACACTCAAGCGCCAAAGAAACTGGTATACGCATGCATATAAAATACAGAGATATGTAAACAGGAAAAATACGGCGCTGCGGTCGGCAACGCCTATATAAGAAAACGAGTGTCTGGCGCAGTTGTTAAAACGGTTACTGCTGCTGCAGTGGCACGTTATCAAGATTTAAGTGAGTTTGAACGTGGTGATCTACCCGGCGCAACAGCTATGGGACACAGCACCTCCAAGCTAGCGATGAAATGGGTATTTCCCCGTACGACAATTTCACGGGTGTACCGTGAATATCAGAAATCCACTAAAACAGCAAATCTCTGACATCGCTGTTGCCGGGAAAAGATCCTGCAAGAACGGGACCAATGACGGCTGAAGAGAATCGTTCAAACTGATAGAAGTGCAGCCCTTCTGCAAATTGTGGCAGATTTCAATGCTGGGCCATCAACAAGTGTCAGCGCGCGAATCATTCAACGAAACATCATCGATATGGGCTTTCAGACCCGAAGGTCCAGTCATCTACCCTTGATGACTGCACGACACAAAGTTTTACGCCTCGCCTGGGCCCCGTCGACACCGACATTGGACTGTTGATGACTGGAAAAATGTTGTCTGTTCGGACGATTCTCGTTTCAAATTGTATCTAGCGGGTGGACATGTACGGGTATGGATACAACCTCATGAATCCATGCACACTGCACGTCGACAGGGGATTGTTCAAGCTGGCAGAGGCTCTGTAGTGGTGTGGGCGTGTGCAGTTCGAGTGATATGGGACCCCTGATACGTCTAGATACGACTTTGACAGGTGACACTTACCTAAGCATCCTGCCTGACAACCTGCATCCATTCATATCAATTGTGCATTCCGACGGACATGAGTAACTCCAGCAGGACAATGCGACTCCACACACATTCAGAATTGCTGCAGAATAGCTCCAGGAACAGTCTTCTAAGTTTAAACACATCCGCTGACTACCAAACTTCCCAGACATGAACATTATTGAGCATATCTGGGATGGCTTGCAACATGCCGTTCAGAAGAGATCTCCACCCCCTCGTACTCTTCCGGGTTTATGGACAGCCCTGCAGGATTCATGGTGTCAGTTCCCTCCAGCACTACTTCAGACATTAGTCGAGTCCGTGCCATGTCGTGTTGCGGCACTTCGGCGTGCTCGCGGGGTCCTACACGATGTTAGGCAGGTGTACTAGTTTCTTGGCTCTTCAGTGTATAAACACGTATGTTTCATTTGCCACCTCCTTTGAGGTCATAGTGAACTAGATCCTCATACCATTAATTTGTTAAGGCATTAGCATTAATGAAAGCTATTAACCTGTCTGTAACTTGAGTAGTTGTCTGCTTACAAAAACGCTCTAAGGGCTGATAGACTCGTCTCAACTCTGTTAGCTGGCTTTGGTATCATTTTAGCCTTACTAGACGGTGTATTGCTAAATGTCACAGGTTTTTATTGCAGTGGGTATTCTCGCAACTGTCCACCTCAGTAGCTGTGTTGTCAGTGCGATTAACTGCCATGCAGTGCACCGGGGTTCGATTGGCGGTAAGGTTTTTTCTTGGTGGTAGTACGAGTTATACTCAGCTTCGTGAGGCTAAGGGGGGAGGTAATCCACCACCTAGTAGAGCTTCCAAAGTCAAGAATGCAAACAGCGACCGGGGTAGCTGTGTTCTGACCACATTCCCCTTCATACCGCATCCGATGACGCCCTTGGCAGAGGATGACACGGCGGTCGGTCGGACTATATCGGGCTCGATTGGACAGTGTATCAAGGCATTATCATTATGTCACCTTATGGTGAGTAACATGGGCGGTGAGCTTATTTCTGCCGAAATGGAAAAGTAATTCCGCTACTCAAACGCCTGTCGCTGACATGTTAGTGATCCAGAGTTTTTATCTATCGAGAATTTCTGTAATCTCTGTCCGTATGAGGCGTCTCACGGTAATCGACCATAAGCGATTACTTACGCTGCCTGCCTGTTTGAGGCGTCTTTTCACGGTGCGCGTGGCTCCCCGCGTCGGAGGTTCGACTCCTCCCTCGGGCATGGGTGTTGTTCAAAGCGTAAGTTAGTTTAAGTTAGATTAAGTAGTGTGTAAGCTTAGGGACCGATGTCCTCAGCCTTTTGGTCCCATAAGATCTTACCACAAGTTTACAATTTGCGCTGCCGGCAGTCTACAGTACAATAGGAAAAATGCTAGGTTCTCCCTCCACAAATTTTACCTCTACTCGACACTTGTTTTCATTACCAAACTGACTATTCCTTGATACCTCAGGACGCACTGCTTCAATCGATCCTTCCTTTTAGTCAAATTAAGCCATTCATTTTCTTCTCAACTCGATTCCGTATCTCCTCATTAGTTACGCGCTCTACCCGTCTAATGTTCAACATTCTTCTGTAGCACCACATATCAAAAACTCCTGTTCTCCTCTTGACTCTACTGCTACTGGCCAAGTTTCGGTTTCATGTAGGGCTACACACTAGACAAATACTTTGAGAAAAGTCGTCCCATCTCTTAAGTTTATTATATGTCAAAAACACTTTTATTTTCCAGGAACCCTGTCATTGCTATTCTCCCTATTCCCGTCGCCATTAGTTATTTTCCTGCCAAAATAACATAACTCATCTGTTACTATTAGCGTCTCATTTCCTAACCTAGTTCCGTCATCATCGTCTGCTTTAATTAGATTACATACCAGTCTCTATGTTTACAAAATAACTTTATAAAGAATATGGTATGTTCATGCTCCTGCAGGTGTCGCCAGCTTTTCCAATTGATGGCGTCACAGTGGCGCCAATACAGCTGCCGGAACAGGGGGAGCAGGTTCCAGATGGCGCCAATATCACCGTCATCGGCTGGGGAGACCTCTGGGTAAGATACGTCTGCCTAAATTCTAATATCTGCAGTCAATTTCTCCTAAAAGCCACCACTTTCAACGCCTGTATTCTCACGAATTGGGTGTGGTTCTGTAGCTTAGACAGCGGTACTATTCTTGCAAACAGTAGATGCAGGTGATCAGGTAGTAACAGCCTTTCTAGATCTATAAAAGTTGTTCGACGTTGTACCACTTTCTCGGCTAACAACCAAGATACCATCGCTCTGAGTTCTTCTTAGATACGGTTTTGGTTCGACATATGTTTGAGTAATAGAAGTCAGGACCAGCAGTAATACCAGAGTCTCAACTGATGAAAATGTTGTAATTCATCAATAGTAGGAAAGTGTAGAGAGGCTGGAACAGGATGTCCATACGGTGTAACAAATCACATATCTAATTAAATGCAGATGAACATAAGATACTGATCGTAAGAAAGGAAAGCAACTTAGTGGTATTCGATTACAAGGTTAGTGATGGACTTCTGGAGTTCATCACATCATTTACATATTTATGGCTAAGAGTAAGAAGCAGAATGAACTGGGAGGGTCACGAGAAACCAATAGCACAGTAGCAGGACTGGCGACTGGGAGGCAGATGCCTTGAAGATGGATCCAATGTAGACTACTGCTGCAGTGTCTGCAGTCCTTATCAAGTAGGCATGACGACAGGCTTCGGTTGAAGTCGGTGGCGTGTGGCTATAACTGTATCAGCTTGCTATAGACCATGCGAAAGGGTAGCAGAGTTGACTGGCGAACTTAATGGGAATATTTCAGAAGTAAAGCAACGAAATCCGAAAACTGCTGCTGCATGACTTTGGACAACCAGTATTCGAGGAAGACTGTCCAGTCATTTTGGTGTCACTTTCCTACATCTCGCGCAGGGACCTGAGAATGAGAGAGTCGTTTTCCCCATGCTCAGTGAGCGAATGAAACAGGATAGAAAAACACTCATATTAGCAAAAAGTAATGTCAGGAACTCATGATACTGTGGTTCGAGAAGTATGTACACTGACGGAAAGAGCTCGCAATTACAAATTGTAATTAATGTAGAGGAATGAAGTTTTGCAGATCCATTTGTCTAGGCGACATATTCAAACGATTAACTTTGAAGGATCACATATTAATGTAAGCACGAGATGCCCAACTGCAAGTGTGAAAATATTGCCCACTGATAACTGATGTAACCGCCAGAATTTTGAATGCAGCCATGCAAACATGCATGCATTGTGTAGTACAGGTGCCGGATGTCAATTTGCGGGATGAAGCTCTATACCTGTTGCACTTGGTCCGTCAATACAAGAACGTTTGATGCTACTTGTGTATGACGCTGGAGTTTTTGTCTGATGATATCCCATATATGCTCGTTTGGAAAAAATTGTTCAAATGGCTCTGAGCACTATGGGACTTAACATCTGTGTTCATCAGTCCCCTAGAACTTAGAACTACTTAAACCTAACTAACCCCAAGGACATCACACATATCCATGCCCGAGGCAGGATTCGAACCTGCGACCGCAGCGGTCACGCGGTTTCAGACTGAAGCGCCTAGAACCGCACGGCCACACCGGCCGGCATTTGCTCGTTTGGAGAGCGATCCGCTGATCGAGCAGGACAAGACAACATGTTGACGTTCTGTAGAGCATGTTTGGCTACAAAAGCGGTATATGGGCGAGAGTTATCCTGCTGGAAAACGCCTTCTGCAATGCTAGTAATAAATGGCAGCACAACACCTCTAATCACCAGATTGACGTACAAATTTGCTGTTCGGGTGCGTGGGATAATCAAGAGAATCCTGCTGTCATACGAAATCGCAGCCCAGACTATAACTCCAGGTGCAAGTCCAGTGTGTCTAGTATACACACAGGTTGACTGCAATCCCTCAACTAGCCTCCTCCTAACCAACACAGGACCATCACTGACACCGAGGCAGAACTGGCGTACGTCAGAACATACAGCAGACCTCCACGCAGCCTTCCATTGAGCTCTCACTTGATACCACTGAGGTCCTAAATGGCGTTGGTTTTGTGTCAGTGGAATGCACGCTACAGGGCAGTTCGCTCGAAGTTATCCTTAAAGTAACCTATTGTAAGACGTCGTGGTCTCCTGACCTTCATTGCTTACATATTCCGCGCTCACAATCAGATTCTGCACATCAAGACGCTTCATTCCAACCCAAACTCGATAAAATAAAGTCAATGTTGTATGAATTCATGTAAACGATATGAAAATAACTAGTAAATCGCAAATGCGCACTGAGATTGAAATACTCGAGGCTGGAGTACACACACACATTCCAGACACGACGGTCACAGGAGTTTTTAGTTTGGTAGAGCCAGACCGCACACCGGGATGCCGGCCCCTTCAGAGAACGAGTTAAGTCAACCTACCTACGTCGGCCAGCTGCTGCCCTTGGAGCGGACAGTGTTTGCCCGAGTGAAAGGAAGAACGACCCTGTGTTCGGCTTAAAAGTAAATTCCGCTACATTGTGTGGGAGTGCCCAGCCTACGCATTCTTTACAAGCATAGCATGCAGTTTCAGAGGTTTTCACAGGGAGACAGCAAACGCCAAACGCCGATGCTACAGATTTCCAGATTGGTCGCCTTAAACGAAACGTCATTGTCCTATTTTAGAAGAGCAATGCTGATTGGCAGACGATATTCCTGACGCCTCGAGCTGAAGGAGTAATGGAAGAGACTGAAAGATATACCCCTTCTCGTCTGGCATGGAGAGGGGCCGTTCCGTTGTCGCTCTTGGAGCGAGAACACCTAATGAGAGCGTGTGCGCTCGTACGTGTACTCAAACAGCGAGGAACAAGCCTCTCCTCAGTACTTCACTGGGAGAGCACCCCTGTCGAGAGCGAATCGGAGTGCGACTCTATATTGAGTCCTAGCGATTAAGCATTGTTCACTATGTTGGCCGACACACTTATTGTGTGGTGTGAATGGACAGAGTTATAGTTAAATGCCTGCAAGCGAAGTTTCGAGTGGCATCGCAGTGGACTGGTTATCTGACTGGTGTACCACGCCAATAGTTAGACTAGGGGCAAATAGGAGTTCTTGACTTCATTAAGGCATAGGGAGAGTTTGATTGTCGAAGGTCAATCCAGATAGAATGAGAGTTATCTTATTTGTCAGCAGCGAGCGGCACAGACAGCACTTATCGCAGCTTGTGGTATTGTGCGCTACAGCTCTTGCGAGCCCCATATTTCCTCAACAACAGTACACTTCACTGCATTTCACACGCGACAGCCTCGACCGTACCTAGCAACATTCTAATGGATAATTATTCAAGTTGAGTAGGTGCGGCTCTCAGCCATTCTACCAAGTCATTAACAATCTTAAACTTTGTATAGAAATTTCATTAGCGAATCCTATAAGAGGTATTCTTTACAGATGAATGGAAAAACTGTTAGAAGCCGACCTCGGGGAAGATCAGTTTGGATTCCATGGAATATTGGAATACGTGAGGCAATACTGACCCTACGACTTATCTTAGAAGCTAGATTAAGGAAATGCAAACCTACGTTTCTTGCATTTGTAGACTTAGAGAAAGCTTTCGACAATGTTGAGTGGAATACTCTCTTTCAAATTCTGAAGGTGGCAGGGGTAAAGTACAGGGAGCGAAATGCTATTTACAATTTGTACAGAAACCAGATGGCAGCTATAAGATTCGACGGGCATGAAAGGAAAGCAGTGGTTCCTCCCTGATGTTATTCAATCTGTATATTAAGCAAGCAGTGAAGGAAACAAAAGAAAAATTCGGAGTAGGTATTAAAATCCATGGAGGAGAAATAAAAACTTTTAGGTTCGCGGATGACATTGTAATTCTGTCAGAGACAGCAAAGGACTTGGAAGAGCAGTTGAACAGAATGGACAGTGTCGTGAAAGGAGGGTATAAGATGAACATCAACAAAAGCAAAACGAGGATAATGGAATGTAGTCGAATTAAGTCAGGTTATGCTGAGGGAATTAGATTAGGAAATGAGACGCTTAAAGTAGTAAAGGAGTTTTGCTATTTGGGGAGCAATATAACTGATGATGGTCGAAGTAGAGAAGATATAAAATGTAGACTGGCAATTGCAAGGAAAGCGTTTCTGAAGAAGAGGAATTTGTTAACATCGAGTATAGATTTAAGTGTTAGGAAGTCATTTCTGAAAGTATTTGTATGGAGTGTAGCCACGCATGGAAGTGAAACATGGACGATAAATAGTTTGGACAAGAAGAGAATAGAAGCTTTCGAAATGTGGTGCTACAGAAGAATGCTGAAGATTAGATGGGTAGATCATATAACTAATGAGGAGGTATTGAATAGGATTGGGGAGAAGAGAAGTTTGTGGCACAACTTGACTAGAAGAAGGGATCGGTTGGTAGGACATGTTCTGAGGCATCAAGGGATCACCAATTTAGCATTGGAGGGCAGCGTGGAGGGTAAAAATTGTAGAGGGAGACCAAGAGATGAATAAACTAAACAGATTCAGAAGGATGTAGGTTGCAGTAGGTACTGGGAGATGAAGAAGCTTGCACAGGATAGAGTAGCATGGAGAGCTGCATCAAACCAGTCTCAGGACTGAAGACCACAACAACAACAATCCTTAAGAGGTAACTTCACCTTCCGAAAAGAACCCGGAAATAACTTGTTCAATTCATAACTACAAGTGCCATTGTGATTTCTCAGAATTTTTGCCAAAAAAAAAAATTTCTTTAGTTTCATGTTTTTCTTACACTAACTAGCGCTACTCCAGTACCCAAGTATCCCACTAGTTACGTAAGAAATTTTGTGAATTTTTGTGTCATTTCCTTACAGCGGACGATTCGAGAGATGTTTATTGCTGAAAGTTTTTCAGGCATTTGTCTTTAGAATTTAGGAGCATCTGTCTGACTTCTGTAGTAGTGTGGGGGTGGAAATTGCATCTTGCAGGAGCCACAGGGTGAAGGGTACATCCCAGGTTAATCCAGTGCGCAGAATGACAGAATAGCACCCACACGCTCACACTATGTCTAACAGTTCCTCGTGTCACTTTGGTGCCAACTGCTGCTCAAATTGCTACTGCAGATGCAGTATGTTGCGCCAGAGCCATACGCCGAACACGACAATCTTCCTTCTCCGTAGTGCCATGTCACTGTCCGGAGCGCGTTCTTTTTGCGACCGTACATTCTCGTGACCATTACTGCCAGCCGCCATTCACAGTGGCTACACTCCTGCTAAGTCTTTCTGCAATATCGCAGAAGGAATATCCAGCGCCGGCCGCGGTGGCCATGCGGTTCTAGGCTCTCCAGTCCGGAACCGCGAGACTGCTACGGTCGCGGGTTCGAATCCTGCCTCGGGCATGGATGTGTGTGATGTCCTTAGGTTAGTTAGGTTTAAGTAGTTCTAAGTTCTAGGGGACTGATGACCTCAGATGTTAAGTCCCATAGTGCTCAGAGCCATTTGAACCATTTTTGGAATATCCAGCCTCGTAGCCCTGTTCAGACTCAGTGAGGTGTTGATAAGGGTGTATTTGTCACCTTAAAGCCATTCTTGGCTAGCATCAACTCACCACGTCCAAACTCAAAGGTAACTAACGCTAACGACCGTTACAGCGTGTATTTGAAGGAAACCTGACTTGCATCCTCATACGCAAGTGGCGCGGAATTTGAATAGAGATCATCTTTCAGATGTAGAAACACGCTACCAACTTTCGTTTATGTCGTACAACTCCTTCTTAGTGACGTGAATTTTTTCCGTCAGTGTATAAACAAATAGATTTCTTTTTTCACCTCATTTGAGGTCGTTGTATATTAGAATCTAATACAGTTAATTCATTAAGGAATGACCCCAAGTCACCGCCATTTGCGACTTTAGCGTTATCAAGCGAGAACAGTGTCTTCTGATGAAGGCCCGTTCTGACTCGGTACCAGTGATGGCCGTTTGGTAGTTGAAAGAAGGCCACTTGAGGACCTACAACCAATCTGTCTGCACCTACACATGCAGTTATGGTCTGGTGTTTCATTTTATATGCCAACAGGAGCACTCTCGTGGCTAGCCCACGCATTTTTGGTGCAAATTTGCACGTCAGTCTGGTGAATCGACCTATTGTGCAGCCATTCATGAACAGCATCTCAGGGGATGTTTTCCAACAGGATAACGCTCTCCCTGACACTGCTGTTGTAGCCTAACATGCGCTACAGTGTGTCAGCATGCTGTCTTGGCCTGCTCGATCACCAGATCTGTCTGGAGTCGAGCACATGTGGGACATCAATGGAACAACAACACCAGCGTCATTTACCAACAGCGATGATCGTCCCTGTATTGAACAACCAAGTGCAACAACTCCCTCCCACAAACTGACATCCGCCACCCGTACAACACAATGCATGCTTGCAACATTCGCAACGGCTTATCTCGCGCTTACATTAACCTGTGATCTTGCAATGTTAATCACTTAAGTATATTAGCTAGACAAAAGTATTCCCGAAATTATTTTATGGTGTTGCGATTTTTTTCCATCACAGCAGGAAAAGAAAGTTAGTACACCTGGAAGACAACGACGATTTTGATCCGATGACGACATATGCCACCTGGCAGATAGTGGATGTACGCTCGTGGACAAAACGAGCGAGACCCCTCGCCTTTCCGTTACGCAGAGCCGCACAGCTTTAAAGTCTGCTACACGGCATAACAGGCAAGGCGACGAAGTGCTACCAACATACTATGCAAGTTCGCTCAGCTGATGTGCTGAGATAGCTAGCACTGGAGAAACTCGCGCTTCGAAGACGCCACAGCATAGTCTGCCACCACTCCGTGAAAAACGAAGTACCTCAAGTATAAGCCAATGTGTTGTTTTCGCATATCTGTGCCCATGACTTGGATCTGAAGTGTGGTTATGGATAGTTCACATGCTCAGATTGCGAATCTAACGTCATGAATAAGGACAAGAGGAAATGAATTAGGCGTCCTTCCTCTTCCGTAACAACAAATACAGGGCTATTACAAATGATTGAAGCGATTTCATAAATTCACTGTAGCTCCATTCATTGACATACGGTCACGACACACTAAAGATACGTAGAAAAACTCATAAAGTTTTGTTCGGCTGAAGCCGCACTTCAGGTTTCTGCCGCCAGAGCGCTCGAGAGCGCAGTGAGACAAAATGGCGACAGGAGCCGAGAAAGCGTATGTCGTGCTTGAAATGCACTCACATCAGTCAGTCATAACAGTGCAACGACACTTCAGGACGAAGTTCAACAAAGATCCACCAACTGCTAACTCCATTCGGCGATGCGCAATTTAAAGCTTCTGGCTGCCTCTGTATGGGGAAATCAACGGGTCGGCCTGCAGTGAGCGAAGAAACGGTTGAATGCGTGCGGGCAAGCTTCACGCGTAGCCCGCGGAAGTCGACGAATAAAGCAAGCAGGGAGCTAAACGTACCACAGCCGACGGTTTGGAAAATCTTACGGAAAAGGCTAAAGCAGAAGCCTTACCGTTTACAATTGCTACAAGCCCTGACACCCGATGACAAAGTCAAACGCTTTGAATTTTCGGCGCGGTCTCAACAGCTCATGGAAGAGGATGCGTTCAGTGCGAAACTTGTTTTCAGTGATGAAGCAACATTTTTTCTTAATGGTGAAGTGAACAGACACAATGTGCGAATCTGGGCGGTAGAGAATCCTCACGCATTCGTGCAGCAAATTCGCAATTCACCAAAAGTTAACGTGTTTTGTGCAATCTCACGGTTTAAAGTTTACGGCCCCTTTTTCTTCTGCGAAAAAAACGTTACAGAACACGTGTATCTGGACATGCTGGAAAATTGGCTCATGCCACAACTGGAGACCGACAGCGCCGACTTCATCTTTCAACAGGATGGTGCTCCACCGCACTTCCATCATGATGTTCGGCATTTCTTAAACAGGAGATTGGAAAACCGATGGATCGGTCGTGGTGGAGATCATGATCAGCAGTTCATGTCATGGCCTCCACGCTCTCCCGACTTAACTCCATGCGATTTCTTTCTGTGGGGTTATGTGAAAGATTCAGTGTTTAAACCTCCTCTACCAAGAAACGTGCCAGAACTGCGAGCTCGCATCAACGATGCTTTCGAACTCATTGATGGGGACATGCTGCGCCGAGTGTGGGAGGAACTTGATTATCGGCTTGATGTCTGCCGAATCACTAAAAGGGCACATATCGAACATTTGTGAATGCCTAAAAAAACTTTTTGAGTTTTTGTATGTGTGTGCAAAGCATTGTGAAAATACTCAAATAATAAAGTTATTGTAGAGCTGTGAAATCGCTTCAATCATTTGTAAAAACCCTGTATATTTTAGTTATTCTTTCTTAAATGAACTGCGCAGAAAATCATTCTCCAGAAGTGAATAACATTTTAGTAAAACCAGATAATATTAACAGCTTGCCGGCGCGGGTTGGCCGTGCGTTCAACGGCGTCATATCGAGGACCGCGCGGCTCCTTGCGCCGTCAGTTCGAATCCTTCCCCGGGCAAGGATGTGTGTTAGGTTGGGTAAGTTTAAGTAGTTCTACGTCTAGGGGACTGATGACCTAAGCAGTTTGGTCACATAGTTATTAGAGTCATTTTTTGACCTTTCGCCTAAATTTTCTTTACATAAACGGCCGTATCTTTAGATTGTGTTGACATAGCTCACTTTTTTACACCACCAAGGGACCGTATACCGCAGGAAGTGCGATACATTTCCGCTTATTATGCCCACCCGTACTCGAGGTAAACGGGTTTTTAGGGATCGGGTAGAGATATAGACTGTCAAGAAAGTGAGACTAGTAGGGTTCCATTTTTATCGATTTACGTGACGAAATCCTAACAACGAAAATAGCTACCACAGTTACTGAAGATGAGGGCCGCATAACAGTTTCCCCTGCTCTTTATTCGAAATGTTCCAGTTGCAGTCGATACATCAGAATATTAATCGTAGCTACGCCTTCGATCCAAATCACGCATACAGGAAAGCAAATAAAATCCATTTGCCTATACACGTGGTAATTCAGATCCCACTATTAATGCCACCGCGTTTTAGATGTGCGAGCATTCCCATTGCTAGCTACCTTATGGAACACTTCGGCTAATGAACGTTTTCTGGCTGTGGCACGTCTAATAGAGAATTCGAAACATTGTAGAATACGTTTGGCAGCTACGTCGCCGTTTTATTTCCTGGGGTGGTGCAGAATTATCCTACTAAATTTACTCGCTAATAACAAGTTTTTGTTATTTCGATAAACATCCCGAATGATTGTCACATAAGCGGTGATATAAAGGTAGACAATTCATGTTTTTGAGTCCAGAAAGCTCTGTGCAACAGAAACTGCAGATAATTTTGCCATTTCCATTGCGAAATTGCCAGTTTATTCATGTCTGGGATAATAATAGAGGGCTGTTTGCCTGGGTTGTCTGCTAGCGTAGTGAAAGGTGTTTGCTACTGCAAGGGAGGTCTGGTTTGTTTTCGGTCCTAATCTCGATGGAGGTAGATAGACTATCAGTAAAGGAATTTTAAGAAATTCTCGCACCCCCAATACGTTTTATTGCTACCTTTATTCCGTACCGGCGCCCCGTGGATGTCGATATGAAACTCTTGTAGAATTTGATATTTGTTACTGCCTACTTTCTCCGCTTCTGTCAATAATTGAATTGACTTAAGTGTGGCACTGAATGATTTTTAACAGAATTTCGTTATGCATCTTCACGCATTGCTAAATTGGCACACTTTCATGGTAGGTCAGCAACGGTAATCCAGTATGACTGGTCTGAACGTTGACACAGACCATTTCGCGGCCGAATGCGCATAATATTTTGCTAATTCGTAACGATCTGGGATACTTTGTCTTACTGAAACAGTTATGTTATCTCGATAAGCTGAAATTCATTTTTATTAGTACAGATCATACTAATTAGCGTTTCTTCTTTCATTTATATCTGATATTTAGCTGTTGTGGTCAAGACACTAATCAGCATTGGTATAGTCTTACACATCATTGAAAACAGTCTGACAAATATCGGATAGTTTTTCAATTTCACGCCTGTGCATAGTACGTTGGTAGCACTTCGTCGCCTTGTCTGTTATACTGTGTAGCAGACTTTAAAGCTGTGTGGATCAGCATAACGAAAAGGTGAGGGGTCTCGCTCGTTTTGTCCACGATTGTACTGATAATGGTTTCGACATCGTCAGGCAACAGACAGCGTAGTGGGATAGCTACCAGAGCGCCATCTGTGTCTACCCTTTAATAGGGAACGCTGACAGCCAGAAGGGTCAGTGTGGTGCAGACGTGTGAAGCACTCAGGCAACAATGCCACGGAGATGCACTCGTGCTTCCTACGTCAAACTGAGCGAATTTGAAAGTGGTCAAATTGTGGCCTTCAGAACAGCGTGAATTGCCTCACAAGTTGGACGACGCTGGTATCAGTGGTCACATGAACATACTCACATCCGTAGACGAGACTCTGGCGTCCACGTGGCACTGCCTGACATGATCGTCATATTGTAAGGGCAGCAGTGTCAGAACGTACAGCCAGAGCAGCAAAGATAAGAGGGCTTGTGAGGTCAGACGTGTCAACACGAACTGTTGCTAACCGATTATTAGCAGTGGAACCATGGGCATGCACGCCGCTAGCAAGTCTTCCAATCGCGCCACGGCATGAACGGGCATTGCTCGACTTGTTCTGTCCGAGGATCACTTGGAATGGCGCGCCGTTGCCTTAGTGCCAGCTAGACTGGCGTGGCTTGTGCACAAAACGGTTCTGAGGGGTGTATTTCGTAAGATTATAGACTGTGTGTTTATACGAGGGTTACTTAGAAATAACCTAACTAACTTGCTGTCTGATAATTTCGCCAAAGAACAACTCGTTTTACTTCCGAATTGTGTGGATGAGGAAAATGTGATTCAGTCTGGTCCCTAAATCATGTAAACCACACGCAGTTCTGCTAATAACCTAGTAAATGCTGTAGGATTACACTTACGTCTGTTCACGTAACCGTGTGATCACCAACAACCAAGTTATTACTCATGAAAGAGTGGTAACGTAACTAAGTACGATGTAAACACAACCAGCTTGCTATAACAGCTGTCACATTCACTTTGACATCGTCGCAAAGCTTAGACCACTAGCGGACAAATAGCTGGAATTCTATTGGTCGGAACCCAGGAACTAATGGCGGATGCCGCGATTTGCGCGCGCGGATGTTTCAAACGTTAAGATATGCCAACTGTCTTTGAAGATGACGTTTCACACACTCTTGTAATACATCCCCTCAAAAAGCACACAAAACACATACAACTGCAGCAGCATAAATTTAAAAGAAAGAGACAGTTTAAGTAAAAGAAAAATACATATAACTAATTGTGAATCAACAAAGCTACACTTTAAGTTAATAGTTGACTTCAAATAATTTTATTTACGTAGCAAAAGCTAAGAAAGAAAGAGAAACAAACGATTTACTATCTGAACAGCTGAATTTTCTCCAGGAGCGGCTGAAAGATAAGAAAAAAAAATAAAAAAAATACATTACGAGAAAGATCGGCGAGTGGCGGACTGTGGTCTGTGCATCCTTTCTTTAGGTGACAGAGACCTTAAATCCTTAAATCCTTCTATCACTACTGGAGAGTGGAGCTCTATGGTAGCTGTTTGCAGACTGTGCTTGTCAAAAAATACTGCAACTCCAGACTTTACATGTCAGATGATAACTAAGTTAGAAAGTATGTCATAGCGTTCTTTATTATTTATTTCTATATTGTTTTAAAATTTAGGGCATTTCTATAATCGAAGGTATTAAATGTGACTTACGTTATATATTGCCATATGCTAAATCGTAAGTTTTGAAAACTGGAACTTATTACCATAGCACTAGTATAACCAAAGACTTTTCCTTTTCCACAGTACCAAGGGCTGAGTTCAGTTGAGCTGCGTAAAGTAGACCTTCAAATAGTAAACCAAGAGGAATGCGAGGCAGTGTGGAATGACGATGGCTACCCTGTCCACCCTACGCAGATCTGCGCTGCTCGTTTCGAGGATCTAAACTACGGCACCTGTAACGTAAGTAAAGAGCAGACCGGTAGGGAAAAGTATATGCGGGCGAGGAACACACATGAAGTACTGCAGCTCGTGGGTCGATGTAGAAACACGTGACTTTGTCTCTGACAATTGGCTTCTTACTATGCAGTTAAATTCAGTCATAGCATTTAAATAAACTCAGTAGACAAACAAGGAATGGACAGTGTCCTGAAAGGAGGATATAAGATGAACATCACTAAAAGCAAAACGAGGATAATGAAATACAGTCGAACTAAATCAGGTGATTCTGTGGGAATTAGATTAGGAAATGAGACACTTAAAGTAGTAGGTGAGTCCTGTGTTTGGGCCCGCATCTCGTGGTCGTGCGGTGGCGTTCTCGCTTCCCACGCCCGGGTTCCCGGGTTCGATTCCCGGCAGGGTCAGGGATTTTCTCTGCCTCGTGATGGCTGGGTGTTGTGTGCTGTCCTTAGGTTAGTTAGGTTTAAGTAGTTCTAAGTTCTAGGGGACTTATGACCACAGCAGTTGAGTCCCATAGTGCTCAGAGCCATTTGAACCATCCTGTGTTTGGGCAGCAAAACAACTGATGATAGTCGAAGCAGAGAGGATGTAAAATGTAGACTGGCAATGGCAAGAAAGGCGTTTCTGAAGAAGAGAAGTTTGTTCACATGGAGTATAGATTTAAGTGTCAGGAATTATTTTGTGGAAGTATTTACACGGTGTGTAGTTATTTGTGGAAGTGAAACATGGACGATTAATAGTTTAGACAAAAAGAGGACAGCAGCCTTTGACAAGTATCACATCAAATGAATTCGCAATTGTGAATAAGGTTTACCAACAGCTGTAGAATGGAATGACGACGACGAAAATTTGTGCCGCACGGGACTCGAACCCCGATGTTCTGCGTATCCCGAGCGGTAGCCTTACCATATGGCTATCCGTGTACGGCTCACGGCCAGACCCAAACCTTCATATGTCTTTAATCAAGCGTCTACTGGTCTCACTGTGAGTCGTGCATGGATAGCCAAATGGTAAGGCGATCGCTTGCGATAAGCGGGAGATCCGGGTTCGAGTCCTGTTCAGGCACAAATTTTCACTGTCGTCATTCCATTCTACAGCTGATGGTAACCCTTATTCGCAATTGCGAATTCATTTGATGTGTTTCGTAACGGCTGTGGTAGCCGCAGTGCATGTATGCGTGCATGCATGTCCAAAGGAACTTTGCATCGTAATCAGAATAACATGGGAACTAAAATATCGCTTTTGAAATGCAAATGAATGATGAAGATTAGATGCGTAGGTCACGTAACTAATGAGGAGATGCTGAATAGAATTGGAGAGAAGATAAATTTGTGGCACAACCTGTCTAAAGAAGGGATAGGTTGATAGGACACTTTCTGAGACACCAAGGAATCACCAATTTAGCACTGGTGAGAAGCGTGGGGAGTAAAATCGTAGAGGGAGAACAAGAGATGAATTCATAAGCAAATTCGGAAGGACGTAGGTTTCGTTAGTTACTCGGAGATGAAGAGACTTGCACGGCTTAGAGTAAGATGGAGAGCTGCATTGAACCAGTCTTCGGACTGGAGGCCACAAAATCATCCTTAAAAGAGCTCACTGGTTGTTATGCTGCGTTGTGGACTGTCCATAACTGGTACTATGTGGTCGTGTGACTCTCTACTCATGTCAATGAAGTGGAGATGTGACAGAATGACAGAATCGAACCCTCAGATTTGGACATGCCCACGTCCATACGGTGAAGAAAGTTTCTCGATTTGTTGGCATATTACTGGAACTGTACAGCGTGTGTACGAGGAATAGTGTACGATTGCAGCCAGTGTTACACGGCGTGTGAACAGTGGCCGTAAAATGGTCGTAACAGACAAGGAATGGAGAAGGTTTAGAGTGATTTCATAAACATAATATTGCACTACTTCTTGTTTTTAAGTACTGTAATTTACTACTTTTAAAATTATATTTATTTGTCCGATTTCCACTACTATTATTCAGACATTGTGGTATGACCACTAGCCACGTAAAAATAGGGTTAGAGCCACGAGTCGCGTAGACACTGGGTTACACGTCATTATTACATAATTGCACATATAATTACGTTTTATTCTTTGTGACATCGTACTTATATATTACTCCACTGTAAATTATTTATTTGCAGTTATTCATTACTTTTTCCGTGGTCTCACATTGCATATTTAATACACCTAACGTAGACCACAAGCACATCGCCATGTTAGCACCTAGACGTAGTGTTGTACTATGCATCTCTTATTACAATGGTACCTGTTTATTTCTTTTCATTTTACGTCAATTGATCACTTTAACGTCGTTCATGTTATCGGTCTATTTTACATTACTGATACCGTTCTTTGTGGTAGTGACTCTCTCTCTCTCTCTCTCTCTCTCTCTCTCTCTCTCTCTCTCTCTATATATATATATATATATATATATATATATATATATATATATATATATATTCTGTAACTATACTTTTAGCTACCATGTTCTTATGTGCTCATATATGTAAATAATTTAATGACAGTTACATCCATATTCCACTCATAGCGCTATATTACCAATTATTTGTATACACTTCTTCAAAATGGCTCTGAGCACTATGCGACTTAACTTCTGAGGTCATCAGTCGCCTAGAACTTAGAACTAATTAAACCTAACTAACCTAAGGACATCACACACATCCATGCCCAAGGCAGGATTCGAACCTGCGACCGTAGCGGTCGCTCGGCTCCAGACTGTAGCGCCTAGAACCGCACGGCCACTCAGGCCGGCTACACTTCTTCAATTCTCAGTTTCTGGCATTATACAAGTAGCTTATTGCATCAGACGTAGACTTCGAGCACAATGTTACTGCAGCGCCTTAACGTTGTGTTGTCCTGTTGTTGGTCTACATTACTGTAATTTGTAGTCTATACAGTGTTTTGTGAATTCAGTATTTTCGTTGTTCCCTTTGGTTACCTACGTACTTCATGACATGTACTATCTTGATTGTTCCTGTATTCTTAGCACATGAAGCTCGAGTGATATTTTGGAAGGTTATTCAGTGGCGATATGCTTTTCACATTGTACTTGCATTACAACTATTTTGACTTTACATGCAGTAAGTTGGCACATTTGACATACAGTAATTTCTTTTACATTTCTATAAGAATTGCAGTTCTAAAATTCTTAAAAAATTAAAAAGTTATAAGTGGAATTTTGTTATACTCGTTTTGGATTCAGTGGCATATATACTTACATACAAGATTGTGTATGTTGCATTGTTTTGTGTACCCCTAGGCTGTAAGTTTTTCCTCATGCTTTATACATTACGGCTGTTTTTCTGTATGTTTACTACTGCATTGCCACATTCTGGTAGTTCGTATCATTTTTGTTTTTGACTAGTGATTCTCATTCGTCCTTCATCTGCTATGTGGATATAAGCTGATGCAGTCGGTGCAACATGCAAGATATTTTATGTAAATGATGTTGTATTGGTGACATGTCGATGTATCACTTTCTTCTTGTACCTGTAATGATGTGTTTCGGTTTGACACAATGTATTGCACGTATGATGGAGATTTATTGAGGTGTACTTGCATGAGGTATGTTTTATATATCCATGTTGTGTAAATACGTACCTTACCCTATCGATCTGAACTGATTACCTTTGTATTTTCTGTCTATGTGCGTGCAGACCCGATGATGGTCATCATACATAAAATTTCGATCCTGACTGTTGAAGGTTTTGCTTCTGCATTTCGTATTCGATTTTATTGATCGTCGTATGGGAAAATGTTGAGGTTGTGACAGGAAGATTCTGTGGTGGAATATCACATCACTTGTTCTACATGACTACTAGAGTATTTGGAATCTTCACCAGGCAGGATTGGATGAGGAAACAGAAGCGACCGAGAAGCATGCTACAGCCTCTGTAGCGAATCGATGCAGACAGTACGAGAGTGCTACACGGTCGCCTTTGGAAGAAAGACGACTTTCTTCTTGTGAAACGACGTCCACCAGCTTTAACGAACAAATACACTTTGCATACTATATGATTATTCTCTTGCTTCCAGAAAACAAAGTGCAGAATGGCGCGTGTAGAGGCAGACAATTAAACATAAAATGACGAGTTGGTCATTTCTCATCTTCATCAGTTAAATAGATACATTTCGTTATATACTGTCTAGTAATATTAATGTGTCCACCAGTCGAAAGCCTATACCACCAACCTTTGCAGCAGGGACTGCTTATGTACAGGAAGAGAGTCAATGAGGTTGCAGAAAGTATCGACAGGGATGTGGAGCCATACCAATTCCAACGCCGTGGCCAGCTGCGCTACGTTTCTGGGTTTAGGGTTCATGGCATGAACAGCCCGATGGAGGTGCCCTCAGATTCTGGACTGGGTTTTTAATCCGGGAAGTTTGGTGGCCGCGGGAGTACGGTAAACTTATCGTGGTGCTCTTAGAACCAAGCACATGTACTGCGAGCTGTGTGACACGTTGTATTCTCCTGCTGGTAGTTGCTATCGTGTCGAGAAAAAACGAACTGCATGCAGGGGTGAGCATGGCCCCAAGGACAGATGCATACTTGCCTCGATCCACTGTTCCTTCAAGAATGACGGTCTCGCTCAGGGAATGCAACGAAACCGTTCCTCAGACCATAACGTCTCCCTCCTCCGACATGGACGCTTCTGATAATTGTTGCAATGTGTTTGGTTCCAGACGTTTCAGGCCGTAAGCGCCAAGGTTTATTTGACCGATGGAGCACGAAAAGTGATTCACCTGGAAAGGCCACCTATCGCCGCTCAGTGGACGTCCAGGTGGGTCATTGAGCGGACACAGTTGGTACCTGTTGGTTCGTATGCGCTGTCAGCTGCTCAACAGCTGCACTTCTATTTTCCCGTACGCGCCACCGCAGCCTCCGTTCACCCCTGTCATCTACGGTACGTGGTGCGCCACAGTTTATTCGGCGCCGGTCTTGTATGTCGCCATTTTGCCGTGCCCTGTAAACAGTACTTTAACCACGGCGGCGCGCCGCCAGTTTACACACTTAGCCGTTTCGGTAATACTTCCAACCTTGGCTCGAAAGCCTTTGATCATACCCTTTCGTTGGACCTCAGGGAAATTTATCCGTTTCCACATTATGACAACGACTGCCCTGTTTCCCGTGTCCCAACGACACGCTTTGTACACCCTCCACTGCTAGTGCTGCCACATGCCGTCTGTGAGTGGTTAGTGCACGTCGACGTCGGACATAACATTTGTGTGACTGGATAGTGTAATATGTGATGCGCATTTTTGACTCTGCTCGTGTTGGACTGAAACAGTAGTTCTAATCTTTTTTTTTATTTTTTTATTTTTGGTGAGGAAAATCCAATGCCTCTTGTATGTGACACCAGTTCCTCACTCAAACACGCCTCTCCAGTGCACTTGCAACCTCTGATGATAAATTTTGTGTGCAGCCTGATGCACTTTGTGCAGTCCGTCAGAATTTTCTACGTTGTACTGCATGTGGTGGTAGCCATATTGAACACGTTCTGTAATGTAAAACACTGTTAAATAAACAGTACAGTACTTCAATGAACTCATGGTGCTTGTGTATTAATTATCCTTGTTGTTTTTGGCATTAAAAAGCTTTCTCTGGTTCCGAATTACTTTCAGTGCGATTACACTACTGGCCATTAAAGTTCCTACACCAAGAAGAAATGCAGATGATGAACGGGTATTCATTGGACAAATATCTTATACTAGAACTGACATGTGGTTACATTTTCACGCAATGTGGGTGCATAGATCCGGAGAAATCAGTACCCAGAACAACCACCTCTGGCCGTAATAACGGCCTTGATACGCCTGGTCATTGAGTCAAACAGAGCATGGATGGCGTGTACAGGTACAGCTGCCCATGCAGCTTCAACACGATACCACAGTTCATCAAGAGTAGTGACTGGCGTATTGTGACCAGCCAGTTGCTCGGCCACCATTGACCAGACGTTTTCAATTGGTGAGAGATCTGGAGAATGTGCTGGCCAGAGCAGCAGTCGAACATTTTCTGTATCCAGAAAGGCCCGTACATTCGGTAGTGCATTATTCTGCTGAAATGTAGGGGATCGAATGAAGGGTAGAGCCACGGGTCGCAACACATGTGAAATTTAACGTCCACTGTTCAAAGTGCCGTGAATGCGAACAAGAGGTGACCGAGACGTGTAACCAATGGCATCCCATACCATCACGCCGGGTGATACGCCAGTTTGGCAATGACGAATACACGCTTCCAATGTGCATTCACCGCAATGTCGCCAAACACGGATGCGACCATCATGATGCTGTAAACAGAACCCGGATTCACCCTAAAAAATTACGTTTTGCCATTCGTGCACCCAGGTCCGTCGTTGAGTAGACCATCGCAGGCGCTCCTGTTTGTGATGCAGCGTCAAGGGTAACCGCAACCATGGTCTCCGAGCTGATAGCCCATGCTGCTGCAAACGTCGTCTAACTGTTCGTGCAGATGGTTGTTGTCTTGCAAACGTCCCCATCTGTTGACTCAGGGATCGAGGCGTGGCTGCACGATCCGTTACAGCCATGTGGATAAGATGCTCGTCATCTCGACTGCTAGTGATACGAGGTCGTTGGGATCCAGCACGGCGTTCAGTGTTACCCTCCTGAACCCACCGATTCCATATTCTGCTAACAGTCATTGGATCTCGACCAACTTCAACAGGAATGTCGCGATACGATAGACCGCAATCGCGATAGGCTACAATCCGACCTTTATCAAAGTCAGAAACGTGATGGTACGGATTTCTCCTCCTTACACGAGCCATCACAACAACGTTTCATCAGGTAACGTCGGTCAACTGGTGTTTGTGTACGAGAAATCGGTTGGAAACTTTCCTCATGTCAGCATGTTGTGGGTGTCGCCACCGGGGCCAACCTTGTGTGAATTCTATGAAAAGCTAACCATTTGCATATCACAGTATCTTCTTCCTGTCGGTTAAATTTCGCGTCTGTAGCACGTCATCTTCGTGGTGTAGCAATTTTAATGGCCAGTAGTGCAGTTCCTGTTACAAACTGGTTGTACTTCGTCTCCTCTGTTAGATATTTAACTTTTGTTGGCAATCTTCTGAAACATGCTGTATACCTGTGCACTGCTCTAAGTTGGTTTCTGGTACTGATGACATCTGAGTAATAAATTAGAGATCTTTCTCCAATTCTCTGAATTTTTGCCTCAGAATACATTCATTCCTTCTGTATAAGTTTCTGTAATATCACTGTGAATGGAATCATTAGAAAATTGATAAGAAACTATCATCCAATTATGTCAAACATAAAAAGATTAACTCAATTTCAAAAAAATGAAATTCATTCGTAATTGTACATTATTACATACTAAAACCAATATTTCTACTAATATCTGTATGAAGTTGCATTACTGTCCAGAAAATACATAACGGTAGTGAATTTTAGAAGGAAACTGTTTAAACTCTGTGTTTCATTCCATGTCTTCAGCATTTCTTCGTCTTTTTGGACAGAAATCGAGCTTAAATGACACATGTGATGTGTATGAAAATGTTAAAGACCTGAAGTTATATTAAAATGTCTTAATACTCATTAACCATAACTAGGTTTTTGCTTGTTATATATTTTCACTCATCGGAGGAATGTATTTCAGTAAACACTACTGATTTATACTAAAGTAATTAGAAGGCTAACTACTTGAGAGTTAGATTTGCAACTTTTCTTTCCTACATGGCAGACAAAGATTTCGTAGCTTGTAAAATAGTATCAGAATGAGTTGGAGGCAATATCATGAATTTTATTTCAAAATTGCGTTTTAGCAGAGGTAAGCTCAAACTACATTCCAGAACGCATGCTATACAATTTTTTCATAGACCCGTAGTCTAAAATGACGATTGTACTCCGTGTGTTAATTAACGTTTTTATATTATTTATTTATTTATTTATTTTATTTATTTATTTATGCATTTATTTTACCTGGCAAGATTAGGGCCTTCAGGCCCTCTCTTACACCTAACCAGGCATACTCAGATTCAACAAATTTCAGTTTCTACAGAACATTAAGGACATATAACATGTTATACAGTATTAATGTTGCAGAAAAGATTAGAGATTATAAAAGTACTACAATGATAATTATAACAATCAAAAAGTAATTATAATAATCAAGAATAATAATAATAGTAATGACTATGTATAGGAAAGTGAACATATTTTTAACGATGTGAACTGCTATAGACACCCATCGCTGATACTTTTCACTAGAAAAAATGTGTATTCTGTTACGAATGGTCAGGTTATACACTACTGGAAATTGAAATAAGAACACCGTGAATTCATTGTCCCAGGAAGGGGAAACTTTATTGACACATTCCTGGGGTCAGATACATCACATGATCACACTGACAGAACCACAGGCACATAGACACAGGCAACAGAGCATGCACAATGTCGGCACTAGTACAGTGTATATCCACCTTTCGCAGCAATGCAGGCTGCTATTCTCCCATGGAGACGATCGTAGAGATGCTGGATGTAGCCCTGTGGAACGGCTTGCCATGCCATTTCCACCTGGCGCCTCAGTTGGACCAGCGTTCGTGCTGGACGTGCAGACCGCGTGAGACGACGCTTCATCCAGTCCCAAACATGCTCAATGGGGGACAGATCCGGAGATCTTGCTGGCCAGGGTAGTTGACTTACACCTTCTAGAGCACGTTGGGTGGCACGGGATACTTGCGGACGTGCATTGTCCTGTTGGAACAGCAAGTTCCCTTGCCGGTCTAGGAATGGTAGAACGATGGGTTCGATGATGGTTTGGATGTACCGTGCACTATTCAGTGTCCCCTCGACGATCACCAGTGGTGTACGGCCAGTGTAGGAGATCGCTCCCCACACCATGATGCCTCCATTCGTCCCTCCATTCACGCCTGTCGCGACACCACTGGAGGCGGGCTGCATGATGTTGGGGCGTGAGCGGAAGACGGCATAACGGTGTGCGGAACCGTAGCCCAGCTTCATGGAGACGGATGCGAATGGTCCTCGCCGATACCCCAGGAGCAACAGTGTCCCTAATTTGCTGGGAAGTGGCGGTGCGGTCCCCTACGGCACTGCGTAGGATCCTACGGTCTTGGCGTGCATCCGTGCGTCGCTGCGTTCCGGTCCCAGGTCGACGGGCACGTGCACCTTCCGCCGACCACTGGCGACAACATCGATGTACTGTGGAGACCTCACGCCCCACGTGTTGAGCAATTCGGCGGTACGTCCACCCGGCCTCCCGCATGCCCACTATACACCCTCGCTCAAAGTCCGTCAACTGCACATACGGTTCACGTCCACGCTGTCGCGGCATGCTACCAGTGTTAAAGACTGCGATGGAGCTCCGTATGCCACGGCAAACTGGCTGACACTGACGGCGGAGGTGCACAAATGCTGCGCAGCTAGCGCCATTCGACGGCCAACACCGCGGTTCCTGGTGTGTCCGCTGTGCCGTGCGTGTGATCATTGCTTGTACAGCCCTCTCGCAGTGTCCGGAGCAAGTATGGTGGGTCTGACACACCGGTGTCAATGTGTTCTTTTTTCCATTTCCAGGAGTGTAGCTTTCCATGATCTGTTTTCCTGCGCATACCACAGGTGACTTTATCCAGTGATCTTTGTAGGGTGATTCAGGGGGTCCTCTGCTCTACGAGGGAAAGATTGTGGGACTGGTGTCGTGGGGCTACGAGTGCGCTGCCCCTCCGTACCCCTCAGTCGGCACCCGTGTCTCCAGCTACGTGGACTGGATCATCGAGAACACCAACGGCACACTGGTGCCGCGCTAGCACCGTTGGATTTGTATTTGCTACATTTTTAAAATATTGATCAAAATTAATGTTATTACAATACCTTATCAATGTTAACATCTATATACAAGTGACAATAAAATTTTGTTTATCGGCGATCTTGTACTTAGTATGTAGCAGTGGATTAGTCTGACATTCTTTACATTAATGCTTGTCATTTAATGCTAATCTTATACAGCAAGGTCAAAACATGCAGTTCTGAGGGTCAGTCAGCAAATTTCAGGCATCACCTGGAAAAAAAGCTGTGACCATGAAACGTGGTGAAGGGGTCAGTCACCCAGAACATAATCACCGCTCACTACGACACGTTTTTCGTAACGATGGATGACGTGGCGGAGACCTTGACCGTAGATGTCTGCATTTGGGCTCTACAGGAAATTATTCCGCCTCGAAAACCAACTCCTGTCACTGTGGCTACACCTACCACACAACTATTTCTTCATCTGAGGAGTGAGGAAGAACTCACAGGGTGCCACTTCAGCAAAATACAGAGGCTCAGACGAAGTTTGATAGCCCAAAGAATCAGCATGTGTTTCTGTGTCCTGTGCACAATGAGCTGCGAAGATGTCGTCGAGCAAACAATGCTCTTAGACAACATTCCTTGATGCTTCGTCTTGACCGCCTCCCATAATGCGTTTGGGTGATTTCCATAGAATGGCCCTGTGATGGTTTTTGACCATAATGTTATAGCTCCGAACCATGATAGTCCAAAAACCCTGCCTGATGTTGATTGGGTCTCCTCTTTCCTCGACAGATATGAATCCACGTGTTTCACTGCTTGTTTTGCTGCTTTAGATCGGTATCATGTGGTACTCGCAGCACTCTTCCATTGTGATTATGCGACTGAAAAAAATGTCTTGATTGGCCTGACACAGCTGCAAAATTCCCGCTGCTGCCTCGGTTCGGCAGAATTTTAGAATCAGTGCGGGCAGTCACGGAACGATCCAGGTGGCCATAATTTTTTTCATGTTAAAAACATCTTGCAAGGTGTTGAAATCTGATTCTTCACTGACTTAACTAGTACCTCACTTAAGATAAGCCGGTCTTCGAGCAGCATGGGCGTCAATTTCTGATGCAATTGCTGGTTTTTCAGAGAGAGATGGTCTGTCAATTTCTTCTTGGTAATTCAGACTTGCTTGAACACGCCGAAAGCTTCTGCACCGCGTTGTCGACCAGAGGTCGCAGTGCCACACCAAAGTCGGCAACGCTCATCGATGCCACAAACATCAGCGAGGTGTCACTGCAATCCGCAGTGACAAATGGGAGAGGCTACAGACACTGCCTCTCTGTCTGAGATGCGGCACCCTCACACGGAGGTCAACATAGAGCCAGCTGTGGAAGCACTGTGCCCAACTTCGTGACCTCCACTCAAGCAGTCAACTGTTCAAATAGGACTAAAACGCTATTCAAGTAACAGATGGCAATGTAGTTCAGCGTTGCACTACAGAAGAAGAGTTTGTGTTCGTACGCATCAAGGGATGCTTTAATGCTCAAAGACAGTTGTAAATATTCTAGCATTTCTGTGGCAAACGACCGTGTGAAGGTAAGTAAATTTTTTTATCATTCATCTAATAAATTGAACTAATATTTCATAATTTGTAGTTCAATAAGCCATGTCCTAGAACAATCAAAGAACCCACAGTTATGGCCAGATGATTGTAGTTTCGTCTGGTAATAACGTGAAATACGTAAATACTATGTGTTTGATGATGCACAGTTGCCGTACACTTCACCAAATCAGCACCGATTTTATCACCGTTACTCCCCTTCAAATTTAAAAACACTAATTCCTGCACCAAACTTTACCTCATCAAATGAGATCAATGAGACGCACCACAATGCTTCTACTTCGTCGCTGTGATTTTAGCGTCTAGTAGGACTCCAGACATGTACCTGTAAACAAAGAAAAATTTAATTATGTGCCGTTATTTTCACGATGATAATTTACACTTTATGACCATCCCCCATATAAGAAGTAGCATCTACATCTACATCTACATTTATACTCGGCAAGTCACCCAACGGTGTGTGGCGGAGGGCACTTTACGTGCCACTGTCATTACCTCCCTTTCCTGTTCCAGTCGCGTATGGTTCGCGGGAAGACATGTCTGAAAGCCTCCATGCGCGCTCTAATCTCTCTAATTTTACATTCGTGATCTCCTCGGGAGGTATAAGTAGGGGGATGCAATATATTCGATACCTCATCCAGAAACGCACCCTCTCGAAACCTGGCGAGCAAGCTACACCGCGATGCAGAGCGCCTCTCTTGCAGAGTCTGCCACTTGAGTTTGGTTCAAATGGTTCAAATGGCTCTGAGCACTATGGGACTCAACATCTTAGGTCGTAAGTCCCCTAGAACTTAGAACTACTTAAACCTAACTAACCTAAGGACATCACACACACCCATGCCCGAGGCAGGATTCGAACCTGCGACCGTAGCAGTCCCGCGGTTCCGAACTGCAGCGCCAGGACCGCTAGACCACCGTGGCCGGCCCACTTGAGTTTGTTAAACATCTCCGTAACGCTATCACGGTTACCAAATAACGCTGTGACGAAACGCGCCGCTCTTCTTTGGATCTTCTCTATCTCCTCCGTCAACCCGATCTGGTACGGATCCCACACTGATGAGCAATACTCAAGTATAGGTCGAACGAGTGTTTTGTAAGCCACCTCCTTTGTTGATGGACTACATTTTCTAAGGACTCTCCAAATGAATCTCAACCTGGTACCCGCCTTACCAACAATTAATTTTACATGATCATTCCACTTCAAATCGTTCCGCACGCATACTCCCAGATATTTTACAGAAGTAACTGCTACCAGTGTTTGTTCCGCTATCATATAATCATACAATAAAGGATCCTTCTTTCTATGTATTCGCAATACATTACATTTGTCTATGTTAAGAGTCAGTTGCCACTCCCTGCACCAAGTGCCTATCCGCTGCAGATCTTCCTGCATTTCGCTACAATCTTCTAATGCTGCAACTTCTCTGTATACTACAGCATCATCCGCGAAAAGCCGCATGGAACTTCCGACACTATCTACTAGGTCCTCCAAATACTTTGTGAATGGGTTCAGGAGATGGTGAGATGTGAACTGGGATTTATGGGTAGCATAATTTGGTCGGATGAAGCCCAATTCAAACTCAATGAAACTGTCAATAGGCACAATTGTGTGTACTGGGCTGAAGATAATCCTCACATTACAGTTGAAAAGGCTGTGAATTTGCCTGGTATATATGTGTGGTGTGGCTTGTCTGTAAGGGGACTCATTCGGCCTTTCCGCCTTGAAGGTACTGTTACTGGAGAAACGTACCTAACAATGCTTGCTGACTCCATATTCCCTGCCATTCGTGCATTATTAGGTAATGATGAGTTTTATTTCCAACAAGATGGCGCCCCGCCGCACTATCATAGGGACGTACGAGCATACTTGGATCATAATGTGCCAGGCCAGTGGATAGGACGCAGGGGACCAATCGAGTTTCCTGCACGCTCTCCAGACCTCACGCCGCTGGATTTCTTCTTATGGGGCACAGTAAAAGATGGGGTGTACAAACGTAAACCACATAACCTGGACACTCTTTGGAATGAGATTCAGGCGGTGTGCGCAGAAATCTCATTGGACAATTTGGTACGATGTATGGAATCAGTGATGACTCGTACTCAGAAATGTATTGATGCTGAAGGCCACCAGTTTGAACATTAATCACATTTGCAAAGTACATATATTTTTCCAGTTGGACATTAAGCTTTCCATTTCCAGCAATTTAACATTGTTGAACGGGAAATAAATTTTCTATGACGCTTCAAAGTGTGTATACATTTTTTTGACGCACCATATATATATATATATATATATATACCTCATCTTTTACTGTGCCCCATAAGAAGAAATCCAGCGGCGTGAGGTCTGGAGAGCGTGCAGGAAACTCGATTGGTCCCCTGTGTCCTATCCACTGGCCTGGAACATTATGATCCAAGTATGCTCGTACGTCCCTATGATAGTGCGGCGGGGCGCCATCTTGTTGGAAATAAAACTCATCATTACCGTATAAAGCACGAATGGCAGGAAATATGTAGTCAGCAAGCACTGTTAGGTACGTTTCTCCAGTAACAGTACCTTCAAGGCGGAAAGGCCGAATGAGTCCCCTTACAGACAAGCCACACCACACATATATACCAGGCAAATTCACAGCCTTTTCAACTGTAATGTGAGGATTATCTTCAGCCCAGTACACACAATTGTGCCTATTGACAGTCCCATTGAGTTTGAATTGGGCTTCATCCGACCAAATTATGCTACCCATAAATCCCAGTTCACGTCTCACCATCTCCTGAACACATTCACAAAATTCTAACCTTCGATCTGGATCGTCGTCACTTAGCTGTAGCACCAGCCTTGGAATGTACACACGAAACTTGCCTTTCGTAAGAATGTGTAGCACACTACTAGCACTTACATTACTCTCATATGCCACTTGCCTTCAAGATTTTTGAGGCGAACGCTGAAACAGTTCCAAGACCGCAGTTGTGGAATCATCACTTGTAGCTGTACGAGGTCGCCCTGATAGACCTTTATGCACATCACACACTGTTCCACGAATTTCAAATTTGTCTCGTAGACGTGTAATTGTTAACCTTGAAGGTGGTTCTGTACCATACTCACTTCTCCACTGTCTTCGAACTGCAGCTACATTCTCAAAGTTCCAGTACCATTTAATTATCTGCTTTTGCGCTTCAAGGCTCAAACGCACGTCCGCCATGTTGCAGTTACTTCCTTGCCACTGCTGCCACCTGTTGAAGAAACATAACATCACTTTCTCACAGATATTTAACCTTGTAGAACGGGAAATAAATTGTCTATGACAGTTCAAAGTGTGTATAGATTTTTTTGACGCACCCTGTATATTACCAAAATATGTAGCTGCCTTCGTTGTATTTAACCACGTTTTTGTACAGTTTCATATCTAGATTCTGAACTGCCAAATGCCATGGCAGGTACAAACTTCACAGAAACTGAAGGGCACTTACAACGAACAACAGCGTTGTTCATCAGTAGCACAATGGTGCTGACAACATACGCACTGACAAAACTAATTTCACGCTTTCTTATGAACAATTTCTTTTAATCTCTGTAACAATGTTACAACTAACCCTCTGAAAAAAATGAATAAATGGAAAACGATTTTTCAATTTAATCCCCATTATATGAAAGACATTCTTCTAATATATGATACGAAGCATAACTACCAGTTATCTACAAACCGTACATTATACTGCTACAAACTCGAAGAATTTGATGAATAAGCAAAATCAAAAGATTCTGAAGGAACTGAATAATTACACTATTCACTCACAGTCAGATTGCTGCTTTTCTTTCGTAACTACTTAGTCTCTGGGGCTTTGCACTTTCCTACAGCCATTTAATATGATAATGATATTTTATATTAACGCAATGTTTATTACAAAGATATATCAGACCCAGAAATGTCGATCTGGAACCACAATTTATTGGAAGAAGACAGTGCATTTATCCAGTGGAACCCAAAAGTAATTACGGTACTAGGACTCTTTAAGCAGCAAAAAGAATGGAATGGAATAAAATGAGTCAACATTTGGGCAAAGTACTTGGATCTTTTTATACGACGGATACAGATTTCTGAACTCAGTAATGGTTCAGTTACCCGTATCGGAATAACACAATGATTAACATTACAGGATATGGAATGTGGGAAAGTTGTCACGTGCATTTATACGTGCGCCGTCATCATGCAGGATTGTGTTCTGTTTCCAGGAGTATAATAGTCTTAGCACTTCCTCAATCAATTTCACATCCAGCTTCACACATTGCGTACAAGAAACATATCTCACAGATAAATAAAGCGCATAAGAGGAAATTCCGACAATTGTGTTTCAGACTGCAGTTGTCGCCCCATGTGACTGCTGCCAGCTGAGTCAGCAGAGCAATATGGTAACTGTGCACAGGACACAAGATGTGACCAACTCTGCTCTGATCTGTTTACGATATTTTTTCATTTATTTAATCTGATCTAGTTGCATGAAATGTGTTCATAGCTGCGAATAAGAGCAACTATCAGCTGTACAAGGCAATGACGACAGTGAAAATTTGTGTCGTCCCAGGACTCGAAACCGGATTTCCCGCTTCCGCGAGAGGTCGTCTTACCGCTTTGGCTATCCATGCACGACTCGCGCCCAGGCCCGAACTTCCATATGTCGTCGTTCCTCCGCCACATCGTACGCATATTATGCAACTCCCGTACATGGGAGGACATTTTAATTGATAGTCGCTTCTTCGTATCGGCGAATAAATACGATGTCTACATCTACATGTGTACTCTGCAAACCACCGTGAGGTGCATGGCAGAGGCTACCTCCCATTGTGCGACTTACTAGGGTTTCTTCCCATTCCATTCACGTTTGGGGCAGGCATGGGGTACACAGATTTTTTACGCCTCTGTTGCGGAGAAACCCATCGTATCATCTACATCTATACTCTGCAAACGACTGTGAGGTGCATGGCAAATGGTACGTCCCATTCTACCAGTTATTTGCATTTTTCCCATTCTTTTCAGGTAGAGAGTGCACGAAGAATGGTTGTTTGAATGCCTCTGTGCGTGCAGTAATTGTTCTAATCTTATCTTCACGATCCCTATGTGAGCGGTGCGTAGGGGGTTGTAGGATATTCCTAGAGTAGTCATTTAAAGTCAGTTCTTGAAACTTTGTTAATAGATTTTATCGGGGTAGTTCACGTCTATCTTCAAGAGTCTTGCAGTTCTATTCCTTACAATGTCTCTGTGACACTCTCCCACGGATTAAAAAAAACCTGTCACCATTCTTGCTGCCGTTCTGTGTATACATTCGATATACCCCGTTAGCCGATAAGATACTGGTCCCGCACACTTGAGAAGTATTCTAGAATCGGTCGGCCGAGTGATTTATAATCAATTTCCTTTTTAGGTCGATTGTACTTGCCCAGTAGTCTACTAATAATCCAAAGTCTTCCACCTGCTTTACTCATGACTGAACCTATGCGATGATTCCATCTTATATACCTATAAAGCGCCTGCGTTTTTAAAAACGATGCAATGTTCCTTCGGAAACGCATGCATCTCCGATGGAACATTTCTACATCTGCATCTACATGGATACTCTACAAATCACATTTAAGTGTCTGGCAAAGGGTTCATCGAACCATCTTCATAATTCACTATTATTCCAATCTCGTATAGTGCGCGGAAAGAATGACCACCTATATCTTTCCGTTTGAGCTCTGATTTCCCTTATTTTATCGTGGTGATCGCCCCTCCCTATGTAGGTCGGTGTCAACAAAATATTTTCGCATTCGGAGGAGAAAGTTGGTGATTGGAATTTTGAGAGAAGACTCCACTGCAACGAAAAACGCCTTTCTTTTAATAATGTCTAGCACAAATCCTGTATCATATATGTGACACTCTCTCCCATATTTCGCGATAATACAAAACGTGCTGTCTTTCTTTAAAATTTTTCGACGTCCTCCGTTAGTCCTATCTGGTAAGGATCCCATAGCGCGCAGCAGTATTCTAAAAGAGGAGGGACAAGTATAGTCTCCTTAGTAGGTCTGTTACATTTTCTAGGTGTCCTGCCAATAAAACGCAGTCTTTGGTTAGCCTTCCTCACAACATTTTCTGTGTATTACTTCCAATTTAAGTTGTTCGTAATTGTAATACCTAGGTATTTAGTTGAATTTACGGCTTTCATAATCGACTGATTTATCGTGTAACCGAAGTTTAACGAGTTCCTTTTAGCACTCATGCGGATGACCTCACACTTTTCGTTATTTAGGGTCAACTGCCACTTTTCGCACCATTCAGACATTTTTTATAAATGGTTTTGCAGTTTGTTTTGATCTTCTGATGACTTTATTAGTCGGTAAACGGCAGCGTCATCTGCAAACAAGCGAAGACGGCTGCTCAGATTGTCTCCCAAATCGTCTACATAGGTAAGGAACAGCAAAGGGTCTATAACACTACCTTGGGGAACGCCAGAAATCACTTCTGTTTTACTCGATGACTTTCCGTCAATTACTACGAACTGTGATCTTTCTGACAGGAAATCACAAATCCAGTCACATAACTGAGACGATATTCCATAAGCACGCAATTTTACTACGAGCCGCTTATGTGGTACAGTGACAAAAGCCTTCCGGAAATCCAGAAATACGGAATCGATCTGAAACCCCTTATCAATAGCACTCAACACTTCATGTGAATAAAGAGCTAGTTTTGTTTCACAGGAACTATGTTTTCTAAACCCATGTTGACTGTATGTCAATAGACCGTTTTCTTCGAGGTAATTCATAATGTTCGAACACAGTATATGTTTCAGATTCCTGCTTCTTGTCGACGTTAAAGATATGGGCCTGTAATTTAGTGGGTTACTCCTACTACCTTTCTTGAAAATTGGTGTGACCTGCGCAACTTTCCCATCTTTGGGTACGAATCTTTCGAGCGAGCGATTGTATATGATTGTTAAGTATGGAGAAATGGTGTCAGTATACTTCGAAAGGAACCTAATTGGTCTAGAGTCTGGACCAGAAGCTTTTATTACGCGATTTAAGTTGCTTCAGTACTCCGAGGATATCTACTTCCAAGCTACTCTTGTTGGCAGCTCTTCTTGTGCCGAATTCTGGAATGTTTACTTCGTCTCTTTTGGTGAAGGAATTTAGAAAGACTGTGTTTAGTAACTCTGCTTTCGCAGCAGAGTCATCGATAGTATTTCAATTGCTATCGCTCACTGAAGACATTGACTGCGCCTTGCCGCTAGCATACTTTACATACGACGAGAATCTCTTTGGATTTCCTGCCAGGTTTCAAGACAAAGTTTTGTTGGAAATCTTGACTGTTACATTGTCTTCCACAGTCCATCTGCTTTAGTACTAGGAGTATTGGTCTGAGCTACTGAGATTATCAGCTTTGCATGAAAATGTTTTGTATTTACTGAGTGTTGAAACTTACTGCTCACAAGAACAGATGCTCCTGAGATTTTTAATAACATGCAAACGTGTTACTAGGAGATTTGCTATCTGTAGCACACACTGAAGAGTTTGTAATGTAGGTACAAAAATCTTTATATACTTTCCATAAAATACTTCTGTTTTGTTTTTGTATACTCTTTGAAGTTGTAAAATGGTGTACCAGTGTTTCAGCTATTGCTGGAAGTGATCTGCGTGATACTACAAAGACAAAGATGCATTGCTCCAGTAATATTACACAGCACGTGAAGGGCAGTTGCAAGAGGGTACATCATTTTACAACATGATAAGAACTGCGACCGGCAAGCATTTGACTAAACTTGACTCAGGCCATAAAAGTCTACTAACATTCAATTATTATATAATTTCTCTGAAGTAATCTACTTTCATCAGAAAAGTATACGAATTTTGTACATAATATTTACGTAGAGAGCCTCAAGTGAAACAGACATGACAACAATCAATACATGAATTCAAATTCATATATATAAGAAAAATATTTTTTTGCGATTTTCTATCTGTAATGTCTTGCTAATGAAATTTAACCTCTAAACGAATAACTGAAATGGCATTACGCACCTGATACCTACAAAAGTTGAACTGGTATTTTATCAACAGTTAACGAAACTTTGTGGCTCTCCACACAACAATCAAAGCTTACAACTAAATAACAGAATCCTTAATTTCACATTTTGTGAGCACCTGGGTGCCAAAAGCTGCGACATGAAAAACGATCTTCTTCTAATTCCTGGAAGACTTCAGCTATGAGCCCTGTCTTTGAGCCGCCACTCCCAAGACAAAATTCCTTGCTTAGATTAGGATGTGACTGGATAGGAGCAGTAAGAAAATGCTGTTTTACACCTTGAGATTCAATTTGTGCTTGGTGTTCAAGTTCCTCTGGACGTTTTTACCCGTCAGTGCAGAGGGATGTCGAGAAGCCAACATGTTGAGATTAATAGAACGTTTACAGAAATTTGAGAAGACCTAAGAATGAACGAACCATTTTGACCAATGAACAGAAAAATATCGAACTGTTTCTATTTTATCTGGGTCTGGGTGGATACTTAATGCAATAACAAAATTCCAGAGGAACTTGGCTTGTATTCCTCTGAATTCTGATTTTTCTGAATTATTCAGTAATCTATTCTACACTTCATTATGACTTTCCAAATTACTTCCTAGTATCAATAGTTATCAACATAAGCATTAATTATTATTCTAAATCATGATACTATTTAATTCTCTAACAATGGTACCTGAAGCCATAGTCTGAAAAGCAACTTACAAAATTGTAGCAAGAGCAATAACACATAAGTGCAGTGTACTTTCGACATGAGATCCGCAGTTCAGTCTGCTAGTAACCTCCTTCAAATCTGTGAACAACAGAACATTGAATCCATGAAATTTCTGTAATAACTCATCTAACGTTAAGGGTCTATTAGTTTATGGTAAGATAATAGTAGGATAATAACGTTTATTTATCGAGAATCCAATACAAGTCTTCTTGAGTCACTTTTCTTAAGCACTAATAATTAATGGACTTTTATATAAGACAACAGTGTGCTCAGTGACACAGTGTTGTAACGTCCTTTCAGTCTTTGCTTCTACTCGCTCTTTCTATATCACTGGTATGGCATGAGGCTTAATAATAGATTTCTATGTTCCTTAACATTAAAGCGGAAAAATAAAGCTTTTATAATTCCAAAATGATCAGAAAATACAAAAAAAGTTGTCATAACACGCTGGAAAGTTGCATGTAACGGAATTTACACAAAAAATCAATATTACACCTGAAAAATCACCTGAACAAACAAGCAAACAAAAAGACTACCAGAAAAGAACCCTGTTGGGTGTCAATCATTTGTAAGTGAAATTTTGACAGTATTATACATAAAAAATCAAAAATTGCAGCTAAACTGAATACATAACCACAAATTAATAATAAGAAAATTACCGGAAAGAAATCCTGACAGGGTAAGCCAATCTCCTTTCAAAATCTATGCAGGAGTGTTCATTCAATGTTATGAAAACAATTCTACTCTGAAATATGCACCCAGACATTGACAATGAATCAGTAATACTATCTGACTTTGGAATAAGAATAGGAGATGACAAAGCTTAAACAAAGCACAAATTTGGGGGTGGAGGTTAGGGAGGCCTGGGGGAGTTACTCAAAAGTAACACAACTGAGTACTGAACTTCAACATGAACTACAAATCTCGTCCTATACAGCCTCAAAATTCCTGTAGTATGATCGTAAGCAAAGTAATCTTCCCATCTTCTCAACTCGTGATCACAAAATAATTAACTACGTCTAGTAGGATCATATGGTAACTTCATTTTAATGTAGAAGTGACGTCCTTATACAAGAAAATGTAAGGTGTGAAGATAGATATAATGAGCATTACTAAATACTTTGTCTTATAACATGAATTGGTATGACCACAAATAACTGTGTTGCCACTATATGAGTGTTAACACAGGAAGTAGTATAGTAAAAATGTGGCACCGAATCTGATTTTTGTAGTCGCAGAAAGTAAATTATGCTCATCTCTGTAGAGTGGAATTGTGAAGTAGAAACAGAAACCAGAAAAGAAATTATATTAACGAAGATCTTAATTTTGTAACGATTTGGTGAAATAATAACTTCCCTTAATGTTTTATTTAACATACGAGTAAGGTTGTAAATGGGGGTATTTAGGATTTTTGGTTTGTTTTTGTTAATTAGCAGAAGCCAGCATCATTTCTGATGTATAGAGCGCTTTCCCGTAGCTGGAATTATTTGAAAACTACACGATAAGCGAAGTTTCGATGTAGGTGGTTTAAAAGGTTGGGAAAGGGTACGGGAGTGGTGGGAGGCACAGGATGGGAGTTGGTTAGGCTGCCAACATTTTGGCCCTGTGACCCAACCGTGTGGGTCGGTCAAGTTAAGGTGGTTTTCCTGAGCAATAACATCACCTGCGACCCCGGCAAATTCCGACATTTCATGAGCCAGCAAGAACAACATTATGCGGCCTTAGTGTGGAACATAATCACCACCACAACAATACCGTCTTGATATAAGTGACAGGAGGAGTTCATCTGGAGAATTTCAACGTCACAGGATCAGCAGACGCATCAGTTGCTGCACCAAGAAGAATGCGGTAATAGGAGGCCATCTCACTTCCTGCACCATGCACGGAACCTCGCACTGTCAGGCATGGCTCCAGTCTTGCTATTGCATGGTGTCTCAGAACTAGTGCGAGTAGTCATTGCCACACAGACAAATCCTGCTGGATGCCGTTTAGGACTTGGCCACTCGGGTGCATGATGCACTGGCAACGGAGCCCAATATTGCTGCTGCAGAAACTAATGATACTGTAGCCATGGCAACAACTTCAGCTCCACGGTGATACATTTCTCCTACACTCACTGCCTCAGATGCCGACCTGCACCACTTAGTTCAGAACTTGGTCGTGCAGAGTAGCACACTCGTGGCCACAGCAGTAGCAGATCCCGCTACCGTCGAACTGGATCGTGGAACCGGCAACGCTGTACCAGGTGTTGAAGCAGTGCTCTGCCAGCGTCGTATGAGCCTATAGGTGGCTACTGGTCGAACCATTCCCGCTTCAGCAACAAGGTCACAGTGTTGGCCTCCCTACTCATGCCCAAATTCCAGCTGCAAGCAGACCTACGCACACCCTGCTGCAGTGCAGTATTCTGGCTGGCAGTGCGAAGAACCTTGTGGACACATGTTCCAATTTGTCTGTTATCTTCCAACGTACGTTAAGAGTCTGGCTGAAGGCTGAGGCACTGCCTCTGACCGCGACAAACAATTAAACCTGAAACGTCTCCTTAGGAAAATTAATGAATGACTGTGCTGATAAATCTCTACGTTATTTGATTTTCAAACAGCTGAGCGAAACTGAACGTACTCAGACTTTACTCTCTTTACTTATTCTGATCAACACTAAACTGACACACAATATTTTTAGCGCAACGCAATCTGACTTTCAAAAATCCCTACAAAAGAATGGCCCTGACTAACAATAACCTATACCTTTCATGTATCACTTACCTCACAAAAATCTTCGTTACTCGAACTACTGTAATACAGCGAGCGCCAATACTGCCAGCTAAATAAAAGATTCTGACTACTGAAGGTGCTAACTACTGATAGGCATAGTTAGCAAATGAAAGAGAACAAACAATGTATTTACCTTAATAGTGTTCAGAAGTCATAATATATATATCAGTTCATGACATCCAGTCTTACAAATTTACTCTCTCTGATGGACCCACGTCCAGATCACCCGCTCTCGAAACTCCCTCATCTCACTCCCCACATCCACCACTGCTGGCGGCTCACCTCCAACTCCGCAACGCTGCGCGCTGTTCATATCCAACTGCCCAACACTGCAATAGTGAATATTCCAACAATGCCAACCAGCCACAGACTACACACAGCATAGCCATTCATTAATTTTCCTAAGGGGACGTTTCAAACCGTAGAAACGTACGGCATACACCATATAAATTTGGACCTCAGAATGCGCCGTGCATTCGTGCGGATATTCACTGCGGCTGACTTCAATGTGCCGATCTTGGGTGCAGATTTCCTCAGACACTACAAGCTGCTATCGACGTCGCCAAGGCCCAGCTGATTGATTCAACAACGAATCTGGCGATAGCGGGACAGTGGAGGCAGGTCACTTTCTTCTGCATAAAACCAGTGAAGTCCCCTGGACCATACACAGACATGAGGGACATATTTCCGGAGGTCACTCTCCCGCCTTGTCCACCGAGGGACACTAAACATTCGACGGTCCACTACGTCATAACTACGCCCAGTAAATCCATCTCATGCCATCCATGTCAACTCATGCCCAATAGTCTCGGTCTTGTAACGGCCGCATTTGAGGCTATGTTCCGACTAAGGCATAGTTTGACCATTTGCCTTACACTTAATCCCCAGGAAAGAAAGTTTGTGACGATCATTTGGGGACTATTCTTGCCTTACATTTTAGCCACTCGTTGGCAGGCTCCGTTATATTTAGCAAAACTGAATGTGTGAAGACGTTCAGGCAGATTGCTGTGGCACCTGAAGACTTTCGGAAAATCGGCAACTGTCGTGCTGTTTGAGCTTTACGAGACCATGTATATGACTTTCACTCTTCAGAATGCTGCCCAGACCTGGCAGCATTTCCTCGACGACCTCCTGATGTACAGAAAGTCGCCCAAGGTCCACTGCCACCACATAACTACCATCTTTCGGCGCGTTATCGAGGCTGCCATTGTAATTAGCCCCTCAACGTGTATATTTCAGGTCACACAAATTGAGTTTCTAGGGCATTTAATCACCCTTAGTGGATCTACACCACTACCAGCCAAGACATAGATGGTCGTGAACATATTGTGCCCCGGTGGCGCAAAGACTTATCCCTCTACATTGGTACGATACATTTTTCAGTATTTTTTTAAGTGCTGGAGATATTCTTTGGGCAGGGGAACCTGTTGTCTGGATTTATCCTAAAAAAAAACTTACTTTTCCTACCAATGACAACAGGTATTTGACTACGTGTGGCCCGAGGTTGGAATACATCCAGCAAATAATTGAGGATGTAGGTTGCAAGTGTTAATCTTGGATGAAGAGGTTGGCACACGATAGGTGCACTAAGTGTTAGCACAATAGAGACAGAGATAAAGAAAGGCATCATGAATTACGGTCTCAATTCATTTACACATCATCTGACGTTTAATGTCCGAAGTTCCATTGGCCTCATGAGAAGTACTCTCTGCAGGCAGCCACCACAGTGATTCAGTCTCCGCAGCAACAGACAATAGTGTTTGCTTACACTTCTCGTTTATATTTTGCGTAAATTCCAAACTCAACAGCGCCCCGGTTTTGCGGAGGTCTGTTTGTACTTCCTCAATTACTCCTCTCTACTTTGTTTGTATTTCTGATACCTTATTCAGGTTGTTTACATAGTATGATGTGGACAGGGACTGTTCTTGTTATGAGAAGTCACAAGGAGAACTTCGTGCTGTCCTCAAACAGCTGGAGCCGACTGGTTTGTGGCTACTGCTCAAGGCTGTGGCGACATCAGGGCGCCCATGGCGGAAATTTTGCAGCCGTGCAGACCAATCAAGATACTTTGTTCAGTCGCATAATCTCAATGGAAGAGTGATGGGTGCATCATATGACACCGATCCAAAGCAGCGAAGCAGATAGTGAAACACGTGGATTCATGTTAATATACAGCATAATTAGCATATTAAACGTCTGTAGAATAATGCAAAGCCCTAGAGAATAAATAGTTACGAAAGAAAATGAACAATCTGACTGTGAGTAAATATTCTAATTATTTAGTTCCTTCAGAATCTATTGATTTTGGTTATTCATCAAATTCTTCCAGTTTGTAGCAGTATAATGTACAGTTTTACGTAATTGCTAGTTTTGCTTCGTTTCATGAAGATGTTGGCACAGGCGAATGTCTTTCATGTAATGGGAAATAAATGTGGAAGATTCTTTTCCCTTTATTCAATTTTTTCTGAGGATTAGTTGTGACATTATCCAGAAGAACTCGTGAAACTACACTCCTGGAAATTGAAATAAGAACACCGTGAATTCATCGTCCCAGGAAGGGGAAACTTTATTGACACATTCCTGGGGTCAGATACATCACATGATCACACTGACAGAACCACAGGCACATAGACACAGGCAACAGAGCATGCACAATGTCGGCACTAGTACAGTGTATATCCACCTTTCGCAGCAATGCAGGCTGCTATTCTCCCATGGAGACGATCGTAGAGATGCTGGATGTAGTCCTGTGGAACGGCTTGCCATGCCATTTCCACCTGGCGCCTCAGTTGGACCAGCGTTCGTGCTGGACGTGCAGACCGCGTGAGACGACGCTTCATCCAGTCCCAAACATGCTCAATGGGGGACAGATCCGGAGATCTTGCTGGCCAGGGTAGTTGACTTACACCTTCTAGAGCACGTTGGGTGGCACGGGATACATGCGGACGTGCATTGTCCTGTTGGAACAGCAAGTTCCCTTGCCGGTCTAGGAATGGTAGAACGATGGGTTCGATGACGGTTTGGATGTACCGTGCACTATTCAGTGTCCCCTCGACGATCACCAGTGGTGTACGGCCAGTGTAGGAGATCGCTCCCCACACCATGATGCCGGGTGTTGGCCCTGTGTGCCTCGGTCGTATGCAGTCCTGATTGTGGCGCTCACCTGCACGGCGCCAAACACGCATACGACCATCATTGGCACCAAGGCAGAAGCGACTCTCATCGCTGAAGACGACACGTCTCCATTCGTCCCTCCATTCACGCCTGTCGCGACACCACTGGAGGCGGGCTGCACGATGTTGGGGCGTGAGCGAAGACGGCCTAACGGTGTGCGGGACCGTAGCCCAGCTTCATGGAGACGGTTGCGAATGGTCCTCGCCGATACCCCAGGAGCAACAGTGTCCCTAATTTGCTGGGAAGTGGCGGTGCGGTCCCCTACGGCACTGCGTAGGATCCTACGGTCTTGGCGTGCATCCGTGCGTCGCTGCGGTCCGGTCCCAGGTCGACGGGCACGTGCACCTTCCGCCGACCACTGGCGACAACATCGATGGAGACCTCACGCCCCACGTGTTGAGCAATTCGGCGGTACGTCCACCCGGCCTCCCGCATGCCCACTATACGCCCTCGCTCAAAGTCCGTCAACTGCACATACGCTTCACGTCCACGCTGTCGCGGCATGCTACCAGTGTTAAAGACTGCGATGGAGCTCCGTATGCCACGGCAAACTGGCTGACACTGACGGCGGCGGTGCACAAATGCTGCGCAGCTAGCGCCATTCGACGGCCAACACCGCGGTTCCTGGTGTGTCCGCTGTGCCGTGCGTGTGATCATTGCTTGTACAGCCCTCTCGCAGTGTCCGGAGCAAGTATGGTGGGTGTGACACACCGGTGTCAATGTGTTCTTTTTTCCATTTCCAGGAGTGTAGTTTTGTCGGTGCATATGTTGTCAGCACCATTGTGGTATTAATGAACAACGCTATTGTTTATTATAAGTGCCTTTCAATTGTCGTGAAGTACATATCTGGCGTAGCGTTTGACAGCTCAGATTCTAGTAATCCAACTGTACGAAAGCGTGGTTACATACGACGAAGGCAGATATATATCGTAATGGCAGTACAATAAACTGGTACAATTAGTCATTGTAATACTGGCACATATATCTATATATATTAAGAACAGGAAGTTTTTGGAGGACGCTGCTATTTCTTATAATGGGGATAACCATAAAGTTTAAATTATCACCTTGAAAAAAAAATAAAGGCACATAATTCAATTTTTCTTTGCTTACAGGTACATGTCTGGAGTCCTGGTAGACATTGAAATCCCTGCGGCAAAGTACCGGAATATGCCCCTACAAGAGTCAAAACATTATGGTGCATCTCATTGATGAAGTAAAGTTTGGTGCAGGAATTTGTTTTCTGCATCTAAAAGGGAACAACGCCACTAAAATCAGTGCTGATATGGTGGAAGTGTACAACAACTATGCATTTTCAGAGACACAATGCTTAGATGTGTTATGACCGCCGGCCGCGGTGGTCTAGCGGTTCTGGCGCTGCAGTCCGGAACCGCGGGACTGCTACGGTCGCAGGTTCGAATCCTGCCTCGGGCATGGGTGTGTGTGATGTCCTTAGGTTAGTTAGGTTTAAGTAGTTCTAAGTTCTAGGGGACTTATGACCTAAGATGTTGAGTCCCATAGTGCTCAGAGCCATTTGAACCATTTGTTATGACCAGACGAAACTACAATCAGTTGGCCATAATAGTGGGTTGTTTGATTGCTCTGGGAGATGACTCATTAGACTGCAACACACGAAATATTAGTTGACTTTATTACGTGAATGGTAAAAATATTTACTTACCTTAACAAGATCGTTTGCCACAGAAGTGCTTAAATATTTTCAACTGTCTTTGACTATTAAAGCATCCCTTGATGGGTATGATCACAAACTCTTCTCTTGAAGTACAATGTTCAACGTTTACAGAAGTACATTTCCATCGGTTACAAGAATAGCGTCTTAGTCCTACTTTATGATGTTGACAGCCTCAGTGGAGGTCACGAAGTGTGGCAGAGCGCTTCCATGCTCAGCTATGTATTGAACTCCGTATGAAGACGCTACCGTTGTGAGAGAGAGGGAGTGTCTGTAGCCTCTTCCATTTGTCGTTGCTGATTGCAGTGATACCCCGTCGACGTCTGTGGTATCGATGTACGTTGCCGACTCTGGCGTGGTACTTCGATCTATGGTCGATACTACAGTGCAGAAGGTTTCAGTGTGATAAAAGAACTCTGAATCACCAAGAGAAATTGACAGGCCATCTCTCTCTGAAGAACCAGCAACTACATGAGAAATGGAGGCAAATGCTGACCAAAGACTGGATTATCATAAAAGAGGAACTAGTTAAATCAGCCAAGGATTAGTTTTCAAAACCTTGCACAATGTTTTGTAGATGATAAAGATCATCGTGGCCCGCATGGTTCTGCGATTGCTCACACCGATTCAAAAATTCTGCCAAACCGAGGCAGCAGCGAAAAGGTTGCAGCAGAGTCGAGACATTCAAGATGCTTTATTTAGTTGGAATAGTGCTGGATGTATGATATATCATCGATCCAAAGGAGCAAAGCAAGTAGTAAAACACTTGGATTCATGACTGCCGAGGAAAGATCCGACCCAGTCATCATCAGGCTTGGTGATATTGAGTGTTTTTGGACTATCACGGTTTGTTGCTATAATATTATGCTTATAAACCGCAACAGGAGAATTATATCGAAATCTCCTGAAGATGTTGACGGAGGCATCAAGGAATATTGTCTATGGGGGGTTCTATATTAGAGGACAACGTTGCAGCTCATTGTACATGCATCATAGTCACACAATATGGTTCTCTGGGCCGCCAAATTTCTGTATTCTGCGAAGTGCATCCTGTGAGTTCTTCCTCCCTCCGCAGACGAAGAAACGATTGTGTGGCAGGTATTCCCACAGTGACAACGAGTTGGTTTTCGAGGCGGAACGTTTTCTGCAGAGCTCAAATGCAGACATCTACAATCAAGGTCTCCACCACGTCATCCATCGTTACGAAAAATGTGTCGCAGTGAGCTGTGAGTATGTTCAGCGGGACTGACGCCTTCACCACTTTTCATGCTAACAGCTTGTTTTTTTTTCCAAGTGATGACTGAAATTTGCTGATTGACCCTCAGAACTGCATGTTTTCACCTTGCTGTATAAGATTAGCATTAAATGACAAGCATTAAAATGTAAAGAATGTCAGACTAATCCATTGCTACATACGAAGTACAAGATCGCCGATAAACAAATTTTATTGTCACTTGTACATAGTTGTTAACATTGATAAGATATTGTAATAACATTAAATTTGATCAATATTTTAAAAATGTAGCAAATACAAATCCAACGGCGCTAGTGCGGCACCAGTGTTCCGTTGGTGTTGTCGATGATCCAGTCCACGTAGCTGGAGACACGGGTGCCGACTGAGGGGTAGGGAGGGGCAGCGCACTCGTAGCTCCAAGACACCATCCCCACAATCTTTCCCTCATAGAGCAGAGGACCCCCTGAATCACCCTGCAAAAATCACTGGATAAAGTCACCTGTGGTATGCGCAGAAAAACAGTGTATGGAAAGCTATATTCAGACCATTCTTAACAACTACAAATTTTTTCCACTGAAAAATATTACTGATGAGGGTCTACTGTAGTTCATATCCCTAAATATATAGTATCAGCACTTCAATCAAGATACTGATTACAGTCTCCATTTTAGACTATTGTTTTATCAAAACAATGTATAACATACGTTCTGGAATCTACTTTGAGCTTACTTCTGCTAAAATGGAATTTTCAAATAAAATTTAATATACTCGCTCCAATTCATTCTGATCCTAACCTGAGTCACCCTACAAAAATCATTGAATAAAGTTAATTGTTGTATGTCCAGAAAATCAGATAGTGAAAACCTATATTCTGACTATTCTTAACATAACACATATTTTTCTAGTCGAAGGAACTGCAATTTATATTCTTAAATACAGGGTGTTTCAGAAGTGATGGTCAATATTCAGGGATCTGACGAAACAAAAAAGGTCAAGTAAACATGGGATCTAAAATGCATTCGTTAAGAGCTATGAGCAGTTCTTGATCTACGATACGGTGAAACAAATCTCTTCCTCAGCAAGCTCTTTGCTTTCCACATTTTGGGAAGTGGCAGTATGGGCCAAAAGACGAGAAAAAAGTCAGTAAACATGTGCTCTAAAATGGAGAGCTTAAAAGTTATGAGCACTTGTAAGTAGGCTGTTTATGTGTTTGTATGTTGGCAGCGCTATGTTGCGCTCTGCGTCAATAACTCTGACAGCACTCAGTGCACTGTGTAATAGACTCTGTGGCTGATCAGACTAGCTGTTGGAAGTGAACAGCCAGCAGTGATGGAAGTTGCGAGTGAGTAGTCAGCACTGATGGAGCTTAGAGGTTAATAATTAGCAGTGTTTTAATCAAAATATTGTTACAATCATTTTACACGATGGATTTCTCAAAACATTGTACGATATGCCTTCTAAAATGTACTTTGAGCTTACTTCTCCTAAAATGTAATTTTCAAATAAATTTACGATATTTGCTCCAACTGTTCCTTATTCTATTTTATATACTTTGAAATTTTTTTCTGCCACGTAGGAAAGAAAAGTCGCAAATCTAACTTTCAAGTAGTTAGCCTTTTAATTACTTTAATACATATCAGTAATGTCTACTGAAATACACTTTTCACTGAGTGAAAGAATGTAACAAGAAAAAACCTGGTTATGTATAAGGATTACTCGTACATTTTAAGAGAATCTTTAACAATTTTGTATATATAACATACGTACGTGATTTAATCTAGTTTTCCGACCTGAAAGATGGACAAACATTAAAGAAATCGAATGAAACACAGAATTTAAATAATCAATTTCATTCTGAAATTGTTGTATTGTTACTGAAGTATTTCATTTTTTGCAGTTGGTTTAATATTTTTATATTTAACATCATTGTATGTTACTTTCTTATCCATTTTCAAATGATGCTGCTCACAGCGATATTACAGAAATGCATAGAGAGGAAAAGAAAATATTGTGAAACAAAGCTTTAGATAATTGAAGAAATTATAAAACAATGTCTTCCTTTGGCGAAAGAACTTGATTCTAATATTCAAATGTCGTCAATAGCAAAAAAACAAAAAAAAAACCTTCAAGCTGTGCACAGGTATACAGGATGTTCCAAAAGGTTGCGGACAAAACTGAAATATCCGATATATGGATCGAAGTAGGCCACTTTGGAGCACGAACTTGTGGTCGTGAAAGTAATCCTGGGCCAGCGAAAGTTTGCAATGTCAGGAACTAGAAAGACAATCTATGCAAAAACGCAGTGTGTTCAGCAAAGATAATGTACTGCTTACTCAGCAACGTTCTACATTACAGAAGGTGATCAAAAGCAATTTCAGAACGTTGTAGAAAATCCTGGCACACTCTGCCAAGTGCACCAGGAACTGCATGAAATTAACCAGACCCTGCAAGTATCCGGGCGAAAAGTGAGAGTCGGCAAGTGACGTCAGGTACACGAGGCTTTTGATTTGTCCCCACAAGAAAACATGATAATAAAATAATAGGTGTAAAATCGGGGAAACGAGGTGATCATGCAATTAGACCTAACGTTTCAGTTCAACACCTGCAAGCCCTAAAGCCTTCCTCACATGTTACACGACCCAATCAAATTAATGTAACCGCCGCCTATATTCGACGTCGTCGCGCAGTAACTACTCACAGACGGCAGATGGCAGCACTAGAAGTGGAGAGTACATAAAGCGTGTCGATGGGACGCGGAAAAAAAGTGCAGTCGTTTTCGTAGTGAGGAAACGAAGGCATTTATCTAATGTCCAACAAAATGAGACGATCGTTGTCTTGCGGGCTAACAGCGGGAGCATTTCTGAGACGGTTAATTTTGTAAACCGTTCACGTGGCGCCGTGATTATACTCAGCATGACAAAATGGCGATCTACAAGACTGGCGTCGAGGCAACGGTGGTGCACCACGTGCCATAGATGACATGGATGAAAGAGGCCAGGGAGATGTGTACAGGCGAATAGAAGTGCAACTGTGAAACGACTGACAGCACAGATGGACCAAGAGGCTACCAAATGTGTCTCCTCAACGACCATTCAGCAATCGTTGTTGCGCACGGGAGTCCCCAGCAGTAGCCATTTTCATGCACCAGACCTGACTGCTGTTCATCGCCGAAGAAGGCTTGAATTTGAGGGTCAGTGAGACATCTGGGCATCCACTGAGCAGTGACAGGTGCTTTCCAGGTGAATCACTTTTTATGCTCAATCGGACGAATGATCCTTGGCGTTTAAAGCATGAAACGTTTGAAAGTGAACACTCGCAAAACTCGTCAGAAGTGTCCATGGCGGAGGAGGGAGCGTTACGGTCTGGGGAATGGTTTCGTTGCATTCCCTGAGTGATCACGTCATTCTTGAAGGCAAAGTGGATCAACACATCTATCCTTGGGGACCATGCTTACCCCTACATGCAGTTCGATTTTCCTCGGCACGACTGCATCTAACAGCAGGAGAATACAACCTGCCATACATCTCGCAGTATATGTGGTCGATTCGAAGAGCACCAGAATGAGTTTACCGCACTCCAACTGCCACCAAACTTCCCAGATTAAAAACCTAATCGAGAATCTGCGAGAGACTTCGTTCGTGTCCGCAGCTCGTGGTCGTGCGGTAGCGTTCTCGCTTCCCACGCCCGGTTCCCGGGTTCGATTCCCGGCGGGGCCAGGGATTTTCTCTGCCTCGTGATGACTGGGTGTTGTGTGATGTCCTTAGGGTAGTTAGGTTTAAGTAGTTCTAAGTTCTAGGGGACTGATGACCATAGATGTTAAGTCCCATAGTGCTCAGAGCCATTTGAACCATTTTGAACTTCGTTCGTTCTGTTCGCGCCATGGATCCTCAGCCGAGAAACCAAGTGCAACCGGACACGCCAATGGAGACAGTACGGCTCCACATCGCTGTCAGTATCTTCCAGGACCTGATTGACTGCCTTTTTGTAAGTCTCGAAGCAGTTAGCCTTGCAGGCTTTTCACAGGTGAACACATTAATGTGACTGGACAGTATACGACGAAATGTGTCTGTTTAACTGATGAAGAGGAGAAATAATCAACTCGCCATTTCCTGTTTCAATTGTCTATTTCCGCACGCACCCTTCTGCTTTTTGTTTTCGTGGTCTTTGCTCTAAGTGTATCATGGAAGCAAGAGAATAATCATATAGTACACAAAATGAATGCTAACTGGACGTCGTTTCACAAGAAGGAAGTCCTGTTTCTTGCAAAGGTGACAATGTAGCACTCTCGTACTGACTGGATGGATTCGCTACAAAGGCAGCAGCATGCTGCTCGGTTGCTGCAGTTTCCTCATCCAATTACGAATACTCTAGTAGTTATGGAGAACAAGTCATGTGATATTACAGCACGGATTTTTCCTGTCACGACACAATATTTTCTCAGATGACGATCAACAAAAAATAGTATGAAGTACAAAATCAAAACCTTCAACAGCCAGGATCGATAACTATAATTTTATTTATGATGATCAGTTTCGGCAAATCTAAGTTGCCGTCATCGGATCTGTAACGCACGTCGATCGAAAATACAAGCATAAACAGGTGAGATATAATAGGTTGGTGTACAAGTTTAAACAACATGGATATATAAAACATACTTTATGCAAGTACACATCAATAAATCTCCATCATATGTGCACTATATAGTGTCAAACCGAAACTAATCATTACGTGAACAGGAAGTAAGTGATACATCGGCATGCCAGCAATACAGCAGCATTTACATAAAGTATCATGTATGTTGCACCGACTCCACAAGCTTATATCTACACAGCACATGAAAGACGAGTGAGAATCACAAGTCAGAAGGAAAGATATTACGAACTACAGAAACGTATAAAGCACAAGGAAAAAGTTGCCTCCAGGGAGTGCACAAAACAATGCGATATACATGAACGACTTTTAATAGTACACCCATTGAGCTTTGTACAATACCTTATTAAAAATTAAACGTAATTCCTTCTGAAAAAAGAAAGATTTAGGTTAGTTACAAAAAAAATCATCACAAAACAAAGCAGGCTGTCTCCTTCATCTTGAAAACAAAAAAGTGAAAATCTTTATGTCATGATGATCATTATAACTCTTTAATAGTGAGTATGTCCTCCCCACATAAGGATGATTTCCTCCACTCTGCGAGGCATGCTGTGGGGAGACCATCAAGTTTATCTTGGAGTGAGACGTCTCAGTCCTCACTGGCAGATTCAGTGAGGTCCTGAAGATTGTCAGGTGGATTCAAACGCTGCGCAATGGCCACGTGCTCAGTTGCATTCGTGTCTGTGGACTGTGCTGGCCAATGCATTGGTTGATGTTGGGTCTTTGAAGGTACCGTGACACTGCTAGAATAAGGCGCGGTCTTTCATTGTCATCGACTAGGACGATGTTGTCACCGGCTTCACGTCCGTAGGGCCTTTCGGAGTATCGGAGACCAATCAAATTGTCGTAGATGAGAAATTAGAGGGGTTTGCTGTTCCATCATTATTGCTGTCCACAACATCACACTTCTTCCTACAAACGGGTAGACTTCCTGAACGTATCGGTGTTCTTGGTGTCGTCTAGCCCTTCTCCAAACGCGAACACTTCTAGTGTCCAGACGCAAACCAGTCCTGGTCTCGTCAGCAAACGTGACATTACTCCATTCTGCAAGGCTCCAATGTTGATGTGCAAGAGACCAGGCCCTTCGAATGTCTAGGTTCCGTTGGTTCAGTGCAAAACTTCTCATTGGTCTTCTGGGATGAAAATCGCCCTGATGCAATCTTCTACGCTCCGTTTGGTAAGGGATATGAATCTCTGTTGCCCGGGGGAAATAATATCCACTATTCGTCCAGTTGATGTTGGGCGCCTGCGAGCTGACAGTTAGAGGTAACGATCCTGCATTGGTGATGACCGTTGCGAGATATGTCGTTCACATTTCCCGTCTCTCTATATTTTTTCCGCGTCTTAGACGCACCACCTTGAGTGACACGTAACCGATCGGCAACATGTTGCTGAAAGTAAAGCTACTGTCCTGACTCTATCAAACTGTTGTATGCCATTACGTGGCATGTTACTGCAGTGCTCAACACAAACTGAATGAAGGTGTTGTTGATACTGGAATGGTCGTGGTGTGTCGCTGCGGCAGCGGTATGCCTGCATGACAGGGAACCGGACAAAAAGCATGCCAGTAGTAAACTCCGTCCAGTATTTGGGCTCTAACTAAATAATGCACGAAGTGCCTAAGTCAGTGAGACCTCTAATATAGTAGACTAGAAACTTTTGTCGACCAGTGTAGTTGTAAGACAAGTACAACGTGGGAAATACACCAATCAACCGAAAAATTGTGACCACTGATAACCGCGGCGCTAGATGCTACTAGTGGTGTTGCGAGCATGTAAGGCGGTGACAAAAGGATGTATGCGGCGCAGGCATGAATGGGGATCACATTAGCGGAGATACGGGCTGCAAGTTGGTAAATTCATTGAGGTAAATGGCTTTGCGAGGGGCAGATTATTATTACGCTGGACCTGTGAAGAAGTATATGGAAAATGGCGAAACTGGTCCAGTGTTCACGTGCTACCGTCGTGAGCATCTACGGAAAGAGGTAGAAGGACAGTGAAACTACCACTAGGCGCTAAATGGTTGGACGTCCACAACTCTTCACAGAACGCGGGGTTCGGAGGCTTATCTTCTCTGTAAAGTAGGGGAGGTGGGGATTTGTGGCACCTCTACCGAAAGAGCACAATGCTGGTGCTCGCACAAATGTTTCGGAGCACACCGTTCATCGTACATTGTTGAACATTGAGCTCTGAAGCAGACCATCACTATCTGTTCAAACATTGACCCCACGACTCGTCAATTACGATTGCAGTGGGCACCGGACAATCGAGTTTCAACGCCGATCAGTGGAAACGTATCGGCTCTACACTAGGTGGTTGGTCGTCTCCACAAACGCCGTCATTGAGGTGAACGACGACTCGAAACGTACAGCGCGCCACAGCTGCGAACCTCCTCCATCCCTTCGTGCTTGATGTCTTCCCCGAAGGTGATCCTTTACCAGTATAACTTCCCGTGCTTCAGAGCCAGAACCGTGTTAAAGTCGTTTGAGCAATATTGTAGCGACCTCACGTTGATGTCTCAGCGGTCAGATTCGTCTGATGGAAATCCTGTAGAACCCATCTGGGTTGCTATCAGATGCCATCTCCACGTACGCAGATCAGCGGCCCTTTGTTTACGCGAATTACATGACTTGTGCGAGATGATGATGATGATGTTTGGTTTGTGGGGCGCTCAACTGCGTGGTTATCAGCGCCCGTACAATTACCCAATCTTTGCTCAGTCCAATTTCGCCACTTTCCTGGATGATGATGAAATGATGAGGACAACACAAACACCCAGTCATCTCGAGGCAGGTGAAAATCCCTGACCCCGCCGGGAATCGAACCCGGGACCCCGTGCTCGGGAAGCGAGAACGCTACCGCGAGACCACGAGCGGCGGACAAACATGACTTGTGCGTAGACATCTAATGTCAGATACCTCCACGAACGGAGCACTAAATCGTCGGATCCCCGACATCCAGATTCAGTGATGTATTTCGTTCCAAAGATGGAAAAACAAGGTATTAAACAGGTGGTCATAGTGTTTTGGCTCATCAGTGCATATCGTCAATGAATAAGCTTACAGAAGATAACTCGAGGTTTAGATGCTGAGAATATAGAAAAAATGAAGTACGTGCCAAGGTGTATGTAGGTAACTAAAGGGAACAACTAAAATATTAGCCGGCCGGGATGGCAGAGCGGTTCTAGGCGCTACATTCTGGAACCGCACGACCGCTACGGTCGCAGGTTCGAATCCTGCCTCAGACATGGATGTGCGTGATGTCCTTAGGTTAGTTAGGTTTAAGTAGTTCTAAGTTCTAGGGGACTGATGACTTCAGATGTTAAGTCCCATAGTGCTCAGAGCCATTTGAACTAAAATATTGCATTTTTAAAACGCCGTATATACTAAAAATCACAGCACAGTAGACAAACAACAGTAGAATACAAGGTCTAGGTGCTAACGTAATATTGTGCTCGATGTCTAAATTTGATGTAATAAGCTATTAGTATAAGACCATAAATTAAGTAATGAATAAGTGTATGCAAATAATTGTTAATATAGTGATATCAATAGAATATGAAAGTAAGTGTAATTAAATTATGCACAGATATGGCCCTAGAAGAAAACGGTAGCTAAAGGTCGAGATATAGAATACATATAGAGCCACTAGCACAAACTAGGATATCGGTAGTGTAAAGGATACTGATAACATGTACACCATTAACGTGTTCAGTTGACATAAAATAAAAAGAAAGAAACACGGAACACTGTAACAAGAGATGCATAGTACCCCTCTAGCTCCTAACGTGACGTGGTGGTCGATATCTACGTTGGATGTAATAAGCATCCAGTATGAACTCACGGAATAAGTAACGAATAAATGTATATAAATAATTTGCAATATCGTAATATATAAGTACAGAGTCATAAACAACGAAACGTAACTAGATGTACCCTTATGTGATAATGTGCAACCCAAAGTCTACACGATTCGTGGTTATAACCCGCTTTACGTGACTTGTGGTCATACCTCAATGTCTGAGTGGTAGTAATTTACATCGCACGACGAACAGCAGTAACTAAGAGTGCACCGGTGGTATAGATGTAGTACCTTTGATTAGCAATCAAAACGTCTTTGATCCCGAGTTCGAACCCCACCACCGCTTAAATATTGAATGAAAATCATCAGAAATGGCGGCCGAAGACTTCCGGCATAAGAAGTCACCCTCTGTCTGCCAACGACGTTGTGAAAGAGGACAGAGGAGCGGGCAGATGTTCAGGCCATTCTCTTACCCTTGGAGTTGGAAACTGCCCCTAAAGACGGAAGAATGATCAACGGCGTGAGGATGCAGAGGGCAATGGAAACCACTGCACTGAAGACACATAGTGTGTATCCACAGGATATAGGGCCTGTAACTGAAGAAGTGTCGTGATGATTTCTCCATTGGCAAAAGATTCTGGACTAGTCCCCCATTCGGAACTCCAGGAGGGGACTCCTAAGCTGGTGTTGACCATCAGTTCACACCATGACTGGGGCATCACGTCGTGGACGATGCTTGGATTGGACAGTCTATAATTCGACGGAAAGCAACGAAATTTTTCACATGGATAGGCTCGCACCTGTAGAGGGCTCTGTTTGACGTGCAGGCAGAAAGGTAAATTTTGCGGTCTTAACTGCTACAGGGGGAACGCTTTGGAGGTCGATGACAGTGCACTTGTCGCAACATATTAGCACCTGGATATAATCACAGTAATATTTTGGGAAACAGGACGACTCCGCGAAAACGGAGTGCCTCCCAGGAGGCTGCCGTTCCCCGCTTTTGAGACAAGCTGAAAGCCATCTGCTGACCAAACCAGACGCCGCCGTGCTCCCCGGTCTCACTACTTCCCTGTGAGGGATCGAATAGCCTTTCACTCACAGAAAAAATCCGAAACTCACCCTATAAATTATAAACTAATCGTTAAAGAGCTGAAACAAAAATCTTGAAGCAGTAAGTATAGCTATCCTGGCTGGGTGCAGACAAGTGTAGAGATTTCGAGACCTTCTGTCTTCAGTGCTGTCTTATCAATGTATACTGTCCCTCATACCTCTCCGTGACTTTAACGTTCCTGTCTGAACAATATGGAAGAAACACTCATTCCAGTCAGAGCAAAATCCTTTCTGTCCCAGGTACATTACTTCGCTACTTTCTCGAAGTCCTTCTCAGTAGCAGAGAACTGACTGTGGAATAGCCTCCTGCATTATATTAGAAAACTGAATAATGTATTCAGCTTCGGATGATAATTATTTGGCATATCTACTAAAGTAACAATAATAATTAACATTGTTCTTGTGCGCACTCGTTATCCTTGTACTTCCTTTTTTGCAGCCAGATCGTTCTCATTTCCGAGTATTCTTAGCTGGTGCAGTCAACTTAAATTTCCTTTCTCCAGAACTGGCTATATCAGGAAACATCGATCTTGGACACATATAAATTCCTTTTTATATTTGTCGCTATCAGTACTATTATTATTATTGTTGTTATTATTAGTGGCAGCAGAATTAATAGTAGAGGTACTGCCAGTAATGACTTTATTAGTTCATAGGCAGTGCTATTTACTCACATTGTTACTATAGACACTCAAATCAAAATGGTTCAAATGGCTCTGAGCACTATGGGACTTAACTTCTGAGGTCATCAGTCCCCTAGAACTTAGAACTACTTAAATCTAACTAACCTAAGGACATCACACACACCCATGCCCGAGACAGCGTTCGAACCTGCGACCGTAGCGGTTGCGCGGTTCCAGATTGTAGCGCTAGAACCGCTCGGCCATGCCGGCCGGCACACTCAAATCATTTTAACACTATTTGTCAGTTGTTTCTCAAGCAACTATGATGTAACAAAGGCCCTGTGTTATACCCTGGCCCAAAATAAGACACGGCTGATGGTCGTAATCAGATCGGGTTAAATTAATAAATACGTAACAATCATATCACAGCGAAGGACTACACTTGTCTACTGAGAATGTTGAAATGAAAATCTTGGTATATGTTCACGGTAACTTAGACAGATAGGAGCACTTCATGGTACGAAAAACACTGCCAAGAGACCACACAAGCAGCCCTCCACATATTGTTGATTAAGAGCCTCAGCGGGTCATCGGTACACCCATCACCTTGCATCATTTAAACAGAAGTAAAACTGTGCTTCACTAAATACACACAGACGCCTACTGCTCCGTTCCTTCATTGTTTCACTCACTGAACACGAGCAGCTTTGCCTGCCGCTGTGAACAATGGCCCGTTGCGAGGTGGTTCTCAGATGATTATTGCATGTGGTTCCCTTCGCAATGTTCCGTCTTAAACTGGTCGAGATGAACTTGGGTTCAATGACACGAGCAATTCCTGTCGACTGTAAAAGCGAGTGTCATTGACATGCCGCGACACCTTCATTCTTTGTCAGTTACGACTATTTTACGGCCATTATTCATATGCCATGTAAAACGTGCTGCCAGCAACACACCACTCCTTGCACACACCGTGTCGTCACAGACACGTCCAAATATGAGGACTCGATTCTGTCATTCTGTCACGTCTCCACTTCACTGAAATGAGAGGAGAGTCATTTGCCAACTTGGTACCAGTTAAAGACTGTCCACAGAGCTACTAAACTACCAATGATCTGTTTGAGGAATATAGATTACTATTTTTTCCGCTGAGTTTAAATGCTGTGACCGAATCCAACCGTATGGTAAGAAGTCAATCGACAGAGACAAGCTGGTATATTTCTACATCGACCCACGATCTACCTCGTGTGTGTTCCTCGCACACATATACTTTTCGCAGTCAGTCTGTTATTTACTTACTTTACAGGAGTCGTAGTTTACATCCTCGAAACGAGCAGTACAGATCTGCGTAGGGTGGACAGCGTAGCCCTGGCTATTCCACACTGCCTCGCATTCCTCTTGGTTTACTATTTGAAGGTCCACTTTGCGCAGCTCGATTGGACTCAGCCCGTGGTACTGTGGAAAAGGAAGAGACTTTCCTTATGCTAGTGCTATGGTGATGTGTTCCAATTTTCAAAACTTACATATTGAAATATGTGATGTGACTCACATCTAATATCTTTGATATTAGAAGTCCCCTAAATTTTAACACGGCAATAATAAATAAATAATAAAAATAAAAATAAATAAATCCCGTCTCAGATTGTTGGATTCTCCGTCCTAGGTGGCGGACAGGGGAAAGCCTCCCATATATGGGTGGTACCGAGGAAATAAAATACTCGGGGCGGACCAAATACCAACGCAATTCAAAATTCAGACACGTCTGAGTGAAAATCACCGGTACTCTGGTCAGCATCTGTTAGCTCAGTGAGCCCGGCTGAAAATATGTTTCAAAGGCCTCAACTACCTTTTGTCCTATCCGGTTCTGGTATTGACCAGACCAAACCAGTAAAACACAAGCAATCATTAACTGTGCAAGCTAATTCAGCTTTACCCCAGGTGGTACACAATCCATCTATCGACAGACGGCAACTGGACTTTTGGAGTCTAGGGAGTCCAGACAATCACAGCAAATAAAATCTGGTAACTTCCCTACAAGCAGGAAACTTTCATTCGAACACTAAACATCAATACACTGATCCAGACAGTAAAATTACATAATATTACTCAAGAAATCGACCGACAAAAAATTCTCATACCTGCTCTTCAAGAAGCACGACTCACTAACAATAAGATCATGGACTACGAAAAATACGGCATCATGAAGAGCAAAACACAACAGAAGGTCGCGAAAGGCGCACCAATCTTCGGAATGGCCTTTCTTGTACACTAATCCATCATCAACTCTGTTAAAGAAATCACACCCATTAACAATCGACCCATGACCATGAGCATTCAGAGTGCCAATAAAATATATACGATCATTAATACGCATGCGCCCACCAATACCGAAAAGAAGAAAAATCCCGAAACCGTCGAAAAATTTTGGAACAAGCTCGAAAAAACTATGCCCAAAATTAAGCAACACGACGTGAAAATCCTAATGAGAGACTTTAGAGCTCAACTCGGTGAAAACACTAACACTAATGGCACACATCTGACTGACATATGCCAACAATTCAGCCTCAAAGTTATGTCCACTAACTTCAGAAAACCCCCACAAAAACAGAAAACATGACGATCCCCAATCCAACATGTTGGTGAGTATAAGATGGACCACGTTGCCATCTCCTACCCCTACTACAGAATCATCCACGACATTCAAGTCAGAAGAGGTGCGAACATCGACTCGGACAACCACCTCCCCTCTCCGAAGAGAGTACAACATAAGAAACCACATATCCAAAAGTTCGACGCATCTAGAATGCAAGAAATAAAGGTCACAGAAGAATGGAAAAAACCGACAAACAACTGGACCGACTTTTGTAGCAAAATAATCAGAAAATCCGAATAATTAATACCACTTAAGAAAAAGCCAAAACACCTATGGTGGGATTCCAGCTGCGACCAAGCCATCATCAATCGCCGAATCGCCTTTCAAAAATATAACAGCAACAAATCGCCGGAAACCCTACAACACTTCCTCGATATCCGCAAAGAGACAAACAGAACCATCAGGAAAACCAAACGCAACTACATCGCTGAACAGCTCAAATCAGTTGAGGACAACTTCAGAAATTACAGAAGCATAAATTTCTATAGAGCTTTCGCTAACAGAATTAAAGGTTACACACCACAAAATTTTACCTTCAAGAAAAAAGGCGGTAAACTCGCACTCACCAACCAAGAAAACTACAAAGAACTGGCACACTACTTTTCCTACCTTCTTAATTGCCCTGAACCATCCGAAAGATTCCCACACACACACACACCCAAAGTCACACGAAACACGAAAGCGATCCACCGACACAAGAAGAAATCCGACACCACATCACAAAACTGAAAACCGGAAAGACATCAGGAGAAGATGGAATCACCGCAGAACTACTGAAAAATCTCGGAATACGAACATTACAGAAAATTACACAGATCATTCAAGACATATGGCGAAGTGATGAACTGCCAGACGACTGTAAATGCGCTCTCATCTCACAACTTCACAAAAAAAGAAGACAAATCTGATGTGAATAGCTACAGAGGAATCTTCCTCCTTTCCATTCCTTACAAAGTCCTCTCCGCTTGCCTGTTACAACGCGCACAGGAACAACTCGAAACCCTAATAGTAGGTGAATATCAAGCAGGGTTCGGAACACGCACGTCAGGCACCGAACAAATTTTCAACCTGAAGTATACGCTGAAAATTCGAGCTATACGAATTCTCCCAACGATTTACACATTTGTCGACTTCAAGGAAGCTTATGAATCTGTCGACCGACAATCCCCGTTTAATATACTCGAAGAAAACAATATGGATCCAAAAACACAACGGCTCATCCAACAAACCCTAACAGACACAACTTCCAAACTCAAATTCAACGGGGAAATCTCACAACCTTTTTCCATCCGGACTGGCGCCCGGCAGGGCGATGGCCTCTCCCCACTACTTTTCAACATCTTTTTAGACAAAATCACCAAGCTTCGAGTGGTAGGCCCCCCCCCCCCCTTTACACAAATAAAATGGCTCTGACCACTATGGGACTTAACATCTATGGTCATCAGTCTCCTAGAACTTAGACCTACTTAAACCTAACTAACCTAAGGACATCACACAACACGAGGCAGAGAAAATCGCTGACCCCGCCGGGAATCGAACCCGGGAACCCGGGCGTGGGAAGCGAGAACGCTACCACACGACCACGAGATGCGGGCAGAAAAGGATAACATTGACGTCACATGCCTAGCCTTCGCTGATGACCTCACGATCCTTTCTGGTGATGAACAAACAGCACTCCATCAGATTGAAGCCCTCAAAGATTGTGCTGAGAAAGTTGGACAAATTTCTTTTTCTAAAATCGAATTCATGGCTACAAAACACATCAAAAAACAAAATGTAATCACAAAATATGGCACAGTAAACAAGGTTAACCACTTGAAGTACTTAGAAGAAATTATTGAGACTATAGGTATAGAAAGATTAGCACAAAAAACGCGGGAATTCAAAATGTGGAAAGCGTATGGGAACAATAAAAAATGCATAAACATCAGCACGAAAGTTCGACACTACACGACTGTTACCAAACCTGAAACACTCTACGCCAGCGAGACACTAAACATTAATTACAAAGGAGACTTCGAAAATATCAAAAAGTTTTAAAGACAATCATTCGTAAAATCCTTCACCCAGAACCCACAGACGAAGGACATCGTCTACAATCACACACAGTCACAGAAAAATATTCCAACATCGAAACCGATTTCCGCAAACGACGACTGAAATCCTACTGACACATCACGAGACTAGATGGCAACCGACTAGCAAAGAAAATTTTGACGTACTTACAGAGATAACGGTCTGGATAAAACAGATCCAAATTGATTTAAAAAATTCCAAAATTTCACTGACAGACAGCGAAGATTGAAACGTCTTCAGACATAAATTTCAAGAGACGACAAACCCAAGGTACCTGGAAGAAAGTGATCAGATGAACATCAAGCTAAGCATAGCGAGATGATGAAACAGTTCTGGAAGAACAAGAAGAATAAGACACAGGTCATTATTTGCTTTATGTGATCCTCTATGTGTCTGAAAAATGTAAATAACTAAATAAGAATTACAGTCTAATTTAAATTAGTTGTCATTTGACATTTAAAGGTTCTCCATAGTGACAGAAAATAGCCTTGAAGGTCTCATTATAGTTTTCATTATAAAAATATTTTCTTTCTTATCTTTTGATACGTAAATTAAATTTCTTGGTGTGAACTATTAACTTTCAGTGTAGTTTTGTTGATCCACCATTAGTTATAAGTATTTAAAAAATGGCTCTGAGCACTATGGGACTTAACATCAATGGTCATCTGTCCCCTAGAGCTTAGAACTACTTAAACCTAACTAACCTAAGGACAGCACACAACACCCAGCCATCACGAGGCAGAGAAAATCCCTGACCCGCCGGGAATCGAACCCGGGAACCCGGGCGTGGGAAGCGAGAACGCTACCGCACGACCACGAGATGCGGGCTATAAGTGTTTTTCTTTTACTTAAACTATCTCTATCTTCAAAACTATTCTGCCTCAATTGTGTATGTTTTGTGTGCCTTTTGAGGGGAAGTGTTACAAGCGCATATGCACTTTTATCTTCAAAGACAGTTGGATCTTAACGCTTGATACGGTCGCGTGCGTAAATCACGGCATCCGCCATTAATTTCTGGACAGCGACCAATAGAATTAAATTTTTTCACTAATGGTCTAAGCTTCGCGACGAGGGCAAATGGAATGTGACAGCAATTCAGGTTATATTTACATCGTAGTGGGAGTCATGTTACCAAACTTTCACGAGCAATAACTTGGTTGTTAATGATTACAGGTATACGTGAACAGATGTATAATGTGTATAGTGTTTACGGGTTTAGTAACAGAACTGTGTGTGATTTACATGATTTAGTGGCTAGCTTGAATCACATTTTCCTCATCCACACAATTCGGAAGTAAAATGGATTCTTCTGGGACGAAATAATCAGACAGAAACTCAGTCAGGTTGTTTCTAACAAAACTTCGTGTAAACACACAGTCTATAATTTGACAAAGTACACCCCTGAGAACCCTTTTGTCCACAAGCCACGCCTGTCTAACTGGGATTGAGGCCACGGCGCGCCATTCTACCTTCTAAGTGATCCTCTGAGCCGGCCGGGGTAGCCGAGCGGTTCTAAGCGCTACACTCTGGAACCGCGCTGCTGCTACGGTCGCAGGTTCGAATCCTGCCTCGGGCATGGATGTGTGTGATGTCCATAGGTTAGTTAGGTTTAAGTAGTTCTAAGTTCTAGGGGACTAATGACCTCAGAAGTTGTCCCATAGTGCTCAGAGCCATTTGAACCATTTTGATCCTCTGACATTGATGCTATGGCGTGAGTGGAAGACGTGCTAGACCTGTGCATGCCCGTAGTCCCACTGCTAATAATCGGTTCGCCACAGTTCGTGTTGACAGGCCCTATTATCTGTGCTGTTGTAGCTGTATGATCTTTCACTGCTGGCCTTACAATGTGACGATCATGTCAGGCGTCGGTGCCACGTGAACGCCATAATCTCATCTACAGATGTGAGTATGTTCATGTGACCGCTGATGCTAGCGTCGTCCAACTTCGGTGGTAATACTCCGAAAGGAGCATCACGCCACTCGGAAGGCCAAAATTTGACCACTTTCAAATTTGCTCATTTGGCTGTAGGAAGCACGAGTGCTTCTCGGTGGCATGGTTGTATGCTTATCTCACACGCCTACACCATACTGAGCCTTCTGGCTGTCAGCGTTCTTATTAAACGGCAGACACAGATGGCGCTCTGGTAACTATGCCACTACATTATCTGTTGCCGGACGACGTCTAAACCATTGTCAGTGTATCTACTATATTCCAGGTGGCATATTCTGTCATTGGATCAAAATCGATGTCGTCTTCCAGGCGCACTAACATTATTTTCCAACAGTGATGGGAAAAAATCGCAGCACCATGAAGTAATTAACGTAGAGTAATGAAATTTCGGGAATAAATTTGTCTAGGTAATATACCTAAGTCATTAACATTGCAAGATCACAGGTTAATGTAAGCACGAGATAAGCCGTTACAAATGTGAAGTGCCGGTATATTAATAACTGATGTAACCAACAGACTGTTGATTGCAAACATACAAACGTACATGCATTGTATTGTCAGTTTCTAAGGCACTGCAGTCTTGGACTGTGCGGCTGGTCCCGGCGGAGGTTCGAGTCCTCCCTCGGGCATGGGCGTGTGTGTTTGTCCTTAGGATAATTTAGGTTAAGTAGTGTGCAACCTTAGGGACTAATGACCTTAGCAGTTAAGTTCCGTAAGATTTCACACACATTTGAACATTTTTTTTGTTGTCAGTTTGTGGGATGGGGTTCCATGCATTCTGCACTTGGTCGGTCAATGCAGGAGCGGTTATTCCTGTTTGTGGATGACGCTGATGTTGTTGTCTGATGATGTCTCACTTGTGCTCTATTGGAAACAGATCTGCTGATCGAGCAGACCAAGGCGACAGGCCGAGTCTCTGTAGCGCATGTTTGGCGACAACATCGGTACATGGGCGAGCGTTATCCTGGAATGCTGTGCATGAATGGCAGTACAACAGGTCGATTCACCAGACTAGTATACAAATTTGCACTAAATGTGCGTGGGCTAACCAGGAGAATACTCCTACAGAGGGGCAGGGCGTATGACGTCTCAGCACGATGTCAGGAATCGTCTGGAAGCGCCCGTGGCGCTAAGAAAACATGAGTATTCACTGAATCATTTATTTTTGCAAGTTTTAGAAAGGATGGTGCACTGTTGGCCGTAGTTTCCTCCTGTCATGGTCACGGACAGACTCTCAGTGTCGGACGGTGCGCCAGGCCTTGTCGTTGTGTACTAGCGAGACGTCGTTCCTCTTGCGTCAATACGGACGCACAGCCCAGCCTCGTAGAGTATGGATAGCTGCTACCGGCTGAGGGAGTGTACTCGACCCCACTTCGTGCCTGTTCTTCACTGGACTGCCCCAACCGCAGTGTGGTGTAGGCGGCAGGCGTTGAACCCAGTACTGCAGGACTGGTAGGCCCGTCACCTGAATGCGCTTTGGCGTACCGGACGGTGATACGCCAGGAACCCTGGTTGTCGTCTTCCATCCCACACTCGGAGGGTACAGTACCTGGTACTGCACTGCTGCTGGCAGTTCATCAGATCTCCCATCAGTAGTAGTTGGTGTGACACAGCATGAAGTTCGTCAGTGGAGTTCAGCTCTGCGGCACTCCACGCATCTACATCTACATCCATACTCCGCAAGCCACCTGACGGTGTGTGGCGGAGGGTACCCTGAGTACCTCTATGGGTTCTCCCTTCTATTCCAGTCTCGTATTTTTCGTGAAAAGAAGGATTGGCGGTATGCTTCTGTGTGGGCTCTAATCTCTCTGATTTTATCCTCATGGTCTCTTCGCGAGATATACGTAGGAGGGAGCAATATACTGCTTGACTCTTCGGTGAAGGTATGTTCTCGAAACTTTAACAAAAGCCCGTACCGAGCTACTGAGCGTCTCTCCTGCAGAGTCTTCCACTGGAGTTTATCTGTCATCTCCGTAACGCTTTCGCGATTACTAAATGATCCTGTAACGAAGCGCGCTGCTCTCCGTTGGATATACTCTATGTCTTCTATCAACCCTATCTGGTACGGATCCCATACTGCTGAGCAGTATTCAAGCAGTGCGCGAACAAGCGTACTGTAACCTACTTCCTTTGTTTTTGGATTGCATTTCCTTTGGATTCTTCCAATGAATCTCAGTCTGGCATCTGCTTTACCAACGATCAACTTTATATGATCATTCCATTTTAAATCACTCCTAATGCGTACTCCCAGATAATTTATGGAATTAACTGCTTCCAGTTGCTGACCTGCTATTTTGTAGCTAAATGATAAAGGATCTATCTTTCTGTGTATTCGCAGCACATTACACTTGTCTACATTGAGATTCAATTGCCATTCCCTGCACCATGCGTCAATTCGCTGCAGATCCTCCTGCATTTCAGTACAACTTTCTATTGTTACAACCTCTCGATACACCACAGCATCATCTGCAGAAAGCCTCAGTGAACCTCCGATGTCATCCACAAGGTCATTTATGTATATTATGAATAGCAACGGTCCTATGACACTCCCCTGCGGCACACCTGAAATCACTCTTACTTCGGAAGATTTCTCTCCATTGAGAATGACATGCTGCGTTCTGTTATCTAGGAACTCTTTCAATCCAGTCACCCAATTGGTCTGATAGTCCATATGCTCTTACTTTGTTTATTAAACGACTGTGGGGATCTGTACTGAACGCCTTGTGGAAGTCAAGAAACACGGCATCTACCTGTGAACCCGTGTCTATGGCCCTCTGAGTCTCGTGGACGAATAGCGCGAGCTGGGTTTCACACGACCGTCTTTTTCGAAACCCATGCTGATTCCTACAGAGTAGATTTCTAGTCTCCAGAAAAGTCATTATACTCGAACATAGTTTTGCACATCTGTTCGACGTCCCTTCTTGAAAACGGGTTTGACCTGTGCCCTTTTCCAATCCTTTGGAACGCTACGCTCTTCTAGAGACCTACGCGTGGCTGGTACTGTGCTTATTGATCTAAACTATTCATTTAAGTGGTGTATATGATAAAATGCTGGTAGCCGCATCACTACGCACTCTAGCGAACACATTAGACGACGCAAGAGTAAAGGTAGAGACATTACATGAGCCAATACACAATGCTGATCATGGGCACTTGAGTTCAACATTAGTAAGCCCACAGAAAATTCTCTTAGCATTACAACAAGCACAAAAAGACTTTTTCGAGAAGGTGCAGCATATCGTACCAACAACAAGTAGGAATAAGCTGTATTTTATCGTATATTTATTGTGGAAGTAACCACTGAATTAAATTTCCAGTAATAGTAAATGAATGCACAATACAAATGTTACACGGTACATCCATATGCAATAAAGTGGAGTACAATTTAGAAATGGGTACAGTTCAAACACCAGAAATGTTATTGGTTTCTGAGAAAAGAGATGCTCATGTTGTCATGTCCGTAGCAGATTTCAACGATTGCTTTCAGGAAAGAATTATTATTTGTTCAGCAAGGGCGATACAAACGAACCAAAAGTCATGTGAAATGCCATTGTTTTTAGGAAAGCTAGAGGCGGCAGAGTGGGAGATAAAAGTTTTAGCGCCACAAACCGAATTCCAAAGAATCGGAGACCTCTGGCTTTATTCCATGTTTGCGTCAGAAACAGTAATGATTACTTGTTACGAAAATTGAAGACCTACAGGAATTATGAGTCTAGAGTTACAAGGTAACGGATTGATAATAAATGGGACTAGATGCGAGGTAGCAGGAAGACAGTTTCACCTTCCAGCTACCATTATGGGTATAACACTAATTAACGTGTCCAGAACAACGTTCTATTCGCCAGAGATAGCCCTGCAGATTACGTCCCACCAAAACCTAACGTTTATCGACAACTTGTTGGATTCAACTTTATTACAGACGATGGACAACTTGACAAATTCCAGGAGTCAGCAAATCTGAGGAAACCAAATATTGCAGCATGTGAAACGGTATCATGAAAAGCATAGGCAGAAGACAGTTGTTTACAGTTTTTCAACCATGAGCGTAATCCCGGTTCTGATATTTATTTGTTCAATGTACTTCTGTCTCAAACGTAAGATGGTACACTCAAGTGAAACTGCAAACCACCAAATTCCAGTAAAATGGATGCAGAAAACACAACACTATAATTAGATAAACATAACAGAATCAACTAAGATTCAATATTCCATTGCAACTTAGCACAAAGAGAAATGTAAATTAAAGTCTAAGAATCTATAGGCTAATTAAGAACAATCGAAGTTGAAAATTCGAGATGAATTTCAAAAAAGGGGGAGGGATGTGTTACGGCACAGGGTAATACTGGTTCCAAGTTATAAAATTTTTAACGGAGTTCAACCACCTCGAAGTAAGATAAGCTGGTTACGCCACAATTAGCGGCGGATCAGGAAGCACTGTGTTGCAAGACAGACGAGCAGCACAGTCTGCAACTCTGCAGTAGCTGAGTGAGAGCAGCGGGAAATACACGACTGGCCATTAAAATTGCTACACCAAGAAGAAATGCAGATGATAAACGGGTATCCATTGGACAAATATATTATACTAGAACTGACATGTGATTACATTTTCACGCAATTTGGGTGCATAGATCCTGAGAAATCAGTACACAGAACAACTACCTCTGGCCGTAATAACGGCCTTGATACGCCTGGGCATTGAGTCAAACAGAGCTTGGATGGCGTGTACAGGTACGATACCACAGTTCATCAAGAGTAGTGACTGGCGTATTGTGATGAGCCAGTTGCTCGGCCACCATTGACCACACGTTTTCAATTGGTGATAGATCTGGAGAATGTGCTCGCCAGGGCAGCAGTCGAACATTTTCTGTATCCAGAAAGGCCCGTACAGGACCTGCAATATACGGTCGTGCATTATCCTACTGAATTGTAGGGTTTCGCAGGGATCGAATGAAGGGTAGAGCCACGGGTCGTAACAAATCTGAAATGTAACGTCCACTGTTCAAAGTAACGTCAATGCGAACTAGAGGTGACCGAGACGTGTAACCAATGGCACCCAATACCGTCACGGTGGCTGATACGCCAGTATGGCAATGACGAATACACGCTTCCACTGTGCGTTCACCGCGATGTCGCCATACACGGATGCGACCATCATGATGCTGTAAACAGAACCTGGATTCGTCCGAAAAAATGACGTTTTGCCATTCGTGCACGCAGGTTGGTCGTTGAGTACACCATCGCAGGCGCTCCTGCATGTCATGCAGCGTCAAGGGTAATCGCAGCCATGATCTCCGAGCTGATAGTCCATGCTGCTGCATACGTCGTCGAACTGTTCGTGAAGATGGTTGTTGTCTTGCAAACGTCCCCATCTGTTGACTCAGGGATCGAGACGTGGCTACACGATCCGTTACAACCACGCGGATAAGATGCCTGTCATCTCGACTGCTAGTGATACGAGGCCGTTGGGATCCAGCACGGCGTTCCGTATTACCCTCCTGAACCAACCGATTCCATATTCTGCTAACAGTCATTGGATCTCAACCAACGCGAGCAGCAATGTCAGGATACGATAAACCGCAATCGCGATAGGCTACAATCCGACCTTTATCAAAGTCGGAAACGTGATGGTACGCATTTCTCCTCCTTACACGAGGCATCAGAAAAACTTTTCACCAGGCAACGTCGGTCAACTGCTGTTTGTGTATGAGAAATCGGTTGGGTACTTTCCTGATGTTAGCACGTTGTAGGTGTCGCCACCAGTGCCAATCTTGTGTGAATGCTCTGCAAAGCTAATCATTTGCATATCATAGCATCTTTTTCCTGTGGGTTAAATTTCGCGTCTGTAGCACGTCATCTTCGTGGCGCAACAATTTTAATGGCCAGTAGTGTAGAAAAGGACAGCGACTAAGCAAAATAACACGCACGCTCTTTCGCGAGGCGGGATGTTGCAAGAAGCAATAGACATGGCTAGGAGAAACGTCAGAGACCAGTTTAACTAGCTGCTAAGAGAGAATTAAAGCTAGGGTTGCAGAAAAGGAGGCCACAGGCGGTCATCGCTAGTAAACCTCACGTCACAAAACTACTGAGAGCTCTTTAAATACCGGAGCTCCAGCTCCAAGTAGAGGAGAACGGTTCAAGTCAATGAGAACGATGGAGTCCGGGTACGACATTCCGTCCCGTGACCATGTTGTTTCAGTAAGTCTTATCTCAGATCAACCAGCACAGTACCAGGCAGCCGTGGAGTGCCGCAGAGGTGAATTCCACTGACGAACTTCATGCTGTACCACAGCTGATGGGACAGTTGATGAACTACCAGCAGTAGTGCAGTATCAGGTGCAATACTCTCTGTGTGTGGGACGGAAGATGGCGACTAGGGTTCCTGGCGGACCACCGTCTGGTACGCGTAAGTGCTTGTGCGTGTGGGGCCTACCAAGCCGGCTGTACAAGTCTGAACGCCTGCCACCTACACCACATCGCGGATGGGGTGGTCCAAGGACTGGTGCAGACACTGAGAGTCAGTCCGTGACCAGGGCAGGAGGCAACTATGGCTAACAGTGCACCACTCTTTGTAAAGTTATCACAATAAACGATTCATTGAATAATCATGTTTTCGTAGCGCCAGCCGGCCGGGGTGGCCGAGCGGTTCTAGGCGCTACAGTCTGGAATCGCGCGACCGCTACGGTCGCAGGTTCGAATCCTGCCTCGGGCATGGGTATGTGTGATGTCCTTAGGTGGGTTAGGTTTAAGTAGTTCTAAGTTCTGAGGGATTGATGACCTAAGAAGTTAAGTCCCTTAGTGCTCAGAGCCATTTGAACCATTTATTCTTAGCGCCACGAGCGCTTCCAGACGATCCCTGACATCATGCAGAGGCGTCATGCGCTCTCTCCCTTACTTCTGAAAGACTCCCATTAAGTTCCCCAGGTATCTCCGCTACACTTTCGTATGGTCTATACCAAACTGATACAGTTATAGCCACACGCCACCGACTTCAACCGAAGCCTGTCGTCATGCCTACTTGATAAGGACTGCAGACACTGCAGCAGTAGTCTACATTGGGTTGCTCTTCCAGTACATCTGTCTCCCAGTCGGCTTTCCTGTTATTGGTTTCTCGTGATCCTCCCAGTTCATACTGCTTCTTACTCTTAGCCGTAAATATGTAAATGATGTGATGAGCTCCAGAAGTCCATCACTAATCTTGTAATCGAATACCACTAAGTTGCTTTCCGTTCTTATGATCAGTATCTTATGTTCATCTGCATTTATTAGATCTGTGATTTTTTGCACCACATGGACATCCTGTTCTCTGCACTTTCCTACTATTGATCAATTACGTTATCGTCAGTAGAGAATCTGATGGTCCTGACTTCTATTAGTCAAACATATCTCGAACCAAAACCGTATCTAAGAAGAACTCAGAGTGCTGGTATCTTCGTTATTAGCCGAGAATGTAGAACAATGTCGAACAACTATTATAGATCCAGCAAAGAAGCATCTACTTGTTCACCTGCATCTACTGTTTGCAAGAATGATAGCGCTGTCTAAGTTGCCACACCTTCAAAGAGGGAATCTACACGTTGAAAGTACTGGCTTTTATAAGAAGTTGACAGCATAAATTAGAAGTTAGGCGGACAGTTCTTACCCAGAGGTCTCCCCAGCCGATGACGGTGACGTTGGCGCCATCTGGAACCTGCTCCCCCTGTTCCGGCAGCTGTATTGGCGCCACTGTGACGCCATCAATTGAAAAAGGTGGCGAAACCTGCAGCGGCACGAACATAACATGTTCTTTATAAAGTTATTTTGTATACATAGATAATGGTATGTAATCCGTAGAGCAGACGATGCTGAGGGAATTAGACACTAAACGTAATAGAAGAGTTTTGCTAACTAACAAATTTAAGTGTTATGAACTCTTTTATTAAAGAAAATTATTGTTACATATATAATTATTATAAAGTTGTTGTCGTGGTTTGGGTGATAAGTTCAGAACAAGCAGTGCTGAAAATAGATTGCGTATGGTGTATCAGATGTGCCGCAAGTGTAAGACTATGTTTTTTGCTATACGTTAAACTCTTTAACTTATTTCATCATTCACACGTGACGGTTGTTGGTTATTTGTGAGAACTTTATATTTCCGTGGCTTTTAGAAAGTTAGCTGACACGTTACTTTTAGCAGTGTGTGATGCAATGTGCTGCAGTGAACCGTAAAGCCTCTTAATATTAATTTCTGGTGAGCTAGCAGCACTAAAATGAAACTAAACAGATATCGTTGGAAGGTTTTATTACCGCTTTTCAATGACTACAGAGTTAAGTGCTTCCTGACTTTTGGCACCTATGTGTGAGTTCGCTTTGCACTGGAGCACACTTTATTCAGATGAGACATACTGCTAGGTTTGTTACACACATACATCGACGTTGCTGACGTAGTGTTCTTATCAAAACTGTTTCAATTTATCTTTATTAATGTGAGACCATCACACACTCCTGAATTCAGCTTTCCTGAATAAAATACATGTTTTGCATGCGCAATCAAAAATGCTTGTTTTCAATTATTCGAGTTTCCAGTTTTATTGATTTATTTGCAAATGTCGTCATATTTTGCAGTTATCTACAACTGATAGGAAACTAGGTAAAATCTAACAATTATACAGCCATGTTGACCAGAGGATGAAAATAGAGCGATGTGCAACTACCCATTAGACGTGTTAGTGATCAAAAAATTCACTAGGTTGGACATTTGCGTGACTCTCTGCTATTTCAACTCCAAATTTTATCACTAGTTTTATCAATCGAAAGAAAGAGGGCACTCTTCAACCGTTTCTAGACTTGATCATGGCCTCACTTGGTTTTCGCTGCCTATGAAACTTAGATAAGACATCGACATATTATTTAAAACAGGCACAATTCATGGTTGCAGGTTGCTAAATGATAAGACAGAAAAGAACAATAAAAGTTTCTTCAAACATTTCTCCAGTGTGGAATGCTCGTTTCATTAATATAAACAGTCAAAAAAAATTTTTTTCTTAATATTACTGATCATTGCAGGGCAGCGTGGAGGGTAAAAATCGTATAGGGAAACCAAGAGATGAATACACTAAGCAGATTCAGAAGGATGTGGGTTGCAGTAAGTACTGGGAGATGAAGAAGCTTGCACAGGATAGGGTAGCATGGAGAGCTGCATCAAACCAGTCTCAGGACTGAAGACCACAACAACAACAACATTACTGATTATTTGTATTACATAATGTGTGCCATGAAATAAATATGCTTCTATAAAAAGGACTGTATTTTCATTGATGTATTATCTTAGCGAATTCAAAAAGTTTATCTTAGCAGTTAGGAGTCTTTGAAATGTAAGTCTCTACATGTGAATGTGTTAAGTGATATTTGTGGGTTTACTGCCGTGCTCTGGATGCCAGACAAGTAAATTTCCAGGACATATGTAAGTAAAGGCACCAAAGAAATAATTTAAACATACAACTTCCCTAAGCTATACGTTGAAATAATGAATATTCCTGTACACGGTTAAACTGCAGTACACAATCTCACTGGCGCACTCAGTATCTTCACACTTCAGATTAACGTAAGCGTAGCGCAATGTACCCGATTATGACAGAAAGCTGCCGTAACACATTGTGCTAAGAAATATTAGTAGAAAATAACTAAAGCAGTAGAAATTATTTCATAAAACAGCTATATATTTCTTTGTCTGATACTGAACAGTGTTTTTGAAGGGAACTTCAGTGACATAGCAAGTGCTGAACTTGATAAAATAGTAACAATGCGGCAGCGCCACAAATGAGTGTTCTGCCTGCAGGAGAAGAGCTGCCACAAACGCGTTTCCTAGTATACCAAATAAAAGCAGTCTCGTAGAGGAGGCGCTGTTGGTGTGATTACCTCTGCTCTGCTGTTCTGTCGATCAGGAGACTTGCTAGTGTAGCTGCTAGTATTCAGGCTTTCGCAATGTACACAACAGACGAGAGAGTGAATCTGGTCTTCATTTATTGAAAATGTCGTCAAACTGTTAGCCCTGCAGCGCGATTGAATGATGGAAGCTGTCCTGAACGTGTCAAGTTGTTACGGTCTGTCTGCAAATATTATAAAATATTTCAAGACGAATGATACTTGAATAAAATACACCAACGACAATGAACAGAAACTGACGAGAGAAATTCAACGACCGCTTTTGCTGCTGTAACACCATCTCAAGTTGTCACTATTAGACGGCGTAAATGTTGGGGCGGGATCATGAAAAGGAGTGTTCTGTGAATTGTACATTCAACCGCATTTCATCTTTCCCACATCTCGCTCTATCAAGAGCTTCGTATGACTGACTTTTGGAATTGGTTACAATTCTCCTAATGGTGCCTACGATAATTGCACAGTGATGCAGCGTTTCTATATGAGAATTTGTTTACAGGCTGTAACGTCTCATTTATTTAACCAAACATTTTCTCTAATGTAAGAAACTAGCACTGGGAGTATTAAAAATCGAAGTCAGTGCCCACAAAGCGTGAATATTGTTTATAGTTGGGATTAGTGTGCAATATTCGTATTTTCTGTTCTGTATTTATTGGCGTTTGGAGTGACATCTAGTGGCAATGATGGGAGCTAAGAGCAGATCGTGGACAGAGGAGGCTGTATCTGGTGGCAAAAGCAGTAAAGTAAACAACCACCACAACTCCAGAGAGCGGCGACTATAGACCAGAATACTACATAAATCATAAAATTAAGTTAGTCACAAGTGGTGCGCTATTAGCCTGACGTAATGAAATGTATTGCCGTAAAAGGGTCGAAGCATCGTTCAATTTAGCCTACTTAAAACGCCCCCTAGACAGTCAATGCTATTCTACGTTACCTCCTGACGCGCAATAATACTGGACGTATAGGAGTGAAATTGAGAGGTTGTGTTATATCTCTGCCTAGAGATATTGTCCGTCTGTGGGCAGTGTTGACATGATCCTTGACAGTCTCTCATGTGCAACATAGACCAAAGAGGGTTAGGTTAGGTTATATTTTTCGTTGAGTGGGAAATGAGTTCAAAACGAGACAAAAGAGCGTTATATTAGAGTATATCAGAATGTAGAAACCATTGCTGGCCTTGCGGGATGTTAGGGCAAATGGTTACAAAAACATAAGTTTGTTTTAAGAATGATGAACTGTATGATTTGTTGCTTAGAAAATGTAGGGAACGGCCACAGAGGAAGATGTTTTTTAAAAAATTTATTTAGTTCAAAGCTATGAATGAAAGAATATATAGATATTTATGCGTGCGTATACATTACCACCCAAATATAATCCTTTAAATCACATACTGTTGCACAACACGTTTACGTAACTATTACTCAAATAGTCTACCATGAAACTACAGTTATAAACTTCAAGTCTTCAAAGGATCTGCCAGTGGCAAGGTACTGTAGCTTAATAGATAAGAGATAACTTGATAAAATTGTGTGTCATTGTATTATTTTGTTTTTTGATGATGGGGATACGGGCGCCCACAGAAATTTACCTGGTGGAGGGAGGGGAAGAGAAGCACGTGCCTAGGTATGGGGTCGCCAGTGTATGGGAAAAACCATTTCCAGTAATTTATCAAATGTTGGGCCATCAGCTCACAAACATTTATGTATTTTTAATCAAATTCCGTTCTCTCAACAAGTTTTCATGAGTGATTTCTGACGCTCCGTGAAGCAATTTTTCATCTACATTCTTTTCGGTTAGCAACAAAGTAAAGTAATTATCACACCAGTAACGTCGTTGTCGCCCAATATCCTGAACCACAGCATTATAGAACAACAGTATTATTGAAAATATAACTGACACCATTATTGAACAGTCTAGTCTTCAATAATATGCCACAATATGTTTGATCGTCTTGGGACCGATTTAAAGTTGAGAGAGTTGCCTGTTGACTAATGTCTAGAGAAGAAGTATTTTCAGTGAAGAAACTCACGTGCGAAGCATTTTGGTAACATATGCAAAATAAAACGTTTCCTCTGTCCCAATTTTGAGTGGGTAGCATGTAAGCTGATCAACTCGTGTAGTGTGCGTTTGGGGTTAGATCTGTGTAGACAGATTGTGATTGAACTGGAATAGTAAATTTTTGTTTGGTAGCGAAAAAGTGACGCCTTCGATTAAAGGTCATTTTTGTTGTATTATTTTGTAAGACAGCCGCAAAGCAAAGTCAGTACGTAGAAGGGGAAATAGGAGTATTTTATACCTCTGAGAGCTACATCACAAATTTACTTGAAACAAGTAATAAATGTATTTTTTATGTTTAAAGAAGTTGAATTTATAATAAGAAAGCAACAATGAACATTTTTATCCCTGAATTCCTTAGCAATGAGAGTCGATAGTTATCCTTTTGGCTCAGTCTGACGTTTCAATATTAAATAAAAAGAATTTTCGTTACTAGCCTATGTAAGATTCAATATTAAAGAACTGCATTAAATTTACCCATTGTAAAGTTGTTTAATTAAAAAGAAAATAAAAATCTTAAAAGCAAAAGCTTGATATCCAAGAATATGACTTCATATTTACGAAATGTTTATTAATGAAATGCAGGGTAACGATTGATAAAAAAATAAAATCTCTGGTAAAGAATCTCTCAACGTATTTTACGGTTCTAAAAAATCTGCCAACGTATTTTACAGTTTTAACAGCAGAATCACATCAATATTAACTTCTATAAAAAATATTGATATGCGTTTTTACCAAGCTGGATGAGTTTAGTTTTAAGAAACTGCAGAAAAGTAAAGAAAGATAGCGATCGTTGGTGTGGTATTTTAATAACAATTGCAATATTGTTACCATTCGACACATTAATATCGCATACGTGTATGATAGGAATAAAACTACGTGATGCATGTACGTCGACGATTAAGGAGAAAACTAGGCAGCAGTGCTTAATAATAACCAGAAGTTAGCTCTCTTGACTAGTTTCTGTGACATATGAAGGCGATGTTTACAATGATAGTGATATGTACCTTTTGTTTAACATTCAGCTGCTGAACATTCACAAATTTAGTCTTTGTGGCGTGTTCGGTTAACGTTTCGCACTAAAAAATAAAAATAGTAAGCAGAAAAACCATGGTCAAATCAATTCACACAGTACTCACTGTTGGTCCGCTGAAAATCCGCGCTGTATGAGAGGAATGGATGGACAACATTCGGGTGGTCTGTCAACGTGTGGAACTGGATGTAGACCCTCTTGAGTTTCTGTATGTGTGTTATCTTTTCCCTCTCAGTAGGTTCAAGTATCTCGCCTAGGTGCTTGACGTACGCGAGTCTCTCGATTGAACAATACTTTGTGGGCTGTTTTTCGATGTCGAGTTCTAAACACATGAACTGAGGTTTTTGGAAGGAAAACTGTAGTAATGAGGATACTATCACTATCAGTATCAATATTATGGTACATTTTCAACCTTCTTTGTGACAGTCTTCTACGCCTTCCTGACTTATGGAATCCTGTCACTGTCCTTCTGTCGCTTGTCTCCAGTGCAGGACCACAATCACCTTCTTAGCCTCGATTCTCCTCCATCTCATTTGTGTACTGAATCTTTGAGTCTGTATAGTTTAAATTCTGTCGAATACTACTGAGTTCCTTCGACATAAATCCATATTTCAGAATAGTTTGAATACTGACCTTGAGCACGGCGATGTCGTTGATCCAGGAATCATTGGGATCGTAATCCCGATGAGAAGTGATGTCTGTCACCGAGTGTTTGGTTCCTCCGTCGGTCACGATGTTGGTACCAGCTAGCACGTCGTATGTGTTGGGACTACAGCGGACAAAAACAAGAGTGAGTCACATCTTTGGAGAAGAGAAGTAGCTGTAACTTTACACGGAGCTGTTTGCAGGTGGACAGCGCTAAGGGAGATGTGTCGTCGCCTTATACAGGGCGGGGACCCGATCTCTGACGACAAGCTTTCGGAGGTGATAGTATGGACCAAACCAAGAAAAAAAATTGCCTAGTGCACATGGGCACTAAAATGTATAAAAGCTATGAGCACTTGTTTATCTTCGATACGGTGAAACACATCACTTCTCCTCCAAGCTCTTAGCTTCTCGTGTTTTAGGAGGAGGTGGTATGGACCAAAACAAGAAAGAATATCCGGTAAACATGGGCTCTAAGACGAATACCTTACGGGCTGTGAGCACTTGTACAATAGAACAGATATGTTTCATACTAGCGAAGACGAAAAGGTGCTCATAGCCCTTAAGTTATAGTTTTTAGGGTTAACGCTTTTTCTTTTTTTGGTCCACACTATCACCTCTGAGATTCTGTCAGTGGATTTCTGGTTGACCTAGTATAATTTGAAAGATATTATTTAAATATTTTATACATGTAATAACTAAAACTAAAACTGTCCTTCACTCAGCGGTTCGTTTGAAGACCACAGACATTTACTGCGTGTGATCAGACTGAAGGTGATACACTCTAGCCTTGGTGCGATTACTGACATTTATCTTTCCATTTAGAAGGGCGACCAACAGTTCAGATTGGACCCCGTGCCAGGCTGTGAGATGGCAATTTCCTTTACTGCAGGTGGAGTTACGTTCTGTCAGAAACACCGGTGCATTCTTGGAAGGAGCGCTTTTTATTTTGTACTCTATGGTGCATACACAAGAAAATGGATAAGACACTAGTAAAAATTAGAACAATATTTCGTACGGTTAAAAACTAGTACGACAACATTCTTGTCTCTGATGCCCCTTGACAACTCTACACCTGCAAAACATCACACAGACCTGCAAAAATCCAGTCTCATGTACCTACGAAACCATTGTCGCCTCAGACAAGCTTACGCACATCTGACAATTTACACTCTGCAATTTTTTAAAATTGCTCCTAACTTATTTTACATTCTAAGTTCAGAAAAGCAAGGGGCTTCTCTCTATCGAGAAAGAGCTTTTCTGCAAAGTGGAGATAAAGATCTAGGAAATTCATACAAAACGCCTATATCCAAAAAAGTATTCAAAAAGGTATGGTTTAAAAACGCACTGGTTTGATGCGACGCGCCAAGAGTTCCTCTTCTGTTGCCAACCCCTTCATTTCAGAGTAGCAACTGCAACCTACATCCTCAATTATTTGCTGCACGTATTCCAATATTTGTCTTCCTCTACAGTTTTTACCTTCTATAGTTCCCTCTAGTACCAAGGACGGTATTCCCTTATGTCTTAATATATGCCCTATCATCCTGTCAGTTCTTCTTCTTCTTCTTCTTCTTCTCAGTGTTTCCCATGTATTCTTTTCCTCTCCAATTCTGAACAGAATCTCCTCATTACTTATCTTATCAGTCCACTTAATCTTCAACATTCTTCTGTAGCACCAAATCTCAGACGCTTCGGCTCTCTTTTGTTCCGGTTTTCCCACAACCCATGATCCACTACCATATAATGCTGTACTCCAGACGTATATTCTCAGAAATATCTTCCTGAAATTACGGCTTATGTTTGATACAAGCATACTTCTCTTGGCCAGGCCAGTGTTATCCTACTTTTTATGTCCTCCATGCTCCGTCCGTCACGAGTTATTTTGTTGGCTAGGCAGCAGAATTCCTTAACTTCGTTTACTTCATCATCCATAATACTGATATTAAGTGTCCCGTTGTTCTTATTTCAACGAATCTAAATAAAAGGACTTGTAAATGAAATATGAGTCTGATAGCATATTTAAATTTCAGTTCCGGCACGTATGAAAGTTTGGCGAATTTTATGCGGTGGATAACAGAGAGAATGCCGGAACACTAAACTTCTTTTTCCGAAAATGTTCACTGAGCAGCATCGTACCGCAGTTTCTCCTTTAAATAGTTTCACGAACGCCGAAGTGACAGATATCGAAGTAGCCTCTGCAACCTAATCTTTGTAGAACGTGGTTGAGGGACTTCACCTGTTCAGCGTAAAATGTAATGGTGAAAACACCTTCAGCCCCGGTATTTTGAATGTATTTTACTTATGTGATCAGTTTCGGCGTTTCATTATGCTATCTTCAGGACCCCTGACCAAAGAGTCTTCAGTTGGCGAACGAAAGGATCGTGTTGTTGAAAATGGAAGTCTACGGGTACAAGTTACTTAATGGTGGCCGCTCTTTCGACTGCAAGTGCGGTTACATTCCTCCTACACATTGGTCACGCGGCCTGAGGATGGCGTAGTAAAGTGCCGAAACTGCTAGCATTAATAAATTAGATTCAACATATTGTCGCAGAAAATGTTGAGTTGCACGGTCACCGTTGTATAGTGGTTGCGACACTACATTGTTGCATCCAGGGTCGTGAGTTCAAAACTCCCCTGAACTGTAAAACTTTAATCTCCATATTCGGTTCGAGTACATTCTAGAAATATCCACAAATGTCTAGAATCATTGTGCTGGAATGTTCTGCAACTGTATATATACCGTATGTGTTCTGGCCGGAGGCAGTTCGCTCCGCGTTCTTGTACGTGCAAGTGCTGAATAAACCTTCAAGTGAAGTTAGTGTTCGTCGTTACACCTTCTTCTATGTGACAATATAGGGAAGATGAAGGTGTGTTTAAGTTCACATTTGCCGGCCGAAGTGGCCGAGCGGTTCTAGGCGCTACAGTCTGGAACCGCGCGACCGCTACGGTCGCAGGTTCGAATCCTGCCTCGGGCATGGATGTGTGTGATGTCCGTAGGTTAGTTAGGTTTAAGTAGTTCTAAGTTCTAGGGGACTGATGACCTCAGATGTTAAGTCCCATAGTGCTCAGAGCCATTTGAACCATTTTTTAAGTTCACATTTGATGTCTGAAAAAGGTGAATATGGGATGCAAAAGCCAGTGAAATCGCTCAACAGGGGGAAAGTCACTGGACACGAAGGGATACCAATACGATTATACGAAGAGTATGAGAAAGAGCCCGTTCCTGCTCTAGCAACATAGCAGCAGTCTGCTGTAGGCCGCTGGAGGAGGGAAGCGTTCCTAGTTTCAGGAAAACTTTATGTGTTCGGTCGGTTACATGCCGATAAGTCTAAATATAAAATTTGCTACGATAGTAAAAATTGGCAAAGGATCATATAACACAGGAAATTCAATAAAAGTCCATGCAAATGTACGTCTCTTTTCATCCTTGCACATGTAGTATGTCTGAAATACACTGAAATGCCAAAGAAACTGATACAGAAGTGCTTATTCAAATAAAGAGATATGTAAACAGTCAGAATACGGCGCTGCGGTCGACAACGCCTATATAAGGCAACAAATGTCTGGCACAGTTGCTAGATCGGTTACTGCTGCCACAATGGCAGGTTATCAAGATTTAAGTGAGTTCGAACGTGGTGTTGCAGTCGGCGAACGAACGATGGGACACAGCATTGCCGAGGTAGCGATGATGTAGGGATTTTCCCGTACGACCATTTCACAAGTGTATCATGAATATCAGGAATCCGGTAAAACAAGAAGAAATCTCAGACATCGCTGCGGCCTGAAGTAGATCCTATACGTACAGCACCAACGACGGATGAAGAGAGTCGTTCAATGTCACAGAAGTGCTACCTCTCCGGAAATTGCTGCAGATTTCAATGTTGGGTCATCAACAAGTGTCAGCGTGCGAAACATTCAACGAAACATCATTGACATGGGCTTTAGGAGCCGAAGGGCCACTCGTGTACCCTTGATGGCTGTACGACACAAGGCTTTACGCCTCGCATGGGCCCGTCAACTCCGATATTGGACCTTTGATGGCTGGAAATACGTAGCGTGGTCGGACGAGTCTCGTTTCAAATTGTATCCAGCGAATGGACGTGTACGGGTATGGAGACAATCTCATAAGTCCATGGACCCTGCATGTCAGCAGAGGACTGTTCAAGCTGGTGGAGGCTCTGTAATGGTGTGGAGCTCGTGCAGGTGGAGTGATGTGGGGCCCCTGATACGTCTAGATACGACTCTGACAGGTGACACTTACCTAAGCATCCTGTCTGATAAACTGCATCCATTCATGTCCATTGTGCAATCCGACGGACTTGGGTAACAACAGCAGGACAATGCGATACCCCACACGTCCAGAAGCTACAGAGTGGCTCCAGGAACACTCTTCTGAGTTTAAACACTGCCGCTGGCCACAAAACTCCCCAGACATGAACATTATGGAGCTTATCTGGGATGCCTTGCAACGTGCTATTCAGAAGAGATCTCCACCTCCTCGTACTCTGACGGATATATGGACAGCTCTGCAGGATTCATGATATCAGTTCATTCCAGCACTTCTTCAGACATTAGTGGCGACCTTGCCACGTCATGTTGCGGCAGTTCTGCGTGCTCGCGGGGACCCTACACGATATTAGACAGATCTAACAGTTTCTTTGTCTTTTCAGTGTAGATGACACTGAGCCACTTCTATATAGGTTGTTTCAACAACCCCTGCCTGTGGGTTTTATGTCATTCGCAACGACTTCAAATACCATGATCATGTTCTCTCGCTTCCTATGCACCAACTATTAGTGCTACAGAAAAATGAACAGGAGCTTTTTGTAGAAAATTTAATGTAGTTAAAATTTGTACGTGGGTACGTTTTATACTAGAGGCCGTAGATTTCGAACTGTTCAAGGAAAGCTTAAAAAGTCATGTTCAGACGCTTTTCTTATTGAATAACTCGAAAACCGTGGTCTCCAGCGACAACGTGTGCCAGCACATAATTTAACTACATTAAATTTCCTACAAAAAAGTCCGTTCCTTGAACGCGAATTTTGAAGGCATTGTGGATTACATAAAGCACATTGGTAGGTGGAACTGAATCACACTGTGTGACACCCTGTTATACACGAAGTATTTCAGCAGCCGAGCAGGCACGGCAGCATGGCAAAATAATCAGGTTACTAGTACCCCTTAGAATAGCTATTTCTGGTTAAATAAAGTCTGTGTGATTGTAGTATACATTGCTAATAAATAACACGAAAATAGTGACTACAATACTATTCTTACTTCATCTCTGAACAAATTTTCCACACTCTTTCCGAGAGCTGTCTTTTACGTTTTGATCTGTATACACAGCACTGGCTATACCAAGGTACATGGAAACATGGACACCATTTCCACCAGTTTTTTGCCTTCTGCGACAGTAACCGACACGTTTGTACCAGACATTTTCAGTGAATGGCTCGGTAACGGCAGTGTGTACTGTGAGCTGCGACTGTTGCTCGAGTCCTCTCCGAGGAGTGTAGTCACACGGCTTGTGTGCCCCAACCCGTCGCCGGAAGCAGCAGACTCTCCTAGGACCGTCCCCACATGGACCGTGCTTTTGAACGTCAACGTTGAGCGTGCCGAGTTGGAACGTGCCGCTGAAAGCTTAGAAAAGGTGCGTCCTGTGCCTACGGTACGTGGGCCCCAACGTGGTATACGCGATCACAATGCGCTCCGGTGGCAGTTGTCAGCTGCATCTGACTCGTAAATCACACTGTTTACGAAATTGACGGGCATAAAATTCCTATATTAGCTCTATTAAACCGTACATTTCCTCCCTTGTCCATAAGTTAGCGAGGATGGTCGGTTCTGTAGTACACATAAATAAAAACTTCAATATCCGTGAACATGTTACAAGACCGTAAATGAAGTACCAAGTCCAGTCATTGAGGACGTCGGCTTATGAAAGTTACATTAGAAATAGTGCTACACAACTTTACAATAGTTCTCCACATGAGGTTAAAATTATTTGAACATTTCACTGTTTACTAAAACCCTACGGTCATTCCTACTTTGTACTTACTCAGTATCAGAATCTTTACAACACATTAAATACAAAAACTGAAAGAAGAAAGGACAAGCCGGCCGATGTGGCCGTGCGGTTAAAGACGCTTCAGTCTGGAACCGCGTGACCGCTACGGTCGCGGGTTCGAATCCTGCCTCGGGCATGGATGTGTGTGATGTCCTTAGGTTAGTTAGGTTTAATTAGTTCTAAGTTCTAGGCGACTGATGACCTCAGAAGTTAAGTCGCATAGTGCTCAGAACCATTTGAACCATTTTGAAGACAGGACAAAATATCTTACTGCAAGTATTACAGGCTGCGCTGTAGAACGAGCCAGTAGAAGAAACTCACTCCTCAAAACAGCGGACTTATATTTACATAACGTCGAATATTGTAGTATATACTTCTACTAAACTAATATGAAAGTATCAGAACCCATTAAAAACAGGAAGGTTGGTAAAACATAAAAAGGTTGGACGTAATGGGATGCTATTAACCAACAAATTACATTTTGTCTTACGATCTGTCACGCCACTCCTTGCGCTAACCTGGTCACAAGCGCTCGATGATTATACGTAGCATCTTACAGTTCCTGACAGCTTTACTGGTAACTATGTTACTAACTAAAATTTGATTATAACAAATTGTTCCAGGAACAATATGCCTTTGATGAATACTCAATGTGCCGTTGCCATCAAACGCCACTCTCTCTTAACATGCAAGTTACAATAATTCTTTAACAACGATTATGATGTTTCTCGTCTCCACGAATCATATAATTAATGTCGGGTTTTCCGGAGATGTTCAGTTTGCTGATGCTCAGAAACGGCATGCCACTGATTTGGTTCAGCAATTTGGGAAAATAAAAATAATGTTGGAAAAAGGGAGAATGTGACACAGTAAAATACATCGGACTACCATGGAGGCCTCATCTACTGATCATTCAACAGAAAGCAAACAACAGACTAAAATCACTGACAGTACTAACTGGCCGAACATGGGGAATGCAGCCTTCCATAATCCTCCATGCCCATAAAGCCCTACTCCGACGCATCAAATAGTTCAAATGGCTCTAAGCACTATGGGACTCAACATCTGAGGTCAGCAGTCCACTAGACTTAGAACTACTTAAACCTAACTAACCTGAGGACATCACACACATCCATGCCCGAGGCAGGATTCGAACCTGCGACGGTAGCAGCAGCGTCGTTCCGGACTACAGCGTCTAGAACCGCTCGGCCACAGCTGCCGGCCCTCCGACGCATTCTCTGCTTTGCCAATGTGGCACGCACTTTTTATCCTCCCTCCTTTCATCATGCCCTACAAATCGTCAAGCGCCCAGCCTTTCGGATCCTATATTACCCGTAAACTCGACGCTACTGCCCACACCTCCTAGTTTTCCCATTGATCACTGATCCTGGTACTCTATCGCACCTCTGCCACCACATTCCCCCAACACAATACCTCCGCACCGTCCACATCCTGTCCCAACGAAACTTTAACCACCTCCGCTTACCCGACCGCGAAATCCGCGCTGATATATACCCGTCTACCACATCGAGGAGATCGCTCATACCCACCCCTCAACAGGGCTCCCTCCCACTCCAATCTTCTCTACTCACTTCCTAAGTCTTGGTTCAGAACCACATTCCTCTCCACTCTTCGCTCACCCCTTCTTTAACCAACACCTACAGATCCTCTCCTAAACTATAAATGCTACGTTCCCCTAGCACCCTTTCCCTGGCAGTCTGTTTCCGCTGATATCTTCATTCATCCATGTATCTATTTTAATAAGCTACACAACGGCCTTTCCGTTTTACTTTATGCAATTGTCTATCCGTTTCTATATATTCGTGTGCAACACTCTTTTTCCATTCATTGTGTCTACATTTTAATTCATCGCCCAGTCAACCTTTTATATTTTAACAAACGCAACTGACGTTCTGTCTTTTTATTTTTGTCAAACGCCTTATCCAGTGTTTATATTAATTCTTTTAAAAAAATTTCCTCTCGTATGGCTGAAGAGCGGCAAATCGTATCTGCTGACAGCCCACCCCCTACCCATATAGGACGGGAGGATGAAATAGTAACAACGAAGAAAAAAGAAAAAAATTGTGACTGTGAGGCGAACAACTTCCTCCCTCTAGTGGGCGATACTCTCTGGAAATATGGCCCTAACGCTATATTTTACATAGTTATGGAGGTACTCACACGTCGACGCAGTGTGCTGCTGTGACCACCCAGTACTGGTTCAAGATGGAGGCGCCACACTGGTGATATCCATTGGCCCGTAGCGATACCTGAGACAGACAGTATTACATCCTCCCACTTGCTTCAAACAGGAAAAAAGACGTATAATAGAAATGAAAGTCCCATAATCCAAATGTCTACAGCTTTGTCGCTCTGAGTAGGTTTCTTGTGTAGGTAGTTTATCATTGCCTACAAAACTTAGAGGTGTACTCTGCAAGGCACGTTACACTATATGGCAGAGGGAACTTCCTGTGCAACCATCAATTTCCCCCCCCCCCCCCCATCCTGTTCCATTCGCGAATGGGACGAATGACTGGCAATAAACCTCCGAGCGGGCCCCTAATCCCGAAATTACCCTTATGTATGTCGATTTCGCCTCCTTAACAACTGTTTCTTGAGTCTATAGAATTCTGAACTGAATCACAATATGCTCCAGCACTCGTTACCTCTTATTTAGTTCACTATAGAGTAGTTCTGAACTACCAGCTACATTTTATAAGTAATGCAGAGATTGGTGTTTCTGTGCATTGTTTGATGCAACAACAATGAAAATTACGTCAGATGTAGTTGGGAGCTTGAGGAAGAATCACGTGGTTTTGTTTTTTCGCTGTGTACTCTGACACAAAATTGGCGAGAGTTAGAAATGTATCCTGCAAGGGTGTCGGGTACTGTGACTGTTGAAGACCAGAGGTCGTACATCAAGTTCGAAAATTTACGCGTCGAAAACCCGACAGAAATCCACAGTGCGTTAAGTGTAGTTCGTGGTAAATTTACAATGGTCCGTAGTACAGTTTCACGTTGAGTTAATAGTTTTCATGGTTATCGTATGAGCATAGAAGATAATCCAAGACCAGGAAGGCCAAAAACGTCAACAGGTATAAGAAGTGTGAAACTCGTGGCAGATACTCTTGAAGAAGATCGCAGTGTGACTTGTGAGGATCTCTCTGAAGCCGCGAGAATTCCCCCAACATCGGTGCTCCGTATGCTGACAAATGATTTGAAGAAGAGAAAAATTTCTGCGGAATGGGTCCCACATTGTTTGACTGCTGAAGAGAAGCAGAAACGCCCGGACATTGCAGCCTTGCTCAAGCAACGATTCGACAATGAAGCTCAAGGATTCTTCTGTCGCTATTGATGAAATGTGGAAATCACAATCCGCAGCCTTGCTCAAACAACGATTCGACAATGAAGCTCAAGGATTCTTCTGTCGCTATTGATGAAATGTGGAAATCACAATCCAATAAGTGGAGTAATTCAGATTATCGTCGAGCGCTCGATCAAGACCAAGGAATCATCATGTTAAATAGAGTTCCATGTGGAGCAAGTGTCCTAGGATTGTACTAACACAAAGTCATGAAAACCTACACAGAAAAATGCACAAAGCCCGACCTCAGTTCCACGAAGCTGGGCTACTCATTCTCCTCGACAATGCTCGCCCGTATATCTGCAACATTGTAGCCCAAAAACTGCGAGAATACGGATGCGAAGTGTTGCCGTGTCCTCCCTGCAGCCCGGACATGAGTCCAACAGACTTCGTCTTTCTCCGGATGTTGCGAAAACCTATGCGTGACGTTATCTTGTTTTGCTAGACTTTGCACCGCCGTTACCCGAGGCGTTCGACAGATGAACAGAAGTGGTGTCCTGGATGGAATAATAGAGTTACCCAGACATTCCAGCTCATTCACAGAGAAGCAGGAGACTATACTGAAGCACTGTAAAGAGATACTGAAAAAAATATACTTGTAAGTAAAAAAATAGTGTGAATTATTTATGGAATGTCCATCGTACCGGGTGATCAAAAAGTCAGTATAAATTTAAAAACTTAATAAACCACGAAATAATGTAGATGGAGAGGCAAAAACTGACACACACGCTTGGAATGACATGGGGTTTTATTAGAACAAAAAAAAAGTTCACAAAATGTCTGACAGATGGCGCTGGACAGCAAAACTTCAGTGACTGCGCATGACAATCGTGTATAAAAGGATCTGTAATGAGAGAGAGAATCAGATGTGCCAGCAATCGCAGCATGTTGACGTTACCTGAAAAGGCGCTTTTAGTGAAGCTGTATTATCAGACGCGTGAAAGATCTCTTGCGCGTGTCGTTTGGTGATGATCGTGTGCTGAGCCGCCACATTCGTCATGCTTGGCCTCCCAGGTCCCAGACCTCAGTCCGTGCGATTATTGGCTTTGGGGTTACCTGAAGTCGCAAGTGTATCGTGATCGACCGACATCTCTAGGGATACTAGGATACGCCAATGCCTCACCATAACTCCGGACATGCTTTACAGTGCTGTTCACAACGTTATTCCTCGACTACAGCTATTGTTGAGGAATGATGGGGGACATATTGAGCATTTCCTGTAAAGAACATCATCTTTGCTTTGTCTTACTTTGTTATGCTAATTATTGCTATTCTGATCAGATGAAGCGCCATCTGTCGGAAATTTTTTGAACTTCTGTATTTTTTTTGGTTCTAATAAAACCCCATGTCATTCCAAGCATGTGTGTCAATTTGTACCTCTCTATCTACATTATTCCATGATTTATTCAGTTTTCAGATTTATCCTGACTTTTTGATCACCCAGCATATAGAATGCTTCCCGGAAGTCAACGAACACGGCATCAACCAGGGAGGGCGCATGTGACCACTGTACCCTTTATTTCATGGACGAATAATGACAGGTTTCGTAGAATCTCTACTTGTGGAATCCGTGTTGATTTTTATGGAGGAGATTTTTATCCTCCAAAATTATCATAAGTCATAAGTATGCACATATTCCATAATTCTGCTACAGACTGGCATCAGTGATGCAGGGCTATAATTATATCTACCTGTCTGACCACACTTCTCGAAATGGGAACGATTTTTGCAGATAAGTTAGTAAAATTCTATTTTCTATTTCACCCAATTCTCCTTGTGTAGCTCTCCTTGCGCTCATTTTGGCTTCGTTTAGCTTCTGTTTGTCAACTGGTTTATTCGCTTCAATCTGTGATGAAGCTATGTCAAATGAACTAATATGGCTCTTTCCTATCCCTTACACACTTGCTTGGCACGTGCTGGTGGAAGACGTATTGTACAATTCTCACCAATTTAATATAGTTTTGCTTCAAATCTTCCTCCTCAGAGCTGGCTATCTCATGCTGGATGCTCATTTGTTCGTCAAAACTCTTGCTAAGCGAAATTGTTTTTGCTCCTTTCTTAAATTTATAAAACCTTAGTCATTGATGCTATCACGGCCTTACGATTTCAGATGCCCTCCTCTATGTTAACCAATTCTCTGTGCGCTCGAAGTCTCTCTCTGGTATCATATATAATCTTAGGACTCTCCTATTCAATAGCTGGCAAATTTTATCCCAAGCACTCTACCACTATAGCTCCTGAGGTAGGTTTTCCACCCACCTGTTATGAAGCGTAAGACGTGCTTGTGTCCCTCATATGACTGTGGTGCGCGTCTGTTGTGTGTAGCTTAAATATGTTCTAATTATGGAAAACAAAGAAGGGGGAGGCTTAATCTTGGTGCCGGTTCATATCCTGCTCCTCTCGAATAACGCTAACGGAGGTCCTGTGCTTAATATCTCCATCCAATGGACGGGTTGTCATGAACACTTCCACATATCCTAACTCCATCAGATTCTGACTTTTGTTGGGCAGTCTAACAGTGCATCATTTGACACAGTTTCTTAATTCATTCCACGTTTTTTACGTATTTCTTCTCTTCTTAACTGTCCCCAGGAGACAATAGCTCCTAGACTTGAGACCTCTAGAAGTAACAGAAGCTCTCTCTAAAGCTGTATATTTGAGAAAATTCTATAAGCAAGGAAAAATCCCTAGTCCCTTGAATTCCCTCTCACCAGTGTGTGAATGTTTTGTCGATGGTGTATAGTTATTTTGTTACAGAGCGTATGGACATTGCGACCAATATTGTCGTTCTAAAGAGTTGTCCTTTACAAGATATATAGCGACAGATAGCTGAAAAATTTTCTTACTCCTTTCTGAGCAATGGAGAGGTCATCAATGGGTAGGAGTGTTACTGGGAATGTTTATAAATAACTTGTTTGCTAGCAGTCAGGATTTTCGTGGTAGCATATTAGTTATTTATAGACAAGCCTGTGTTTTCACAGTCGCAGACTTTCAAAGAAACCATTTATAATGGACAAAGCCAGATTGTTGCTGTAGAATTACACTGTAGAAAAGTAACCAGCAATAAGCAACAATTTTATTTTGCAATGGAAACCCAGTCTGCTTCATGTGAATTTTCTCTGTTTAGCGCATGTAGGTCACACAGTCAAGCATGTGGCCAGCTTCTTTGGCATCAGTACTCACCTGATGAGGGAACTCCCCAGGTGCGGCTTCGACGCCGTTGACTATGCGGCCTTGTTGTACCGACACCCTCCGGTGCACTGAGCCACCTGCAACGGATGACACATTTACCATGTGTACCTCATATAATGAAGGTACGGGCATTGTTGACAATCACAGGTGCCAGAAAGGGGATTTATTTTGTGTTATATGAATGTACACTTGTACCCCGTTAAGTATGTTATGGTAATGAAACAACTCTTTAAAAATATTTCTTCGAAACTTTTCTCAGTGCTCCCCTGTGACATATCTGGTATACTTCGATCATACTGGTGTATCAAAACACTGAAGTGGAATGTCCGAATGTCTTCCCCAGAAAAGTTACGTATGATTCTCTCCCATTCTTTAACTTTACTTAACTAGAGCCTGTCGCTCATAAACTCGACGCTCGACGATACTGGTATTTTATTGTATCTGGTAATGTTCGCTACCATTTACGGTAATATAAATGTCAGTCTTGTTATAGTCACGTGGCTGCTGTGGTCGATACACAGCAATCGACTGTTTTTAATCGTTTGATACTTAAAACAGTCTCTTCCATCGGCTATAAACTGTTACAACGCAATGATACTTCTATTTTCACTTTGTATCACATGCGGCTTATCAAACGTCCATTAGATTGACATGCAGATCCAAATGGCTATCTGACTTCATTGTACTCATGTTCTGTTTCTTCGTCTCTACTTTACAGTTTTATATAAAATAATTATTTCTTACAGCTTCTAAATCTGTCTTCTTGTTTCACATAATACGCTATTTGATCAAAAGCATACAGTCACCCATTAGGACACATTAACACTGGGTGTGTCCATCCACCGCCTTCATGAAAGGTTGAATCTGCTGGGGATACTTTTAGTGACATGCCTTAGTGTTTGTGGAGGAATGGCAGCCCTTCCATCGGGTTCATATCAGAACCCTGTGCAGGCTATTCCAATCCAGGAATGCCGTTGCCCACCAGTTGTTGCCTCACAGATGCTGCTTCATGGCAGGGTCCACCAACATGCTGATGCAACCTTCATGTCTGGACTGGTCCTCTCAAGAGTATGCAGTAAACAGCACTGTAAAACTTGTTCATATCGTTCTGCATTTAGTGTGTCTCTCTCTCTGTCTCTTCTTCTTATCGCATGTGGGGACCACAGACTAACCACAAGAAACACCCCTGTACTGTAACACCACTTCCTCCTACTTCACTGTTAGCACTACACAGGATAGCAGGTACTCGCCAAATGCAAACCCTGCCATCGGACTACCTCAGTATATGATTTGATATATGAGTCCAAATCAGTTGTTTCCTGTCATCCACTGTAGAGCGCCACAGCTCTTTACACCACCTCAGGTTTACGCCAGCCTTGAAACCAGCAATGTGTGGCTTACGAGGAGCTGCTTGACCATTGTATCCCCATCTTCTAAATGTATTATCTGGACTGCTGGTAGCACACTGGAAGACATGAGTGATACCTTCCACTGATTTTGTAAGATTTTTGTATGAACACAATAAGCAAAACTCGACGATCACTGTCCTTCAGCACATGAGGCCTGTGGTTGTGTTCCCTTCACAATCTTGTCACCAACAGTTGACTTAGCCTGCTTTACAGGGGCTGAAATGTCTGTGATTGATCTGTTACTCAAGCAACATCTAGTGATTAGTCTATGTTAGAAGTCACTGTGCTCTTCTGTCTGACACATTCGACTGTTACTGCTTCTCTACTGAGCACACGCTAACTCTTGTATCCTTGTATATTGGTTATGCTGGTGGGTGTTTGTTTTAATTATGTATTTTTCCGTATATATGTGGTCATACTGCTGGCATACCCATACGTTGTTTGATTTCATACAAGGATATTTGCGTGTCCTTCGCACCAGCCTACTAAAAATCCTAAGAATGCCCCCCTTCCCAATGATCTAGATGCACGCGTTTTGTACAGGAAGGTCATGAAAAGTAAACACTCGCCCCATACTCTGGTGAGATTCAACGAGTGGTACAGATTGGAAACTCGCAGTCTGGAAACCAATCCGAATACAGCCACGTCATATCACATAGCTTGTTTGAAGACTCATGTAGTGATGCAATAGATGGAAACTTAAAGTCTAGCACAGTTCTACTCGTTTGTTTGACTTCCACTTTACTGTGTAGGGGTATGTAACAGGCGGTTGACATGTGTGCAGAGTTGATTTCTGCTGCTCCTCTGATATTTTTTCCATATAAGTATATCCTCTTATTGCTACCAGATGAGCTTTGCTACTTTTGTTTACCTCTTCCAAAACTGATGCATCTCCACAGCCATATCAGGACATCTACAAACTGTGAACTTTGGGTAATTGTTTATCCTAGTAATAAGCTATTCATTAGCTGACAGTGTGTCGACTGCACTTAGCATCCTGGAATGTGAGAGTTTCCCTTCCCCGTACGTGCAGAGTGCACACCCTCAGCAATGTAATTTATAGACAAATAATTTAAATTCTTCCAGCTAAAGAGCCTAACATCTTCGATGCAATTTATATACCGACATTCCGCAACAATATTACAGCAACTCTCAACTGCTGACAGCACTACACACATACAACTATGCATGCATATTACCAATCGTGAAGTCGATTTCAACCACTTGTACGTTATTTTTGACAATGCTATAGCCCCACGAATAACGAAAAACTCTTTACAAAACGATTCTGTAGGGGATGTAAGCACATTTAAATTCTTCCTGCTAAAGAGCATAACATATTCGATGTAATTTATATACTGACATTCCGCAACAATACTGCCTAGACTCCCCAGTAACAATGATAATGACATCGATGTGCTGGAAATATGCAGATAACCTAATTACATCGATATGGGACGCTGTCTAGTACGCTTTTCTCTATATGGCCAAATGGAACAACTGCAAAGTCATCTCTCCACAAGTGCAATCTACTATATGATATATATGACCTAATGGATGTCTTCCACAGTCATCGTTCTGCATTTGCAATCTAGTATATGGTACTTGCAAAGTAATGGAGGACTGATTTAGTGATTACACAGAACTTGGTAAACAATCTGCTTTGTCATTGGCTGGCATTGAAATTACTGAACAACTGGTAAAATTACTAAAATTGATAATGCTATCAACTGCAGTCCATATTACAATACATTGCCCCATATCAAGAGTGTCTTTCCAACCCATCTGTCAACTGGTATGCTGTTGATTACCATGTAATGATTGACTGGCACCACTTGCCTGAGATGGAGAGAGCATTGGCGAACACTGGATATCTGCTGCTTGTTACTGTGGAGCATGGGATTAAATGCAGAGGTTATCACCTTCAGATAGTTGTTTGAAAACGTTCCTCAATCCTTTAGGCTCGTCCTATTTCCATATGATGTGATGCCCTCCACCTTCTTTTTCCGCCAATAATCTAACAGTATCTCTTTTTATTTCTACTACCTTGTGAATGTTGTAAGCAGTATCTTCCGATGATGGCCAACACCAGAATAGTACTGCAAAATGAGGAAAACCCATCTTTGAAACAGAACACTAGACATCTGCTGTCATCGCACTGCGGACGGTGACATTAACTGTGTAGGTCATCACCTCCAGATAGCTATTGGAAACGTTTTACAATGGCACAACCTCTTCCAGTTTCCAAATGTCGTGAGGTCTTCCACATATTTGTTAATGAGAAACATCACCTCTGTGTTTTATTTTTTCCATTCTGTGTGTTGTGGGAGCTGATTAGTTTACACCATGTGATTTACACCTTTCTGTGAGAGAAAATGGATTAAAAAGTGTTAATGTCAATTTAATACCTGACTCAGACCTCGAAGTCATGGTAGAAAAACAAAGTGTATGATGGTGTACAAAGCTGTAGTCATACACTGCTTAGATGTGTTACAGTTGATAAACAATGTATTAAACTGCTTATGAATGAACAATACAGGATCTGCCAGGTTAGCCGAGAGTATTAATGTGCTGCTTCCTGTACTCGGGTAGGCGCGCTGACCCCGAATCGAATCTGCCCGGCAGATTAATGACGAAGGCCCGGTGTGTCAGCCAGCTTGCATGTGGTTTTTACGCGGTTTTCCACATTCCAGTAGGTCAATACCGGGCTGGTCCCCACGTCCCGCCTCAGTTACTCGACTCACAGACATTTGAAACACGTTCACACTATTTCGTGATATGATTTACACTAGATGAAGACAGCTGGGGTACTCTGATTTAGTCCGGGGGGGGGGGGGGGTATGGGGCGGCGGCAAGAAAAGCATCTGGCCACCCCTTCAAATTAACACTGCCACATCTGATTGTAACCCTGCCAACCCTGAAAAATTGCAAAATCTTTGGGTCAAAGGCAGTAGCAAAAGAAGAAGAAGAAGAAGAATGAACAATACAGGTACACTCTCTTGTAATGATACTTTGTGGAAATGGTTTTCCTCCAGTATAGTTGAAAAATCTTTACACAGGTCTGTGTGAGCAACTTCAACTTCTGGCCCCCTGCTCTAATGGAGGTATACATGTGTATGTAATATGCTCGATGTCAACACGCAAATGTTATTAATTTTTCGATGTCCTGGAAGAGAGGGACGCAGTAAAATCTTATAGGAGATTCTATTACAAGGAGTGGTATGCAGATATTCTCATCGAATCACGACTGCTTTTATTGTTATTGTCACGATTGCGTGTTTAAAAATAGGTGTTACCCAAGTCCTGTGATATTTCATAATTCATAGCCTCTAATACGAAGTCGACACGACTTGAATTATAGCTCGTTGTGGAAGTAAATTGGCTGAAACAGGCTATGATGCTCAAGTTTCTTATAAAACTAGAACGCAAGAATCTGTTGCTATTGCAAAACATTGTCTGTAATTTGAAAGAAATTTTACATGCCGATCGATAGAGTGCAGTTATGGAGCAAAAATGTCAAATGTAAGCACGCACACGGTAATAGGTTCTGATGTAATGGAAGAGGGGGAGACTCGGTAAAAGCTTACAGGATGTTCTGTTACAAGACAGCCCGTCATGATGTGTTTCGTAAACGTCGGTGTGATATAGCTTCGCACTGGTAAAATGGGTCTTGCCGTAGTGTACATAACAGCAACGTCCTCTTGAATTATAGCTTCTTGTTGTCGAACGTAGGATGATTGTGTTTTTTTTTCGATATGTGAGCAAAATGGTGTGAAAGATTGTATTCTCTAATGTTATTTCACATGTCTGATATGTTCGTAATACGCCTGCGCATGATAGTTCATTTACAGACACTGATTTGACAGTGAGAGACGCTCTTAGGTCATCTGATTTGTCCATCAAGCTGAAAGGAATTGCTTGACACAGATGTTTTTTCTTTGGAGTTTAAATTCTCGCTTTTCCTTTACTTTGATGATGGTTTCGAAACAACGACGACATTCTGTGGTGATCGGTAGCTTTCATAGCAAAATAGTGGATGTTCATTTTCCCAATTTTATACAGGTTGGTCATATGTGACTGGCAGCCATGCACTTCGTTGGATGTCTCGGAATTATGAGATGTGAATCGTAACATGCAGTCAAACATAAAAACTGTACCGAATTTGCTCATAAATCTATAAGATAATGAACTGGATCTACTTTCATGGTAAGAGGACATTTATTATGCTTTTACATTCAGATCGGCAGGCGCTTGCTGGAGCGGTGTGGGGATGGTCCAGTGGGTATGCGTGGTCGTCCAACACAGCTGTGAACCCACCAGGGTGTGGCTAGATTTTAGACTCATTTATCTCGTTTTGTTCTGCAGGCAGCCGGCGTTACGGCCTTTTGTGTTAGCGAAGAACCACCAAATGGAACATCCAGCCACGTGCCACATCGGGGATGCATCGTACTGAAGGCTCCACAACCAGATCGATGGAATGATTCTCTAGGAACTGCAGTCGACATAGGCGGTAAGCTGCTTGTTTTCCAAGCAGTAGATGTTTGAAAAAGTGATATGGAGAGTTCTCCAGAATTTCACTGTTGTTGCAGAGGGGTTCAGTCTTTCTTGGAAATATATTTAACAGATTGCATGAAGCGTCCTCTTTTTTTGTTTTGAAAGGATGCTTTCGTAATCGATTTGAATCCTTTTTCACTGCATTTGTGTTGATAGCTGATGAATCTACAATTCCCGATGCTTGTTTGCTTAGTGATACTGATTCGTAATCGTTACATTTTCAACTTTCAAATCATATGTACAACATGTTTAATATTCAAGCCTGCAAAATCTTACCTGTGTTGTCTTTTTCAGCCCATAAACGTGTGCAATGAGAAAAGAAATAAGCAAGGCTTGCCGGCATGATTTCTGGACTTCAAAAAATGAAATATTTTTGGAATGTCGAAGAAATAGAACTGCATGGAGATATAACTCCTTCCAGAAATGAATTCTTGTTTTATTAGGCTATCATTGCGTCAGTTTACACACATTCTCGCTCTGAAACCTTATCTTTGAAATGTCAGTTACTGTGTGGCCAATAACAGCAAAAAACGATAAATTCATTCTTGAAAACATTTCCATCCATTTGCAATTCAATAAATGTCACCAGTAGATAGCCCTGATGATATTAATGAGCATTTAAACAAGTACCGCCTACATTATTTAGTCCAAAAGACCACATTGTGAATAAATAAATTGTCTCAATAGCCTAGATCCTGTAAAATGGGTGTTTTTGTATAACAAGTACATAACACAAATTTTTAAGAGTGATAGCCTAAGCTCTGTGACATGTACGTTCTTCTTAAATAGAGATTCACATACTTTTAATAAAGATTTAATTAAATGCATGTGGTTTTCACACTTGGTTTTCGCACAAGATCATTGTATGTTTTTAACCATAGCTATCTGCTTCATTTCACAGAATATTTCTTGCCAGGGCCTCTCTATGGTAGGCTTTCAGGAACAACCTACTTGATTTGAATTTCATTTTGATGTTTCCAAGCTACAGAAGCATACACCAAACTTTGTGATAAATCAACGGTAATGCTAGGATGCCATGTAACTACTGTTGATACTTATTCATTCATCCATTATATAGGAGGTCAAATATGGCACAATTTAGGTCTACTTGTCAAATATGATCATGAACTAAATATGCGTAATAAGAAGAGTTATGTATTTTTGAAGTGTTGACGGGAATAACGATCGAGGCCCATAAAAATTTTAAATTTATTTCAAAATGTTATCTTATAGAGGACTGCATGTACTATAATGTGATAACGTTCGTTTTTTGCAAAAGCGATCAAGGTGGCAGAAAATCTGTGCTAAACTTTTGGTATACTTGAGAAAACTGATCAAGCTTACTCGGTACTGAGGAAGAATGATCAACGTTAATTTTCTATTCAGTGCTTTTTTTTTCTTCTTTTATGTTTCATCTTATGATGCTATATCTTCATGTTACTGGCTTTCCAACAGTAGTTGGCAGTCAATCACACAATTTAAACGAAGTTCCAGCTGTTACATTATTTATTAGTAAAGCAATGACCGATATAAAACTGTGCCACTTTGGGAATCCACAGTACACTGGAAAACGGACTTTTTCTCAGTAAGATGAGCACAGACACTCATGTGTTAGTATTACCGAGATCTGCATAAATTTATTTCTTAAGTGAAATGAACCCATTAGAAATGTCGGAACATAAAGATGAACATTCCAGTTCTGTAGAGAGCACAAGTGCAAGGAAATGAAAAGTGTTGGGAAGTATTTATTATTCTTCAAAAAGATTATGGGTCACAGTCACATTACAAGTAACGATTGTAAACGCTTGCGATTAAGATGTTTCCAGAATGCTCCATTTATGCAAATGAATAGATTGTTGAAGGAATTCAATCAAATAACGTCCTGCGATGCACAAAACTCATTTGACTGGACTTATCACCGTAAATCCTGTGCTGCGAAGAAAACCAAAGAAAAGTGCAGATTAAGCTACATGTCATGATTTTTTCTGTGGCTATAAGATGTGTTTTAATAGAGATGGACAAATACACAATCTTCAGGTATGTCAACCAGCAGTTTTGGCATTGCCTGGCGTCACCAACAGTTGTCTTATTAGGCTACTACAGGGAAACCCCATGTGAAGAGCAGAAAAATCACAACACTAGACCAAACAAACTTAAAGGATAAACCGTATCTAAAATACATAAATATATACAGTCACTGAGAGGCGGAAAATTACATTATAGGATTCGTCGTAGGAAACGGTTATATGTATCTGAAAAAATTAGTATTATAAGTTACACCAGTCATATGTGGCATACGAACAATATCAACTGATTTTTATGAATAACTGCAACGAAACACATGTTCAGTGTGTGACAAATTGAGAGCCGACTCTTCTACACTTGATTTACAGACAAATAACGAGAAAAAATATACCACAGATACAAGCTTTGAATAAACAGAAACATCTAACGACTTGAACTACATAAGAGGAAAGCATATAAGTTTCACGAGATTAAACATTCCGAACGTTGAAATCTAGAAAATCTATGCTTGAGAAAGCAATATTTGTGGATTACCAGAAGAATCTTCTGATTCCTAAGATTCCAACCAATCAAGCCTATTACCACAGGCAACTATCATTTTACTCACTCAATATTCATTTGCTTTCTTATGGGAGATCTGTATTTTTTATGTATGACGACACATTTTCCAACAAAGGAGTTGATGAAGTGTGTTCAATGTTCTGCCATTTCTGTTCGGAAATTTGGCCTGACTCTGTGGGTGAACTCAGTGTATTTTCAGATTCCTGTTCTGGACAAAAAAAAAAAAAAAACACCTGAAGGTAATGTTTTGGGGCAACGAAGATGGCGGCGTCGACTTCAAGTTTTTGACTTCGTGACAACTCCACTTATTTTTACCTCCATGTGATATACTGTTGTGCTATTGACACCTCTGATTTTTTATTCTAAGTTTTCGTTTTCATAGTAATCGAACTGCTTTGATTCATTATTTCGTTTTCTTAACGAATTTTGAACGCTTTTGATTAGTAAAGGAATTGAGTAATTACGATGGTCTTAGTGTGTATTAACTGCTGTAGAAAAGTAATAACGTTAACTATGTCTCTGTAGTAAATATCGTTTTTGAAAATACAAATGTCTTTCACAACAAAGGTAATGCTGATTCTCTCGCAGTCTTCACTTCCTTAACTAGAGCTTGTCACTAATGATCACGATATTTCTAGTACTTTATTGTATGGCGTAATGTTCGCTACTAATTAAGAAATTATAAATGTGAACGCCTGGTATTCTCACAGTTTTACAGACTCCTAGTCTTCTTGGCACTTTATTCTGTGAAACTTATCTACGAAATTTGGACCTTTTCAGAGGAGGGAGATAGCGGGCCATGTATGACCCCTGTGACAGACACACACTTTGGGTTCGCCTCTGATTCTTCATGTCCAATACGTAAATTAAAGAAGCCTTCATCTATGATACAATAAATAAAGAATTCTCTTCCACTCATATAAACGTGAGTCCTAGTAGATATATACACATGTAAAGAGATTAAAGAGGTGCAATCTCACCTGGGGCGCACCGCACCGACGCTACTATGAGCAACAGAAGTAACGTTGTCTGCGACATGGTGTTCTTAATTCGCCTACATCGTACACGGCGTAGTTATAGCGGCAGCCATCGCAACCAGATGCCAGTCAATGACGATATTATGTCGTTAACAGTCTTATCGCTGTCAGCTGATAATTGCAAGAGCGTGACAAAGTTCTTGTGCCATCATCCTAACATCTAATTATATCACGTAATAATTAAGTTTTCAAGATGTCATGATAGCTAACATATCAATGTCCATGGGTCGGGAATTGCTCTCATCGTTCTGTTTTGTTATCAGACCAGTCAATCAGCTGGACAGACAGTCAGTGATTTCCCTTTCCATGTTTTCCTGAGATACATCGTATCACCGCTGTAACCGTTCTCCTTCTTCAAGCAGTTATCAACAAACGACGCAGTGCAGGGCTAGTAACGGAGGATAATGCTTTGAGATCTCCAGAAACTGATGCTGCAGAAACTTCGGACCGTCAATAAAACAGCCGCCAGCCGAAGAAGATTAAACAGATGCTCCCAGGTAACACGTCACGAAGTCGCCACGAATGGAAAAATGGAAATGTCGTGTGGCTAGGGCCTCCCGTCGGGTAGACCGTTCGCCTGAATGTCTGAATGTCTGAATGTTTATTTAAGACCGGGCAGTGTCTGTTGAAGCACAAAAGTCAAAGCAAGTAATGTACACAGAAGCTTTTTGGGGAATCCAGTGGTGATGGCACCCCAAATATACATCTCATTCTGAAACGATGAATTGTTACAAATTGTTGCTACAATCAAGTTAAAGGGCTCGTTGTTATTATTTCTTTTGCGCCAACATCTCCAGCTCACAGAGTAACTGCGCATGCTGATCGGCGATAGACAAGTACTATTTCCATTGTCTGCTAGTTTTTTTTTTCAGTACAGTTTGGTCACAAAATTCTTTGTTTTGAATTTTCCTAATGTATGTAATACTCCATATGGTTATAAATTGTTTTCTGGTGGTTTATAGCAGGGTTTACTTGTGTGTGAAGTTCCCCTGTTACTTCATTGCATTTATTTAAAGATCCTGTAAAATTTGTCAGTGGCTGAATTATCGTAGGTTAGTGGGTTGTGGAGTACTTCGTGAGTTTTGTAGCACGTGGTTTCGCCATGGTGAATGTAGCGGGGCAGCTAGTGCCGAATCTAGTAATGCAAAAGGAAGTTGTTGTGTAATAGCACCTCTGACGCTTACTGCTTGTAAAACGAAAACGTATGTATCTTAAATGTATTACTTTGTGCTTAATTTCAGAATATAATTCTAGAGGTAAAATATTAACCTACTTTGTTCCTTTATGAGAAGCTCTTCTCCTTGAATTATTAAGTATATACTTAAAGATTTTCTAACCGCCATAAGGCTCTGCAGAACATTAATCGATCGGAGCCATAAACCGCCAATAGCTTTATGTAATAATTTACAGGCTTCACCTATCTTCTAGAATACTATTACAGGAATAACAGTTCCATAGAATATTCAGTCTTTTAATGAAACCATAAAACACGAGTGATCAGGAAAAATTTTTTTTTTGCTTACGTAATAAAATGAACTGAATTGCTGGACTTCGCTTCAGAAATCTGATAACAGTGAATGTTTTATTAAAGAATTAACTTGAAGACAAGTACTGAACGGATAACCGAAATTTAGTTCTTCTCATTCTGGATGTTCAAATGCTTCATTACAATATTTTTTCGTTATGTGAGTGTTTTTATTGGCAGTCCTTCTGGATTATGTACGTTATTTGTCGGACAAACCTAAAGAATTTCATACTACTTGTAACCTCCCACTCACTTATCGAGCTTAATGACAGTGAAAAATTAAACCGCGTGCACCTAATAGAAATTTGGGAAAAGCAATCGTCACCGAAGTTAATTTGTCGTAAAGAGGGAGGAAAGGGTTACATCTAAATGAAAGGAAAAATGCAAATGAAATTCGTGGAAATTAATTTTGAAAATGGGTAAAGTTAATAAAGAAGGTAAATGTGCAGTCGTTACATTAACAATTAATTGGCGTTAATTAGATATTTGAGATTTGGGGAAAATTATGGTCGCCAGTCCAATGGACAACTACTATAATAACTGAAAATGAAAGATTAATGCACATATAATTAGCACTAAAAGCGTGGCAACTGAAGGTTGACACGTGTTGTGTGAAAACTGAATGTTTGTCAGAAGTAATAAATTTCGCTACACTCTGACTTAATTTAGCAAAAGAATTAATAAAATCGGAAAATTGAAAGTTAATTTTGTGACTGAAATTAATAGTGAACTTTGCTTCTGAAGCACTACGAAATAAAATAAAATATGGTTAGTCTTGGGCTACCTCAACATTCATTACAAAAGCTACTTGAATCTATGCAATTTAGTAATAAGAGATTTAACTTTGAACTTGAATAAAATGATTCTGATTAACAGTGGTAAAATTTAGTACGTACCAAGCTGAGCTGCAGTCACAGGTAAGCTAAAATATGGTAACAAAACTCGCACTCTTAATTTGCGCTTGTGCAATCTAAATATTGTAGCCAGCTATGAATACCTTAACTGAACTTTGAAATCAAAGCAGCGAAATGGAATGATATTACTTTAATGCTGGCGTTTGAATTTCAACAACACTCGAGTTCATTCCGGAAAAGGAAGGCACCCTGCTTGGTAATGGAATTGGGACAATGAGCAACAAAGGTTCATGCTAAGTTGCTGTAATTTTGATGCAACAATTTTAAAAGTTTGAAAAGCTGAGGTCTGCCATACAGTTCTAAAACTTTACGTGCTTCCAGTCTTCCTTGTTGGTTGATTGAAGGTTTGAAGCCGTCGATCGAGGAGGTGGCGACAGTCACTCATTGTCGGCCGTCGCTGTTGCAGAAGCTGGATGTTGGCGCGCCTCCTTCTCGACACGGTCACCAGACGAAACGGGCTCTTGATGCGCGCCAGCTAATGCTTCCCGTCCGCCACACCATGTCAGAAACTATCATGGCAAGTCGATCGCAATTACATGCTGCCAAACCCCGAAAGCGCGGCAACTCTCGGGAGCGTCACACAACACACGTGCTCCACTCGCTACTCCAGTCAGACTCTCTCTGCCCATGCTCCATGCGGCAGAGTTAATACTACCAAAGATCCTAACACTTTGGTTCTCCACATGACCTATCGATGTAATCGTTGGATATCATAGTTTTCCTTAGGCCAGACCCAGCGTAAAAATACAAATAATATTTACAAAACAAACCAATTATACATCGACATAAATGCTAATTATATATATATATATATATATATATATATATATATATATATACACTCCTGGAAATTGAAATAAGAACACCGTGAATTCATTGTCCCAGGAAGGGGAAACTTTATTGACACATTCCTGGGGTCAGATACATCACATGATCACACTGACAGAACCACAGGCACATAGACACAGGCAACAGAGCATGCACAATGTCGGCACTAGTACAGTGTATATCCACCTTTCGCAGCAATGCAGGCTGCTATTCTCCCATGGAGACGATCGTAGAGATGCTGGATGTAGTCCTGTGGAACGGCTTGCCATGCCATTTCCACCTGGCGCCTCAGTTGGACCAGCGTTCGTGCTGGACGTGCAGACCGCGTGAGACGACGTTTCATCCAGTCCCAAACATGCTCAATGGGGGACAGATCCGGAGATCTTGCTGGCCAGGGTAGTTGACTTCTAGAGCACGTTGGGTGGCACGGGATACATGCGGACGTGCATTGTCCTTTTGGAACAGCAGGTTCCCTTGCCGGTCTAGGAATGGTAGAACGATGGGTTCGATGACGGTTTGGATGTACCGTTCACTATTCAGTGTCCTCTCGACGATCACCAGTGGTGTACGGCCAGTGTAGGAGATCGCTCCCCACACCATGATGCCGGGTGTTGGCCCTGTGTGCCTCGGTCGTATGCAGTCCTGATTGTGGCGCTCACCTGCACGGCGCCAAACACGCATACGACCATCATTAGCACCAAGGCAGAAGCGACTCTCATCGCTGAAGACGACACGTCTCCATTCGTCCCTCCATTCACGCCTGTCGCGACACCACTGGAGGCGGGCTGCACGATGTTGGGGCGTGAGCGGAAGACGGCCTAACGGTGTGCGGGACCGTAGCCCAGCTTCATGGAGACGGTTGCGAATGGTCCTCGCCGATACCCCAGGAGCAACAGTGTCCCTAATTTGCTGGGAAGTGGCGGTGCGGTCCCCTACGGCACTGCGTAGGATCCTACGGTCTTGGCGTGCATCCGTGCGTCGCTGCGGTCCGGTCCCAGGTCGACGGGCACGTGCACCTTCCGCCGACCACTGGCGACAACATCGATGTACTGTGGAGACCTCACGCCCCACGTGTTGAGCAATTCGGCGGTACGTCCACCCGGCCTCCCGCATGCCCACTATACGCCCTCGCTCAAAGTCCGTCAACTGCACATACGGTTCACGTCCACGCTGTCGCGGCATGCTACCAGTGTTAAAGACTGCGATGGAGCTCTGTATGCCACGGAAAACTGGCTGACACTGACGGCGGCGGTGCACAAATGCTGCGCAGCTAGCGCCATTCGACGGCCAACACCGCGGTTCCTGGTGTGTCCGCTGTGCCGTGCGTGTGATCATTGCTTGTACAACCCTCTCGCAGTGTCCAGAGCAAGTATGGTGGGTCTGACACACCGGTGTCAATGTGTTCTTTTTTCCATTTCCAGGAGTATATATATATATGTATAGAAATGTCGTATCTTAAGGTAACAAAACAAGGAAAAAAAATTATAGTACAATAGATGCAAATAGGAGGATATGCATTTCCTGCGTTGCATACTGACGTCACATACAAGAAGCTTTATCAGACATATTGGTTCACAAGATTAATTTTAACAATCTTTCAAGATCTTTTGCTCTCGTAGTGTCATATCATTAATAGTTATATACGCAAGGTAATTTTCTATGCTTTGTCGCTGTATTCATTTCACTGTTTTCACACGCCGAGTATCTGCGCCGCCTGTGTATGTGACCATTACAGACAATTCCGGTCGCGTAAGCATCGACCAAGTAAGATCAATATGATGATTCATTCTTAAACGTTATATGTAAAATAAACTCAAATAAAAATATACACTAAGAGAGGGAAGATCACGTTACCTCTCGCAAAGCTGCAGGATATGTGGTAGAAATAGACTAATAGTGTAGAATGAAGTTTGAATATGGCCCAGTTAGAAGATGTTGTTCCAGAACTGGAGAGGCTGTGGAGAAAGAGGGTGGAAAAATGAGAACCATCAGTTGGCAGTACGGCCTTTAGGAAGATAACGCTCCCCGTTTGTTTAATTTTGACTGTTAAGAGTAGATCCAGGGATTGTGTCGCTGGAAGTTGTCTTTTATCTGAATATTTTGAAATTGCACCAGTTGTCTTTATTTTCTAAGCACAAATTTAGAAAATTCATGGTATTATTTTTCTGGCATTCAGCTGTGAATTTTATTTTCTCGTGTATATTATTAAACAAATTTATGATGTTATTGGTGTCCTTACTTTCACCTTTGAGTAATATTAAGATATCATCTATGTATATTTTGTAGTACACCATGTTTTTTAAGCGGGGTTCCTGGCTGCTGACTTTCTGTTCTAGGAGGTTTATGAAACTGTCTGCTGTTGTGGGTGTGGCCGAGCGGTTCTAGGCGCTACAGTCTGGAACCGCGCGACCGCTACGGTCGCAGGTTCGAATCCTGCCTCGGGCATGGATGTGTGTGATGTCCTTAGGTTAGTTAGGTTTAAGTAGTTCTAAGTTCTAGAGGACTGATGACCTCAGATGTTAAGTCCCATAGTGGTCAGAGGCATTTTCTGCTGTTGTGCCAGATATGGATGACTCCATGGCTAGCCCATCTGGCTGTTGATAAATATTGCCATTGAATGCAAAGTAACTGTAGTTGACGATTATTTTGGAAATTTGTGGCAAATTCCTATGGGACCAAACTGCTTAGGTCATCAGTCCCTAGGCTTACACACTACTTAATGCAACTTACGCTAAGAACAACACACACACCCTTGCACGAGGAAGGACTCGAATCTCCGACAGGGGGAACCGCGCGAACCATGGCAAGGCGCCTGTGACCACGCGGCTATCCCGCTCGGCTGATGATTATTTGTAGTAACTATATATATATAATAATTTTAGCTTGTCAACATTTTTGTGCATTAGAAAGTTTTTATTATTGCAATGGCTTCTTTAACAGGGTGAAAGGTGGCTACACTGAGCCACAGCGCCAAAAATCGCGCCAGAGAGAGTATTGTTCCGCCGCCTCCACTGGCAGGGCGTGTTGAGAGGTAGCGGCAGGCTGTTCTTGCCGAGCAGTTGTGGTGGACACAGCTTGTAGCTGAAGTGGGATGAGATGTGGTAGTGCAGAGTGTTGTTCCATGTTTTATGCAGCTATTGATGGGAGAGATAGCAGATGTTGTTCCAATGCAGATATTGTAATGATCTGAGTGCTTTTCGTCAATATAAATTAAGGTAACTAACTACTGTTCTTTATTTTCTTATTATTTGTGTGTCCTGAATAATGTGTCATTACAGGTTCAGTCAACAAAGCATCTGGCTTGTGTTCTTGTATTAGAGTGTAATTCTGGGTTTCGTGCACAATTATAGTATTTCCAATTTTCTTTTATCACGTCAGTATAAATGATATTTAAAATTTCTTGTCTTGTTGAAGAAGAACCGTGCCAGATGTGCGTTGAGTCACACTCCCACACACAGAACAGTTATACTTGTGCTTTGGTTTCGTAGGTTTTATAGTTGCTGGGGACTTAATTAATTAATTGTGTTAACGAAAATTTTCATTTCATTCTTTGTTGTCATTCTATGCAGTCAGATAGCGTAACAATTAGTTGTCAGGGCCAGCCGTTTACGAGACTTGCGTAATCGGACCTACAGCTACTAAAATTATTTGCATTTTAATTTTTCATTTTATTAAGCCCCCATGCACGTGGCGACCGCTGCTTCGGATCGTCCCTTGGAATTCTTCTGATTGTAAAAATAGTAGACCGTAGTCTTGTAGTAATTTGTAGTTTAGTAATTGTAGTTTGTATTGCATGTGTAGATTTGGTGATTGTCATTCTTCTATTGTTCGTTAATCGTGTTTGAAGGAAGCATTTCGTGGGATTGATATTGTTGGTGATAAAGTGTCATTGTGTATAAATTTCATATAGTGACGAGTTTTGTACATTTAGTAAATGATTACGCGATCAATGAAAAAGGCAAAAATGATGAATAGTGAGAATGACGAAATTGTTAACATGGCGAACTCGCCAACACAGGAGAACAGTGTGATGAATAATGAAGTGGAAAACAATTTAATAAGTCGAGAAAATAGTCCGGTACCATTTCAAAATTTTTCTCAATCAGAAAATTCACAACAGAATTCGAGATTAACGACAGAAGATTCTGGAATAGTATCGAACACAGATGGCCTTATGGCTATGCAGAAGGAAGTTGGTTTTGTGGGAAATGTGAGGGGTGAAAAGAATTCTGAAACAGTTACTTTGGAGCAGTTGATGAGTGCTATATTAAATATGGGAACAATGCAAACTCAGTTACGATCTGAATTAAAAACAGATATGGGAACAATGGCAACACGGTTAGACTCTCTGGGATCACAAATGGGAACAATGGAAACACGGTTAGACTCACAAAGGGAAACAATGGAAACACGGTTAGACTCATTGGGATCACAGTTAGGATCTGAATTTAAAACAGAGATTGGAACTTTGGAAACACGGTTAGACTCACGAATAGGGACATGTTTCAAAAATATGAAAGATGAATTAAAGAAAGAAATCAAAGAAGAAGTACAACCGATTTTGAATTCTCACAATAATAGATTAATGGCAGTAGAGATTAGACAAAGGGAACAGGATAGAGAACAGGAGGAAAGAGATCACGTGATAGTACAGAAATTTTCAGAGTTAAATTTACAACGTGCAAAAGATAAGGAAGAAATATTTGAGAGAATCGAGGATTCCGTACCAAATGACAGATTAAATAACCTAACACAACAGTATGAACAGTTAACTACTAAATGCGTTAATACTGAAACGCGAGTCGCGACACTAACGGAAGACGTAAATAAACAGAAAGAACAAATTGGTGACTTATCGGAAAGAGTGGAGGAGATTTCAGATAAGTTGACAAATCTTAGTTTAAATGGGGACAGAGATTCAGATGACACAGCTCCATTGCCATTTTCAGAAACCGAAGAGTACCAGAGCATAAATAAACATGTTGAAAATCAGGGAAAATTTAATGAACGCGTGAAAAAGGAATTTGAGGCATTAAAAAAGCAAGTCAAACAAATTGAAGGCGAAATCGTAGGAAAAGACGGCAAAAGAAATTTAGAATCACAGATACCAGAGGGGTTTGAAGAAAATAATTGGTTTCATTTACGGGATGCAACAAGAGAGCGCCAGGCGCGCGAACTTGACAATAATCGACCTTGGGACTGGGACAAACGCGGTAGGTCTTTGTCGCCACGAGGCGAAAACTTTGACTATAAACACTTTTTGACTGTTCGGAAATTTAAGATCTTCCGCAATTCTAAGAATGACATACATCCATGTTCATGGTTAGATCAATTTATGTACGCACTTCCACCAAATTGGCCACTAAGTCACAAACTGGAATTTATGTGTGGGTATTTAGAAAACGAACCGGCGACGCGGATGCGCGCAATCATTAGAGATTGTAATAGCCTAAATGATTTTTATCATGCATTTCTATCGGCATATTGGTCCGAAAACACGCAAGACAGAGTCAAACACAGTCTTATCATGCAGCGTAATTTCAAACAGTCTGAATTCCGCACGCCAGCGGAATATTTTGAAGACATGATTCGAAAGAATCAGTTCCTTTCCAACCCTTATAGCCCGACTGAATTAATTCGCATTTGTTTAACCAAGCTGCCACAATCCATAAGACAAATTGCTTTAGCCGGAAGATGTAAAGACGACATTGAGACTTTTAAGACTTTGCTACAAGAACTCGAGTACGACAATGACGACGGGACTACCTGCAATTTTTTCAGTAACAGTAATTATGATAGATTTTCAGAGAAAAGGGACAGTGATCGGAACGGACGTTATAGCGGTAATTTTGAGAATGACAGACGAAACAGACAGGACAATAGATACCAGCCTTATGACAATAACAGGCGTTCTAACAGAAATTACACAGACAATTATAATAACGGTAATTCGTACCGGAATGATCAATCATACGGAAACAGTAATCGGTATTATCAAGACAGAAATTATTCAAACAGTAATAGAAATTCTTACTACAGAAATAATCCGGGTAGTAGATACAACAATAATTTCAGAAGTGACAGTCGAAATTACACAAGAAGTAGTTATGCAGACAGACAGGAAAACAGAAATTTTAATAACAGACACAACCAAGAATTTGTATCTAACAGACAGGAGGGACCTAATTGGCATCCTCCACGTGACAGAACTACAGAGAGACAAGTGCAAATCGTAGAAATGGATCCGCGAAATGACGCGAATACTCAAAGACGTGACGCAAACAATCGACAATGACTTGCAGCTTCGGCTTCTGGCAGCAATATAGACGGTTCAGAAAGTAATGACACTACGGCTTTACACTACGTACGCCTGGAAGACATGAGAGATATTTTGTTAGACGAAAAGGAAAATAATGTAGACGCATTTTTACATCCTGTTATTGAAGTATGTGTGGGTAAGAATAAGTTCACTGCAGTTTTAGATTCTGGGAGCCCATTGAATGTCATTAGTGAATCAGTTTTTCGTATATGTGAAAGAACTATTGCCTGTCCTGTGTTACCTATTTCTAAAACTACAATTCGAGGAGCGATTTCTGGAAAAGGTGTAGAAGTTAAACAACAGACCAACCTAAATTTCAATTGTCAAGGATACGAATTTTCTGCTAATTTTATTATTGTTCCATTACTCAGTACACAAATTATATTAGGTATGGAGTTTCTTAACGCACATAAGGCAATTTTGAACTTTAAAGAAGGAAGTGTGAATTTGACTGTTGCCGGAATGCCGAAATGTTTGAAATTTTTCGAGTGTTTAACAAGATCTGAGTCAGATACAAAATGTTTAAGGTTTCTTACTTCTGATGTTTTCGTTGAGCATTATGACGACAATGTGTTTATTCATGACAATGACAATAGATACAGAGACGCGATGGATGACATAATTAATAGCGAAGAACTAATTAATGAAAAGGTTAAGAAAGCTGAAGTGCCAGATGACGTTGCAAGAGAAGAGCTGCACCAAATTTTGACTTCACATGCTACAGTGTTTAGTCATCACACGGGAACTATACAAGGCTTACAATATTTATTTAAAGTAAAAGAACACACACCATTTCGCGGGAAAACGTACGCTATTCCTTTGGCTTACAGAGACAAGGTTAAGAATGAACTTCAGTACATGTTAGATCAGGGCATTATTGAGCCTGCAGTCAGTCCTTATACCAGCCCATTACACGTTGTTCTTAAAAAAGATGGGTCGATTCGTTTGGTTCTGGATTCCAGACAGATAAATAATATCATCATTCCTGAAACTGACCGTCCACAAAATTTAGATGAACTTCTTCAACATTTTCATGGAATTAAAGTTTTATCCACGATTGATATGCGCGCAAGTTTTTGGCAAATAGAACTCCACCCTGATTGTAGAAAATATACGGCCTTTTTAGCCTTTGGTAACTGTTACCAGTTTCGGAAATTACCGTTTGGACTTACTGTATCTTCAGCGGCATTCATTCGTAGTTTAAATGAAATTTTACCTGTTTATCTTCGTGACAATATTACTTCATATGTTGACGATATTCTTATTGCTAAACGTTCTTGGAGTGAGCACAACAAAATTTTGGATTCATTGTTACGTATCTTTGCAAGAGTTGGCATTACAGTAAACTTGGAAAAATCTGAATTTGGTCGTTCTCAGGTGAAATTTCTCGGTCACATTATTTCTACAGAAGGTATTCTTCCTGATCCAGAAAAATTAGACGCTATTCGTAATTATGCTGTTCCTACCACAAAACGTGACGTTCGTAGTTTCCTTGGTGTCTGTAATTTTCTGAGACGCTTTGTTAGATTGGACAATTTGGCCACACCTCGTTTATGTGAACTATCCGGAAAGAAATCTAATTGGTGTTGGGATGAGGATGCTCAGTCAGAATTTGAACAACTTCGTGATGCCTTAGTTGGTGCCCCTCTTCTTTCACACCCGGATTTATGTAAAGATTTTTGTTTGGCGACGGACTCATCATACAAAGGACTAGGTGCACATTTATTTCAAGAGATAGAAGAAAACGGCGTTGTAGTCCAGAAAACTATTGCATTTGGAAGTCGTGTTCTCTCTAAATCAGAAAAGAATTATTCGATTACGGAACTTGAAGCTTTGGCTGTTGTTTGGGCTTTTACAAAATTTCGGACATTCTTGTTTGGCAGACATACTAAGGTTTACACCGATCATCGAGCTCTGGAATTTCTTATGTCAACAAAATTAACTCATGGCAGATTGTCACGATGGGCGTTGTACCTACAGGAATTTGATTTTAGTATTGTTTACATACAGGGTTCTTCAAATATTGTTGCTGATGCTTTATCACGTGCACCTATGGGTTTGAAACAAAGTGCTGAAGAGGACTGCAAGGAAAACAATTATTGTTTGATGTATATTCAAGGTGTTGCGTTTGAGAACTTTATTTCGTCTTCGCTCCAGGACATCGCTAAGGAGCAAAATAAGGATCCAATCTGGAAGGACATTAAGGATAAGTGGAGGAGAAAGGAAAGCGTAGCGATTAGACAGCATTATTTAGTTCGCAATGACATTCTTTTCAAACGAAAATCGGTCGACAACTCTGTTTGGTTAGTTTGTATTCCTGATGAGTGGGTTAATAAGCTAATTTGGTATACGCATTTCAGTTATGCACACTTTGGTCCCAGAAAATGCTTTCATAAATTACGAGAAAATTGCTACTTCAATAATATGGAAAAACGTATTCGATTTGTTCTTGCCAAATGCAAATTATGTCAAAAGGCTAAACCGCCGACAGTTTCTCACAGAGCACCGTTGTTTCCTATCATTCCAGCAAAATTAAAGGACATGGCTGCAGTTGATTTGTTCGGTCCAGTGGTTCGATCTACTAATGGTTTTGCGTACATTTTCGTAACAGTGGAGTTGACATCAAAATATGTGTGTTTTACACCGTTACGCAAAGCAACAGCTCGTTCAGTATCTAACGCTTTCATCAAACATTTCCTTAAAGAAGTTGGTCATGTTGATAAGGTTATATCAGATAATGGATCACAGTTTCGTTCTAAAATTTGGCTTCGTACTCTACGGCGTCGTAAAATTAAACCAATTTTCATTTCACTTTTTCACCCTCAATCTAACGCTTCAGAGAGATGGATGAAGGAAATCAATAAATTGTGTCGTCTTTATTGTCATCAGAATCACAGAACTTGGGATCAGTATCTTCATATTTTTCAAAACATTCTGAATGAACTTCCTAACGACTCAACTTCTTTACCACCTATACTGATATTAAAAAACAAAGCACCGACAAATCGCATTTCTGAAATCGTTCCCTTTCCGCCTACACGGAAACTGCGGCATTCTGAAGTTGTCAACCTGGCTCTACAAAATATTGCATCTGCGGCTGCTAGAAGAGAGAAATCAGCTAAGCGTCCTGGTCGTTTAAAAATCTTGTCAGTTGGTCAGAAGGTGTTAATTAAGTCTCATCGATTGTCTCACAAAGGAAAAGGCTTGTGTCGCAAATTTTTTCTGCTTTATAACGGTCCATATAGAGTTCGCAAAATTATACATGATAACACTGTTGAAGTAGAAACTCTTAAATCTCGACGCTCTAAGGGAATACATCATATATCTAACGTTAAAATTTTTGTGGAATGATATACTTTTGAAAAATTTTTGTAGAATGACATACTGGTGAGGAACTAACAGCTACATGTAAACATGCGGGGTGAGAAACTAACAGCTACATGTAAACATGCGGAGAGTACAAGGACACCGCGCTGTGTTTTGGCGGCGGCGTATACTCAAAGCAACAGTCAAGTCTGCGCGCCGCTAAAGGCAGTCGTTGACCGCAAACAATCACTTTCTACGTCACGCGCCTACAGCTGATCGAGCGCTCAGTGCGAATGCACTGACAGCCGTAAATAAATACACAGTCTAATTTCTCCGACTAAATTCAGTATAAAGCTATAGTGACTTGTTAAATTCTGTTATTAACACTCAGTATTTTTCAGGATACGGTTCTATAAGGTATTTAAGAAACTTCAGGTAAATTCTGTGCGTGTCCGACGTTAAGACGACTTGCTATCGAGAAAATTTCAGGAGAAATGTCATTTCGAAGAAGAAAGTAATAAACTAAAAAGGTAATTATTAATTGAGTTTATTTTTCAGGTAACATATTTCCACTTAGGTACGTACTTTAGACGTAATTTGCTGCGCGATTACGTGATTCATACTTTGTGCTAATTACATGTTCTATGAAATTACTTGTGAAGCGACGTGCTTGCGTACGTTAACTGATTTTGACAATTTTTATTAATGTACTGGATTGTAACTTGTGTATATTATGCATCGCTTGGCTGCACTGCTTTTTCACTGATGTTATATATTTTTTATTATGTGCCTGCTGTGCTTATTTATTTAAATTATAATTGTCACCTGATAAATTGTGCTGATGTGGTTAGGTATGTAAGTTATACTTTGTGATTTATCTGCTTGCGCCTTCATGTTTACTTATTTGCTTGTGCCTTCATGTTTATTTATTAGATTACATATGAACATTTATTTGCTTACGGTTATACGATGCTGATGACCTGTTTATTACGTAAGATATGTTTGCTGCTATGCGTATGGATTGCATATTTATACATTTCTGTTTGTTGTCACAACTACTCTTTAATTTTGTATATAGAAATGCAATTGTACTGTGTATGAACATAGAGTTTAGGTTACACTATGGTACTAGTTACAGATTGTTCGCTTGGCAGAGCCTCATTGTAAGATTTGTGCTGCATCCACTTGTTGACATTCTGTTCACTACTGGTATATTTACTCGCTATTGCTTGTTTTGCTTACGCACAGTGCTTTATATTTTAACATAAGAAAATGAACTGCAGTAATTCGACGAGCGACTTTAGTACAAGAAACGTCATAGAAGTCACATGAGCTAGAGGTTTTATGAAAGCTGTATAAATGTATGCCAATAGGAAGGAAGCTAACGACATGACATACCAACACAGTTATTACACTGCAATTTTCGTGAGCAATTGAAATAGGAAGTGACACTTGACACAAGAAGTACTCCACATGTTTGCTTCTGTTTGCCATAATTCTTGAAGTGGTGTACACACTGTGAAATATTATGATCATTCACACTCCGTAATCGTACTTACTGAGAGTTATTCGAACTAAGTCTGTTAGAGGTCATGTATGCATTCTTTGTTTATAATTCATAATGAGTAGAAGATTTTGGTCAGATGGATTACACAGAGGTTGTGTGTTGACAGTGTGTCTTCGGATTGTATGGGATGAGGAGGTTTGTATTAGGATTTTATCTGTACTTATTCGAGGAGACTGACTTGAGGAAAGAGTTGTTATGGAAGTGAAATGATATTGGTGCTAAGGTTTATATGTCGACGTATTGAAGAGGTATTATTGAGGTATTGAGATTATATGAAGTTGATTGGAGCTTTGTGGATAAAAGGTAAAGTAAGTGAGGTGCATATTTTTTTTGTTGTTGGTCTATATGGAACAAGGAGGATGAAGATAGCAGACTAGAACACTAAAATGGAAGGAAGATTATCTACACACACTTTGTTAAATCACTAAGCAGTATGTACTTTTTTTTGGAGAGAGGAAGCATTGCATATCTTGGCACCCTGACAGTTGTTCAGCAACCATACATTTTGATCTGGCTTGGCAAACATTGGTCTTGACATGATGACTATGACGTTGACTTAACAATTATTGACTGTTATACATCGCTGTCACTACTACTTGATACACATGATAAACATGAAATTTGACAGAAGTGGATTCAGACAGTTAACACTATACAATTACACAGTAGTACTTAATGTGGATGAAAGATGAGTGAGTGTGTTTTGTGTGTTTTCCTTTCCTAATCCTAGCCACCTATCTCCTAAATATTATTTTATTTGTTTGTAGTGGCTTGCACTGACACCCATAAATATTAACTGATGTTTGTGTATTTGTAATAGTAATATAACAATTATCTGATATCATTTGTGTGTTTGTTATGATTTGTATGTTTAGTGTAAAAGCATTGTCAAAGCATTTGTAAGTGTATTCAAACTATTGTTCATGCTTGAACTGTCTGAGTAGGGATGAAATTATGGACTGTTACTTGTACTGTTTCTACATGATTGGTGCCACTAGGACATGTTTAATTTGTGCTGAGGAACAGTGTAATCAGTGATAGTTGTTTAATGTCATTTGTTGGGGTCTGCACCTACTCCACAATGCTGGGTGCCACTGATGAACTGCTTCTACTGAAATGATGTTACTTCTTGCTGTCTGCACCTACTCAACATTGCTGGGTGCCTTTGATGGACTGCTTCTACTAAAATGATGTCACCTGTTGCTGTTTGCACCTGTTCCACAATGCTGGGTGCCACTGATGGAACTGCTTCTACTGACATAATGTCACTTGATGGTGTCTGCACCTACTCAACATTCCTGGGTGCCACTGATGGACTGCTTCTACTGAAATGGTGTCACTTGTTGCTGTAGCACCTGTTCAACATTGCTGGGTGCCACTGATGGACTGCTTCTACTGAAATGAAGTCACTTCTTGGTGTCTGCACCTGCTCAATATTGCTGGGTGCCACTGATGGACTGATTCTACTGAAATGATGTCACGTGTTGGAGTCTGCACCTGTTCAACATTCCTGGGTGCCACTGATGGACTGCTTCTACTGAAATGAAGTCACTTCTTGGTGTCTGCACCTGCTCAACATTGCTGGGTGCCACTGATGGACTGATTCTACTGAGATGATGTCACCTGTTGCTGTTTGCACCTACTCAACATTGCTGGGTGCCATTGATGGACTGCTTCTACTGAAATGATGTTACTTCTTGCTGTCTGCACCTGTTCCACAATGCTGGGTGCCACTGATGGACTGCTTCTACTGAAATGGTGTCACTTGTTGCTGTAGCACCTGTTCAACATTGCTGGTTGCCATTGATGGACTGCTTCTACTAAAATGACGTCACCTGTTGGAGTCTGCACCTGCTCCACAATGCTGGGTGCCACTGATGGACTGCTTCTACTGAGATGATGTCACTTGTTGCTGTCAGCACCTATTCAACAGTGCTGGGTGCTACTGTTGGAACTGTGAACTACTTGTTGTGAATATTTGTATTAACTGATTTTTTGTGTATTACTGTTTGTGAAAAGTTATAAGACTCTCACCTGCTCAAATTCGTCATTGCTGACGTTATCGATTGAATTGTTTAACCACATGATATTTCTGTAAACTATTATGTAAAGTCACATGTATGAAAGAATTTGTATTGCTTAGTGTATTTTATATATTAGGCTATTGTAAGGTCAGTGCAAAGCCAAAATTTTACCTAGTTATATGATATTTACGTATTAATATTATCTTTTATTTTTGTCTGTATTTTTTTTTGACGAATTTGGTGGTATTTTCACCACCAATGCTGGCAAAAATACCATCAAATTCTAGCCCGTGGAGGAAGGGCATATGAAAGGTGGCTACACTGAGCCACAGCGCCAAAAATCGCGCCAGAGAGAGTATTGTTCCGCCGCCTCCACTGGCAGGGCGTGTTGAGAGGTAGCGGCAGGCAGTTCTTGCCGAGCAGTTGTGGTGGACACAGCTTGTAGCTGAAGTGGGATGAGATGTGGTAGTGCAGAGTGTTGTTCCATGTTTTATGCAGCTATTGATGGGAGAGATAGCAGATGTTGTTCCAATGCAGATATTGTAATGATCTGAGTGCTTTTCGTCAATATAAATTAAGGTAACTAACTACTGTTCTTTATTTTCTTATTATTTGTGTGTCCTGAATAATGTGTCATTACAGGTTCAGTCAACAAAGCATCTGGCTTGTGTTCTTGTATTAGAGTGTAATTCTGGGTTTCGTGCACAATTATAGTATTTCCAATTTTCTTTTATCACGTCAGTATAAATGATATTTAAAATTTCTTGTCTTGTTGAAGAAGAACCGTGCCAGATGTGCGTTGAGTCACACTCCCACACACAGAACAGTTATACTTGTGCTTTGGTTTCGTAGGTTTTATAGTTGCTGGGGACTTAATTAATTAATTGTGTTAACGAAAATTTTCATTTCATTCTTTGTTGTCATTCTATGCAGTCAGATAGCGTAACAATTAGTTGTCAGGGCCAGCCGTTTACGAGACTTGCGTAATCGGACCTACAGCTACTAAAATTATTTGCATTTTAATTTTTCATTTTATTAAGCCCCCATGCAAGGGATGTTGGAATAAAGGTGATATAAAATGGGCATCATCTGCAATTTTTATTTCGGTGACTAGTGTGGTATCGATTTTTACAGCATGTCTTTAAGGCTGTGTGTCAGTAGAAAGATAATAAGAATACGGAACAGTAATTCACAAGTATTTAACGTCATCAGAGACTGAAGAGTTCATGAATGTTGAAATTTTCTTCGAACCTTGTGGCATAATTTTGCTGCCGTAATTCGATAATTTGTAATATAATGAACTAATTGTGATATTCCAGTCAAATCTGCTTACTGAAATTCATCCAGCCTATCATCATACAATAGTAACTAAGGAGGAGTAAGTAATGGACAGAGAGAGGAGTGATTACGCAGGAAGACGTCTTGTGGGGAGCTTACAAAGCTTAGATCTCTGAAAGCTTGGTACTCGGACTCTTAACTAGAGGCAGCAAAGCGAAGAAGGCTTGTAAGGGATTCCTTCAATCCAGGACAAAAATTAGATCTTTGGAATTTTGCCATATTGTTGTATTCCTGTACGATGATACGATCCTTCAGTTCAAGTGATACTGTAGGTTAATTTCTTGGAGATGAGCGCGAAAGTTTTCCCATATTGTTCAAATGTAAACATTTTTTTCGGTTTGAACTACTGTTAAATATTTTTACATTTCCTGTGGCGCATTACATTGACTGAGGATGAAAAAGCATTTGTATGTGTGAGACATGTCACAGAAAGAGTTAAATGTTGCCAAAAAGTTTGTATGTTACTCAATGATGACTGAGTTCACGAATCTGAATCCATTGTGTAGAAATATCCAAGCATTTCGCCGAAATGTTGACTCTCTCCTTCTCCTCGTACGTGTGTTGCGTTAATATCCTGCACAAAAATAACAAGGCCCAGAGACTATATAATTATGAAAAACTCGGAACAATCTTAGTAAGTATTTGGTTCTATTTGAATTTTCTAATTATTAAATTATTTGAAAATTTATAGACTTTTGACAATTCCTTAAATTCTTCCAGTCTGTAAGAATATGAAGTATAATTTGTGGGTGGCTCATTGTTACGCTTCGTATCATATTTTACAAGACTGTTTTTGAACAGTGGGAAATAAGAATGGAAGATATCCTTTCTTCTTTATTCATTTTGTTCTGTAGATTAGTTGTAGCTTTATTAGAAAATTAAAGAATTGCCGTAAAGTATGTGCCGTGTTGTGATCATACAAGTAGAATTTCATGAATTGCACGAGAATGTAGAAAGATGTTGGTGCGAATGGAAGCTGTAAGAAACACAGTTACCTAATTATTCTGTGCCACGTAATAATCAATTCATTTGATGATTCAGAAGAGAAGAAACTAAAAATTATGCTCATTAAGACAGAAACTAAAGTGCAGATGCTGGCACTGTGCAGAACTGCGCTTTTTCATCTTCAGATCTATACAAATAATCTATACTAACCAGCGTATTCATTGCTTTCGTAATATTTCCCTCTTGTTTAGCCTTCTTATGATGAACTGGATCCACACCCATGAGTCTGATTTTTTCCTTGTATCCTTCCATCTACTATCTTTGTGTGTTATTGTTCAGTGTTCAAAAAGCAAAATATTATGCCTGCTCCCACGAGGTATTAAAATGACGTCACAAAAAGGCTAACAAATTATAATCAAAATACAGTGAGACGCCAATTTGTCTGTCGTCATGGTGGTAAATGGACAGAAATAGTTGGGTGTTATTGTCGTCTTTTCTTATTGAGATTTTCATATTACCCTGACACAAGACGCCGAGATAAATGTGTATATTCTCCGTGACGAAACATCCCACATTCCAATCATCCTGATCCATTCGTTACGTGCATCGGCGGCAATGAGTGATAGGAAAGCTGTTGTGGGGTGACGAATAACAATAACAATGGTAGTAATTACAAATCAATAATCAAGGATGTTTACTGCATTACAGACGATTAAGAAAATAACCAAGAATGGCTGAGTGTTTAATTGGCGCACTGAGCAGGTGTTCTTACCACTTTGTTACTGAATTCTGTTCTAGTTGTTTGCAGAGAGAAAACAAAGAACCCCGTAGCCATACATATCGCTAGTACAGCGAGATATTACCTATCAACTATCCTTGCTTTACATCACGAGACGAACATGGCGTCACTGAGCTGATATTTGAAATAAATTTCTGTTTTCTCTCTCTGTCTCTCTCTCTCTTTTTATTTTTATTTTAATTTTTTGAGGAAAGCATCGAAAAGCGCGATAATAAGCAAGTAGGCATATAACCTGTTTACAGTTATTTTCATCGGCATACATAATGCTAAAATACAACTTTTAAGTGTGTTATTGCGTAATTGCCAGTCTATTCGTGAGCTTGCTCGGATTCAGTGGCGTGAAACCTATCACAGAAGCAAGCAAAACACAAATATTTCTTGCACCATGCGCAACACATAAGCGAAATCTCGCTGTGCTGACGTGTTGTCCGATATATTGCACGGAAAACATATCTGATTCATGTTGCTAAATACAGCTCTATCAGATATCAATTTGGAAGCGTACCAAGTGTATAAAAGTATATCTTGAAATACGCAGAATGGCCCATAGAGGTATTCGACTGAAACAGAGCCATGACCAAAATTGTAACTGGGTTCGACAGCATCGTCGTCTTCCACCTTGACAACTCGAACCGTGACAGTGCTCGGCCGGTTACTTACTTTTACTGGTATCAAAGCTACAGCATGAAAACACAAAAAAGTTAATAACCCGAAAATCATTAATTTTCGAAGCCATAGAAAGTAAAGCAGTCATCAGTCGCAAGAGTGGTTGAACACCGCAGTGCTTTAATAGGCACGGTCTTGTTGGAGGTGGTACGCTGTTGCTTTCATCCGACCTTTGAGTTGACTTACCCGGCCAGTTAATAGGGGAAACTACAGTTTTACGTGGCTTTCGGACCACAGTGCAACTCGGAATTTTTCACATCAACAGACACTGCCCCAGGGGAAATATGTGTAAAACGGCACATAAAAATCGTGGGACTGGTGAGGGATCGAACCTGAGACCTTCGTACCCATAGTCTTGCTCTTTATCACCTTGCCACCATGCAGCCAACACTGTGGTTTCTGCTTGCCATTAAAATTAAGGATCTCTCGCTTGTGCCTGCGTTGGCACTTGCGTGTCCCTTAGGGGACCTTACCTTTGGGATTACCCTCGTATACGTGTGTGTAAATGCCTTCCAATGCCCACTCAAGGAAGACCAGGATACCTAGCCTAGCTTCAATATTACAAATACGCCTCTGTTTGTGGATGAACGCAGACTTAGGTTGATAATCATTTTGACTATTTATCAGTACTGTACCCATTGGTGTGAAACTCGTTTTCTACCAATGATTCCCACAGCTACAGGAACACTACTTTAATACTTCTTACACAAAATACTTACGCAGTGCTATCAGACGAAAAGATCAAATTGACACAAACTGTGGGAAGTTTGTTTTACAACCTTCGTACCTGGATAAAGAGCTTTTCCTATTTGAGATATCTGTGAACGTTGCTGCATAAGACGATTTAAGAAGAAACTAAATTCCTTCAGCTACGCCAATGTTTAAAGAAATCGTGTTAACGGCACTACATCGTGGTTTGTAAATCGTTTACCAGCCGTACTCTGCCGCATTTCGCTGGTTCGAAGGCAAAAAGCTTACTGACAAATTTCACAGAAGGAAATGGGAGACTAAATGTCTCCCACTCGAAGGTCATGTTGTTTTACTTAAATGATTACAAAATCGGGTAAAACAAACAATGAGGTTATCAGTATAAGCACATTACAGTTGTCAATACGATATTGCACCGCCCAGGGCCTGTAATGATAAAGGGCCCGTTTAGGTCAGACATATTGTACACAGAAGTGGAAGAGAGAGCACCACTAAATTCTACAATCCGTATGCATTGCATACACACAGAAATTACTGTTACAGTGTACTTATGGAGCCCAACGAGTGTATTGCATATTTTCTGGTGAGAAAGAGCACTGGCAAACAGTCTTCGCTACATTAGGTTACTTAAACTGGCGTCACTTTGAGCTAGAATTTATGGCCAGCGACTAAGTGTAAGGACAGTGAGTCGGATGCGGGTTTTGCAACTGTGAAATACTTTCCTTACATTATGGAAGTGAATATTAAATTTGAACCAATATTGCGAAAATTGTAGACTCGGACAGCTTAGAATGAAAATATTTCTGTTTATTGGAAAGAAAAACAATTGATTTTCTAAAACATTCTGTGTCATACACAACTTGAAACAGGTCACGTCGACCAAATCATATGGAAGAACCGCCAGCGACGTATATTGGAAGGCTTTTGGTTTGGCAGTATTCGACAGCCATTTCTAGGCGCAAGTAAATGAAGAAAGGCAGCGCGTTTTCGTTATCAAGTAACGTCTTCATCAATTACTTTAGTTTTAATGTGATCTACGAGTAATTGCTGATGTTTGATATTAACATGAAAAGGATTCCGTAGACAGGGAAAGAACTTGTTCTTGGGCAACTACTTCTCTAATGACCAAAAGGACTTAAATGATCTTCAAGCACATGTGTTACAGCAGCGCTATGAAGAAAATGATAGTAATAATGACAGTGATAATCGAATTATCCGGTAACTTCACACTTCACAGTGGATTTTCTCGAACTAAGAAATTTCCTGAATTAGTGAAAATTTCAAAATGGCTTCAAATCGAGGCTATGACGCCTAGAAGAGTCTTTACATCCTGCTGACATGAGAATAGAATAATATCCACGTCAGAAGCTTGCTTCTACTTAACCATTTAATAGACTCGCGTTTTTTTCCCCACCGTGACTAGTTTAGTAAGCTAAGCACATCATCCATTACAGCACACTCCTGGGGCTGGGAAATGTGGCCACAATGGCCTGGTGGAACGAACTATCACAAGTGCAATGCGTGGGTTCAGGCATTTACTTTTAAGAGGCACAAACAGATTTACTTTATCTCTGGTAACCTCAAGAGAAAGCTGTTATAATCCAGAATCCCCATTAAACATCACGTTCCTTCATTCCAAACTGGGCACAGCCGGTTTACGTTGGAAAATGACATAAGTGGAGGTCAGGGTAAACAGAAATACTGTCACCAGTAAACTTACTTACATTAGAAAATTTTATTTTATTTGATGAACTGATAGCCGTCTAAAGGAACAGGGCTCTTATTTTACTTGTACTTGATTGAACTAGAGACGTTGAAAAATTTGGTGCTGGACTGTGATTCGAATTCGTATCTCCTCATTCGAGGATCTGAATCTCTCGGAACAGTATAGTTCAATCATTTCATTCCTTTTCCCAAGACTGCAGTCTTCTCTAGGTCTCCTCCAAAGGCAAATATGTGGGTCCGAATCCTGCTCCATTACAAAAATATTCATAATTTCATTTCAAGCCCTATCACGTGCACACCGGCCTGCTAGTGAAAATTAACGTGCATCTTTAATGTCTGTTCATGTTGCCAACAATTTCTGGACAAACACGCACACATCTTACTGTTGGTGAATAAGCAATTGATACTTAAGCAAAATTCGTGGACAATAAAGAAGAACGATAGGAGTGCGGTTCGATTGTCGCTCAGGCACAAAAATTTGTGTCCTTATTTTAGATTAAACACTTAGCAGCTGGCTAGAAAAACCGATACGTAATATTTGATTTTAATTAGTTAACAATCCGATTACGTCTTGGGTTCGTATCTCCTTCGCAGAACTTCACATCATGCACTTCATCTTTAAATTCATACACACTTCGTTACTTCTGAATTTAGGTATATCAGATGGTTAATTAACAGGGATGAAAGGGTCTTGATAGGAGTCCCGTTTTATTACAAAAACTGTCGTCTTTTATTTTCAAGTTTAGATTTGGTTACTGATATAGGCGAAAATTTCGGTACTTCGTGACTCTTCATGGATAGTCAGCAATATGATATGATTAGATTAGATTAGATTAATACTTGTTCAATAGATCATGAATACGACATTTCGTAATGATGTGGAACGAGTCATTTTAATGAAAGATTTCTTTACATACCAGTATTCAGTTTCTTTACAACAATTTGTTACCCTCTCTCTCTCTCTCTCTCTCTCTCTCTCTCACACACACACACACACACACACACACACACACATTCTCTTTTTATTTTTATTTGTTTGTTGTGCTCGACTATCGGCGAGGCACGAAAACGTCCGTGAATGAGTTTCTTAGTTCTGAGTACAGTTACGAAAGAAATATAAAAACAACTATGAGAGTTACTGATTTATGATGCTTAGTAGCAGTCAGTTCTGAGTATTATTAGTAACTAAGCTCCAGTCCCTAAACCTAGTTACAGATATGCGAATCAGACGCATTACGTATTCCAGGCCGTAGCAGCCGCGTCTTTGAGACGCCAGCTATGGTCACTTCCCAGTCCGCTGTAGGATCACATCTGTTCGTCTTCTTCCTGTTGGTAATTTAACTGAGATTTGGCAACAACGCAAGGTATGTTTGACAACTCTGTGATCGACGAGTTATTTCCTGGTGTGCACGGAATTAAGCCTCAAAGTTCACTTGATTTCTCGTGTCATTTCCGTTGATTAACCTGAGTTGTTATCGCTTGAGGTGTAACAGAAGATTGTAAATTTACGGTTTTCAGCCCAGCAAAGTTATTTAACGTGGCAATCGCAACTAATCTCGTCCTGTAAATAACGGTTTACGAGTTCTAACCACTATTGGCCTCGTAAGAGGAAGGCGCAAAACGTATCTATCCGCTAGCTCTATGTTGACGTGTTGACTGTGGAAACGCGACTGTTAAGGTTCGCGGTTCGAGCCTCGCTGATGTAACGTTTTTATCCCTTCTGTGTAAGAGCTGCAAGCAGTCAGATCAAACATCGATAAGCAAATAGTAAGAAAATACTTCCAGCTCATAGTGCAATGGTGAAAAACTTACAATGCTGCACAACAAGTAACGCCTCTTTCCGCTGTTGACAAGCAAATTTTGGGTTTCTAGGAATACATAACTTTATTTATGAAATGCCACATTTGCATACCTGTTGGATATGACACAGCATACCATTTAAACACAGACCCAATCGAAATCTAAATGAGTAGTAGTTTACTAATTCGTGCAGATAGAGGCACGCTTGTGTACAGATACTCAATTTTGTTAAAACAGACTTACTTTCATCGTAAGGTTATCGTGCGTAGTTTTATTTCATTTCTTACATACAGTGCACAGATTTCGTAAGGTTTCTTTTACTGTTGTTAAAAAAATACTAAACATGAGAGAGAAATTAATCATCAACGATATATGCGAATTCTCTGATGTTATCTGTAACAGTCTGACAATGCACATACAGTTTATTGATTATATGCACGTAGAAAACTTGTTTTAAGTTAAAGCTGTCAAACAAGGTTTGACGAAGAATAAAATGCCACTACCAGACGACAGCTAATGTAGAAAATACTTTTCTGATTATTTTGGCACGATGCGCTCTCCCCATACATAAAACAAAAGCTTCGAGACACATCTGCTGCCTGGCCGTCTATTAAACCTGAAAAGAACAAAATGAGACAGAAGTTAGCCTTTTTTCCACATGCGACTATTTTCGGTTGAGTTATGTTCAAAGTTCCATTAAATTGAAAACTTCAGCAGACAGCAGAATTGCGTTTTAAAAAAAAATGTAGTAGCGAATGTAATAGAACACGCGACGCTCACCGTTACGCTACTAGCTGTGACGTAGCTCCAGCACCTCTGAAAGTGAACAACAGTTCCTCCAGAACTTCGGCATTTCACAGCGCTGTGAGATAATGCATATGGCCGCATCTAGACTTCTGAGAGACAGACAGTTACAGCATTTCTTTTGCACTGCACGATGATTTCAACAAACAGCGCAATAGAGTAGCTCAAATAGAGAGGAACACTTCCTATTTAAATTGCTGCATCCTACACTGTTGGCAGTTCTGTGTAGGTGGCAGTTACGTTATTTTATTTCAGTGATTACAAAATAGAGTCGAATGTATGCACTGGGTAGCCAAGGCAGCTAGTTCATGGCGATTCGGTCAACCAAGTAAATGAATGTACTGAACATCCCGCAAATCACTACAGGGAGCCTGTGTGTCAGAATTCTCATGTTGTATGCCCCAACGGTGTTATGATACAGAAATGAGTTGTAGAGAAGAGGGGTTGGTGGTGTGTTGGACTGATGATAGTTTCATATGATAATGGTCTGGATTCGAATCCAACTTCTGCCGATGTTTTTTGATAGGGAGAGGCATATTCTATTCTCTTCTGGCTACACCAAGTGAAGAAGGTATAATGGCGTTGTGGTCTGAAAATCAAATTAAACATGATATTCCTTCTCTACCAAGTAGACGTTAGGTGGAACCACAATAAAGTAAGGAGTGGCGACATGCAGAAACTCTATCACCCGTAACCTTACTTATACTAGTTATTTATTTCTAGTGACGAAACAAACCCTGTGTATGGTCACAGGACACTTACTCCGTCTTGTATTTGAGCTTCTGTATGTCGATAAAATTGGTTCTGAACTGGGAATGCAACTCAGACCGCCCTTAACGCGGAATTTGATCCCTTCGTGACAATACAGCTCGACTACAACTTGTTGTCTGTTCAAAACTGCAGATTCCTCAATATCCCCACATATTGCGCGTGAATGGGTTGGAATCCTGGCCCAGCACTAAACTTTTCGCTATGTATTATCAAGCTCTAGCATGAGAACACCTATCTGCTGGTGGATAATAATTTTTATTTTTAATGCATTTTCATTCGTTGTCAACACTAACGATATCTGACGTTTTTGACTCCCAGTGATACACAGAACTATTTGCGAGATCACTGTAAGTTCAAGGATGTTATTCCGAGCTGCTGGTGGAGAAAAATTCGGTAAGTGTCGTCTCTTTGTGTGTAGTCAACAACGATAATGTGTGGGGTTTGATTCCTAGTCAGCACTGAACTCTTTGACATATTATTTCTAGTTCAAACATGCTCACATGTCGCTGCTGGTGTAACAAACCCATACTTAACGTTCCTTTTCTCTAGAATATAACAGCGATATGTGCCGGGTTTGAGTCCTGGGAAGGAAAAAATTAATGTTTCGTCTCGTCATTTAATTTAATACATCTAGCTACTGCCAAGAAAATTCGATATGTCAAAGTTGATTGTGCTTCGATAACAATCCCATTAGGTCCTGGATTCGAATCCCTGTCCAACACAAAGCTTTACCTTACTGCATTTCAAGTAAGTTACTTGTGAAAAAGCAGTATTTAACATCTCTCGTAGTTCATTAACAGGGACAATAGATGCTGGGTAGGAATTCGCGACCGTTAAAAATGTTTACCTTATGTAATTTAAAGCTGATATTTGTTAACTGATACTGTCTAAAATCGAGGTATATCACTCTCTTTATGCCTAGTCAGGAACGACTGTTAATTTCCGTCAGTCACGAAATCTTAGTTTGCATGACCTGGGTTTGAATCCATATGCAGAACGAGTCGGTTCGTCGTGTCATTTGAAGTTCATATATATTCTCAACTAGCTGCTCGTGAATAACGTAAATTTTTAATGACTTTTGTGTTAAATAACAAGTATGGTATGTTACTTTGAAGAGGAAATCATGAATACGACGAAGTTACTACGTGCATTACCTATCTGACGTAATAATGAGAGTGCTAACATTTCAGGTATGTCAGTTATTGCAATAAATGCGAGCTTACAAGCCTTAAGGACAGTCTTATCTGTGATGAAGTGTTCCCTGATATTTGTAGTATCGTGGTATTAAACTTCCTGGAAGATTAAAACTGTGTGCCCGACCGAGACTCGAACTCGGGACCTTTGCCTTTCGCAAAGGTCCCGTGTTCGAGTCTCGGTCGGGCACACAGTTTTAATCTGCCAGGAAGTTTCATATCAGCGCACACTCCGCTGCAGAGTGAAAATCTCATTCGGGATCGTGGTGTTACTTTACATCCTGAGTTATTGCAATACAGTGGTGACTTGTTGGAACCATTTTCAATAGTCAAACGACTGTATCAAGGGGCGATTAGAGGACCTGCTAGACAGCTGCGTTATGTGGGTTGCATGGGAATCAGGTGAAATGCAATCCAGGTTGTTCGGATACTTTTGAGCATGATTGTACTTCGTTAACAATCCGATTAGGTGCTGGGTTTGCATCCCTGTCACAAGCTTTATATGTTGGCATTTCAATTTTAAACATGAGCATACCATGTTCCTTGTGAATGACACCATATTAAACGTCGTTGAGGGTAGTTCCCAGGACGGTAACTGTTATGACAGGATTCCCAGTTCAGTACAAACATTTTCGTCATTTATTTTCAGGATCTGAATTGATAACTAATACTGGTGCAAGCGTCTAAACTTCACGTCTCTTTATGCCTAGTGATCCGGTCTCAATAAGGCACAAACAAAGCTTAGCTTAGTTAGCAATGGCTATAGGTGCTGGGTTTGAATCCAGGTCCAGAACAACGACGTTGGTCATGTCATTTAAAGTTCAAATTTGTGTACACGTAGCTGTTGATGTGTTACGAGAACAATGATATTACTGGTGATTCACTGTTAATGTTGAGATTTCCTTAGAGTGCTTGTTGCCATTAATCGCGTTTTTCTACTGGTTCGTCCAATGTCCAGTTTCCAGAGCCACTCACCATTCAGCGACGTTCAGCACGTGGATGGAAAACCTTTTCGAGAGCGAAAAACTTTTTTCCAATTGCCGTACAGCTTTGTAACTCCATGTATTGTCTGAAGTATTTAATTTTTACTAAGGATTACTGTACGATATATATAAAATAATCCGTTTTCTCAGAACTTTTGGAATGTCACTTGTTGTAATTAAGGTTAGTTTATGAGTGTTATGGGGTGTCTCATCACTAAGAACGTGTTTTCTAATATGTTTTGTATGACGATATTAGTTGACACTTAGACTGACTGCCATAAAGACCCTTGGTCTGTTAGTAGTCTCTTGCGGTACCCATTCTGTGTAGTCAAACGACTGTACCCCACGGGGTTTTGGTGTTTAGATGACCTGCAACACAGCTACGTTATATTGGTTGTATTCGGCAGCGACCCACTTTTTTTGCTGTCAAGTGTACATAGGTTAAGCAACGTGACAGAAGCTCCGGTATCTGGTTGAAAAGGTGCTGACTGGTTACAAAATTGAAATGTTATCCATAGGTTGTGATGTTTTCTCTGAATACAATAGCCCCTTTCGTGTTGTGAAAAACTGTTCTCTGTCTCCATCTGCTCTTTGCTTGTCTGATTTTGGAGTAGGAGGTGGCGTAAAATCTGAACATGAAATTGACATTGATTTCCATCTGTTCCTGCTTTGCGTTATTCCTGTGTGAAACAGAGGAGGGCTTTTTTCTCTTTTGCAGGCAGCCTGTTTGGTAAGTCCGGTGCAATGACAAAATTTACATTCAGCTTGTCTGAAGAGGCAATTGTTCCAATCATAGAAGACGCAGCATTTCAAAGACGACTTCGCTTTGCGAGGCGGTGGGGTAGTGTAATTAGCGTTGTACGGGCACAACGAACGCTGTATGTAGAGCGCCCAGTCTTATTTACACGATGCTGGGGTCGTGGCTGTGGCTGAGGCACGAGTTGTTTCCCCTACTGTAGCGATAACTGGTAGACAGAAATCTTCTTCGTCTTCTTCTTCTTTCTTGGCTCTACAGATCACGATGAGCCTTGGCCTCTTCTAGAATTTCCTTCCATTTCTCTCAGTCCTTTGCCAGTACTCTCCAGTTTCTATAGCCCATCTTCCTAAGATCTTCGACTACTCCATCTTCCCATCTGGCTCTTGGTCGTCCACGTCCTCTCTGACCTCCTTGCTTTCCTTGTAATATTCTTTTTGGTATTTCTGTATCATTCATGCGAGCCACATGTCCCGCCCACCACAGTCTGGATGATTTCACTATCCTTCTGATGGGTTGGTCTTTGTATATGATATACAACTCATGGTGTATCTCCTTCTCCATCTTCCTCTTTCACAGATTGGGCCGATAATTCGTCTAAGTACCTTTCTTTCAAATGCATCCAGTGTTTAAATATCTTTAGTTGTTAATGTCCACGTTTCAGAGGCATATATAAGCACTGGTCATATAAGTGATTTATAGATAGTTAACTTAGAGGTACGATTCAGAAGCCTTGAGCATATAAGTCTTGTTAGGGCAAAATAGGCTTTATTGGCTAGTATTAATCTCTGCTTAATTTCATACGAGGTATCATTTAGATCGGTAACTGTCGAGCCCAGGTACTTGAAATGTTCAACTCTCTCAAACGTATAATTGCCCATTGTTATTGAATTTGGCATATTTTCTCTATGTGCTTCTCCATCAGCCATATATATATATATATTTTATTAATAACTAACCCCATGTTCCTACTAGCCTGTTCGAGAGCCGTAAATGTCTTTTCCATTACTTTTTGGGTTCTTGGTACTATATCTCTGTCATCTGCATAGGCCAGTACGATTTATATTCAGAAGGTTTACGTTTTTCATCACCCTCTGCAGGGCGGCATTAAAGAGACGACATGACAATGCACCCCCCTGTCGCACACCGTTTTTAATACTCAATGTATTGGAAATAATTCCTCCTATTCTTACACTACCTTGTGTTTCGCTTATTGTCATTCTCACCAGCCTTACCAACTTTCTCGAGATTCCCAGTTCATCTAGAGCTTGATATAATTGCTCTCTATTTATGCTATCATAAGCTGCTTTGAAATCTATAAAGAGGTGACGTGTGCCAGCCCTGTATTCTTTCGTTTTTTCCAGGATTTGTCTTAAAGTGAATATTTGATCTATAGTTGACTTCCCGGGGAGAAATACGCATTGGTAAGGTCACATCTCCCTCTGTATGATTGGGAGGATTCTGTCGAATAGTATATTAGAGAATATTTTACATCCCAGATTTAGTAGTGTGATCCTTCTCTAATTGCCACACTCCATCTGATCTCTTTTCTTATATATGGAACATATGATACCCTCTTTCCATTGTTGGGACATTTTCTCCTCTTCCCATATTCTAGTGTCCATTTCCAGAAGGTTTCGTTCCAGCTCTCTGCCTCCTTGCTTAAACAGTTTTGCTGGAATACCATCTGTTCCTGCCGCCTTGTCGTTTATCAAATTTCTTCATGGCAGTTTTCACTTCTTCTATATTTGGTGGGGCAGTGTTGTTGTCTGCGTCCTCTTCCCAATTCGTTTCTAATGGATTCCCTGGTATATCTAGGGTTGAGGAGACTATCAAAATACCTGCGCAATCTTTCGCATATTCTTTTCTCTTCACTTATTTTATTCCCTGTCTCATCTATTATTAAGCTTGTTTTACAACCAAAAGGCTTCCGTGCAGCATTCACCTCTCTATAGAATTTTCTTATTTCATTTTTGCTTATCATGAGCTCCATTTCTTTGACACTTGCTTTCATCCATTCTCTCTTTTTTCTTTGGTGAGTCATCTTTTAAATCCTCCGTTTTCCTTTGTATTCTTCTACTATCCTCCTCGTACAATGTGATCGCAGATCGCAGTGTCTTTCTATATTATTCGTTCTTTTCTTCAGTTGCTATTTTGCATTCAGTATCAAACCATGATTCTTTTACTTGTGTTGTCCCAATTCCAAGAATCTCTCTCGCCGTCTCCATCGTCTTTGTTGTCGTTTTCCACTGATCTTCGATGTTGTTATATTCTCCGACGTTTTCCAGAATCCGAGTTATCTTCTCCTGATACAGAAATCTTGCACGGCTAAATTTTGAACTTCGAGTGAATCGATAATTTTAAGCACTTAACTGAGGGGAGCGTTGCGATGCTTCAGAATTTCGGCCATCAGTCTCTGATCTGATAGATTCTGAATGATAGCATCGCGAAGCACGTCATCCTGGTCAAGCTGCAGCACAGTCTCTAGTTATGCCCTGCAATTCCGCATTCCATTCTTTATAGGATTGGTCACTACGATATTGCGTGTAGAAAAATTTATACCGTAACGTGTAATTTATAGAGTAACGTGTATTTGACTCTCAAAAACTTCGCCTAATCTTGCAATTACGACCTGGTAGAGCTGGGTTTGTAGGTTCCCGAGGGGAAACAATTTCACTAGGAGGCGGTAGGTGTACATTGCTACACGTGAAAAGAGAAATGCCCGACGTGATTCACCTGTGATTTTATAGACGTCGAAGTAGTGATGCTGCTGTGATACGTTTTCACTCCATGTTTCGATCGTCTCATCGAAATGTCAGGAGGGCGGAAGCAGCAGTTGAATTCCATCTTCAGCTTGTGGCGCCTTTTACTACTGGGCTGCCTGCGCTTGTACGAGGAAAGAAACTGCTGACAGGAGTACTGTTATTTGTTTTCCCGGAAACTGAACAAGAGATGTTAGATGCTACTCAGCACTTAGATGTAGCTATCCCTGGTTTGCCACGATTCCTTAAATATCTCATCTTAAATATTTCAGCTTACGTATTTCAAATCAATATAACCACACACACACATAAGAAAGAATTCACCAGAAAGAAGAAAAAAAGTTATGTTGTGTCCAAAGCTCCTTGTTCCACCATCCCATCCTCGTTGGAATCTCTTATAACTTCCTCCGCACGCTGTGTGTTTCTGCAGTGGATACAGGAAGGAGGAACAGATGCCATTCATGGACAGATCGTTCAAATATTAATTTATTCTACTTCTAACATCAAACAGTAAAAATAACACGTGACTTCATTGCTGTGGTTGTAGCGTCAGTTGCTAACAGTAACTTTGAATGTTGATACATATACAGATATCGCAGATCTACAAATCAGGCAGAAGATAAGACCGCTATCGCTGAACAGTGTATTTCCACTGGACATTCGATGAAACAGAATGAAACAAAACGTGTGGCTCAGACGTCAAACTTTTGTAACTCAATCGTCAAAGGATCAGTGGAAATACGACTCTCTGAATCCCTTGTGAATCGAGACGGAGGTTTCCAGTTAAGCTCTGCATGAGAGCCAATCATAGAAAGCTTTGTACTCTGTGTAATCGGCGTCGTCCGCGATATCGCCGCACGAAAACAATCGTTTTGGTATCGAAGAGGCGAAATCTCACCATGGATGGCGCTTAGAGCAGCGCACAGACTTGCAGCAGAAGCGAATGCGTTCAAGCGACACGTGCACAATGCCAAATAGGACACCGGGCGTGTGCCGTCGGGCTCATAACTAGAGGGGCTCAGTGTATTGGTGGTCAGCATTCACCTGCAGATGGCAAAAAGACTCTCCCAAAATATCGTACGATCAAATTAGACATTAGGCAGTTTTCCAGAAATTTTGTAGATTAAAAAATTCTTCTTTTTAATGCAGCTGTATGAGTAAGAGTAAAGCAAATAATGTGTTGGTTAATGTTTTACTACTAATGTATACATATGTTGTGAATAGAATTATTCTGCACATTTTGATAAAAGAATCGTTCAAGTGACATACGGAACATGTAACTAGCAGGGATATCAAAACACGAACAATAGCCGGCTCTCTAGCAGTGACAGGGTAGCGCTGACTCTTGGCGGTAGCAGTCAGCGCAGCCCATGCCACTGCCCACTAACCGCTGCTAGGCTACTGACTATTCTTCGTATTTTTCTGTCCCTGTTAATACATATCGCCAAACTAATATGTCCCTAAAATGATTTTGTTCTAGTGAACTAACACGCAAGATTCCGCTTTAGAAATGATTGTGTTCGCAACGAGAAAGGAACCGATGCTTTCCATCGACACCGGGATTCGAGTGAAACATGTGATGTGCAGTATTTGTTCGGGCTGAGTCCACGTATACTACGCAAAAACAAAACTGCAAATATCTGCCAAAATACCACAGAAAACGCGCCTGACTACCCTCTGGGGGGAACAACCTGAGTGGTCTTGAACGGACGTATTGAAATTTAGGGATTTAATTTACTGTGGGTGACGTGGTGACTGTACAGTGCCTTTGATTTACGTTTGTTACGGGCTGTGAACACTCTGTTTGCCCTGCCAGAGCAGCTCTTTAAATCTCTTATTGCTTTGCTGCGTTTAAACACTGGACTGAGGAAGGCTACCACTTGAAGCAACTTTGTGATGGATATGAATGATAGTCCCGTGGTTACGCGACATCATTATTCCAAAGATCTTTTAATATTTCGTTTATTTATTAATCGCTTGATCAACTTCCGTTGTTGTACAAAGTTTTCACTGTTTGGTATGTTAATGGACAGTAGACAGAAAACTATGGTCGCATTTCAAGAGCAGTACAAGGAGTTCCAGCATAAGGTCCACGGCTGGAGCAGCCGGTCGCGATGCGCTCTGGTCCCAGGTGCCGACGACGAAGTCGAGACTGGTTGGTATTCTTACAGTGATCTTATAATTCTGGTGTCGGAGTTGGTACTGCCTGTTGCTCCCTGGGCGAAGGCAGTTATACCTGCGTGGCAGATGACTACCAGATAGCTATTAACCTAGCCATATGGGCTCGGATTGACCGAGGAAAATGGCGTGAAGGATACAGCAAAAGATCCTTAGATGTGGCGGCCTCTACTGCTCTTGCGCTCTCTCTGAACCGGCCTGATTCTTGCGACGCTCGGCTGACTTAGGCTGGGGTGCCCGCGGAGCTAGAGCAATGACTCCCACAGTACTACTACGTTGCGAGTTGGCGGAGTTGCAGAGACCCCAGAAACACGCCATTCTTCCCCTCTTGCCCGAGAAGGCCCGGTGAGAGGCGGAGGCATGATGAGGAGTCGAGGGCAGCGCCGCTGTCGGAAGCGTCGCCACGGGGCCAGGTAAGGAATGCCCGTGGGTCGGCGTCCATCAGGACGGCGGGAAGAGGCGTCCACAGGTTGGAGACACCAAATGGCTGAAGCAACACATTGCCTGGGTGCACAGCGACCCACTAGGAGTCCTGTGCATCTCGAACACAAAGAGGAGTGGTGGAGATCCCCAGAGGAAGGGAACCACGACGGGGGTAGAGCTATTTAGGACTGTGATGAGAAGCACAGCTCAGCCCAGGAGACAACAAACATTGGCTGGCAGCCACCAGGTTTGGCCACAGGCAGAATTCATAGCCCAGACTGGGTCCCCGGGAGGAGCCATCCATTGGAGTTGCTTGGTACAGCGTGCAACAAAAATGAAGAGCCTCATCGAAGGAATGTAGCTGGAAAAGTTTTGGACTTTTGAGAATTAAAAGTCCGCATAAAATGCTGAGCGGTGCCTTTGGAGACAGGGTGGAAATGCGGGGTATGGATTAATGCAATGCCGTGAGTAGCACAGAAGGTGAACAATTGAGAGAAAGTAAACTGAGACACATTAATGTTGTCAACAGATTCAGGGAGGTCTTTGAGGGTGGAAATTTTGGTTAGGTCCCGAATGGTGTGCGAAGAGGTTCAAAAGGCTCTGAGCACTATGGAACTTAACTTCTAAGGTTATCAGTCCCCTAGAACTTAGAACTACTTAAACCTAACTAAACTAAGGACATCACACACATCCATGCCCGAGGCAGGATTCGAACCTGCGACCGTAGCGGCCGCGCGGTTCCAGACTGTAGCGCCTTTAACGGTGCGAAGAGGAAGTGGAAGACATGCGGACCTTAACAGAAAACCAGATCCACTTACCACTACTATAAGCTGCATAGAACCAAGGAAGGAAGGGCCAGAGAAGTCCAGATGGAGGCAGGACCAAGGAACCGAGGTGGATGGCCATGGGAAGTACCATTGTGGTGGGGCCACTTGCCGATTCTGGCAAGTGCGGTAGGTGGTGACAAAATCCGTGATAGTAGAATCCATGTCCTCCCAGTACACACGATTGCGAGCCAGTCACTTAGTGATAATGGTCCCCCAGTGTTCTTAGTGCAGAAATGAGAAAATACAGTTGTGGAGAGCTGTTGAAATAGCCACCTGAGTGCCTGGATCAAGATGATGCCGTCCCCAGAAGAAAGGTCCTGGTCGCATCCTAAAACACCTGAAGATCTGGTTGTACCACAGCCTTCCAATTGGGCAGCCATACATGCCGGTTGGCTTTGGAGGATGACGTGGAGAATCAGATCATCTGCAGTGTGGCATTGGACATAGTCCACATCCTGGGATAACTGTGCAATGGCGTCATCAGTGGCAGAGTTGAGATGGCAGCAGCCTTCTGGATCAGTGTTCAATGCTGGGTCCTGCCATAGTGGAAGCCCGAAAAGGCGATGAGCATTGGTAAGGCAGGTGGTGGGGCGAGAAACTATCTCGTAGGAACAAGTAAATTGGAGCAGGGCCCAGAACAGGAGTCACTGGCCTGTTTGGTAGGGCAAAGCCTGGAGAAGGGGCAGCAGCAGCTTGTGGTCTGTGTAGAGGGTAAATGGGCACCCACAGACAGTCATGGATCTTTTTGAGCCCAGAAAGAGAACAGCTCCCATACCATAACCGAAGGCATCAGCTGTGAGCGTGAGCAGCCAGGAGGGATCATAGGTCAACAAGCAGGTAGGCTAGAGGAGCACCTGTTTTAATGAGCAGAACACCTTGGCACACTGAGAGGCCAGTGCCACTGGATATTCTTGCGGAGGAATCGATGGAGAGGCTCCACAACCACAGCTGCATGGAGAACGAAATGGTGGTAATAATTCAGTTGACATATGACAGAACAGAGTTGAGTTTTGTCACGAAACATAGGGAGCTTCTGGATGGCCACAATGAACTGTGGTGTCTGGCAGATGCCTGAAGCACTAAGGATGTGGTCTAGATATTCCACTTCTCACACAAGCAGTTCACACTTGTCTTTGTTACAACAGTGGCCCATATCATCAACCACTGTCAAAAAACGTCCGGATTGTAAGCGAGGTCCTCAGCGGAGGTCCAGCGACCAGGATACTGTCCAAGTAGTTGGCTGTGTGGGTACATTCCGCAACAGTTGTTCAAGATACCACTGGAAAATTACTGGTGAACTGATGATGTTGAAAGAGAGCCAGTTGTATTGAAAAACTCCAAACAGGGTATTGATATCTAAAATGTCCCTGAATGCTGCATCCAAAGGAGTTGGAGATATGCTTCTGAAACATCAGTTTTAGCAAAAACCTTTTCGTTGTTCAGTTCAGAAAAAATCTCATAAATTTTGGGGATGGGGTAAGAGTCCACCACTAACTGGGCGTTGACTGTGACACTGAAATCGCTGCAGATGTGTAAGTCACCAACGGGCTTCTCGACGACAACGATGGGGGTAGCCCAGTGACTGTTGGAGACGGGAGTGAGGACACCAACTTCCTGTAAACGACAAAGTTCCTGCCAGAGACGGTCTCGGAGTGCAAATGGAATGTTCAGACCTTTGTGAAACTTAGGAACGGCCGTCACGAGAAGTGGACGTGGGCCTCAAAGTCCTCGATGCGAGAAAATGGTGCAGCAAACACTTTGGAACATTTAGCAAACAATTCGGAGGAATAGGAACCGGCCTCTACCCAACTGACAGGAGTGGCATCATGAATAGTCAGCCACATAGCGGTGAAAAGGTCCAAGCCGAGAAGATTAGAGGCGCCAGTGAAATCAACTACCAGGACGCTCCCCAAATAGCTGTGCTCCTGCACTGAATGTGAGCAAGGAGGTCACTCTTGATGGGAATGAGATTGTTGCTAAAACAGCGTAGCTGGGCATGGAATGCCTGGAAGGGGTGGGGTAGATCCTATGGCCTTATGTGTCAGCCAGTCGATGATGGTGGTAGAGGACCCAGTATCGATCTACAGAGAACCTGGGATGCCATCAAGCAGGACAGGGAGAGACATTGATATTCTGGAGGCAGCAAGCACCATGTGGATCAAAGAACAGATAGTGGAACATCACTATCCCCGAATTCATCAGGTTCAGGGATGGGAGGAGACATCCAGTCGACAGACGTTACCAAGGAATGGCAGACGTTGGATCAGTGGCCTGCCTTTCCACATATGGAACATGTGGCACAAGGGAAACAACGTTGCTGCCACTGATGGATAATAAAATATTGACTGCAGGAAGGAAGGGTGCGTGGGCGATGCGATGTTGGCCCATGTTATGGGTTGAGGGGGGGGGGGGATTTGGAAGGGGCAGAAAGCTTATGAAGCGGCTTAGAGTCAAAGACAAAAGCTGGATCGTTCAGGGACACCGAAGAGTGCTGACATTTGTCGTACGCCCGAATAACGTGGAAGCAAGACTCAAGGGAGGGATCCTTAAGTTTGAGCAAAATGTGACGGAAAGTGTCATCTGGAAAGCGTACTAGAACAATGTTACGCACCAGCGATGAAGTATATGAATGTTTACATCTGTCATTAGCACCCTAGAATCGACAGTCCCGATAGAGGTCCTGGAGCCGCGTAATCCACTCCCGATAAGATTAATGAGAATGTTTGTAACAGCTAGGAAAACAGTGGCGAGCTACAGCCACATGAATGCTGGAATCAAAATAGTCGGAGCGGCTAAACTTCAGCAATTCACAGGAAACAGAATCCAGATCATCCTAGGGATGCAGCTGTTGGATGATCTGGCACACAGAGTGGCCAGCATTGGGCAGAAGGTAAGTGCGCTGGGTGTCAGCTGTCATCTTGTGGCCCAGTAAATATTTTATCCATCTGCGCTGCGTAGAATGACCACAGCTCCATTTTGTGGTCGAACGCATTGATGGGCGGCGGTTGCTACCAGAAGCCCCGAGCAGGGTCGAAGGGTGGGTCCTGACAATCCAAAACCGTCAATGGGCAGTTCTCCAGATCCGCGAGCTTCGCCAGAAGTGCATCGTTGGCGCGCCGAATCTGTTGTGGCAGAAAGATGATCCGATGAGTTAAGTCTACATGGACGTTGGCCGACGCCATGGCGAAACTAACACAGGAGCTTTTTCTGAAATAGTCATGTGAAATTCTGGAAACACCTTGACGCCAACTGAAGTGTCCCAGCATGGGGCACTTTCACATTAAGTCAGTTGATTACACTCAAAAATGAAATCATTGACAATCACTTTATGCTCATTAAGTTCTGAAATTAGTTAGCAGTTCAAAACATATAAGAAAAATCCTTCTTGAAAATATAGGAATCACTTTTTCACAACATAAAGTTGATAAAACTCAATTAACTGATGAAGACTTTACTTTACAACAGGAATTGCATTGCGTTACTTCATTTACTTGTGTTGAGAAACGACGCTTGTAACATGCCAAAACTCTCGGAAGTGCCACTTTCAAGGTCACAGTATGTTACTGTCTTCTGTTAAATGCGACGATCATTCCGTCCAGATGACGTGGTCGATGTCACCTATGCCAAGTAGTACAAGGAAGAAAATATTGCAGAAGATCAACTGTTTTCTGTTATAATAAACTCATTCTACGTAGTCCATGTTCACATTGTCACGGAATTACTCTAACTATAGTATCCACTTCAACAATGTATAATAATATTTCCCCTGCAAAACTCAATCTGACTCAGAGGTGTTACACTCAGTCGCCAACTAGAAATTCTAACTCTGTGGAAGACCAGTCTCGGGCCGGCCGCGGTGGTCTAGCGGTTCTAGGCGCTCAGTCCGGCGCCGCGCGACTGCTACGGTCGCAGGTTCGAATCCTGCCTCGGGCATGGATGTGTGTGATGTCCTTAGGTTAGTTAGGTTTAAGTAGTTTTAAGTTCTAGGGGACTGATGACCATAGATGTTAAGTCCCATAGTGCTCATAGCCATTTGAACCATTTTAACCAGTTTCGGAAAACTCATGTAGCGAAGACTTTACCACCGCTTTTTCTCACCGGGAAACGTGCAGTTGACTTATTGGGCTCTATAACTATATGGAAACAGTAATTTCGTGCGCAAGCGATGTATAAGAATTGTAGAATGTAATAGTGGTTTGGGCTAAGCTGAGTCCGTATCATTTCGGGCCACAGGTACTGCAATGTTATACTGACACCAACAGTATGCTCGTACAGCCAAGTTCATTGATCGATTCACTTGATTTTGTAATTGAAGTGCTCCAGTGTGGGGCAATCTCACGGTACGTTATTTGATTACATTCAAAAATCAGTTTATTGATACGATCAGTTTATGTTTACAAATGTAGGTTTTGAGTTACGTTAGCAGTTCTAAACAAATAAGAAAAATCCTTCTTGGTAATAAAGGAGTGACTTCTTTGACAACTTAAGGTTCTTGGAAAACAACGCAAGTAAATCTCCACGTGAGACTGTTTTCTAAAAGGTTCTCTTGCAAACGAAACAGACAATCTTCTTAGCCATTAACAGTAGGCAGAAGAATAAGGTCGCATTTCAGGAGCAGTACACGAAGTTCCAGCATAAGGGTCCACGGCTGGAGCAGCGGGCCCCGACACGCAGTAGTCCCAGGTGGCAAGGGCGACGGTGTGGTGCTGGCGATCTTCTAATTCCGCTGGGGAAGGTGGAACTGCTGTTCGCCGGGCGAGGGTAGTTACGCCCCCGTGGCGGATGGCAACCAGGTAGCTACTGGCCTAGCGAAGTGGGCTCGGACTGGTTGAGGAAAATGGCGAGGCGGATGCAAAATAATGTCCTCGGATGTGGAGGCCTCTACCAGTCTTGCGCGCTCTCTGAACTAGCCTGCTTCCTGTAGGTCAGGCGAAATTTGGCTAAGTTCAGCCGGTGCGTATGCGGAGCCGGAGCGATGACCCGCATAGCAGTGCTACGTTGCGGGTTGGCGGTGTTGTAGGAGAACCAGGAAACCCACCAGTAGTGGTAAGTTCCTACTGGACCAAACTGCTGAGGTCATCGGTCCCTCGGCTTACACACTACTTAATCTAACTTAAACTAACCTACGCTAGGGACAACACATACACCCATCCCCGAAGGAGGACTCGAACCTCCGACGGGGACAGCCGCGCGAACCGTGGCAAGACGCCTGAGACTGCGCGGCTACCCCGCGCGGCAACCCGCCAGTAATCATTGAAGTAGAAGTCACATATCTCGCAACATCAAAGGTTTCATTTCGTTCCTCTTTTCCTGCTGGGCGTTTTGTTTTCTGATCAGTAAGCTTTTTCCCTTCTTAACAGCGAAATGCGGCAAAATTCAGCCAGTAATCGCTTCACAAACCGCTATTTAGTGCTGTTAAGATGATTTTTTTTAACGTTGTCGTTGGTGGAGGATTTTAATTTAATCTTAAAACGTCTTAAGACACAATGTTCACAAATTTACCTAATAAGAAAAGCTTAGTGTCCAAGTAGAAACAGGTCTGCATAGTCTGGGTCAGATCGGTCTTTTCATTTGATAGCACTGCATTGTAGTTTGTCTAAGAGGTATAGAACGCTGTGTTCCTGCAGTTGTGGAAATCATCAGTTGAAACCGAATTTAACATACGAGGTGCGGCTAGAAAAAAACCGGACTGATGCTGGAAAAAACATTTACTTACAATTATTTACAATTTCATGTTATCTCCTTCAATGTACTCTCCTCCTCGGTCTCTACACCGCTCCATACGAATTTTCCAGTGTTCATAGCAATGCTGCAGATCATTTTCGGTAAGTCCATACATTACTTCCGTCGCTTTTTCTTTTACTGCTTCAACAGTCTCAAATCTAGTTCCTTTCAAAGCTGACTTGACTTTAGGGAAAAGAAAAAAGTCACAGGGGGCCAAATTAGGTGAGTAGGGTGGATGATCTAAGATGGGAATGTTGTGGTTTGCCAAAAACGTCTTCACTGACAACGCACTGTGAGCTGGGGCATTGTCTTGGTGAAGGATCCATGACTTTTTTCTCCACAAATCGTTCCGTTTTCTCCGTACTCGCTCACGTAGGGTAGCCAGGACGCTAATGTAGTAATGCTGATTCACTGTTTGTCCCTCTGGTACCCAATCAATGTGCACAATCCCTTTGATGTCAAAAAAAAACAATCATCATTGCCTTGAATTTCGATTTTGACATTCGTGCTTTTTTTTGTCGTGGAGAACCAGGAGTTTTTCAATGCATCGATTGGCGTTTAGTTTCGGGATCGTAAGTAAAAAACCACGATTCATCGCAAGTAATAACATTTTGTAAGAAGGTGGGATCACTTTCAATGTTTTCCAGGATGTCAGAACAAATCATTCTTCGGCGTTCCTTCTGTTCAATTGTGAGACACTTTGGAACCATTTTTGAACACACTTTGTTCATGTTGAAACTTTCATGAAGATTCTGCCTAACACTTTCCTTGTCAACTCCTGTTAACTCAGACACTGCTCTGATTGTTAAACGGCGATCTTGTCGAACAAGTTTACCGATTTTTTCAATGTTTGCGTCAGTTTTTGCTGAAAATGGTCTGCCAGTGCGAGTGTCATCACTGGTGTCTTCGCGGCCATCTTTAAATCGTTTAAACCACTCAAACACTTGTGTTCGCGGTAAACAATCATCGCCGTACACTTGTTGTAACATTACAAACGTTTCACTTGCAGATTTTCCTAGTTTGAAACAAAATTTGATGTTAACACGCTGTTCTTTCTGTACACTCAACATTTTCCGACGCACAGACAAAACGTCAACTACTTAAAACAGACGCCACGGGCAGACTGAGTGCAGGAGGCAGATGAAACTCGAGCAGTAGGCGGAGCGAGAGTCACGTGACAGGCCACGCGACTTTCAGCCTTATTGCATTCGTTTTATTGTTTCACCAGTACTAGTCCGGTTTTTTTCTAGCCACACCTCGTATAAGGGAATGGTACTGCTAAAAGTGCAAAATGATTAACAAACCAAGGCTGAGTTCATCCTCACACTAAGCTGTATTTGTAATAAAAGAACGGGAGGCATACTGTTTGCCCTCGCCTTCCTCCACCGAGCATTAGATGCCATATACACAAATAGTTACTATACTACGAGTACTTTGAGCGCTACAGGTCACGTTGTCCTCCCAAACTAAAAACCTTTTGTTTAAACGAATTAAAATTTATAGAAGCGTTGGGATTCGAGCACGACATCATGAAGTTACAGAGTAACTGCTTTACCTACTCCACTGTTCTGCCACTTGTATGAAGCGCTGTTATGGACTTCTGTGATGTAATAAGTGAGGTAACACGTTTGACTAAAATACAACAGCCGGAGCAACAACATCTGCATCGTAACGTGGTAAATTATTGTTTGTTACTGTTTAAAAATTTACGCAATTCTGACTTTCACTTCCGATAAGCCACCTCCGTTAGGTACAACACGGTCAACGTAACAAAATTCCTCTCAGATGGTAACACTGCTCTGTTGCGTTATACCATAACTGCTTTAACAAGATAGTTTTATTTCACAACCTGCCTCCAACTTTAAGGTTATGGTACAGCAGTAGCAGACGGAAGTGTTATACGTGGCTTTTCCGTGACAGGACTAATTGTTCTGTTGGGGAATAATACGTAATAAAGCAAACTTGGTATTTAATTGCACAAGCTACGTAAATGCTGTTGCAGTGTTACAAGTTTCAGTTGGTCGTAGGGAATATATGAAGCTTCATTTTGTTTTAAGGGGCTCCGGAACGCCCTATACTTGCAATGTTAAAATAACGCTTATAAATTACATCTTCCCTCACAAAGTATTTGAGGTAGGAAGTTGAACTTTTTACAGATTATTTATTGGAATATGAGCTACAACTTAACACAGGGATTTTACAAAATTTTAGTTCAGTTATTAAAGATGATTTTTTTCAATTGTAATGAAAATTCACAACATTTTTTTGCAATTTTTTATTTATATATTCAAAAATACACAGTTTTTTGGAAAAAGGCTGTGTTAAATTATGCAGAAGGTACTGTGTAACATTTGCTGAAAGTTTGAAACAAATATGTTTGGAAGATCCTTAGAAAACATGTAATTAGTATGAGAAAATAAAAGTTTTGGGAATCGAGCGACAAAGATTGGATTAACTTTTTAGTGCATTCCAGGTCCATAGGATGGATTATCTTCATCCTCTGCAAACTCCTCCTCCAGCTTCCTCTTGTTCCTCCTCCTGTTTACTCTTGCTTGTATTTCTAGACTCTTTACAGCCCTGTCTGCAGCCCGAAGGCGTTCCTTGTCTAAAGCAAGCATCGCTCGTACCATGTTAGAACCTATCTTCATTCCCATATTTCTAAATACCTTGCACCTTACAATGTTGCCATCATTGAAAGTCGCAACAGCAACTTTACTTTTACTCATTATTATACTTCAAAAAACAGAGACTCAAGAAACAGAATTAATTACGAATATTTTCGAGATAACGACAGAGTAAATAAACATGAAACAATCGACAATCACACCAGCGATATATATTGAACCATCTCAGGTTAGCCACAACACATACTTTATCTCACATCACTAAAATGTACCTGATGAACACGGACGTTAATAATAACACCATTTAACAGCAGTTTAACAGCGCCACAGTGGGTCACGCCCATGTAGAACACATTTCAAAAAAAATTTAAAAATAGTTGTAGTCTTCGGAATTGAATAAATTATATATCTAGTAAAAGGTAATAGTCTGCAGATTCAGAAAACGCAAAAAAGTAAAAATTGAACTTTTCATGATTTTGAGCCTTTCCGGAGCCCCTTAAGCGTTTTGGACATGCGTTATTGCTTGTGTAGCGGGTGACGACGGTTATTTACATGTTTGTTCCTTTCTTTCAAGCTCAGGTATGGTTACCTTACTATGGACCTATGGCACAAAATGTACAGAAATCTAATTTCACCTAATCTAAGAGCCTCCTCGATGAGCAAAAGACCGGGTCTGCCGCCACGCCTGCTCTGTCGTGTTATCGCGGTGGTGGAGTTCGCAGTCCCAGCCTGTAGTCGCCAAACAAGCAGACCACTCAAGTCCACCAGCTGCACAGTGGCAGGCTGCGTACTACCCAGTGCCGGAGACAGCCTATGCCTACTGGCTGGAAGAGCCCCACCAGAGACATCGCAGCGGAGGTGGAATATAACACCCAAACGATGTGCTCTAATGGAAGCAACCAGAAGGCAGTCACTTAAATCTAGAAAATCACCACAATGCGCGAAACAGCAAAGGAGCAAGCACGGTCTGCACCGGTTGGACGATCGAGGATGGTTCTCGGGCTGTGATGTGTGTGATTGCGGGGAGCTATTGATTGGAGCATTGCGGGGAGCTATTGATTGGAGCGCGCTCCACTGCGGCAGGCCTGTGTGGCTGCAGGCACAATCGCGGAAATCACAAGTGCATGATGTCTGGCCCAAGCCGCAGGCGTATTGTAACTGACCACATATTTCTGATCCAACATGTGGCTGCCCTTACCCCAAACTCTGTTGATTGCAACCATGCAATTAATTTATACGGCTCAAAACTCCTTACGACTGCGAGAGGCAGATTATCTCTCGTTAGTGATATAAAAACTATGCCGATGTAATGTGGAACATTACGCGTACAGTGGACTGACTACTTCTCATTGAGAATTGCGGAGAGTAGGATCGGAGCGGAATTGTAATTATCGGCATTGTTGTAAGCTGCCATTTTGAATACCGAATGTAATTTGATTGTTTATGATAACATTCCATCTCTTACAAGAGGATGATGTATCCTGAACTATGAAGATCATTTATGGAAATATATAATTTCATGAATGGAAAAGGTACGTTCAATTCTTTGGTTATTTTACTGTAGTTTCTCCCTGCTCTGTAGCTCGGATCAATAATTGGTGTGTCGTAACTCGTACGGTACTTTGTATACTTCGAAATCAGTAGAGCCTGCACCACGGCCGTTTATGCTCTACTTTGAGAGATTAAGTTCTGGACTTTATCGAAATCGGTACACAACTTGGACACTGATTCGCATGCTGTAGAGTGAGTACGTAACAGCACCCAAGACGGCTTCCCCACGGCGTACGATTGTCTCTGATTGTTTAAGAATTTTCGGAATCGACGATCGCCGGAATTCTGCAGAGCCACAGAGATTTTATTCCAGGTGCTGACTTCGACAACGAGGGTCAGACAGAGTATGATTATGAACTGTAACTTGATTGTTTTATAGACTTGAGAACTCAAAATAGTAACAAAATTTCTACGTGGAAGTGTGGGAGATAACTGCGTAAGATATTGGGAAAGCGACTTCTCTCATCCAAAAGTTTCCATTCAAGTAACCAGATGTTATTCAGTCATAATAATTTAGCCTCAATTTCAGAGGGGGGGGGGAAGTTAAACTATGTTTTATAAACTTGTCTACTATGATTGTTAGATGCAGGTTTGTGTCCTTTTTTTACCTTATTTTTCTATCTATACCATTATATATATACACTCCTGGAAATGGAAAAAAGAACACATTGACACCGGTGTCCACCATACTTGCTCCGGACACTGCGAGAGGGCTGTACAAGCAATGATCACACGCACGGCACAGCGGACACACCAGGAACCGCGGTGTTGGCCGTCGAATGGCGCTAGCTGCGCAGCATTTGTGCACCGCCGCCGTCAGTGTCAGCCAGTTTGCCGTGGCATACGGAGCTCCATCGCAATCTTTAACACTGGTAGCATGCCGCGACAGCGTGGACGTGAACCGTATGTGCAGTTGACGGACTTTGAGCGAGGGCGTATAGTGGGCATGCGGGAGGCCGGGTGGACGTACCGCCGAATTGCTCAACACGTGGGGCGTGAGGTCTCCACAGTACATCGATGTTGTCGCCAGTGGTCGGCGGAAGGTGCACGTGCCCGTCGACCTGGGACCGGACCGCAGCGACGCACGGATGCACGCCAAGACCGTAGGATCCTACGCAGTGCCGTAGGGGACCGCACCGCCACTTCCCAGCAAATTAGGGACACTGTTGCTCCTGGGGTATCGGCGAGGACCATTCGCAACCGTCTCCATGAAGCTGGGCTATGGTCCCGCACACCGTTAGGCCGTCTTCCGCTCACGCCCCAACATCGTGCAGCCCGCCTCCAGTGGTGTCGCGACAGGCGTGAATGGAGGGACGAATGGAGACGTGTCGTCTTCAGCGATGAGAGTCGCTTCTGCCTTGGTGCCAGTGATGATCGTATGCGTGTTTGGCGCCGTGCAGGTGAGCGCCACAATCAGGACTGCACACGACCGAGGCACACAGGGCCAACACCCGGCATCATGGTGTGGGGAGCGATCTCCTACACTGGCCGTACGCCACTGGTGATCGTCGAGGGGACACTGAATAGTGCACGGTACATCCAAACCGTCATCGAACCCATCGTTCTACCATTCCTAGACCGGCAAGGGAACTTGCTGTTCCAGCAGGACAATGCACGTCCGCATGTATCCCGTGCCACCCAACGTGCTCTGGAAGGTGTAAGTCAACTACCCTGGCCAGCAAGATCTCCGGATCTGTCCCCCATTGAGCATGTTTGGGACTGGATGAAGCGTCGTCTCACGCGGTCTGCACGTCCAGCACGAACGCTGGTCCAACTGAGGCGCCAGGTGGAAATGGCATGGCAAGCCGTTCCACAGGACTACATCCAGCATCTCTACGATCGTCTCCATGGGAGAATAGCAGCCTGCATTGCTGCGAAAGGTGGATATACACTGTACTAGTGCCGACATTGTGCATGCTCTGTTGCCTGTGTCTATGTGCCTGTGGTTCTGTCAGTGTGATCATGTGATGTATCTGACCCCAGGAATGTGTCAATAAAGTTTCCCCTTCCTGGGACAATGAATTCACGGTGTTCTTATTTCAATTTCCAGGAGTATATATATATATATATATATATATATATATATATATATATATATATATATATATATATATATATATAAAACATCTATGTGTTCATGACACGAAATAAATATATAGACAATAACAAAGCTTTCTTTTCATGGCGGCGTATGGGGACTGAATGTCTCGCCTCGAAAGCAGAACATGAAGTATTTCTCTGGAAAATTAGTATTTATAGATATATTGAAACGCAATGAGAAAGAGTAGGCTACTCATGTTGGATGAATGGATGAAAACATAAAATACACACACACACACACACATTCACACAAAATTTAATTTTTTCTCTGGAATAGAGGCCAACGTGGTCCCAGAAAGAAATTAAAATTGATCCAATTCCTCAATCCGACCGATGTTTTCGGTAGGTTTCCCTTGGTCATCAGGAGAATGGCGGAAGTGAAAATCCCCTTCTAAAAATTGCCAGTCAGGATCCCTCTGGCCCACTCAGAAGCTATTGGAATACTCTGAAGAGTTCAGATTGAAAATATAAAAAAGAAAAAAAGGTAGAATAATGCACATACGTGACACCTTCTGATGTGAACCATGTAGCTGAACCACGTAGTCTCAGACAGATGAATGGATGGAGTTGTCCACCCAGATAAACAACGAGAGACGCGCTCAGATGAAGGAAGTGAGCGCCAAGTTTCATCGTTTTTCTCTTGTTTCCGCGAAGGAGAATACTTAATGTAAATAGCAACTGGTGGCGGGGAATTTTTCCCTTTTATAGGATAACATTTCCTCATAATATGGGAAACAATTGACTAACAATAAAAAGGCGATATTATGAGGATACATTAAGTACGAAGACTCATAGCAATCTGCTTACGCCAAGTGCAGGAAATATATCTTATCACTTTGTTTCTCTTAACATTTCGAGCCGCTCTCAAGATAACGAAGTTGTAGCTCATAAATATATCACAAGTGATAAAGCACTTGCTGGGCGATAACGCAGGATTTCTGAAGAGGGACTTTACGGAACTGATATCAGCAGCAGCCTCAGTTAATGTTGCTACCAGACTTCGTCACTATCGTGTGGATAGTAACATCTAAAATTTTTCTCTCATATTAGAAACCGGGTATTATGAAGCTCATTACAACCTTCTCTATAGCAAACTCATAAATTTCTGTTTTAATGCTAATTCAACGATTCCCTTTAGCCGTTGATTATTCCACACGGAATTTTCATAACGACGACACCTGGGTTTTCTCCAGTTATTGGGCCGCCAAAATTTCTCTACACCCGGTCGGCCCCTCACCGGCGCGGCTAATGGTTTCCCTGTCTCGTCCCAGCAGATACGCTCCCCAGATGCTGCTGAGGCGGCTGATCACACCCTCTGGCGTTATTACTATTCTGTGAAGCCCGTATCACGTTAGTATGATACTGGTTTCCGTCATTCCTGTTATTATTTGCATTGTACCGATTGTTATTACGGTCCGAACCATTATTGTTATTGCTGCCATGGTTGCGGTATGCATTATTCCCATGGTTATCGTTGTTGTGGTTGCTTTGGTACCCGTTGTTGTTACCACGGCCTCTACCACTGTCGCGATTATTGCGCCAATTGTCCTCGTCCTCCACTCTTTCCAGGAAATCATTTATTGTCCTGTAATTGCTTCCTACGTAGCGTTTTGTATCATCTGGAAGCTTCTTGTAGAGTTCCCAGACAATTTCGGATTCCGTGCGGCGATCACGCAAATATTCCAACTTGCGGATCCAGCCCTCACAAAACTCCTTCATCGAACCGCGCGAATTCACATCGAAAGGCCTCGATACGACAAATTCGCGCTAGACACTTTGCTGTTTTTGCTCTGACCAGTATTCAGCCAGAAACAAATTTTTAAACTCGTCAAAAGTCAGGTTCGTAATGTTGAGGTTTAAGCCCCAACGCTTGGCATCACCAGCCAACACATCAATAACCGCATTAATTTTTCTCTCATTAGTCCATGATCTGGGTAAAACTCATCACAATTTTTAATGAAATTCGTCGCGTGTATACCGCCTTTTTTAAAGGGGTCGAACCGCTCCTCTTTCGTCAACAATTCCGAACTATGTGCACAGATTGGCACATAGCTCTGTTTTTCGTCAAGTTTCTTTTCTAATTCCGACACACTCGTAATTACTTGGCAAGTGGTTGTCGCAAGCGTTTCTACTTCCCTTTTTTTCTCTTCGCAGGTATTAGCCTGCTTCGTCACTTTGGTATCTACTTCGGATACTAAAGCCTTTAAAGTTTCCGCCTTATTTTGATCCTCTTTTTTCACTAATTGAATTTGTTCCGTCACCTTATTCTCGATGATCGGAGCAACTGCTTCTCCTACACTTTTCTCGATTCTGCTAATTTCGGAATAAAAACGAGTATTTATGCTCGCAATTTCCGCCTGAACGCTTACCATTTCCTGTTTAAGATTACCGATTTCGGTATTAATTACAACAATATCTTCTTTCATTTTATCAACTTTTGTGTTAACAACTCCAACATGGTTGTTAACAACATTAATAGCTTTGTTCTGATTGTCTAGCTTCCGTTCCATTTTTTCAGCCTGAGCTTCTTGCTTGGCAGCCTGAGCTTTAATTTCTGCCGATTGACTCTTGATTTCATTAATCAAAACATTCAATAAATCAGTTAAATTCCCGGAAACTACCGGTTTTACTACAGTAGCGGCTTCCTCTTTAATTGTCCCCCCGTATTCGTCATCAAGGGATTCAGATTTGATTTTCACTTCCGATTCCGAAATATTTTCTAAAGTTTGGAATTCCATTTCTGCTCTTTGTTGCGTTTCGGCGGTCGCGTCTTTCACGCTAGCCGCCTGCCCCTGAACAATGGGTACCGCGGTGCGCGTTTCCCACTGTTCGACCGATTGTTCCTTATCCAAGTCTACCAAATTATGGTAATTGTTGCCTTCACTCATTTTAATAATTTTCAATGTAAATGCCAAATCTCAAATCTAATTAGGATTCCTCACACTAATATTCTCGCTGACGTATCGACCATTTCCTAACCAGTACTTTGTTACGAGATTTGCACAATGCAAAATTCGTGTCCAGAACAACCTCAAATTTGAAGATTGTCCTGTCACCAGGTCGCCACGTATAACCTCCCCCTCATTTATCGACCTTAATGACAGTGAAAAATTAAACCGTGTGTACCTAATGGAAACTTGGGAATAGCAATCATCACCGAAGTTAATCTGTCGGTAAAGAGGGGGGAAAGGGTTACATCTAGATGAAAGGAAAAATGCAAATGAAACTGGTCGAAATTAATTTTGAAAAGGGGTAAAGTTAATAAAGAAAGTAAAGGTGCGGTCGTCACGTTAACAATTGATTGGCGCTAATTAGATATTTGAGATTTGGGGGAAATTACGGTCGCCAGTCCTAAGGACAATTACTATAGTAACTGAAAAAGAAAGGTTATTACACATATAATTAGCACTAGAAGCGTGGCAACTGAAGGTTGACACGTGTAGTGTGAAAACTGAAAGTTTGTCAGAAGTAGTAAATTTCGCTACTCTCTGACTTAATTTAGCAAAAAAATTAATAAAACCGGAAAATCGAAAGTTAATTTAGTGACTGAAGTTAATAGTGAGCTTTCTTTCTGAAGCACATCGAAATTCAGTAAAATACAGTTAGTCTTGGACTACCTCAACAATCATTTCAAAACCTACTTGAATCTACGCAATTTAGAAATAAGAGATTTAACTTGGAACTTGAATTAAATGATTCTGAACAATTAACAATAGTAAAATTTAGTACGTACCAAGCTGAGCTGCAGTCACAGGTAAGCTAAAATACGGTAACAAAACTCGCACTCTTAATTTGTGCTTGTGTAATCTAAATATTGTAGCCAGCTATGAATGCCTTAACTGAACTTTGAAATTAAAGCAGTGAAATCGTATTATATTACTTTAATGCTGGCGTTTGAATTTCAACGACACTCGGGTTCATTTCGGAAAAGGAAGGGACCCTGCTTGGCAATGCAATTGGGACAATGAGCAACAAAGGTTCAAGCTAAGTTGCTGTAATTTTGTGATGCAACAATTTTAAAAGTTTGAAAAGCTGAGGTCTGGTTTACAGTTCTAAAACTTTACGTGCTTCCAGTCTTCCTTGTTGGTTGATTGAAGGTTTGAAGCCGTCGATCGAGGAGGTGGCGACAGTCACTCATTGTCGGCCGTCGCTGTTGCAGAAGCTGGATGTTGGCGCGCCTTCTTCTCGACACGGTCACCAGACGAAACGGGCTCTTGATGTGCGCCAGCTAATGCTTCCCGTCCGCAACCCCATGTCAGAAACTATCATCGCAAGTCGTGCGCAATTACATGCTGCTAAACCCCGAAAGCGCGGCAACTCGCGGGAGCTTCACACAACACACCTGCTCCACTCGCTACTCCAGCCAGACCCCCTCTGCACTGCCCGGGCTCCACGAGGCAGAGTTAACCCTACCAAAGATCCTACACACTTTGATTCTTCACACGACCTATCGATGTAATCGTTCGATAGCAGTTTTCCCTAGGCAAGACCCAGCGTAAAAATACAAATAATATTTACGAAACAAACCAACATAAATGCATAAATATGGTTCATATATACAAACAGTAAAACAATTACAATATATAAAGAGACAGAAATGTCATATCTTGAGGCAACAAAACAAGGAAAAAAAATTACAGTACAATAGATGGAAATAAGAGGATATGTATTTCCGGCGTTACAAGCTCTACCTGCACCTGGTTTTTTATTAACTGCCCCTTCCCTCTTAGGGCTCTTACCACTCTACAGTTTGCTACTGGTGAAATAAGCAGCTTCCTGATCTTGTCCACACAACAGAACAATTGTTCATCTGTCACGGATGTGCTGGAACCGGCGTCGAGAATCACTGATATTAAAATATTGTTAATTTTAGCCTGTATTAATTCCATATCATCCGTCCTTCGCTGTCGCGGATGAGATATTAGTTCGTCCTTTAAATGCTGGGCAACATTGTACCTCAGCACACACATGTTTACATTCAGCGCGCCCCCTACTCGTCCACTGCCGACCCACTGGAAGGGGCCTACAGCTTTCGGCGGGTGTTTCACGCCCTGCCTCCCGCTGCAGCTGTCTCATCTGTGACGTCCACAATCCTCACACTGTTGTTTTGAGCGCAAGACTGACTGTGTGGTTCATACACTTGCGCATTAGGGTTAGGTGGATGCGACGATGGCGGTGGCATGGGTATAACGTCTGTGTGATGGATCTGTACATTACTGAAACTTCCTGGCAGATTAAAACTGTGTGCCCGACCGAGAATCGAACTCGGGACCTTTGCCTTTCGCGGGCAAGTGCTCTACCATCTGAGCTACCGAAGCACGACTCACGCCCGGTACTCACAGCTTTACTTCTGCCAGTATCTCGTCTCGTACCTTCCAAACTTTACAGAAGCTCTCCTGCGAACCTTGGAGAACTAGCACTCCTGAAAGAAAGGATATTGCGGAGACATGGCTTAGCCACAGCCTGAGGGATGTTTCCAGAATGAGATTATCACTCTGCAGCGGAGTGTGCGCTGATATGAAACTTCCTGGCAGATTAAAACTGTGTGCTGGACCGAGACTCGAATTCGGGACCTTTGCCTTTCGCGGGCAAGTGCTCTACCATCTGAGCTACCGAAGCACGACTCACGCCCGGCACTCACAGCTTTACTTCTGCCAGTTCTGCAAGGTTCGCAGGAGAGCTTCTGTAAAGTTTGGAAGGTAGGAGACGAGATACTGGCAGAAGTACAGCTGTGAGTACCGGCCGTGAGTCGTGCTTCGGTAGCTCAAATGGTACAGTGGTCTAGGGGCAATATCTGTGGTTAGCAACGTCAACAACCATCGGCTTTCGTGTGGTTCTCGAGAAACATTGAAAAATATAGATTATTTAGTGTTTGTTCATCTACAAATTAGTGTTGCCGTGTGTTTCTGCGGTGTCAACGCGTCTCTGAGCAGCGCCAAGTCGTGCTTCGGTGGGCGAGCTGTGCGGACGGGCCTTGTCTACGCGCTCGCTGCGGCCGGCCGCGTGCTGACAAGTAAGTGGACGCTCTTGCGGCTTACACGCCAATTGTATGTTTGAAAATGAATCGAACATGAATATGACGCAACCGCTTCGCAAAGATACTTTGAAGTTCACGTTCGATGAACGCTTTGCACGACCTAAGGCATTTGAAGTAGAACAGTTCTTGCGCGATGTAGTAAAGCTCAGTTCAATTGATATAATTGGGATCCACTTATCGATTGTGAGTAGCACAGTTTATGTAAAAATGGTGAATGCTAAATGCTGTGATAGGATTATTGAAGGATGTGGAGGATCTTTTAAATTTAATCACTGTGATGGAAACGTCGGTGATGTCAAAGTAGATCATGCAGGTTTCGGGATAAGAACAGTCCGTATTTTTGAACTTCCCTTTGAAATAAGTACGGAACAAATTAATTGCGTCCTCAAAGCATATGGGAAAGTCATTAGTAATGTTGCGGAAAAGTGGACCACCTTTCAAACGTTTCCAATTTTAAATGGTGTCAGGCAAATAAAAATAGATCTTCAGCAGCATATTCCCTCGTATGTTTACGTATGCGGTTATAGAGCTATTGTGATGTATGATGGACAGCCGCGTACTTGCTCCGGCTGTGGACAGACTGGACACGTACGTTCAGAATGTATACAAAGGAGAGTGACGCAGGTACCGGCGGGGGAAGCAGTCCCTCCCATGACGATGACGACCTTACCAGTGACATATGCTACGGCCACCCGTGGCCACACTGCTACGACATCGAGTTTCGCTTTGGAGAGCAGTGGCGACAGAAATGACGACGACCAAAACTTGTCAGTGACCACTAGCTCTACTGAAGTAACGACTGTCGCTCCGTCGCCTGAAGCGGCGCCCATCACAGAAGCAGGAGGTCTTTCCAAAAGTGGCGGAACTATTGAGCAAGATGTACAGAGAGACGAGAATGAGGATGCTGCACAAGATCCCAGCACGGCTTCCGAGACTGAAGAGCGACTAAAATCCGGATCTCTTCCCAAAAAGCATAAAAAACGGAGGATAGCTCCACCTGACGCTCCTCAAAAGGTACAACCAGTGCGTGAAAAGGCACAACAAATTGGTCGCAAAATCAGTGGTATGACATCCGTCAATTTTGACGTAGATCCACAGACCCCGCATACAGCGGGAAAAGACGAGTTTCGAAAAGTGAAAACGCAGACGCAACAGGATGGCGAAACGAAACGGTCCACAAGTAAAGAAACAAAGAACAGAACTCCATCTCAACGTGGGCTAGAGATAGAGTTATCTCAACGCAGTGATACGAAAAATTGGGCAGATGACATTGAAGAATTTCCCGCAGATGAGGAAATGAAGGAAGTGTCACACCCACCAGGTGGAAAGACTTCAGTGCAGAAAGACAAGCAAATGAGGGACGAGACATCGTCTCGGCCATTACATGGGAAACATTAGACTTTGTCGACAGTGGGTCATAACGACTTGTTTACTTACTTAATTAATCATGAATTCATTACAAGCTTATAGAATCGGGACTTTGAATCTAAACAAGATCCGTAGCGAATTAAACCTTAAGAACTTGCAAGACATGCTCTACGCCGCTGATATTGATGTTATTATGTTACAAGAAGTAACAGATATTAGACTGGATGCCATCACAGGTTACAATGCAGTCGTAAATCCAGGGAGCGACAGTGACCTCGGAACTGCGATACTCGCCAAAGAAGGAATTATCATCAAAGATGTCGAGAAACTGGTAAACGCCAGAGGTCTAGCTGTCACTATTCACAATACGCGTTTTATAAATATTTATGCACCATCTGGCACCGGGAACAGGAGGCGAAGAGCTGAATTTTATAAAGATGATATAGTTCCCCTTTTCGGTGGCCGCTACGAGCATATCATTTTTGGAGGTGATTATAGTTGTGTGCTGTCTCCAAAAGACCAGACGCCGCATTTTAATAACTGTGCAGAACTGGGAGCCGTAATTACAGAACTCCGCTTAATTGACACCTGGGAACTTAAGAACGGTGCATTGCCGGGTTTCACTCACATTACGAATCATTCCGCTAGTCGCATCGACAGGATATATGTAACAGTCGACCTGGAAACGCACGTCCTCCAGACAGAGTTATGACCCACTATCTTTTCGGATCACGCTGCATACATATGTACCATGAACTTAAAACGGCAAGAAACGTTCAGGGGACGAGGCTTGTGGAAGTTGAACGTGGAACATATAAAAGACCCTGAATACCACGAAATATTCAATAACATATGGAACGCGTGCGAGAACAAATTCACTTCATATACCTCGGCACTGGCATGGTGGATGAAATGTGTGAAACCCGCGATAAGAAAATCGCTGATGAATTACTCCCGCGAGAAAAGTGTTTGGCAAAAACGGACGATAGAATATTACTTCCAAGTCCTTCGTGACCTATATCAATCTGATGCGTCCGTAATCGCCAACTACGTGGAAATAAAACGGATTCGGGCTAAACTTCTCGGACTGAAGCGGAAACAGCTGGAAGGTCATCAAGTAAGAGCAGGACTTCACGATGCTGTAAAAGGAGAGCAAACATCTATATATCATGTGATTAATGAGAGGAAAGGGCAACGCAGGAAAATAATAACCGAACTAAGATCTTCAGACGGCAGGTTACTGACGCAGCAAAGTGACATCAAGAACGAAATTCACAAGTACTTCGCAGAGTTATTAGGCAAAACGACAATGGATATCCCGGTGGACAATGACATCATGACGGGATTCACACGCGGGATCGACCCGGTAGAAGGAAACAACTTGTTAACTGAAATTACAGAAGAGGAAGTCGCAGACGCTATAACACGAAGCCCGAAAAATAAGTCTCCTGGGCCTGACGGAATCCCGGCGGAGTTTTATCAAATGTTCAGAAGGCAGTTGATTCCCAAATTAGCGTGTATCTGTAACGAATTAATGAATCCCGCCAATGGCGTCCCACGCGACTTCCTAGAAGGAACCATTGTTCTAATCCCGAAACATCCTGCAGGAAAATCTGTAACAAATTTTAGGCCTATCACTCTCCTAAATTCGGACTATAAAATATTTGCCCGCATCATAAACGAAAGATTAAAATCAGTATTGAACACAGTCACTGGATCATATCAATCGAGTGTAGGAAAAGACAGATCAATTCACCAAACACTGTGCGACTACAGAGATATTATTTCCATTGCCGCAGCCTGTAAAATAAAATGCGCCATCGTATCATTGGACTTTGAGAAAGCGTTCGATAGAGTAGATCATGCTTACCTTTTTCACACCATGCGTGCCATGAACTTTCCGCAAGGTTTTATCAACATTATTACAAATCTTCTTCAGAAGTCAACATCGACAGTTATGGTAAACGGTCAGTCCAGTAGGCCCATTGTAATGAAAAGTTCGGTGCGACAAGGGTGCCCGATGTCTATGTCACTCTTTGCAATAGCAATCGAGCCATTGCTTTTTCGCCTGAGCCACAACCTACAAGGATTCACTACACGCGGCCGTAGGATTGTCTGCAGGGCATATGCCGATGACGTTGCATTTATTGTCAAAGACAACGACGAGATAGAGAAAGCACTCCACATAATAAACAAATATGAACAAGTATCTGGTGCGAAACTGAATACAAATAAGTCTGGCATAATGAATATTGGAAGCGGATTAGGAGCTCCCATTCATGGGCCAATAAAGGAAATTGTCACCATGACATGTCTCGGGGTGGAGTATACAAGGAATATTCGGCAGACCATCGCAGTTAATTACAGAAGAATCCTCAACACCATCCGTGCTTGTATACGTCAGCATAATCTCCGTACTCTTGATGAGATACAAAGAGTGGCTCTCGTCAACATCTATTTGTCCTCTAAATTAAATTACGTGGCGCAAGCCCTGCCAATGCCGAGGGAAGTGGCGAACAGGATTTTGGCTGCTTTTGGCCACTTCGTCAGCCGCGGCCACATCTTCAAAGTAAAGTACCAAACATTGACTCTATCGATTGAGAACGGAGGATTGAATCTCACAGACGTGTACAATAAAGCACAAGCATTGTACGTCTGTAAAACATATAAACTGTGGAAGCGGTCAGTCGACAGTGTCACCGCATTCTTGTTAAATGAAATAGCGCCGGCCAGCCAGGACGCCCCAATAGACGTTCACCACATCCCAAATGAACTTTACCACCTAAAACATTTCTTCGTAGAATATAGCTACATTGGACTGGGAACACCCGAGAAAGATGTCATCAAAGTCAAGAAAATATACCAAAACTTAATGAACTTTCAGACCAAGAACATCATAGAACAAAAATACGTCGGTCACTCTTGGCAAGATATCTGGAGGAACATACACCACCCGTATTTACCAACAAAAGTGCGGTCATTGTGGTACTACTTTGTGAATAGGAAATTTCCAACGAACTCCAGACTACATTCCATTCACCTGGCTGATTCCCCGTTGTGTACCACTTGCAACCTGATTGATACAGATGAACATCAATTTGCATGTGGAAATGCGAATAATATATGGTTGTCAATTAGAAAAAAATTAGCAACTATGCAGAGAAAACCGCCGTATTTGATAACGCCAGCGTGCCTTTTATACCCGGAAGATGAGCTATACCCCACCTCGAAGAAAAACGCCGTCAACTGGTTGAAGGGACACGCGGTATTTTACCTGCTGTCCAGTAAAGAAAGGAGCGAAGGAGATTTTTGGACGTACATTTCCGACCAGCATCACAAGCTACTACGCATGAATAATTATTATGATACATACGCCAACTTCCTCAGAAGAACAGTCATGTGAACTCCATTTTCGATGATGCTATTTCAGAACATGAAGAAACGAGAGACAATTTGATCTTTGGAAAACAAATACGATCAAGTGACGAACATCACTATCTGGTTTAGACTTGGATTTTTTTTTCTAAAATGCCAAGGAACTTGTAATTAATTTTAATTTGCTTTATTACTTTTAAATGTCAGTTGAAAATTATGTACTACTGTGGAATGTTATGACTAATAAAATATTGTAACTTAAAGGGAAAAAAAAAGATGGTAGAGCACTTGCCCGCGAAAGGCAAAGGTCCCGAGTTCGAGTCTCGGTCGGGTACACAGTTTTAATCTGCCAGGAAGTTTCATATCAGCGCACACTCCGCTGCAGAGTGAAAATCTCATTCCGGTACATTATTATTTGACATTTGACTTTGTGCCTGCCAGTTATGGTTACCCTTTCCTTCATCTCTCCTTTTACGGTTCTGCTGTTCATTGCCGTTTTTACTCGCTGAGTAAGTAGATCATGAATATTGGTTTCCTTCCGCATGGTTAGGATGCCAATTACTGTCACTCGGATGCTGGTTATGCCTCGCCTGCCCTTTTTTTGTTCGCTTCACCATTTGAAGAGTCACTATTTTTCGCGAACCTGTTCTTTCTAGGGCTGCTTCTATTCGACTGTCGTGATTTATTGTTGGTTTGGTTACTCCCCGCATTCCCATATTCATTTTGACGTGCACCTTCTTGGATTAAATCCAAGGAATCTAGTGTTGGCATAAATTGTTCAAAGTCCGTCTCTGGAGCATGCACGAGTTTTCCTCGAATGGCAATGGGTAGTTCTCGCTTAAAATTCTCAATACATCTCTTGCCAACATCGATTCGTCCCAATAGCGCGTCTTATTAAGATACTTCTCAAAATACTTTCTTAAATTCCCCTGGCGGGGGTTGAATAGTTCTGGGGTTGTAGACTTGTTTTCTTAAACATTCTTGTACAGATCGGAACCAGAACCGCGCAAAATTTTTTTAAAAAAATCAGTAAACGATGCTCACTCTTCGACCGTTTCTACTGCGCACAGCGTTGCATCTTCTGTTATAAAGGATGTGACAAAATGAATCTTTTGCCTCTCTGTCCATGAGAGAGCCAAAATGTATTTAAAACTTTTTTTAAAGATGACAGGATGCACAGAATTTTTCTCATCTTTATATATCTGAAACTGCCTGTGCTCTATCACCAATTCCTCAAGTTTTACTTGGCCAAGGGTTGATAATACGCCTGAATCCGAGGCCCAAGGGCGGGTCGACCTGCAACCGGCCCACAGCTTCAGAGATACGCTCGTCAAAGCGTTGGTCCAAGTTTAGCGTGAGGTCATCAACCGTCCGGCTGATGACCTTTACTTGTCCTTCGAGCACGACCTGGGTATTGTCAAGCTTATTTACTCTATCGTCAAGCTCACTGATTTGTTTCGGAACACCTTCGTTTTGTTCTACAGGTTTGGAAACTTGTTGTTTTATCGCATCCAACTCTTGCGACAGATGTGAGATGATAGCCTTATCTCGTTCTTCTAAAAGGTCCCTTAATTTCTGAACAAGAAGGGCATCACGCTCTTTGTTCCACTAAGTTTTGGGTGTGCAGCCACAATAATTCTCCTTCTTCTTCTAATATTTCGGCCGTTAGTGGAACAAAGAGCGTGATGCCCTTCTTGTTCAGAAATTAAGGGACCTTTTAGAAGAACGAGATAAGGCTATCATCTCACATCAGACATATTCCGAAAATCAGGAGTTTACAAAATTCCATTTGAATGTGGCCTTTCTTACATTGGAAGTCGTCCATGAAGCAGTTTTTTCACAACGTTAAAATATGTTCCGCATACACAAAATGTATATTTCCATCTAAGTTTTAGTTTGAGATTCTGAGTTTAACCTAAACTAAATACAGCTATATATCTGTTTTCACATCCGTTCGGATATGTTTATGTAAGTGGTTCGAGTTGCACGCTTTGGTTCAAATGGTTCAAATGGGTCTGAGCACTATGGGACTAAACTTTTGAGGTCATCAGTCCCCTAGAACTTAGAACTACTTAAACCTAACTAACCTAAGGACATCACACACATCCATGCAGGATTCGAACCTGCGACTGTAGCGACCCCGTGGTTCCAGACTATAGCGCCTAGAACCACACGGCCACTCCAGCCAGCTGCACGCTTTGAGCTCCAGTTGTGGTGCTGCTGTATGTACCTCCACAACTGGTATATTTCTGTAAATCGGTGGTTCGAGCGCCACGTTTTGGGCGCCATTGTGTTGGTTCTTTATGTATCATTATCTATAAGTTATGAAAAATTGGAGTTGGTGTTATTCTGGCTGCTTCACAACTGGAAAATTATTTATGTCAGTGACTCAATTGTGGTACTTCTCGCAGTTAGTTTGCCCGAAGCAATGTTTTTATTTTAAAAGACACTATCAACACGGTTACTGGCAATTTGCGTTACGCAAGAATCGAAAGGTTTTATCGATTTCACTCTACTTAAATTTGATACAATACTGATAAATCGCGAGAATTCTTCTACATTTATTTTTATTTGTCAAAAATAGCAAGAATTAAGATATGTATTACGACTCTGGGCCGTTATCATTTAGAACAATGGCACTGACTTCTGCACCAATGTTCCGCTATAAAATTTGCATAAAAACATTGATGTTACCATTAATGAATATATAAGTTCGTACATATAAAATTTTACAATAGTTTTAAGTAATATTGGATAATATTTAGGCTAAATATTACATGGAACTTACACGTTTTCATATCTCGTTACGAAATGGCTTCTTACGCTACCAAGAAACAAAAGGGAAGACACAGCAATCCTTTTGCAAAAGGAACAGAGGTTGCAATTATATTAGCAGATCATATTAATTGATTACAGTCTTTGTTATTTTTCAGCGATATTATTTATCTGTTGAGGTCAGTTTTATTATATTTGCGAAGTTATTGAATGTCATTTTTATCACGTTATGTGGCATACCGCCACAATAGCTTGAAGGTGGTTCGATGAAGCCACTTTCAGGCACTAAATTTTGAATTGCAGAGTAAACATGTAAATGTACATATAGATGTATAAGCTTCTGTGACATCACAGTGAGCAAAAGATTGAAATGATAGTTGCAGTTAATAGGAAATGGCTAAGAACGTATCACTGAATCATCGTAAATATGAGAGTGATGCAGTCTTAAAAAAGGAAATACTTCAATTACAGTACAAAATGACATACTACAAGCCATATTTACGTTAATGTCCCTGTAAGGCCGATATCTTCTCCACAAATTTCGTTATGACAATGTGTTACAGAGAGAAACTGATTATTTAAATCCCACGTTTCTTGCGATATCTTGAGTCTTAAAGTTTTGTGTATGATACTTTAAAAACTAAAGAAATATTAAAATGTATGAGCGTTCTTCGTATATATTCTCAGTTTTGCTTGTTATATAATGTCACTCGTTGGACAATGCTTTTGCGGATGCATTATGGATCTACACAAAAAAATTAACGGTATAAATACTTCAAAGATACGGTTTCAATTTTCTTTGAAAATTGGAAATACATAAAATGGAATAATTATTACTTGGAGCAAATGTCATACATTTTATTTAAAAATGAATTTTAGCAGAACTAAGCTAAATGGATTTGCAGTATTATGGAACTACTAATATTACAATTATGTAATTATACAATATTTTGATAAATGCCATAAAGTAAAATATCGATTGTAGTCAATATGTTGATAAAAATATTAGAATTTGTACTGAAGGATATGAATTACATCTGACCCTGATCACCGATATTCTTGGTTGAATAGAAAAAAATGTGTATTATGTTAAGAATGGTCAGAATATAGATTTTTAAAACATGATTTTGTACATGTACCACTACTACTTTATGCGCTGATCTTTCCAGGGTGATTCAGGTGGTCCGTTGCTCTATGAGGGAAAGATTGTGGGGATTGCATGTGGCGAGCCTCCCTACCCTTCGGTCTACACACGTGTCTCTAGCTACGTGGACTGGATCACTGAGAAGACTAATGCATCGCTGGTGTATTGATAGCACCGTTGGATCTGTATTTGCTACAGTTATTAAATATTGTTAAAAGTTAATATTGTGTTATTATAGTATGTTATTTATGTCAATGTCTGTCTAAAAGTCACAATAAAATTTCATCATAAGTTTCTTAGCGGCAATCTAGTGCTCACTGTTTGACACTGTGTCTGGCTTAATTTCTTTCCTAAACCAAATCCTCTCATTATAATATTTGTATCATCTTAAGCTTTACCACTGAATCAACAGTTTGTTTTGCTGTTGGGTACCCAGAAGTTGGGTACGAAACACGATGTTCCGATTCTGACCCTTGCCGTTATCATCAGCTCATACATGTACAATGAGCGTGTTTGCTGCATCACACCTCCCCACTTCTTCCCTAACTACCCGGCCGCAATCCATGTCGGGTGGAGTGAATGAAAGGGGAGGTGGAGCGGGGGGAGCAGAGAAGCGATTGCTGAATGCTTAGCGCGTCTAAGATATCCCATGGATCAGTGCTTCTGCAGTCAAATTTGGTAAAGAAATTCACTTTCCTCTGACTTTGTGACTTCAGTTCATTGAGCACTGAGAGTGAAGCCATTGGCCCTATTGATCAGGCCGCCAGGCACTCGTATTTCAACAGCCTCCTTTAAATCACAGTCCAAAAATGACATGTCTTTCTTAGCACTTCCATTTGTTCATATTTCATTGATTCCTCTGTAGTTCTAGAGCGCTTCGCAACCACAGATTTTGTTGCTTGCTTGGGTTCGGTGTGTCTCCTGTGTTTCTGACACCTTTTTTTGATCGTCCGCACAGTCTGGCTATACGCCTTACCGTATTTTTGTAGAATACAGTAAACATATGGTTAGCAGAGCCCCAAGTAATCATTCATCCAACCTAATATTGCACCATCTTACGGAACTGCACAGAAAACGCAGTTAATGTTACTGTTAGGAAAGATTCTGATGATTTTCAGAGACACTTCGCTGTCGTACGCCAAAGACTTCAGTCTATACCTCGAACTACAAGAACAAGCTGAAAAATAGGTCTGAAAATCTCCATTGAAAAGACAAAGACAAAAATAAAAAAAACACCAAAACATTTTAAAATGAGAGAACAAAAAATAGAGATGTCCAAGGACTCAAATATCTTGGAGAATGTATCGTCTGGAATGCCCACGAGGAAAAAGAAATGGTATCTAGAAGAAGTAAAGTTGCAATGGGCTTTCAACTCACCAAAAAGACATATAACAAAAAGTTCCTCTCATGGAAAGCAAAAATAAGACAGTACAACACAGTAATCAAACCGGAACACCTGTATGCAATCGAAACATTGTCCATCACCAACCACGGCCCAGCTGAAAGGTTGGAGATCATAAAACGGAACATAGTAAGAAAAATTCTTGGTGCCAGACTCCACAACAACAAATTAATTGGCATGAAAATGAAACCCTTCGCCAAAATACCGAAACACACTCAGATACAATGAAGTAAAAAAGAATTATTTTCATGGACACATCCTCAGAATGAAACGAAAAAAATTAATAAAGAAACTCCTGCAACTCAATAAATTAACAAAAAATCTTCTTCAACATACAAAACCAACCAATTTGGTTTGCAGGTATGGAGACGGACCTAGAGAACTCCACAGAAAATATGCACATAGATAAAACTGGAAAAAGACAAACACGAGCGAGAGAGGTTTCAAGTCAAAATGAAAACCAAACGAACAATCAAAATCACTGAAGAAAAAGGGAAAGCAAGATCACAAGGAGTGAAACAATACTTGACTATTAGAAAGGCACAGAACGTTAAAAAATTGAGTGATTTCATGTGCCACAAAGTACGGTAAAACGAAAGAAGAAGAAGATACTAATATTGATAACGGTGCGGCAGGTATCTTGTAAACAACTAACCATCAGTCACTTTATTATTGTGATACAATAATAGATTGTATCTTTATGTACTTCTGACACAAAATAAATTAATAAATTATGACAAAAATATACTTGATAGGAAAGTATGGGGACTGAATGTAGTCTACTACGCCCCAACTGCAAAATATGAAATACTTCTGTGGAAAATTAAGTATCTTTAGATGTAGCGAAAAGCAGTGAGAATCAGTAGAACAATCATTTTGGAAAACCAAACAAGCAGCTCACACCCTCACGTACATACACACGCATACATATACAAACATACTTAAAAATAAACAGATTTTTGATTTTTCTGTGGGAGAACGGACAACATTGTCCCAGAAAGAAACCAAAATTATTGTAATCCCTCAGTCGAAACACGTTTTCTGGAAACTTTTCCCTTGTCATCACGCGAACGCCTGAACCGGACATTCCCTTCCAGAGATGATGAGTCTGGATTCTCTCCGGCCCACTCCCAGCCTTTTGGAATATTTGGCTGACAAGGACGAAGTCTTACAACAGCCTGCCCTGTTCTCACGAATTGGGAATGCAAAAGGTAAAAAAAAGTATGAAAATGCACGTACGTAACAGATTATGATCTGAATTAGATTGTCTGACCCAGACCTGAATGAATATGTGTAGTCCAGACAATGAACGAGAGAAGCACACGGTTGAATGAATTGAGCGAAAGTTTCATTATATTATCTTTCGTTACTGCAAAGGAGAATCCATAAAGCAAATAGCAAATTGGGGGGGGGGGGGTGAGGGGATTGGCGGGGGAGGTGGCAGCTTATTCTTTTAAAGAATAACATTTCCTGTCAATCTGGGAAAAACTTGTTTCATGAAATTTCGGGCTTGCAGCCGCATAAATTTATGCGCCCCGAAATATGAAGATCGTAAAAACTTGCTCAACTACTAGAAAGAGGACTATATCACGAGGTTACATTCTGCACTAACATATAAGGAATTTTATTTACGACATATGTTCAAAATACATCCTATCACTTTCTTGTTTGTAAGTTTTTGAACTGCTCTTAAGATAACAAAGTTGTTGGGCAAAAATACATTAGAATACTTTGTCGGCGATAACAGTAAGGAATTGACGTCAGCAGTAACCTTAATTAAAGTTGTTGTCAGATTCAATCACTTTCGTGTGGTTCATAAAAGGTAAGTGAATTTTATCATGTTGGAATTTAAGTCTGATATCAGCCAGTGAATAGCATGATTACAATGTTCTTCAGTGTGTAGTGATTCTGCATAACAACTCGGATTCAGGGCCTGGATGAAATCAGAAATCATCATTGTAAGATTGTCGTTTCGATTAACAGTGAAGACGTGCAGATTACATGTTGCGTGCCCTAATAGCAAGCACGGAAAACGTGATTATGATGCTAATATTTCTTTAGATATCTATAATGAATGAATGTCATGGATACGATCTATGGACAGTTTTTGAAAAAATTGGAAAACTATAATTGAAATTCTTGTTGTAATTTCTATCACACTGACGGAAAAAAATCTCAACACCAAGAAGGAGTTTTGTGAGATAAACGATAGTTGGTAGGATTGGTTCCAAAGCTATTCAAATTTCGCAGTAGTTGCATTAGAGTCGCACTAGTAGCGCCACTATGAGGATTCAAATCAGGTTTGCTTTAAATACACGCTGTAACTTTCGTGAACGTTAGTTACCTTTGAGATTGGACGTCGTGAGTTAATGTTGGTAAAGAACGTCATCCAAGGTGACAAAGACGCTTTTGTCATCACCTCACTGAGTTTGAACGTGGTTGTGTAATAGAGCTATGAGAAGCTGAATGTTCCTTCTGCGATACTGCAGAACGACTTGCCAAGAATGTAGCCACTGCACACTATTGCTGGTAGCGGTAGTCAAGACAGTACACGGTCGCAACAAGATCGGGCTCCAGACGGCATGTAGCACTACCGAGAGGCAAGACCAGCGTTTTCGGTGCATGACTCTGGTGCACCGTACTGCACCTGCAGCAGCAATTTTATCAGTAGTCGGCACCACAGTGACACAAAGAACTGTTGTAGATCGGTTACTTGAAGAACAGCCCCGAGCCAGACGCCCTGTAGCGTGCGTGTGTTCCACTGACTTATCGATATAAGTGTCCAAGGAATAGAAAAGCAACTGGAATCACTCAACAGAGGAAAGTCCACTGGACCTGACGGGATACCAATTCGATTCTACACAGAGTACGCGAAAGAACTTGCCCCCCTTCTAACAGCCGTGTACCGCAAGTCTCTAGAGGAACGGAAGGTTCCAAATGATTGGAAAAGAGCACAGGTAGTCCCAGTCTTCAAGAAGGGTCGTCGAGCAGATGCGCAAAACTATAGACCTATATCTCTGACGTCGATCTGTTGTAGAATTTTAGAAGATGTTTTTTGCTCGAGTATCATGTCGTTTTTGGAAACTCAGAATCTACAATATAGGAATCAACATGGATTCCGGTAACAGCGATCGTGTGAGACCCAACTCGCTTTATTTGTTCATGAGACCCAGAAAATATTGGATACAGGCTCCCAGGTAGATGCTATTTTTCTTGACTTCCGGAAGGCGTTCGATACAGTTCCGCACTGTTGCCTGATAAACAAAGTAAGAGCCTACGGAATATCAGACCAGCTGTCTGGCTGGATTGAAGAGTTTTTAGCAAACAGAACACAGCATGTTGTTCTCAATGGAGAGACGTCTACAGACGTTAAAGTAACCTCTGGCGTGCCACAGGGGAGTGTTATGGGACCATTGCTTTTGACAATATATATAAATGACCTAGTAGATAGTATCGGAAGTTCCATGCGGCTTTTCGCGGATGATGCTGTAGTATACAGAGAAGTTGCAGCATTAGAAAATTGTAGCGAAATGCAGGAAGATCTGCCGCGGATAGGCACTTGGTGCAGGGAGTGGCAACTGACCCTTAGCATAGACAAATGTAATGTATTGCGAATACATAGAAAGAAGGATCCTTTATTGTATGGTTATATGATAGCGGAACAAACACTGGTAGCAGTTACTTCTGTAAAATATCTGGGAGTATGCGTGCGGAACGATTTTAAGTGGAATGATCATATAAAATTAATTGTTGGTAAGGCGGGTACCAGGTTGAGATTCATTGGGAGAGTCCTTAGAAAATGTAGTCCATCAACAAAGGAGGTGGCTTACAAAACACTCGTTCGACCTATACTTGAGTATTGCTCATCTGTGTGGGATCCGTACCAGGTCGGGTTGACAGAGGAGATAGAGAAGATCCAAAGAAGAGCGTCGCGTTTCGTCACAGTGTTATTTGGTAAGCGTGATACCGTTACGGAGATGTTTAGCAAACTCATGCGGCAGACTCTGCAAGAGAGGCGCTCTGCATCGCGGTGTAGCTTGCTGTCGAGTTTTCGAGAGGGTGCGTATCTGGATGAGGTATCGAATATATTGGTTCCGCCTACTTATACCTCCCGAGGAGATCACGAATGTAAAATTAGAGAGATTCGAGCGCGCACAGAGGCTTTCAGACAGTCGTTCTTCCCGCGAACCATACGCGACTGGAACAGGAAAGGGAGGTAATGACAGTGGCACGTAAAGTGCCCTCCGCCACACACCGTTGGGTGGCTTTCGGAGTATAAATGTAGATGTAGATGTAGATGTAGACACCAAAACATAGCCATTTGCGACTTCAGTGGTGTCAAGAGAGAGCTCACTGGAGGCCATGGTGGAGATCCGTCGTGTTTTGTGATGGAAGCTGGTTCTACCCCTGTGGCAGTGATGGCCGTGTGTTGGTTACAAGGAGGCCAGTTGAGGGCCTGCAACCAACACGTCTATATGGACCTACAACTGGAGTTGTGGTCTGGGGAGAGGCTTTCGTATGAGAGCAGGATCACTCTCGTGGTTATCACTCTGGTGATTCGACCTGTCATGCTGCCATCAAGAACAGCATTCCAGGGGTTATTTTCTAACAGGATAATGCTTGCCCACATACCTCTATTTTAACCCAACATGCTCTACAGACTGTCGACGTCTACAACCAGCATTAACCGTCCCTGTACTGACCCATCAAGTGCTCCAGGCATGGAAATCTATCCCGCAGACTGACATCCGACACCTGTACAACACAATGTATGCACGTTTACACGATTACATTAAACATTATGGTTGTTACAGCGGTTATAAATGTACCAGCATTTCACATTTGCAGTGGCATATCTCACGCTTACATTTGTAAGTAGGCTGTTTATGTTTTCTTATTGGCAACGTTACGTAGCGCTCTGTATGAAAATCACTGGCTGTGCTGTGTGCAGTCTGTGGCTAGTTTGCATTGTTGTCTGCCATTGTAGTGTTGGGCAGCGGCAGCTGGATGTGAACAGCGCGTAGCGTTGCGCAGTTGGAGGTGAGCCGCCAGCAGTGGTGGATGTGGGGAGAGAGATGGCGGAGTTTTGAAATTTGTAAGACTGGATGTCATTATGACTATTAAGGTAAATACATTGTTTGTTCTCTATTAAAATCTTTCATTTGCTAACTATGCCTATCAGTAGTCAGTGCCTTCCGTAGTTTGAATCTTTTATTTAGCTGGCAGTAGTGGCGCTCGCTGTATTGCAGTAGTTCGAGTAACGAAGATTTTTGTGAGGTAAGTGATTTGTGAAAGGTATAGGTTAATGTTAGTCAGGGCCATTGTTTTGTAGGGGTTATTGAAACTCAGATTGCGTTGCGCTAAAAATATTGTGTGTCAGTTTAAGCACAGTCTTGTATAATTGTTCTAAGGTGACGTTTCATACATTAACCTGTGGTCTTGCAATGTTAATCACTTAAATATGATACCTATACAAATGTATTCCAGAAATTTCATTACTGTACGTTAATTGTTTTTGTGCTGCTATTTTTTCCTTAGTGTGTTAGTTAAATGATAGAAATTTGAAATGGAGAAACATGTTATTGGCTCTCCAAACAGCTGTGTTCCATAACGTTTTCTCTTTGCACAAGTGTTGTGTTTAAAAAGAAGCACATGAACATTTTAACGTATTCTGCAGTATGCCCAGTAATCTGCGTCTTACTGGACAGTATCATCAGTGACTCATCACTAAGAAAGAAAACATTTATTACGCAAAAGAGAACACTGAGAAAAATATATTGAGTTTAATTAGTCATCTTGGAGGTACTATTCAAAACGTTAGACATTGTATTTGTTCTTACATCTTTGAATCTATGAAAGAAGTACCTCTGATCCATCTGCCATCCATTCGCCCAACTAGATATCCACCCTGATGACGCTGCTGCCTTGTGGTGATGAAGAATAATTAGTGACGTACATGGGTCAATGTTATCACAACAAATCCCTTGACGGGACGGATGCACAGAGCTGGTAGAGTGGAATTCCAAGACATCTGAACAACGGTCTACATGAACAGCTGACAACCGAGATCAATCTGATCGCCTACTTGTTACCTCAGAATATTTTCGGTAGGTGAACAGAGCTACCCCAAAACGTAATAACCACATGGTATAACAGAGTGAAAACAAGCATAGGAAACAAGCCTTTGTGTGTCAGTGTGAAAGACAGCAGTGATCATTATTAGATAACAGTCGACAGTCACTTCAGCGCCCGTAGGAAGCCAATTTGCTGAAATGGCTCAAAAGTTGGAGTATTTAACGAATTGGCAAGGCGGTTGCATATCCTGCAGAATTTTATTAAGAGTTAAAATGACAGCGGAAGTCTATGGTTACATACGACAGCATTCAGTTTAAGCACAAGATTTTAAATGTGGTACTTCCAAGAGAACCTTCCTTCCATCCACCCTTAGTCCTACTCACAAGGGAACATCCCCATCGCACCCCCCTCAGATTTAGTTATAAGTTGGCGCAGTGGATAGGCCTTGAAAAACTGAACACAGATCGATCGAGAAAACAGGAAGACGTTGTGTGGAACTATGAAAAAATAAGCAAAATATACAAACTGGGTCGTCCATACGTAACATATGCAATATTTATGGCAATATCAGGCGAGGAGCTCCGTGGTCCCGTGGTTAGCGTGAACAGCTACGGAAGGAGAGGTCCTTGGTTCAAATCTTCCCTCGACCGAAAATTTTAACTTTTTATTTTCAGTTTATGTGAAAAACTCTTGTGTTTTCATCACTTTTTTGGAGTGATTATTACATCCACAAGAAAACCTAAATCGGGCAAGGTAGAAGAAACTTTTCACCCATTCGCCAAGTGTACTAGTTAGGTGGGTCGACAACATATTCCTGTCATGTGACGCACATGCTGTCACCAGTGTCGTATACAAAATATCAGACGTGTTTTCCTGTGGAGGAATCGGTTGACCTATGACCTTGCGATCAAATGTTTTCGGTTCCCATTGGAGAGGCACGTCCTTTCGTCAACTAATCACACGGTTTTGCGGTGCGGTCGCAAAACACAGACACTAAACTTATTACAGTGAACAGAGACGTCAATGAACGAACGGACAGATCATAACTTTGCGAAAATAAAGAAAGCAAAATTTTCAGTGGAGGGCAGATTTGAACCAAGGACCTCTCGTTCCGCAGCTGTTCACGCTAACCACTTTTTTTTTTTTTTTTTTTTTTTTTTTTTTCTGGACCACGGCGCTCCTAGCTTCACACGTCCCTTAATATTACCTATCTTACGCATGGACGACCCAGTTTGTATATTTTGCTTATTTTTTCATAGTTCCACACAACTTCCTGTTTTCTCGATTGATCTGTGTTCAGTTTTTCAAGGCCTATCTATTGTGCCAACTTATAACTAAATCTGAGGGGGGTGCGATGGGGATGTTCCCTTGTCAGTGGTGGCTCGTGCAAAATAATACGAGTGTGCTACAATGTGGTGACATATAGCCTTTTGACTTACAGGGGTAGTAATCGTAACTAAATGGAATCCATTAATGTTAACAATTAAATGTATTTAAATTTTATAAATAATAGTTTAACATTCAAGAAAAAATTAACTGAAAAGAATGTTGGTAATATTGGGAATCAAAACTGAGCCGACGAATTTCCAGTCTTTGCGTCAGATCTCTCGTCCAAGGTGCCGAAACGACAACGGCTCTGCAAGAATCGCTCATATCCTGAGCTTACTCAATAAGCTACACGTAGTTTCAAAGATAAATACTCTTTATCTATACAAACGATTTAGGAGACAACCTGAGCAGTCATCTCAGGTTGTTTGCAGATGATGCTGCCACTTATCGACTAGTAGAGTCATCAGAAGATTAAAACAAACTGCAAAACGACTAAGAAAAGATATCTATATGGTGCGAAAATTGGTAATTGACCCTAAATAACGAAACGTGTGAGGTCATCCACATGAGTGCTAAAAGGAATCCGTCAAACTTCGGTTACACGAGAAATCAGTCAAACCTAAAGGCCGTAAATGCAACTAAATTCCCAGAAATCACAAGTACGAACGCCTTAAATTGGAAAGAACACATAGAAAATGTTGTGGGAGGGGCAAACGAAAGACTCCGTTTTACTGGCAGAACACATAGAAAATGTAACAGATCTGCTAAGGCGACTGCCTACATTACGCTTGTCAGCTCTGATTTGGAGAATTGCTGCGCCGTCTGGGATCCTTACCAGATAGAATTAACGGAGTACACCGAGAAAGTTAAAAGAAGGGCGGCACGTTTTCTATTGTTGCGAAATAGGGGAGAGTGTCACTGACGTGATACAGGATCTGGGCTGGACATTATTAAAACAAATGCGTTTTCCGTTGCGGTGGACTCTTCTCACGGAATTCCAGTCACCAACCTTCTCCTCCGAATGCGAGAATATTTTGTCGACGCCGACCTACAAAGGAGAAACGATTATCGTAATAAAATATGGAGAAATCAGAGCTCGCAAGGAAAGATATAGATGTTTGTTTCATCCGCGCACTGCGCGAGATTGTAATAATAGACGGTTCGGTGAAGCCTCTGCCAGGCATTTAAATGTGATTTTCAGAGTTTCCGTGTAGATGTAAATGTAGAACTGATGCTGTGAGTAACGTAACACTCATAGTTCAAGAAGGGATGACGTAACATCAGAGCCTGCACCTGCGTTCATTGTCTGAGTCGATCGTAGTGCGGTAGGCCACCATTTCAGCACTCCACACTAATTTCTAGTTGGTACAGAGAAAGCGCCATAAAATATGTTTTCATCCATTTCATTTACCTGCCATCACTTGTATGAAGAGAAATCACATAGTTTTAGTGTGCTTTCCAGTTAGTACGCGAAGAGAAGTGGCATAAGGTTGTAAGTAGGCTGTTTAGGTTCTTATATTGGTAACGCCGCCGCCACGTAGCGCTCTCTGTATGAAAATCACTGGCTGTGCTGTGTGCAGTCTGTGGCTAGTTTGCATTGTTGTCTGCCATTGTAGTGTTGGGCAGCGGCAGCTGGATGTGAACAGCGCGTAGCGTTGCGCAGTTGGAGGTGAGCCACCAGCAGTGGTGGATGTGGGGAGAGAAATGGCGGAGTTTTGATATTTGTAAGAATGGATGTTATGAACTGCTATAGATATTATGACTATTAAGGTAAATACAATGTTTGTTCTCTATTAAAATCTTTAATTTGCTAACTATGCCTATCAGTAGTTAGTGCCTTCAGTAGTTTGAATTTTTTATTTAGCTGGCAGTAGTGGCGCTCGCCGTATTGCAGTAGTTCGAGTAACAAAGATTTTTGTGAGGTAAGTGATTTGTGAAAGGTATAGGTTAATATTAGTCAGGGCCATTCTCTTGTAGGGATTTTTTGAAAGTCAGATTGCGTTGCGCTAAAAAATATTATGTGTCAGTTTAAGCACAGTCCTGTATAAATTTTCAAAGGGGACGTTTCATATGGCGACCCTGCCAGGATTCGAACCTGGAATCTTGGACTGTGAGAAAATTTTAGCTTTTGACCAACATTGTATTAATAAGTGTGTGCATTTGATATCTTTGTTATTGTAATTATGAAAAATGTTATCAAATCATTATTGGCCACTGCCCAAAACAATTTGTAAAATTTTTTGTGGGGGCATGAGGGCTATGTAAGTAGGCTGTTTAGGTTCTTATATTGGTAACGCCGCCACCACGTAGCGCTCTCTGTATGAAAATCGCTGGCTGTGCTGTGTGCAGTCTGTGGCTAGTTTGCATTGTTGTCTGCCATTGTAGTGTTGGGCAGCGGCAGCTGGATGTGAACAGCGCGTAGCGTTGCGCAGTTGGAGGTGAGCCACCAGCAGTGGTGGATGTGGGGAGAGAAATGGCGGAGTTTTGATATTTGTAAGAATGGATGTTATGAACTGCTATATATATTATGACTATTAAGGTAAATACAATGTTTGTTCTCTATTAAAATCTTTAATTTGCTAACTATGCCTATCAGTAGTTAGTGCCTTCAGTAGTTTGAATCTTTTATTTAGCTGGCAGTAGTGGCGCTCGCCGTATTGCAGTAGTTCGAGTAACAAAGATTTTTGTGAGGTAAGTGATTTGTGAAAGGTATAGGTTAATGTTAGTCAGGGCCATTATTTTGTAGGGATTTTTGAAAGTCAGATTGCGTTGCGCTAAAAAATGTTGTGTGTCAGTTTAAGCACAGTCCTGTATAAATTTTCAAAGGGGACGTTTCAAGGTCAGTGCGTATTTTCAGTGTGCTGTAACACATTAGCACACGATAACCGGCCGCCACTGGTCCCGAATAATTAAAATGGTCGACCTCAGTGAGTCTAAGACCACATGCGGCCACCAAAATTTCACTTCCACAGGAGCGCGTGTCAGAAACCTCGTACTCCTTACCTAATGTCTTGCAGCTGTGGTCCTATACTGCGCCCGTGACTGCTACCTAGCAGCAGAATCTTCTTCCTCTTGATGTCACTACCTAACTAAGGCTTCCTAACAATTTGGGTGTCTGTTGCATCTTTCCTGCTTCTACAACTACTGGAAGCTCCTCACCATACGACTCTGACAGCTGGATAAACCTATTCGCAGCTTTCAATATGAAATTAGCGAAGCGCATTTTATTCCTAAGGACTTTAGTGTCAACTGCCAACTGCCAGTTCCAAACAGTCCATCCTCTCCTTCCGTAACCTCTCAAGTTCTGTCTAGCATCCTGTAACTGTGCCTCAAGACACTTATTCCCACCTCCTTTCCACTATTAGCCCATTCCTACAACGTATACAGGAGCACCACAAGATTGCCTCTGTAGACTCGGCACCAGCTTCTCTGCTACATTCAGTGTGCTAGTCAAGAAACTCATAATGCAGCCCACAAATAACTAACTTACGACGATTAGCACTCATGGTTCAAAGCTTATAATAAATTTAAACAAATATAGTGTAGCAACAGGGAACTGAACACCCAAAAAGCAGACCATGAAACACCTGCAAATTAAAAAAAAAAAACTGTGACAGGATCAAATGCAAACATGAGCATAAGATGTCCCAACCATCTATAAACAAAACACTAATTCAGAAAAGAAAGACCTTCTGACAGTGAACTGAACTGAAAGAAACAACTAAACAATTCAAACAGTACTTCTGCACTGACGGTCCGAACTAGCAGTTACTCTGTGAAATGAAGAGATTGGAGGAAGAGAGAAAACGATACGAAGCCCTTCAACCTGGCTGAAGTAAGTTTATGTGTAAAAATTCAGTGGTTTGAGAATGAGATGTGTATTTCAAGCGGCATTGCCACTTGATTCCCCTAAAAAGTGTGTGTCCATTATCCGCTTTTGGTTTTCTGCTTCGACAGACACTGCCTCGTCTTAAATAAACGATCAACCTTTGGAGACGACTTCTCGACGTATTGCTTTGGAACGTCTGTTCCACATTCTTCAACCGGTAGATGTTTGATGGTCAACGTGACATTCCTGCAGCACCAGCGGTTGGCGTTCTCAAGGTATTATCCTCCGTACCCAGTCTTGGACTGTGCCGTCTATCGATAACAGCTAAAACACAGACAAGTGTTACGTGGATGGTGCGCTGTATCTCAGGAAAACATGGAAAGGGGAATCGCAGACTGTCTGTGCAAATGAATGATCTGATAACAAAGAAAACGATGAAGGCAGTTTCCGACCCATGGACATTGATATGTTACCTCATGATGAAAACTTAATTGTTAGCGAATGTAATTAGGCGGTATGTTGATTGACGGGAATTTTGTTACGCGCTTGTAACAACCATTTAACGGTGATAAGGCCCCTACTGCTGCAGAATCGTCATAAGCTGGTATCTAGCTGGGATGATAGTCGTTACAAAAGACGCTGTATGTGTGGTGTACGCGCATTAAGGACACCATGCCGCAGACAGCGTTGCTTCTGTTGCGTCCGTGCGGTGCCCTCCAGGTGAGAACTGCATCTGTTTACATGCATATCCACACTGTGAGATGCTCTCTGATTGTGAGTGTTAGGGAATCGTTTCTTTATTCTACCACTCATTATAATTCCTATGAATTACGCATGGGGCATGAAGAATCAGGCGCCATATTTGTAAGGAGTGTCCGAACTAGCTGATGTGTGATGTTAATTTTTATTTCTTTCCGCTTGCTCTATATCTGTTTCGGCTGAACTGCCATTATCGAGTGAGACATATATTGTATAGATCGACTGACTTACATATAATATCAATGGCAATTGTATTTTGACTGTCGTTCAATATTTGTTTAATTACGGTAGTAATGAGATTTTCACTCTGCAGCGGAGTGTGCGTTGATATGAAATTCCTGGCAGATTAAAACTGTGTGCTTGACCGAGACTCGAACTCGGGACCTTTGCCTTTCTCGGGCAAGTTCTCTACCAACTGAGCTACCAAAGCACGACTCACGACCTGCCCTCACAGTTTCAATTCTGCCAGTACCTTGTCTCTTACCTTCCGAACTTCACAGAAGCTCTTCTGCGAATCTCGCAGAACTAGCACTCCTGGAAGAAAGGATATTGCGGAGACATGGCTCAGCCACAGCCTGGAGGATGTTTCCAGAATGAGATTTTCACTCTGCAGCGGAGTGTGAACTGATATGAAACTTCCTGGCAGATTAAAACTGTGTGCCCGACCGAGACTCGGGAGTTCGAGTCTCGGTCCGGCACACAGTTTTAATCTGACAGGAAGTTTCAAGGTAGTAATTAATTTGTTATGAGGCTAATTTAAAAGTTTTGGAGCTACGATGTCATAAAAAATTAATTTATATCTTAAGTCAACAAATATAGAACGACAGTCAAACTACTGTTGCCAACGATTCTATATGTATGTCAGTCCACCTTGACAGTACATGAGTCACTTGATAATGGTTGCTTAGCTGAAATAGATGCATAGTGAAACTGAAAGAAATAAAAATTAACGTCAGACAGCAGCGCCTTGCTGACACATTACGCTACAGGTCTTACACTGAGGCGACAAACTTCATGGGACACCTCCCAATATCGTGTCGGACCTCCTTTTGACTGGCGAAATGCAGCGACTCGAAGTGGCGTGGACTCAACAAATCGCTGGAAGTTCCTGTAGACGTATTGAGCCATGCTGCTTCCATAGCCGTTCATAACTGCGAAAGTTTTGCCGGTGCAGGATCTTGTGAAGTAAACGATCTCTCCATTATGTCCCAGAAATGGTCGATGGCGTTTATGTCGGACGATCTGGATGGCCAAACTATTTGCTCGAACTGTTTAGAATGTTCTTCAAACTAGTCGAGAACATTTGCGGCCCGCTGACATCTACGGGAACATGAAGTCCATGAATAGCTGCAAATGGTTTCGAAGTAGCTGAAAACAACCGTTTCCAGTCAATGACCAGTTCAGTTGGAGCAGAGTACCCAGACCATTCATAACCCACCCCATTATGGCGTCACCACGAGCTCTCACAGGGCCTTCTTGAGAACTTGGGTCTATGGTTTCATGGGGTCTGAGCCTCATTCGAACCCTACCTTACCAAAAGAAATGGAGACTCATCTGACTAGACCACAGTTTTTCAGTCGCCTAGGGCCAACTATTTTTGTTTCGCGCCCAAGAGAGGCGCTATAGCGATGTTGTGCTGTTGGCAAAGACACTCTCGTCTGTCGTCTGCTGCCACTTAGCCCGTTAAACAAAAATTCCGTAGCAGTGCCCTGACGGAAATGTTGATCGTATGCCCCACATTAATTTATGCGGTTATTTCACACAGTGTTGCTTGTCTGTTAGCACTGGCAGCTCTATGCAAGCGCCGCTGCTCTCGGTTGTTAAGTGAAGGCCTTCGGTCACAGGGCTGTTCCCGATGAGGTAATGCTTGAAATTTGGTTTTCACGGCACACTATTGACAATGTGGATCTCGGAATATTGAGTTCCCTAACGATTTCTGAAATGGAATGTTCCATGCTTCTAACTCCCACCACCACCCCACGTTGAAAGTCTATTAATTCCAGTTGTGCGGCCACAATCACTTGAGTACAAGTGGCAGCTCCGCCTATGCACTGACCTTCGCGCACGCGATACTATCGCCATATGGATACGTGCATATGGCTATCACATGCCTTTTGCCGCCTCTGTGTATGCAACATAATCAGGCGCCGAGCTAAGAAAGGTGGTACGAGGCACGGGGGTCATGGTTCCGCGCCATCAACGGCCCCATCCCCCCCCTCCCTCACTCCCATTCCCACCGAAAAAGAAAAGAAATTTCAGTCTAGGCGTTTATATTGTTATGCGTATCAATTTACAAAGTTATCACGCAATTTTCGGAGAATAAAGCACTGCGAAAAATGAAAATCAGAAAAAAGATAAGGGAACTAGTAGATCACGTGTCATGTTCAACCTGTCAAGCAGCTCGCCTGAGAGTCTGCTCATGAGAACGGGCTTGCGGTCTGAGCGACTGCTGGAAACCTCCCAGCAGACGCGCAGGAGGGATGGAAGAAATCGACCTGTTCAAACCGATACCGGTATTTTACTTCTGAATAACCGATATTTTTCGGTATTTGTTTGCTTCGGTTATAACAGGTGTTTTTTATTTTTCTTTATAACAGAGTAAAAAAAAAGCCGAAATATCAAATGGTTCAAATGGCTCTGAGCACTATGGGACTTAACTTTTAAGGTCATCAGTCCCCTAGAACTCAGAACTACTTAAACCTAACTAACCTAAGGACATCACATACATCCATGCCCGAGGCAGGATTCGAACCTGCGACCGTAGCGGCCGCGCGGTTCCAGACTGTAGCGCCTTTAACCGCTTGGCCACCACGGCCGGCCAGCCGAAATATCAATTGGCCTTATCAACAGTACTAAAATATTTCGTTTTAAAATACATCTTTTAGAAACAGAGTCATTCTTATTCGTAAAATTGCATTGCTTTAAAATGTTCTGTTATTATATAAAAAGGGAGAAGCAATCAGCGCTGTTTTAAAAACAATGCCGACAGAAAAGAGCAACAAACATATGGCATAAGAACTGGTATAGCACTGCTGAGATAGTAATGTCGCTGTTGCCGTACATCTACATCTACATGGATACTCTTTAAATCATATTTAAATGCCTGACTGAGGGTTCATCGAACCACCTTGACAATTCTCTATTATAACAATCTCGTATAGCGTGCGGAAAGAACGAACACCTATATCTTTCCGTGCGAGCTCTGATTTCCCTTATTTTACCGTGGTAATCGTTCCTCCCCATGTAGGTCGGTGTCAACAAAATATTTTCGCATTCGGAGGAGACAGTTGGTGATTGGAATTTTGTGAGAAGATTCCGTCGCAACGAAAAACGCCTTTCTTTTGATGGTGTCCAGCCCAAATCCTGTATCATTTCAGTGACACTCTCATCCTTATTTCGCGATTTCTTTGAACTTTTTCAATGTACTCCGCCAGTCCTATCTGGTAAGGATCCCACACCGCGCAGTACTATTCTAAAAGAGGACGGACAAGCGTAGTGTAGGCAATCCCCTTAGTAGATGTGTTACATTTTCTAAGTGGCCTGCCAATAAAACGCAGTCTTTGGGTAGCCTTCCCCACAACATTTTCTATGTGTTCCTTCCAATTTAAGTTTCTCGTAACTGTAATTCCTAGGTATTCAGTTGAATTTACGGCCTTTATATTTGATTGATTTATAGTGTAACCGAAGTTTAACAAATTCCTTTCAGCACTCATGTGGATGACCTCACACTTTCAGTTATTTAGGGCCAACTGCCAATTTTCGCCCCATTCAGATATCTTTTCTAAATCGTTTTGCAATTTTTTTGATCTTCTGATGACTTTATTAGTCGATAAACGACAGCGTCATCTGCAAACAACCTAAGACGGCTACTCATATTGTCTTCCACATCGTTTGTATGTGTCATGCCTTACAGTTCGCATGCAAGTGCAGTGTGGAAGACGTGCCCCCACTTGGTATACACGGTAATTCTCTCTGTCGTAGGTGGACATCCGTTGTATTGAAGATTTGCACCATTCCTAGCCTGGAAATATTTTTGCGAAGTGACGTAGCGATGAAGTACAATGCTTGATTTGCTTTAAAAGACTGAAGACTTGTCTGTCATTTCTGCGAAACAGTAAAACGGGAAGGTAATTATGGTAACAGTAATAAGTGAAAAACTTAACAATTCAGTCATACTATATGACAAAAATAGCAAGTAGCTGATTTGCTGCCTGTGCCTGTGTAATTTGATTTTATCAACTTGTAGCCCTTGAAAACGGATAAATTAACACGAAAAATAGAGGCCTTCAACAACAGTTTTCACACTTTCGCATCGAGTATTCATAGTGTTCAAATAGTGGTACGACCCCCGCTTACAATACCATTTTTGAGCAGAGTTCAAAAAATTGGAATCAATAGGTGAATATAGGTGATTTTTTTAAAACTATTCAACAACTTATCACTCTTCAAGAAAAGAAGCGACCGGTGGTTGGAATAAATTTTCTTTTATTCACTTATTTGATCTAAAACTTTGATTTTATGAAGCTTGAAACTGAGTCAGAATTTTTCGATTTTTGTTCAATTTGTACGTTTCTCACAGGAAATAATAGGAACAAAAATCCGAAACCACTTATTTCAGAAACCGGTTATTTTGAGCAGTTTTAACACTCAGGTTAAACTGCAGTGAAAAAAACCGATATAACCGAAAACCGGTTGTTTCAGAGACAATCGCCGTCCCTAGCGCACTGCCAAAGGTGACTTGGCTGCACCTGCTGACAGTAAGGAATCCGATACGCTTTCTATGTCCACAGGTAGAACCACCAAAATCATAGCAAACTCAGGAAAAAAAGTGACGAAGGCTGGTTTTCCCTAAAATAGACATGAAAGACGGTAAGCAATAGCGTTTCCTCTTACACACCCGCTTAGCTGTGGAATGAAGATCTGTGACCACTATTGTAGAGCTTAGTCATATACTGATAATATTGACGCCACAGTTCGATGTTATATCTTGTGAGCTATGAAGGTGTCCAAGATGTGAGAGATCGTTGCTGTCACAGTTTTTAAATCACTTGCGTGACACTTGTAGATTTCGGTTTTTCAGGACAACCCTTTTTAAAATTATATGTTTCTCAGAACTTTAGTTTTTGGGAAGTAATATTAAAGCAAGGTGCTAAACTGTAGTCAACATAAATTATTATCATTATATCAAAGCAGTTTATGTATTTTATTGGTATTGTTATTAAAATTAGAGGCCTAGGTGTTACATTAAAAGTTATGGTAAAGGCAAGATATATTTGGGTGCAGGAGGCAGGGGGGTGGGGGTGAGGGAGGACAGTCACAAACTGTCCTCCTATCCCCAAGAAGCGGACACTGGATACCCGCCTGTGAAGAATGAGTGCTCCAATGCTTCCCGGCCAAACTTTACTATCAAAACATTATCTTCAAGATCTAAATGGAAACAATGCACGGAGAAGTGGCAGACTGGGGCGTGCGCACACATGTGTGTGTGTGTGTGTGTATGTGCTTGGCTGAGAGAAAGAAGGAGAGAGAGGGATTGAGAGAGAGAGAGAGAGTGTATATGGCGAAGGGGGAAGGTAGTTACTGACCTGAAAGGAAGTTCTTACAATTTTTTAACCATTGAATAACTAGGTGCGAGTTCCGAGACATAATTAACAAGGTGGGGTAAAAATGTAGTCCACCTTTTTATGAATTATCTCGTTTAAAATAAAGGTCCTGAAATAATATAAAGTAATAAACAAGCAATATGAAAATTGATTATAAAGTGCTGTTAATGTTTTACAATGTGACAAAGCCAATAAAAATCATAATATCAACGTACTTTATTATCAGCATATTTCAAGACATCATTGTAGTTATATATGGAAATATGTGACTGTACTTATATTGTGTATTCAGTTAATCTTATTATTATAACATTACGAAATACAGTAGACTGTTGCAGTTACATATAACGGAAGAAGATTCATCGAAACAAATAAGTATTATTTAGCACAGTATGACAAATATTACGTATATTGATAAAAATATGAAGCTAACGAAAAAAAGGAATTAAGATTTTATAAATTAATTTGATGATTTCTTGAATATATAAAACAATTTTAAACCAACCTATTTGGCAATTTTGACAAATATTTTCGCGATGGTTTTTGCACTCTGTTTTCGAACAGACACAGCATTCATGGGAACGTTTTTGATTTTCCTTTCGACGGCAAACAAAGCATCGCCCCCCCCCCCATTTTATTTATGATTGATTCTGCTTGTGTTGCTGAACCTGTAATGTCCGACAAATAATGTGCCAAAATATGTTCCATCGTTATACGAAGCTGTTTGGGCAGGTTTTTTTTCATGAGCCAGTCTTTCTTTTCTTCTTCGACAATCCCAGACGCCAATGGCGAGAAAATTGCTTCGACTGATTGTACTGCTATTCCCATAATGCAAGGGGGGCGCTTGTCCTTGACGCATCTAGACGCCTATATCGCATAGGACAGCGCCTGCTTTTCATTGTCGTGGTCTTATTGTGGCACAGTAAACCTAATACATCGACTCCCACTTTTGTTATGTCTGTAGAAAAGTACTATGTTCGATTTCTTTGCGTCCTCATTTACGTAACCCAGACTATGTGACTAAAAGTATCCGGACGCCCCCTAAACATACGTTTTTCATATTAGGTGCATTGTGCTGCCACCTACTGCCAGGTACTCCATATCAGCGACCTCAGTAGTCATTAGACATCGTGAGAGAGCAGAATGGGGCAATCCGCGGAACTTATGTGGTCAGGTGATTGGGTGTCACTTGCGTCATACGTCTTGTTCAATTGTGTGTGAAATGTTATGGGACTTAACTGGTAAGGTCATCAGTCCCTTAACTTACACACTACTCAACCTAAATTATCCTAAGGACAAACACACACACCCATGCCCGAGGGAGGACTCGAGGCAGATTTCAGGCTACCTAACAGATCAAAACGAAAATTTCTGTTCCGACACTGACAATGTTGAGTGTTTATGGAAAAAGTTCAAGGCAATCGTAAAATGCGTTTTAGACAGGTACGTGCCGAGTAAAACTGTGAGGGACGGGAAAAACCCACCGTGGTACAACAACAAAGTTAGGAAATTACTGCGAAAGCAAAGAGAGCTTCACTCCAAATTTAAACGCAGCCAAAACCTCTCAGACAAACAGAAGCTAAACGATGTCAAAGTTAGCGTAAGGAGGGCTATGCGTGAAGCGTTTAGTGAATTTGAAAGTAAAATACTAGGTACCGACTTGACAGAAAATCCTAGGAAGTTCTGGTCTTACGTTAAATCAGTAAGTGGCTCGAAACAGCATGTCCAGACACTCCGGGATGATGATGGCATTGAAACAGAGGATGAGAAGCGTAAAGCTGAAATACTAAACACCTTTTTCCAAAGCTGTTTCACAGTTTCTTCTCTAAATCCTCGCACAAACGAAAAAATGGCTGACATCGAAATAAGTGTCCAAGGAATAGAAAAGCAACTGGAATCACTCAACAGAGGAAAGTCCACTGGACCTGACGGGATACCAATTCGATTCTACACAGAGTACGCGAAAGAACTTGCCCCCCTTCTAACAGCCGTGTACCGCAAGTCTCTAGAGGAACGGAAGGTTCCAAATGATTGGAAAAGAGCACAGGTAGTCCCAGTCTTCAAGAAGGGTCGTCGAGCAGATGCGCAAAACTATAGACCTATATCTCTGACGTCGATCTGTTGTAGAATTTTAGAACATGTTTTTTGCTCGAGTATCATGTCGTTTTTGGAAACTCAGAATCTACAATATAGGAATCAACATGGATTCCGGAAACAGCGATCGTGTGAGACCCAACTCGCTTTATTTGTTCATGAGACCCAGACAATATTAGATACAGGCTCCCAGGTAGATGCTATTTTTCTTGACTTCCGGAAGGCGTTCGATACAGTTCCGCACTGTCGCCTGATAAACAAAGTAAGAGCCTACGGAATATCAGACCAGCTGTGTGGCTGGATTGAAGAGTTTTTAGCAAACAGAACACAGCATGTTGTTATCAACGGAGAGACGTCTACAGACGTTAAAGTAACCTCTGGCGTGCCACAGGGGAGTGTTATGGGACCATTGCTTTTGACAATATATATAAATGACCTAGTAGATAGTGTCGGAAGTTCCATGCGGCTTTTCGCGGATGATGCTGTAGTATACAGAGAAGTTGCAGCATTAGAAAATTGTAGCGAAATGCAGGAAGATCTGCAGCGGATAGGCACTTGGTGCAGGGAGTGGCAACTGACCCTTAACATAGACAAATGTAATGTATTGAGAATACATAGAAAGAAGGATCCTTTGTTGTATGATTATATGATAGCGGAACAAACACTGGTAGCAGTTACTTCTGTAAAATATCTGGGAGTATGCGTGCGGAACGATTTGAAGTGTAATGATCATATAAAATTAATTGTTGGTAAGGCGGGTACCAGGTTGAGATTCATTGGGAGAGTCCTTAGAAAATGTAGTACATCAACAAAGGAGGTGGCTTACAAAACACTCGTTCGACCTATACTTGAGTATTGCTCATCAGTGTGGGATCCGTACCAGATCGGGTTGACGGAGGAGATAGAGAAGATCCAAAGAAGAGCGGCGCGTTTCGTCACAGGGTTATTTGGTAACCGTGATAGCGTTACAGAGATGTTTAACAAACCCAAGTGGCAGACTCTGCAAGAGAGGCGCTCTGCATCGCGGTGTAGCTTGCTCGCCAGGTTTCGAGAGGGTGCGTTTCTGGATGAGGTATCGAATATATTGCTTCCCCCTACTTATACCTCCCGAGGAGATCACGAATGTAAAATTAGAGAGATTAGAGCGCGCACGGAGGCTTTCAGACAGTCGTTCTTCCCGCGAACCATACGCGACTGGAACAGGAAAGGGAGGTAATGACAGTGGCACGTTAAGTGCCCTCCGCCACACACCGTTGGGTGGCTTGCGGAGTATAAATGTAGATGTAGATGTAGAACCTCCGCTGGGATCAGCCGCACAGTCCATGACTGCAGCGCCGCAGACCGTTCGGCTAATCCCGCGCGGCTGTCATACGTCTGTACGCGAGATTTCCACACTCCTAAACATCAACAGGTCCACTGTATCTGATGTGACAGTGAAGTGGAAACGTGAAGAGACACATGCAGCACAAACGAGTACAGGCCGACCTCGTCTGTTGACTGACAGAGACCGCCGACAGTTGAAGAGGGTGTAAGAGGTCCGAGCAGATGTAATTTCGATGTATTGCTCATGCGCTGCCTGCGATATGTAAAATATAAGAGAATCGCTGACCAGAGAGCAGTGTTGACTGCGTAGGAGCTGTGTAGCTGTAGCAGTAAGTTGTTGCTAGTCTGCGCTTGTCTGGAGTCTGCTCTGGTCTGGTATAGTGTATCGTGTTGGCTGGGCCGGTCGCGGTGCAGCGATGCCGGAGCCTGAGTATTATTGTATAAGGTAAAAAGCAGCCTCGCGCAATCTAGTAATGTTATCTGAACTCCCATGCAAATGTTTTAAAAATGTCCTAATAATAATCTTTTTCATATAGAGTAATTTCTTTACAAGCATTCATTTCAATTTAAAGGATTTACTAATTTCTCCAATCCATGATCATTCCGATTGTTGCAAAAGAAAAATCAGTTGCTTCCTTTCATAAATGACAAATCTATCGGCCAGCATTGCACAGAGCTGAATTTATTTTTTATTACGAGGTTTAGGAATTTTTCTGTTTCGAGCTTACATTAAATGAGAAAAGAAGTTTGTGGGTACACTAAATGGGAAACAAATTTTGTGTGGAGGTTAAATGTGAATGAATTTCTGTAAGGAGGTTATAAATGGGAACCAATTTTGTTCTGAGGTTACACTAAAATTAGAATCATATTCATATTATTATTTATACAATTTTGTGGGGAGGTTACACTTGGCGACAACCGGCCAAGATCGTATTTCTTTGTGAATCTCTGAGAAGTAGTCATATATCTGCTCTTATTTACTTAAATGTAGTTTGCATCTGTGGCAACGCATTTACTAATTTGTCACCTTTTCTTTCACAGATCATCGGCAATTTATTGCTCTTTGTTGTAACTGTGTTTGTTCCATTTCGCTTTGTCTTTGTTTCATTTTGTGGTTAATTTTGATTTGTGGAAAATGCCGCAAAAAACTGTTAACAGTACATCGCGATGTGCAATGAGTGAAATAGTCGACTCGAATAATTTGACCGATAATACTTGCGACAATCAGTGTAATAATGGTGATCCCCTAATTACAGATAATCAATGCCTGCCGATCACTAGTATTGAGTCAAATCCTAATGATGGGCAAATAAATTCAATTATATCGACAGTAAATTTAACAAATGATGACGCGGCACGTTCCGATACAATGAACGCTACCCAGTTTGACACACCCGGTTTACAGAATTTGAATTGTGAACAGATAAATTTTTCTCACGAAGATGAACAATGTAGTCCAAATACGTCAGATTTATTTGGTTCCGAGGTAGTGACCCATAGTGCACATCCGATTGGCAAACCTTTTCGAGAATCACAGAATGGCCAAATGGTTACACAAAACATGACAATTGCAGGTACGCCATCAAACAGCACAGAGAATGGAGTAGGTAATTTTGGCATGGATCAAGTTGTAGCATTATTACTACAATTCAAGAAAAAACAAGACAACTATTTCAAACAACAGAGTAAAAAACTAGACAACAATTACAAACAACTTAATGAATCGAGCAAACAACTTAATGAGAGTTTCTAACAGTCGAATGAAAAACACGACAACCTTAACAAACAGAACAAACAACTTAGTGAACAGATTACAGCCATTACCGTGCAATGTCATGATACTAAAGAACAATTACGTGAGGATACTAAGTATTGTGCTAGGAACAGTAGTGAAGAAATTAGATCTGTTGCACAAGAATTAAGTAGTACACGTGTAGCCACAACGAAATTACTTAGAGATGAAATTAGTGCAGTCACTGAACAATGTTCAGAAAACGTAACACAGATACGCGACGAGTTTAAATTAATGTCAGAAGATGTTTCGCGCACTCTGGATACGGAAGTCGATAAGAAATTTGAACAACAGATCAGCCAAATTGAGGAACGTATTAAAGTAACAGAAATGAAAAATGTTTCAGTCTCTAACACTTCACAGCATATGCCAGATTCCGAACATTTGTCACACTCACACAGCCAGTGTAACTTAGGTAATTGACAGAGACCACGCGACTTAGAATCCGAAGAGACACAGACAAACAGATTCTCATGCAATCCTGAACCTGTTCACACATTCAGAGACGGTAACGTTGATTATAAGCAATTTTTATCCGTAAAAAAATCTAAGGTATTTAAAATGACAGAACACAAATACATCCTTTGGACTGGATACGACAATTTGCTTTCGTATTTTCACCAGCTTGGCCTGTAACGCAGAAACTAGAATTGGACTGGATACGACAATTTGTTTTTGAATTTTCACTGGCATTGCGTGTAACACAAAAACTAAAATTTATTTGCAGCGCGTAATAGACCTCAGGGGATTCATTACGCTTCGATGAATATGTGCCGTAGCGTGCACAGGGCCCCGAGCCGTAGTAGTGCTATTTCATCTTTAGTTTTCTGCACTGCTGCCTTCTCTTCTACTATCCTTTATATCTATCAAAACAGCTCTTCAACTATCGATCTATCTAGGATTAAGAATGAGTGAAGAAAACCCGGTATGACAAGTTTTACCGAAAGTGACAATTTTCATTAGATACTCCTGAAATGACAAGAACTACCAGCGTAAGTTTAATAACAGAAAAAATTTTAATCATCAGTATGTACAAAATTTTCAGCAATCGCAGACACATTTTGGTAACAATAGAGGTTTTTCCCAACAACAGCAACAAAACCAACCGGTTAGCATACCAAACCAACAATGCAGTCTGCAAGGTCAACCAAGCTTTAATGTTTCGCCGCCTACACGTATAGCGTTGGCCACACCAAATAGTAACGCACAGCAGTAAGGAAATCACTACCTACAGAAGACACATCATTTCAATTCCTATCACAACGCGCCGTATAGAAATGACTATCATGACAGACGTAAAAGTAATGAGCACAATTTTCAGCGTACGTTTAATAACAGTCGGTCTTACCAGCAGCAGAATCATCCGCAACAACAAATTATCATGAATGAACCAGACAGTAGATATCATCCCGAACGTAATACGTCAGGACGAAATAACAGAACAGTACAAATAGTCGAAATGCCACAGTATCCTCCCGCAAATAATAGCACGTCAGATAGAATTTGACTAGATACAGTGCAGAATGAATCTTCCAGCAACGCAAGCAATACTTTTGATACAGAGAATCTTGTTCACGAAAATGTTATTACTTTTGACGACAGCTGAGACACACTTTTACATGAAAAACCAATGGTCTGAATTTCCTAATCTGAAACAAGCTTTGTTGAATGCACCTCTTTTATCACACCCAGATCTTACTAGAAAGTTTTCCATTGCCACCGACAGTTCTAACACCGCTTTAGGCGTACACATTTTTCAGGAAATTGAAGAAGATGGCTGTACACTAATTAAAAACATCGCATTTGCGAGTCGCATTCTGTCACCTGCTGAACCCAATTATTCTGTTACAGAACTTGAAACATTATGGACATTTACGAGATTTAGGCATTTTCTTTATGGAAGACATATGACCGTTTACACGGATCATAGAGCGATACAGTTCTTACTTTCAGCAAAATTTACACACGACAGGTTAAGCAGATGGAAACTTTATTTATAGGAATTTAATTTTACAATTGTTCACATTCCCGGCACACAAAATATTGTAGCAGACGCACTATCCCGTTCTCCCAGCAACAATCAGCAAGACATCGCAACCAACTTCTGCCAAGCAAATTTTAGTGTCATGTATATTCAACAAGTTGCATTCGAAAATTTTATTTCGGTATCATTACGAGATATAGCACAAGAGCAGAGTAAAGACAACGTGTCGAAAGAAATTAAACACATTTGGCAAGATAGGAATAATGTTACCATCAGAAACTATTACACTGTACGCAATAATATTCTGTTTCGCCACTCTCACCCTGACAGCAACAACTGGTTATTATGTATTCATGACGAACTTGTTAACAAATTAACCTGGTATACTCATTTAAGTTACGCACATTACGGAGCCAGAAAATGTTTTCTTATACTGAGACAGAACTGTTATTTTGCCAACATGGAGAAACGTATTCGACGAGTTTTAGCGTCATGTAAAATCTGCCAGAAAGCTAAGTCAGACATGACTTCACATATTCCTCCGTTACATACCATTGTACCTGCTAAATTGAGACACATGGCCGCTGTAGACATTTTTGGTCCGATTCCCAGAACTAATAGAGGTTTTTGTTACATCTTTGTCGCTGTTGAAATCACTTCAAAATTTGTAATCTTCATTCCGTTACGCAAAGCTACTGCTAAATCGATTTCTAATGCATTTGTAAAACATTTTTTATTTCATGTAGGGCATGTATTGAAAGTAATTTCCGACAATGGACCACAATTTCGATCTGCTATATGGACACGTATGTTACGAGCAAGAAACATTTCCCCGATCTACACTCCTGGAAATGGAAAAAAGAACACATTGACACCGGTGTGTCAGACGCACCATACTTGCTCCGGACACTGCGAGAGGGCTGTACAAGCAATGATCACACGCACGGCACAGCGGACACACCAGGAACCGCGGTGTTGGCCGTCGAATGGCGCTAGCTGCGCAGCATTTGTGCACCGCCGCCGTCAGTGTCAGCCAGTTTGCCGTGGCATACGGAGCTCCATCGCAGTCTTTAACACTGGTAGCATGCCGCGACAGCGTGGACGTGAACCGTATATGCAGTTGACGGACTTTGAGCGAGGGCGTATAGTGGGCATGCGGGAGGCCGGGTGGACGTACCGCCGAATTGCTCAACACGTGGGGCGTGAGGTCTCCACAGTACATCGATGTTGTCGCCAGTGGTCGGCGGAAGGTGCACGTGCCCGTCGACCTGGGACCGGACCGCAGCGACGCACGGATGCACGCCAAGATCGTAGGATCCTACGCAGTGCCGTAGGGGACCGCACCGCCACTTCCCAGCAAATTAGGGAAACTGTTGCTCCTGGGGACCATTCGCAACCGTCTCCATGAAGCTGGGCTATGGTCCCGCACACCGTTAGGCCGTCTTCCGCTCACGCCCCAACATCGTGCAGCCCGCCTCCAGTGGTGTCGCGACAGGCGTGAATGGAGGGACGAATGGAGACGTGTCGTCTTCAGCGATGAGAGTCGCTTCTGCCTTGGTGCCAATGATGGTCGTATGCGTGTTTGGCGCCGTGCAGGTGAGCGCCACAATCAGGACTGCATACGACCGAGGCACACAGGGCCAACACCCGGCATCTTGGTGTGGGGAGCGATCTCCTACACTGGCCGTACACCACTGGTGATCGTCGAGGGGACACTGAATAGTGCACGGTACATCCAAACCGTCATCGAACCCATCGTTCTACCATTCCTAGACCGGCAAGGGAACTTGCTGTTCCAACAGGACAATGCACGTCCGCATGTATCCCGTGCCACCCAACGTGCTCTAGAAGGTGTAAGTCAACTACCCTAGCCAGCAAGATCTCCGGATCTGTCCCCCATTGAGCATGTTTGGGACTGGATGAAGCGTCGTCTCACGCGGTCTGCACGTCCAGCACCAACGCTGGTCCAACTGAGGCGCCAGGTGGAAATGGCATGGCAAGCCGTTCCACAGGACTACATCCAGCATCTCTACGATCGTCTCCATGGGAGAATAGCAGCCTGCATTGCTGCGAAAGGTGGATATACACTGTACTAGTGCCGACATTGTGCATGCTCTGTTGCCTGTGTCTATGTGCCTGTGGTTCTGTCAGTGTGATCATGTGATGTATCTGACCCCAGGAATGTGTCAATAAAGTTTCCCCTTCCTGGGACAATGAATTCACGGTGTTCTTATTTCAATTTCCAGGAGTGTATATATCCAGGTATCACGCTTCTTCGAACCCTTGTGAACGTCTAATGAAAGAAATTGGTAAACTATGTAGAATATACTGCCATAAAAAACATATTGATTGGGACACACACATACTGTCATTCCAGGATGTAATTAACTCGATACCAAATGAATCTACTATGCTATCTCCGACTGTTATACTGGAAAATGTTGAACCACCTAACAAAATTAAAGAATTAGTATCCTTTCCTACCTCTCGTCCACTACGACACCATGAAATAATTGACATTGCACTCAACAACATCAAACGTGCCGCAGAGCGCCGAAGAAGACAGCAAAAAACAGATTTATACACGCCGTGACTTTCACATTGGACAGAAGATATTAGTACGTACACACTATTTATCCAACAGAGGAGAGAGTAGATGTAGTAAATTTGAGCTTCTATACGCAGGTCCATATCGAATTCGAAGCATTCCTCACCCCAATGTAGTACACGTCGAAACTTTGAGAACCAGAAAAAGCAAGGGCAATCACCACGTCTCCAATATTAAACCCTTCATTGAATGAACATACTTTATGATTTATCACACTGTAATGTCATTTTCTGATTTTTATATGACCAATGATGCAATTATATTTATGTGACTACTTACTGATGATTATCATATTTTTTCTTGGCAAGTGACCAGCAAGGTAAGATTAGCAGGTCGCTTTTCTTGTCATTACACATCAGACCGAGCACATTTTTCCAGATAAACTTACTTATTTTATGACCACTTAAGCAATTATATTTATGTGACTACTTACTGATGATTATCATATTTTTTCTTGGCAAGTGCCCGGCAAGGTAAGGTTAGCAGGTCGCTTTTCTTGTCGTTACACATCAGACCGAGCACATTTTTCCAGATAAACTTACTTATTTTATGACCACTTAAGCAATTATATTTATGTGACTACTTACTGATGATTATCATATTTTTTCTTGGCAAGTGCCCGGCAAGGTAAGTTAGCAGGTCGCTTTTATTGTCGCTATATATCAGACCGTGCACATTTTCCATTTTTCGTGTATGTATGATTGTTTTCCTGTTTTGTTTGTATGTACTAGGAAATCTTTGAGATATAACAAACACCAGTTGACTGTGACATTTTGCCTTATGATATCTCAACATCGTGACTATTTTACATTTTTTTTTGCTACTACATTATGATACTCTGTGTACATTTTTGCACCGGAACACTGTCTATGTTTTTGACATAATACGTTTTCTGTCATGCTATGCTGTATGCTTAATTATATTACTAGAAACAAGTTTTTGTTTAATGAGTATATGATTTAAATGCAAGATATTAATCCTTATTCATCATTTTCAGAAAGCAATAACATGTAAAAGAAATAAATTAAACAAACCACTGTGGATTACTATGAAATGGGAATTTCACTTTCGGAATGAACGAAAGAAATTCAATACCATGTCATGAAGAGTAAATGGATCACAATTAACAAGCATTAACAAGAATATACTATACACATCGTATGATAGCAGTTTTAACTAATTATTTTTCTTTCAGAATACGAGGCGATTGATGCAGGCTGTCAGACAGAACTACACATCTTAGTTTTAGTGATGAAATATGCTAGAAATAAGAAACTCTATACTATGAATAGTTGTATGAAGTAAATGGTAATATGAATAATGAATAATGAAGTGTCTATTTTGCAGATGATAATAAATGATGATGAATAATTATCGATCCCAACGCAATGCATTGCTACCAGTAAAAAGAAAAATTTTTTTACCAGTCCCAGCTATTACCAGTATAAAACCAAATAATGCTCCTAGTTTAAGAGATATTTCTAGTTCTAAATATAATGCAAATTTCTCAGATGTATTGAATCCATTATATCTATGTATTATTGGACCACAGACCTTGAGTAATAGTTACAGTGTGTTACATTTTAAATATGTCCTATGTCACTTGAATGATGAGTTCTGAGTAATACTGAATGATGTTTTGTAATAATGCATAAATGCTATGCCAATAATTTCTGTAAATAATATTTTTGTTATGTCACTTGAATGATGACTTCTGAATAATACTGAATAATGTTTTATAAAACGATTTGAATACTTTGTAACTGGCAAATGAGTGCCAAATATTATTTTAAATATGTCGTATGTCACTTGAATGATGAAAAATGTTTTGTAATATTCAATACTTGCTATATGTTTAGTAACTGGCCAATGAATGCCACTGTTTCTTATATTTTAAATTTGTCTTATGTCACTCACATGATATCGTATATGAATACCAGTAGCTTGATGCTACACTCATTAGCTCCTGTTTTGAATGATGACTTCTGAATTATGCATAAAAATGGTTTGTAACTGGCCAATGAGTGCCAATGATTACTATAATTAGATGAATTATGTAAATGCTATGCCATTAATTAACTAATGTTTTGAATGATGACTTCTGAACAATGCATAAAAATGGTTTGTAACTGGCCAATGAGTGCCAATGATTACTATAATTAGATGAATTATGTAAATGCTATGCCATTAATTAACTCCTGTTTTGAATGATGACTTCTGAACAATGCATAAAAATGGTTTGTAACTGGCCAAAGAGTGCCAATGTTTACTATAATTAGATGAATTATGTAAATGCTATGCCATTAATTATCTCTTGTTTTGAATGATGACTTCTGAATTATGCATAAACATGGTTTGTAACTGGCCAATAAGTGCCAATGATTACTGTAGTTAGATGAATTATGTACATTCTATGCCATTAATTAACTCTTGTTTTGAATGATGACTTCTGAACAATGCATAAAAATGTTTAATAACTGGCCAATGAGTGCCAATGTTCACTGTAATCAGATGACTTATGAATAATGTTCTGTAATACTCCATACATAGTACAGAAATATTTAGCAACAAGGCAATGAGTGCCAACAATTACTCAAATCAGTTGATAGACTAGTGCAATTCTCAATGATGACTAGCATAAGACTTAATGTCCTTCACCTTCTGACCTAATTACCAGAAATTACTGCAATATCCTTTTGTTCTGTCCATCCTTATGATCATGGAGCACTATATTCGGTTTTTGCACTAATTCTACTTTGGTGAAAGAGTATGGATTCTAGAAGAATGTGGTGTTGACACATCATGCTGTCCACCACTTTGAACGATGGAGATATTATGGTCCCACTGTTTGGTGTACCTAATGTACTACCAAAATGATAACATTGAATATTAATACGAAATTTCAGTGTCTTGGCTACACTGATTAATACTTCAGGGAAGAGAACTTCAGATTGTCTCACTTGGTGTTGTGCTTCTGTAGAAAGATATGGACTTTCAGTGCAGCTACGTGGAACCTACTGTGCTACAACCATGATGCAATCCTTCCCTTTTCTATCCTAGTTCTTGTAAAATGGTAAAATGTATATACAGTGCGTGTGCACTTTATGTCATTTGTTAATATGTTTTGTACTCATTGCGTATACATTTTGTCATTTCTTGATATGTTCTGTACTCAGTGCATGTGCACTCTACTTCATTTTATGTTCTGCATTTATATATATGTATATACTCTGTGACTGTAGACTTAGTTAATTAAGTAGATTATAGAAAAATTTGTTGCTCACGGCAAGTCCAAGTGACTCACCATCGCTGCCAAATTTTTGCCCCGCCAGTGGAGGGTTATGTAAGAGGTCTGAGCAGATGTAATTTCGATGTATTGCTCATGCGCTGCCTGCGATATGCAAGGTATAAGAGAATCTCTGACCAGAGAGCAGTGTTGACTGCAGTACGAACTGTTTAGCTGTAGCAGTAAGTTGTTGCTAGTCTGCGCTTGTCTGGAGTCTGCTCTGGTCTGGTATAGTGTATCGTGTTGGCTGGGCCGGTCGCGGTGCAGCGATGCCGGAGCCTGAGTATTATTGTATAAGGTAAAAAGCAGCCTCGCGCATATGTAGTAATGTCATCTCAAGCCCCATGTAAATGTTTTAAAAATCTCGTAATAATAATCTTTCTCATAAAAAGTAACTTTTAAGAACCATTCATTTCAATTTAGAGAATTTACTAATTTCTCCCATCCATGATCATCCCGATTGTTGCAAAAGAAAAATCAGTTGCTTCCTTTCATAAATGACAAATCTATCGGCCAGCATTGCACAGGGCTGTTCCAGAAAACATTATTTTAAGAGCAGATATATATGCATTATCCGGCGACTTCATTGAGGTAACAATGTTACTCTTTTTTATTCAGAATGATCTTGCAGGGCCATGACGCAGCACTGCTGACGTCCAAAATTTACCACGTTAAATTCACAGTCAATTATTGAAAAATTATAAGTGAGTGACAATTTAATTGAGAGGTTAGTTACATTGCATTATCACCAGGTTACTGAATTTATTTTTTGTTGGGACGTTACACTGAATGTGAACGACATAATTATATAATTTGTACTGTTGAGAGGTTTAGGAATTTTTCTGTTTTGAGGTTACAGTAAACGTGAAGATTATTTATGTTAATATTTTCTGTTGAGAGGTTACGGTAAATTATTTTGTGGGGAGGTTACAACGAAAAGCATATTAAGAAGATCATTTTACATTACTTATTTTTTTTATTTTCGGTGAAATCGGGGTACTAAAACGTCAATCTTCATTGGAGTTATTAAGGTGCTCTAGTAGTACCTTACCTTTCAAAAATAATATTTTTGTAGGAGGGAAATGCACTTCGTACAAAACGATAGTGCAGATTTTAGGAGCTGAAATATTCCAGTAGATATATTCACTGTAGCGACTTCTTCACCGAGTATATTGCAGCTAGCAGCAAAGGTCGAGTAGACTGAAGTTCTTCCAAAAACAGCGGCAGACTGTTCAGTACCCTCTACCCAATATCACCTTTGATGTCAGTCAAGTTTACATTTGAAATTCATAACAATTTCTAACAATTTCTGAAAAGCCAACCCTACAGATTCAAATTCCTTAACGCTTCTGCGAAAGAAGCCAAAGTTGTTATCGATGTATGCTAGAGAATTTTAGCTTTTAGATTTATTGAAAGTATTTTGTATCTATCGTAGTTAAACTGAAGAGTCTCTGGGAAATGAGTCAACTACACGTCTGGAAAATGTTCATTATAAAAACCGACAGTTACAAAATGCGTACCTCACCTTGTTAGAATAGAATCAGGCGACAACGCTAGGTTCTGAATTCGTTCTTTGTAGAGCGACCCACGATACTACACCTTCTTGGTCTATGAAATTTTTTACTTCTGGTCAACTGCTGTGTCCTTCTTCAGCGATACGTTACTTATATCGTGCCGCACAATTTTCAGAACTTTATGACGGAAGAATTCTGAACAGTGTTTTCTTGACGTCGATGTATCAGAAATATTTTGCTCACAGTATTTTTGTAGCTACGTGTGATATTTAGACATATGAAGTTTGAGTCACTGAATGTTCGCAGAAACCACCGTGGACCACGTTTGGAAAAAATTAATTTGTGGAGTTCGGAGTCTTTTGCATCTGCGTCAATCACATTTGCTTCTTAGACGATTGCACTGCTTTCTTCTTTGTGTTAACATCATTACATGTGTGTTGCTGCGATACGTATCTGAATTCCTGCAGTTGGTGGAGCAGTGGAGCAATATTGGTGGCAAGCACGTGGCGGCTAAGTGGTCCCTTGCTCTTGGAGTTGAATGCTCTTTATAAATCCTTCATTGCGACGTGTTTCCTTCATTTCAGAGCCATTCCATGATAACAAGGACACCATACGACAGCAAAAATCACATCCGACTCAATTTCAACATGAATTGGCTTCCAAATGCCTCAACTGGCACCCGCACTGACTGCGTAATGTGCTCTCTGTCTTGCCGCCCAGATTGACCGCCAGATCCACCTTTTAGCACGTGCCAAGTCCCTTCCCTAGCGGAGAGGGATCCTTGTTCTTTTAAGTTACATCTTACAATTTCCGTAAGTATGAACCACCGGCCGGGGTGGCCGAGCGGTTCTAGGCGCTACAGTCTGGAACCGCACGACCACTACTGTCGAAGGTTCGAATCTTGCGTCGGGCATGGATGTGTGTGATGTCCTTAGGTTAGTTAGGTTTAAGTATTTCTAAGTTCTAGGGGACTGATGACCTCTGAAGTTAAGTCCCATAGTGATCAGAGCCATTTGAACCATTTTTGAACCCTAAGTATGAACCAGTATTCAAATTACGAATTCTCTTTTATAAACAGGCATAATTTACAAAATGACATTATTTTTCAACATCTTTTAAGTTTTTATATTACATACATTACACATATCAACTTTCCTTTCACAACTCAATGAGCTTAATCAGTAAAGAACAACTACTTCATAGTTACATACACATAATTACATTGTATAAACTACCTACAATCGATACTAGTGTTACAACCTGTCTGCGTGCTACACATACTGGATTTACACCTGGAGTTACGGCCTGGGGTGAGATTTCATATGACGACAGTATCACTCCCGTGGTCATCCGCACACCCTGACTGGAAATTTGTGCGTCAGCCTGGTGATTCGACCTGTTGTCCTGCCACGACGGTCGCCCACGTACCGCTGTTGCAACCCGACATGCTCTAAAGTGTGAAGACATGTCGCTGGGCTCGCTCGATCAGATGTGTCTCCAGTCGGGCACATGCGGGCATCATCGGACTTCAACGCCAGCGTCATCCAAAAACAGTATTAACCGTTCCTGTATTGCCGACCAAGTGCAACAGACATAGAACTCCATCGCAGAAACCGACATCCGGCACCTGTACATTCAACATTATGGCTTTTACACTGGTTATTAATGTAGGGGCATTTCACATTTGCACTGGCTATCTCGCACTTACATTAATCCGCGATCACTGAAAAATGTTACCTAGACTAATGTATTCCCGAAATTTCATTATTCTGTATTAATAATATTTCGCCGTTGCGATTTGTTTTCCTCCTGCGTAGAATGGATGTCTCACGACTCAATCAACAGACACTTTATAATTAATTTGAGTACAAAGTGGGATACGATGATGTATCTACATAGTAACTACATGTTTTTCTTTCTGAATTTGTGTCAGACTGAAACGTGTGTAATTGTTTTGGTAAGAAATTGAAACAAGGCAGTTTGTTGCAAAGAATACATTACAGCCTGATTAAAACACGAAAGACATGACTTAGTCAACGGTAGGTTACCTATAAAATCGTGTCAGTTTCTTTGCTAGACCGTGAAATGTTGCTTCTGATGCCAGAATAATTATTAAAAACAGCTACCAGTCACATTACTTTTGTTTCCGACGCAGTGCAACAAATATATCAGACACATCACTTTCACACCACGGTGAGGCTTAAGAGAACTGTTATTATAAAAAGGGGATAACTCAGCTCTTTACAACCGAGTGCTGACTAAGCTTCGAGTGGTACGCCGCCCCCCCCCCCCCCCTTTACACAAATAAAATGGCTCTGAGCACTATGCGACTTAACTTCTGAGGTCATCGGTCGCCTAGAACTTAGAACTAACTAAACCTAACTAACCGAAGGACATCACACACATCCATGCCCGAGGCAGGATTCGAACCTGCGACCGTAGCGGTCAAACGGTTCCAGACTGAAGCGCCTAGAACCGCACGGCCACACCGGCCGGCCCCCTCACACATATCACTTGCGTAAACCTGGATATCACCACGGAAGTCTAGGCAGTCGACAAATGTGCTGGACAAGTACTCGTTATTTTTTCGTCACTTACCAGTATCATCTCCCGCTACAGCACACAATAATGACTGCTACAATGACACACACAGTATTGTTATTGTATCTGCTTTGATTCTGAGAAACGGTATTCCGAATCTTAGAAAATTAATTAATTCGCACAATTTGACTGGGCGCCACCTCCGATTCGTCGTTCAAAACCAGCTTAATATACCTGAAAAATAGATAGTAGTAAGACAGGTGTTCGAGTGGCTGTACAAATGGCGCCTGGTCCAGGCAGAACCAAAATTTCTTATCCCACGTTCCCAGCTCAAAACGGAACCAGACACTCTCCAAACCACAATTATGACCTTTTCATACATATTGTTACTGCACTTTCGCGCTGTAATGTTGTTGTCTTGAGAATCAGATGACTGTATTTGGAACATCCTCTGCAACTGACTACGTTTGTCACATTCACGTCACGTGACAAATATGTCTTTCTCAAGCACACTGCACTAACGAAGGCCAACTGACGATATGAATTACGCCACAAACATTTACGAGACTACAATACGCCCATTACTAAATATCGGCTAAGCATCTCATGCCGTCGACTTCGACATACTGCTTGTTATCAGCGATAACTGATATTTGCAAACAGTTCGATGAAGTAATTTGAAATCTACTTGAGCAGCGTTAGGTCTGTGTGAATCGGATGTCGTCCAAGAAGTAAGTTCAGATGTGGCACAGCGGCCAGTACATCAGTGGCATCTAATCGGCACTGTTATCCATTAAATAATATTATTATGCTGACGACATCTAGCTTTACTCGTGTGACGGACTTGGAGATCGTCCTGAGTGTCTTTAGTACTCAGCTAGGCACAAAGCCCGGCCCTAAAACTTTTCAAAGAGCCTCAGGTAATTTTAGTATCTCGTCAGAAGTTCATGAGTAGTACTGTTGTACTTTACCCTTCCCGGAGGTACACCAGTACAATACTAGAATAAGATCAAGAAGCTGCATGTCACTTAGAACGAGAACACCGACTGGACAGAAAAAAAACGTGCACGGACGCTTCCGCTTGTATCTCTGTTCTCCAGAAATGTTGTTGTTCTGGTCTTCAGTCTGAAGATTAGTTTGATGCTGCTCTCTATGCTACTCTATCCGGTGCATGCCTCTTCATCTCCGAATAACTACTGCAACCTACATCCTTTGAATCTGCTTACTGTATTCATCTCTTTGCCTGCCTCTACGATTTTTACTCCCCACACTTCCCTCCAGTACTAAACTGGTGATCCCTTGATGTCTCAGGATGTGTCCCATCAATAAATCCCTTAATTTAGTCAAATTGTGCCACAAATTTCTTGTTTCCCTAACCTTATTCGGTTCGTCTTCATTAGTTACATTACTACCTATCTAATCTTCAGCATTATTCTGTAGCATCAAATTTCAAATGTTTCTGTTCTCTACCTTTGTAAACTTTTATCGTCCTTGTTCCATACACTACAGATACATTACAGATAAATACCTTCAGAAAAGACTTCTTAACACTTAAGTCTATACTCAGTGTTAAAAAACTGACCTTCCAAATCGCTTTTCATGGCATTGCCAGTCTACATTTTATATTCTCTCCACTTCGGACATCATCAGTTATTTTTCAGACCAAATAGCATGACCTACTGTATCTATTACTTTAAGTATCTTGTTTCCTAATCTAACTTCCTCAACATCACCTGATTTAATTTGACTACAAATCATTATCCTTGTATTACTTTTGTTGATGTTCATCTTATATCTTCCTTTCGAGACACTGTCCATCCTTTCAACTGCTCTTCCAAGTACTTCGCTGTCTCTGACAGAATTACAACGTCATCGGCAAACCTCCAAGTTTTTGTGATTCTTCAGTTTCTCCCGGCGTATTTGTTGCTCGAACAGTCCACGGGTGTACTGCCGGTTCATAGTGTCCAACGGGCACAATATTTTGGCGATCAGACACTTCGCCATCGTCAGGTGCGCTGACGAACTGAGCTCCTGAGGGCGGGCGGCCGTCGCCAAGGTCTTCGTGTCCGCCGGCGCGCGGGCGCGGACGGCGAAGAGAGCGGCCCGCGGGGGTAGGGGATTTAAATCGACCGCCCGCCCTCAGAAGCTCAGTTCGTCAGCGCACCTGACGATGGTGACATGTCTGATCGCCGAAATATTGTGCCCGTTTGACACTATGAACCGGCAGTATACCTGTGGACTGTTCGAGCTCCAAGTTTTGATGTCTTCTCCCTGAACTTTAATTCCTAATCCAAATTTTTATTGGTTTCCATTACTGCTTGGTCTAGATACAGATGGAACAACATCTGGGGTAGGTCACAAACCTGTCTCATCCTCCATTCTCGACCACTTCTTCCGTTCCATGTCCCTTGACTCTTACAGCTGCCGTCTCGTTTCCATACAAGTTGTAAACAGCCTTTCACCCCCTGCATTTTCCCCTGCTACCTTCAGAATTTCAATGACAGTATACCAGTCAACATTGTCAATGCTTTCTCTAACATAAGTCCACAAATACTATAAACGTAGGTTTGCGTTTCCTTAGCCTATATTCTAAGATACGTCATAGAGTCAATACTGCCTCTCGTCTTCCTACATTTCTCCGAAATCCAAACTGATCTTCTCCAGAAACAACAGAACATATTTCCAAAGGGTACGAACTCGTGCTGTCAGTTATTGCGATGTAATCCAACAGGGCACGAGTAGTGAATACTCCTGACACTTAGAACTAAGTATGATTGTTTGTGTATGTCACGCCTGTAACATCGGCCCGTTTCGCAATGCCAGTATGTCACACACCCAGCTTCTAACATTCTGCGTGGTGTCTGTTTGTTATAACTTGTGTCTCCCTACCACTTTAGCGCGACGACACTCTGAGCGTGTTTTTTAGGGAATTGACTAGTTTGAACCTGGGACCTGTTGCTGGTAAGGAGACGCCAGACCACACATGACATGTATAGTTCAGAAGAGTTCAGTGAGACTAGCGATGATATAATCAAATACTTAATTATTTCAGCGTCAGCTCCACTGCACTCCCTGTAAAAGAATTTTAATACTAACTAAATTTAGTGGAAGGGGTTCAAGCTTTCCTGTTTCTAGTTAGCTGGTAAAATAACGTCGAGAAAGTAGTTAAGTTTACCATTGGAATTTTTATTCTACTCACAAAACATTGTTTATAAATTGCACTATTGATAAAAGGAAATATTTTAATACAGGATGATAAAAACCAACTGCGTTCAACAAAAATGTGAATGAATATTCCCAGAATGGGTTTCCAAGTTCTATAATGGATCGAAGGAAGACCTATGCCATATCACATTTATAATCTAGGTTTAAGTTAAGTTTCATAAAAGAGAAAACTATCAAAATGGTCTACAGTGACCCTCAATTATCTTTAATTACTTATTGAACTTGTCGTAAATTACAGTGGTTGACGTGGCTTCTCAATAATCATATAACAGAAAAATCATCGCGTTTCAGATTTTTAGCTTCTAATAGCAAATGTGAATACCACGAAGTTTAATTGACGATCAACACTAGTATTACGTAAAAAGGGGATGTAACAGATGAGACTTCTGCAGTTGTGAGTGAAGCCTTATGGCGGCACCACGTGCGTTCGTTACCTTGTCGGTGGTTAGGCAGCGTCAAGGGGCGGCGGGCGGTGCAGCTCCACACACCTCGCTGTCTCGCAAGCAACTCTCTCTAACTTCTCTTTACTACAATTTCCCGAAGTTGGTTTTAGAAAAGCTATCTGGCCGTGTATTCAACTGACCAATCAGGGTCTCAATGTTAACCTTAAGCTCCGCCTACAAAAATTCTGCCTATCCAATGAGAAACGTTGTACTTTTCGTGGTGCGGCAATGTTTTTAATGTTTGCAACGTAACAGAGACGCGTATAGTCTCACGCTAAAACTTGCAGCTGGTGTGGCCCTCTTAGTGTTATCGTGAGATCTAAACTGTTCTTCTGGAGGGCTCTATCTTTTAACATGGGGCTGTTTTTGGGGGTTGGCTGGCGAATGTGGGTGTTCTTTATCGTAGGGCCTTCTAGCTTACACGACTCTCCTCTCGGCTTCTGTTCTCGTTTCTCCCCTCGGAACTGCGTCTGTTTCACGGTGGGAAGGTATGACATGCATTTAGGCGTTCTTGTGTTAGTCTGTGGTATTCCATTTGCTCACTCCATCATATTACTTTGGTTAATTTAATGTCAGGATTTATTCGGAGCTATGTGATATACTGCTGGATTTGCTATCATGTCAGGGTTTTCATGGAAGGTGTTGTATTTGCCTGACACCTTACAAGCTTGGTTCCCATCCTCTCATCATTATCGTAACACAATATCTCAAGTACCTGATATTCAAGCCACACCCATTCAACAGGATCATTCTCAAACACGTCAACAACTGGGGCTGTTTGCCTTCGGAAAGTGCTATCTTGCACTCCACAAGCAGGTCACTAACATGCTGCATTTGTGACAAAACAAAAACACTCCCTTTTATCGTCTTGATGGTCTAAGAAAATATTGTCGAAAGACGAATCAGTTGTTGGTGAAGAAAATATCCAGTTTTTCTTACACTTTCACTTGTTATACTTTTCTATTTCCACTGCGTCACATGATATATTCTCCTCGCCTCGACACTATACGCGTCCTACCACTCCACCAACTTCAGCAACCTCTCTCGCTCCCATCGGTTCTCTCGCTGTCTAAATCTACCAGCATAAATATTTTTAGGCTTATACTACTCTTCTCAAGGAAATAGAAACAGTCGCTCTTTTAGGCAACAGATATTATTGTTTCTACTGTTTATGCCGCAAATGAACAAATACCGAGGTCAGTTGATACTGATAGTAAGTAGTGAAGAAAAACGATGGCAGTATTCTTGAGAGAATCCCCACGGCATCAGCTGGAATGGTTTGGAAAAATCCACAAAAACTTGATCACATGAATACGAATTTGAACCACGCCCAAACCGCGAACGGTGCTCCTAGTGTCTTTATCATTCAGCCTATCTCACACGGTGACAGTCTAGAGAATCTGTAAAGAAATAGAAATAAATCATTTAATTGCGGCTGGATATAGATAAGAATATTTACCTTTCACACGAATGCAATCAGTTGGCCTTGGTAACGGATCCGTTAAAGCTCAAAAGAAGGTAGCATCTTTGTAGTAGGGATTAAATGTATATTACTGCTGCAAGTTCATAAATTTCTTGAGTACTCTTTGTCAGTTCTATCCAACTAGTTAAGCAAAGCCAAAACAAGATTTCAGGACTGAGTGTAACAAAGGGCTATCAATGTTACTGATGATAAACTTCGATGAATGAAGACGTCAGAGAAATTGGATGCACATCAATATCAATTAAACCTGCTCCAGAAATACCTGTAAAGTTTTTATATAGGCGGCTAACAACTCAAATATTCTCGAAATTCTTGTCGTGCACATTATCTAGTCGTTGGTGTAGTACACTAGTTATACCTACAAACATTATTGGTTCCGTATGTGAACGAGGGCATTGCGTCAAGTGAAGTGTTACGGGAAACTGCGTAATAATTTATTTATTTGCTTTTCCTTGTCTTTCGAATTTTACTGTTAATATTTTTCAAGGCTTTCGTAATTGAAACGTTTCAAATGACGAACTCGAGCTGGTGGAATGTTAAAATACATAGGTTGGTAATAACATTTTTGCTGAAATGTCTTGTATAATGTAATAAAATACTTAATCTTACGGCTAAAGGCAGATTTTTACGTGTTCGTGCTTTGTACGTAATGCAGTAAAGTCTACATGTGATAACAATACTTAAAGCCTTTTGTCTACGTTTCAGTCCTTTTCTACCAAGCAAAAATATTCTGTTAATGGAGACAGAATATTGTTAAAACACAGTAATAGATGAAAATCTAGATCAAAAGTACCTATGAATGAGCGTGGGCTTTAAAATGATGGAGAAACCAAGTCAGTGAGATTTTATATTAATGCAATGCCAACGGTACGCAGCTCGTGGTCTTGCAATAGCGTTCTCACTTCCCGCACACGGGGTCCCGGGTTCGATTTCCAGCGGGGTCAGGGATTTTCCCTGCCTCGAGATGAGTGGATGTTGTTGTGTCGTCTTCGTCATCATCATTCATCCCCATTACGGTCGGAGGAAGGCAATGGCAAACCACCTCCGCTAGGACCTTCCCTAGTCGGCGGTTCGGGTCTCCCGCATCGTCCCCTACTTTTCTCGGAATATGGGACCTCATCATCATCACTATGCCAACGAAGATGATGAAGTGAGGTATCACTGTGTCTTAGCCAGTGCAGAATGTTGGTAGTCCACACTATTGGTTGAAATTGCAAGTGTGCCAATTTGACGCCAACATAAGAGCCAAACGTTGTACATGGTTTTAATTAGAAACTTAAGTTTCAGGAGCCAAATATTACTTCTGATTTTAGTTTGTGATTGTATTTACACTTAACAGGTGATTCTGTGACAATTATAGCAACACGTACAAATGTTTTCCTAGTTTGATCATTCCGTATAAAAAACTGAAAACAGCATCTTGGATTGACATCTGTAGCAACCTCCTAAAGCTATATGGGGCGTCAGACCGTTTGATCTTTGGTATCACTTGACGATATTTTCCAAACAGAAAACAATACAGTCTGATGTTTACTTCCAGTAGTACTATTAATGAGATGAGTATGCAAGATGTATCAATTCTACATTACTTACCTCTTAAAATACCTGTGTAACATGTTGAATGTCTCATTTAATAAGTAAGACTACCACAAAATTTTTCAAGTACTATTATTTTATTTCAATTGACGTTTTCGATCCTGTAATTCAGTTAAGTGTTTGCACTACTGAGTTATTAAATATCAGACCTGAAGTTAATCTGTTACCTGTAGGTTGGTACCTGAATCACCACAAAATACTATACATATAAAGATAAAATCTTAAGAACATTTTCTGTAAAACTGGCTCATGAGACAGATGACAATGGACCAGCAATGACTAGAATACAGACTTTTTGCTCTAATGTAGAAATATCGACGATTGTGGGACGTAGTACAAAAGGATTACTTATAATACTGATGTAAAAATGTGATTGCATATTTACAGTGTAAAAGACATCCAAGGAAAAATTTGTTAAACAGTGTTACATTATTAAACTAGAATCTGATTTTTTAAGGAAAAAACTGAATTCCGATACAAAACAATTGCTCATTATACGAATGAAGAGCAAGATACCATCTGAAAAAAGGGACTCTTAGTTTCGAAGTGGATGGATTCGAAGATGGGCGGAATTTCTAGTAGTATCATAAATTCTATTTCTTATAAAATTCAGCTACTTGGAAAATATATTTTTTTTCCCGAAGGAAGAGAATGATGTACACAGTGTAAGGATTTGTTACGCCTATGAAATTTCAGACATAAAAAACTGTTTAAGGAAGTAACACTAATAGTAATTTTCAGTACCTTGATTAGAGTCTAAAGTACATGGAGTGACAAAGGAAACGAGAATTTTCACATTAATGAGGAACCATTTGTCGTGATGTGTATTAATACGTGAATGTTTTTCAGCCTTGAACTGCTGTCTTCCGTGGAGATGAATTTATCTCCCCGAACCATCAGCGCTAGCTGACTGCTCGTAGACCAGTCGCCTCGTCTAGTTAGTGACGCTGCTCGACGAGGCTAGATTAGCTCAGCCGTACATTCGACCAATGACTGACACGGTGACTGCCCTGGTCGAATGCTCGACGCCGATAGAACAGTGCTACCGCGTGAGTTGGGAGCTTTATGTTATACTACCTCTGGCCAGGTATGTCAGGACACGAAGTGAATTCTCGTCACGTAGTCCTCAGTGGAAACGCTAAGTTGTGCTGGAGAATGACGTGGCGGCTGGCCTTCAAGCCACCTGTCTGTCTGCGAAGGCCTGCCCGAAGCTCAGGCCGCAACACAAGGTGACAGTATACGAGAAGACGCATTCTCGCACTCCGCTACAGTATTAAAATCAGTTGTGTTCCTGTACAGACATCTTTGCGTGGACTCAAATATGTCCTGGTTTGAAGTCAGTCCCGAAAAATTTAAGGTATCTGCCAAGTACTCAAATTAGCAGCATCGGTCTCGTTTCTTTTACGTCCGACCTCGAACATCTTATCTTTCCGTGGAAAACGTTTTCACATTAATTCGTGGCAACGTATATTTTTTTAAAACTCTTAGTCAGTTGATGAGAGTAGTCAGTCGATTATACTTAAGCAGAGTCAAAAAGTTTTGGGAGAAACCATGGATTATTGTTAACTGACTGCTGTCACTTACCTACAGCCACACAACCTGACAATAAGAAAACAACCTGCTCGCTAGTTCACAGAATAAGTGATGTAGAATGCAACAATTTTGGGCGCAGCAGTTACAAGACCATTGCATATTTTATGTGCGTCTTACTTTATTGGAGAATTAATTACACTTCTGTCAAAAGTAAATTTTTTCTATTAAGGTGTCAGATATTATTACAGTTTTCAAGTTTGCATAATTAACTATGATATACGAAATTAAGCTCCAATGAGGAATTTCTGCAGAGAATAGAAATAGTTATGGCAAGGAAATATTTCTACAGAGTTCCATAACTTTTTTTTGCGCTCGCTGATGATATTTGACTCAAGTCCATGTAGACAGAATATATAAACTAAACTATAACACATTAAAACTTAAATGTTTGGTCCAAAAGCTGTAATTTACTATAGGAAAACAGAATCAAATTCATGAACTACGACTGCCGTGGGTCATATCTTTGTGCATAGGACACGGCCACAGATTATTTGTGAAAATTAACTGGTTTAGCACTTGCACTATCAGTGTCAGCTAGTTGTATTCAGTGTAGGGACAAATAAATTAACTGCTAACATCTCATTTAATGGTCACCGTGTAATTAATAATTGTTATAATTTTCTATTTACCTCAGAAATCGCATTTAATTATTGATCATAACTGGTGTGAACTGTCCCGCAGACGTGACGAAAACTAAGTTCATTATTGAATGTATAACTGACTGCTGATTACAAAAGAACCATGAACGTAATAATTCAAATCGGAACATTTTTCATAGCTTCGTTGACAGTCCTGCACAGTAGCTACAACGTTAGTCGACGCTCAGTACAATATTACCCCCAAAAAGTTTATTATGAAGACTGCTTTATTCTGGCATTTGTGACTCACATGGCCGTCTGTCCTGAAATACAGAAAAAAAACTTGAAAAGTGGCAAGTCAGTAAACGAAATTACATAAATTCTTTATCATGCAAGATAAATTTTGAAAGAAATGCTTATAAAACTATTTTAAGTTTGTGCAATGATGAACCGATTTTTTGAGCCCAGGCTAGCGCCGTTATATTTGTTTACTCTTTTGTAAATAAATTACACAAGAGTATAATTTGACGAGAAATAAATTGACTCTCTGCTGATATATCAAAGAATTAGTTCTCTCATCTGAGACATCGTCGAACATGTGTTGACATTACACTATAAATATATATTTCTATTGGCCAGCCGGAGTGGACAAGCGGTTCTAGGTGCTACAATCTGGAGCCGATCCACTGCTACGGACGCAGGTTCGAATCCTGCCTCGGGCATGGATGTGTGTGATGTCCTTAGGTTAGTTAGGTTTAACTAGTTCTAAGTTCTAGGCGACTGATGACGTCACAAGTTAAGTCGCATAGTGCTCAGAGCCATCTGAACCATATATTTCTATTACATGACGTTAATCAACACTACAGCCTTCAGGTTCAGTAAAAATATTTCGTAAAATCTAAATATGACACGTCAAATTTCAATGAAACATCATACTTGCATGATGATAGCCTGTCATCTCATACAATCATCCTCGGAAACTTACCATTAGGTGAAGTGTACAGGGGGGGTAGTTCAGGTGGTCATGCATAGCGATAACGTTCCCTTTCCTCCGTATTCGACCACAAAGGTGCAGTATAGCTAGAATTGTTGACTGTAGTGGTCAAGGGAGATGCGACAATTCATCCTCGCTTTCAGAAAAGTAGCTCGAGGTGATGCGAGCTGTGTGACCACGGGCCCAGTTGGCTTTGAACACAGTATCCCCATTGGAGAAGAAACAGTGTACCATGTGGTGGACCTAACCAGTCAAAATGGTTACATAATGGTTGGAAGTAATGAGACCGTGCAGAACACACATGGGCCCCCAGCAATATCACGATGTGGGATCCCAAATGGTCACCGAACCCCCACCATTTTCACTCTTGGGGCGTGAACTTGATCGTAACTTGAAAATTGATCCGACCAAATAACGTTTTCCATTGCTTTGCAATTCAGGTTTTATTGCTTCGGCACCACGTTTTTTTACTACGGGCATTTGCATCTCTGACGAGTTGTTTTGCAATGACTGCTCACCGAAGGACGTGGAGCAGTGGTTAACACATTGGACTCTCATTCTGGAGGACGACGGTTCAAACCCATGTCAGGCCATCCTTATTTAGGTTTCCTGTGGTTTCCCTAAATCGCTTCAGGCAAATACCGAGATGATTCCTTTGAAAAGGCACGGCTGCCTTTCCTTCGTCATCTTTCCCCAATCCGAGGGGACTAATGACTTTGCTGGCTGGTCCTCTCCCACAAATCAAATCACCAAACCAACCAGCACCTGCTCGCCGCGTAATTGCCATATTATGCGTTTCCATTCCTGTCGTTTTGGTGCTGACATGATTCGCGAGTGAAACTTTCAGTTCTGCTGTGACTTCGTTCTCTTGTTTTTCGCCACAATTTTCTTCAACGAACGTCCGTCACGGTCACTTAACAAGCGCTTTTGTCTGCGTTGTCACTAAGGGGATGATGCTTTTCCGCTCTGCCGGTACAAGTCTTCGATATCCAGACAATTCAACTGCCTGGGTTACGAAAGCATCAACCATACAAGTATCAACAATTTTCTCACGTTAGAATTCACTTATGTCCGACATAATACATTCACAGCTACAAAGTACGCTAATTTGACGACGAAAGACACTTGCAACGTATTGGAGAAACGCACAGGCGCCGGTCGTGATCAAATACAACAGCGCAACATGCTGGCTTGTATAGAATCTGCAGTCATGTTCAAACATGTATTTCTCGTCGTCTTTCCATATTTTTGTCCAACCTCTGTCTGTTATGAGGACATAAAGAAATCAAACACGTACTCACCCGTGCAGTCATTCTGGCATCCCTACCAGGAACCGGCGTTCTCCCTGATCCAGTCCAAGTAACTGGAGACGCGGGTGTAGACCGTGGGGTAGGGTGGGGTGGCGCACTGGAACGACCACGACACGATTCCCACCATCACACCATCGCGCAACAGCGGGCCGCCGGAGTCACCCTGGAAACAAAACAACACGCGTGTCGCTGTCACAGTAAAGCACGCAAAACACCTCGATACAGTGAAGAAATTCTTAGTTGTTACGCTAAGTTGTGTAAGGTCTCGGACAAGACATAAAACTAAGTGACGCCTCATAGTTAACAGCGAAAATTTCCACAGATTAACATACATTTTAACAGAAATAAAAGCATTCTAACAAGCACGTGTACAGAACGTCTCATTTACAAGGTAATAGCGAGTATATAGTTACGAGAAGACACTGGCTTCAGAATGGAATATTCGCTTAGTAAGCATCAATATATTTGAAATGTGAACTTTTCAACGAACTTAGGCATGCCGAGGTGGCCGAGCGGTTCCAGGCGCTAGTCTGGAACCGCGCGACCGATATGGTCGCAGGTTCGAATCCTGCCTCGGGCATGGATGTGTGTGATGTTCTTAGGTTAGTTAGGTTTAAGTAGTTCTAAGGGACTGATGACCTCAGACGTTAAGTCTCATAGTGCTCAGAGCCATTTGAACCATTTTTGAGCCAACGAAGTTGGTCACTTAACTTCAGCCGTGTCCTACCTCATCAAGCACTCCAATATTACATGGCCACGTTACAAGCTGCAATTAGCTGTACACATGAAACTGTTTATGGAACTGCTCCAGGTGTTAACCTAGAATTTGGATTCAATAACAAATTATCTCTGCACTGACTTACAGACTGTCTCAGAGCCCTTGGATTATTTCGCAGGTCTTGACAAGACTGTAACTCGCTGCTATAAATCTTCAGCCGTATCACAGAAATATCCGCAGGATTTGAGGTCAGGTGATATTGGAGGTTAAAGTACAATCACTGTTACAGCCGTCTATCTTCGTCCATTTATTAAAAGTGATCTTCTATACACCAGAGCTGCAATAGAAATGTTTTATTTTCCAAAATCGGCTTTTGGGTCTTTAACCAATCATCAGCAGCATGTGATACAGAGGAACACACAACTGGATGTTAATCGAGTCCTACAAAATGATAACAATACATATATAACAGTAATACAGGGTGTTACAAAAAGGTACAGCCAAACTTTCAGGAAACATTCCTCACACACAAAGAAAGAAAATATGTTATGTGGACATGTGTCCGGAAACGCTTACTTTCCATGTTAGAGCTCATTTTATTACTTCTCTTCAAATCACACTAATCATGGAATGGAAACACACAGCAACAGAACGTACCAGCGTAACTTCAAACACTTTGTTTCAGGAAATGTTCAAAATGTCCTCTGTTAGCGAGGATACATGCATCCACCCTCCGTCGTATGGAATCCCTGATGCGCTGATGCAGCCCTGGAGAATGGCGTATTGTATCACAGCCGTCCACAATACGAGCACGAAGAGTCTCTACATTTGGTACCGGGGTTGCGTAGACAAGAGCTTTCAAATGTCCCCATAAATGAAAGTCAAGAGTGTTGAGGTCAGGAGAGCGTGGAGGCCATGGAATTGGTCCGCCTCTACCAATCCATCGGTCACCGAATCTGTTGTTAAGAAGCGTACGAACACTTCGACTGAAATGTGCAGGAGCTCCATCGTGCATGAACCACATGTTGTGTCGTACTTGTAAAGGCACATGTTCTAGCAGCACTGGTAGAGTATTCCGTATGAAATCATGCTAACGTGCTCCATTGAGCGTAGGTGGAAGAAACTAAAATGATCTCTAACATGGAAATTAAGCGTTTCCGGACACATGTCCACATAGCATCTTTTCTTTATTTGTGTGAGGAATGTTTCCTGAAAGTTTGGTGGTACCTTTTTGTACCACCCTGTATATGTCTACTTAGATTATGCACTTCTATAGCAACGACATGCTTGTCACTCAATGGGAGTGGATCTGAAATATGTCCTATAACGTGGTACACAATTCGTCGTGTATATAACTTCTGGAAAATTTTAGTCAATGACAATTCAAGCCAATGTTTGACATAACTGTCATATAGAATGGGTAACTTTCGATTCACAACAATGCCTGCAAACGTGACGTCATTTTGACGTCCCAGTCAATATCGACGATCGTATGATCAGCTATCGACTTTCGTTAGCATTCGATACGGGCCAGTCACATGATTTCAAGAGCACGTACCGGAAATTCACAAAGAACACATCATTCTTGGAATGATTTGTTATAAGTATTGCTATAATAAAATATCACGTAATGATTTATCAGTAGTTAATGCCTTCATACAAGAGTGCTCCCTTAGGAGTGGGTTATTATCGTCAATAATTTACAAATTAAGAAGGTAACACACATGATTTATAGTTAGCAGTATGCCGCTTCACTGTAACGAAGCACGGAAAATTTATCACAAACACAGCATTATTTCCATTAAATGTCACTTAAGAATCCATCAACGATAAAGGCTTCAAGATGGAACACGATAACCCAAGATTGGATCTAAAGGTCACGCGGTTAATGAATTGCCGGCACGGTAGTTCAGCGTGTTCGGTCAGGGGGTTAGCTGCCCTGTGTAATTAAAAAACTGAGTGAACGATTCGACGATGAACTTGAACAGGTGTAATGAGATGTCCTCAACGAACAATAGCGAACAAAATGAATCAGAAAAAAATAAAATGAAAGGGTCGTGGTTTCTAGAGTACAAAGTTCTGAATGTTATTTACTTTCATTCTGATCTCAGAAGCACTCCGTCTTCAAGCCGCAAGTGGCCCATCGGGACCATCCGACCACCGTGTCATCCTCAGATGAGGATGCGGATAGGAGGGGCGTGTGGTCCGCACACCGCTCTCCCGGTGATCTGGGAAAGAAGCATGAAATAAATGTTTATCGATTTCCGAGTATGTGGTTAGGTATGAACCTAAGAGGACAGCTTAAATTGCTGCGAATGAATCGAGAAGCAATAATATTCATATTATTTCTTGTCACAAAGTCGTTAACCGATCACGAGGTCGTCGATATTGCACGTGACGTCAAAATGAGTCACGTTCAAGGGAGCGGTTGTGAAACAAGAATTACCCTATAGAATAAACATCGAATTGATAGGTCAATGGGTCTACATTACCTGTAGATATCTGAGATTATATTTATATATATCTGTGACATGCTTTCATATAGTTACGTGAAATACAATTTTTGACACATGGCTTCTGAAGGCAGAATATAAAAAAAGTATATGATTGTAAAATAACTCTTGACGAAGCTAATACAGACTACCAACTATGTAATCAGTTACATTGTAACATCACCTTCATCACAGAACATGGAGCCAATGGGAGTAATAACTTCTTGGATGTGGCAGTCAAAAGAGAAGGAGATACCTACCTTTTCAACACATTCTGGAGAATTTCTTGCCATCCATGTTCCAATAAAGAGGAATATTTCCTCTCAGAGATTGCGAGGTTAATCAAATACCGTCTAAACAAGGCGAGTATTAATGATGAATTACATACACTGGAGAGGGAACCATCTCAAAATGGTTATGACCCAAAACTTATTACACATACAGAAAGAACGTATTAAAAGTAGAAATCAGATCAGAAATGAGCAAGCAAATAAGAGAAGATAAGTTTATAACCTTTAAATCTTGGAGTCACATTTCAGAGTAAATAAATCATTTTCTTCGAAGAACTAAACCGCAAATCGGATTCAGGACAGAGAACAATAGAAGATCAGTTCTTATACGCAATATCGATAAGAGCCAAATATACAACATTCAAGGCTGTATAAAGTAACATGTAGCGAATATGATAAATTTTATGTTGCGCAAACAGGGAGAAACTGCAAAACGAGAACATACTAATGTTAGTGAAGCCAGTCCTTCAGCATTCAGTGCTCGATTATGAGAGTACAAGAATTTTGCTGATGACATTAAGAAAATCATCACCATTCTCCACAGAGTAGAAAAAGGCAGAATATGAAAGATACTAGAAGAAATTGAAATATACACCCATATAAAAAACAACCAGAAAAATACTTAATGAACAATCCGAGCTACCGAGTTAGATGTATATACAAAATTTCAACGGTGTTTCAACCGAATAATTTTCGTTTGGAGTCTATGTTCTGCAAGTAAAATTGTCTAATTTGAAGTGATACGTTGGTTTATTTTGCAGTCTTATATGTTTTGTATGTTCCGATTTCACATTCCAATTGTCAAAAATTGGAATTTACATAATTATATGAATATAAGTCTCATATATATATATATATATATATATATATATATATATATATATATATATATATATATATATATACGATCTTGGATATAAAAAGAAAAACGTAACGTAGACTCCGTGACCTGTCAGTTCCATATTTATTCTATCTGACAGTTACGTCAAACGTTATCAAGAATTGGCACTACCTAAAATTTGACAGCAGTAACATACATGAGAAACTGTTTACTATGTTGCAGGATGTATTTCAGATCCTGCCGTATCAACTGACAAGCATGTCATTGCTATGAGGTGCAAAATGTAACTAAATTTTTAGTACTGCTATATGTGTTGTAAGTAGGCTGTTTATGTTTTCTTATCGGCAACGTTACGTAGCGCTCGGTATGAAAATCACTGGCTGTGCTGTGTGCAGTCTGTGGCTAGTTTGCATTGTTGTCTGCCATTGTAGTGTTGGGCAGCGGCAGCTGGATGTGAACAGCGCGTAGCGTTGCGCAGTTGGAGGTGAGCCGCCAGCAGTGGTGGATGTGGGGAGAGAGATGGCGGAGTTTTGAAATTTGTTATACTGGATATTATGAACTGCTATATATATTATGACTATTAAGGTAAATACATTGTTTGTTCTATGTTAAAATCTTTCATTTGCTAACTATGCCTAGAAGTTGGGACTGTTAGTGTTTGCACGTGTGTTAATAATTCAGCAAGGGACTGGATAACAGCATTGCTGGTTCTAAGGACGATTCGAAAAACTTTGTGAGTGCACAAGTGGTGATTATGGACTTGCTATATTAACTGCAAGACTCTTCAATGGTGATTGTGCACCCGCACAGTCACAACAGATGGCTGCTGGTCATCTCTACAAGGACTACAGTGGGTCTGCATCTCTGATGACCCACCAATACCACAATCTCTACCAGGACTACAGTGGGCCTGTCCACAATTTCTACAAGGACTGCAGTGGGTCTGCACCTCTGGTGGCCCACCAATAACATACTCTCTACCAGGACTACAGTGGGTCTGCTCTGTGATGACCTACCTACCAATCTTCTTCAAAACGTCGACTGACTCTGCTGTGGGTTTGCTCTGTTGTGGCCCATTACCTGTCTGCATGTCAAGAGTCAGCACTGTCTTTCCGTTGGAAGGACAACACTACTTCTTCAAGACTGCATGGAAATCCACTACTTCTGTGTGCAATTTCTTTTACTAATGAGACTTTGTGAAAAAAACTGTAATTACTATTATGATGAATGATCAGGACTATCTTTATGGACTATGAGAAAATTTTAGCTTTTGACCAACATTGTATAAATGTGTGCATTTGATATCTTTGTTATTGTAATTATGAAAAATTTTTATCAAATCATTATTGGCCACTGCCCAAAACAATTTGTAAAATTTTTTGTGGGGAGCATGGGGGCTATGTAAGTAGGCTGTTTATGTTTTCTTATCGGCAACGTTACGTAGCGCTCGGTATGAAAATCACTGGCTGTGCTGTGTGCAGTCTGTGGCTAGTTTGCATTGTTGTCTGCCATTGTAGTGTTGGGCAGCGGCAGCTGGATGTGAACAGCGCGTAGCGTTGCGCAGTTGGAGGTGAGCCGCCAGCAGTGGTGGATGTGGGGAGAGAGATGGCGGAGTTTTGAAATTTGTTATACTGGATATTATGAACTGCTATATATATTATGACTATTAAGGTAAATACATTGTTTGTTCTCTATTAAAATCTTTCATTTGCTAACTATGCCTATCAGTAGTTAGTGCCTTCAGTAGTTTGAATCTTTTATTTAGCTGGCAGTAGTGGCGCTCGCTGTATTGAAGTAGTTCGAGTAACGAAGATTTTTGGTGAGGTAAGTGATTTGTGAAAGGTACAGGTTAATGTTTTTCAGGGCCATTCCTTTGTAGGGATTTCTGAAAGTCAGATTGCGTTGCGCTAAAAAATATTGTGTGTCAGTTTAAGCATAGTCTTGTATAAATTGTTCAAAGGGGACGTTTCAGTGTACAGTTATCATTTTGTAGAAATCGATGCACATACAATAGTTTGATCGTCTGTATCAGATGTCAGAAAACCAGAATGGCAAATAAAACATTTCTAGTGCAGCTCATGGTGCATAGAAGCTGAAAAACATCTGAAAGCTTCGGAGCACCAAGCATTCAAAGTTTTTACACCCCGCTCCATATTGCCATGATACATGTCGTCTTACATCATCAGCGAGACGTGATGGAGACTTAAGCGAAAAGGCTATATTCCAAGTACATTTGTAATATAATATTTCAGACTGAAGTCGGTGGCGGCTAGTAGACACAAATTACCAGTTCCCAAAGAAAAAATGTTGTGGTAGCACGGTAAACAATACTTTTACTGACGCTTTTCGCCCTTCATGTCATCGTGAGAAAATTTCAGTACACAGCAAAATTTGCATTCGTCATATCTGTGCATATTAAAGCTTTCTTATGATCCACAAGAAGGGCGAAATGCGTGAGTGAAAGTGTTGTGTACCCTGCAACCTAGACAGTTTTTATTTCGAAATATTATCTACGGTTTCTGTAACAGACACGCTATGGATCGGGAAGAACTGTATACTATCATTTGTCTCGCAAACAGCTCGTTTGTGCACTCGCGTTTACTTGAATATTTTTGCTTCTCGGTATAATTGTCCGTCTTGATCGGTATTTGTATTTTTAATTTTAAAAAATATACACCCTTAACGCGTTTCGGCGGCAGCCGTCATCAGAATATGTCTGATAAACAGAGCAGATGAGAAAAAAAAATGCAGAACGAAGGAATTACCGAAGGGGAAAAAAAGATGCACAACGAAGGAATTACCCAATGGCACGGAGATGTGACATACAAATACAGACAAACAAATGATTACAATTTCAGAAAAATTGGATGACCTATTGAAGAGGACAAGCTTTGCAAATTGAGCAAGTCAATAACGCTTTGGTCCATCTCTGGCTCTTATGCAAGCTGTCATTTGGACTTACATTGAGTGACAGACTTGATGGATGTCCTCTTAAGAACCGGGAGGGTTGGAGCGCTCTGATCATAATGCTCGAAACGTTCTGAGTTGAGGAGGGCAAGCACGAAGGCAAGCAGTAGAAACTATCCCCGTGTGCGGGAGGGCATTACCTTGCTGAAGCGTAAGTCCAGGATGGCTTGCCATGAAGGTCAACAAAACGGGGTGCAGAATGTCGACAACTTAGCGATATGCTGGGACGGTGCCGCGGATGTTAACCCAAGGGCTCCTGCTGCGGAGAGGAATGGCACCCTGGACCATCACTCCTTGGTTATCGGTCCGTATGGCGGGCGACACTCAGGTTTGTATCCCACCGCTGTCCGGGGCGTCTCCAGACAAGTCTTCCCTGGTCATCGGGACCCAGTTCCAAGCGGGACTCATCACTGAAGACAATTCTACTCCAGTCAGTGACATTCTAGGGCTGAAGATACAGTCTGAGCCCTCCTAAAATGGGTATGTCCCAATATACAATCACGTTTCCTCCTCACCAATACGTCAAGGAAGGAAAGACAACCGTCCCTTTCCATCTTCATCTAGAAGCGAATATTCGGGTGGATTGAATTCAGATATTCTAAAAAGCTGTATAAATTATCTGTGTTGTCAGGTCAAACAACGAAACTATCGTCTGCATCTCTAAAGAGCGTGCATGTTTCAATGGCACCGATTACAAGGCAACTTCCGCGAAAACTTCCACAAACGACTCGTCACTAATAGGGCTTCTCATCGCAATTCCATCTGTTTGTTTATAGAAGTGGCCGTTAATTAAAAAGCAGGTGAAGGTCAACACATGCTGAAATAGATTAGTTAATTCAACATCAAACCCAGCTCAGTTAACTACAACGAATCAGGTAGAGGAATTCGAGAGACCACTCCAAAATTATCAGAGTGATTGTGTTTGAGACTCACTCAAACGTTTGGACAATGCGTTGGTTAATGGATATATACTAGGGTCGTCCACAAAGTGTGTTCCGTTTGGTTATATAAAACAAACGTGTACAGATACATAAAAAATATTTATTGTACAAAAATCTACAACTGTTAAACTACTTTTCTACATAGCTTCCGAAATTGTGTAGGCACTTTTCATAGCATGGCACAAGTTTTTGTATGCCTTCTTCATAGAAGGTTGCCGCCTGTGTACTCAACAATGTGGTAACATGTTCTTTCAGCTCGTCATCACCGTTGAAATGTTGACCACCAAGGACAGATTTTAGGTGTAAGAACTTCCATAGCAAGGGCACTAAGTGTAAACTTACGGTTGTACTTAATCTTCTCTTCAATTGTGTGAACCAGTTCATCAGTAACTTCAGACGGGCGTCCACTTCGTTCTTCATCGAGCACTTGATCACGTCCTTCATTGAACAGTCTGACCCATCTTCTAACCATTGAATCACTCGTAGCATTTTGTCTGTAAACCTCGCCGATTTGTCGATGAATTTCCTTTGGTTTAACTTTCTTTGCCGGCTGCGGTGGCCGTGCGGTTCTGGCGCTGCAGTCCGGAACCGCGGGACTGCTACGGTCGCAGGTTCGAATCCTGCCTCGGGCATGGGTGTGTGTGATGTCTTTAGCTTAGTTAAGTGGTTCAAAGGTCTAGGGGACTTATGACCTACGATGTTGGGTCCCATAGTGCTCAGAGCCATTTGAGCCATTTAACTTTCTTTGTATTTAGAAAACGAATCACAGATCTGATTTCACAAGCGGCGGCATTTTCTATTACGTCTGACATTATAAAGAAGCACTACAAAGCGCACGTCGGCTGCAGCGATCTGAAAATGGCGTGCATGTCTTCTCCTTGAATCAGAGTAACTGCCACGCATGTTCGTAACTGCGATTGTAGCGCTGCCGCGGATGGAAATAGAAACGGAACTTACTTTGTGGACGACCCTCGTGTGTTGGACTTCAAGTTTATGAACGGGCCAACAAATGTGATGATGAAGTGGGAATGTGGAAAATAATGGCTTCAGAACTGTAACAAGATTACCAAAACCAAGGCAATTATTTATTTTTTGAGAGGTTTTGTATTTTGAATTCTGTTTCAGTCTTCCCAAATCCAACGAAAGTAGACATATTTGTACGTGAAACATTGGGTGTTTACGTAAAACGTGTTCCTAAGGAAAACCTCTATGGTGACCTAATGTTGCAGATGGGTAAATCAGAATTTGGTTGGTTATATGGCATATCTGTCACCAAATGGAAAAATATAGGGAAACATTGTGTGACCGGCAGGAAACGTCGTACTTTCTATGTGTGTTGCCGATGAAAATTTGTTTCCTCTAGGCACATGCAACATGTGTCCTACTGCAACGCTCTAGAAAATCAGCAAAAAGCAAGTGACGTTGTTCTCTGTACTATATAAGGAAATAACGTCTTCTAAGAAATAGATGTGTTAACGTTTTTATACTATGTAGCACCTTTAATATAACTGTTGTCATTTACTCGTAAAATGCGGTTATTTAATAAAATTGTCACATAAACGGATGGCAATATTTACGAGTGAAACTACAATGAACATTTTTAATCCCCTGATCCATTAGAACGAAATAAATTTCTTGGAGAAACCTAAAGTTTCGTCCGTATACGCAGAGGATATCTTCAAGTGGGTTGTAGTTTCTATGATGGTCCGCTTCACACTCTGAGTGTAGTTGTAGTTCGCCAGTATCTGGACAATCAGTTTCTCAACAGGTCGATTGGTGAAGAGGGACGGATAGTACGGCCTGCCCGATTGCCAGTTTTGAACCCAATGGATCCTTCTCTTTGTGACCATTATAACCCTTGGTATATTCTACTCTCATAACCAGTTTCGATGTTCAGAGAGAATGTATCCCAAACGAGTTTCACCAAATATGGAAGACGCTAGCAGTTTTCAACAATGTACTGAACGCAGGCTTAGGGGAAGCATGAAAGCAAGAGGTGGTCGCTTTGAGTAATTTCTGTGTAAATGTGTAGATAAATTTACCTTTTGTGTGTCAGGAATAATAAGTACTGTCCTACATGTAAATGTGTTGAACGTATCGCTTTTGTGCCATGAAACATTTCACACCTCCATATACGACCTGTATAGCGGGCTGATACAATCTAAACATGGTTCCAAACTCTTCCCAAGCACTCCTTAGTCGAACACCACTTAAATACACTCGAAGACAAGAAAAAGATAACAAACGGCGCAACACTAAAAAATTATCCGAATGAGTACAGAAATCTGTAGATGTGATGTACATATGCTGCGAAATAAATGATCACAATTTCAGAAAAAATGGCTGATTTATTCAAGAGAAAGAGCTTGACAAATTGAGCAAGTCAATAACGTGTTTATCCCCCTCTGATTCATAGAATTGTCGGATGTCCTCCTGGGAATTATCATGACAAATTCTATTCAACTGGCGCAATAACACACTTCAAAAAAAGTTTTGCTCCGCCCCAGTTCCCAGAACTCCTGAAGATAGACGTTGACTGTGGATATTGTATCACAGGGACAGTCCCTTTGACTGCTCAGAGATGTCACTAAACCCGCCCAAAGATGTGAATAACCCTGAATGAGCAGCGTCTATTAGACGGAGGGGGTCCGACAGCCGATCAGTTCCAGTCATTCCACCAGGAAGGAGGTACACGGCACGTGCTGTCCTTAGTTCAACCATGCCTAGACGGTCAATACAGCAGTTCAACTGTGAACGTATTCTTACTTTGTGTCAGGAAGAGCTCTCAACTAGGGAAGTTTCTATGCGTCTCAGAGTGAACCAAAGTGATGTTGTTCGGATATGGAAGCGATACAGAAAGACAGGGACTGTCGGAGACAGCCTCGCTCAGGCCGCACAAGGACTACTGCTGCAGTGGATGACGCTACCTACGCATTATGGCTCGGGGGAACCCTGACAGCAACGCCACCATATTGAATAATGCTTTTCGTGCTGCCACAGGACGTCGTGTTACAACTAAAACTCTGCACAATAAGCTACAAGATGCCCAACTTCACTCGCGACGTCCATGGCGAGGTCCATCTTTGCAACCACGACACCATGCAGCGTGGTACAGATGGGCCCAGGATTGGCTCAGGATGGGCTCAGGATTGGCATCACATTCTCTTCACAGATGAGTGTCGCATATTCCTTCAACCAGACAATCGTCGGAGACGTGTTTGGAGGCAACCCAGTCAGACTGAATACCTTAGACATACTGTCCAGTGAGTGCAGTAAGGTGGAGGTTCCCTGCTGTTTTGGGAAGGCATTACGTGGGGCCAACGTACACCGCTGGTGGTCATGGAAGGCACCGTAACGGCTGTACAATACGTGAATGCCATCGTCCAGCCGATAGTGCAACCATATCGGCAGCATATTGGCGGGGCATTCGTCTTCATCGACGACAATTCGCTCCCTCATCGTGCACGTCTTGTGAATGACTTCCTTCAGGATAACGACATCGTTCGACTAGAGTGGCCAGCATGTTCTCCAGACATGAACCCTATCGAACATGCCTGGGATATATTGAAAAGGGCTATTTATGGACGACGTGACCCACCAACCAGTCTGAGGGATTTACGCCGAATCGCAGTTGAGGTGTGGGACAATCTGGACCAACAGTGCCTTGATGAGCTAGTGGATAGTATGCCACGACGAATACAGACAAGCATCTGTGCAAGATGACTTGATACTGGTTATTAGACGTACCGGTGTGTACAGAAATCTGGATCACCACCTCTGAAGGTCTCGCTGTATGGTGGTACAACATGCAATGTGTGGTTTTCACGAGCAATAAAAAGGGCGGGAATGATGTTTATGTTGGTCTCTATTCCAATTTTCTGTACAGGTTCCGGAACTCTCGGAACCGAGATGATGCAAAACTTTTTTCTTGTGATTATATCGTCAAAATTCCGAGTTGGTTGGAGGGCCCTGCCCATAATGCTCCAAACGTACTCGTTTGGGAAGAGGGCGGCGATCTTGCTGGTCAAGGAAGAGTTTGGATAACACGAAGACGGGAATTAGAAACGTTCACTGTGTGTGAGTGGGTATTACCTTGCTGAAATGTAAGCCCAAGATACCTTGTCATAAAGGGCAACAAAACGGGACGTGGAATATCGTCGACATACTGCTGTGCTGTAAAGGTCCCACAGATGACAACCAAAGGTGCCCATTTATCAAAAGAAATGTTACCTTGCTGAAATGTAAGCCCAAGATACCTTGTCATAAAGGGCAACAAAACGGGACGTGGAATATCGTCGACATACTGCTGTGCTGTAAAGGTCCCACAGATGACAACCAAAGGTGCCCATTTATCAAAAGAAATGTTACCTCAGACCATCACCCATGGTTGTGGGGTCATATGGAGGGCTCTGTCAGGTTGGTGTCCTACCACTGTCTCTGGCGTCTCCAAATACGTCTTCGGCCTGGAATCTCATTGACTGGAGTAGAATTGTCTTCAGTGTCATGTCGCGCTTCGAACTGAGCCCCAATGACCAGTGAAGACGTCTCTGGAGACGACCCAGGTAGCGGTGGAACACCAACCTGATTGTCGCCCACCATACGGCCCGGCAGCCAGGAGATTTGGTCTGGGGTGCCATTTCTTTTCACAGCAGGACCCCTTTGTTTGTCATCAGCGGCACCCTTACGGCTTAACGGTATATCTACGATAGTCTAATCCCCGTTTTGTTGCCCTTCATGGCTAGCCGTCCTGGGCTTACATTTCACCAAGGTAGTGCCCGTCAGCACACGGCAAGAGTTTCTACTGTTTGTCTTCCTGCTTGCCAAACCCTACCTTGTCCAGAAAGGTTGCCGGATATTGTCCAAACTGGGAATATTTGGTGCATCATGAACAGAGCCCTCCAATCGGATTGGGGGTTTGACGAATTAACCCGCCAACTGGACAGAATTGGGCACGATAGTCCTTCACAGTGCGTTAATGTGTGTGTGTGTGTGTGGTGTGTGTGTGTGTGTGTGTGTGTGTGTGTGTATGTGTGTCTTACAGTGTACATCTACTTAAGAAAGCAGATAAAAAATTCGCTTGACGCCTTCCTATCCTCTTGGATAAATTCATGCGTTCGTTCAAAATACTTACGCTGCACGAAGAGGCCTGCTCCTCGACGCCTGCGGCACACAGCATGGTCGGGTAGACGGTGTTCTCGAAGCCGTCCCAGAACAGCGTGGCACACAGCTGCTGGTCCCACACCTGCACGTCAACCTTCTGCAGGTCGTTTGGGCGTGCCCCTCCGTACTGTGGAAGTGGAGCGACATTTAGTGAGAGTGCAACGGATCAGCAGGAGGAGCCGCCGTCGCAGTCGAAATGTTAGTAGTTGACATTCCTTGTTACAAGCAGTTCAGTACTGAATGATGCCATTAGAGAGTTAAGCTGTTGGGACTCAGTATTTGAGCAAATATTCATATACACTACAGGTCACTGAAGTTAGAAATCAAAATATCTCGAGAACCACACTCCAGACAGGGAAACAGGAACGATCAGTTTCATATGACTTATACTGAAACTCTCTTCCCAGTTCTATTCAGTACCTCCTTATTAGTTACATCATCTACCCGTCTAGTCATCGGCATTCTTCTGTAGCACTATATTTCAGAAACTTCTATTTCCTTCTTCTCTAAACTCTTTATCGTCCGTGTTTCATTTCTATACATGGCTACACTCCGAACAAATACCTTCTGAAATGATTTCCGAGTACTTAAGTCTATCATAAATTTAGACAAAATTGTCTGTAGAGTGTAGCTATCTGGTGTTATATTTAGGTTAAAATCAACAGTTTGTTTATTTACAGGTTTCGGATTATGTTGAAGCCATCCTCAGAATTTTTGGCCCTCTACGGCTCGTGCTGGCGGCTGCTCGGTTTCCTCGTGATACCACGATGGTACACAGCGTACGATCGCTGTATCACGTGATAAACCGGTGAGTTGCCAGCACCAGAGTCCGAAACCCGCAAATAATAGCCGCGCGGTCTGAGGCGCCTCGCCACGCTTCGTGCGGCTCCCCTCGTCGGAGGTTCGAGTCCTCCCTCGAGCATGGGTGTGAGTGCTGTCCTAAGTGTAAGTTAGTTTAAGTTAGATTAAGTAGTGTGTGAGCCTAGGGACCGATGACCTCAGCGGTTTGGTCCCATAGTAACTTACTACCGCCACCCGTAAATAAACAAATATTATTGCGATTTAGGCTGTTGATTTTAACCTAAACTTAAGTCTATATTCGATACTGACAAATTGCTGTTCTTCAGAAACGCTTTTTTTAGCCATTGCCAGTCAACATTTTATATCCCTTCTACTTCGACCATCATCAGTTATTTTGCTGCCCAAACAACAAAACCTATCTACTACCTTAAGTGTCTCGTTTCTTAATCGTATTCTCTCAGCATCACCAGATTTAATTCGACTACATTCCATTACCCTTGTCTTGCTTTTATTAATGTTTACCTTATATCCTCCTTTCAAGATACTGTCCATTCCATTCAGCTGCTCTTCCAAGTCTTTTCCTGTCCCTGACGGAGTTACAATGTCATCGGAAAAACTCGAGGTTTTCATTTCTTCTTCCTTACGAGAAGTAGGAGAGAAGAAATAATTACTGAAAGTTATATGCCAACACAAAGTGAAACTCGTTGGTCTCCCGAAGCCAACCTGATCTTAGTGAAGTAACCGAGGGGATGGCTGGAAACATTCTACTTAAAACAATATGGTCAGTGAGATTAGATGTTTTTCACAAACGGAGATGAAGAGAGCTGCTGAAAAGAGGAAGCTGTGGCTGCAGAGACAAGCCTTAGCCTTCTGAAAGCCTTTTCTTAGAAAAAAAGAAAGAAGTTGCCAATATTTTAGGCGAAATCACAGGTCAGCGAGCAGTGTCGCACGGAATGAAGGCATAACATCTGTTACTGGCGCTGCCCGCCGCTGTGGCCGAGCGGTTCTAGGCGTTTCTGTCCGGAACCGCGTTGCTGCTACGGTCGCACGTTCGAATCCTGCCTCGGGAATGGATGTTTGTAGTGTCCTTAGGTTAGTTAGGTTTAGGTAGTTCTACGTCTAGGGGACTGATGAGCTCAGATGTTATGTCCCACAGTGCTTAGAGACATTTGAACTACTGGCGCTCCACCTGTTGGACAGGGAAATCAAACTCGGTGGCTGGCCTTGTACGATGCGCCGACTACATTCTTCTTTCACTCGCCGCCAGTATCGGCAATGCAGACACAAAACGATACTGTTCGATGAACCAGCTCTCTGAGAAAGAAAAGGCCGCAGCAGTGTAATATGAAAGACTTGCAGGAGGCGCTGAGAGGGGAAGTAAAGTAAAGTGAAGGTGTGGTACATACCGAGAGGCGTCCCCACCCGATCACCGTGACGATGGTTCCAGCTGGCGTCTCCTCTCCCTCGGCAGGCAGCTGTATTCGCGCCACGGTCACGTTATCTATTTGGAATGGAGGCGACACCTGCAACCATGAAACCGACAAAATAACACATCACAGTTCATGATGTGTATGTACATTTCCGAAACTCCAGAGAACACATCCGTGCGTTTCATGCTTATCAATATCTCTGTACTAAATGAATCTGACTTTGCTGTCGGTTTCATACTGGCTTTAATGTTAGTTTGTTACAAAAAAACTAATTACCGTGCTATTCATAGTGTGAAGTCTACATTAAATCAATTAAAATTCGTACACAGTTATTAAGAGGACATGGGCGTCATGACGACTCAGAAATTTTTTTAATACAGTTCCGTGATTCTTCCTCGTATTACATGATTTTCGCTTTTTAAAGCAGATGTGGATCGCTCTTTTCAACTGCCTAGCTGTCACACTAATGCCAAACACAAAGCCTTGCCTAAAATGTCTCTCTATTAAATTTTGGCACCTATATTTTCATAGCAACTTGTATGTGTAATATCCGTAAAGACCTTATGGAATGTACTGCGAGCAGAGATTTATGGCATTCGATCTTTTCGTTAATACCTTTACTTCAGTTGACTTACGTCAATCGCGCACGTACGTTTTGTGAACTTGTTGTTGTGATGTATTTCAACAATTCTGCATTGCAAAATCCCGAAAACCAAATTAATTACAATCGTAAATTTTACGGTAAATTGCACAAGCATGTTGTTGGGAATCGTATTAACAATGAAGAAATTGTTACGCCATAGTGAAGTGAGATTAGGCCTGGAAGGTCTCCAGGCAGTGCTTCGAAACACAAGTTGAAACATCTTACCGGAAATTAACAAGATGCTGGCGCTGAAAACAGTGACAATAATGACAAACTTCCAGAACTGCTACTGTCTGTTGCTAAATGTATGCTGTAATAGTGAAAAACCGGTCAGTTTGAAATGAAATGCTAAATGTGTGAAGTTACGTTAACTGCAATGACGTCTCATGTAATGAACACAGAATATTGTGAAGTGAATATCCGCCTCGCTTGTTTCATGAGGTGTATTGGAAAGGGAAGAAAAGTAGCTCAGGTATTCTCTGACATGATGAATTCTCTATCGTCACATGTCAAACTTGAGAGGTATTATAAACGTTTGCATAATCCCGTAACAGAAGTCAGAAGTCAGTGACTCTTCTATGCTGAGGGCAGCAAACGAAACTGTAGACATTTGTCAATATACTGACGTTGTTGTTGCATTGGGCGGTTTCTGACAGAAACGGGGCCATACATCCGGCAGTGTAGTTGTAGCAGTTACCCCAGCAAGGCGCTAGACTGTGAGCGTCTGACAAAACACTGCCAAAGTTGTGTCTAGAACGTAAATGGACACAAATATGACAAGAACTTTGAAGGTTCCAGTGGTGGAATGGAAAGCAAGTTGGCAGTCTCTAAATAAATATATAATTTGCTAGACATGGTGCATCATACACTCGGTGCCATGGTGATGGTGCCTCTAAAGGCAGTTGTGGCTGCTACTCAATGTGGTGAAACTGAATTTAAAGAATACGTAGTGTACAGGGCACTATCGGAAGCGTATGGGGCCAAAACGAAGGAAACACTGCCGGAATATATCTGGAAAAGAACTTTCCAGTGGGAAAGCAACTGGTGTACAAGACAGACTCACCAAATCAGAAATAGAAAACCTCATAGAATAGGAAAACAATGAAAAAGACAGCGAGATTGGAAAAGATATCTGGGTCATTCTGTGTCGTAGAATACCTACGGATGAGCATCCAGAGCATGGCCTGTACCCAAAAGGATGTACTTCGTAGTGGAAGTACAATGGGTGTGAACAAAATGGACAAAACATTCACGTGCAGACACCATGCTAGAAAATAATATAGTAGAACTAAAGCGAAGGTATAGAGCTCGTTCAAATTCTCAACTCCTGGAAAAATGTTTGCTAAATGTAGAATCCAAATGCCAAAATGTAGAATCCAAATAAATGTTTCAATAGTTGCATCTGGGAGCACTTGCTAAAAACTATTTTTGTTGGCATGTCAGCTTTTCAGATTGGTACGATGGATGCCGTACTATATTTTAAAGATGGAGTAACAAGCAGATTAAAAGCCATTAGCGGAACAGGCATCAGAGCTTGGGAGAACATAAAAAATGGGGTTCCTATGAATAGATAGAGAAAGTGTCACCGAAGCTGAAAAAGCTGCTGCCAGAGTGACAAAGGAGGCCAGAATAACAAAGAAAAGAAAGAAGACTAAAGATGGTGTAAATGACACACAGAATCAACTAGATTGTAGAGCTGTAACATTTTGAAAAGTTATAATTGAGAAGAAACTGATATATAAAGATTTAGTTTCAGTTTCTCGTCATAAACAGTTTTGCATACTTAGGTATGATCATATCATCCAATATTAAAGCTACAGTAACAAAATTTTACATGTATGGTAATACAGTGCTTGCCTACACAGTGAACTAGCTTATACAACAATGCATTACATATTTTAAGCTGGAGCATATCATATGTTCTTAAATTATTAGGAGAAAATATAGACTTCTAAGATAATTTTTTAAGTAGATAGTACAAAAAACTGGTAAAAATGTGTGTTTTATTTTTTTAACAACGTAATATTGAACAGAATAAAAATATTTTTGACCTTTTTATTTGCAATAGCCTGTGAAAGTACAGTGTACCTAAAATAAAAATTACACATAATTCAGTTTTCAATATAAAAATCAATTATCTGCTCAATTATGAATTCAGTAGCATTTAAATACCTTTCTCACTGTCTCATAGAGGTCACAATATACTAATTATTTGGTTTAACTTTCGTTTTAATACATTTTAAAGCTTTTGTGTTGTTATATTTCAAAATATTAGCAAAAATACAGACCGTGATGTCCAAGCACCCATATAGTAATCATTCTATTCACTCTTAGTCCAAGAAATAAACAGGAGGAAGCCTTAATACAAGTTGCAGTCGTTGTGGTCTTCAGTCTGAAGACTGGTTTCATACACCTCTCGACACTAATCTATTTTCAGCAGGGCTTTCCATCTCTGAGTAACTACATCCATTTCAATGTGCGTACCACATTCTGGCCTCCCCTCTACAATTTTTATTTCTTCCACTCCCTCCACTTCCACTCCCTCCACTTCCCTGCACTAGGAAACTGAAACTTCTTTCCTGGCTCATGAAGTGTTCTATCAAACGATTCCTTCTTCTAGTCAAATTGCGCAATGCATTCCTTTTGTCCCCATTTCGCATCAGAATTCCTTCATTTCTTTTTCGATTTATCTACCAATCGTCAACATTTTTCTGCAGCATCACATTTCAAAAGCTCCTATTTTCGTCGTGTCGTAACTGTTTATCGTCCATATTTCACTTCTGTATGGGGCTACATTCCGAACAAATACGTTCAGAAAATACTTGTTAACAGTTAATTCCTTTAGTCTATGTTAAGAAATTCCATTTTTTTTCAGAATTACCTTTGTTGCTATTGTAAGTCTGCATTTTTATCCCCTGTAGTTTGGCCATAATTATTTATTTTGCTATCCAATTAGCAACACTAATCCATTAATTTTAGTGTCACTTTTCCTAGTGTGATTCCCTCAGCATTACCTGATTTAATTCCAAGAACCTTGTTTGACGTCTGTCGATGTTCATCTTATAACCCCTTATCAGAAGACTATACATTCCGTGCAACTGCTCTCACAAGTTCTTTTTTTGTCTCTGAAAGACTTACAGTGAAAGTGGCAAACTTCAAAAATTTTTTTTATTTTCCCTGAACTTTAATTCTCTTTCCAAATTTCTCCTTGGTTTCTTTTCTCCTTACTCAATGAACAGTTTGATTAGTACTGGATATAAGCTACAAACCTAAAGCTGAAATTTAGTAAAGTCCCTGAAATGTACAATGCAAATATTTGGTATGTACACATATAGATTTTGGTACTAATTAACATGAATGTTTTCAGCGTGTTGCTATACATGTATGTGTTGTTAAGAAGAACGATGTAATGTCTGCCATCGGCAGAAAAATATGTTATTGTATTGCCTGTGTTGTTAAGAAGATCGATACAATGCGACTGTCAATTAAAATGTCCTCCCCTGTGTGAGAATTAGATACTGTGTGCACGAGTAAAGGTTGTGACGCAGAAACGACGACATGTGGAAGTCTGGTTGCAAATAAAATTCCGTCGCAGACATCTATATGCTGGAAAGTAACCTTCTGTCGTAACACACCTGGAAAGAGTGAGTGTAAATACTCCCAGCTCAGCTCCTGGCAGGAATGCCGTCGGCGCTCTGCATCGTCTGGCCCAGTCTACAAGCCAGTCACCAGTCAGCAGCTACAGCCTCACTGAGCAGCACAGTCTGCTAGATGAAGCTGCTGGTCCATGAACTGTCAGCTGGTCCTGATGTTTCTGGGCTACGATCTGGATCCGCTGAGGCAAGGGCAGCCATTGTGGCCATAGCCAGACACTCCAGCCAGCCTCCGAGAGTCCCAGGTTCGACTCGGGGCCCTCCTTGCTCCTGCCAGCTGCCTTGGGGCCCGGGCAGTGTACACCAGTCCTGCTGTAAGTAGAGCTGCCACACTGTAGAGCGGACCACCCATCTTGCGTCAGTAAGGCCATGTCGCTGCCAGCTGTGGCTCTGCCCACTCACTCGCTGCTGCTAGTCACGGTCAGTAGAATGCGTTCAGAATAGCGCGGCTGGTAGATGTGCAGTCAGCAGGGCACATAGGGAGAGCAGTAGTGGTGGGGGTTGTGAGCAGGCACTGTAGGGGAAATGCCGAGTGCTAGAGTGGAAGTACTGTTCTAAACTAACGCCTATTCTCGCATTTATTGCAAATATTAAGTGGAGCCCTGCACACTCACATTTTCATGGTGACCATTCAAAAAGATCTGTCACCTCTGCTTTGGACAGCAAGCAAAGCAGAGATTTATTTTCACCTCTTAACCATTTGGAACTTCCAGAGAATAGTCATGAGCGGCCAGTTTTGAACAAAGTCTATATTTCTCTTGTTTCCATATTAAAATCTTTCTTTTGCGAAAACACAACGGAGTTTACACAGTGTCACCTCACTAACATGTTGTGCAGAAGCAATTGCGAGAGAATTCTGAAACAATTGTTTGTTACGTTTATTAAATGAGGAACTGAGGAAAAGTAGCTTCAATAGCTGCTGATAAAGCGCACCATTCGAATAAAAATAAAGCTGTAATGTCTTCACTTATCTTATTCCAAAACCCGTAGTAGTTCTCGTTGCATCAGCTATCAAAGGCCCTTAAAAATTACAGTCTTTCACCGAGAGTGTCTGTAGTTAGCAGAAGAACTCGGTAAGCAATGAAGTTTTTCATTATACCCATATGTCAAAATGCTCTCCTGTTTGCGGGCTATCATTTGCCAATATCCAATTTCGATATCTCAAACCGTTTATGAAATATGAGGAATGTTGTGAATATTTCACCCTGGCTTTGTCGCTGGTGTGCGTGATCGCAAATGAGTGTGTTACATCAGATCAATTTCCTCGAGATTGATGACGAATGGCTCTCCACCCTAGTCTAAAGGAAAATTCAGTATCTTAGCTAAATGTGATATGCAACAACATATTAAGTAATATGCACCAAACGCGAAATCATAGCGACGCCTATTTTTCGTTGCAACCTTCTTAGAATTTCGCGCAGTGTCTTTCTTACACGCGCCGGCCGCGGTGGTCTAGCGGTTCTGGCGCTGCAGTCCGGAACCGCGGGACTGCTACGGTCGCAGGTTCGAATCCTGACTCGGGCATGGGTGTGTGTGGTGTCCTTAGGTTAGTTAGGTTTAAGTAGTTCTAAGTTCTAGGGGACTTATGACCTAAGATGTTGAGTCCCATAGTGCTCAGAGCCATTTGAACCATATTTTTTCTTACATGCAAATATGACAATAACTGTGTATATTAAGGAAACATTAACGTACACTGATGGAAATGTAGCCGAAAAAGAAAAAAAAAAATCTCAGCTGTATTTGAAAAGTGAATGCAGTCATCTCGAAAAAGTGTTGTTTGTGCTTAAAAAATGCCAAAGTACTTCACGAGAACATAGCATTTATTTTGTCAGTTATGGACAATTAAACTGAGTGTTAAATAAATAAAATAACCTGGAAAGTGACAAGTATTCTCCACACCTAGACATCATCAAAATGTTAGTACATACAACTTCTTCGGCTTGCAATTCGTCATACAGTTTTGCCTAAATTTATCCTTGTTCCTTCTTGGCCATAATATTACATGAGATTCGGATTTGTAAACTTTCACTTAGTTTCTCAGTAAAATGTCCATAGAATTACCACGTCGACAAAGAGAGGAAATGTTCCACACAATAAAAAAATTGTCTCATATTTTTCATATTACAAATGAAGGTAATAAGCTAATCCTTTCACTCGCAGTAATCTCGTTAAACAGAATAAGCAGCTTTGCATCACGAACCTTTTTTGTGTAAGTGATTTGAAGTAATCTGTTATGACTTCTATTCCAAACTCTCAGAACTGATGCAACCTAACCTCTCTGCAGCAGACACTTAGCTTCTGAGAACTCACCGCTCTAGCCACTGTATGGCTGCTTAAAACTCCCAGTTAATCTACACATCCAGTGGTATCATGCCGCTCTATAAAGCGTATTTGGGACACTACGACAGGATCTCATTGTTCAAATGGGTAACCCAGATAAAATAAGACGAAAAAGATCGCAGATACTTTTAAGTTACACGCACTTCTGTCATGCTCCACGAACTATTTCCTCTTCTGTAAGTTAATCAGCTTTACATAAATCTTTTGATCGAAAGCCAAACACTGTAACATTCTTAAAACACTTAAAAGTCAGCTTGACATAACCGTTGCATGCACTGAAGCATAGGATCCTTAGGGGAACGATGCTGTGAATGCCTCTGAGTTACAGAAAGAGGAAGCAGAGCTTACCCTCATGACGGCGACGTCATTCACCCAGGAGTCTGAACTGTTGTACTTTGGGTGGACCTCGACAAACTCCACGCTGTGGCGAGTTCCACCTGAATCGAGCTTGGTGGTGCCCGCCAGAACTTCCACGGAACCACCGCTGCACAGAGAGAGGTCCAATGCAATTAAAAAAATATTACGAACATCACATGTGACTGGCTTAATCCCGATGCGGGTAAAGTATTTTTAAACCCTACCTTATGGCTTCAAAAAGTGTTTAAATGTGGTAATTACAAAAAAAGGTGTCAGAAAATTTAGGAATTTATTCTTTACATCAAAATATTAGAAAAACTACGCATGAACAAGGGGCCGGGAATTCTTAGTTACACAGGTGTGAAAAAAATTCCGTGTAGTGACTCCTCCTAGTTAAATGTACCTCAAATGTGCATTGTTATTCACTTTCTTGTTCACAGATGGTCATAGTATTTTTGTTTTGTCGGAATGACGCTTGTTCTGTTTTACAGTAATTTCCATCACAACACATTCAGTGCGTGAATTCAGTGCCTGAATGACGGATTGTTGTTGTTTGTTGTGGTCTTCAGTCCAGAGACTGGTTTGATGCAGCTCTCCATGCTACTCTATCCTGTGCAAGCTTCTTCATCTCCCAGTACCTATTGCAACCTACATCCTTCTGAATCTGCTTAGTGTATTCATCTCTTGGTCTCCCTCTACGATTTTTACTCTCCACGCTGCCCTCCGATACTAAATTAGTGATCCCTTGATGCCTCAGACTATGTCCTACCAAGCGATCCCTTCTTCTTGTCAAGTTGTGCCACAAACTCCTCTTCTCCCCATTTCTATTCAATACCTCCTCATTAGTTATGTGATCTACCCATCGAATCTTCAGCATTCTTCTGTAGCACCACATTTCGAATGCTACTATTCTCTTCTTGTCCAAAGTATTTATCGTCCCTGTTTCACTTCCATACATGGCTACACTCCATACAAATACTTTCAGAAACGACTTCCTGACGCTTAAATCTATGCTCGATGTTAACAAATTTCTCTTCTTCAGAAACGCTTTCCTACATTTGATATCTTCTCTACTTCGACCATCATCAGTTATTTTGCTTCCCAAATAGCAAAACTCATTTACTACTTTAAGCGTCTCATTTCCTAATCTAATACCCTCAGCATCACCAGATTTAATTCGACTACATTCCATTATCCTCGTTTTGCTTTTGTTGATGTCCGTCTTATATCCTCCTTTCAAGACACTGTCCATTCCGTTCAGCTGCTCTTCCAGGTCCTTTGCTGTCTCTGACAGAATTACAATGTCATCGGCGAACCTTACTTCTTCTCCATGGATTTTAATTTTACTCCGAATTTTACTTTTGTTTCCTTTACTGCTTGCTCAAGATACAGATTAAATAGCATCGGAGAGAGGCTACAACCCTTTCTCCCTCCCTTCCCAACCACTGCTTCCCTCTCATGTCCCTCGATTCTTATAACTGCCATCTGGTTTCTGTACAAATTGTAAATAGCCTTTCGCTCCCTGTATTTTACCCTGCCACTTTCAGAATTTGAAAGAGAGTATTCCAGTCAATATTGCCAATAGCTTTCTCTAAGTCTACAAATGCTAGAAACGTACGCTTGCCTTTCATTAATCTATTTTCTAAGATAAGTCGTAGGGTCAGTATTGCCTCACGTGTTCCAATATTTCTATGGAATCCAAACTGATCTTCCCCGAGGTCAGCTTCTACCAGTTTTTCCATTCATCTGTAAAGAATTCATGTTACTATTTTGCAGCCGTGACTTATTAGACTGATAGATCGGTAATTTTCACATCTGTCAACACCTGCTTTCTTTGGGATTGGAATTATTATATTCTTCTTGAAGTCTGAGGGTATTTCGCCTGCCCCATACATCTTGCTTACCAGATGGTAGAGTTTTGTCAGGGCTGGCTCTCCCAAGGCTATCAGTAGCTCTAATGGAATTTTGTCTACTCCCGGGGCCTTGTGTCGGCTTAGGTCTTTCAGTGCTCTGTCAAACTCTTCACGCAGTATCATATCTCCCATTTCATCTTCATCTACATCCTCTTCCATTTCCATAATATTGTCCTCAAGTACATCACCCTTGTACAGACCCGCTAAATACTCCTTCCACCTTTCTGCTTTCCCTTCTTTGCTTAGAACTGTGTTTCCGTCTGAGCTCTTCATATCCATACAAGTGGTTCTCTTTTCTCCAAAAGTCTCTTTAATTTTCCTGTAGGCAGTATTTATCTTACCCCTAGTGAGATATGCCTCTACATCCTTACATTTGTCCTCTAGCCATCACTGCTTCGCCATTTTGCACTTTCTGTCGATCTCATTTTTCAGACGTTTGTATTCCTTTTTGCCTGCTTCATTTACTGCATTTTTATATTTTCTCCTTTCATTAATTAAATTCAATATGTCTTCTCTTACCCAAGGATTTCTACTAGTCCTCGTCTTTATAGCTACTTGATCCTCTGCTGCTTTCACTATTTCATCCCTGCACTACCTCTGAAATATTTTTAGAGATCCATCACACTCCATACCTCCACTGTAACCATCATAAATCTTAGAACACTGATGTTCAGTATGTTCTTCAGTGTTACCATGGCAGGTGTGGCAGACTTAGATAAGCACTCAACATCAACAGCTTTTCCATACTCCAGAGAAGTAGTGCGTACAACACCATTCAAGGAACGATGTGCTCGACGTTGCCATGTCCCATCAAGTGCAACATCAGTGTCCCTGGTTCCACTAATTTTTACAGTTTATTCTACTGCACGTTTCATAGACGCTTTAGACACAACCGTCAAGGCATCTAAAAGTATTTTTATGCACTTGCTGAACCTACAGGGAGGAGGAGGAAGGTCCATCAAACCACAAAACGTTTGAGCAGCCTTTTTTCCTTTTCCTATTGCACGAATTGCAAACACTAACTTCAAATTCACATCATATGACTTATGCACAATATTCGAAGTCATTGTCGAGGTAAATTTATTGCAGGATCTGCACACAACAACTAATTTTGACACTAAACCTTCCTGCTACTTTGTTGTTCACTTATTTCCAGACAGCCTACACCATCACATTGTTTATATTTTTCCCACATCAACAACAACAAATCCACTGCAAAAAGCGTCATTGTTAACACAAAACTTTGAATCACAAGGAGGCGTGCCATGTGGGAGTTTCTTTCCTGAAGAACAGATACATAGGTTACATTCAACAGTGTGGATTGCTTTGTTTGTGAACTGGTTACCACGGAATTTCTACTGAATTTCTTGCGTGGCACACTAAAGGATATGTACTTCTACAAATATATGTAGCACTCGGGCAACAAACACTCAGTAACACGTGAACAAACTGCTTCAGCGAAACAAAAGTAAATACTGGTAAAGATAATCATTTACAGACCTATTCAATGTATCATGCGTATAATCGCTGTAAACAGAAAGTTCACAGTTCTTTTCGAAATAATATTGGTTTCTGAATCATAAATAAAGGGGGCGTGTCGACATACATTACCGTAACTTTAAAAGTTGGTATACATAGGTCGTTTTTCATTTGAAACCCTGTAGTGTATATATCAGTGTAATCAGGAATTTAATAGAGTCATAAAAATTTCGATTTTTCTACCATATATAAGGGCCCTGTACCCTTAAAGTCAGAAGAGTGTTCCTGGAGCCACTCTGTAGCAATTGTAGATCTGTGGGGTGTCGCATTGTCCCGCAGGAATTGCCAAAGTCCGTCGGAATGGACAATGGACATGAATGGATGTACATGATCAGACAGGATGCTTACCTGTCAGCGTCGTATCTAGATGTTTCAAGCGTCTCATATCACTGCAACTGCACACGCCCCCACCCATAACAGTGCCTCCACCAGATCCAACAGTTCCTTACTGCCATCCAGAGTCCATGGATTCATGAGATTATCTCCGTATCTGTATACGTCCATCCCCTCGGTACAATTTGAAACGAGACTCGTCCAACCAGGCAACATGTTTCCAGTCATCAACAGTCCAATGTTGGTGTTGATGGGCCCAGGCGAGGCGTAAAGCTTTGTGCCGTGCAGTCATCAAGGGTAGACGAGTGGGCCTTTGGTTCCGAAAGCTCGTATCGATGATGTTTCGTTGACTAGTTCGCAGTCTGACACTTGTTGATGGCCCAGAACTGAAATCACGTCAATTTGCGAAAGGAGTGCACTTCCGTGAACGATTCTCTTCAGTCCTCGTTGGCCCCGTTCTTGCAGGATCTTTTTCGGACCGCAGCGTTGTCGGAGATTGGATATTTTACCGGAATCCTGATAGTCACGGTACACTCGTGAAATGGCGGTACTGGATAATCCTCATCTCATAGGTACCACATAAAACTAACTTTAATCTAGTTAACCCGCCATTGTAGCAGCAGCAAACGAGCTAACAATCGCGCCAGACACTTCTGGTCTTTTATAGGCGCTGCCTACGGCAGCGCCGTATTCTGCCTGTTTACATATCTATGTATCTGAATACGCATGTCAGTTCCTTTGGCGCTTCAGTGTATATACAGCAAAGTAGGTGGGAATGTGGACGCAGCCTGTCAACTTCATGCTGAACGTTACCCTGAGAGGCAGCTGCCTTTTGCAAGAACGTTTGTACGACTCCACCAGCGCTTGCGAGAGACAGGCTCATTTGAGAAGAGAGTTGCAGATCGAGGCCCACGATAAAGACTGGCTGTTGCGCGTACGTCGCAGCACGTGACACTGCAGGTCTTACGAGTGCCAGCAGCAGTCTCCGGAGGGGGAGTGAGTAACTATGTCAGATGTGTTTAATAATTCTTGACTGTGCTCTTTAATTCATGCAAGCTCTCGATAACACACGACAAAGAGAAGATCTTTGATGGGTACCTTTTCAGTTACGTACTGATTTCCTGTGGTTACTGCACGGAGCAGAGCATTCGAGAAGTGTGGCTGACAAGACGTTTAGTGTGACGTCAGAAGTTCATTGCGGAGGCCCATATTTCTAGTGGATCCCGTTTCAGGTGGTGGGAGGCAACGCGGATAACGAATGCGTGGGCTTGAAGAACAGGTTCTTCGTCGTGTAGATGAAACTTCGTCAAGAAGAATCGCGAGAAGGGAAAGCATATATCACAAGAAGATTTCGAAAATTCTTCATGAAACTCTTCTTTGTACACTCGAAAAACCTTCAACGGGTGCAATGATTAAACTAGGCAGACTCCGACCCAAGAATAACTTTCAGTCAACGCATGTTACGGCAGTGTGTAGTTCTTAACAGGTACCTTATTCACTGCTTGAGGCTGACTTTTCGCTTAACGCGGTTTAAAATTACCGTAATAATCACTTCTTGGCGTATGGGTTTTTAAGTTCACTCGTGAAGTGCGAGCTGACATACATCAACACAGACTCAGCTTCAACGTGTGGGATTGAATGACTCATGATCATCTCATTTGTCCCCCATTCCTCCCAGAACGTCTTACCGAACCGGTATATATTTACAGCTTCTTAGATACGAGTTCCTTCATTTGCTAAAAACTTTGAGGTTCACCCATGACATTGTAATTCTGTCAGAGACAGCAAAGGACTTGGAAGTGCAGTTGAAAGGAATGGACAGTGTCTTTAAAGGTGGATATAAGATGAACATCAACAAAAGCAAAACGAGGATAATGGAATGTAGTCGAATTAAGTCGGGTGATGCTGAGGGAATTAGATCAGGAAACGTGACACTTAAAGCAGTAAAGGAGTTTTGCTATTTGGGGAGCAAAATAACTGATGATGGTCGAGGTAGAGAAGATATAAAATGTAGACTGGCAATGGCAAGAAAAGCGTTTCTGAAGAAGAGGAATTTGTTAACATCGAGTATAGATTTAAGTGTCAGGAAGTCGTTTCTGAAAGTATTTGTATGGAGTGTAGCCATGTATGGAAGTGAAACAGGGACGATAAATACTTTGGACAAGAAGAGAATAGTAGCATTCGAAATGTGGTGCTACAGAAGAATGCTGAAGATTCGATGGGTAGATCACATAACTAATGAGGAGGTATTGAATAGAAATGGGGAGAAGAGGAGTTTGTGGCACAACTTGACAAGAAGAAGGGACCGGTTGGTAGGACATATTCTGAGGCATCAAGGGATCACAAATTTAGCATTGGAGGGCAGCGTGGAGGGTAAAAATCGTAGAGGGAGACCAAGAGATGAATACACTAAACAGATTCAGAAGTATGTAGGTTGCAGTAGGTACTGGGAGATGAAGAAACTTGTACAGGACAGGGTAGCATGGAGAGCTGCATCAAACCAATCTCAGGACTGAAGACCACAACAACAACAATATCTCTGGACGTAATTCTTCGAATATGGTTTATGGATGATGGTGCACCACCTCACTTTACACGGATGGTTTGCCAGTGACTTGATAACCAGTTTCCGAACCGGCGGATTGGTTGAGGAAGATCCATTGCCTGACCTGTCCTGCCACCTTTCAAAGCAATAATTTTTTTTCCTTTGGGTTAATTAAAATTTTTTGTGTATTCGACTACCGTAATGAAAGTAGATGTTCTACGGCAGTATAGCGAAAAAGGGTGAGCAAATACGGAACACACCGTGAGGTTTCCACACTATATGACAAAATATGGACCGCAATCACAGAGATTGCATGGAAGCAGAAGGTGGTCATTTCGAGCAATTTATGTCCAATCAATGTGTTGTCAAATATGTCATTCTTGTGTCATTAATAATAAATCCTTTCATACACGTAAAAGAGTTACGTAAATAAATAATTTTCGTGGCATGAATATTAAATTCTTTCAGAAATCCTAGCAAAAAATTTTTGAACCCATGTTCACATGAACTTTCAGTAACATTTTGATGTCAAAAACAAATCCTTAAAGTTTCTGACACGTGTTTTTGAACACATTGTACGTCCTCATCCCAAATACTGCTACGAACACCGCAGTATTTCAGTAGGTATGGTCCTATGAAACATGGAATACTATTGCCTTCCTCTGACCTTACAAACGATGTATCCAGCAAGTTATAGGGGGACTTTCAGTTTAAGTCCAATTAGGCTTCTCTTGTCGTACTCTTACCCACATCCGCCTCTCCGGCGGACTTGGTATGGACCACATTACTTACAAAAATCCGCTGACTTCGTTGGAACTCTGCGTTTCGCTCGTATACTGCCACTAAAGTGTTGGTTCAAACAGCAGGTGAGATACTTTGGAGCAGAAGCGTCATCGGTTCTTAGTATCTATGTAATTACAGCTACAGACCAAGAGACAGCTGACTCCTTTTGTGAGTAACTACTGTACAAACGACCAAAAACTGGTTTCCTGAGATCTGCTATCAATTCCCTGATATCTCATCTACTGTAATGAAACATAAATGTTTTTCAAGAAATGGAAAAGAAAATGCTCATAAATCTGTGTTAGGGCCATGAAGTGTCTTCGTTTGAAATAGGAAGATACTCTTTGTATTAATAATCGTTACTGAATTCGTATTTTCCAGATACAGAAAAGCCCTCTTTACATATTTTTCGCCGGCCGGAGTGGCCGAGCGGTTCTAGGCGCTACAGTCTGGAACCGCGCGACTTCTACGGTCGCAGGTTCGATTCCTGCCTCGGGCATGGATGTGTGTGATGTCCTTAGGTTAGTTAGGTTTAAGTGGTTCTAAGTTCTAGGGGACTGATGATCTCAGCAGTTTAGTCCCATAGTGCTCAGAGCCATTTGAACCATTTTTGAACATATTTTTCCTAACGACGCCTGTTGGAATAGAAAAGCTATGAAAGTTCCTTAGTTCGAGGCAATAAATTGAAACCTACTCCGCTTACCAGAAAAAAGAGTTGCATCCAAAAGTGGAGGAGAAAACGAAATCAATCTTCACGGTTTGAAAGTTATTTCAGATTACCAGATCAAGTCAAATTAACAAAGACACTGGCAAATGTTCACACTTACCGGTAAGACGTTGCGCCGCTTCGGGCCTTGTGCAAGAAGTTATTCTGTTGGGGATGATATCATAAAGCCGTTGTACTTCTCCTTAGGCACATTGGTCCACAATTCATGTTGGACATTAATAAACCGCTTCAGCTGTATTTAGTCCTTCATTATTGAATCTCTACAGGCTCCGTGACACTAAAAGCCATATTTCCAAGCGAACACGTAACTAAAGCAACTTATATGACGTATAGCAACATATAATAACATATAACATACAACTAACATATACGTAAAACAACCTACAAGGTTGTCTGGCCCACAACTGTTGTAACTGCTCCTTGATATCCTCATTGCTGGAACTGCGACAGTGTTGACGTCGGAGCTGGTCCCACGCATGTTCTATTGGGTACATATCTAGGAATCTTGACGGCCACTGGAGTACCTCAACTTCACGCAGACAGTTCATAGGTACATGAGCCATGAGTGGACGAGCATGACCCTGTTGAAATATGGCACTGCAACACTGTTGCGTGAAAGGTAACACATGATGACACAGGGTATACGTGACGTTCCTCTCTGACGTCAGAGTTTCCTCAGTCACTACCATCCGTCACGTGAAGTCATACCGGGTAGCTCCATGCATCCAGACACCAGGAGTAAAAAGGGCCTTGCCTTTAAAAAAGGAACCTCTTCCCAGGTCACGGCTGTGCTCACTGATAGTGATCATCCAGGGTAGTATGACTGCGATATATCGCTAAAGACAAAGCATCGCCATTCGTCAGGAATCCATGCTTCCTGGTCACAACACCACTCAAGACGTAGCCGTTTGTGTTTTGGTGCTATCGGCAGTCTACACACGGGACTGTAGTTCCTTTGGTCCGGTTCCGCTAGTGTCCCAACAATGGTGCGGGATGACAGAATACTGAAGTGAGTCACTTTTGTTCTGAGATGTCAGGCGCAGATGTGAAGGGGTTAAGATGCGCTGAGTACACAGTACGGCGATACTCCCTTGTAGTAGTCAGACGTGATCGATAGGACGGGTAGGCCCGCTCTCACGTTCCGAAGGCGTCCACATCCGGTGACTCTCGCAGCCGAATGCCCCACTAATCTGGCTATTGCACTTTTCGGCCAGAAGGCCAAATGGAGACCAAATAATGAGGCCCATTTTAAGCTATGTCAGTCTCTAACTACGATGTCTCAGACGAGTAGATGGAATCACCGTATCCTTCACAATGATCACTCGCCAAGTGACAGTGTTCAAGGTCCTTATATACTCTGTCAGGTTTTCTAACAACGCTTGTGCTCCCTGATGGCCGTTCAACCTGTCACAGATAATTGCAACTCTATTTATTTACATTCCCACTAGAGTTGTGTACGTTTAAGAAGTTACATTGACATCCAACCTTTTACTGTGGGTCCTTCATTTCTTTTGTCAGGCAGTGAGTCTGCTGGTAAGTTCGGCATAAGTTTGTTAGTCAAAAAGTGAATGGTTTTGGTAAAGTTCCGCTTGTCGCTCGTCATGTTATGTAAGTATCACACAATAAACACGCAATGTTCCTAAAACCTGTGATATATTTAATTGAAAGTCACTTTTTCCTATGGATACTACATTCAAAATGAGGTACAACCTTGGCCACATACTGACTGTTGCAAAGGTGCTGCGGACGTGTTATCTAGATGTAAGAGATTATGGTTCAAATGGCTCTGAGCCCTATGGGACTTAACTTCTGAGCTCATCAGTCCCCTAGAACTTAGAACTACTTAAACCTAACTAACCTAAGTACATCACACACATCCATGCCCGAGGCAGGATTCGAACCTGCGACCGTAGCAGTCTCGCGGTTCCAGACTGTAGCGCCTAGAACCGCTCGGCCACCACGGCCGGCTGTAAGAGATTATGCTGACATTTGACCATTCATTGTAGGTGCTTCACTTCTATTGCAGGCAGTGTATCTGCAGAGTTCGGCTAAATGAGACTGAGCCACTGCAGCTACTAACAGACTTTGATCCGACCGTCTACAGTTATTTTACGTACGTAATAGAGCGTGGGCGTCATAGAACCCTCTACGCCGCCCACGAATTGGGCAAAAATACAATAGTTCACGTTATCAATTCGGCCCTGAGTGGCAAATCGTCATAAGTTCCATGACTTTTAATTGTTTAGTAGCTCTAGGCTCTGTCCTAAATAGAAATCTGTGCAACGAAATTTTAGTGAACTCCATAAAGAAGAAAGACCAATGATCACACTTTAGTTATTAAGCAAGATCCTCTCACAGGCTACAGGAGATTAAAGATTAATGAACGCGGGAAAACGTGCTGGCGTGGATATTGGGTGGGGGGGGGGGGGGGCGGTGGGGTGGAGATGGGATGGGGGAAAGTTTTATGAAATAAGTAGCTGCATTTCTTAAGAAGTGGATTATGACATCAGTTTAACTTTCAGTCAATAAATATATGAAATACTCACAGCTGTTAGAAAGGCACAAGCATGTGGCATCGGAGAACTGTTTTAGCCGTTTACTAATGTAGGTATTATAAACATGATTCAGATACAAAAAAAAAATAAGAAATCTAATTTGATCCACTGAATTATAGTTAAAACTGGAAATTGGAAAGTGATCATTAATTCCTTAGAGAGTTTGTAATTCTGACGAAGGGTAGAATGACGTCGCAAACCAGCACGGCCAAACACTGAAGGTGGGAAGTTCTGGACAGTTTTCAGTGAGCTTGTCAAGTTACTAGCAGAGTAACGGGAGCAACGGTTTCACATGATCCGATTCTATTAAATACTGTGGTGATAACACTGATAGCGCCATCTTTCAGCAATATGCTTTTTTGTGCTGAATGATGGTAAACAATATTATGCTAGTTTCTTGTTTGTTTTCAAGCATTTCGTATCATTCAGACAAGTGAAAATCTGGATCTGCAATCCTGGCCACTCAAATCAAAATCAGCGTGAATATGTCCACGGGTGTTCTTGATTTAAGAAATTACTGATGGAGGCGCGCCTTTTTTGCGGGAAAAACGAAATATATGTAGATCTCACAGTGATCTGGGACATGATATTTGCCTTAAGTTTTGCTCATAGATGCGCGTGCTTGAGGGACGAGGCACTGATATGAAATATGGAGATCGTTCTGTACGATGATAGGACTAGTGAATGCGCTAGTAAAGCTCTTTTTACTGCAACCATACTCACTTGTCGAAGCAATGCGCCGCAGTTATGGCCCAGTTCTCGCTCAGGATGGACGCTCCGCAGAAGTGCCGTCCATCAGTCTGCATGGACAGCTGGAACACCAAGATCGTATGTTAGGAAAGTGACATACTGGAAGAAAGCATTTTTAGAAAACAAGACCACAGACATTTCACTTCTAATCCAAAAGGGAGACTACATATAAAGCAAGTGGTATCTAGCTAGATAGCTGCTGGCTATTTACCCATTCAAGTCCTTGTTGTTGTCTTCAACCCAAACATTGGTATGATGCGACTCTCCGTGCAACTCTATCCTGTGCACACCTCTTCAGCACCACAACTCAAATTCATTGCAACCTGCTTGCGGTATTTAACCGTTGGTCTCCTGGTCTGCCTATACAATATTTACCCCCTCCCCCCCACACTCCGAATTTCTACCACTACAAAATTAACAACCCCCTCAAGTTTCAGAATGTGTCACAACAACCGATCCCTTATTTTAGTCAAATTTTGCTTTTCCTCCATTTAGATTCAATAATTCGTCATTAGTTAATCGATCTTCCCATCTAATCTTCACCATTTTTCTGGAGCTGCACATTTCGAAAGCTTCTATTCTCGTCTCACTGTTTATCGTCCACACTTCACTTCCATAGAAGTCTACAATCAAGAGAAATGCCTTAATTTCCTGACATTTCAATTTACATTATATGTTAATAAATCCCTCTTATCCAGAAACGCTTTCCTTGCTGTTGCCTGTCTCCATTTTGCATCCTCTCTATTTCGCCAATCATCAGTTATTTTGCTGGCCAAATAGCAAAGTTCATCTATTACATTCACTGTGTCATTTCCTAATGAAATTCATTCAGCAACATTTGATTTAACTCGACAACATTCCATTAACCTTGTTTCGTTTTTGTTCAAATTCATAACATCTCAAGATACTATTAATTTCATTCATCTGGTCTTAGTGTCTCTGACAGAAGTATAATGTCATCGACAAACCTCAAAATTTTGTTCCTTGTCCCTGAACTTCAAATTCCTCTCCAAATTTATCGTCAGTTGCTCAGTGTACAGATTGAATAACATCAGTGATAGTCTGTCTCACGACCTTCCCAACCACTGCTTCCCTTTCATGTCCCTCGACTTTTATAATTGCAGTCTGGTTTCTGCACTAATTGTAAATAAGCTTTCGCTCGATGTATTTTATCCACGCTACGTTCTGAATTTCAAATAGTGACATTTCCAACATTTTCAAATGTTTTCTATATAACTACAACCACTATAAGCACTTGTTTGCCTTTTTTCTGTGAAGTTTGGAATGTAGGAGACGAGGTACTGGCAGAATTGAAGCTGTGAGGGCGGGTCGTGAGACGTGGTTGGGTAGCTCAGATGGTAGAGCACTTGCACCCTAAAGGCAAAGGTCCCGAGTTCGAATCTCGGTCCACCATACACTTTTGATATACCAGGAAGTTTCTTTAACCTGTATTCGAAGATTAATCATAACGTCAGTACTGCCTCGCAAATTGATACATTTCTTCAGAACCCAAGCTGGTCATCACCAAGATCAGATTCTACAACTTTTAGCATTTTTCTCTAAATAATTTGTGTCAGTATTTTACGACTACGTATCAATAAACTGAGAGTGCAGTTTTATTCATATCGATCAGCAGCTGTCTTCTTTGGAACTCGAATCATTACTTTCTTCTTGAAGTCTTGTTGTATGGTATATCTTACACGACAGATCGTGTAATTTTGTCACGTCTCACTCTCCCAGGGATATCACAGATTCTGAGGGAATGTTGTCTACTTACTTCTAGTAGTGCTATGTCAATTTCTTATAGCAGTATCATATCTTCCAACTCATTTTCGTCTAGAAACTCTTCTCTATGCTGTTCATTGAAGGATTCCTGATTTCTTATTCGTTATTAGACTTACTTTTACTTTATCCCTGTTTGATTTTGTAATTATAACGCTGTACTAACCCGACCAGAAGTCGTGTTCTTCCTTTCACTGCATTACATAATACCTTCTGTACCTAACTTCAACAAACCAATCTCCCTTTTTAAATTCTCTAGCCTACCTACCCGATTAAGTGACCTAACATTAAAAGTTCCACCCCGTAGAACGTCAGTTAGTTTCCTGACGGCAACACCTTTCTGAGTAGTCCCTGCCTGGAATATTTTACTCATATGGGTGACATCATCATTTAACCGCACTGCAGACGTGTACACCCATAAAATAAAGGTTGCAGTTTCCACTTGCTTTCAGTCTTTAGCAAAAAAAAAATAAAAAAAAAAAAATGGCTCTGAGCACTATGGGACTTAACATCTGAGGTCATCAGTCCCCTAGAACTTAGAACTACTTAAACCTAACTAACCTAAGGATGTCACACACACATCCATGCCCGAGGCAGGATTCGAACTTGCGACCGTAGCTGTCGCACGGTTCCAGACTGAAGCGCCCAGAACCGCACGGCAATCCCGGCCTGCAGTCTTTAGCAGTATTACTATTTCTAAGTCATGTTGGATAACGTGAAAAGATCAGATCAGTCAATCATTCGGACTGTTCCCCCTGGTGAGAGATTGAAAAGATTTGTGGATTCACTAGAACGAAGTACGAAAGACTTCCACATTATAGGACAACCGGGTTGGTAGCTCTCTTATCAGGTGTAGAAACAGTCATCGCTGTTTCCAAAACTTACAAATTTTGCTTTCTCTCCCTTGAGAAGTGCAAATTCATGTTGAAGGGTTTTATTCGTAATTGCAGCTCTCTGCCATTCGTTACACGTTTACTTTACGGAGAATACAGTTCATTGTGTTATACGAAACACCCGAATACTCCTTTACTCGAACACTCTATAAATACAACCGTCTCTTCAATACTGTTCCGAAAACGCGACGGCGAAACAATTAAATTTTATGCCCATAGTTTTGTTGTTCTCTCGTGTACTTTGCACGTAGTGGCTTTGGCTAACAACAGTAAGACGATAAACGTAAGAGTATGCAGTCAAAAATTATGCAATGTGAAGAAAAGTAAAACTGTAATAGTAAACCAAAAGAGTGGGACTTAGGGCGTCCCGTCATACGCTTGTAGGGACAGGAAACAATTACGTAAAAGTAGGGAGGATGCGTACATAAACGAAAACCTATTGTGTTTCCATGCATATTACTGTCATGAAAGCGTCGTATTTTGACTTTCCAAGCGACAAGTTTTGAGAACCTAAAAAAATAGTAATTTATTCATTCCTCGCATTGTTCTCATATATCAAAAAATTGTTTCTCCTTCTTCACTTTAAGTCATGTAAGAGAACTGAACAAAAAGCTAGCGACATGACGTCAACACATTGTAACACAGCCTGCAGCCCTGATAAGACCTCAGCTTGGCGAGGAAGACAGTCCACAAGTTTCCTTCAGGTATGCCCATTCAGAGGAAGCCACTTGCTGTGACTGGATCCCACAGTGCTACCAAGTTGTTGGGATATTGACTGCTATGTTTCAACCGCTCTTCCAAGTAGTCCCAGACATTTTCTACTGTATTAAGATTATGGTGACTTAGCGGGTCAGTGATTGTGCGGAACAGTGCTTACGTATTCGTCAAACAAGGAACGTATGCATGCAGCTCTGTCGAACATCTTGGAAGACGAGCGTCCGAGCGTATGTCCACGAAGACGTAGAGGAAAAGACAACTCTTCATCATTAAGCATGTTTAAAAGGTGTGTGGTTCATGTAAATGGCATTTTGAATGAGTGGGCCCAAGACATGGTACGGAAAACATCAGAAAAACATCACACAACCGTGTTTGGCCTGAAATGAATCCTCCGTAGACGTCGTATTAAACGCCTGATTTAGCCGTCGGTGCAGTCAGTCGCTTGCGTCATTTAGAAAGAGGCTTCATCGCAACTCGTCGGACCACACTACCTACCTATAGCCAGCTAATGTCCACTTTCTGTGTTTGGTCCACTGGAGACATGCAGCTTTATCTGCTTTATGTACGAGGGGTGTTCAATACGTAATGCAACACACACGTAATGCAACACATTTTTCTTTTTCAGCAAATTTCCGTTCGACAAAAAAATTCAATTTGTTATGGGTCATCGTAGAATACTACCACTTCGGACCCTGTGGTTCCATGAAGTTCCGATAGGTGGTGGTACTATACGTAGCCTTCAAAATGGCGTCTGTAACGAAGATGTGTTTCAAGCAGAGAGCTGTCATTGAGCTTCTTTTGGCAGAAAACCAGAACATCGCAGATATTCACGGGCGCTTGCAGAATGTCTACGGAGACTCGGCAGTTAACAAGAGCACGGAGAGTCGTTGGGCGAGGCGTGTGTCATCATCGCAATGAGGTCGCGCAAACCTGTCCGGTCTCCCGCGTGCTGGCCAGTCGCAAAGAGCTGTGACTTCTGCAAGGCTGGAACGTCCGGACACTCTGAGGTGATATATGGATCACAGTCAAACACCTCGCTGCTCAACACGTCTCTGCAGGTAGGGCTGAAACAGTCCTCCACAAGTTGTTCTCCGAAGAAAACGTTCAAAGCCGAACCCTCAGCCAGTAATGGATGACATCGGAAGTTCACTGAGGCTTTTTGCGGATGATGCTGTGGTATATCGAGAGGTTGTAACAATGGAAAATTATACTGAAATGCAGGAGGATCTGCAGTGAATTGACGCATCGTGCAGGGAATGGCAATTGAATCTCAATGTAGACAAGTGTAATGTGCTGTGAATACTTAGAAAAAAATATCCCTTATCATTTAGCTGCAATATAGCAGGTCAGGAACTGGAAGGAATTAATGCCATAAATTATCTGGGAGTACGCATTAGGAGTGATTTAAAATGGAATGATCATATAAAGTTGATCGTTGGTAAAGCAGATGCCAGACTGAGATTCATTGGAAGAATCCTAAGGAAATGCAATCCGAAAACAAAGGAAGTAGGTTACAGTACGCTTGTTCGCCTGCTGCTTGACTACTGCTCAGCAGTGTGGTATCCGTACCAGATAGGGTTGATAGAAGAGATAGAGAAGATCCAACGGAGAGCAGCGCGCTTCATTACAGGATTATTTAGTAATCGCGAAAGTGTTACGGAGATGATAGATAAACTCCAGTGGAAGAACTCTGCAGGAGAGACGCTCAGTAGCTCGGTACGGGCTTTTGTTGAAGTTTCGAGAATATACCTTCATCGAAGAGTCAAGCAGTATATTGCTCCCTCCTACGTATATCTCGCGAAGAGACCATGAGGATAAAATCAGAGAGATTAGAGCCCAAGCAGAGGCATACCGACAATCCTTCTTTTCATGAACAATACGAGACTGGAATAGAAGGGAGAACCGATAGAGGTACTCAAGGTACCCTCCGCCACACACCGTCAGGTGGCTTGTGGAGTATGGATGTAGATGTAGATGTAGATGAATGTCATGGCGACGGTCTTTTGGGATTCTGAAGTGGTTATCATGGTTGATGTCCTCTCTCATGGTACAATCATGTACTTTGCAAACTGTGTATTTGTTTTCGTATGCTATAAATCAAAACATGTCGTGCAGTCGCAAATTTGTTTTGTTACCGAACGAAAGTGGTTTACAATGCAGTGAACGTTTGTGACTGTGAGAATAAACATCCTTGAGAATGTACTTCATTGCAACAAAACTGCTAACACGCATGCGACAGATGGACATTTGACGGCAACTCACAGGAAACCAATGTACTCGTATAATCTGTATCGATAAATCATGAAAAAACCGTCTGATGATGAATTCTAGAAGAGTTCGGAACCGGTAACGGTACTTTTTGAGTAAAGTAACCCGAAACCAATTTGTGGCTGGTTGCTGTACGCCACCAACTATTTATTTTATATAACAACCACGGTCTCCAGCCATGTCTATATATGACAAAGTTGGAAAAAACTTATGTTTATTCCAGAGCAGCTATCCCCTGTCTGTGCTGGTTCAGTAGAATCCAATTATAAACAGAATAATGTTGTCAATAAATCAGTCCACGTCCTGGTGTCCACACAAACAATAGGTATTAATACAAAACGCTTAAACTGAAATTTTGTTTCATAAATTTTCTCTTGTGCAACGCTATAGTTTCGCTGATTCACATTTCTACTTAACTTCTATAAATAAAATAAAGTATCCGCAACACAGACCGCACGGCTAGCCGCGCGGTCTAACGCGCTGCTTCCCGAGTGGGAAGGCGAGCCGGTCTCCAGAACGAATCCGCCCGGCGGACTAGTGTCGAGGTCCGGTGTGCCGGCCAGCCTGTGGATGGTTTTTAAGGCGGTTTTCCATCTGCCTCGGCGAATGCGGGCTGGTTTCCCTTATTCCGCCTCAGTTACGCTGTCGGCGATTGCTGCACAAACACTGTCTCCACTTACGCGTACACCGTAATTACTCTACCACACTTACATTGGGGTTACACTCGTCTGGTGTGAGACGTTCCCGGGGGGGATCCACCGGGGACCGAACCGAACAATAACCCTGCGTTCGGTGTGGGGCTGCAGTGGGGCAGATGGAGTGCTGTGGCCTTTTGTGCGTGTAATATCTCTTTATATTCGATTAATTATTCTGATACAATTCTTCCCTTTAATGACGTTTACTAATTTTCTATCTTCATACTCGTAGAATCCATGCGAAAAATAGTTCATACAATAGCTATGCCATGAGCGCATAAGTATTCTTTGTAGTACTCTCTCTGGTGGTTGTTAGAAAGAAAAAAAAAAGAGAAGAGGGGGCTTCCGAGATTGTCTTCGTGCCGATTAGCATGAGCTTGGTTTGGAAGAACTGTAATTTGATTATTGAGATTTATCACAGAAGATAACTGATACGAACTGTACGATTAAAAAGGAAATATATATATATATATTGCTCCTTCAAAAAATGGTGTGTATGTGACATTTGGGAATTAATGATATTTATCGATATATTGCGTAGTTGTTAATCAGAAGGGACTTCCGAAAGACTGGATACGAACCTGCATTTAATAATCCAAGAAAGAGCTCCATTACTTCTTCGGAAGGTTAAACTTCATCAAAGCCAAATATCCGCTTGATCTGAGGTTTCCCGACTGATTATACAACGCTCCCAAAATTACGAGGCATTTTATTTGTACAGATTAGCAGACTGCCGCAAAGCACGAGCCTGCAGAGAAGAAGAATCATCGCCTGATTTCATTCTAACAAGTAAAATTTCAGAATCATTTTTGAATGACTGAGCTATGACTGTGTTTCCTATCATGAATGATTGATTGCTCGAACGAATTGAGAGCTACAGAATTACGTAGATAGGAGGAAAAATTACATGGGGTTGTGAACCACTGAGGGCTAGGGCGGGTCGAAGCCTCTCCGTCGTTTCTAGGTCCCCAGTTCAATACACAATACCCAATACACAATCCCCGATACAACTGCTTAGATAGTTCCCACCATAACTTTCACATATCCGTTTCACCTGGGCTCTATTCAAAGAGGTCATCTTTGTCGACCTTAACTTCCTGTTGCAAAACTACTCCACGTGCTTGCTACGAGAATAAAAAAAAGTTCTAGAAGATAAATTTTACTAGACAGCACACTCTAAATCAGAGAGTACAAGTGTCAAACCACTGATCCGTCAGCAAGTCGTGCGATGTGTAATAGATGGCACGTATGTGAGCAAATCGCAGATCACATCGATCGATCGCTGATCGCTTGGAATTCTCATGCATTCTGATGAATCCCATACGATGTATAGCGATATGGTTGCCTGACTGCGACTCGTTCGTCTAGTTAGTGAGCGTTGTCGCAAAGTCGCATAGTTTTTTTGTTTTGTTTTTTCGTTTCGCTTTGCCCACACTGAGTAAGAAGTTTCATTGGAATTTATTGTTATTGTGGGACCATCAACAGCTCTGAGAAGTGCTTTTTAGGAAGGAGTCGCCTTTTACATTTAGAAGTAACACAAAATACACCCCCAATTTCACTGTGACTGTCATTTTGCAGCTTGTGCTGTGGAAGTAGAATTGATGGGGAGTTCATAGTAATAGTAACGATTTTGAGTTATTTGTGAAACAACCACACGCAATATTAAAGTTTTATATTTCTAAAATGAATGACGTGTATAACATTAAGTGTACATTGTAGTTTAAATGTTCAGGGCACATCTGTTATACAGCTATACACACCCTATAGTCATTTCATATAACCTAACTCTCCTTCACACAATTTAAACGCGAGATACGGCAATCAGCAGTGGTGCTACTGACAACATTTCTGTGGGCACATCGAGGTTGCAAAACAAATTGTGTAAATACTAACAACCAAACCATAGAACTAATGAGTGAAGTTGTGGACTAACAAATAAAAAAAATGTGTTAGCGCACTGGAAACGTATACAACCCACCCGGCATCAGAGAAAAATGTAATTTGCTCTGTAAAGCAACCTACAGTGACCAAGAAAAGCGTTTTAAACTTGTTTAATAGTTCACAATCTTAGTTTCTTCTCAGTTTATTTTTTGCAATTATCCGTGTGGATTCATAGATCAACTGCCACTGCTAGTAGACAAAACAGTTTATTTCCGCAGAAGAATTTCTGGACACAATGGCGTTCGTAGTAACGGTTGAAACTGCCCGGCAAACCGCTCGTGAGTGGCTATGTAGAAACGAGCGACCAACTGCAGACCGCAAATAGAGTTGCACTCTACTAAAACTAAGGTTCTGTAGTTTTGACACAGTACATAAACGACATAGTAAATGGCAGGATTACCGGTAGTATTGGTAGCGAAACAACATGCATGAATGTGTGAGAAAGGAACTGGGAGCCGACGATTTCTTTTCGTTTCTTATTTGTTTGTTTGTTTTTCACATAATTAGAATAGCACGTCATTCAGCTTTAGTCCATTGTGTATTTTATATCCTTAAAAAATATAGACCGCGTTTTATAAGTAATAAATTTAGTTCTTCACGAAATATCTCCACTTTTATGTAATTAAAGCAGTTACTTTTGATGCAAGCGCAATTTACGCGCACAGGTGTGAAAAATAATGTATACAGGGTGGAGAAAAATTGTGTCACGAAATTTTAACCCTGGATAGCTGATGCCAGTAGGAACCATAATTACTAATGTTGTGTAGGCCGACAATGCACCATTTTTAAACTACGGAAACTTGTCGCCACGCGCTCCGATTGGCCGTGGGATTGCCCTGTTGCCGTTCGTCTGTTGACGGGCAGCGCTTTGGTTGTCGGTTCACACATACGAATGTCCCTCTCCCCGTCACTGCCCCAACGTGATACGCACACGTGTCGAATAGGTCTTGCTGTTTGTCTCCACCTCACGTCAGAGGCATTCACACGTAAGCTTCGCTTCGGCGCATACACACGTCACCTGCGATTTAGTCATACAGTAAGCATGGCGGCACAGTATTCGTTTTTGAAGAACAACAAGATAGGGTTTTTGTTTATGGACTAGCGGACGGTAATGCGAATGAAGCTCGACGGTTGTATGAAGAACGGTACCCAACATAACGCCACCCACACCTGCAGACATTTACAGCAATTCACCGGCGACTTGGCGAAACAGGCTCATTAGCGGGATATCGTGGCGATGCTGGAAGACCTCGAACACGACTGGATGCTGCATTTGAAGAGACTGATCTCGAGTGCTTCGAGGAAGCACCTACGACAAGTACTCGGGCGGTTGGACACGACATGGGGGTCACTCATAGGTTGGTCTGGGAGGTTTTGAGGGATGACGGCCAGCATCCATTTAGTTTCCACCCTGTCCGAGACATAAATCCTGTGAAGCACTACGAGCACAGGCTACGGTTTCTGCGACGTGTTGCACGAGTTCCCGACGTCCCCGCCGTTGTGTTGTTCACCGACGAGTGCACCTTCCATTGGGATGGACTTTACAACACTCGAAACGTTCATTACTGGGTCAGGGGAAATCCTCACTTCACGTTCGTCCACGTACACCAGGAACTATTTTCGCTCAACGTTTTAGCAGGCATTGTGGGTGACCATCTGATTGGGCCGGTCAGTCTACCTCCTCGACTTACCGGGGCAAATTACCTTCACATTTTGCAAGAATATCTACCCGGCTTGCTGGAAGATGTTCGCCTGGATGTACGACCACGCATGTGGTTGCAACATGCACGTAACTGTCGTGCTCTGCGCGGATATTTAAATGACCTCTTCGCCGGCCGGGTAACTGGCAGAGGTGTTCGTAGGACATGGCCCCGCGATCACCAGATCTCACGCCACCGGACTTTTTCCTGTGGGGATTCTTCAAGGTTCAAGTTGACCTACCCAAACGCAAAACACCTAGAAACGAAGAGGAATTAATGGGTCGCATTCAACATGCCGCCAGTCACATCAGGGCAATGCCAGGAATCTTAGAAAGAGTTCGGCAAAACACCGTTCGACGTTACCAAGCTTGTGTCGCGTCAGAGGGCCGCCAGTTCGAACACCTGCTTTAAATAAACAGTGTCGCACCAACAAAAAAAGGCCCTTTTCAGGGCCGACACAATTTGTAAAAGACCTTCTGTAAGCGAACTAACAGCTGTTGAAGGGTTTCTTCCCGGTACGTCTTATTATGAAACTACAATGGATGTGTCGGGACCCCAGTGGATTCGCTCCCAGGCTCCCAGAGTGGAAGGCTGGCGCGCTACGATCGAGCGTACGGTCCACTTTGGATACATCGCTACCTCCGACAGGAAAAGCATTCGCGGTCATGCATTGTCCAGAGCATCCGGCAGCAGGGAAATCCGGCGGCCAGTCGGAGCGCGTGGTGCCAAATCTCCGTAGATTAAAAATTGTGCGTTGTCGACCTACACAATATTAGTAATTTTGGTTCCTTCTGGCATCAGCCATCAAGGGTTAAAATTTCGTGACACAGTTTTTCTCCACCCTGTATGATTATTCTTGTTCTTTTATACTCAACAGAACGTTCTTCATCATGATCAAAGGCAAGAGTTTCCTGTTATCACTGAAAAGTGCGAAATTTGTTTAGCCGTTTCGCTAGAAATCAACAATTTTCGAATAAACCCTCAATTAAGCATTGACAGTTATTTTTTATTTTTAAGTAACAGACAGGACAACTGTGTAGAATCAAAACATTCCGTAGTCTACGAGGCCCTTTGTATATTCCCACTCAGTTTCTAGACGGTTCTTCGCATCAGTTTCTAGGGGAATCTAGCAAGACACTGACCGCGCACGCAAAAAAAGCGACCTAAAAGAGGTAACGATCAATACGTACGCAATACACCTAACGTACAGGTAACGCGGTTACATTCTTAACTGACCAAAGCTACCTGGAGAACTAATGTAGTCTACGCTTAGTTACGATAATCTACAGTAGCCTACAGAAATTTTACAAGTCTACTTCATCTACATCTACATCTAAATTTATACTCCGCAAGCCACCCAACGGTGTGTGGCGGAGGGCACTTTACGTGCCACTGTCATTACCTCCCTTTCCTGTTCCAGTCGCGTATGGTTCGCGGGAAGAACGACTGTCTGAAAGCATCCGTGCGCGCTCTAATCTCTCTAATTTTACATTCGTGATCTGCTCGGGAGGTATAAGTAGGGGGAAGCAATATATTCGATACCTCATTCAGAAACGCACCCTCTCGAAACCTGGCGAGCAAGCTACACCGCGATGCAGAGCGCCTCTCTTGCAGAGTCTGCCACTTGAGTTTGTTAAACATCTCCGTAACGCTATCACGCTTACCAAATAACCCTGTGACGAAACGCGCCGCTCTTCTTTGGATCTTCTCTATCTCCTCCGTCAACCCGATCTGGTACGGATCCCACACTGATGAGCAATACTCAAGTATAGGTCGAACGAGTGTTTTGTAAGCCACCTCCTTTGTTGATGGACTACATTTTCTAAGGACTCTCCCAATGAATCTCAACCTGGTACCCGCCTTACCAACAATTAATTTTATATGATCATTCCACTTAAAATCGTTCCGCACGCATACTCCCAGATATTTTACAGAAGTAACTGCTACCAGTGTTTGTTCCGCTATCATATAATCATACAATAATGGATCCTTCTTTCTATGTATTCGCAATACATTACATTTGTCTATGTTAAGGGTCAGTTGCCACTCCCTGCACCAAGTGCCTATCCGCTGCAGATCTTCCTGCATTTCACTACAATTTTCTAATGCTGCAACTTCTCTGTATACTACAGCATCATCCGCGAAAAGCCGCATGGAACTTCCGACACTATCTACTAGGTCATTTATATATATTGTGAAAAGCAATGGGCCTATAACACTCCCCTGTGGCACGCCAGAGGTTACTTTAACGTCTGTAGACGTCTCTCCATTGAGAACAACATGCTGTGTTCTGTTTGCTAAAAATTCTTCAAGCCAGTCACACAGCTGGTCTGATATTCCGTAGGCTCTTACTTTGTTTATCAGGCAACAGTGCGGAACTGTATCGAACGCCTTTCGGAAGTCAAGAAAAATAGCATCTACCTGGGAGCCTGTATCTAATATTTTCTGGGTCTCATGAACAAATAAAGCGAGTTGGGTCTCACACGATCGCTGTTTCCGGAATCCATGTTGATTCCTACATAGTAGATTCTGGGTTTCCAAAAGCGACATGATACTCGAGCAAAAAACATGTTCTAAAATTCTACAACAGATCGACGTCAGAGATATAGGTCTATAGTTTTGTGCATCTGCTCGACGACCCTTCTTGAAGACTGGGACTACCTGTGCTCTTTTCCAATCATTTGGAACCATCCATTCCTCTAGAGACTTGCGGTACACGGCTGTTAGAAGGGGGGCAAGTTCTTTCGCGTACTCTGTGTAGAATCGAATTGGTATCCCGTCAGGTCCAGTGGACTTTCCTCTGTTGAGTGATTCCAGTTGCTTTTCTATTCCTTGGTCACTTATTTCGATGTCAGCCATTTTTTCGTTTGTGCGAGGATCTAGAGAAGGAACTGCAGTGCGGTCTTCCTCTGTGAAACAGCTTTGGAAAAAGGTGTTTAGTATTTCAGATTTACGCGTGTCATCCCCTGTTTCAATGCCTTCATCATCCCGGAGTGTCTGGATATGCTGTTTCGAGCCACTTACTGATTTAACGTAAGACCAGAACTTCCTAGGATTTTCTGTCAAGTCGGTACATAGAATTTTACTTTCGAATTCACTGAACGCTTCTCGCATAGCCCTCCTTACGCTAACTTTGACATCGTTTAGCTTCTGTTTGTCTGAGAGGTTTTGGCTGCGTTGAAACTTGGAGTGAAGCTCTCTTTGCTTTCGCAGTAGTTTCCTAACTTTGTTGTTGTACCACGGTGGGTTTTTCCCGTCCCTCACAGTTTTACTCGGCACGTACCTGTCTAAAACGCATTTTACGATTGCCTTGAACTTTTTCCATAAACAATCAACATTGTCAGTGTCGGAACAGAAATTTTCGTTTTGATCTGTTAGGTAGTCTGAAATCTGCCTTCTATTACTCTTGCTAAACAGATAAACCTTCCTCTCTTTTTTTATATTCCTATTAACTTCCATTAACTTCCATTAACTTGCAACGGATCGCTCTGATTCGTCACGCGCGTTTCCGGATCTCTGCAAATACAACCATCTGGCAAATACACACCACTTATTTGCTTCAATTTACGTGAGCAATGGAGGGCCACGTGACCTGTTGGTATCAGTTTTGCACCATCTACATTGCTCCATCATAATGTAATACCTTACTGGTTGCCGTGAAATCACATTTGATACGTATCAGCTAATATGACTTACGCTTCAGCTGGTATGACTATTAGATACGGTAGACCTCCAAACAGTCTTCTGAATGAAGAACACCACACTTCTTTCATTTTCAGGCAATTTCACTTGTTTTTACTCTGAGAATACAACTCGTCATGAGGTGCTATTGGGTTAAGGGGGTGACTAATATTTTTGTCCACTTGGCTTGTGTCTGACATAAGCAGAATGCTGGTATTTAACTTCTGACAAACAACCCGGCAAAAGGAATGAGATATAAAATAGTGGGAAAAATACTGCTAGGGGACGATTAGTAAAAACTTGTCAGGCACGTGATCCACATCCTGCAGGCTCTTGCAAACGAACTCACCTGTGCAGGGAATTCCCCAGGAGCGGCGTCCACGCCGTTGATGATTCGCCCATTGACCACCGACACTGAAGGGCCGTGGCGCGCCGTACGGCCTGAAACAATCGAAATGTCCACTTCGTCCGCTGGCCTCATTTCATACGTCAGCATCGACATTCCCGAGGGTGAAACAGGTGATACTCCTTGAGCTGCAGTCTCGTGTGTTCTGGTATGCATGTAAGTTACAGGGAATTAAATGAATAATGAAATCTCTGAGAAAAAATGAAATTGTACGAATAACAATCTGCAGAGAGGACAAAGGTGTTACAGTTGATTACCTGATATTTACTAGCGTCCAAAATGACAGACACCACGCGTTCATGCATAAGATACGTATTCCTCCCGCAGGAACTGGGTAAAGGACAGACAAATCATAGCGCCATACACGATCGTAATGGGAAGAAGCCACCTCACACTGGCTTTCAGAACGTACACGTATATGTAGGTCTCACCTGCGGTGCAGAGCACTCCTGCCACAGTCGCAAAAAGCAGTAGGCACACCGACCTCAGCATGATGTCCGAATGTCTGTATACACGAGTACTTTTTATAGCGAGAGCATACCGAAGCACACATCCTCTTAATCCGAGAACAATATCTTAATTCCTTCTATCTGACTAGAATTCACTTGTCTTTCGATAAAACATCACAGATTATCTGAAAAACACCCACGTGCGCAGTCGAAGGCAGACTCCACCAATAAAGTGGCAGCATTCCATCTAATCCTAGTCTTTTTATAAATTTAAAGCTGAAACTAAGCCAAGAAGTTTCTCAGGTAATTTCTTTTTTCTTTTCTTCACTTCTGACTGGATGTTTGCAATCGTATCTGGTAAGGCATCTAACTGCATGAGCTTATACTGCTTTAACATGACTACAGTTATGAGGACAGAAACACAGCGTTTCACATATGTTTTTACGCTTTACTACATCTACATCTACATGGATACTCTGCAAATTACATTTAAGTGCCTGGCAGAGGGTTACTCGAACCACCTTCACAATTCTCTATTATTCCAATCTCGTATAGCGCGCGGAAAGAATGCACCCCTATATCTTTCCGTACGAGCTCTGATTTCCCTAATTTTATCGTGGTGATCGTTCCTCCCTATGTAGGTCGGTGTCAACAAAGTATTTTCGCATTCGGAGGAGAAAGTTGGTGATTGGAATTTCGTTAGAAGATTCCGTCGCAACGAAAAACGCCTTTCTTTTAATGATGTCCAACCCAAATCCTGTATCATTTCTGTGACACTCTCTCCCATATTCCGCATTAATACAAAACGCGCTGCCTTTCTTTGAACTTTTTAGATGTACTCCGTCAGTCCTATCTGGTAAGGATCTCACACCGGGCAGCAATTTTCTAAAAGAAGACGGACAAGCGTACTGGAGGCAGTGTCCTTAGTAGGTCTGTTACGTTTTCTAAGTGTCCTGCGAATAAAACGCAGTCTTTGGTTAGCCTTCCCCACAACATTTTCTATGTGTTTCTTCCAATTTAAGTTGTTCGTAACTGTAATACTTAGGTATTTAGCTGTATACAGCTTTTAGATTAGACTGATTTATCGTGTAACCGAAGTTTAACGAGTTCCTTTTAGAACTAATGTGGATGACCTCACACTTTTCGTTCTTTAGGTTCAACTGCCAATTTTCGCACCATTCAGATATCTTTTCTAAATCGTTTTGCAGTTTGTTTTGATTTTATGATGACTTTATTAGTCGATAAACGACAGTGTCAGATGCAAACAGCCAAAGACGGCTGCTTAGATTGTCTCCCAGATCGTTTATATAGATAAGGAACAGCAAAGGGCCTACAACACTACCTTGGGGGACGCCAGAAATCACTCAAATCACTGCTGTTTTACTCGATGACTTTCCGTCAGTTACAACGAACTGTAACCTCTCTGACAGGAAATCGTAAATCCAGTCATATAACTGAGGCGATATTCCATAAGCACGCAATTTCACTAGAAGCCGCTTGTGTGGTACAGTGTCAAAAGCCTTTCGGATTTCCAGAAATACGAAATCGATCTGAAATCCCTTGTCAATAGCACTCAACACTTCATGTGAATAAAGAGCTAGTTGTGTTTCACAGGAACGATGTTTTCTAAACCCATGTTGACTGTGTGACAGTAGACCGGTTTCTACGAGGTAATTCATAATGTTCGAACACAAATATATGTTCTAAAATCCTGCTGCATATCGACGTTAACGAAATGGGACTGTAATTTACTGGATTACTCCTAATACCTTTCTTGAATATAGATGTGACCTGTGCATCTTTCCAGTCTTTCGGTACTAATTATTGGGCTCCATAGATCTGATTCGGTAAAATTTTGGGAGAATTCGGGCCACTAACATTAAGTCCGGTCACGCTCAACTTTATCGATCCAAGAATGACGAATCTGCTATCATCCTTCAGTAACCACTCATGAGCATCAGCAGAAATTTTCCTTGAGACAAGGGGAGGTGTTGGACACACATTGCCATTTATTATGTAACGGTGTTGTTGAATCTGGCTACGTTTCATACCGTAAGAACTTAACTTTATAAGAGACATGGAAAACTTATCAAGGCCCTGTCGGCAGAAGCGGCCTTTTGGGTACCTACGTTTATATCTAGGGGGTATCACAATATGTCCTGAAATCTTACACGGACGAAAGTATCTATTAACAGAAACATCTGATTCGGCACAAAATTTTGTCTCTGTGATCATATACTTCTATGGCTCTCAATTTCTGCTATACACTGTAATCGACGCTTCGTGTATGAAGGCGTACTGAAAAGTAATGCCTCCGACTTTTTATGTGAAAGCTCTTAAAGCTTTATAAATAAAAAAAAACGTTATTCATATTCTATATCTTTATTCTTCACGTCTATATATTTTTTTTCTACTTGGATACCCTGGTGACGAACACATTTCTCCCACTGAGAGATCAATTCGTTGATATCGTCACTATAGAACATCTGTTTTGTTGATGCAGGCACAATCTCACCTCTGCTTGGATGGCTTCATCGCTATCAAAATGATGTCCTCGAAGTTATTCTTTAAATTTTGGAAACAGATGAAAATCGGATGGGCCAAGTCGGAACTGTATGGAGGACGATCGGTGACAGTGAACTCCTTCTTGGAGCTGCGATTTTTTTTCAGTCAGTGCATATTTTCAAATATTGTTTATTGAGAACAGTCTCTCATGCCAAATGTTTGTCGATTTGCAATGGGACTCAGTATTCCTTTGTAAATTGCTAGAACCAACGTGCACATGTGGGTAGTGCTATTCATTTACTGTGACAAGAAGAAAAGCTTCCACAGCCGTAGTCTGTTTCTCATTTTCCTTCACTTCTTGTGGTTTCTTTCTCCCTAAGATGTGTCACATAGCATCATTTTTTCAAACCAATTTTTGTTACTTGTCTTGCCTTTACAAAGACAGAAGAAACACTGAGTATCTTTACAGAAAATCTTGTAAAAGTGGTATCTCAAAACTGAGAAAGGTTTACAGTTGCTGGAAATTTAATGTGAGTAGTAAGGCTGCACCAGTTCTGGACCAGGTTGAATTGTTGCCAGATTTCTAACTGTTCCATCTGCTAAATCACCATGCAACATTGCCTGAATTCCAAGATGGACAATTGTCGTACTGGTGTTAAATCCAAGGTGGTGGACCTGCAGGTACTGGGCTAGCCTTCATGGTTGCTAGGTCACTTAAATGTACGATGGCGATCCAAGATGGCGGGCCTTAGCATACTGAGTCAGGCAGCATGTTTGCCAGATTTACATCTGATTTTCACAGCCCTATAATGTTAACCCAAGGTGGCCATCCAAGTTGGGAGATCTGTGGGTACTAGGTCAGCCTGCATGGTTCCCATGTCACCTATCCTAAGTACAGAACCCAAGATGGTGGACCTGAGGATACAGGGTCAGTCTGCATGATTGCCAGGTCGTTTGTCGTAAATATAGAATATATGCCACTAGAGGGAATGGTAGGACTTTCTTGAGCTGTGAGTGGTTTGTTACCCTCAAAATTTAATCAAAAAATTCTCGAAATTAATTTTACAACAAATATTTAGCAAATTTATATAAGCAAGTTTAAATCTGCCCTATCAAATTTGATGTCTTTAAAAGTTCAACATGGAGGAGAGCCACAATCAAATATCACAATTAAAAAAGGAAAACAACATCAAATTCACAACTAAAAACAAGTAGTATATCTATGGTATTACAAAATATACTTAAAACACAGAAGTAACAAATGCCTTAAATAATTGTACAAGTTCTTGAATCATGGATCTTCCTCCGTGGCAATAAAAAAAATTAGACTTAGTAAAATTTTTGATTCAAACTAAATAGAACTAAAGCAAATAATGCAAGGAGCATAGCGCTGAACACAACGAGTTTTAACAATTACGATTATTATTCTTATGTGGAACTTAATTTTAAGAGCTGCACACATCACCCGGCCTCTAAAGCAACGGAATTTTTGACCAGTGGCGTCAGATAACAAAACACATCCAGGTACAACAACTGCCCACGAAATTTTAAAACCCCTTACATAACTCGAAATTTATATTGAGAGTGAGTTCACTGGGACACATTTTAGAAAGGAAACAATCTTGTAACATAGTTAAGTGAGAACGAACCCAATAAAAACGAATATACCCTGGGTATGTTGCCTCTGTATATTCGCACATTCTAACAGGTACAAAACAAGTGTATTGTGCCAAATACCATTGCACTGCTGCACTGACTGACCATTATACCTTGAGGAGAGGCCACGTAATTTCATAACCAGTCTGTGAAACACACAGTAATTATAGGTCAACCTAGTAACACCTAGAATTCACGACGCTCTCTCCAATACAACAAACTTATACACTCCTGGAAATGGAAAAAAGAACACATTGACACCGGTGTGTCAGGCCCACCATACTTGCTCCGGACACTGCGAGAGGGCTGTACAAGCAATGATCACACGCACGGCACAGCGGACACACCAGGAACCGCGGTGTTGGCCGTCGAATGGCGCTAGCTGCGCAGCATTTGTGCACCGCCGCCGTCAGTGTCAGCCAGTTTGCCGTGGCATACGGAGCTCCATCGCAGTCTTTAACACTGGTAGCATGCCGCGACAGTGTGGACGTGAACCGTATGTGCAGTTGACGGACTTTGAGCGAGGGTGTATAGTGGGCATGCGGGAGGCCGGGTGGACGTACCGCCGAATTGCTCAACACGTGGGGCGTGAGGTCTCCACAGTACATCGATGTTGCCAGTGGTCGGCGGAAGGTGCACGTGCCCGTCGACCTGGGACCGGACCGCAGCGACGCACGGATGCACGCCAAGACCGTAGGATCCTACGCAGTGCCGTAGGGGACCGCACCGCCACTTCCCAGCAAATTAGGGACGCTGTTGCTCCTGGGGTATCGGCGAGGACAATTCGCAACCGTCTCCATGAAGCTGGGCTACGGTCCCGCACACCGTTAGGCCGTCTTCCGCTCACGCCCCAACATCGTGCAGCCCGCCTCCAGTGGTGTCGCGACAGGCGTGAATGGAGGGACGAATGGAGACGTGTCGTCTTCAGCGATGAGAGTCGCTTCTGCCTTGGTGCCAATGATGGTCGTATGCGTGTTTGGCGCCGTGCAGGTGAGCGCCACAATCAGGACTGCATACGACCGAGGCACACAGGGCCAACACCCGGCCTCATGGTGTGGAGAGCGATCTCCTACACTGGCCGTACACCACTGGTGATCGTCGAGGGGACACTGAATAGTGCACGGTACATCCAAACCGTCATCGAACACATCGTTCTACCATTCCTAGACCGGCGAGGGAACTTGCTGTTCCAACAGGACAATGCACGTCCGCATGTATCCCGTGCCACCCAACGTGCTCTAGAAGGTGTAAGTCAACTACCCTGGCCAGCAAGATCTCCGGATCTGTCCCCCATTGAGCATGTTTGGGACTGGATGAAGCGTCGTCTCACGCGGTCTGCACGTCCAGCACGAACGCTGGTCCAACTGAGGCGCCAGGTGGAAATGGCATGGCAAGCCGTTCCACAGGACTACATCCAGCATCTCTACGATCGTCTCCATGGGAGAATAGCAGCCTGCATTGCTGCGAAAGGTGGATATACACTGTACTAGTGCCGACATTGTGCATGCTCTGTTGCCTGTGTCTATGTGCCTGTGGTTCTGTCAGTGTGATCATGTGATGTATCTGACCCCAGGAATGTGTCAATAAAGTTTCCCCTTCCTGGGACAATGAATTCACGGTGTTCTTATTTCAATTTCCAGGAGTGTATTCCTTATGTGGAAGGGGCCATGATTTATTTTCTGTATGGAAAGGGAGTTCCATGTAATAAACGTCGATTTCATTTGATCTGATCTCCAATTGATTCACGTTCTGTTAGTGCTCAAGTTTTGCTATTATTTCATGTGTATTTATTAATCACAAGTTTCCATTCCCTAAGAGACTTTCCTATAGTAAGAGGTGTGCTGAGTCTTGATATTAGTAATTAATCCACACATAATCGATCACTAGCACAGCCATACAGAATCTGAAGCATTCTTTTCTATTGTGCACCTTAATGTTTCAGTCATCAATTCAAGTAAGGCTTCATCCTTAATTTTAATGTTGGTTCAGTACACGTGTGCACATACAGTAAGTGGTGACATTGTTTATGCTTATGTAAGAGAAACAGAAGTAAAGTTTTTCATCAGTCTCGACAGTCGAATAGTTAGATTAGTGACTGGAAGGTACTTGTTAGTAAGTACTTACACTGACAGTATTTCACATATAAACATTCACACTTTCCAGAGACTCTGGATGATATTTACATGAAAGCGTGAGCAAAAGATAATAAGAAACGGACTGCAGCAAGGGGAGCCAACTGAAAGGCTACAATTGACAAGATTTCACATATAAATAATCAAAATCTCCAGTGAAGCTGAATAATGTGCATCTAACTGATGAGAAGATTACAGCAAGGAACTAATCCTGAGCTGGCCACTGTGGCCGAGCGGTTCTAGGTGCTTCAGTCCGGAACTGCGCTGCTGCTACGGTCGCAGATTCGAATCCTGCCTCGGGCATGGATGTGTGTGATGTCCTTAGGTTAGTTAGGTTCAAGTAGTTGTAAGTCTAGGGGACTGATGACCTCAGATGTTAAGTCCCATAGTGCTCAGAGCCATTTGAACCATTTGGACTAATCCTTGCAGGTGGTCAGCAATTGAAAGCCTAACACATCTCGTAAAATTTAAACCCGAAATTCAAACTAAGTTTTGAACAAGCTATACAGTGATTTTTGTGCCAAATTTTCAAATATGTAACCCTGGAAACTCAATAAATTTTGGAAAATGAGATAGTGATGTGCTGGATTTTTATAAATCATTTCAAACCAGCACAGATTGAATATTGATAATACACGCAGCCTAAACGAAGACTAAATGTGTAGTCAATTTTTTGCCACATAGGCTAGTTTCGTGCAGGGCAAATGTACTCACCATCTGTAATCACATGAAAAATTACCAAACAGTGAGCTGTGGTAGATATGAAATCAAACATCTACTCCAGCCTGCATTCCCAGAACTGCATTGCGGCATCCTTACTCGATCGCTAAAAAAGTGTTAAGAAAAATAGCTGGTGCATGTTTTGAAAAGTGGATGGGTGCTCTTCTTTCACACCAAAACACACAGTAATAGTCCCATGTGTCGCTGTAGAATCAATATGAAAGGAAAAAGCTACATGGCTCCGTACACGGACAAAAGTAGTACTCTAATGCAATAAATATGTATATGAAAAATGAGAGAAATGAATGTTATTATGTTAGGAATAATAGTGCAGAAATGGCAGCTGTACATTGACAACATAAATAATCAGTGCAAGAGATACAGAAGCATGCAAGTGACATAATCAATTGAAGAAACACTTAATGAAAGCTAATAAACTTTTCACCTGCTCATTAAAGGAGATGTAGAGAGAGAGAGAGAGAGAGAGAGAGAGAGAGAGAGAGAGGTCGCTACATATTTATATTTACAGATGGAATAAAGTAAATAAATAGCACCACCCACATGTGGACGTTGGTTCTAACAATTCACAAAGGCATACTGAATCCCATTTCAAATGGACAAACATGTGGTATGAGAAGCTATTCTCAATAAACAATATTTGAAAATACACACTGACTGAAAAAAAAACCGCAGCTACAAGAAGGAGTTGTGCGACATAAGCGAATATTGGTAGGCATGTTTCTACATTTGAAAGATGGCGTCTGTTCAAATTTCGTGTCAGTTGCATAGAGTGGGTCTAAAAAAGCCGCTATGATGATGCAAATCAGGTTTGTTTTAAACGCAGGCTGTTACAGCCGGGTGTCACCTTTTAGATTGGACGTGGTGAGTTGATGTTGGGAGTGTCTATAAGGCGACATTAACGCCGTTATCATCATCTCACTGAGTTTGAACGAGGTTGTGTTATAGGAGTACGAGATACTGGGTGTTCCTTTTGCGATAATGCATAAAGACTCGGCAGGAATTCGGCCACCGTACATGATTGCCGGCAGTGGTGGTCAGGAGAATGTGCAGTCGCAAGAAGACCGGGATCTAGATGACTACACGGCACTACCGAGAGCGAGGACCATCGTGTTCGGCATACGGCTCTGTCGCATTCTACTGCAACTGCAGCAGCAATCTGAGGGACATTTGCCAACACAGTGACATAACTAACCACTGAAAATCGTTTGCTTCAATGAGAGCTTCGAGCCACACGCCCTGTTACGTGTATTCCACTGACCTCAAACTACCATCATTTCTGAGACGTGGGACTTTGGGAAGGAACCAATTGCAAATGAGGTTGACAATAAGGAACAATTATCAAATTCGCCTGTTAAGACACAATGTCTAAGAAAAGCTCTTAAGCAATTTGCACTCATAGCTGAAGGCCTTATTGACCAGAAATTAAAATTATTTGTTGGCTAAAGGCCCCGATAGTAATAAGTCCAAAACAATTCAACAGCTGAAGGCCTGGATAGCAAATTCTTAAAAGGTTGAACTTCCCTAAGAGATATTAAAATATTTTTTAAACAGAAAAACACAATCATTCTTTTTTTTTTTTAAAAAAAACACAATCTGATCAAACTAAGAGAGAAGTGGGCCTCAGACAGTGCTCCAAGGATCGGCCTGGGAAGGGTCGCTCAACTTCGTAACTGACGAGACAGGAAGCCAAGAGTTGTATTCACTTAACGGATGGCAACTCAAACTAGTGACAGTTTAAACGCAGACCAACACTCTTCCAAAATCTACCTAACGTGTGGTAACCAATACAACGATGGAATAACCCAGGCAAGGCGGAATCGGCGGACAGCACTGCGTCTTCAGAATCCGATGTTTAGAACATCCACAAACAGAAGGAACCACTACGACCAAGGTAGTCCAGAAGAACAAAATATCCAAACCACAATCAAGGAGGCTGTCGAACTACACGCCTTACCAGAAATCTGTGGCAAGGCGAGGAAAAGTACACTGCCGCGAAAATACGCTAACTTCCAGGGCAGATAACTGGGGCGTAGCGGCCACTAGGCAGAAAAATACCTCTGGTTGAACTTCATGAATAAACACAAGGAATTCAATAATTAATAATAAGAAGTGGAGATGGCTAATTAGTTTTGCCAACTCCAAAGGAGTAATCCGTCGAACTACAGACCTATATCATTGACGTCGGTTTGCAGTAGGGTTTTGGAGCATATACTGTATTCAAACGTTATGAATCACCTCGAAGGGAACGATCTATTGATACGTAATCAGCATGGTTTCCGAAAACATCGTTCTTGTGCAACGCAGCTAGCTTTTTATTCGCACGAACTAATGGTCGCTATCGACAGGGGATCTCAAGTTGATTCCGTATTTCTAGATTTCTGTAAAGCTTTTGACACCGTTCCTCACAAGCGACTTCTAATCAAGCTGCGGGCCTATGGGGTATCGTCTCAGTTGTGCGACTGGATTCGTGATTTCCTGTCAGGACGGTCGCTGTTCGTAGTAATAGACAGCAAATCATCGAGTAAAACTGAAGTGATATCAGGTGTTCCCCAGGGAAGCGTCCTGGGACCTCTGCTGTTCCTGATCTATATAAATGACCTGGGTGAGAATCTGAGCAGTTCTCTTAGGTTGTTCACAGATAATGCTGTAATTTACCGTCTAGTAAGGTCATCCGAAGACCAGTATCAGTTGCAAAGCGATTTAGAAAAGATTGCTGTATGGTGTGGCAGGTGGCAGTTGACGCTAAATAACGAAAAGTGTGAGGTGATCCACATGAGTTCCAAAAGAAATCCGTTGGAATTCGATTACTCGATAAATAGTACAATTCTCAAGGCTGTCAATTCCACTAAGTACCTGGGTGTTAAAATTACGAACAACTTCAGCTGGAAAGACCACATAGATAATATTGTGGGGAAGGCGAGCCAAAGGTTGCGTTTCATTGGCAGCACACTTAGAAGATGCAACAAGTCCACTAAAGAGACAGCTTACACTACACTCATTCGTCCTCTGTTAGAATATTTCTGCGCGGTGTGGGATCCTTACCAGGTGGGATTGACGGAGGACATCGAAAGGGTGCAAAAACGGGCAGCTCGTTTTGTATTATCACGTAATAGAGGAGAGAGTGTGGCAGATATGATACGCGAGTTGGGATGGAAGTCATTAAAGCAAAGACGTTTTTCGTCGCGGCGAGATCTATTTACGAAATTTCAGTCACCAACTTTCTCTTCTGAATGCGAAAATATTTTGTTGAGCCCAACCTACATAGGTAGGAACGATGATCAAAATAAAATAAGAGAAAGCAGAGCTCGAACAGTTTAGGTGCTCGTTTTTCCCGCGCACTGTTCGGGAGTGGAATGGTAGAGAGATAGTATGATTGTGGTTCGATGAACCCTCTGCCAAGCACTTAAATGTGAATTGCAGAGTAATCATGTAGACGTAGATGTAGATGAAGCACTTCACTCATTGCTCTTCGTTTCAGTGACCCTGCGAGCAGCAACGCACGAACGAACGGCGGAAATAGTGGAGGTTTCACTACTGGGTTAATGTTCGCTTAATTCAAACGTCCTGAGTCCGGTGGACAACGAGGTTGTGGCCATCACTACTACAGCCCCTCGATCTGGCAGTGCCTGCGTGCCGCCAGCGGTCCTGGCATGTCCTCACGCTGCAGGACCTCACTGCTGCTCCGTCCCAATCGAACTACCCGACACACTCCCTTCCCGGAAAACACTTGATGTTCCTCCAAAGATAGTACCACTGTAATAGATATCGATAACCGCTGCTGCTGCCACTCGCGGACAGACAACGCTAATAGTGGTGCGAGTATACAGACGAAGAAAACGAGGCACCACTATCCCTATTACACGATGACAACCTACCAACGGCACCAACCCTAGCCGCAACACGGCTGAATTTCCAACTTCAGCGGCGTCAAGCGATAGCTCGTCGGAGCGCAAGGTGGAGGTACGTTGTGTTTTCTTATAAAAGCTGGTTCCGCTTCGGTACCAGTGAGGTACTGCTTAGAAGGTGACTAGTTGAGGACGTGCAACTAACCTGTCTGTGTGTTAATCACACTGGACCTACCCCTGGTTTTATGTTCTCAGATGCGCTTTCGTATGACTGCAGGAGCACTCACATGGTTATCCCACAATCTGTACGTCAATCTGGTGATTCGACCTGTAGTGCTACCATTCATCAACAGCAACAGGATACCGATCGTGCACATACCGCTGTTATAGCCCAAAATGCTCTACAGAGTGTAGACATGTTACCTTGGCCTGCTCGATCACCGGATCTGTCTCCAGTCGAGCACATATGAGACAGCATCAGATGATAACTCCAGGGTCATCCACAACCAACATTAACCATTCCTGTGTTGACCAGCCAAGTGTAACACGCCATTAACTCCATCCCAGAAACTGACATCAGGCACCTGTGCAACACAATGCTTGGACGTTTCCATGCTTGCATCCAATGTTGTAGCAGTTACGCCGGGTATTGATGTACCAGCATCTCACATTTTCAATGGGTTATCTCGCGCTTACATTAACCTCTGGTCTTGCAATGTTAATCAACTACATACGCTACCTAGACAAGTAAATTCCAGAATTTCATTACTCTCACATTAATTATTTTTTGGTGTTTAGAGTTTTTTTCGATCAGTGTACTTGAAAAGCAAGAGCTATGACCAGAACGTGGTTATGAATTGCAGGGCTAAGGCCTACAATTACATTTTGGCAGCCTCTTATTCGGTCGCGCCTGTCGAAGTTCCTGACTTGACCGAGATACCTACTCTATCACTAAAGGACTGACTCTGTTCATGGCTCATGGTGCAAGGTCCGAGTTGCATGTTACCTGTCTACCGTTTTCCAGGGGAAACAGAAATTTAATTTTCAGCATTTCTTATAGTTACTGACTGAATTTAAAAATTTAAATCCACTCATTAAGACGTGTAGTCTTATGTTAAAGGTTTAACACAGAAAGGCAGCTCGTACAGCTAGAACTTGTGTACATGTCTTGAACCAACGCACCTCACGGAACACAAATTACCCACACTGTATTCATCCAGTATATGAGAATGAGAGCACTTAGTGACTTTCAACAGACTTAACACTTAATTTCTCACATTTTCGAAAATGGGGAAGGAAATAGGGGGTGCCCTCTGCGAAAGGAAGAATTCCGGCATTTGCTTGCAGCGATTTCGGGAAATCACGAAAAACCTATATCTGAATACCCGGACGGGTATTCAGATCAAATCCGAAAGCGATTCCACTGTTCTAACCACAGCGCCACCTCGCTTGGTAATTAGCAAGAGTATACAGACAGAATACAAACACGAATTCAAATATTGATCATCGTCATGTCTCTGGCTTCACACATCGCGTGAAGTTTTATCTGCCGACTTTTTAAACACGTACTCTATACGAAAGGGGTATGTTTTACAGATGAAAGTTGATCCCTTCAGAGAAATTATGTTATAATTGTATGTTTGTAGGCTTTCGTGCCCTGAGTCAATTTCCATCAAATTTTTCCTAGTTGCATGGAGTGTTGTGTTGTAAAATGATGCACAGTGTGACATTTATTGAACTATGTGAAATAAAATCATCATACCTTCTGAACGGTTTGCGTTAGGACTTTCAAATGGCGCGGATGGCCAAGAGGCATGATGGGAGTTAGTATGTACATGCATGGTTTGTTTTAGCGACGAAGCTACTTTCATTTGGATGGGTTCATCAATAAGCAAAATTGGCGCATCTGGGGACTGAGAATCCGCATTTCACAATCGAGAAGTCTCTTTACCCTCAACGCGTTACTGTGTGGCGTGCAATGCCTGTTATAAGTTGTACAGCACTTACTGAAGTTATTACTGTACGTTATTATTATCTCAGAAACAAAGAGTCTAGTGAGACACTAATTCTTCGTTTAAATGTTGGCCGAATCGTTCCATTCCATGTTTCTAGGTGCTTAAACACACTCCTGGAAATGGAAAAAAGAACACATTGACACCGGTGTGTCAGACCCACCATACTTGCTCCGGACACTGCGAGAGGGCTGTACAAGCAATGATCACACGCACGGCACAGCGGACACACCAGGAACCGCGGTGTTGGCCGTCGAATGGCGCTAGCTGCGCAGCATTTGTGCACCGCCGCCGTCAGTGTCAGCCAGTTTGCCGTGGCATACGGAGCTCCATCGCAGTCTTTAACACTGGTAGCATGCCGCGACAGCGTGGACGTGAACCGTATGTGCAGTTGACGGACTTTGAGCGAGGGCGTATAGTGGGCATGCGGGAGGCCGGGTGGACGTACCGCCGAATTGCTCAACACGTGGGGCGTGAGGTCTCCACAGTACATCGATGTTGTCGCCAGTGGTCGGCGGAAGGTGCACGTGCCCGTCGACCTGGGACCGGACCGCAGCGACGCACGGATGCACGCCAAGACCGTAGGATCCTACGCAGTGCCGTAGGGGACCGCACCACCAATTCCCAGCAAATTAGGGACACTGTTGCTCCTGGGGTATCGGCGAGGACCATTCGCAACCGTCTCCATGAAGCTGGGCTACGGTCCCGCACACCGTTAGGCCGTCTTCCGCTCACGCCCCAACATCGTGCAGCCCGCCTCCAGTGATGTCGCGACAGGCGTGAATGGAGGGACGAATGGAGACGTGTCGTCTTCAGCGATGAGAGTCGCTTCTGCCTTGGTGCCAATGATGGTCGTATGCGTGTTTGGCGCCGTGCAGGTGAGCGCCACAATCAGGACTGCATACGACCGAGGCACACAGGGCCAACACCCGGCATCATGGTGTGGGGAGCGAACTCCTACACTGGCCGTACACCACTGGTGATCGTCGAGGGGACACTGAATAGTGCACGGTACATCCAAACCGTCATAGAACCCATCGTTCTACCATTCCTAGACCGGCAAGGGAACTTGCTGTTCCAACAGGACAATGCACGTCCGCATGTATCCCGTGCCACCCAACGTGCTCTAGAAGGTGTAAGTCAACTACCCTGGCCAGCAAGATCTCTGGATCTGTCCCCCATTGAGCATGTTTGGGACTGGATGAAGCGTCGTCTCACGCGGTCTGTACGTCCAGCACGAACGCTGGTCCAACTGAGGCGCCAGGTGGAAATGGCATGGCAAGCCGTTCCACAGGACTACATCCAGCATCTCTACGATCGTCTCCATGGGAGAATAGCAGCCTGCATTGCTGCGAAAGGTGGATATACACTGTACTAGTGCCGACATTGTGCATGCTCTGTTGCCTGTGTCTATGTGCCTGTGGTTCTGTCAGTGTGATCATGTGATGTATCTGACCCCAGGAATGTGTCAATAAAGTTTCCCCTTCCTGGGACAATGAATTCACGGTGTTCTTATTTCAATTTCCAGGAGTGTAATTCTAATGATGTAATTACGTATCCGTTCCACTGGATATATGCAATGTTTCTTACAATAAAATTTATTTTCTTATCCACATTTTTGGTGTTTTCTTTTTTCTAGCATTAAGTCTTACGTTAAAGTTTTGTATAAGTCCCACATTCGAAGACTATACAAAATAACAATCCTCGTCCGAGAGTATGTAACCATGAAAGAAACAGAAGACGTTGAGTGAATATGTAGTCCCACTTGAACATTCTAATTATTCGACTGCTTGAATAATATATTGGCTTTTGTAATTCATTAAATTTTTCCAGTATGTAATAGTCATATGTGGACGACTCACTGTCATGCACAATTATTATTATGCACATTGAGAAATAAATATGGAAGGCCTGCGTTCTTCTTGCTTCCATTTTATGATGATCAACATTCTTGTTCTTTGCAAGCAGCCATCATCTACCGTAAAGTATGTATCTGTTATAGCGTTTGCCAGCTAAGATTGAAGATATGCACCTATATAAAGATGTACTTAAATACAATAAAGGCTTTTTTATATAATTTCACGGCGTTTCAGTAAACTGGTACAATTATTCAAGGTAATAAATTTAAAGAACAACATGTATTCCAAGGATGATGCTACTTCTAGTATGGCAGATAGTCATAAAGTTTCAATTACCACCTAGAAAATAATAAGGCTAAGTAATTAACAAATTTTTTCTTTGTTTGCGCTTATATTTCGGTAGTTCTGGTACACTCCGGAACGCCCGAGCCGAAGTACCGCATCACGCTGTTAGAGGATCCAAAACAAAGTGGCGGATCCGAATAATGAAGTGAGGTATGGTGGGGAAATCATTTTCTGTATTTCGAGGAGAACAATGCTGATATAATACTCGCTGCGTCGGTGGGAGTACTCACTCATCATAGAGGAAGGTGATAATGATTTTTTTTTACTGTTATTGTTTGGCGCCACAGAATTATGCTCGTGATCCATTACAAGAGTATTCTATCGAGTCTCCTGACGAAGTTCCGGGTGTTTGTCCGGACGAAGAGTGGAGGAATCCTTTCAGAGAATATGTTTTCTCTCCACCTCTCCACAACAGCGACTAATCCTATTCTACTCAGGGCACAGTCAAACATGCTGTTTTTTTTTTTTTTTTTTTTTTTTGCTATCAATTTTTTTCTCAGACCTTGTCCCGTATTCTCTTAACAAGGTATCGAGTGACATTTTTATCATTACTCAGACAGAGAAAAAATTACGTGTCAGTTACTCCTATAATGACAACGCGTATGATTTTCGATGTGAAACGTTTCCTGTACAGTCCACACATAAACTTTTACAACTTAGGTGTTGGCCATCTCATCGATAGTTGAAGAAAATGTATCACACTGAAGGGTGAATATGTGCAGAGGGAGGGATACCACTTTTCACAGTCACAGCTTCATTCTTTCGAGGTAATCATTGAAACTAGATGACTGACACTAGTAATTCCATCTTTTCATCTTGCTGTGTAAGGTGAGCATTGAATGACAAATACTATAATGTAAGGGTATGATTTCGGACTAAAAGTCAGCCTGATGCTGTCACAGACTGAGTACAAGATTAGCGCTAAACAAAATTTTATTGTCACTTGGTAGACAGATGTTGACATTGATAACGTAATGTAATAACATTATCTTTTATTAATAGTTAGAAATTGAATCAAACACAAGTCCAATAATGCTAGTGCGGCACCAATGTTCCGTTCGTGTTCTCGATGATCCAGTTTATGTACATGGAGACGCGGGTGGCGACTGAGGGATATGGAGGGGTAGCACACTCGTATCCCCATGACGCAATCCCCACAATCTTTCCCTCGTAGAGCAGTGGACCACCTGAATCACCCTGCAAAGATCATTGGAAAAAATTACTTGTGGTATGTGCAGAAAATCGGCTTATGGAAAGTTATTTGTTGACCATTCTTAAACAAATTCAGCTTTTTTCAAGTTAACTTAAAAATATCAGACTCAACTGTAACTCCTATCCTCAAATATAAAATGTCAATATTTTAATCACTGTATTTAATAAATCGGCATTTTACACAATGATATCAAAAATTGTATGGTCACATAGATATAAGCAGGTAATATTAGTAGTTCGAATAATACTGCTAATCTGTGTATTCTTAATTTAATTTGAGCTTACTTCTGCTAAAATTCATTTCCAAATGAAGTTTATCATATTTGCTCTGACAGATCATTATTCTATTTCATGTTTTAGAATGTTTTGGTATTTTTGTCTCCCATTAGGAACCTCTATCAAGTTACTGACCTCTCAATTAGTGTATATAAGAAAGACCTCCTGAAATATTTGCTCCGATGTGTAAAAGTATCTAATAAGTAATTATATATAATGTGGTCTGTTATTTTTTAACATTTCTCAAGGTATTTGTTAAACTCATATAGCGTAATTGATCTATGGCCTCTTTCAATCCTGAGTAACTAAGGTGGTCTAAAAACAAGTAAAACAGGGAATTAAAAATGAGTTTTTTTCTACAAGTCATTACGATTATTAAACTTCTGGAGGAGATTTCAACCTGATATACACAATAATGGAGACATGGAGACACAGATATGTAATGCTGTACATGCTATATTGTAACGGCATACTTCCCTTTTTGTGCCTGGGTTAATGTTGTTATATCTGAGTCATTCAGAGATAGCTTATTTGCCGTTTCTAATGATTGTGGTTATCATATGAATCTACTGTTCACTGTCATACAGAACAGAAGAAAGAATTGTGAGACAAAGGTTCAGAGAATTAAAGAAAACTGAAAGTTATGTCTTCTTATGTCGAAGAAAGAACGCTAGTTGATAATGCAGTTACTGTGTTTAATATCTTCAGTTCCAGAAAAGTACTTCGTGCTTTGCATATCACAGTCGGTATATATAGCTCTTAGAACAGCGCACACTCCGCTGCAGAGTGAAAATCTCATTCTGGAAACATCCCTCAGGCTGTGGCTAAGCCATGTCTCCGCAATATCCTTTCTTTCAGGAGTGCTAGTTCTGCAAGGTCTGCAGGAAAGCTTCTGTTAATTTTGGAAGGTAGGAGACGAGGTACTGTCAGAAATAGAGCTATGAGGACGGGGCGTGAGTCGTGCTTGGCAGTTGGCAGAGAACTTGCCTGCCAAAGGCAAAGGTCCTGAGTTCGAGTCTTGGTCCGCACACAGTTTTAATCTACCAGGTAGTTTCACCAAATTCCTCCGAAATTTCAAGTCATGAATTTACCAAATCTCACTACAAATACTTTATCAACATGGTTAAACAGTCACCCAAACCAACTGAACTACTTCACACAAACGTATCTCGTGTAGTATTCCCCTCCCACATTAGTGTCCCAGAATTTATTCCATTTATCGTCTCTATGAGTTTCCATCTGTCCTAATTTACTAGACTCGATATGTTCACATTTTTCAACAACAAATGATATTTAAAAAATACTTCTGCCATGACATACATGGTGCTCTCTAGGATTTGTCGTGAATTGTAGCATTTTCACCAAATACGAATTGTCAAACACATCTTAAGTTTTTGATGACACAATAAACAGGGTATCTCCTCTATGAGAAATATGCTCTTCTTTTCGATTGTTATGACATGGTTACATCTGCTGTAGTGGCAAGCTCCAATGACTGTCTCACCAAAAAGGCGTCATAAGAAGAATCACGCAAGGAACCGTAGTGGTAGATGTTATAGCGAAAGGAGGCAAATTCAGCATGCTGACAATGAAGAAGTCGCCACCTAAGTCTTATGAAAGGAGAGACTGCCACGATATTAACACAATGTTACCAAACCGCCAAGGCTATAAAGTTGCTTAGACAATGGGAAAGTCAGAGAAATGATGTTGACGTTGTTCAATGGGCACGTCAGCGTCTCGTTCCTGTTGGGACTTAGAGGTCAGAAACGCTACCGTTTCAGAAACAACAGCAATCAGGCTTGCATGTACAGCCCCACATTTAAACAGGCATAACAGCGAGCGCCAGCAGCTAGGTATGAGGTCCGTGACAGTATATGTGTCGAGATGAGTCTACATGTAGCTACCTGCTCTCACTGATGGACTCTGTCTTCACTGACTGTGGGTGTACTGCCTGTGCCAAGTCTTCTTGCTGCTGATGTACACCTTCTGACAGTCGGGCCATCTGCCGGCCAAATTGCGACCTCTGCTGGTCGCCTATCATGGTGGACCGGATTCATTTGTGGGCCTTCTAGCTTCCCAGCCGTCACCACCCATTTGATGCCCACGTGTGGGAAAATGCTACCACTGTTTACTAATACATGTGCAGGCACACATCACTGCTAAGAGCTACCATTTGCACTGGGGACTGCAGTCCTATCTAGTCCATTGCAGAGCTCTTCGTGCTGAGCAATGTGATCAAGACAGATGCTATGGGTGCAATGCACTGTCCATTGGATGTAGCCCAACCCGGGTTTTGAGTAAGCTACTATGGATCCCATGCTGTTCACAGCATTTCTACAGCCGCTACCACTGTCTGAAATGGGCGCAATGCACTGTCCTTGGCGATGGACCACTGCTGTCATGAGCACACTTCCACTGGATGGGAACAGCCTGCATTCTGGAGGGCACTGCCCGCATCCCAGAACCATCATCACTGATGTACTTTATTCTTCAATAATGAGATTCTTTTGACGGCATTGTTTCCATGATGGAACGTCAGACAACAAGCACTGCAACCCCACAGCCACGCCCATGATGGCGATCTACAGGCTGTCCTCACCACTAGCAGTCCAGTTCCAGTACCAGTCATAGAGGTTACTCACTCCTGGCCTCTGCACTTACTCCTTGCCCGTTTCAATAAAGTATTGCCATCACTGACTTCGACGAATATATTGTGTGAGGATCAGGATGTTCGTAAAGTTGATGATTTTGGCACTTTAATCGGTACTAAAGACAAGAGAAAATGTGAAGTGAAAATGGTTAATTCAGAGGAGTATTATCACAAAGATTACCGGGTGTATATTGATCCTCAACAACTGATTAAGGAAATGAGAAATAATACAGAGGAGATAATTAATCAGAAGATCGAATCATACAGATTACATTACAGCTTGAATGTGGAATCGTTCAGAGAGTAGAACACAGGCAAGCCCTTATGTTTGTCCTCAGTGTTTTAGAAGTGAGAAACGTGCAACTTCAGTAGAATTGGGTTCAGTCTGGTAAAAGGAATAGATATGTATGTGTTGGTTGGATTTTAAAAATTGCCTTTCTCGTTTAGTGGTGAACTTGATAATATTTCACATTAGGTTTAAAGAACAGTCTGTTGAGGGGAATGATGATTTAGTCGCACCAAGGGATCGCAGGGCTTTTTATGTGCATGTTTGGTTGTTATAGTTACGCCCACGAAAGAATGGTGCCCATGGAGATCGCTTTGTTGCTCCAAGGAAGCACTAGAGTTTGGTCAAGCAATCATGAAAATAGAGATGAGAGGCACGGAGAGGGAATCCTGAGAATAGAAAGTTGAGGGAACCGTGGAGATAGAAGATGCTATAGACGTTATATTTCAGAGACGGCAGAGCGTTTTCGCAGAAACTGTAGCCGCAAGGAATGAATGATGACCAGTGGAACGAGAGATGGCGACCGCTCAGCTGTTTAGAGGAACGAGGCATGTGTGTGGAGAGACCAAACATCGAACTGAAGGAATTATAAATATGCGAAGTCAGTTTAAGTGTGGTAATTAATAAGGACACCCTGAAGCTATGATTTAACTTTAGAAGATCGGCAGTAATTGTCTTATATTGGTGTATGTTTGAAAAAGTGTGTTACTATTAATGATGTGTGTCTTTTGTTATTACCAAATAATCCAGCTTGAAATGGAATATGTACGATTTCGTGTGCTAAACATGTTACAAAGATAGAGTGCAATGTGTATATCATAGGAAGTTTGAAAAGTAGAAATAAATGTTATTAGGCTTTTAAGAGTCCCTGATTAGTGTGTTGATGTCGGTATCATCTATGTTCAGTTCCTTCTGTGGAGAGTATTGGGATGTTAAGCACTGCTGGTGCTATGGAGTATATGCTTTTTAGTAAAATAAAGATGCGCTTGCTAGGAATTCAACTGTCATTAAGTGGACATTACATTTCACTGGAGCGAACAGCTCAAGGACAAGCTGCAGAAACTGGTTGATAGGAAATGTTACTAATTGACAATTTGTTGAGGTGAAGCGAGGGTGTGAATGTATATTTCCAGACCTTTCTTTTCATGAAAATGAAATTCCTCAATGAAATGACAACAAAATGAGACTTTTTAAAGGTATTTGTCGTTGGTCTTCCTCAATAGCCATATAGTTCAAGAAGATCCGTCATGGATAACATGACATCAACAACTGTTTGTCTCATATCGCCACGTAACGTTACGTACACGTAAGCACACGGCAGATAGATTAATCCTCCCAGCTCTGGGGACTTTCCATCACTACAGTGTAACAAGACTTGTCGCTTATATAATGCCCTCAATTCAATGAGGAATGTAATTCACATGTTTCTTCATGCATGATATCTCCAGGTGAACCCACTGGTTGATGCGAGATCCTGTAGAGCCAACAAAGTACAGGAATGTTAACTACTTGCTGTCGATGTTCGATGGAGCATCTGAGTGTTCATCAAACCATGGCCTGCATCCACAGCATGCTCATCATTAAGTTAGAAAACAAAGGGGAACACGTCTTCACCCAGAATCATAATAAAAGATTGTCGTTGATGTTAGCTGTAGCCTGGCTGAGTGAGCGAAGTCGTGGTAAGGAAAACACCACCAAAATATCATAGGACCACTTCCGATGTGATTTACACCCGACGCACACTGTGGGTTAAAAGCCTCACCGCACCCGCCGCCTAGCGTAATTCGAGCCGAGGAAAATTGTGATTCGTTGCACCACGCTGCACGGACCCACTCAACTATTGTCCAATTTATGAGTTGTTTGGCCCACTGAAGAAGCGTACCTTCGTCCACTACTGTGGTCAACGCCCTACAGCGACTTTCCCAAATGATTATAGCATACAGTTACCTTCCCAGTGTTGATCGGAAACCCGTCAAGAGGGACCTGCGTTCAGTTACAGCAGCAATTCCTGTCAAATTTGAGAGCAGTGGACTCCATTAGGATTCATTCATAAGGATTGCTCTTACGGTATATAACACTGGCTTCTAGTGGTACACCATTCCTTGGAGTCACATTGTACAGCACAAGTAAACCGCAAACAAATCAGATACTTTCATTCGCCATGTGATAACAGGCTCGTCCAAATACAACAGCTGGTTTCTGGAATTATGTCACGTTACCGATTCATTGAAATGACTTACGTTAACGGAAGAGTGTCACGCGACCATCTGGTACCAGTTCTCTGCCACCTACAGAGCTCCAAAGCGACCAGAGAGCTCTTTTATGTATGGTTACTATTATTTTGTCCAGTGAACTCATTTAAACTCCTTGACTGAATCTAACGGCAATTCAGTAAGAAGTCAAGCAACACAGACATGACGGCATATTTCCAAATCGGCCCATGAGCTGTCTTAGATGTGTTCCTCGTCGAGACAGACTTTTGCCCACCATCTTTTTCTATACTTACGTAGCAGGAGCCGTAGTTGTTCTCCTCGAAGCGAGCAGCGCACATCTGCGTAGGGTAGATGGCGTAGCCATCTTCGCCCCACACCGCTTGGCATTCCTCTTGGTTTACTACTCCCAAGTCCACTTTGCGCAAGTTTTCTGGCTGCGGTCCTCCATACTGTGAAAAATAACAACCTTTTCTTACACCACAACTATGCTAATATGCTGCAAATTTTCAAAGCCAATCATCCACAATACAGTGTTTTATTGCGATCTTGGCTAAGAAGTATTTTCTTCTCCTAAGAAATAGAGAGTGTTGAAAAAAACATATAAACATCAAAAACACAACACCTTGGCTTGCCTAATACGGTATAGTAAAACCGTTGCCATTCAAAGCAGCTTCCAGTCGTAACGGAATGGTCATGAGTGGTTTTCAAGGTAATCTTATACCATTCTTCCTGCAAAACACTGGAGTGTTAGGATAACGGTGCTGGAGGTGTGTAAAGATCAAGCAACCTTCTCTCCATTCGGGAGGACGACGGTTGAATCCCGCGTCCGGCCATCCTGATTTAGGTTTTCCGTGATTCCCCTAAATCGCTTCAGGCAAATGCCGGGATGATTCCTTAGAAAGGGCACGGCCGATTTCCTTCCCCATCCTTCCGTAATCCGAGCTTGTGCTCCGTCTCTAATGACCTCGTTGTCGACGGGACGTTAAACAGTAAACTCCTCCTCCTTCTCCTCCCTTCTCTCCAACATAGACTACAAGGACTCATTAATACAGAGATCAGGTGACCGTGGTGGTCAGGGGAGATGCAACAATTCCCCCTCGTCTCAGAAAATCAGTTCCGGACGATACGAGCTTGTCGTCTTGGAAGATTGGTTTCACCTTTGTGGAGCAAACAATGATCCATGGGATAGGCTTGATCAGCCAAAATAGTCACATAATCCTTGGCAATAATCTGACTTTGTGGAGTAGCCATGGGGCCCACGAAATACCATGATATGGCTACACAAATCATCATCTAACCGCTGCGATGTTTCGGTATTGGGAAGTAAACTTGGGCATAACTCGGATAAAATGTGGAACAGTATTCGTCCGAACAATCTACATTCTTCCATTGCTCCGTAGTCCAAGTTTCATAGCTTCAGAACCCTGTTTTTCCGGTATTTCCGTTTGCACCACTGACGAGTGGTTTTGCAGTTCCAGATCGACCTGTAATTCGCAGCTAATGGAGTTCCTTTCGTATTGTTTTGGTTCTGAAAGGGTTCGTGACTGCAGTATCTAGATTTGTAGTGGCTTTTGCAAATGTCGGCATATTATTTTCCGTCACAAGCTGCTACAATGACCGTCCGTCATGATCATACAAGAGGCACTTCTGTCTGCGTTGTGATATAACGGATAATGTTTCCCCGTTTTCCCTGTATACGGTGCAAATCTTCGTATGGTGCCTCTTGAAATGTCAAACACTTCAGCCACCTTGGTTACGGACGAATCCACCGTACGAACACCAGCAATTTGTGGACGTAAGAATTCACTTAGCTGAACCATAAGGCACTCACAGTTACAAATAACACTGTTTTTATGTGACTGACACGGGCAAGGACGTTGCACAGGTGGTGTTCATGGTCATATTCGAGCGTCGTCCAACAAGTAAGTTTCCCTATTTTATTTCTCTGCAAACTAAACTGTGTTCCTGATATGTGGGGGCTGGCGAGTTCGACTGATATGTGTTGACAGCGCCCACGCTGGCTAACGTTGCAGACCGAAGAATCTTGCCAGTACGGCGCAAATTAGCATGGAGTTAGGACTAAAAAATGCTTGCGTTTGTGGGCTGTGCTCTGTCATTCATAAAAAACTGACCGTTATCGATATCGATCGGGAATTAACTTCTGCCTATAGGGAAGGTTTGTGAATTTGTGGAAGGGTGTGCAGATGTGCTGACGAAGAGCACACAGGGAGGATCTCTATAGCGACATGTTGTGATGCGAGATCTTCCCACAAGTGGTTTTCACATGATCTCCCGGCGGGGTCAGGGATTTTCTCTGCCTCGTGATGACTGGGTGTTGTGTGATGTCCTTAGGTTAGTTAGGTTTAAGTAGTTCTAAGTTCTAGGGAACTGATGACCATAGATGTTAAGTACCATAGTGCTCAGAGCCATTTGAACCATCGCATGATCCCCGAACTCAGAGGTCATGTTGGAAGTGAGCACTTCAACATCGATGATAAAGTCACATCATCAGCGAAGAACTGGTTGCGAGCACCCAGCCAAGTACAGCTGGTTTGGAAAAACTTGTTACGAAAAATGCTTAGAAAAACATGGCGACAATGGATAAAAATAACAGAAGCATTTTACAGTGTCAACAAAATTATTTCAGCATGATAAATTGTCTGTGCTCTATGTATGTAAAGAAGATGGTTGGTTGGTTGGTTGGTTTGGGGAAGGAGACCAGACAGCGAGGTCATCGGTCTCATCGGATTAGGGAAGGACGGGGAAGGAAGTCGGCCGCGCCCTTTGAGGTAGTTTTCAGGTAGTTACCTTCAAGGTAGTTTTCAGATAAAGCACTTAAAAAAATTTCACTGGATTCTTTGTCCCTGCCACCCGTTATGAACGTCTGAGTCTCCCAGTCTATATCCGGCAAATTAAAATCTCCACCCAGAACTATAACATGGTGGGGAAATCTACTCGAAATATTTTCCAAATTATCCTTCAGGTGCTCAGCCACAACAGCTGCTGAGCCAGGGGGCCTATAGAGACATCCAATTACCATGTCTGAGCCTGCTTTAACCGTGACCTTCACCCAAATCATTTCACATTTCGGATCTCCGTCAATTTCCTTCGATACTATTGCACTTCTTATCGCTATAAAAACGCCTCCCCCTTCACTGTTCAGCCTGTCTCTGCGGTATACATTCCAATCTGAGTTTAGGATTTCGTTACTGTTTACGTCTGGTTTCAGCCAACTTTCTGTCCCTAGTACTATATGGGCGTTGTGATCGTTTATTAATGAGAGCAGTTCTGGGACCTTTCTATAGACGCTCCTGCAGTTTACTATTAGCACATTAATATTGTTATTCCCTGTTGCATTTTGCCTACTCCTACCTTGCCGCGTCTCAGGAGGCGTCTTGTCGGGCCTAGGGAGGGGATTCTCTAACCTAAAAAACCCCCATGTGCACTCCACACGTACTCCGCTACCCTTGTAGCCGCTTCCGGCGTGTAGTGCACGCCTGACCTATTCAGGGGGACCCTACATTTCTCCACCCGATAGCGGAGGTCGAGAAATTTGCACCCCAGATCTCCGCAGAATCGTCTGAGTCTCTGGTTTAAGCCTTCCACTCGGCTCCAAACCAGAGGACCGCGATCGGTTCTGGGAACGATACTACAAATAGTTAGCTCTGATTCCACCCCACGAGCGAGGCTTTCTGCCTTCACCAATTCCGCCAACCGCCTGTACGAACTGAGGATGACCTCTGAACCCAAACGGCAGGAGTCATTGGTGCCGACATGAGCAACAATTTGCAGTCGGGTGCACCCAGTGCTCTCTATCGCCGCCGGTAGGGCCTCCTCCACATCTCGGACGACACCCCCCGGCAGGCAGACAGAGTGAACACTGGCCTTCTTCCCCGACCTTCTCGCTATTTCCCTAAGGGGCTCCATCACCCGCCTAACGTTGGAGCTCCCAATAACTAATAAACCCCTCCCCCCGTGTGCCTGCTCGGACCTTGCTGAAGGAGCAGCCACATGTCCCCTCACAGGCAGAGCGGGCGATGCCACACGGCCAGGCTCCACATTGACCTTCCGCCTCGTGCGCCGCGAACGCCGCTGAACCCGCCACTCCCCTTGGGGAGAGGGTGGCCCAACAGCGCCCGGTACCCGCGAAGATGTCTCGACAGCAGGGACAGTGGGTGAAGCATGTAACACCTGGGGTGTACCTTGCGACGCACCAGACTCCCCACTGCCGCTACACTCCGAGGCAGCAGCCTGAAGACGGCTGACCGCGGCCATCAACACGCTCAGCTGTTCGCGAACAGTGGCCAGTTCCTCCTGCGTCCGTACACAGCAGTCACACATCCTATCCATCCTAAGGAAACAATTTACTGAAGAGAGTTAATCAACCTTTAACTAGACTGCTAATTCACTAAAGGCGGCTGCTTATTCACTAAACTGTGGTTGCTAGCCACTTCTTGTAGAAAACAATGAAAATAGCACTACCTATCTCTGGACTGTATTGAAAACAAACACTAGCACTACTGGCACTATGGTTGACTACAGGGACTCTCTCTGACTGTATTCAAAACAAACACGAAATCTATGGAACACTATTAAGAGCACTCGAAAATTAAAGCTTCCTAAAAGCAAATACACACGGAAGAAGAAGTGACAAGTAAGAAAAATAGAGTTAATACTTAAATTAAGGTAGCTCGCTGCACAGCAGACGTGAAGCAGACAGCAGTTACGACGACACTGACACTGACTATGGCTGACTAAAGGGACTCTCTCTGACTGTATTCAAAACAAACACGAAATCTATGGAACACTATTAAGAGCACTCGAAAATTAAAGCTTCATAAAAGCAAATACACACGGAAGAAGAAGTGACAAGTAAGAAAAATAGAGTTAATACTTAAATTAAGGTAGCTCGCTGCACAGCAGACGTGAAGCAGACGGCAGTTACGACGACACTGACACTGACTATGGCTGACTAAAGGGACTCTCTCTGACTGTATTCAAAACAAACACGAAATCTATGGAACACTATTAAGAGCACTCGAAAATTAAAGCTTCCTAAAAGCAAATACACACGGAAGAAGAAGTGACAAGTAAGAAAAATACAGTTAATACTTAAATTAAGGTAGCTCGCTGCACAGCAGACGTGAAGCAGGCGGCAGTTACAACGACACTGACACTGACCAATTGTGTGATTGGATTGAGCAGTTCCTAGATAACAGGACGCAGCATGTTATTCTCAATGGAGAGAAGTCTTCCGAAGTAAGAGTAATTTCAGGTGTGCCGCAGGGGAGTGTCATAGGACCGTTGCTATTCACAATATACATAAATGACCTGGTGGATGACATCGGAAGTTCACTGAGGCTTTTTGCAGATGATGCTGTGGTGTATCGAGAGGTTGTAACAATGGAAAATTGTACTGAAATGCAGGAGGATCTGCAGCGAATTGACGCATGGTGCAGGGAATGGCAACTGAATCTCAATGTAGACAAGTGTAATGTGCTGCGAATACACAGAAAGATAGATCCTTTATGATTTAGCTACAAAATAGCAGGTCAGCAACTGGAAGTAGTTAATACCATAAATTATCTGGGAGTACGCATTAGGAGTGATTTAAAATGGAATGATCATATAATGTTGATTGTCGGTAAAGCGGATGCCAGACTGAGATTCATTGGAAGAATCCTAAGGAAATGCAATCCGAAAACAAAGGAAGTAGGTTACAGTACGCTTGTTCGCCCAGTGCTTGAATACTGCTCAGCAGTGTGGGATCCGTACCAGATAGGGTTGATACAAGACATAGAGAAGATCCAACGGAGAGCAGCGCGCTTCGTTACAGGATCATTTAGTAATCGCGAAAGCGTTACGGAGATGATAGATAAACTCCAGTGGAAGACTCTGCAGGAGAGACGCTCAGTAGCTCGGTACGGGCTTTTGTCAAAGTTTCGAGAACATACCTTCACCGAAGAGTCAAGCAGTATATTGCTCCCTTCTACGTATATCTCGCGAAGAGACCATGAGGATAAAATCAGAGAGATTAGAGCCCACACAGAGGCATACCGACAATCCTTCTTTCCACGAACAATACGAGACTGGAATAGAAGGGAGAACCGATAGAGGTACTGAAGGTACCCTCCGCCACACACCGTCAGGTGGCTTGCGGAGTATGGATGTAGATGTAGATGTAGATGAAGGAACCATCCCGGCATTTGCCTGGAGCGATTTAGGGAAGTCACGGAAAACCTAAATCAGGATGGCCGGACGCGGGATTGAACCGTCGTCCTCCCGAATGCGAGTCCAGTGTCTAACCACTGCGCCACCTCGCTCGGTCTAAAGAAGAGAGTCTGATTGTTAGTTTACTGTTTTGTAATTCATACAAATCTACAGTTTTATTACGATCTCTGTGAAAATTTGCACACTTTACCTTCAAGAGAAGAGGAAGATCGCTGTCTATTTAATATTTCGTATTCCGAGTTGAAACACACATGTATGAAATATAAAAAGGTGAAAGGTTGTCACCAGATCGCAGGGCCATCAAAAGACCGAACCAATCCCGAGACTTACCAGACTGTGACATAAACTATTCGAATTGTTCGCGTCGCGCTCAAACACAGCCCTACATGAAACAGTGAAAACTGCGCTGGAACAATAGAAGACGAATTTTTCAAACACACAATGTGATACTTATCACAAAATGTATCAACAGACGGCGCAAATAATCACCTTTTCATGCACGTGAAGACGTATTCATTCGCCGAATTCCCTTGACAGCCATCGATTCAAATATGCCCTTAGATTTAAAGCGGCTGCAGTTTCTCATGCAGCTTAGCATTCGCGAGTGTCAACAAGGCGCAAGGTCGATCACTTTGTATGGGAGATATTAAACATCCGGGCAATTGGCCACTGCATCTTCTGCAGTTACGTTCAAGCATGTACAAGGGGTAGGAAAAATAATATGAACAGTGGTGGTAATGGGATGGTTGTGTTTGAAGATCAACAACGCAGGTAAGGCACGTGTCGAACTGGACTGTGAGTGTTCAGTACGGACTAGCCAACAGTGCAAGTTGTTTACGAGTAGTGCACACTTCGTATTTGCATTCAGAGGCCGACATCGACGTGCAGTGAAAGACCTAACAGAGTTCCAAGGAGGGCAGATTGTAGGAGCACTAATAGCCGGAGCATCAGTAACCAAGACTGCCAACTTATTGAATGTTTCAAGAGCAACTGTTTCAACAGTCATAACAGCCTACTCAAAACAGGGAAAGACACCATCGTGTAAACGTAATAGTGGGCACAAATCGAAACTAAATGACAGAAATCGCCGTACGCGAACACGAATTGTGTCAAAAAACACAAAACTTCGGCGGCTAAAGTGACTGCAGAGCTCAATAGCCGTGTTCGAGACCCCGTACCTATCGGCACTGTCCGCCGAAAACTCCATAAACCGAATAGTCATGGACGAGCTGCTATACCGAAACCATTAGTGACGACAATCGATGCAAAGAACCGTAAAACATGGTGTCAGGAGGATAAATACTGGACGGTTGATCAGTGGAAACACGTCATATGGTCCGACGAGTCAACGTTTTCGTTATTTCCAACATCGGGCCAGGTTTACGTCTGGAGAACGCCAAAAGAAGCCTACAATCCTGATTGCTTGATTCCAACGGTAAAGCGTGGAGGTGTGTGTGTGATGGTGCGAGCACCCATATCATGGTATTCTGCTGGTCCCATCTCCACTCTCAAAGTCGGTGTTATAGTCAACGATTATGCGAACATTGTAGATGATCACGTGCACCACTTGATTCAGATGTTGTTTCCCAACAATGATGCGATATTTGAGGATGATAGTGCACTCAATCACACAACCAGGACAGTACAATCGTGGTATGAGAAACACACAACTGAACTGCAGCGTCTTCTCTGGCCATCACAGTCCCCCGGACTTGAACTTTATCGAACCCTTGTGGGCGGTATTGGAGCTCAGATTCCGGTGCAGATTTCCTCCTTCCTCGTCACTATAGAAGTTAGAAAAGATTCTGACCGAAGAGTGGCATAACATTCCACTGGGGAATGTACATTCATTATATACCAGTATTCCAAGAAGAATCGCAGCTGTATTAGGGGCAAATGGGGGTCGAACCCCTTATTAATAAACCTTTCTCAAGTAAGTACAGGTGTTCATATTATTTTGCTTATCCCCTGTATTTGTATGGAGTTTCCAGTTTATTGTCCAATCACTGCATACGATATGAATCACCTGTAACGGCATATGTATTAAATGTGTCACAAATTTTAACATGCTACAGAAAGAAATAATAAAGACGCTGATGAATTATAGTCTAATTTTAATTAGATATCAGTGGCATTTAAGGTCTGTAGTTGAAATATTGTCGCTGCAAGTACTGTCTGCAGGCAGCCACTAAAGCCCGCCACTCCCCACAGCAATAAAAAATGGGTTTTAAATCTCTACATGAATCACGTACACAATCTGCAACACGCGTATGTAGTGCTGCTCATCCGCAGTGTTTTTCTTTTGTGTGTGTGTGTGTGTGTGTGTGTGTGTGTGTGTGTGTGTGCGTGTGTGATTCGGATTGCATACCTAGCCATGGTATCGATGGAGAGAACACGTCAGAGACAAATTGCGGCTCGAGCCCGCACGGGGCGCAGCGATCGCTGCAAGCACGTGAGGTGGCGGCGGTCCTCTGACCAAAGACTATAAATGTCTATGGAGTGAGCACTCGTATGCGCTGACCGAGGATTCTGTCCGCAATATCTGCTGCAGCGCAAGTCATGTGATTTTGGGACAGCACATTTAAGACCGTATAGCGCGTAGAGTATTTTGAGTGTTGTTACTTTGCTCACATTCAAGGGTACTGTTTTTCAGACATCTTAACAATTTAATGCCAGGAACTGACGCTGGCTTCAAGATGTGAAGAGCAACAGTATACTGCTTTTTTCGCCACATTACCATAGCTTAGAGTCCACCTTATTTACTTTTTTTGATAAAGGAATAAGAACTTACAGCCCACAGTAATTTCTTAACCTCTCTGTTGTAGATATTTGTATTATCAAATTTCTGTCCCACTTATTTACGTTAGAATGACACCGTATACGGCGCCGAAGTGTCACAGAAAGAACAACGCATTTGGAACTATGAAATTGTTAAATTTAACACAATAAGCGATTTGCACCACCTGATTGTCTATTATTGCTTTTAGTTTTTCTTCATTCACCCCTCTGCTATTTATATTCAAGTAAAATATCCCTATCATTTTTTCGCCATCTCATCAGAAAAGTAAAACCATATACTACACACAAAAAATAAAAATACAATGCTCCAATTCTGGAATAATGAAAGAAGTAACAGCCAACAATATTTTTTCACGTTTTCTATTGCACTGATTACATTGTCGAATCTGTTCTAATTAACCACAGTACAGTGACACTGTATAGGTAGCTGTGTCATGCAGAAATACTTAGATACCCCGTAAAGATTTGAGAACTAGCATAAATCGGAGGAAATTAATTAGACTGTCATGTAGAAATTTTATCTGTATATGAACATAGCACTAATATACAGTGTATACATATACACTGAATGCCAGTTTACTCAGACACACTTGCAAATTTATCTAGCACTTGTCTCATAAGTATATTCCATAATACAGTAGAAATCATCTCTGCAATACAAGATTTTGTAATACCGAGCCTCGATATTTTTCAGCATCTGTAGCTACGAAGATACTGCATCATTGCAACTGCTAAAACTCAAACGCGCAGAAACGAACATAAAACGTGAATATACGTAATATTCAACTTACGCTGCTACCAAAAATTGTAGACAAGCAGCGTGGTCCAAAAATCATGCGACTAGCCCGGCTTGACGTTGAGAACATGCACAGTGGGCTGCACTGGATATACTCGTATATACACTCCTGGAAATGGAAAAAAGAACACACTGACACCGGTGTGTCAGACCCACCATACTTGCTCCGGACACTGTGAGAGGGCTGTACAAGCAATGATCACACGCACGGCACAGCGGACACACCAGGAACCGCAGTGGGCCGTCGAATGTGTGATAAACCTTTTGCATTTTCTTTATGTTTTCGTCTTCCTTAAAGGCAAAGAGACAATATGAAGCGGTAGCCCATCATAGAGCCTATGCCTACCGTCATGTATTTTTTGACTTTCAGTTGTTAATAAACAGAGGACTTTTTCTGGTACCGGTAGGAGCAAGGAGGGATTCGCGCTCGGCTAGTGAAAGAGTGAGAAGCACGTCAATATTTTAGAGAGTAATTGTAGACCGCCATTTTGGGGTCGCTATGAATAAGTGAGGAGTGTGGATTTTATATGTGCACCGTTCAGAAAAATACAGTATTGTTTTATTAACAGAAAGGTCGTGTGAGTTGTTATTTCAAATAGTGCAATAATTACAACCACTGAAGCCCACCTGTGTACTTTGGAAAATTACGAAGATCCGATAAGCTTAATAGGAACACGGTCAAGACTTCAAAGGTGAACGCGGCGACCAAACATAGTATTATAAAGAATGGTAAGCACAAATCTACAGCGGAGAAAGAAACTACTCCGCCCTGCAAAATAATATGAACTAATACGGACTTATTTCCAGGCACAGCTCAGCTTATTGTGCTTGTCATTCACGCCGAAAAATTAATCTCATTAATTCAATACATTTTAAGAAGCCACGCATATTATTATCATCTATTTCATTATTATATTATACTATAAAGTGGCGACCCCCTACTGTATACTGTCGGAAATAAGTCTCTTTATTTAGGGAGACAGTATAAATGGCGCTAGCTGCGCAGCATTTGTGCACCGCCGCCGTCAGTGTCAGCCAGTTTGCCGTGGCATACGGAGCTCCATCGCAGTCTTTAACACTGGTAGCATGCCGCGACAGCGTGGACGTGAACCGTATGTGCAGTTGACGGACTTTGAGCGAGGGCGTATAGTGGGCATGCGGGAGGCCGGGTGGACGTACCGCCGAATTGCTCAACGCGTGGGGCGTGAGGTCTCCACAGTACATCGATGTTGTCGCCAGTGGTCGGCGGAAGGTGCACGTGCCCGTCGACCTGGGACCGGACCGCAGCGACGCACGGATGCACGCCAAGACCGTAGGATCCTACGCAGTGCCGTAGGGGACCGCACCGCCACTTCCCAGCAAATTAGGGACACTGTTGCTCCTGGGGTATCGGCGAGGACCATTCGCAACCGTCTCCATGAAGCTGGGCTACGGTCCCGCACACCGTTAGGCCGTCTTCCGCTCACGCCCCAACATCGTGCAGCCCGCCTCCAGTGGTGTCGCGACAGGCGTGAATGGAGGGACGAATGGAGACGTGTCGTCTTCAGCGATGAGAGTCGCTTCTGCCTTGGTGCCAATGATGGTCGTATGCGTGTTTGGCGCCGTGCAGGTGAGCGCCACAATCAGGACTGCATACGACCGAGGCACACAGGGGCAACACCCGGCATCATGGTGTGGGGAGCGATCTCCTACACTGGCCGTACACCACTGGTGATCGTCGAGGGGACACTGAATAGTGCACGGTACATCCAAACCGTCATCGAACCCATCGTTCTACCATTCCCAGACCGGCAAGGGAACTTGCTGTTCCAACAGGACAATGCACGTCCGCATGTATCCCGTGCCACCCAACGTGCTCTAGAAGGTGTAAGTCAACTACCCTGGCCAGCAAGATCTCCGGATCTGTCCCCCATTGAGCATGTTTGGGACTGGATGAAGCGTCGTCTCACGCAGTCTGCACGTCCAGCATGAACGCTGGTCCAACTGAGGCGCCAGGTGGAAATGGCATGGCAAGCCGTTCCACAGGACTACATCCAGCATCTCTACGATCGTCTCCATGGGAGAATAGCAGCCTGCATTGCTGCGAAAGGTGGATATACACTGTACTAGTGCCGACATTGTGAATGCTCTGTTGTCTGTGTCTATGTGCCTGTGGTTCTGTCAGTGTGATCATGTGATGTATCTGACCCCAGGAATGTGTCAATAAAGTTTCCCCTTCCTGGGGCAATGAATTCACGGTGTTCTTATTTCAATTTCCAGGAGTGTATTTTATGTCTCTGACGAGCGTTTATCGTTATACCACAGCCAGGCGGTTACTGTCACTCCGTTGATAGCACTCGTTCATTAAGTATGGGTCATTGGATAGTAGAATATTTTCTTCTTGTCTGGTCAAAGTTTTGTGATTTGGATTTTTCCCTGGATTGTGGTATATGCTTAGAAGACTCGGCTACGCTCTGGACATTGGTTGGTTATTAATTCATCTCCGCAGTCAGTCATCACCGGAACCGCCTGTTTCGTCCCACCGGTCTCCCGTTAGCATGGGTGAAAGTAGTCATAAACTGTGTTTCTACCTACGCAGAGTAGTACAGAAAATCGCTCATAATGCTCAAACCTTTTCCTAACTTTCATCAGGACAAGAGTTAGGTTACTGTTATTGAAATGCAAGGAAATTTTCCCAACCGGCAACTATTGAAAACTTATCACGTCAGAATCTCAAAAACTATTGATCTCTTGAACTCACTGAAATGTTTATTCTCATTGAGTTCCAAAATACCTGCTCTGCGAGAGATCTGTCTGATGTTTCGTATCGGATTCCGGAAAGCGTCGTACTTCACAGGTGGCAGGCACAGGGCTTTGCACAGAGGAAATGCCAAGATAGCAGGAGCCGACAATGCCAGCGCAGCAGATGTTGGTGCATTGTTGGCGGAGCAGTTCATCCCTCTCGCTGCCAACTGTCAACTAATTTGAATAAAACTGTAATGTAGCTGAAGACAAAAGAAGTTGTAATATTAGTGGGGAGTTGATAAGTCGTCTTCAGTAATAATCGTAGGACAGAAGAATATTCGTCATTGTGTATATTTTCGCTACGTGTCTCCTACGGGACCATGTCAAAACAGTGTGACAGCATGTCTTAGAACCATCTGCATGATGTACCAAGAAGTTTGACTAACGTAACCACGCAACACCAGCTGCAGCCGTACCCGTCAATCTTGCAGTTTGTTCAAATGTTCAAATGTGTGTGAAATATTACGGGACTAAACTGCTAAGGTCATCAGTCCCTAAGCTTACATACTACTTAACCTAAATTGTCCTAAGGACAAACACACACACCCATGCCCGAGGGAGGACTCGAACCTCCGCCGGGACCAGCCTCACAGTCCATGGCTGCAGCGCCCTCGACCGCTCGGCTAATCCCGCGCGGCAATCTTGCAGTTTGAAAAATACCGTTTGTTCCTAATGGTAATATGCAGTAACCTGCCCACGATATTACTTCGAGAGCAGCTGCTTCTGAGATTGTCAGCTGCTCTGCTTTCACGGCGAGTAAGTTTCCATGGTTGAAGTTCCTGAATGGGAATGAATGTCTAATCCTTCATCATTTCATATGTTTATAACGTCGTGGATGTTTTGATAGCAATATTTTAACATCCGTTACTTCCTGCTTCTTCTGTGGCGCTAGTTCAAATGGTTCAAATGGCTCTGTGCACTATGCGACTTAATGTGACGCTAGTCCCAGTCACTGAGCCATCATAATCGTGTCATTACAAAGTAGTTCCTTTCTACAGCCTTTCCAGATTTCTTCATGGGGAGTCCACCAAATCATTTTTTATATCTGAGATATTATTTATACACCCATCACACATATGCTGTCCATGTCACCTAGGCATCTTGACAGGTGAAAGGCACACTCATATTGATATGTGAAATGAATGTAAATATTTCATTACAATGAATCTTCCTGGCAGATTCACACTTAACTTGCGAGGTGACTTTTCTGTATCATATACCACGATGTAGAGTTTCTGGGACCCAACGTTTAAACCGAAATATAAGGCGAAAATCATTAGAAATTTTTAATTTATGTTATATAACATTTATTTTTACAATTATTTAAGTGTTTTTAAAATGCTTCTAGGTTATTTTATTGCACTAAACAAAGCCAGCAGCATTTTACTATTTATCACACGAAAGCAAGTAATTTTGTGTGGTTCTTTTAAATAGTACACATAAATAGACTGTTAGAGCATTGAATTTTACATTCTGAAAAATCGTACAATCTCTGAAGCAAATAAATTTCCAAATAAAACTAGATTTCAGGGTTTAAATTTGCGAATAAAAATTCCACCCGACAGGTACAAAAAGAAAGTCTGTCAAATTGACATTCATTGCTGTGAAGTACATTTCTCTTATCACTACTCAGAATACAGAATTTTAAGACACCTCAAGTATTTCATTGAGGAAACAAACAGATCCCCCTCACAACTTTCCTGAAGTTCTTCCTCTGAATGATATTCTAGTTCGATAGCAGAACTGTGATCACTGTCTAATGTAAAATCGTCGTCTTTTTCGTTATTTCTTGATCTATATTACTTCCTCCATAAACCGACTAACAATTTCACCAAACTCGGGAAAGTTATAAACGACACATTCGTCCCAACACAATTTGAGCTATACGGTATCGTCAGTGGTAGATTAAAAAATTTTAAACCCCTAGGCACATCTTATTATATGCGCCACCCGCCCTCCCCCCCCCCCCAGCCAAAGAAAAACATGTTTTATAACTATTACCCGATCACTTAACAATTGCCGTTTTGGGTGGGAGTGCTGTGGGCTGTTTCCGTACTCTGCTATTCGTTGTCCTGAAGGACGCGTCAGCGGTCTAGTCGCACTCAATCAGAATGTAATGTGGTTCCTGAACCGTACTTGGGGTACGGCAGCATATAAAACAATCTTAAAATTGCATTGTGTTAACAGATTCTTCTGTAAGAAAACAGAAAGGAACACAAGGAAAATGACTTTTCTTTTATGGCCTAAAAAATCAGCAGAGAGTGTAGGAGACAACAGATTTTTGTTATACATTCACTTTTAATATGTTCTTTTACACGAAGCTGTTGTAAATGAAAATAAAAAATGGTGTTACGATCTAAAAATCGAAGCGTACGTGTGATACATTAGAAATTAATACGTACTTTTCCAGAGATGCGTTCAAAATTAAAATGAAACTGTCGTTTTACGATATAATAACTAGAATGTGTAGCAGGTAAAAAAAACTCGTTTGGAACTAATACGTGAATCTGCAGGAAAGCTTAAGAAATGAAAATGAAATAGAGATTTCGGTGCACGAACTAATAACTAAATACTGACGAACAAACACAGAACTGGATTTGGTATTACATAATTTTACAGACTAGTGTAGAAAAATCAAATTTGTTTTAGAACCTAATAGGTAACGTGTAAAGTGTTAGTGTCTGTGTAGCTAGATGCTGCGTAGTAAGTGTACAGAATACCTTTAATCCATGTAAGCTTTATCATTGTTATATCCCCTACGTCTGACACAATTCACATTGCAAATAGAGATTTTTTAAGACGCTTCAGCAGTTCTGTGGTGTGCTCCTCCCAGTTTAATTTATTATCAAACTATAATTCCAAGAATTTAACACTGTCCACTTCTTCTGTCAGCTTGTCATCGTATGTTAGGCATATACTCGTGGGACATCCCTTACAAGTTCTGAAATGCATGTAGTGTGTTTTTTCAAAGCTTAGTGACAAAGAATTGGCTAGGAACAAGTGATTAATGTCCACAAATATTTTATTAGCCGATCTTTCTAAGACTACCCTTGATTTGCTACTTATTGCAATGTTTGTATCATTGGCAAACAAAAAAAACTTGGCATCTGGTAATGTTACTGATGAAAAGTCATTGACATACACAAGAAAAGGTCAGGGCCCTAAGATGGGACCTTGTGGGACCCCACATGTAATTAGTTCTCAGTTGGATGATGCCTGATAGCTTAATGCATGTCTCTCTCCTAACAACACCCTTTGTTCCCTGCCACAGATATAAGATTTGAACCATTTTGCAGCATTTCCTGTTACACCTTAATATTCTAATTTACTTAAAAGGCTATTGTGTTTTACACAGTCAAATGCCTTTGAGAGATCACAAAATATACCAGCTGCCTGCAATTACGAGGTGATAAACTCAAGAAGCTTACCACTAATCGTGTAATCGAACACCATCACTTTCCTTTTCTTTGTTCAGAGCGTTCTCTTTCTGATCACAGAAAATTAAGGGTCCTATTGCGTTTCCTTGCGTTGCACGGATTTCTCATCAACATCCGGCGTCATATACAGAGGTGAGTCGTATTAGTCAAACCAAAATCGTATCTAAGCATACCTCAAAGTGATTGTATGTTGGTTATTAGGCGGGATTGTCTAACAACTTTCGTTAATCTACAAACCAGTTTGTGCCTGTTCACCTGCATCTTCCGTTTGAAAAATGGCACAGGTATCTAAACTGTAGAACCACTGTTTTGAACCACACCTTCAAACTGACATTTTTAATTCTTCAAATGGCTCTGAGCACTATGGGACTTAACATCTCAGGTCATCAGTCCCCTAGAACTTAGAACTACTTAAACCTAACTAACCTAAGGACATCACACACATCCATGCCCGAGGCAGGATTCGAACCTGCGACCGTAGCAGTCGCGCTGTTTCAGACTGAAGCATCTAGAACCGCTCGGCCACTAAGGCCGACGACAATTTAAACGTAGAGAATATTTGCCTTTGTGAGTAGGTGGCTGCAGCAATTAGAAGTTAGGCAGACCTTTCTTACCCACAGATCTCCCCAACCTATGACTGTGACGTTGACTCCATCTGGAACCTCCTCTGCCGGCTCTGGCAGCTGTATTGGTGCCACGTTGACTCCATCTATTGGAAAATCTGGGCTCACCTGTAAAGGCATGAACATATCTGGTTTGTTGAAAAGGGTTTCTTTGTAAACAGATATATGGGATTACAGTCGAATTAAGTCAGAGGATTCTTAGAGAACTAAATTAGAGAATTATACACTAAGAGTAGCAGAAGAGTTTTTCTATTTGGGCAGAACTGACGACTGCGGAATAGAAGTGTATTATATGTGGACTGGCAAAGGCAAGAAAGACGTTTCTGAAAAAGAAAAATTTCTTGTTAATCTATCATAAATTTAACTGCTAGGAAGAAGTATTTGTCTTGTGTAGCCTTTTACGGAAATGGAACTTGGACAGTAAACCTTACAGCGAAGAATAAAATACAGGCTTTTGAAAAGTGCAGCAACAGAACAATGTTCCACACTGGATGGTTGGATCTGGTCTCTAATGAAGAGGTACTGAATGTAATTGAGGCGGAAGTACGTGGCACAACTTGACTAAAAGGAGGTATCTGATGATATGACCCATTCTGAGAGACCAAAAGATCACTAGCTCAGTATTGGATGCTAGTGGGGGAGGGTAAAATTGTAGAAGTAGATCGTTGTAGTTTTCCTATTGTACTGCCGAAGTTAGAATAACTACCTTATTGGTCACTAACACTTTAGCAACAGGAAAAAAAAGAAAAAATCCTGACAAGCACTGTTCACACCTTAGTCTGGTTAAGATTAGGATCCGCAATCCACTCCATATTCAGCTGAAACCACTCATTCATGAAAAGATTCTGTAGAGCTAAGAAATCACTTGGCTGTTGATTGCTACTGTTCACCAGTTCAAAATAGTTTCATACACTTTCTGTTGGAGTAAAACTGAGTGATTTGACGGACCTTCCGATTTGCAATGTAATACCTGCGAGTTTCTCAAAGCAAGAATGTCTTTGCAAACGGAAGAGTCCATAGATTACTCAACATGAAATGTGGGAGAAAGAGTATCACTCTTTCACTGAGAATGTTGATGTACACAGTAATCTGAATGAGTGATCCAAGTCATGGTGAGAAACGCCACCCAAATATTACAGAACCACCACCGGTGTGAAATACATCCTTCATATGTTGTGTGTTAAGAGCCGCATTGGGCCCTTGATGAACTTACCTTGTTGTTGTGGTCTTCAGTCCTGAGACTGGTTTGATGCAGCTCTCCATGCTACTCTATCCTGTGCAAGCTTCTTCATCTCCCAGTACCTACTGCAACCTACATCCTTCTGAATCTGCTTAGTGTATTCATCTCTTGGTCTCCCTCTACGATTTTTACCCTCCACGCTGCCCTCCAATGCTAAATTTGTGATCCCTTGATGCCTCAGAACATGTCCTACCAACCGATCCCTTCTTCTAGTCAAGTTGTGCCACAAACTTCTCTTCTCCCCAATCCTATTCAACACCTCCTCATTAGTTACGTGATCTACCCACCTTATCTTCAACATTCTTCTGTAGCACCACATTTCGAAAGCTTCTATTCTCTTCTTGTCCAAACTAGTTATCGTCCATGTCTCACTTCCATACATGGCTACACTCCATACAAATACTTTCAGAAACGACTTCCTGACACCTAAATCTATATTCGATGTTAACAAATTTCTCTTCTTCAGAAACGCTTTCCTTGCCATTGCCAGTCTACATTTTATATCCTCTCTACTTCGACCATCATCGGTTATTTTACTCCCTAAATAGCAAAACTCCTTTACTACTTTAAGTGTCTCATTTCCTAATCTAATTCCCTCAGCATCACCCGACTTAATTCGACTACATTCCATTATCCTCGTTTTGCTTTTGTTGATGTTCATCTTATATCCTCCTTTCAAGACACTGTCCATTCCGTTCAACTGCTCTTCCAAGTCCTTTGCTGTCTCTGACAGAATTACAATGTCATCGGCGAACCTCAAAGTTTTTACTTCTTCTCCATGAATTTTAATACCTACTCCGAATTTTTCTTTTGTTTCCTTTACTGCTTGCTCAATATACAGATTGAATAACATCGGGGAGAGGCTACAACCCTGTCTCACTCCTTTCCCAACCACTGCTTTCCTTTCATGCCCCTCGACTCTTATAACTGCCATCTGGTTTCTGTACAAATTGTAAATAGCCTTTCGCTCCCTGTATTTTACCCCTGCGACCTTCAGAATTTGAAAGAGAGTATTCCAGTCAACATTGTCAAAAGCTTTCTCTAAGTCTACAAATGCTAGAAACGTAGGTTTGCCTTTTCTTAATCTTTCTTCCAAGATAAGTCGTAAGGTCAGTATTGCCTCACGTGTTCCAACATTTCTACGGAATCCAAACTGATCTTCCCCAAGGTCGGCTTCTACCAGTTTTTCCATTCGTCTGTAAAGAATTCGCGTTAGTATTTTGCAGCTGTGACTTATTAAACTGATAGTTCGGTAATTTTCACATCTGTCAACACCTGCTTTCTTTGGGATTGGAATTATTATATTCTTCTTAAAGTCTGAGGGTATTTCGCCTGTCTCATACATCGTGCTCACCAGATGGTAGAGTTTTGTCATGACTGGCTCTCCCGAGGCCATCAGTAGTTCTAATGGAATGTTGTCTACTCCCGGGGCCTTGTTTCGACTCAGGTCTTTCAGTGCTCTGTCAAACTCTTCACGCAGTATCTTATCTCCCATTTCATCTTCATCTACATCCTCTTCCATTTCCATAATATTGTCCTCAAGTACATCGCCCTTGTATAAACCCTCTATATACTCCTTCCACCTTTCTGCTTTCCCTTCTTTGCTTAGAACTGGGTTGCCATCTGAGCTCTTGATATTCATACAAGTGGTTCTCTTCTCTCCAAAGGTCTCTTTAATTTTCCTGTAGGCAGTATCTATCTTACCCCTAGTGAGACAAGCCTCTACATCCTTACATTTGTCCTCTAGCCATCCCTGCTTAGCCATTTTGCACTTCCTGTCGATTTCATTTTTGAGACGTTTGTATTCCTTTTTGCCTGCTTCATTTACTGCATTTTTATATTTTCTCCTTTCATCAATTAAATTCAATATTTCTTCTGTTACCCAAGGATTTCTATTAGCCCGCGTCTTTTTACCTACTTGATCGTCTGCTGCCTTCACCACTTCATCCCTCAGGGCTACCCATTCTTCTTCTACTGTATTTCTTTCCCCCATTCCTCTCAATTGTTGTCTTATGCTCTCCCTGAAACTCTCTACAACCTCTGGTTCTTTCAGTTTATCCAGGTCCCATCTCCTTAAATTCCCACCTTTTTGCAGTTTCTTCAGTTTCAATCTGCAGTTCATAACCAATAGATTGTGGTCAGAATCTACATCTGCCCCAGGAAATGTCTTACAATTTAAAACCTGGTTCCTAAATCTCTGTCTTACCATTACTTAATCTATCTGAAACCTCTCAGTATCTCCAGGCTTCTTCCATGTATACAGCCTCCTTTCATGATTCTTGAACCAAGTGTTAGCTATGATTAAGTTATGCTCTGTGCAAAATTCTACAAGACGGCTTCCTCTTTCAATACTTCCCCCCAATCCATATTCACCTACTATGTTTCCTTCTCTCCCTTTTCCTACTGACGAATTCCAGTCACCCATGACTATTAAATTTTCGTCTCCCTTCACTACCTGAATAATTTCTTTTATCTCGTCATACATTTCATCTATTTCTTCATCATCTGCAGAGCTAGTTGGCATATAAACTTGTACTACTGTAGTAGGCATGGGCTTTGTGTCTATCTTGGCCACAATAATGCGTTCACTATGCTGTTTGTAGTAGCTAACCCGCACTCCTATTTTTTTATTCATGCTCCTGCATTACCCCTATTTTGTATTTATAACCCTGTAATCACCTGACCAAAAGTGTTGTTCCTCCTGCCATCGAGCTTCACTAATTCCCACTATATCTAACTTTAACCTATCCATCTCCCTTTTTAAATTTTCTAACCTACCTGCCCGATTAAGTGATCTGACATTCCACGCTCCGATCCGTAGAACGCCAGTTTTCTTTCTCCTGATAACGACGTCCTCTTGAGTAGTCCCCACTCGGAGATCCGAATGGGGGACTATTTTACCTCCGGAATATTTTACCCAAGAGGACGCCATCATCATTTAATCATACAGTAGAGCTGCATGTCCTCGGGAAAAATTACGGTTGTAGTTTCCCCTTGCTTTCAGCCGTTCGCAGTACCAGCACAGCCAGGCCGTTTTGGTTAATGTTACAAGGCCAGATCAGTCAATCATCCAGACTGTTGCCCCTGCAACTACTGAAAAGGCTGCTGCCCCTCTTCAGGAACCACATGTTTGTCTGGCCTCTCAACAGATACCCCTCCGTTGTGGTTGCACCTACGGTACGGCCATCTGTATCGCTGAGGCACGCAAGCCTCCCCACCAACGGCAAGGTCCATGGTTCATGGGGGGGGGGGGGGGGGAACTTACCTTATTTGCATAAATTTAAAAGAGGTACAATTTAAAGTCATTGGACCACATATAAACCTTCAGGCAGCTACAGTCAAGTTTCGTTTTTTTTTTCCACCGAAGATGTGCTCCCTTAAGTGCTGCAGTGTAGAGAAGATTAGGTAAATTACTATGGACACAGAGGTGTTTACACAGTGATTATTCCTGTACTCCACATGTGAATTGAACGAGAAGAAACCGTAATGACTGGTACAATGGGACAGAAGCTCTTCTATGCAATTCAGTCATTTACAGAGTATAGATGTAGACATTTTGTTTTTAAAATAACTGCTCAGTATACTATTTCATGGTACTGTAACTTTACCACTGGAGAGCAGTATATGACAGTCTTGGTCAAATGCACTTTAACCTGTAATTTATATCAGTAGTGTTATGTGTATATCTATTGTTATAGAACAAATCTTTATATATTCTGATCAAGTATACAAACGATTTTTGGTTTCTTTACAGTGTGGTAGCAGCATCAAATTGTTCTCATTGACAAGAGAACTAGTGCAGTTACATCAGTAGTGCCATATGTGTTTTTTAATGTTCTAGAAGAAATCTTTACATATTTTGTTTTCTTTAAAGATTGCTATAGTGATCTAAATTTGCTCATTAGCAAGGCAGGTTAACCAGTAAGGTAGGTCTCAAGTACCAGTTTTTGAGTCATATAGGGTTTTTTAATGCTACAGCTGAGTTACAACAATAGTGCCATGTGTGTTTTGATACATTTAAAAAATTTTACGTATTTTGATAAGTAATACTGACAGTTTTAGGTTCATTTCGACTGTTGTGCAATGATTACATTTTTTCATCAACATCTACATTATGTTTGTGGCGGAGGGGCTATGGTACCACAAAGTGATCCCTCCTTCACTGTTCCACTTGCGAGTGGCATATGGGAACAACGATTGACGATAAGCCTCTGTATTGGCTCTAATTTCTCGAATTTTCTCGTCGTGATGATTCTGTGAGGTGTGTGTGCTGTTGTCCGCCTCTTCCCGGAAAGTGCTCATTCGAAAATGCAAAGTAAAACTCTCCGTGATGCACAAATCCTCTGGCACTGGACTTTGTGGAGCAGTTCTGTAACTCTATCGCGCCGGCTAAACCAACCCATGCCAAAACTCTCCGCTCTACGTTGGATCTTCCCTTTGCTCGTTTCCAAGTGCAGCTTAACTTCTCAGTGAGAATAGTAATGCCAGTATGTGAGCCGTGTGACATCTCCCCTGTTACAGAATGATTAGGTTTCAGTAATAATGTCACGTATATTTTGTACTGTTGAAGAAGAAATTCTTACGTATTTTGATAAATTATACAACCAATTTTATTTTGGTGCAAAGAGCGGATTTTTGCACACGATCGGAGCTTCGTGTGGAGCCTTGTCCATTATTGTGTATGATGGAGCAGTGTTTACGAAGTTAACATCTCCTATCTGTTGAATTTGAAATTATATTTACGTATTACGAAAAGCAATACAAGACATTAAAATGCTTGTCGGAACAAACCATTTTCAGTACGGTTTTTTGGTGTTAAATAGTCGGAAAATGTGAAGTTCATGCATTCGGATGCTATAGATGTTATGTGTGTGTGTGTAATGCTGATGGAGCTTACGTATTCTTGATAAATAATACAAATATTGTAGATGTAGAAACACTATAAGTTATGCTAGTATTGTCAGTTATGTTATGCATTTTATAGATAATTTATATGTGGAAACAACATTCACATAAACATTATGTATGTGTGCTTACATATGTCAGTTTGTTGTCATGTAAACACTTTTTTCTTGTTAAATCTAGATTATAACTTTCAGTCGCTCAGTGCATGTTAATACTTTTTACGTAGGTCCTGCTGATGGAAGTCTATGGATATGTCTATAAAGATTTAATAATATTTTTCGGATACCTAAATGAGGTTACATAATTTTCCTGTTCTTTTTGGGGTTTTAGTCTGAAGCCATCATCCAATCTGTTTGGAATCTAGAATCTTTCCCGTAATCTGGCGTTTCTCTGTCAGAATGCTATGTATGTCACCTTTTATGTGAAGTGTGGGAGTTTCGCCAGCTCACAAGGCTTTTACTTTTGTAGTTACTGATTTCTGTATAGGTGGAGAGACATTATTCGTTGCGGCCCTCTTGAGTTCCTATAGGCAACTTCTCCTTACTACTCTTTCTTTCTCTTCCAGTGACTTCAAGGATCTCACTAACTATTTCACATAAGGGAATTGCGCAATTTGACCGTACTGTGTCGAAAGTTCTTGCACGTCATATTATGAACACGTGAATCGGATTATCGGGAAGGAAAGTCGTATAAGTATTGTGTTATTACTATCAGTTTCATTATGCTGGTGTGTTTTTAACCCTGCTCGGGGCTGTTTCTTACGTCTTCCGTTCTTCTGGAGTCCTTTCAATAGTTCCACTGTACTCCTGTCAGCTGTTTCCAATGGTAGGTGAACGCCGCTTTCTCAGTTTTCCATAATTCCCGGTTTTATTTGTGTATTTAAATTTTAAATCTGTGCCGTTGAAGTGTTGTCCAATATTACTGACCTCTCTCGATATGTAAGCAGACTACCAAAGACTTTTTATGCTTACCTTGAAAACAGCGATGTCGTTGAGCCAGGAATCATTAGGATTGTAGCCCAGATGACTATGAATCTCCGTCACCGCGTGTCTCGTGCCCCCCTCGTTCAGGTTGATGGTACCAGACAAGGCTTCATATGTGCCGTAGGTGCTGCCAAAAGAAATCAAGGTTGCGTCACATCTTTGCAGAAGAAAACTAGGTGCCAACTGTTACAGTTAGCTAGGACTATTTTTAGGTGGACAGTGCTTAGAGAGATGTGTTATATTAGGCAGTAACTAAAAGTTAAGCTGTCTGTAACGCGAATGCTCATTTGAACAACACAGATTATTTTTAGCTCGGTTTGGTCATATTGGAGTTGATGTGGTCTCGCCTTCCTACGCCTGTTAACATTGACTCTAGCGTGGTTTATGAGATATGTGTGTCCCACTGAAATAATGTGCACTTTTGGGCGATGGGGCGTCTGTATCTCATATCTGTCTAGTGCTGGCATTTACCGAGTTGCCTTTTTGAACTTGGAGAGAGTATTACGGATCATTGGGTGGATATTTAGAAGGCTGTGAGAAATCAAATGGGGCGGTGTGTATCTATAGGTGTCACAGTGCCTTAGTTTAAGGAAAATCATCATAGACATTGTTTTGAAACATTTCTACACACCTCAGTTATTCTTCTGGCTACATAATTAGTATGTAGTGGGACATAAATGCCCCAGAAAACTGCAAAGAAGATAGAAAACATAGGTGCATGGCATGTTGACACCGACCTACATAGGCAGAAAGAACATAACAATAAAATAAGGGAAACAAAGCTCGCAACGGAGCGATATAGGTGTTAGTTTTCTACGCGCGCTATACGAGATTGAAATAATAGAGCATTGTAAAGGTGGTTCGATGAACCCTCTGCCACACATTTAAGTGTGATTTGCATGTAGATGTAGCTGTAGAACTGGAGAAACGAGCATCTGGGTAGGTACCTTGGTCTGATTTTATTGCTTCTTCCCCAGTTTACATGAACATGTCGAAGGGCACAGACACTGAGTAATAATTTCCGTGAGCATATGTTGTGATAGATGACGCTTACCAGATACTCAGATTACTAGAACAAATAGCTTCCCTGGCTTATCACTTTGACTCGAATCACATAAAGGAGCAGGTTCCTTATTGCTCAGATAATTTCAATGAGCGTAGATTACTGACGATGCTTACTTGATAATCAAATTGCTAGAACAGATAGCTTCCCTGGCCCATCAGTTTCACTCGAATCATGAAAAGGAGGCAGCTTCTTATTGCTCAGATCCAACCCTCAGGTTCCGTTGCAAGTCCCACTGTGACAATTAGTCATAGATTAGATTAGATTAGATAAGATTTACTTTCATTCCAATTGATCCGTAGTGAGGATGTCCTCCGGGATGTAGAACATGTCAGAAAAACAACAATACACGACAAATATTAACAAGTCAAACAAATAAGCTAATGTACCATTCCACAGGTCCCAAGTGGAATGACTGTCATTTTTTAATGAACACTATATGAAAGAATCATTTTACAAATACTAATACACCGAATTTAAAATAAAAATTTATTTATGACATAATAAATGTGTAATACAACCACTACAATACTTATTTACCATGAACACATTACTGCACTGAAATGGTGCAGAAGTTATATTATATATATATATATATATATATATATATATATATATATATATATATATATATAAATCAGTTGGTTCTACTGAGAAATTCATCAACAGAGTAGAAGGATTTGGCCACCAATAAATCCTTTAGGCTTTTCTTACGGCTGCTGGCAAGTTATTGAAAATGTGTGTTCCTGAATAATGCACACCTTTTTGTACAAGAATAAGTGACTGTAAATCCTTGTGAAGATTATTCTTATTTCTAATAATGATTCCATGAATTGACACCCATTACAAGTTCTGAAATCCATATAGTGTGTTTTTTCAAAGTTTAGTGACAAAGAATTGGCTAGGAACCAGTGATTAATGTCCAAAAATATTTTATTAGCTGATCTTTCTAAGACTACATTTGATTTGCGATTTATTGCAATGTTTGTATCATTGGCTACAGAACGAACTTGGCATCTGGTAATGTTACTGATAAAAAGGTCATTGATATACACAAGAAAAAGTAAGGGCCCTAAAATGGAACCTTGTGGGACCCCACATGTAATTAGTTCCCAAGTCGACGATACCTGATAGCTTAATACATGTCTCTTTCCTAATATCACCCTTTGTTTCCTGCCAGAGATATAAGATTTGAACCATTTTTCAGCATTTCCTGTTACACTATAATATTCTAATTTACTTAAAAGGAATTTTGATTTACACAGTCAAATGCCTTTGACAGATCACAAAATATACCAGTTGCCTGCAATTTTTTATCTAATGAATTAAGCACATTTTCACTGTAAGTGTAGATAGCCTTCTCAATATCAGAACCCTTTAGAAATCCGAACTGTAACTTTGACAGTATGTTATTTGAGATAAGATGGTTATAAAGCCGATTGTACATTACTTTTTCTAAAATTTTTGAGAATACTGGCAACGTGATATTGGACGGAAATTTGATACTACTTCTTTATCTCTCTTCTTAAATGTGGCTTAACTTCAGCATATTTTAACCATTCAGGAAATATTCCACTTATAAACGACTGGTTACACAGGTAGCTTAATATGTTACTTAACTCTGAATAACATTTTTTAATTAGCTTTGTTGATATTTCATCATATCCACTAGATGTTTTTGATTTTAAAGATTTTATGATGGACATTATTTCTGCTGGGATAGTGAGGGTCAAAATTCATATTACGGAAGTTACTTGAAATTTCTGGTCTGAGGTATTCCATAGCAGCATCTACAGAACCTGACAGCTCCACCTTTTCGGTAACAGTTATGAAATGTTTGTTAAAAAGTTCTGCAATACTATACACATCTGTCACTAATGTACACTCCTGGAAATTGAAATAAGAACACCGTGAATTCATTGTCCCAGGAAGGGGAAACTTTATTGACACATTCCTGGGGCCAGATACATCACATGATCACACTGACAGAACCACAGGCACATAGACACAGGCAACAGAGCATGCACAATGTCGGCACTAGTACAGTGTATATCCACCTTTCGCAGCAATGCAGGCTGCTATTCTCCCATGGAGACGATCGTAGAGATGCTGGATGTAGTCCTGTGGAACGGCTTGCCATGCCATTTCCACCTGGCGCCTCAGTTGGACCAGCGTTCGTGCTGGACGTGCAGACCGCGTGACACGACGCTTCATCCAGTCCCAAACATGCTCAATGGGGGACAGATCCGGAGATCTTGCTGGCCAGGGTAGTTGACTTACACCTTCTAGAGCACGTTGGGTGGCACGGGATACATGCGGACGTGCATTGTCCTGTTGGAACAGCAAGTTCCCTTGCCGGTCTAGGAATGGTAGAACGATGGGTTCGATGACGGTTTGGATGTACCGTGCACTATTCAGTGTCCCTTCGACAATCACCGATGGTGTACGGCCAGTGTAGGAGATCGCTCTCCACACCATGATGCCGGGTGTTGGCCCTGTGTGCCTCGGTCGTATGCAGTCCTGATTGTGGCGCTCACCTGCACGGCGCCAAACACGCATACGACCATCATTGGCACCAAGGCAGAAGCGACTCTCATCGCTGAAGACGACACGTCTCCATTCGTCCCTCCATTCACGCCTGTCGCGACACCACTGGAGGTGGGCTGCACGATGTTGGGGCGTGAGCGGAAGACGGCCTAACGGTGTGCGGGACCGTAGCCCAGCTTCATGGAGACGGTTGCGAATGGTCCTCGCCGATACCCCAGGAGCAACAGTGTCCCTAATTTGCTGGGAAGTGGCGGTGCGGTCCCCTACGGCACTGCGTAGGATCCTACGGTCTTGGCGTGCATCCGTGCGTCGCTGCGGTCCGGTCCCAGGTCGACGGGCACGTGCACCTTCCGCCGACAACTGGCGACAACATCGATGTACTGTGGAGACCTCACGCCCCACGTGGTGAGCAATTCGGCGGTACGTCCACCCGGCCTCCCGCATGCCCACTATACGCCCTCGCTCAAAGTCCGTCAACTGCACATACGGTTCACGTCCACGCTGTCGCGGCATGCTACCAGTGTTAAAGACTGCGATGGAGCTCCGTATGCCACGGCAAACTGGCTGACACCGACGGCGGCGGTGCACAAATGCTGCGCAGCTAGCGCCATTCGACGGCCAACACCGCGGTTCCTGGTGTGTCCGCTGTGCCGTGCGTGTGATCATTGCTTGTACAGCCCTCTCGCAGTGTCCGGAGCAAGTATGGTGGGTCTGACACACCGGTGTCAATGTGTTCTTTTTTCCATTTCCAGGAGTGTATCATTTACTCTTAATGCTATTTGTCCCTCATCATGTCTGGTCCTACCGGTCTCCTCCTTCACTGTATCCCATATCGTCTTTATTTTGTTATCTGATATATCTCTTCCTTGTAATATATTTGCTGTGATGTCCGTATTACAGTCTTTAATATTTTGCAGTGTAATATTTTGTAATGTGCTATAGCATCAACATCGGAACTGTTTAGGATTAACAGATACAGTTTTCTTTTTATTTTACAAGATACCCCTATTCCTTGGGTAATCCATGGCTTCTATGTAGACTTTGCTCTATCCTTGGTAAGTTTTTGGGGAAAACAGTGTTCGAATAAGCACTTTATTAGCAAAACTGTTGTATTTTTCATTCATGCCATGAGAACTCTAAACACCAGTCCAGTGAATGTCTCTGAGGAGTGTCCTAAAATAATCAATTTTTGGCTTATTGATTACCCTCTTGAGCTCAGATTTAACAGGTTTTATATCCTGTTCAGTGTTAAAATTTAACAGAAGGATCTGCATGTCATGATCTGAGAGGCCATTGACTATTGGTTTTGTAATATGTTTTTGTTTGTTGTACTTTTCTATAAAGATATTATCAATGGCTGTTTGTGAGCAATTGGCTACCCTTGTGGGGAACTTTACAGTGGGAATTAAGTTGAATGATAGTGTTACTAACTCAAATAAGTTCTTATTGGGAGAGTCTTTAAGGAAATCTGGATGGAAATCACCAGCAACCACTATTTCTTTGTTTTTGGTTGTTAAATGGGCCAGTACAGCTTCAAGGTGGTTTACGAACAGATTAAAGTTACCTGTAGGTGCTCGATATACACTTAATATTATGAAGGATTTTTTGTGAAATTCTACTTCTGTTGCACATACTTCCATATGTCTTTCAAGGCACAATTTATGAATGTCTATGTTCTTAAATTTATGACAGTTCCTGATGAATGTGGCAACTCCTTCTTTCTACATTTCTGATCTACAAAAGTGAGATGCTAACCTAAACACTGTAACACTTAAAAGTTCTATATCAGTGGTCACATGATGTTCAGAGACGAAGATTATGCCAGCTGGGTTTGAAGACTCTAATTCATCTATGCAGATAATTAATTCATTAATTTTATTTCTCAGTCCTCGAATATTTTGATGCAATAAAGACAGCTGACATTTCACACTGACTGAGTTAATATTGGGTAGAGTTAAAATACGTGCTGACTGTTGAAAATTCTTAACCAACGGCTGTTCATGCTGATGTAATAAGCTAGAATTATGTTTTTTGGTTTCTTTTCAAACTGAAGGTTTGTCTCAGTCCTAACAAAAACAACACCAATGTGTGACCCTGCACCCGATATAAGCAATATTCCAACTCTAAATTAACTCTCTTGACAGAAGAGCTCAAATGAGGTCGGTCATGGCGCCCAAGAACAGCTACAAACTCAACGCTACTGTGCTACGATGCTGATGCAATCTTTGCCAGGTCACACTCTATACTGTACCCGGGATCTCTGTCAATACTATTACCTGCCCTACCCGCTATAACCACGGTGTTTTCCTTAGTGAAATCTTTGCAAAGTGATCCTAAATCCTCTCACCTGCTCCATACCAGCGCTAGGTTTAAAAAAATTGGTGACCTGGTATTCTGATACTAGTTCATCCTGCAAAAGTTGGCCAACACCTCTTCCATGCGAACTAACTAACAACAACACTTTCTTTCTCTTTAATGATTTCCCTACTTTCTTACTTTTTAATTTGCTGCTGAATGTTTATTGTTCCCTGTCTACACCTTCAACTGCTTGAGGCTCACCAGTTTCTAACTGAAGCAACAGGTCAAATCTATTTTCCACATTCACCACGAAGCTGTCAGATAAAGTTCTAGGCCTGTTCCTCCTGTTGCCTGTTGCCACTTCCACTTCCCACCTCTCTTTACCCTTCTCGCTCCTTAACCTGTCAAGATCTCCCCTGGCCTTGTCTAACTCAGCCTGAAGGACGGCAGTTTTCCCCTCCTGTTCTAGTATCTTCCTATCTCTATTACAAATCCTACAAAACCACTGATGAGTCTCATTTACTTTCCTTATTCCCACGCCACTACAGTCACCCACATGAAAAAACCCACCATCACACCAAAGCCTCGACCTAACAATTCTACGGCAAGTCAATCACTTTTCACTCATGACAAACGTAATAGTTTATTAAGAATAAGTGTGTTAAATTACAGATAAACATGAAAATATGGTTCCACAAATTTGGCCTATACGCAAGTGTGTGTAAACAAAAACAACAGTGCAAAGTTTCTGAAACAACAACTTAAACTTTACGTTACTTTCCGGAAACGCTAGTTAAATAATGAAGAGGTACGCTACAGTTAAATTGCTTGAGAAAGCAAATAACAACTAAACAAAATTCTATTGATTTGCTGCGGCAAAACGTAAACTGAAAATACGACTGTACGATCTTTTCGCGTTTTATGCTATATTACGTAAAGAAAAATGAAACCTTTTATGGTACACTTAAAAGGCACACTAATACACCTATTTACCACGTAATCAGTAGTAAACTATATGTTTCATAATCTAAAATGACTTAACTTTACGAGAACACCAAAACTCGCGCCGTCGCCTGGCTGCAGGGCTGGATACAACTAAGCCATGACAGACTAACTACCGACGGTCCAGAGGAGGTTCGTGCAGCAAGAATGCAACTCCTTCTTAGTGCACAAGCTTACTTGGATAGCTTCTTCACTCACATAATTTTCTGGACAACCGAGGCTCGTCTGCTAGTAGGAGCTCTCGAAGGCCCGCTCGTCAATTGGTGACCTCTTTATACTGTGTTGGGGCTTCCTGCTTGCAGATGGTACGTGACTGCGTCGCATTTTTACACACAGTTCGGAATCAGCCAACTTGAAATCAGCAGTTCCTTGATGCCCGCGACCTTACATTGGTCTGGTGAAAGTGTGAAGCACTCTACGCCTCCATCTAGGTTCCCAGGCTCTGCTTGGAAAAATCTTACCAAGATATCTGATTTTTTTTTCTTTGGCAATCCCTTCATGATTCCGTCATCAGAATGTCTGTCACACACGGAGCTACTCACATGTACACGCAGCTGGCTGACGTGAGCGCCCACTGCTCGTTCAAGATGGAGGCGCCGCACCGCTTAGCGCTATTCCACTGCAGCAGCACCTGAAACACAAAGTATTGCGGTCTCCCAGTTGCTACAGACATAAAAAACGACGAATAAATAATCGTGTTAAATTTCAATAGCGATCACTTTGTCGCTAGGAGCAGATTTCTTGTGCAGGTGGTTTACCGATGTGTTCAGCATCTGTATATATACTATGCAAGCCATGTTGCGGTAAGTGGCATAGGGAACTTCCTTTGAAACTATCACTTTTAAGTTCCCTGTTCTTTTCATAGAGTGTGTGTTGGAGGAACGACCGTCAATAAACCTCCGAATGAGCTCAAGATCCGCCCCTGAGCAAGTGGCAGCGTCTTTGACTAGTAATGAAAACGACCTTGACCCGTGTTTGAAGACCGCAGCAGTGGCGTCCGAAGACTTCCGACATAAGAAGTCAAGATCACTTTGCCAACGGCCTTGTCAAAGAGGAAGTAGACTCGGAAATACGTTAAGGACACTCTCTTGTCCTTGGGGTGAGGAACTGTCGGATCTCTGGGATGAGACTGCCAAGGGGGAGCTGACAATAAAAAAGAAACCTGAATAGCTATCTAAAGTATAATGTGTTATCTGCAAAAATTAACATAAATTCTTTGAGCCTTTTATTCGTACATCTTTCAGCATACATTTTTTATCTCTTTCTTCGAACACTTGCTTGGGATCGCATTTTTTAAGAACATTAGATTCCAAAACGAGGCTTTCTTTCAGATTTCTTACTCCCAGCCTGCATTTGACGCCCAGTGAAACGTATAAGATGCTTAGCTAAGACATACGGTTTATCCGTGCTGAACCTATACGTCCTGTATAGCTCATCATCACTGTGATGGTTAAAAGAATTGGTACTAAACCTTCCTTCATCTTCTTCTCCGCCTCTTCTGCTTCAATCTGTGGTGTGTAAGAGCTTTTTCAGACTTTCAGTTACTGGTTTCAGTATTTCCAACAGAGAATGATCCCGTTGCAATGCCCTTATTTGAGCAACTGTAATTTACGCAGTATAGCCTTCCATGTCTTGGTAACTGTATATTTTGTTGGCATGTTGTCAAGTATTAAACGAGTTTTGAAACAGCATACGATTGACATATATGCTGAAACTATTGGTGGCGGTGGGACACAACAGCCATATCTATTGCGCTGTTATAACTGAGCTTATCCATTAGTGTTGCAATGACTATTTTGGTTTTCCGTCCGATATGTAACTCACCTTTCTGGATTCTGTCGTCCAACGTTTCACCTTTTCTAGCTACTGCATTGGTAAGACTTTTCAGTTCCATTGATTTTGTGTTGATAGCTTCTATACTTTCTATCGATGCATAGATATATTTGCACCCGTAGTCTAGGTAGCCGGCACGGTAACTCAGCGTGTTCGGTCAGAGAGCTGGTTGGCCTCCGTAATAAAAAACTGAGTGGAAGGATCAACAAAACGAACTTGACCGGATGTCATCTGACGTCCGTAACGACCAAACGATCAACAACGAACAAAATGCAAAAAAATGGGGGGGGGGGGGGGGAGTAACGTCTTTGATTCATGATCAAAAACAAACGTCATCTATCCGGGGTTCTAATCCTGCAGCTGCTTAATTTTTGATAAACAATCACCATTGGTGGCCGAAGCCTTCCGGCATGAGAAGTCACCCTCATTCTTCCAATGGCCTTGTCAAAGAGAGCGGAGGAGGGGACAGAAGTTCAGGGCACTCTCTTGTCTTAGGGGTGGGAAACTGCCCCTAAAGGTGGAAGAATCAGCAGTGATCAGAGGCATGAGAATGCAGAAGGCAATGGAAACTACTGCATAAAAGACACGTAAAGTGTATCTACAGGACATGTGGCCTGTAACTAAAGAAGTGTCATGATGATCTCTCCATTGACAAAAGATTCCGGAATAGTACCCCATTCGGATCTCCGGGAGGGGACTGCCAAGGGGGAGGTTACCATGAGAAAAAGACTGAATAATCAACGGAAGGATAACGTTCTACGAGTCGGGGCGTGGAATGTCAGAAGCTTGAACGTGGTAGGGAAACTAGAAAATCTGAAATTGGAAATGCAAAGGCTCAGTCTAGATATAGTAGGCGTCAGTGAAGTGAAATGGAAATAAGACAAGTATTTCTGGTCAGATGAGTCTAGGGTAATATCAACAGCAGCAGAAAATGGTATGACACCGACAACGATAGTTCAGGTATACATGCCGACGTCGCAAGCTGAAGATCAAGAGATAGAAAAAGTGTATGAGGACATTGCAAGGGTAATACAGTATGTAAAGGGGGATGAAAATCTTATAGTCATGGGGGGCTGAAATGCAGTTGTAGGGGAAGGAGTGGAAGAAAAGGTTACAGGGGAATATGGACTTGGGACAAGGAAGAAGGGACGAGAAAGACTAATTGAGTTCTATAACAAATTTCAACTAGTAATAGCGAATACTCTGATCAAGAATCACAAGAGGAGGAGGTACACTTTGAAAAGGCCGGGTGATACTGGAAGATTTCAGTTAGATTACGTCATGGTCAGACAGAGATTGTGAAATCAGATACTGGATTGTAAGGCGTACCCAAGAGAAAACAAAAACTCAGATAACAATGCAGAAGCGACGAAGAATTGGCTGAAGTTTAAGAGATTACTCAGGAAGAATCAAAATGCAAAGAAGTGGGATACGGAAGTACAAAGGATTGACGATATACACTGGAAGTTATCTGATGGTATAGAATTATAGATACTGCGATAATGAATCGCTCAGTAGCTAGTTAAGTTGAAGAGAAATGAAAATGTCTAAAAACGGCAATCACAGAGATTGGAAAGGAAAACATAGGTATAAGGCATGTAACTGTGAAGAAACCATGGGTAACAGAAGAAATACCTGAGTTGATTGAGGAAAGACGGAAGTACAAAAATGTTAAGGGAAATTTAGAAATACACACATAGACGTCACTTAAGAATAAAATGAATAGGAAGTACATTGAAGCTAAGGTGAAATGACTGTATCAAAAATGTAAAAAATAGGAAAAGAAATTATTGTCAGAGGAAGTGACTGTAGTAAAGTCAAAACAAACTTCGGTGAAATTAAAAGCAAGGGAGGTTGCATTAAGAGTACAATGCTGATTCACTGTTAAATGCAGAGGACAGAGCGGATAGATGGAGAGAGTACACTGAAAGCTCGTATGAGGGGAAGGCTCGTGTGATGTCGTTATAGAAAAAGGAACAGGAATCGACAGGTAAGAGATAGGAGATTCAGTAAACAAAATAGATTGCAAAAGAGCTTTGGGATGCCTAAGCTCAAACAATGCAAAAAGGATAGATAATATTCCATTGAAATTTCTAAAATCATTGGGGGAAGTGGCAATAAAACGACAATTCACTTTGTTGTGTAGAAGTTGTGAGACTAGCGATATATCATCGGTCTTTCGGAAAAACATCTTCCACACAATTCTGAAGACTACAAGAGCTGATAATTGTGAGAAATGACTCACAATCAGCTAAACAGTTAGTGCATCGAAGTTACCGACAAGAATAATATACCGAAGAATGCAAAAGGAAACTGAGGACCTGTTAATTAACGATCAGTTTGGCCTCAGGAAGAGACGCAGTTCCGACGTTGCGGTTGACAGCTAAAGTGAGACTGCAGCAAAATCAAGACACGTTCATAGTATCTATTGACATGGAAAAACCGTTCGAAAATGTAAAATAGTGCAGGATGTTCGACATTATGGGAAAAACGGAGATAAGTTAAAGGGATGTACAAGAACCAAGAGAGACCGGTAAGAATGGAAGAACAAGAACGAAGTGCTCGGATTAAGAAGAGAGTAATGATAAGTATATAGTCTTTCACCCCTACTATTCAATCTATACATCGAAAAAACAGTGGTGGAAGTTAAAGAAAGTTTTAAGAGTCGAAAAAAAATTCAAAGTGAAAGGATAGCAATTATAAAATTCGCTGATGACATTGTTATGTTCAGTGAACGTGAAGAAGAATTCTAAGATCTGCTGATTGGAATGAACAGTGGACTGAGTACCGGAGATGGACTTACACTAAATCGAAGAAGGGCGAAACTAATGAGAAATAGCAAAAATGAGAACAGCGAGAAACTGGAATTCTGTTACCCAGGCAGTAAAATAACCAATGACAGACGGAGCGAGGAGGACATCAAAAGCAGACTATCACTGACAGAAAGGGCATTCCTGGCCCAGAGAAATCTACTAGTGTCATATAGGCTTTAAATTGAGAAAGAAATTTCGGGGAAATTGAGTTTGGCGCACAGCATTGTATGGTAGTGAAACATGGTCTGTGGGAAAACCAGAAGAGAAGACTATCAAAGCAAATGAGATGTGGTGCTTCAGAAGAACGTTGAATGTTAGGTGAGCTGATCAGTTAAGGAATGAGGACGTTTTCTGCAGAATCGACGGAGAAAAGAATATGTGGAAAACACTCACAACAGGAATGAACAGGATGATTGAACATCTGTTATGACATCAGGAATAACTTCTAAGCCACTAGAGGAAGCTTTAAAGCTACAACTGTAGATGAAGACAGAGATTGGAGTACACCTAGCAAATAATTGTGGACGTCAGTTACAAATGCTACTCTGACAATGAGATTAAAAGATTGGTACGGGTGAGGAATTCGTAGTGCGTGGCACAGACAAGTAAGAGGTCTGATGACTGAGGACAATGAGCTTTCTCTGATTTTTTCCTCGTCGTCATTTCGTGAGACACATGTGTAATGTTGCCCGACTTTTATGGGACGTACACTATCGTAATTTAAACATTAAAAATATGTGTGTAACGTCTGCGTCTGAAGTTTGTTGTTCGTGTAAAGCTTTTGGGTTTACCAAACGAGCCCAGTAACAGAGTTACCAATTGGCTCTTAATGTAGGAGATTTCCCGTATATGAGGGTTGAAAAAAATATTTCGAATTGACCTTTTATAGGACAGTAAAATCCCATATGTGATATTTTTCTACTAATTTTGTTATTCATGTATTCTGTTATCTAAATTACATCAGTGTTAGGCCTGTATGCCACTGATTAATAGTGAAGTATAAATTTGCCTTACAACACGTTTGTTGGCACTATAGTATGGAACATTAGATTTCTTAGTTACTATTAGATAATGCCTTTTTTGTCTGGATTTGTCTTATTCAAAATGTAGCCTAAGTCATTTATCAATATAGTTTAAGTATACCATCTACGTATTAGTAAACAACACTTCAAAGTTGGAAATGCTGCGAAAATAATGAACGCTTCTTTATGTAAACTATTCAGTACTTACTGCAATTACACACGAAGATGTTAGACATCACTTGTCAACAGTCGAAACGAGCCCTAGTTGTCTGTCTTATCAATACCATTAACATCGAAGTAAATCATGTCTAACTTACATCCCAAGCAACTTAAACCTGTATGCGTTTATTTAAAAAGATAGGAAAAACGTATCAGTGACCGGCAAGCGCCGATAACAATTCGTTCAAGACGAAATTCGCAAGTTGCAAAAGAGAACTTTCTATTGTGCACAAAGGAAAATCGTTCTATGAAACAAGTTTCATCCACCCCTCTCTCAAAAACGCACTGAAGCAAGACAGTTCTAGTGAAAAGATTAAGATTCACAGTTATTTCATTAAGGAAGAAGTTAGCGAAGTGAGCTTCTTGGGGGCTTGTGAACTTGTGTACTGTTACAATGATTGTTTTAACACCGTTTAAATTACAATAGTTTCGATTCTAGTTTACAAGAACATCTCACTTCGAAAATGTGTAGAAGATTTTATGAACATACTGTAACAGTTCCGTCACTAAATGTAACTGGGTTTTCTCTTTTGATGCTAGTCAATTGTCATGATGAGCATTACTGCAAAGGGCATTTGATTCTAAAGCATTATGTCAGGGTGAAAATACTAAATTAATTAATTTTTCTCTCTTAACAACATGTGGGCAGGGTGGGTTCTTCCTTGGCTCGGGTATGAGGTAGAATGAAACAGCATTTTTACATAAGATAACTTTTATTGAAGATTTGTACAACTGTTTCCTTAGTCGATGTTCTGCTCGGAGAGCGGCAGCTGTGTCGTTTGCGAAGCCTTCTGCTGTGGCAGCAGCGGCGTCTGATTACAGTGTGTATCTCGTGTCGCCGTCTCGCCCAGTTGACTGGAGATGCGCATCGTGATGTGGCCCGTTTAATTATTGAGAACGAAGCCGTGTATCGGATGGTGATACCTTGGACGTGGCGTCCCAGTGTTTCTCTTCTCTAAGCGGCCGCGTGTGTCAGTGTTGTGCGTCGGCCAGCGGAGCGGCGCGGCGGGGGAAGGCCAGTGTCCCGGACTCGAACAACGGACTCCTGCTTGCCGGTCTTCGGCTGTCAGATCTTCATCCCAGCTCACAGGTGACTGCTGATGTGAGGCCGTCTCCTTCCCGTCCTCACGAGTCACCCGGGTACATAAAAATCAGACTTCAAATACCTTCTAACTTCTGTCTTCTGGCGACGAGGCTGCTGCTTGATATTCCATTACAGCGGCGGACTTGGTGCGTCTGTATATGATGTAGTCTCTTCTTGCATGACGGTCTTCAGCACCGAAACTGACTGAAAACTACTGCTACTCTCTTCTCTTTTCTTCCTTCATCTGTCGGGCCCACTGTGTCTCGCGTATTTATTCACTTCAGTTTACTGGAGGTGAACGACTTCACGGTCATTGCCTCTTCTGTCATGTTGAAAAGCTTCTCGAAGAATCTTCTTAACGTCGGTCATTGGCGCTTGGAATGTAGGCGAGGGCCTTTGCTCACATGTGACAACTGAGAAACACGTGAGCCGGTCGGGCGATGCCCTGATGGCTGAATCGACAGCGTCCGCTTATGTGGAACTTGCTGACTTCACGGTCATTGTCTCTTCTGCTCTGCTGTTCTGCCCGCTGTTTGCCAGTATGTATCTCTCTAAACTAAACCAAGTTTTCATTTATATTCTAATTTCTACTTCACTTTGATTTCACTAATTTATTTACTTAAGTACCACTCAACAATACTGAAAACATTCCAGGAATGTACCCTGTTTTTCTCTATTCCCTTCGGTACTTTCAACAAACGAAATCGTGTTGTGTTTCGTCTGCACTTGCTGATTTGATCCTGCATGGATATACAGTGTAAGATACTCACTGTCATTATTATTCAGATTTACGTGATCAGATTAACAGACTACATTATTTTTTACCCTTGATATGTTTGTCTTTGCGGATGAAATATAGGAATCTGATGAATCAGCGTCCAGTATTTATGTAAACGTAAAAAACGCTTTCATTTTTATGGCCAGTCTACCAGCCTGGCTTCATTTTTCAGGACGCAACGCGAATGTGAATTTAGAGAAAGGAAGAGTGTTTGCACATAGTAGCAAAATGATAATAATGGAATACTGGAAGGTAACTTTAACGCTCGTGTCATCCATAAGTGTCGTAAACATGATTGTGATACTTTCTATGTAGACTTAGAAAATGTAATTTTGAAAACTTCTAGTCATTGTTATTGCCCAGTTAAAAGGAGAGCTGATTCATACCATGTTTGACTTAGTTGAATTAGAGTATTCTGAATTATTAAGTCATGTACCAACAAGAGGGCGTTCTTTGGGGAAATATGTAGATAGATAATTAATCATTTTGATGCACTTTGAATCTATGTCCTCCCCTGATAGCTGAATGGTCAGCGTTATGGATTGTCAATCAAGGCTGGGTGGGGGAATTTTCGCCACCCAGGGACTGGGCGTTGTGCTGTCCTCATTATCATCCAATTAACCTCATCGACTGCAGGTCGCCAAAGTGTCGTAAAATTGGAAGATCGGCACACGGCGAAGCCTGCCCGACAGGGGGTTCCTAGCCATACGATTAAATTAAGAAAAGCTTTGAATCTACTATAAAAGTTAAAGTCCACCTTATCTTAAAAAGCGTTTCAAAAGTTAAGACTTTTCAACTGAAGATATTCTCAAGACCTATCTTCTTTTCTAATTTATTTTATTCACAAAACATTCTGAAATTAGAGAAAAATATTAAGTATGGAAACATTTGAAGCTATGAGTAATTTAAGGAGAAGTATTTACAGTAGACCTCAAGCTAATTTAGTTGGTATGGATGAAAATTTAGTACATGATAATTTTTTATCTGGGAAACAGTGAAAGACTAAGGGTGAAATTCTCATCAGTTTTTATGAAGATAGTTTCAGATATATAGAAATGCTACTGTTTGTACTGTTTGCATATAGCGAAACTTGCTCATGAGTGTACTGACTTAACTTTGTTTATAAAACTAGTGAGGCATTTTAACCGTTTTCAGGTTTGCGAACATTTTGATTTAGATGCTCTCTACAAAGAATGCCACAAAAAATTCACTCTCGATGAAATTTGTGATCTGAATTTTTGAAAGTAATGAAAGGAAATGGGTTCGTCTTTTTAGCAAATTTTCTGAGTCACAGCAGACACACTGACACACACATACACACACACACACACATACACATACATATACTTTCAGGAAACATTCCTCACTCACAAAGAAAGAAAATATGTTGTGTGGACATGTGTCCGGAAACGCTTACTTTCCATGTTAGAGCTCATTTTATTACTTCTCTTCAAATCACATTAAGCATGGAATGGAAACACACAGCAACAGAACGTACCAGCGTGACTTCAAACACTTTGTTACAGGAAATGTTCAAAATGTCCTCCGTTAGCGAGGATACATGCATCCACCCTCCATCGTATGGTATCCCTGATGCGCTGATGCAGCCCTGGAGAATGGCGTATTGTATCACAGCCGTCCACAATAAGAGCACGAAGAGTCTCTACATTTGGTACCGGGGATGCGTTGACAAGAGCTTTCAAATGCCCCCATAAATGAAAGTCAAGAGGGTTGAGGTCAGGAGAGCGTGGAGGCCATGGAATTGGTCCGCCTCTACCAATCCATCGGTCACCGAATCTGTTGTTGAGAAGCGTACGAACACTTCAACTGAAATGTTCAGGAGCTCCATCGTGCATGAACCACATGTTGTGTCGTACTTGTAAAGGTACATGTTCAAGCAGCACAGGTAGAGTATCCCGTATGAAATCATGATAGCGTGCTCCATTGAGCGTAGGTGGAAGAACATGGGGCCCAATCAAGACATCACCAACAATGCCTGCCCAAACGTTCACAGAAAATCTGTGTTGATGACGTGATTACACAATTGCGTGCGAATTCTCGTCAGCCCACACATGTTGATTGTGAAAATTTACAATCTGATCACGTTGGAATGAAGCCTCATCCGTAAAGAGAACTTTTGCACTGAAATGAGGATTGACACATTGTTGGATGAACCATTCGCAGAAGTGTACCCGTGGAGGCCAATCAGCTGCTGATAGTGCCTGCACACGCTGTACATGGTACGGAAACAACTGGTTCTCCCGTAGGACTCTCCATACAGTGACGCGGTAAACGTTACCTTGTACAGCAGCAACTTCTCTGACGCTGACATTAGGGTTATCGTCAACTGCACGAAGAATTGCCTCGTCCACTGCAGGTGTCCTCGTCGTTCTAGGTCTTCCCCAGTCGCGAGTCATAGCCTGGAATGTTCCGTGCTCCCTAAGACGCCGATCAATAGCTTCGAACATCTTCCTGTCGGGACACCTTCGTTCTGGAAATCTGCCTCGATACAAACGTACCGCGCCACGGCTATTGTCCCGTGCTAATCCATACATCAAATGGGCATATCTGCCAACTCCGCATTTGTAAACATTGCACTGACTACAAAAGCACGTTCGTGATGAACACTAACCTGTTGATGCTACGTACTGACGTGCTTGATGCTAGTACTGTAGAGCAGTGAGTCGCATGTCAACACAAGCACCGAGGTCAACATTACCTTCCTTCAATTGAGCCAACTGGCGGTGAATCGAGGAAGTACAGTACATACTGACGAAACTAAAATGAACTCTAATATGGAAATTAAGCGTTTCCGGACACATGTCCACATAACATCTTTTCTTTATTTGTGTGTGAGGAATCTTTCCTGAAAGTCTGGCCGTACCTTTTTGTAACACCATATTTTTTTTTTTAAATATGTCTGCTTGTGTCTGTATATGTGTGGATTGATATGTGTGTGTGTGCGAGTGTATACCCGTTCTTTTTTCCCCCTAAGGTAAGTCTTTCCGCTCCCGGGACTGGAATGACTCCTTACCCTCTCCCTTAAAACCCACATCCTTTAGTCTTTCCCTCTCCTTCCCTCTTTCCTGATGAGGCAACAGTTTGTTGCGAAAGCTTGAATTTTGTGTGTATGTTTGTGTGTCTGTCGACCTGCCAGCACTTTCATTTGGTAAGTCACATCATCTTTGTTTTTAAGTATATTTTTCCTTCGTGGAATGTTTCCTTCTATTATAACTATATATATATATATATATATATATATATATATATATATATATATATATATATATATATATATATATATACTGGATGGTTATAGTTAAAATGCAACTCACAGGTGTCCAATGTTGGTTGTAATTCTCGTATGACAGCGAATGTTTGTCGACAGGAGTTAATGCGAAACAGACTTTGACTGGAAAAAAATTAGTTCTAGCTTTTGCCGCCAGGAACAAATCTGGGCCGGCCGGGGTGGACGAGCAGTTCTAGGCGCTACAGTCTGGAACCGCGCGACTGCTACGGTCGCAGGTACGAATCCTGCCTCGGGCATGGATGTGTGTGATGTCCTTAGGTTAGTTAGGTTTAAGTAGTTCTAAGTTCTAGGAGACTGATGACCGCAGAAGTTAAGTCCGATAGTGCTCAGAGCCATTTGAACAAATCTGGCGCTGTAGACTGTTTGTATGAGGGTATGTTATCCATGTTGTCATCTGACGAGCGTAACGTGAGTGAACAGTGTGACTGTCGAGAAGAGAGACCGTGAAACTGTTTTATATGAATGGCAGCAATTTAAGAGCTGCACTGAGAGAGTATCGTCGACTGAAAGATCTGTGGAGAGTCCCGATGTCATTAAATGGTTTAAAGAAGGTGGTAATGAAATTCGAAAACACGGGTGAGCTTGGCATGGCACCTGGAGGAGGGAAGGCGTCCTATCCCGGAGACGTTATTGACAAAGTCCCTCCTGCTTTAACCGACCACACATCGCAAGCCCCGGGCAGTGCTAGTGTTCTTGCAGAGTCACGAGAATTGTTCATCTCATCATCAACAGTATGAAAAGTTTTGCGATCTGTGTTACACTGTTACCAGTACGAGATCCAGCTGGTGCAGAAACTGAAACTTTGTGATCCACAGCAATGTTCCGAATCTGCTCTTGGGTTTCTGGAACAGATTGAATTTGATGACATGCGGCCGGGCATTATTCTGCGGAGCTGGACGAGGCATATTTTACACTACAGAGTGTGTGAATACACAGAACTGGAGATTTTGGGATATTGTTAAACTAAGAGCTGTGCACGAAGAGCCCTTGCTGTCGCCGTGTGTGACTGTGTGATGTGGACACGTGTTCCGTTACGTTTGCACGTTATCGAGAGCGCGTTTTACAGCATTTGATTCCTGCTTTGGATGAGGGTAAATGTGTGAAAACAGCTGTTTTCGTGCGAGATAGGCCAACGTCTCATGTTGCCCGCCCACTGAGAGAGGTGCTTCATGCGACCTGCCATGAACGTGTTATCTGCAGAGGTTTTCCTCATCCTTAGCCTGCAAGATCACTTTATCTGAATCTAAAAGACTTTTGTCTCTGAGGATATCTAAAAGAACGCGTTTACGACGGAGGAGACGTTCTGTCTGTAACTGAACTGAAAGCCAGTATACAGGTATACAGGTATACTGGAACTGCTGTGAGTAACTGTCGATAACGTCTTTCTAGAGACGCAGCATCTTGTTGTCGCCGGTGCTCACATTGAAGAAACTGTGTAAGCGGCGATTAGTAATAAAACCAACATTATGCCTTTCTCCCTTGTTTTACCTTTTCTGCCCCCAAGCCCGTCCTAATTCACTACATATGGGAACATTTCTATACGTGTTTCTTGCATTCGCAGCGCCGGATTTGCACTTGGTGGCCAACACTGAAATTAATTTTTTTCCAGCGTATATCGGTTCTTCATTAACGCGTAAGCACATCTTCCAAGTTCCACTGCCGTACGATAATTGCAACCGATAGCGGATCTCTGTGAGTAGCTGCACTTTAATTACAACCGCCTGGTACCAAGTATAGCAGGATCGAATTACTTTGTTGAGAGATATTTTTAGGTAATGAAAACAAAAATGAAACAATTAGAGAAAAGGTTTTCCTTGAAACTCTTTAAAGCAGACATTCAGATGACGTTGAACTATAGTTCCAACCATCGGAAATTTTTGGAAACAGTAAATAATCGGCAGAAATTTTTCACTAAAGTTAAACAACTAGCTTAATAGAGCAAATAACCGCTGATCCGGGTAAAAATTTCCCTAATTACAGTATAATAGAAATAGACAACGCTGCTCATTTAAGAAATCTGGTAAGCGTCCGAGACTCATGAGGAACAACGAACAATTGACCGAACAAGTGTTTGTAAGTCCTTTTTGTCATGGCCGATTGACATTTCCTAAGGATTCTCTTTCTAAAGTGTAGCCTGACATTTTATTTTCCTGTAATTTGTTTTGCGTGGTGCTTCCAGCCTCGGCTGCAATGACTCAAGTGGTTCACCACCAAGAGTAAAACTGAACGGTAACGGGTGTCTTCGTCACTTATACGCAGTGTGTTACATTTATTTATACTAAGGTTCAGTTGTCGGTCCCTACACCGACTATCGATACTGTGCGGGTCATTCTGCATTTCTATACAGTTGTGCGCGTGCCGCTGGTTTGCCGCCAAGGCCAAGCGATAAGAGTGTTTACATAACAAAGCTGTTGCATCCTTGAGCCTTCGGTTCTAGATGTACCCTTGTCCGGTTAGTGGCTGACGCTACAGATCTTTATTTATGGAAACATACAGTACAATCACCAACAAATTTTACATATTCACATACACCTTTACCTTTTATCCAAATAAATACAGATTCATTAGGATTAAGTTTTCTTTTGCCACGTGTATACAATACAAGTGGAGAAGTAGAGTCATAAGCAGATTTACCAAAGTCTTTATTAGCAATTTCAAACATATGATAAGTACGATAGGAAATTATATCTCTATCATTAAAACTTTCTAGTCCAGGTACACTTGGAACTCCGCTACCGCCTCTTACTATGGCAACGGTGAACCATCCATTCCCATGAGAGAAAGTATCGTTTATGTCCAAACTAAAATTAAGACTACATCCAAGAAACACACATGGTCCATCAACAAGCGCATTTACTGCAACACTATTCACTGGAATGCGATTTTTCTTGTCGCCTGTAGTTGTTGTTAGTTCGATGTTTTCTATATTTTTGTAAACTGTTGTGCGACGACGAGGTCGGTATCTCCTGTAAGGCATATTGATACCATCCTACACACCGCAGCATCATATCTGAATTACCTTACAAAACTTTCCAGGGTAACAGGGTAACAGCACATTGTAAGCAGTAACGGCCCTATATCGCTCCCACGGAGTACTCCTGAAATTACCTTTGCATCTGCCGATTCAGTCACGTTGAGAACATGCGTTAGGTTCTAGCTGCTAGGAAAGCCTGAACCCACTCACTATCTCGTCAGAAACTGGGTAAGTTCGTATTTCCTCCACTATACGACAGTGCGGAACTTCATAGAACGCTGTCTGGCAGTCAACCTACACGGGATCAACCTGAGCTCCTTTGTCAGTGGCAACTTGGATTTCATGTTCGAATAATATGACCCATATTTCGTCAGATCTAACCTTACGGAGTCTATGTGATTTCTTTTGTTTTGTTTTCTAAAATTGTCATATTACATGAGTATGACACATGTTCCATAATTCTGCCGCAGACTGACGTCACCGATGTAGCCCTCTAATAACGTGTATACGTCCGACAACGTATCTTGAAAACGAGAATGACCTGCCCTTCTTTTCCAATCAGTTCGGGGCCCTTGTTTCTCCAACGACCTACGATAAATTGCTGCTGGAAAGTTTAAGCACCCCGTATCACACAATGCAAAATATACAAATTTTTGAGTTTTCTGAGATTATTGCTCAGTTTAACGAATGTTTGAGTAGCAATAGTCATGCAGCAACAGCTAATTTGGTCGTATTGCAAAGTAGAAATTAATCTTTTCGTCTGAAGATACTGTAGTTTGTGGACAATTGATTTTTTCCTTACACATGCACTTGACTTAAGAGTTCAGTCAGAGTTCCTCTGAAGTGTTCTTGAGATGCAGGCGCATTCAGAACTGTGTGTTTTGATATAACCGAGAACATATTCAGTGTAATTATTCGAGCCATAATTGTTTGTGCCGTATTCCCATTGTATCAGAAATTTCTGTGTGAAGGGCTTAATTATATGTTGTGGTGCACAGGATTATTTCAAAATAAAAGTTTAGTTTGAACTAATGCTTGAGTAAGTAAGAAATTCAATAGCAAATTTTAAATTTTGTGAGATCTGTGAGCTTTTGTTCCAGGAACTATAAATGGTTTTAATATTTCTCCAAGTTTCTGCCTTGTCGCACGGGAAATAATAGTTTTCTAAATGGCTGAAGGATGTATTAACAGAGACTGTCGAATACAACGGTAATAGTCAAAAAACTGCTACAGGTAACGTACACGTAGTAGTGAAATTTGTAGCAATGAAACCTCAGAGTCAATTGTGATAAAGGATTTAAATTGAAAAGCTACTTTGTTGAACGCAGACACTACGATGAGCTGCTTTACTGTTAGAAACGTTGACAGTTATGATAGTTTTGCAGCACTTAAAACAGATGAACGTACATATGTATAGAATGAAAGGAGAAATGAACAGTCAACTAAACGCAAGCATATGTAGAATAGATGCAAACACACAATATATGTGAACGCATTTGAACTGAAGAACAAACTAGACGCTAACTCAAGTGAACTGAACAATAAACTAGACGAAAACACCCGAAAAATTCAAGGAAATGAAGAATGCATTATAGAGTGAGGTGCAACAATTGTTTTCAAATTTCGAAAGTGACTTTCAGAATTCAATGCCGTAAAGCATTCTAATTTTACCCTGGAGATCGAGGAACAACATAAGAAGCTGGAATCCAAGGTGGTGGATGTTCAGTCCCAACTGAACTTGCAGCAATAAGTTGTTAATCAGACTTAGGAACAGGATTCAGTATTACAAGATTTCGTTATTAACATCCAAAACTCATGTTAAAAAGATAAAAACTCCGTTGCCAAAATAATTTCAAGAGTTTGATCCAAATGCGCAAGTTCATCCAATCGACTTTATTAATCAGTTTACAGTTGCATCTTCATGTATTTACAATGAGGCAGATGATATTGATGTTAGTGTGTGATTCATATGTGCCGGTGCCCACACATGGAGGAAATCATGCAACTTTTTCTGACTGTGAAGTGGCATTTTTGGGAAAATTTTAGTCCATGTAAAAGCAAAGGCCCATTAAGAAAATGTTATTTGCGATCAACAGTTAAGATCAAACGAATGTTCCATGAGACATTTTCTTCCAAAGTATTTAGACAGTAATGCATATTTCGACGAGCCTATTAATGATGAGGATTTAACTGTATCGTCAGTTAAGCACCTGCCTAGGAATAATAGGGAAAAACTGGCATCAAGGTCGTTTGACATCTTTCATCAATTACTACAAATTGTTGACCGTTTGGAAGAATTATAGAGTGAGAGAAGCAGTGTCGGTAATTTACACAATGACTAAGCAAATTGGAGTCCACATCACCCACGGCTTGAGAACATAAGACCAAGTAATACTGACAAGCCACTGTGGCGTCATGACAATAAGTATGTTAACGTTGGCATGGTGATACAAAGATTGACCGATAACATGATGATTATGAAAAAGATTATAGGAAAATGCACACTGAGAGGAGGGAAAATGAAAAGCTACCTGTTCGACATTTAAATGAAGAGCACAGATTTGTCTCAGAGATCCATTTTAAACAAAATTTAGTTTCGGAAGGGATGCATTGCGAAACTAAGGTATCAGGTTATGTTATGGTGTTCAAACAACTAAATGTGAAGTCAAAGATGACAGTAGAAAAAATTTGCCTCATGATGACACAGAAGTCAGTGACAAAATTACTGTCAGTTGTTGAAATTAGTTTTTGTGGCGATATGATTCCAGATGTACTCGACCCTGTGAGTATGGAGTTGCGGCGACGCGGTTCTTTCCGTCCCTTTACGACGAACCTGCACCTACCTCTGAACATTGTCTCAGCAGATCATCAGTAGGAAAGCCGAGCGAAACCTACTGTACTTCGACGTGAACCAGGCTGCAATTTAATCTACGTTTCGGGAGAAAGTTTTCACACAAATGAAGGTTTGGAAATTTTATTCTCAGTTAATATATTCTGAAACTTAGGTGAACAAGTATCACTGCCAAGCCCGTGCTAGTCTTAACACAGTCACTCACAATCCCTTTCACTCACGTTAGCATGCTTATGGTGTTGCATTTCCCGAAAACGTATTAGCCACAAAAATACTGATTGATTTTGATTGATAATGCTCGCCATATATTAAGTCTGTCGGTACCAAATGCAGTCACAGTTTTTTAGTCACCGACTTGCTCAATACGCCACGTGGAATTTATGTGTTTTCATGTCACAAAATTCACTTAAAAATTCCGAAATTTCTACACGCCCATCGGAGTAATTATGCCGTCACTTTACCACACTTTTGATGTATGAAACACTGCTAGATCCGGCAACTTATCGTTTCCATCGGAACTACTACTACACACGTCCGAACTGTTTCACGGCTAGGCTCCGATTCTTCTCTAGAATACTCTAAGTCTTCTCTACCAGCAGAGAAAGGCGCGCGAAGAATATTGCTTTACCATTGGTCAGTTTACTCAACAGCCAATAGCAAAATAACATTCTCCCGCGTCAATCCGCGCTTTACATCAATAATCAATCGCAAAATAGTAAACCTAACGACTGCTCTTTTTACCTACGTAATTATCTAATATGCTGAAGTTTTGTTTATGCATAAAGTTATTTACTATTGTTATTTATACCTGAATTAACTTTCCCTTTACCATAAATTTACTTTACAAATCTTTTCTACAAAAATCCCCTTTGTGCATATCCATACTTGTTCGAAATGTTCCCACACTAAATCCTACTACACAACTCGTTAAACAATTATCTTCATATTAACCTTAAACCACACTCACGCATCATTCATACTGCTAATACACATTTATAACATTTTCATACACAAAAAGACATAATAACACTTTAAGAAAATACTAGAACAGTTTATGAAACACATTCTATTACTTTAGTGCACTCAAGTGGGCACCATCGAAACTAAATCAATCCCCTATCCAATACTGTCCTCTATCGGCTGATACGTAAGTTACGTACGCTTCCAGTCTCGTGTAACCATCTATCACTGTCCAGCTCTGAGACACATCTCCCACTTAACCGCCTCCAAGGCAGGATCGTTATACGGCGCTACGCCTCAGAGTATTACTAAAGCACCAGACTTCCCTGTGAACAGTGTACGTGAAGTAAGTCCTATTACAAATCTAAATGCGCTACAGTGGGACAAGCTGTTCTCAAGTTCAGTTTCTTCTGAATATTTTGAGACAAGTTCCTCAGTTAAAGGTTCTTTGAGTGTAGATTCGATTCTTGGAAACGACTGGTCAGTTGAGAAATGTGTAATAGATTTTGGAAAGGAATGTAGAAAATCCGCTACCTACAATTAAGTATGAAGTAATTAGAAACGACTATCACAATATTCAGGAGAAGACTGACACTTAACAGATTTAAAATTTAAAATTTTCCGAGCGAACTGAAAGTTCAAACAAATTTAGAGCTTGCAGCAATTCCACGAAATTTGAAGCAGACGCCTGCTAGTCATCCTCAGGTGAGCCACTGAATATTGACTAAGACGTCCTGCGTTCCGCAGTATACGTAAATCGCGCTGTTTTTTTTTTACCTTTTTTTCCTTTATTAAAACAACCATACATGTACATAAGCACAAAAACAAAATATTGAAGTGCTGGAACTGATTCAACACGAATTGTATCCTACAATAGACTGAAGAACACATTTCAATATGGTGACATTTGTAAGCATACAAAATAGAGCAAAATAGTAAACTGACAATAGCCTCTTCAGTCCAGACAGAGACATAGAACCGAAACGCAAACATATATATAATTGATTGTCTTAACTGGAATGACAGTTCTGTCATTTGAGTCATAACCGTCCAAACTCAAAGTCATTTGGAGCACACAAACAGATAACAAGAGATGCACAGGAACATAAATTAATGAAAACGTCATAATGAAGTTAATAACACCATTGAGAAGTCGGGAGTAGTCCTAGGAACTGGTATACCCCTTATTCGTTGTATATTTTGTTCGCTACATAGTCTTGCATGTGATTTGTGTCTTTACCGGCATCGAGAATTACCCTAGGCCTTGTTTTTCAAAAATTATGTCTAACATGTTAGCAAACATCTTCCTGAAATTTGGGTAACGTTTCATCTTCCAGCGTGCCGTTCTCATGTAAGCCTCGAAACTAATGAGATTATCTTCACTATTGTGGACGATGATATATGTCACAAACTGTCCTAACATCCACATCACGGTGTTGTTCTTGGTGGCGGGAAAATGTTTCACGTCCGGCCAGAGCAGGATGTCGGTGCAGTGGCTGGCTGGGCTGCTGCGGGTAATCAGGCCCAGCCTCTGCTGCACCCATTTCCAGTTAATGAGATGACCGCCACAAGTGAAGCGATGGCGTAAGGTGTCGACCAGGCCACAGCGGACGCATTTATCACTGTCACTTAAACCGATTCTATGCAACCTTTCATTAGTGGGTATAACATCGTTTACCACTTTATACCATGTGGACGCCACTTCAGCAGTGTGGACGGTTAAACTTATGTTGTCTCAAACTGCCTTCCAATGAACACTCGGGTATTTAAGTTCAATGGGATTCCGGACTATTGGAGATGTCCATCTTTTTAATAACAGGTGCGTCGTCGGTAAATCCTGTGTGAAATAATGTCCATCAATATAGCTTACTTCAAGAAAAAACTGCTTGACATGTCGTAGTTTGTAATGTATTTTACCTACATCAATGGGTGGATGCGTATCGGTGGATTGTAAGGTTAGGAAGAGCCAACTGGTTACGCTGAGAGGTTCCTTGTCCAACAAATGGGTGATTCGTTTAATATATAACGCAGTACACTTTCGGTTAATGTCAGGCATGTTTAGTCCACCGGCCTGTCTGGAAGACGTCAACGTGGTGTATTTCACTTTGAACAGATTCCCTTGCCAGATAAATCTATTAGAGAGTTTCATCACGTGTTGGGCCTGCATCTTGGGGACTGGAAATAGTTGGGCCATATAGTACGCTTTACTGAATATATAACTGCTGAGGAGTCGTATGCGTTGGAGAATGTTAACGGACCGCCAATTGTTTTCATAGGTGGCACCTTGCATTTTATTGGTGACCTGCTTCCAATTTTTTGCATTCATTTTTAGCGGACATTTGCCAATAATCATCCCCAGAGTGGTGTGGGTTTCGACACGCTTCGCCCAAGGTATAATAACTGCGTCGAATCCTCGAATGTTGACAAAGGTGCATTTACCGGCGTTGATTTTAGCACCGGAAGCACGACAGTACTCGTCTACCGCGGTCTTGAGAGTTGATACGTCTCCGTCGTTGCGCAGTAACACTCCGACGTCGTCGGCGTAAGCACGAACCACGAAGGACGTCCCGGCGATCGGAAGGCCTGTAAGTTTGTCATGAATAGAGCGTAAGAGCGGCTCGAGCGATTAAACAAATACACTCCTGGAAATTGAAATAAGAACACCGTGAATTCATTGTCCCAGGAAGGGGAAACTTTATTGACACATTCCTGGGTTCAGATACATCACATGATCACACTGACAGAACCACAGGCACATAGACACAGGCAACAGAGCATGCACAATGTCGGCACTAGTACAGTGTATATCCACCTTTCGCAGCAATGCAGGCTGCTATTCTCCCATGGAGACGATCGTAGAGATGCTGGATGTAGTCCTGTGGAACGGCTTGCCATGCCATTTCCACCTGGCGCCTCAGTTGGACCAGCGTTCGTGCTGGACGTGCAGACCGCGTCAGACGACGCTTCATCCAGTCCCAAACATGCTCAATGGGGGACAGATCCGGAGATCTTGCTGGACAGGGTAGTTGACTTACACCTTCTAGAGCACGTTGGGTGGCACGGGATACATGCGGACGTGCATTGTCCTGTTGGAACAGCAAGTTCCCTTGCCGGTCTAGGAATGGTAGAACGATGGGTTCGATGACGGTTTGGATGTACCGTGCACTATTCAGTGTCCCCTCGACGATCAGCAGTGGTGTACGGCCAGTGTAGGAGATCGCTCCCCACACCATGATGCCGGGTGTTGGGCCTGTGTGCCTCGGTCGTAAGCAGTCCTGATTGTGGCGCTCACCTGCACGGCGCCAAACACGCATACGACCATCATTGGCACCAAGGCAGAAGCGACTCTCATCGCTGAAGACGACACGTCTCCATTCGTCCCTCCATTCACGCCTGTCGCGACACCACTGGAGGCGGGCTGCACGATGTTGCGGCGTGAGCGGAAGACTGCCTAACGGTGTGCGGGACTGTAGCCCAGCTTCATGGAGACGGTTGCGAATGGTCCTCGCCGATACCCCAGGAGCAACAGTGTCCCTAATTTGCTGGGAAGTGGCGGTGCGGTCCCCTACGGCACTGCGTAGGATCCTACGGTCTTGGCGTGCATCCGTGCGTCGCTGCGGTCCGGTCCCAGATCGACGGCCACGTGCACCTTCCGCCGACCACTGGCGACAACATCGATGTACTGTGGAGACCTCACGCCCCACGTGTTGAGCAATTCGGCGGTACGTCCACCCGGCCTTCCGCATGCCCACTATACGCCCTCGCTCAAAGTCCGTCAACTGCACATACGGTTCACGTCCACGCTGTCGCGGCATGCTACCAGTGTTAAAGACTGCGATGGAGCTCCGTATGCCACGGCAAACTGGCTGACACTGACGGCGGCGGTGCGCAAATGCTGCGCAGCTAGCGCCATTCGACGGCCAACACCGCGGTTCCTGGTGTGTCCGCTGTGCCGTGCGTGTGATCATTGCTTGTACAGCCCTCTCGCAGTGTCCGGAGCAAGTATGGTGGGTCTGACACACCGGTGTCAATGTGTTCTTTTTTCCATTTCCAGGAGTGTAACATCATGGAGAGAGGGCTCCCCTGCGGCACTCCTCTTTGGACCTCGATGGGTTGAGTAAGCTGTCCATTTACGCTGATTCTTGTTGTAATGCCCGTGACGAAATGTTGCACGACATTTATAACCCGTTGATCAAAACCACACCGCTGCAGTAGCTGTAGGAGGTACTTGTGGCGGACGCGATCAAAAGCCTTGCAAAAGTCAATAAACAGCAATGCGAGATTCACGTTAGTGACTGACGCTATGGCTCTTACATCCCTATTGTAAGTAGGCTGTTTAGGTTTTCTTATTGGTAACGCCACGTAGTGCTCTGTATGAAAATCACTGGCTGTGCTGTGTGCAGTCTGTGGCTAGTTTGCATTGTTGTCTGCCATTGTAGTGTTGGGCAGCTGGATGTGAACAGCGCGTAGCGTTGCGCAGTTGGAGGTGAGCCGCCAGCAGTGGTGGATGTGGGGAGAGAAATGGCGGAGTTTTGAAATTTGTAAGACTGGATGTCATGAACTGCTATGTATATTATGACTTTTCAACACTATTAAGGTAAATACATTGTTTGTTCTCTATCAAAATCTTTCATTTGCTAACTATGCCTATCAGTAGTTAGTGCCTTCAGTAGTTTGAATCTTTTATTTAGCTGGCAGTGGTGGCGCTCGCTGAATTGCAGTAGTTCGAGTAACGAAGATTTTTGTGAGGTAAGTGATTTGTGAAAGGTATAGGTTAATGTTAGTCAGGGCCATTCTTTTGTAGGGATTTTTGAAAGTCAGATTGCGTTGCGCTAAAAATATTGTGTGTCACTTTAGTGAATGTTTGAGTACGTTCAGTTTTGCTCAGCCGTTTGAAAAGCAAATAATGTAAGAGGTTTATCAGCACAGTATTTCATAAAGTCTTCTAAGGGGACGTTCCACTATATTCCGAAAGGGGCGTCATAATAGTGCGACCAGGGATGCATGATTGATGGTTGTGAATCACTTGCTTCATTAACGGAGACAATCTGCTGTTGGGTGCTCGGCGAAGGTTTTGTAATCAACATTGAGTAAAGTAATAGGTCAGAAGTTATCTAAGGTTTTCGGTGTTTGCTTTTTGGTATCAATACAATTCGGCCTTCCTTCATTTCGGCCGGCACGTTACTCCCTCGCATCACTTCATTGAGAACATCTGTAAATGCGTGTCCGATTATGGGCCATAAAATTCCCGTGGAAAACCATCAGGGCCAGGGGATTTATTCGATGGCGAGCCAGAAATCAGTTCAAGGACTTCGTCTGGAGCAAAATCGTGTACGACCGCCGAGTTGTCCGCAGGCGTGACTACGGTGGGCAGAGCACTCACGATATCGCCGCCGCCATCACCGTATGTATCGCATTGCGAGTACAGATCCGTGAAGTACCGGTAAACTGGAGTAAGAATATCACTCTGTCGGGTCAAACGGAGTCCATCATCTGTGTCCAGCTCCTCGATAAAAGCTCGCTTGCGATGTGCACGATGTTTTATGAGGTGATACAGCGATGCAAGTTCGTCCTCTTGAAGCGATTTTGCTTTAGATCTGATCTTCAGTCTTTCAAGCTGCGTTCGCTTTATGCCTATAAGCTTCGCCTTTATTTGTTTGATGGTCGTCAGCTGTGTGTTGGTTGGTGTCGTAGTCGCATACAACTCTCGCAGAACTGTTTGGTAAAAATCAATCGTGCGTTTGACATCTTGCGCCCGTTGCCAACTGTAGTTTCTTAAGGATAATCGCATTTTCCGTTTGACCACAGCATTCCACCAGGCTATGTTGCTCGGATATCCGCCCATGTCGTGGAGATGACATCTTGTAGCAAGGCATCGGCGAGAATAGAAACACTTAGGCTCCACGGAATCCTATGCCATTTAGTATGCTGTTTGGCCAGATTTATCGTGACACAGAGGGCGCAGTGGTCGGAGAAGCTAGCCGGAATGACATCGACGTCCAGAACATGTTGCCAAATGTTCTCAGAGATGTACAAACGCTCTAGACGGCTACATGCGGTGGTGATCAGGTACGTGTACTTTACCAGGGTAGGAAATTTTAGTTCCCACGCATCCTTCAGCTGCAGGTGACGCACCAGATCATGTAGTTCCCTACAGTAATTAAAGTTTGGCGATTGGTCTTTCCTGTGGATCACACAGTTGAAATCACCACTAATTATCAACTGGGTTGGGTTGCGGCGTAGCAAGTATATGATGTCTTGTTTAAAGAAGTTAGCTCTTCCTGATTTTAAGGTCGTTCCAGATGGAGCATAGATATTGACGAGGGTGACGTCAAAAATTTGGCAAGCTATGCCTCTACCGGACTCCAACATTTCGATATTGCTCACTGGGATTCCGTCTCGTGATAGAATGGCCGTACCTGTACCCCCGTCCGCCACGGTGTTTACGATTGTTGCAAATCCTGATACATGAAAACTTAAGGTAGACACTTCCTGTAACAGAACTATATCAACTTCGGACTCATAGATAAACTGCCGTAGCATTGCTAATTTTAAATCTGTCCTAACTCTATTAATGTTCAGGGACAAAAACTTATAAGCTTGACTCATGATCGTCCGAGACTTGTGGGTGATGGGAAGCGTAGGAAGCCCAGTCCATCTCACCGTCGGACTTCGAACCTACATCCGCAGGTTTTGTACCAGTTTTTGCGCTGACTTTACTTTTTGAGTTGCTTCCAGCCACGGAGTCCTTTGGTTTAACTTTATTTTGCCGTCGCAAAGTCGTCCGAAGTGTCATTGAAGACGGCGGAGTCGGCGAGTCATGGCTGTAAGCAGTATGTGGAAGTCCTTGCTTCGGAACGGGTGACGGCAAGTCCGAAGACGCGGCTTCCGTAGGCTCACTGTGTTTGTTTGGAGCCGCACTGGCTGTTTGTATACAGCTGTCCGGGTCCTCGTGTTGTTTGGAAGCAGTTTCAAGGTGGCGGCTGTTTATGTTATGCTCTACACCGCGTGCTTCATCCGCCGTGTTTACGAGTTGCAGTTGACTGACTGCCGCCTCTTGTGTGTTGGCCACCTGCGGCGAGTCGGCAAGCGGCATCGGAACGGATTGCTGTAAACACTCGGCTGCACTCGTATTGACAGTTTCTGCGTCGGGCGGTTGAATGGGAATTTGGCGGGTCGTAACTGAGTCATCCGACACATGCGTGTCCTGTGTGGAGGCCCATGGCTCCGCGTCATCGGTTTGATTTTTTACTGCCTGTTCGCCGGAACCACTACCGTCACTTATAGTACGTCGTCGTTTGTTGCCGACAGATAATGCAACACCGGTGGCTAAGGGGTGACTGGCCACAGGTTTCTGAGGGAAGGGTGGGAAGGTGCTGTTACGGAGATCGTTGTCGTCTGACACAGATGCACTCGGTTGGGAGTCAGTCACAGAAAGCGTCTGATTTTGAGTTAGGACATCAGCCAATGTTAATCTCTGTCGTTGTTGCAGATTGTTTCGAAGTACGACAACTCGCCCTGGGCAATCCTCTCGTAAATGGCCACTCGTGTTACAGATAAAACAAGTACCCACTTGCCCCTCGTAAATGACATGAGCCTTATAACCACAAACCATTATATGGGATGGGATATTGACTTTAACGGCCATGTCAACTGAGCGAACCCCACTATAACATTGGAGTTTGTGGCGGCTCGACCATTTTTCGTTTCTAATCTGTCGGATGTCACCGTATTTGGCGAGGACATCTCTAAGAAAACAATTCTCAACCTCAGGTGGCAAATTGAACACTCGCACTTGTTTATACTCAATGTCAGCGTTATTTATTGAAACTGTACTCACCGACTGATCACGATGTCGGAACTCTGCTTTCCCAGCAGTATTCACCAAAATTTTCTCCGGTTGTATCTGGTCTAAAAACTTCACAAAGAAACAGTATTCCGCCATGTCATAATATGCTGTGTGGACCTGATCGGATGTGATGCCAATAATATCTACTATCCAGTCATGGATTTCTAGAGAACTCGGTTGCACATTCCTGGAAGATTTCTCAAATGCAAAACACAGGGTATTCTTACGTGGTACACTGGGAGCCATAACTGCACTATATGAGCGGTCGGGACCGCTGTGAGTAAATTAAGAAGCTTGTGTACGACGGTAGTGAAGAAGCACTGAGAATATCACAGGTCACAATCCCAGAATTATTATAAACACGGCTTGCGGCGCTACGACTACGCGGAAGTACCGACACGTCCGATCGCTGTCGCGTCCCAAGCGGAACTCAACTCTGCGAGTATTCCGCGCATGCGTCAAAATCAAGTGGTTGGACGGATCACACTACATGGTGACAGCGCCCTCGCTGGTGGAACCGCGTAACTCAACTCCCCCCCCCCCCCCCCCCCCTCAACCAGTGTTGCCTCTCGGTGCGGATTTCAGCGTACTCTGTTATCTTCGGTTAGAATAAATCGCGGGGATGATAGGGTTCCACGCACTGTCCCAGTGGTACCCGCTTTCACAGTCCATCAGATTTTCCGCAAGACTTACTTCCACGGTTTCTTTAATAATAAAGTCCTAAAATTATGTTAGTGTGGTCGGAATCATTGTTTTATCGTACTCTATGGTGTAAGGAATACAGTGTTCGGCAACAGCGGACTTGCTTGTTCGTTAAACGCGAGTACAGCGTTGATGTTCGTTGCAGTATTCATTCACGGTGTGTGTGGTCTGACCTACTCAAGCTGTAACACACTGGCAAGGTATTTTGTAAATTCCGGCTTTCCAGAATAATAAATCATCCTTCACTGATCCCAGAAGGCTTGCATTGTCGTAGATGGTGGGCCGGAAACCACTTTCACCAGAAATTTACGGAGGATCCTTGCTTTCTCAAATGAAACTTTTTAAAGTGCCACTGCCAATAGTAGCACGCCTCACGGGCCTAAGTCACAAAGGAAACTGGCCACCTTCCCAGTATTTTCTTCTCTATTCTCCTTATTATGAAGTAAATGGATTATTCAACCAGTATTGTTTCCATGCTGGGTCACCATCTTACACCCGCAACCATACTAAGCGTGGTGAAATGCAAGGCATACTGCAAGACACGTCCTAGACCTTTACACAACACCTGTAGTCAGTGATGTTATCACAGCCTATTGGTCGCTGGTTCCCTACTCCACGATAGCGAACTCGAAATGTTGTGCTCAAGAGTGAGTTCTCCAGCTCCCCTAAGTAATTTTCTTATAATATTTTCAGAATAATCTCACAACACTCTCTGTCTCGGCAGTGTTAATCGCATGACTCTTCCACTTTGTAGGTCGTCCTGTTGCATCAGAGTTATCAGCAAATTTATTTATGTTACACTCGACGTTTTCTCTGGAAGGCTCCGCGACTAGCGGGTCCTTGGCCAGACATTCCACTGACCTGTTACAAAGCGTGATGTATGCCTCTGTGTCACTTGTATGACTCTAGCTGGCGTTTGTTCCGTCTTGCTATGGAGCAAGGAGGGCAGAGGTTTAAACTCAGTGCTGCCTGATAGCCTACTCCTCTAGAATGGCACTAACGACGTTTTTGTGCTTAACATCTCCATCCGTTGGCTGGATCGCCATCAATAGTTTCACTTACCTTAAGTCCAAGAGATTCTGCCGAGAAAATAATACAACCTCGACCGTCCGACAGTGTATCAGTGTACATAATTTCTCAATTCCTCGCATACTCTTCCCATAATTGTTCTCTTCTTTCCCCAAGAGACTAGCAGCTGGGAGTTCTATTTAAAAAAAAAAACCTCTAAAACTAGTAGAAGCTCCTTCTGACGCTCTATATGTGAGAAACTTCTAGAAGCCAGGCATAATTTCTGGTCCCTTGAACTTGGAATTGCCATGATTCGATTGTGTTCGGTATCAGCTTCTACCGATGGTTTCCAGTTATTTTGCTACATACACTCGGTTTCCTTCTTCAGCGCACACAAACATGGCGACAATTGATTCCAGAATGAGATTTTCACTCTACAGCGGAGTGTACGCTGATATGAAACTTCCTGACAGATGAAAACTGTGTGCCGGACCGAGAGCTGAACTCGGGACCTATGCCTTTCGCGTGCAAGTGCTCTTCCATCTGAGCTACCCAAGCACCACTCACGCCCCGTTCTCACAGCTTTACTTCTGCCAATACCCCGTCTCCTACCTTGCCCGCGAAAGACAAAGGTCCCGAGTTCGAGTCTCGGTCGGGCACACGGTTTTAATCTGTCAGGAAGTTTAATGGTGACAAATATTGAAGTTACAAAGAAGTTTTGCTGTTAAAGACTTATAGCTAAAGCTATCTGAAGAATTGTTTATTCCTTTATGACAGATTAATGAATAGAGTATTTCCGGTGAGTTGTAATGTAGTAAAATAATTATTAGTAGCAATAGCAATTATGTAATGTAATGGATACCTGGTCGGCACCGTATGGACTTCCTCTTTTAGTGCGTTTAGTTTACATCCGTTATGCATTTTTCTGGCTATTTAGTATCAGTACTCACCATATGAGGGAACTCCACTGGTTCTGCTTCTTCGCCATTGACTATGCGTCCCTGAAGTACCGACACCTTCCGCTGCTCTGCGCCACCTGCAACACATCGTACATTTACTATGTATGTTTCGTACAATGATATCACACCCGCTTGTGTACATTACTAAGACTGATAATTATTCTGCGTTATTTAAGTGCACATTTGTGCATAGATTACTATGTCCTGGTAGTGAGACTGCCGTTTAAAAGTTCTTCCCCTGATGCTGCGTTCAGTGCTCCACATAGTGACATATCTGGACATATTCACGATCATTAGAACCCAATTTTTTTCAAATCCTTCATCTGTATCCATAGGCCACTCGCTTTATACTAGAGTGACAAAATTTGTGGGATAACTCCTACTATTGCGTCGGACGTCCTTTTGCTCCGTCGACTGCAGCAACTCAACGTGGCATGGATTCAACAAGTCGTTGGAAGCTCCTGCAGAAATATTGAGCCATGCTGCCTCTACAGCCCTTCATAATAGCCTGTGCAGGATTTTGTACACGAAATGACCACTCGATTATGTCCCAAAAATGTTCGATGGGATCCATGTCGGGTCATCCGGGTGGTCAGACCATTCCTTGGAATTGGCCAGAACGTTCTTAAAATCAATCGCGAACATCTGTAGTCCTTTGACAAGGGGCATTATCAACGATAAAAATTACATGGTGGTTTGGGAACATGAACTACACGGATGGCTACAGATGGTCTCCAAGCAGCCTAACATAATCATTTCCAGTCAACGAACGGCTGAATTGGACCAGAGAACCCAGTCTATTCCAAGGAAAGACAACCCACACCATTATGGAGCCACCACCAGCTTGCGCAGTGTGTTGTTGACAACTTGGGTCCATGGCTTCGTGGGGTCTGCGCCATACTCGAACCCTAAAATCAGCTGTTACCAACTGAAATCTGCACTCATCTGACCAGACCACGGTTTTCCAGTCGTCTAGGGTCCAATCTAAATGGTCACTAGCGCAGGAGAGACACTGCAGGCGATGCTGCGGTGTTAGAAAAGGCGTCGTCTGTAGCCATATCCCATCAACACCAAATTTCGTCGCACTGTCTTAACGAATATGTTCATCGCACGTCCAACTTTCATTTCTAAGGTTGTTTCACGGAGTGTTGCTTGACTGTTAGCACTGGCAACTTTATGCAAACGCTGATGCACTCGGTCGTTACTGAGCGAGGTGCTGAAGTGGTTAGCACACTTGACTCGCATTCGGGAGCGCGACGGTTGAAACCCGTGTCTGGCCATTCTGATGATTTAGGTTTTCCGTGATTTCGCTAAATCGCTTCAGGCAAATGCGCGGGGTGGTTCCTCTGAGAAGGGCACGGCTGACTTCCTTCGTCGTCTATCCCTAATCCGATGGGACCGATGACCTCGCTGTTTGGTCTGCTCCTCAAATTAACCAGTGAATCATCTTGGTAGTCCTTGGTTGTAGGTAATGCATAAATTTTTGACACTCGCATCTTGTAATATTGAATTCCCCAACGATTTTCGAAATGGAGCGTCCCATATGTCCAGCTGCAACTACTATTCCGTGTTCAGTCTGATAATTCCCGTCGTGCGGTCATAATTACGTCGAAAGCCTTTTTACATGAATCACCTGAGTACCAATGATTGATCCGTCAATGCACCGCGCTTTTACACCTTGTGTAGTCGATACGACTACCATCTGCATATGTGTATATTGCTATACCATGACTTATGTAACGTCAGTGGATGTACACTCATGCTCATAAATTAAGTATTATGCTGACACATGGTGAAACAATGCTCTGGTGGGCGGTTTGTGGGTTTAAATGACCTCGTGGTATTACCATGCGGTGCATTTGACCTGCGGTCGTCGCACGGTGGCGCTGGCAGCAGTCCACATACGCAGAGGTGTGTTGGCGCATGTCAGAGTACGGTGGAGTGAGTAAGTGTGCAGACGTTTTCAGACGTGCTAATCGTGACTGTGTGTTGAAAATGGCTCAAAGAACTCATATTGATGGCGATATGAGGGGTAGAATACTAGGGCTACTGAAAGCTGGTCAAACACAGCAGGTCGTAGCACGGGCCCTCCATGTGCCACAAAGTGTGATTCCAAGATTATGGCGACGATTCCAGCAGACAGAAAACGTGTCTAGGCGCTACAATACGGGACGTCCACAGTGTACAACACCACAAGAAGCCGATATCTCACCATCAGTGCCCGCAGACGGCCACGGAGTACTGCAGGTAGCCTTGCTCGGGACATTACCGCAGTCACTGGAACAGTTGTCTCCAGACACACAGTCTACAGACGACTGAACAGACATGGTTTAGACCTGCAAGGTGCATTCCACTGACCCCTGGTCACAGGAGAGCCCGTAATGCCTGGTGTCAAGAACACAGTACATGGTCATTGGATCAGTGGTCCCAGGTTATGTTCACGGACGAGTCCAGGTTTAGTCTGAACAGTGATTCTCGCCGGGGTTTCATCTGGCGTGTAACAGGAACCAGATAACAACTCCTTAATGTCCTTGAAAGGGACCTGTATGGAGGTCTTGGTTTGATGGTGTGGGGTGGGATTATGATTGGTGCACGTACACCCCTGTATGTCTTTGATAGAGGAACTGTAACAGGTCAGGTGTATCGGGACATCATTTTGCACCAGTATGTCCGCCTTTTCAGGGGAGCAATGGGTCCCACCTTCCTCCTGATGGATGATAACGCACGGCCCCACCGAGCTGCCATCGCGGAGGAGTACCTTGAAACAGATGATATCGGACGAATGGAGTGGCCTGCCTGTTCTCAAGACCTAAATCCCATCGAGCAGGTCTGGAATGCTCTCGGTCGATGTATCGCTGCACGTCTTCAACCCCTTAGGACACTTCAGGAGCTCCGACAGGCACTGGTGCAAGAATGGGAGGCTATACCCCAGCACCTGCTCGACCACCTGATCCAGAGTATGCCAACCCGTTGTACGTGTGCATGATGATCACATCCCAAATTGATGCCGGGGTACATGCGCAGGAATCAGCGGCGTTTTGTAGTCCATGTGTTTCGGGATGGTTTTCTCAACTTGTCACCAATACCGTGGACTTACAGATCTGTGTCGTGTGTGTTCCCTATGTGCCTGCGCACGGGGTCCCGGGTTCGATTCCCGGTGGGGTCAGGGATTTTCTCTACCTCGTGATGACTGGGTGTTGTGTCTCTTTCATCATCATTGACTCGCAAGTCGCCGAAGTGGCGTCAAGTAAAAAGGACTTGCAATACGGCGGCTGAACTTCCCCGCATGGGGCCTCTGGGCCAACAATGCCTTACGATCATTTCATTTCATTACACTCTGCAGTTATCCTTAATTTATGAGCATGAGTGTAGATACTGAAGGTCAAACCAGTTCGACTATAATGGTTTATTGTACTATATAGTCACCGAAATCAGTAACTTCACATGTCTGAAGGCCTATCCGCATGAGCAGGCGCTCAGGCGAGCGGCTGGACAGGGAGTATCCTGTGCTAAACACGACCTATAACCTCCTGATGTCCTTAGCTTTCATGGTACTTTATTCTCCGAAACTTCGCTAAGATAATGGCGGAAAATATACATAAAAGTGCGAACGTATTATTAAAATATGTTTATATGCGTGGGTGGGGAGGGTATGGCTATCGCCATGACAACCTTCAACCCTCCCCCTCCCTCTTCGATCTCTTCTTCATTCTTCACTCCCCATTCGTCAACTAAAAAAACTTTAATAAACTCCTGGAAATGGAAAAAAGAACACATTGACACCGGTGTGTCAGACCCACCATACTTGCTCCGGACACTGCGAGAGGGCTGTACAAGCAATGATCACACGCACGGCACAGCGGACACACCAGGAACCGCGGTGTTGGCCGTCGAATGGCGCTAGCTGCGCAGCATTTGTGCACCGCCGCCGTCAGTGTCAGCCAGTTTGCCGTGGCATACGGAGCTCCATCGCAGTCTTTAACACTGGTAGCATGCCGCGACAGCGTGGACGTGAACCGTATGTGCAGTTGACGGACTTTGAGCGAGGGCGTATAGTGGGCATGCGGGAGGCCGGGTGGACGTACCGCCGAATTGCTCAACACGGGGGGCGTGAGGTCTCCACAGTACATCGATGTTGTCGCCAGTGGTCGGCGGAAGGTGCACGTGCCCGTCGACCTGGGACCGGACCGCAGCGACGCACGGATGCACGCCAAGACCGTAGGATCCTACGCAGTGCCGTAGGGGACCGCACCGCCACTTCCGAGCAAATTAGGGACACTGTTGCTCCTGGGGTATCGGCGAGGACCATTCGCAACCGTCCCGCACACCATTAGGCCGTCTTCCGCTCACGCCCCAACATCGTGCAGCCCGCCTCCAGTGGTGTCGCGACAGGCGTGAATGGAGGGACGAATGGAGACGTGTCGTCTTCAGCGATGACAGTCGCTTCTGCCTTGGTGCCAATGATGGTCGTATGCGTGTTTGGCGCCGTGCAGGTGAGCGCCACAATCAGGACTGCATACGACCGAGGCACACAGGGCCAACACCCGGCATCATGGTGTGGGGAGCGATCTCCTACACTGGCCGTACACCACTGGTGATCGTCGAGGGGACACTGAATAGTGCACGGTACATCCAAACCGTCATCGAACCCATCGTTCTACCATTCCTAGACCGGCAAGGGAACTTGCTGTTCCAACAGGACAATGCACGTCCGCATGTATCCCGTGCCACCCAACGTGCTCTAGAAGGTGTAAGTCAACTACCCTGGCCAGCAAGATCTCCGGATCTGTCCCCCATTGAGCATGTTTGGGACTGGATGAAGCGTCGTCTCACGCGGTCTGCACGTCCAGCACGAACGCTGGTCCAACTGAGGCGCCAGGTGGAAATGGCATGGCAAGCCGTTCCACAGGACTACATCCAGCATCTCTACGATCGTCTCCATGGGAGAATAGCAGCCTGCATTGCTGCGAAAGGTGGATATACACTGTACTAGTGCCGACATTGTGCATGGTCTGTTGCCTGTGTCTATGTGCCTGTGGTTCTGTCAGTGTGATCATGTGATGTATCTGACCCCAGGAATGTGTCAATAAAGTTTCCCCTTCCTGGGACAATGAATTCACGGTGTTCTTATTTCAATTTCCAGGAGTGTATATGGCAGAACAAAGAAACGATTCTTTTCCATTCCCATTAAGAGTTCGTCGCAGCGTGCAGTCACACAGTTTATAAACAGACGCAGATCTCACCTGGGGCGCACCTCACGGACGATGTCAGGAGCAACAGAAGCAACGCTGTCTGCAGCATGGTGTCCTTAATGCGCGTACAACAGACATACACACACAGCGTCTTTTATAACGACAACCATCGTAGCTGGATAGCAACAAATGGCAATAATTCTCCATTAACGCTGTTATCACTGTTAATTGATTGTTACAAGGGTCTGACAAAGTTCTCGTGTAATCAAGCTAATGTGTAATTATTAGCTCGAGTAATTAAGCTTTCGAGAGGTCGTTATGACGTACGATATCAACGTCCATCCGCTGAAAACAGCGTTCATAATTTTGTTCTGTTATCAGATTGATTAGCCACTCCCACAGACAGCCAGTGATTCCCCTTTCCATGTTTAACTGAGACACATCGAATCACTGCCGTAATGCTTCTCTGTGCCTACGCTGTTACTGACAGATAACACCGTCCACCACCAACAACGGAAGATAATTATTTGAGAACGCCATCCACTGGTGCTGGAGAAATTTCAGATTGTCAATCATGCGCTGGCCGCTGTGGCCGAGCGGTTCTAGGCGCTTCAGTCTGGAACCGCGCTGCTGCTACGGTCGCAGGTTCGAATCCTGCCTCGGGCATGGATGTGTGTGCTGTCCTTAGGTTAGTTAGGCTTAAGTAGTTCTAAGTCTAGGGGACTTATGACCTCAGATATTTAGTCCCATAGTGCTTAGAGCCCAATGAACCATTTTTTTGTCAATCATGCAGTCACCAGTTGATGAATGCGAAAAGATCCTCCCGGGCAATATAACAAGAAGTGACTGCGAAAGTCTGATCATTTATTAAAGACGATGCACCGCCCGTTCGAGCTCAAAACTAAAAGCAGATAATTCAAACACTAACTTTTTGGGGAATCAGGTGGTGATGCATCTCGAAATGCGCATCTCATTGTAAAACTGTTGAACTGTGACTCATAGAGATGCTAGTCAGGTTAAAGGGCGTCTTGTTACTTTATCTATTTTGCAAAGCCCTGCTTGTTACAGAATGATTGCAAATGCAGGTCACCGCTGGACAAGTTCTGTTTCAACTGTTTAGTAGTTTCTTTCAGTACATTTCAGTCACAGAAGAGCTTCTAATTGTAATTTATTGTAATTTAATAACACATTTACAGCCAAAGCGGCACATAGCCGAACCTTTACCAAATGCATCTCTTTCACGCTGAAGGCCTTCGAACAAGAAATTTTAAAAATCAACAAGACAAAAATCCAATTAAAATAGCAAATAACATTATTAAAAAAAACATATATCACAGCTAGGTGGAAAGCCTCAAGGCAAAGCAGATAGAACAAACATATGCAAGGTGCAATACAAATGGCTGAAGACCACAATTAAGTTTCAAAATTTTAAAATAAATTACTATAATCTTTTAAAGGCAGAATGCCGCAATGTTTAAGCTTGAAAGATAATTTTAAGAAGAAGTTGCAAGGCTGAAAGCCCACAATTAATTTTTCAAGGTTTTTTTTTAAATATAACCATAAGCCCTAAATTTTAAATAGCTAAAAACGGATAATTGAACACCAGTGGGGAAAGACAATAAATACAACGGCACTCAGAAGCCTCCAGGGAGGTCGGTCTGCCCTCGTTCACTTAGGTGAGACAGGTGGTGAGCCCAACTACACTTGATCCAAAGAAACCCAACCAGGGAACAGCCAAGGACGTACCGACACAACGACATGCTTCCCATCAATCAGTAGATGAGAACCCAAACAAAAAAGGTTACGAATGTAATAATCCACAATGATGTATGCATTAGCTGTCTAAATTACACACCATGTTAGACAACGATAACAGATGAGGAAAGAACGCTACCTGAAATTACGTTAGTGGCCAGGGCAGGCAACTAGAACACTAACGGCCACAAGGCAGAAAATTCCGCTGGTGAACTCGAATTGTAGTCAACCAGTATACACTACAGGCCATTAAAATTGCTACAACAAGAAGAAATGCAGATGATAAACGGTTATTGATTGGACTGATATATTATACTAGAACTGACATGTAATGTACCCAGAACAACCACCTCTGGCCGTAATAACGGCCTTGATACGCCTGGGCATTGAGTCAAACAGAGCTTGGATGGCGTGTACAGGTACAGCTGCCCAGGCAGCTTCAACACGATACCGCAGTTCATCAAGAGTAGTGACTGGCGTATTGTGACGAGCCAGTTGCTCGGCCACCATTGACCAGATGTTTTCAATTGGTGAGAGATCTGGAGAATGTGCTGGCCAGGGCACCAGTCGAATATTTTCTGTATCCAGAAAGGCCCGTACAGGACCTGCAACATGTGGTCGTGCATTATCCTGCTGAAATGTATATAAAGCTTCAAAACACAGAATTGTATGAGAAAATTGTTTGTGTAACTGACTAGACTGGTCCAATGAAGACCATAAAATATAAATAAATAGTAACAGAAAAAACATCTTTCTTTATTGTATGTAACTTTCATGTTATTTCCAGTACTTTTTAACTGGTGATTGACAGCGTGTGTTTCTGTACGGAAAGTTCCATGTATTCTTCTAGTAGTTCAAGGAAGATATTGTAAAATTCGACCGTGAGTGCGAATCGTTATAGGTTAGTGACTTGTGAGATATGTTGGAAGTTGCGTAGCAAGTGGTTTCACTGGGGTGAACGTAGCGAGGAAGCTAGTGGGGTATCTAGTGAGGCTCTCTCCTTCGGCTGCAGGACTTGTAGCAGGAACAGACTGATGGTGGAAAGGAGGTAAGAATATGTCACACTTAGTGGATCACAGACTAGAGGTGGAGAAGCTACGGAGAGAGAGTCTGAAGAAATACGAAATGGCCAGTTGACAACAAGGCCAATGGGAAGCAAATACGTCCTGTTAGTTTCATTTTGAATGCTGAGAATAGGTCTAGCCAGCTGGCAGTCATGTGGAGAAAGACTTCCAGTTGTCGTAGGAGCACGAAAGATGCAACAGGCAGCCAGTTTTGTTAGGAGCCTAAGACAGACAGCAGCGTTTGAAACAAGTGAATTCTGCTGCTAGGGCTGCTAGGCAGCAGTCATGGGCACGGTGTAGCACCACTGTTGCAGGAGACATGGGTGAGGAGTACCAAGTCGTTAGTATTTTTAAAAGAAATGCTGTGCTCTCTAAGGTGACGGAGGACTTGGGGGTTTTGTGTAAGGGTTTTAAAGAGGGTTAGGTAGTGATAGTAGGAGAAGCTGGGAGTAGTCTTAAAGTTCGTTCAATAAATGCTAAATGCAGATGAGAAGATGCAGGAAGCTTATTTCATCAAAAGATTAGGGGAATTAGAGATAGTGTAGAGAATTTCTATGCTGATATTATTAGTATCTCGGACTATCATTTCTTTAGAGAAGGATCTTAAGGTCTCCTATGGAGGGGTATCTTATCTGATTTCTCTGTAAGGAGTTCGTTACAGAAGGGAGTAATGACCATTTATGTCAAATATAATCATTCATTCAAACGAGTTGGTGCATCAAAGCATTGTAAAGTCAGTATCTGAAATTAATGCAGGAGAGTTTGCATTTTAAAAGAAAAACGTTTCATTACAGGCTACAGATAACAGGATTTTCCTCGCCAGACTTGACACTATATAAGGCTAGAAAGACATGAAGTCGGAAGGTTCTTCAGAGAAAAGAGTATCAATGGATTTACTTGAATCTTACAAACTTGTATAGACAGTACAGTTACCCACTAGAGTTCAGCGAAACAACAGTACGCTCGTAGACATCTCCAGTAATAGTTCTCTGGTTGTGGGTCACGTTGGGAATAAAATAGGTTCTGGTCCCTCATATCATCACACACAGATAATAATATTTAATGGCATCATAGCAAATTCGTACACCAAAGTAGTGAAAAAACAATTAAAGATATGAGTCCACTTCCACTGTAAGTATTTAAAGCCAATCTCGTAGGTCACCCGTGACAATATGTCTCCATTGCATACAACTTGAACGACAAATATAACATATTTCTTCAAATTTTTATTATTTTGTTTGATAGCTCTTTACTAATGAAAATTAAAGGCATATATACAGAACGTAATATGTCAGAAGCGTAAGTACAACTGTGTTCGCCCTGGATAGATTGGAACAGAAAAAATTCCCACCACTATCTGGATTAGAACCCGAGACATCCAGTACCAGACCACCACGGTCGCCAGTAATGATAACTGAAATCAAAAGTTCATTGGTACATGTAAACACAAAGAACTCTTGAAATCTGGTGTTTCGAGACAACCATACCAGATGTGGTTGCAGGAAACTAGAAAAAAGATGAAGTTGAATCGGCTATTACATTTGAAGGGAGATATTATGCCACCAGTCTGTGTTTAAAAATTTTAAAATTCCTTTACTTCACGTCTATGGTCACAAATTTTTTGTCATCAGGCTACCGGTTTCGGTCTATAATGATAATCTTCAGATCTGTTTTATAAAAACGTGTCCTAATATACTGGAGCCGGGACATGTTTTTATAAAACAGATCTGAAGATGGTCATTATAGACCGAAACCGTAGCCTGATGACAAAAAATTTGTGACCATAGACGTGAAGTAGAGGAATTTTAAAATTTTTAAACACAGACTGGTGGCATAATATCTCCCTTCAAATGTAATAGCAGATTCAACTTCATCTTTTTTCTTGTTTACTGCAACCACATCTGGTATGGTTGTCTCGAAACACCAGATTTCAGTTCTTTGTGTTTACATGTACCAATGAACTGTAGTTTGAGGACAAAAACATTGTGACCATAGGCGTGAAGTAAAGCAAATTTATTCTGTATTCGGGTCACTGTTCAATTCGCGACCATGTCACAGCTTGTGAATTTAAATAGTGTATTTGCACTACTAATTTCGCGCACTGCCTATTCTCGAGTGCATCTAAAAACATTACAACGCACCATACTAAAGGAACAACAACGTTAAAGTCAATTAGATGCAGCTAGCGTTGCACAGACGTAAACTTACTTTTAGTAACAGATCGCGATACAACTTTGTTGTTGCGTTATAAATTGTATGCCATGCGTATTTGTGCACAGCCTGGTTGTTAGCGGCCATCTTCTAAAATATAAGTTGCATGACGTGAAAGTGCTTTCAACAACAGCTGCATTTCTTTTTTTAGGTCATCAGTCTTATAACTGGTTTGATGCGGCTCATCATGAATTTCTCTCCTGTGCCAACCTCTTCATATCAGAGTAGTCCTTGCAGCCTACGTTCTCAATTATTTGCTGGATGTATTTCAATATCTGTCTTCCTCTACAGTTTTTGCCCTCTACAGCTCGTTCTAGTATCATGGAAGTCAGTCCCTGATGTCTTAACAGATGTCCTACCATTCTGTCCCTTCTCCTTGCCAGTTTTTTCCACATATTCCTTTCCTCTCCGATTCTGCGCTCAAGCTCCTCATTCCTTACCTTATCAGTCCACCTAATTTTCAATATTCGTCTGCAGCATGTAATCCTCCCCCCTCCCCCCCTCCTTCCTGCTTGCAGCTATTGTCCACAATAAATAAAGTCTTTTATGAAAAATTTGAGAGGAGCGAAGATTACAGTAAACTTTCTAGTTTACTTAGCTTGTCATACTGAGCTGACTCCAGTTCTTCCTGTCTAGATGTCTGATTCTTGAGCCTCAAAATGTCACATTTTAGATCCCCACGGTTAGATTGATCTAAATAAATTTGAAGATTGTTGTTGCAGATTTTTGTTTTTACGTAAATCTTCTTTCTCACATTTTAGTATATCACACAGTCTTTTGATTTTTCACATTGTTCGCACAAAATACAAAAATACATCCGATCACATCAGAGGCATGCTTACGACTCTCTCACTCTGCGGAAATAACCATATTACAATGCGTTTACAATTTTTATTAACAAATGACTTTCCACTAGTTCCATTACATTATTAATTTCAATTATTATTTCATAAATGAATCCAGAAATAAACATAGTAACCAGGACAGTATTGCGCAATTAATAATAGAAATTTTAAGTTTGCCTGTAGTTCGTAATTTCAAATGATTCTAAAAAATTATTTTAACTGTACATTCAAAACTAGTATTTATCGATTATAACATCGAGACTAAAATATTTTATAAAGTAATTGATTTTCATAAATTTTAGCTTTAAATGTAACATACTGTGTATAAAATTATATGAAAGTTTTCGGAAAAGCAATTGAGATAATACTCATCTGTCCAAAATTCGAAAAATAATACTGGTATCAACAACTGCTGTTGAAGAAAAGTAATGCTAGAGGAGGATAACTCGTTACAAGCACCACATCTCAAACGCTTCCATTCTCCTTTGTTCCAGTTTTCCCACAGTTCATGTTTCACTACCATGCAATGCTATGCTCCAAAAGTACATTCTCAAAAATTTGTTCCGCAAATTAAGACCTATGTTTGATACTAGCAGATTTCTCTTGGCCAGGAATGCCCTTTTTGCCAGTGCTAGTCTGCCTTTGATGTCCTCCTTTCTCCGTCTATCTGTGGTTATTTTGCTGCCAAGGTAATAGACTTTCTGAAATTCGTCTGCTTCGTGACCAACAATGCCGAATGTTAAGTTTCTCGCTGTTCTCATTACTGCTACTTCTCATTACTTTCATCTTTCTTCGATTTACTTTCAATCCACATTCTGTACTCATTAGATTGTTCATTCCATTCAGCAGATCAAGTAATTGTTCTTCACTTTCACTCAAGATGGCAATGTCATCAGCGAATCGTATCATTGATATCCTTTCATCTTGAATTTTAATTCCACTCCTGAACCTTTCTTTTGCTTCCATCATTGCTTCTTCGATGTAGAGTTTGAACAATAGGGGAGAAAGATTACATCTCTGCCTTACAATCTTTTTAATTCGAGCTCTTCATTCTTGCTTTCATTATTGCCTCTTGGCTCTCGAACATATCGCATATTACCCGTCTCTCCATATATCCTATTTTTCTCAGAATTTTGAACATTGTCGAACCCTTTTCCAGGTCGACGGATTCTATTAACGTGTCTTGCTTTTTTCTTTAGTCTTACTTCCATTATCAGCCTCAACGTCAGAATTGTCCCTCTGGTGCCTTTACCTTTCCTAAAGCCAAACTGATCGATATCTAATACATCCTCAATTTTCTTTTCCATTCTTGTGTATATTATTCATGTCAGCAACTTGGATGCATGAACTGTTAAGCTGACTGTGCGACAACGCTCGCACTTTTCCGCTCTTCCAGTCTTCAGAATAGTATGGATGATATTTTCTGAAAGTCAGATGGTATCCCGTCAGACTCATACTTTGTACGCACCAACGTGAATAGTCGTTTTGTTGCCACTTTTCCCAACAATTTTAGAAATTCTAATGGAATGTTATCTGCCTTATTTGATCTTATGTCCTCCAAAACTCTTTTAAATTCTGATTCTATTACTGGGTCCCTTATCTCTTCTAAATCGACTTTTGTTTCCTCTTCTATCTCATCAGACAAATCTTGCCCTCATAGAGACCTTCAATGTACTCTTTCCACTTACGCGCTCTCTGCTCTGCGTTCAACAGTGGAATTCTCGTTGCACTCTTAGTGTTACCACTCTTGTTTTTAATTTCACCGAAAGTTGTTTTGACTTTCCTATAATCTGAGTAAGCCTTTCCGACATTTATTTCTTTTTCGATTTCTTCCTACCAACTACATAGTGCGTGACAGTGTGGTAAAATTTTAATTGTCCGTCAGCGAATGAAAAAACAGGGATCTTACTGTACTACCGTTACTATTCCAGAATATATCTCTGTCATACTGACAATTTTGTTGGAGACATAGGTAGTTCTGGGGACATGTGACATTTTAACAACGTAATAATGTTACTGTTCTATAAACCACTTTCATATGGTGCACCCTATTTTTTAGATGATGACTGTTGTGCCCAAATACCAATTCATCACATTCCCATGACTCCTCACTCACATGGAACACAGCCTGATAATCTACACCTCCTGTGAACTCGACTCCAACAATTCTATTGTGTCCCCTGTCGCCTGCAATCCTGCTGCGCTGCTTCGCCTCTGGCTACACTTCCCACCAACACTCCACTTGCACACCCTCTGCATTCTCCCCCATTCTCTCAGATCACGAACTCCGTCCAAAAATATATCCCTCTTACCAACTCTGAATCCACCACAAACTCTCCAGCCTCTCTCACCTTCCTCTCCCATCTCCCACAACTCCTCCAGTCCCCTCTCAGTCACTCCCCATTATCTCTCTCTTTAAAATTCACAGGTCTCACTGCCCCCCCCCCACATCCAGCTCTATCTCATTGTCATTGCCACTTCTCACTAGTCCTCAGTTCTCATCCTCAACACTCTCCTCTCTACCTTGGTATCTCCTTTTCCCTTCGTCTACTATCCCAGAGCAGGTTTTAGTGGAAGTTTTAATGGTCAGTGTGTCATCTGCATTGTTCGGTGTTCTTCCAGTGTTTTTAGAGTCCTTCATGTGTTTCTTAAACTGTGCTCTCTGGCCATATTTTTATCATTGCCGTTAAACTATTCAGCCAGCCTTATTACTTTATTGTGTTCTGGTCTTCAGTCCAGAGACTGGTTTGATGCAGCCCTCCGTGCCACTCTATCTTGCGCAAGCTTCTCCATCTCCCAGTACCTACTGCAACCTACATCCTTCTGAATCTGCTTCTTGTATTCATCTCTTGGTCTCCCTCAACGACTTTTGCCCTCCACGCTGCCCTCTAATACTAAATTGGTGAGCCCTTGATGATTCAGAATATGCCCTATCAACCGATTCCTTCTTCGATACATGTTGTTCCACAAATTCCTCTTCTCCTCAATTTTACTGTATTTCTTTCCTCCGTTTTTGTCAATCGTTCCGTAATGCCTCTGGTTTATTCAGTTTATCCATGTCCCATCTCCTTAAATTCCCGCCTTTTCGCAGTTTCTTCTGTTTTAACCTACAGTTCATAACCAATAAATTGTATCGGAGACTACATCTGCCCCTGGAAATGTTTTACAATTTAAAACCTTGTTCCTAAATCTCTGTCTTACCATTATACTCGTACAATCTGTCTGAAACCTTCCAGTGTCTCCAGGCCTGTTCCACGTATACAACCTTCTTTCATGATTTTTAAACCAAGTGGTAGCTATGATTAAGTTATGCTCTGTGCAAAATTCTACCAGGTGGCTTTCTCTTTTATTCCTTATCCCCATTCTACATTCGGCAACAACTTTTCCTTCTCTTCCTTTTCCTAGTTTCGAATCCCAGTCCCCCATGACTATTAAATTTTCGTCTCCTTTCACTATATGAATAATTTCTTTTATCTCATCATACATTTCTTCAATATTTTAGTCTTCTGGGAAGGTAGTTGGCTTAGAAACTTGTACTACTTATTACTTTAGTCTTCCATAATCCTCATATTTCGTCACTACGTTAAAATCATTGTCATTATGTCTTCATGTTTATATGTTAGCGCCAAAGTGTGCATAGTCCCGTGGCTGAAGAACAGGTTGAATGTACCGGTGCCAACTCACCTCCTACCCACAAGGGGATCAAATCATAATAAAGAAAAAATAATTGTTCCCAGTTATGCATGGCACGCCACTTTTTAACGAACGACAACGATTCACAGACATCTGTGACTATTCCTTGCTTTCTTTTATATAAAGAATAACAACAATTATTGCCCGTATGGCATTAGGTCGGGCTGGGCTGAGTATTGCTACTTTACTTTGCTGGGGTGGGGACCCCATCTTATCAAAGGCATCGTTTTCAAGCATAGGTTGCATATTCAGCTATAAATTCGCAGGAGGGCGAGTTAGATACCACATGCTTACAGCGGACCAGATACAGAATGTGTGTAACCATGCACATGAGCGAATGATCACTAAAGGGCTCTCGGGCAGTGTAATCGCTGTCCTTTGTGGCGTCAGCCTGGACGACCACCGCGATCAGTTCTAAGGAGGAAACTGTACCCAAAGGGACTCAGAGAAGTTGCATCTGTGTTTAGACTGTAACTGCACTGCCCTGAGCCTAGCTCTTCTGATTTCGCCTACCGGTCTATCTTACGTTAACACTGGTAGCTGTTGTGGTGGACCATGAGAATGTCCCCACCTTATATATATCTATATCAATATCTATCCCCAGTATATATATAAGCCGCAACACTGGAAAATAATTAATGTAGAGTAATGAAATTCCCGGAATATATATTTCTAGGTAACATATTTAAGTGGTTAACGTTGCAATATGACAGGTTAAATGTAAGCGTGAGATAAGCCATTGCAAATGTGAAATGCTCGTAAATTAATAACGATCGTGCAGTTTGTGGGATGGAGTTACAGGCTTATTGCACATGGTCAGTCAACATCGGGACAATTATGATTTGTGGGCGATGCTGACGTTCTCGTCTGATGAGGTACTTGATATGTACTCCATTGAGGAGAGATCTGGTGATCGAGCAGGCCAAGACACAAGTCGACACTCTATAGAGCATGTTGTATTATTACAGCGGTATGTGGACGATAGTTGTCCTATTGGAAAACGCCCCCTGGAGTGCTGTTCACGGATGACGCCACAAGACGTCGAATCACCAGACAGACGTACAAATTTGCATCGAGGCAGGAACAATTTCATCAGAAAACACTAGACACTACTCCTGCCCTTCAATGATCTCTCGCTTGGCACCACAGAAGTCGCAAATGGCGGCGGTTCGGGGCCAGTGGAACACGTACTTCGGGGAGTCTGGTTCGTAGCTGAACTTGAAGTTAACGATTTGCAACAGTTTGTTGTGTCCCTGTGGTGCGAAATGCTGCTCATATTGCTGCAGCAGATGCTGTACAATGCGCCAGAACAATGCTCCGAACGCGATGGTCTTCCCTCTCGTTAGTGCCACGTGGCCGTCTGGAGGCCGGTCTTCTGGACGCCTTACATTCTCGTAACCACTGCTACCAGCAATGTACAGTGGCTATATTCCTGCCAAGTCTCTCTGCAGTATCGCAGAAGGAACATTCAGCTTCTCGTAGCCTTGTTACACGACATCTTTCAAACTCACTGAGGTGCTGATAATGGCGTATTTGTCGCCTTAAAGGCATTCTTGACTAACATCAACCCACCACGCCCTATCTCACACATCACCGTTACGGCACTTACTATAAGCAAACCTGATTTGCATCGTCGTAGTAGCACTACTACCCCCATTCTTGCGCAAGTGGCACTAAATTTGAAAAGATACCATATTTCAGATTTAGAAACACACCAACGTTTGTTTATGTCGCGCAACTGCTTCTTGGTGCTGCGATTTTTTTTCCGTCAATGCATAGACAGGGGTCTCTCCTAGGAGTCCTGGGACGCATTTTCTCTGATGTTTCTGGGGAGATATTTGTAATTTGTTTTTTTTAATATGTATCTGGAGTCAACCCAAACAAATAGTGCTGAGCATGTCATTCATACGACATCCACCGTTGTAGTAAGGAGTTGGTTTGTTTACGATTACAAGCAAAATCATTTTAAGAGGAGTTTTACGCGTTTTTAGCAAAATAGAAGCAGTGAACGGTCCAAAAACAAGAAGAGGCATAAAGATGAGCCTGATACAGGAACGGCGTCACAGGTAAATGGTGGTGATGCTGAATTGCCACGCGGGCGAGCAGCGTTCAATACTCATTCTTGCACATATATTCTTCTTTTTCACAACAATGTAAAATGTCCGTCCGGTCATTGGAATGTTTGTTCTCTTCCTGTAGTCATACAAAACACTGGTTATAGCATATGAGTAATGGGTGAGAATACGTTACCGTAACTTCTAAATGTTCAAATGATTCAAATGGCTCTGAGCACTATGGGACTCAACATCTGAGGTCATCAGACCCTTGAACTTAGAACTACTTAAACCTAACTAACCTAAGGACATCACGCACATCCATGCCCGAGGCAGGATTCGAACCTGCGACCATAGCGGTCGAGCGGTTCCAGACTGTAGCGCCTAGAACCGCTCAGCCACCTCGGCGGGCCTTCTAAATGTGATGAATAGTCAGAGCAGCCGAGATACCACATAGACGTCTCACAGAAAAGTAAACAACAGACGGATGTGAACTACCGGTATGTTGCAACAAAGTAATTCAAGGGTAAATACTTCTCAAACGGAACGCAACTTGAAAAACATTAAAAACATCTGTTTTGACTCATACAGAGAAACTGTGTGATTCTGAAACTGCTGCGTTCATTTGTTGCAGCTTATGTGACAAACTATTACGTTTTCATCATTTTCTTGGGCGTGTTCGCATTCACATTCATTGTTGTTGTTGTTGTGGTCTTCAGTCCTGAGACTGGTTTGATGCATCTCTCCATGCTACCCTATCATGTGCAAGCTTCTTCATCTCCCAGTACTTACTGCAACCTACATCCTTCTGAATCTGCTTAGTGTGTTCATCTCTTGGTCTCCCTCTACGATTTTTACCCTCCACGCTGCCCTCCAATGTTAAATTTGTGATCCCTTGATGCCTCAGAACATGTCCTACTAACCGGTCCCTTCCTTTTGTCAAGTTGTGCCACATACTCCTTTTCTCCCCCATTCTATTCAATACTTCATCATTAGCTATGTGGTCTACCCATCTAATCTTCAGCATTCTTCTGTAGCACCACATTTCGAAAGCTTCTATTCTCTTCTTGTCCAAACTATTTACCGTCCGTGTTTCACTTCCATACATGGCTACACTCCATACAAATACTTTCAGAAATGACTTCCTGACACTTAAATCTATACTCGATGTTAACAAATTTCTCTTCTTCAGAAACGCTTTCCTTGCCATTGCCAGTCTACATTTTATATCTTCTCTACTTCGACCATCATCAGTTATTTTGCTCCCCAAATAGTAAAACTCCTTTACTACTTTAAGTGCCTCATTTCCTAATCTAATTCCCTCAGCATCACACGACTTAATTCGACTACATTCCATTATCCTCGTTTTGCTTTTGTTGATGTTCATCTTATATCCTCCTTTCAAGACACTGTCCATTCCGTTCAACTGCTCTTCCAAGTCCTTTGCTATCTCTGATAGAATTACAATGTCATCGGTGAACCTTCAAGTTTTTATTTCTTCTCCATGGATTTTAATGCCTACTCCTAACTTTTCTTTAGTTTCCTTTACTGCTTGCTCAATATACAGATTGAATAACATCGGGGAGAGGCTACAACCATGTCTCACTCCCTTCCCAACCACTGCTTCCCTTTCGTGCCCCTCGACTCTGATAACTACCATCTGGTTTCTGTACAAATTGTAAATAGCCTTTCGCTCCCTGTATTTTACCCCTGCCACCTTCAGAATTTGAAAGAGAGTATTCCAGTCAGCATTGTCAAAAGCTTTTTCTATGTCTACAAATGCTAGAAATGTAGGTTTGCCTTTCCTTAATCTTTCTCCTAAGATAAGTCGTAAGGTCAGTATTGCCTCACGTGTTCCAATATTTCTACGGAATCCAAACTGATCTTCCCCGAGGTCGGCTTCTACTAGTTTTTCCATTCGTCTGTAAAGAATTCGCGTTAGTATTTTGCAGCTGTGACTTATTAAACTGATAGTTCGGTAATTTTCACATCTGTCAACACCTGCTTTCTTTGGGATTGGAATTATTATATTCTTCTTGAAGTCCGAGGGTATTTCGCCTGTCTCATACATCTTGCTCACCAGATGGTAGAGTTTTGTCAGGACTGGCTCTCCCAAGGCCATCAGTAGTTCTAATGGAATGTTGTCTACTCCCGGGGCCTTGTTTCGACTCAGGTCTATCAGTGCTCTGTCAAACTCTTCACGCAGTATCGTATCTCCCATTTCATCTTCATCTACATCCTCTTCCATTTCCATAATATTGTCCTCAAGTACATCGCCCTTGTATAGACTCTCTATATACTCCTTCCACCTTTCTGCTTTCCCTTCTTTGCTTAGAACTGGGTTTCCATCTGAGCTCTTGATATTCATGCAAGTGGTTCTCTTTTCTCCAAAGGTCTCTTTAATTTTCCTGTAGGCAGTATCTATCTTACCCCTAGTGACATAAGCCTCTACATCCTTACATTTGTCCTCTAGCCATGCCTGCTTAGCCATTTTGCAATTCCTGTCGATCTCATTTTTGAGACGTTTGTATTCCTTTTTGCCTGCTTCATTTACTGCATTTTTATATTTTATCCTTTAGTCAATTAAGTTCAACATTTCTTCTGTTACCCAAGGAGTTCTACTAGCCCTCGTCTTTTTACCTACTTGATCCTCTGCTGCCTTCACTACTTCATCCCTCAGCGCTACCCATTCTTCTTCTACTGTACTTCTTTCCTGTCAATTGTTCCCTTATGCTCTCCCCGAAACTCTCTACAACCTCTGGTTCTTTCAGTTTATCCAGGTTCCATTTCCTTAAATTCCCACCTTTTTGCAGTTTCTTCAGTTTCAATCTACAGTTCATAACCAATAGATTTTGGTCAGAGTCCACATCTGCCCCTGGAAATGTCTTACAATTTAAAACCTGGTTCCTAAATCTCTGTCTTACCATTATATAATCTATCTGATACCTTCTAGTATCTCCAGGATTCTTCCATGTATACAACCCTCTTTCATGATTCTTGAACCAAGTGTTAGCTATGATTAAGTTATGCTCTGTGCAAAACTCTACCAGGCGGCTTCCTCTTTCATTCCTTAGCCCCAATCCATATTCACCTACTATGTTTCCTTCTCTCCCTTTCCCTACTTTCGAATTCCAGTCACCCATGATTATTAAATTTTCGCCTCCCTTCACTACCTGAATAATTTCTTTTATCTCATCATACATTTCTTCAATTTCTTCATCATCTGCAGAGCTAGTTGGCATATAAACTTGTACTGCTGTAGTAGGCGTGGGCTTCGTGTCTAGCTTGGTCACAATAATGCGTTCACTATGCTGTTTGTAGTAGCCTATCCGCACTCCTATTTCTTTATTCATTATTAAACCTACTCCTGCATTACTCCTATTTGATTTTGTGTTTATAACCCTGTATTCACCTGACCAAAAGTCTTGTTCCTCCTGCCACCGAACTTCACTAATTCCCACTATATCTAACTTGAACCTATCCATTTCCCTTTTTAAATTTTCTAATCTGCCTGCCCGGTTAAGGGATCTGACATTCCACGCTCCGATCCGTAGAACGCCAGTTTTCTTTCTCCTGATATCGACGTCCTCTTGAGTAGTCCGCGCCCGGAGATCCGAGTGGGGGACTATTTTACCTCCAGAATATTTTACCCAAGAGGACGCCATCATCATTTATCCATACAGTAAAGCTGCATGCCCTCGGGAAAAATTACGGCCGTAGTTTCCCCTTGCTTTCAGCCGTTCGCAGTACCAGCACAGCAAGGCCGTTTTGGTTAATGTTGCAAGGCCAGGTCAGTCAATCATCCAGACTTTTGCCCCTGCAACTACTGAAAAGGCTTCTACCCCTCTTCAGGAACCACACGTTTGTCTGGCCTCTCAACAGATACCCCTCCGTTGTGGTTGCACCTACGGTACGGCCATCTGTATCTCTGAGGCACGCAAGCCTCCCCACCAAGGGCAAGGTCCATGGTTCATGGGGAAGGATTCACATCCATACGAACACCTATATCGGGCAAGGACGCGTAACTCACTCACTTACCAGTCGTACAAATTGTGTGCCTCGCTAAGAGATTCCTATCATCCCTACCTTACACCTCGCTGTTGCAAACGGACGTTACACCATTGCACAGACACAAACTGGAATAAAGGGAACAGCGAAGAAAGAAAAAAAATATGGCACGGGGCAGGTTCGAACGCGGCTTGCTCGCCCAATGCCGTAACCACTTAACCACGACGCCACTTCTGATCCCTGTTGCGCTATGTTACACTTCTCCGTTCCTGGATCGTTCATTGTTTCTATTTTGCTTCTTTTTTCACAGTTCAGTACACGTTCTTCCTGTTTTCATGCTTGATCTGTGTCCAGCTTTTGACGGGCAGTCCACTGGGCCCTCTTACCACCAAAGGTTAGAGGGCTGCGATAAGGAGTTTCCCTTTGTCAGTCGGTCCTGCAGTGTCTTAATGTCCCTGGTAATTCATATCGGTAAGACAGCTCTCGCAGTAGATTAGTTTGGGACCGCTCTATCGACTAAACAAAATTTCGCTTTAATAATCATTTTGTTTGTAATGGGAAACAAACCGACGCTGTCCGTCCAGACTGGGCGTCGTATAAAATACGACATGAGCAGTATTTACCTGGGCTGACTCAAGCTATTCATAGCGGAACGAAGTTGCAAATATCTGCTGAAACTCGAGTTATAATAATCTGACGACTTTACAAAATTGGCATTCTATATTTGCTAAATATACTTGCACATACGTACAATGTCTCCACTTATATTAAAAAGAAGTTACATAATTTTCACTGGCTGCACACACACTATTGGTTGCATACACACTTTTTTCTATTTCTTTTTTTTTCTTCAATATTCCCATTTCTTGATCACTTTATTAAATCAAAAATGTTACCTGTTTTACATAACTGTGTACTGAGACTGTCATAACAGTTTATTAGAGACTATTTTACAATGGCTACATAAACATCTAGAAGAAATACACACGCGCATGTATACATATACGTCAAGATTTGATTTACTATTTTATCTTACTACTTCTTATGGTTAATGTAAATGTTCTTGATTAAAGCTTTACATCAATTTATTTATTTATTTTACACCTTTGGTTACATTTAATCTTCTGTCTCATCTGGTGGCTAACGTAAGTCCTGCACTCTCACTTTCCCCTCAACGAAAACACATGGGTTTACTGGGCTCTGATGGAAAGGCCACACTTTCGGCTCACTCTTTATATGAGGCGTCTACACTGGATACATGTACTGCCGGTAGTTACTGCGTTGTTCAACATAGTTTTATGAACACATATTTTGCCACATTAATCATCTGGCATGTGTCTCCAATATAATATAAAACCCTCTCGACAACAACTGTACTATTTAGATAAAAACACATAAACACTAGGAGAGCAGAGAAGATTCCAGTGTAGGTAGCAAAGGCAGAGGGCGAAAGGCTCCTGGCAGGTTAACGCTCTGAACTCAGGTGGCAAAGTATTTTACGGCTGTGGCTTGTATTGGACATGCACACTAAAGTTCAAGGGTTTAACTGCGAAAATGCGAGACGCGAAAAATGCGAAGTTCTATATCACTGATCGACCGTCAAAGATTCGGCGTCTGCGTTACACGCCGAGAGATCTCTAGAAAACGTGGGGTTCTATAGGCTAAGATCTGTGTTTTCCACTTCTTTTGTGGTGGGGATCGTCTACCAATCCTGGGTGACAGAGTCCCGAATGTATCGCGCAAGAAGCCGAAATGTGCTCGTCTCACTTCATATGTGGTTGGCTAGTTTGGTACAAGTAATGGCAACTATTGTCGCTTATACGGTGTTTGCTAGGTTGAGCGTAGGTGCTTTACGTTGCTGGAGTGGGGTCCGACACAAATGTGTTACCATCCCCTCAATGTTTCCGTCGAGGTACCTCAGGTAGAGTGAGTCTAAAGTCAGGTACCTCTCCTCATTTCCCCCCTTGGTTTCTCCTACGTTAACACCAGCAGCTGTTGTCGTGGATCACGACACTAGCATAGCACTTTCAGCGAGGAATTGTCTCTTTCACTGTGATAGTCCATCATGCCATATTTTACTTTCGGTGTAGCAAACTTCCTTAGTCCATTTACTATTTGGTCCCCAATTCTGATGTTAAGTTTGGGGCAAATATATTTTCTGCTACTACTTCATGCTCTCATCTTTCTTTGTTTTATACCAACCCATATTTGTTCCTCAGTAGACTCCTCGTCCCATTCAACAGGACCTGTAATTCTTGTTCACTTTCACGTAAGACAAGTGGACATGTAGTTAGTAGAATGGATGGCAAATGGACGAAGGGAGTTATTTAGTGGATTCCTAGATATAAAAAAATGCCTTACTTCTTCAATAAGTGCCTCCAAGAGGGCTGGTTGAAGTCAACATACTATTGTCACTGATAGATTCTGCGTAATAACTATTTTTCCCAAATGATGAGCTACACCAGAATATTATCCGATAAAACATTAATGACGAGCCATAATGCAAAATATGTTAGGATGTTGATTTATTTGTTTCTAAAACTAGAAACCAGTGGTATAACATACAAGAAGAATTTCATTAAAATGAAGTTATTTGCAGTTCTTTTAAAACGCTTTACGTAGATTATACATGTATCACTTCAGCATGTTAACGTCAGTGTCTGTCTACAGATATCTTTTAACTCAGTATAAAAATCGCTCTATATCCACTTGCTATTAGGGCACCCAACACGTGACCATCGTGTCTTCACCGTTATTTTAAATGGCTCTGCAACTGCTGGTGCCTAGTTCACACGGACCCTGCGTCCAGGTCATCGTACACAGCAGCTCCTCATTCAAGAACACTGTAATGGGCACCACGATATCAACTGGCTGATACCAGAGTAAAATATCATCGTGATAAGATTCAAACATATGTTTTTGTCTTCAGAGTGCCCTATTAACGACCACAAGTGTTGCCTCATTTTTAATATACTTTTGGGCCAGTCTCTATTATCTTGAGTGCAGGCCAAAGTGTGATATGCAAGAAAGTGATGAGATTATTTTTAGCATTCACCTTAAGCAAAATTCTCTAAACGTTAGTAAAAATGTGACTTCTTGATATTTTTTTATAAGATAAACAACGATTTCTCACATTACGAGAAAATGTTATCTTGAAGAAGGGGAAATTCCCCTCACTGATTGCTATTTGCTTTAGGTATGCTATTTTGGGGAAATAATACAAAAACAATGAAATTTTCGCTGAGTTCATTCAGTCCAGGGCCTCTCCTTCATTTTCTGGAGTGCACAACTTCATTCAGCTCTGTTTCAGACAACCAGGTTCGGATAAGAAGCAGTCGCTCTGTATAATTTGATAGCTTTTTAAATTTTTCTTAGATGTGTATGTATGTATTGTTTGTCTGTGTGTGTGTGTGTGTGTGAGTGTGTGTGTGTGTGTGTGTGTGTGTGTGTGTGTTTGGTGCTTGCTGGGTCGTCTGCTTGTCGAAGGTGAATAATACATGGTGTCCGATTCAAACCTCCCTGATTTCAAAGACCCAGGGGGAAAAAACACACAGCAGATACGACAATGAAAAATGCACCACATTGTAGAGCATCTGAAAGAATTTATTTATTTATCATCAATACACCTCTACGTTTCAAACCATTTGTAGCATGAAGAATAAATTCAAGTGGCTCTGAGCAGTATGGAACTTAATATCTGAGGTCACCTGTCCTCTAGAACTTAGAACTACTTAAACCTAACTAACCAAAGGACATCACACAACACCCATGCCCGAGGCAGGATTCAAACCTGTGACCGTAGCGGTCGCGCAGTTCCAGGCTGAAGAGCGTAGAACCGCTCGGCCACACCGGCCGGCAGCACAAAGAATATCAAGTCTATATTCAATTTCTTGCCAAGTTATTTGTAACATTTGCTCTGTTATTGTTGCAGTCGCATTAGTGATACGATGTCGCAACGTAGAAATATCGTCTACTTTGGTCGCATAGACGCGATCCTTCATGAATCCCCACATGAAGAAATCAAGCGGCGAAATGTCGGGTGAACATGGTAGCCAGGCACTGGGTCCTCCGCTTCCGATCCAGCGGTTGGGAAATTTACTGTCCAGGAACTTGCGAAGAGTCGTTGACCAGTGCGATGGAGCCCCATCTAGTTGAAAAACGATGTGGGGTTGCAAGTCTTGTATCTGGGGGTACACAAACTGCTCCAACGTATCCAGATACACTGACCCATTCACTGTTTGTTCCGCAAAGAAGAACGGTCCAACAATCCTGACTTGCATTAGCCCGCACCACACGTTTAGTTTAGGCCTATCACGAACATGTTCAATGACAATGTGCGGGTTTTGCGAACCCCAAATGCGAACATTATGCCTATTACGCCTTCCTGATAATGAAAGGTTGCCTCATCTGAGAATAAACAACTTTCCTGGAAGCTGGCATCCATATCAATGTGCAACAGCATATCCGCAGCTAATTGTTGTTGGCGTGGTTTGTCGTTTGGAGTTAAATGTTGCAGAATTTGCACTTTGTAAGCACAAATACGAAGACGCTGGTGAACTACGCCATGCAGTGTTGATCGAGGTACATCAAGTTGCCTAGATGCTTGACGAATTGACTTACGTGGGCTTCTGAAAAACGTTTGTCTGATGTTCACCGCCGTCTCTTCTGAAACTCCATAACATGCACCGCCAGAATGTTTCAGAACACTTCCTGTTGCCAGAAACTTCCTAGACCATTCCTTAATTGTTTTCACATCAGGTGGATCACATTCATACACACGACGAAAATTTCTTTCCACAGTAATCGGCGATTTTGTTTCTGGAAACCACACTACTGCTTGCGTGCGTCGCTGTGGAGTCGCCATTTTCTCTTCATGCGACCATGCTGCACTCTGGTGACGATACTTGGCACTTCTGATGCGGGAATATAAATTCTTTGAGATACTCTACAGTGTGGTGCATTTTTCACTGTAGTATCTATTAAAGTTTTTCTCTCCTGGGTCCTTGAAATCAGGGAGGTTTGAGTGGGACACCCTGTATACTCGTATGTAGACATGAGAGGGTGGGGAAGAGTTTAGGGATCTGCCTTCCGTTTTAGCGAACGACTAAGGTAGTTCGGCTTTTAAAATTTTGGGTAGTGTCAATATTCTCGTGTAGTGGGTAGTGGGTAGTGTCAGTATTTTCGACAGAAGTACTTCATATTTTTCTCTCGGGGCGGAGTACGCTACGTTCATTTTGCGTCCTCTGCCATGAAGAGAAAGTTTTGTTATCATTTATTTATTTGTTATTTTTTGTCAGGAACACACAAAGCTGCGCCGTGTAAGTATGTGCGACAAAAGTCACTGAAGTCAGCACTATTCAGAGTCAGCACTCCAAGAACTGCACAAAGGTCAGTGATCCAGGAAATGGCGCCGTCCCCAGATTTGCGTGTCGGCATTTCCGATGTGCTGAGACAGTTGTGCTTGTTATATTGAAGGTAGCTGACCACCCCTGCCTCCTCATCGGCGTCATCATGCTCACAGACAAACGCCATCGAGGGTCCACTACTTTCGGGCAGTTTTCTGTGGGCTAATAGTAAATAAGCTCCCCCTCCCCATATTTGTTATCAAAATCCAACTGCTACTTTTCGAGCTTTATATGATAGAGTTGATGTATCGATGGAAGCATCATCAGCAGGAAGCACCCACTACATCCATCCACAATGGAAAGGAGACGAAGGCTGTTAGATTTGAAAGTACATAGTTGCTAATCAATATTAATAATATTAATAGTAATAATACTGTTATAAATATATTAAGTTATACTTAAATTTAATTATTTATATTTTTACGGTAACCCGAAACGCCACTGATTCAGTAGTAGCTGAACTGCAGGACCAGAATTCACGGATGTTCTACATCTACATCTACATGCATACTCTTCAAATCCCATTTAAGTGCCTGGCCGAGGTTTCATCGAGCCACCTTCACAATTCTCTATTATTCCAATCTCGTATAGCATGCGAAAAGAACGAACACCTGTATCTTTCCGTACGAGCTGTGATTTCCCTTATTTTATAGTGGTGATCGTTTCTCCCTATGTAGGTCAGTGTCATCAAAATATTTTAGCATTCGGAGGAGAAAGTTGGTAATTGGAATTTCGTGAGAAGATTCCGCCGCAAGGAAAAACGCCTTTCCTTTAATGATGTCCAGCTCAAATCCTGTATCATTTCTCTGTCACTCTCTCCCAAATTTCGCATTAATACAAAATGTGCTGCCTTTCTTTGAACTTTTTCAATGAACTCCATCAGTCCTACCTGATAAGGATCCCACACCACGCAGCAGTATTCTAAAAGAGGACGGATAATCGTAGTGTAGGCAGTCTCCGTAGTTGACCAGTTACATTTTCTAAGTGTCCTTCCAATAAAACGCAGTCTTTGGTTAACCTTCCCCACAACATTTTCTATGTGTTCCTTCCAAATTAAGTTGTTCGTAATTGTAATGCCTAGGTATTTAGTTGAATTTACGGCTTTTAGATTATACTGATTTATCGTGTAACCGAAGTTTAACGATTTCCTTTCCCAGGAAAGTAAAGCTGAACAGTGCATTCATATTTGATGAGGACGTAGTGGGAAACCAGATAGGAAATTTTCTTTTTGGTGTGTCATTGGAGAGCCGATGTCTTTTATTTGAGCTAGACATACTACAGGTTACAAAAGAAGTCGGTAAGGGATAATGCGAACCTTATTAACATTTTCAAACCGGAAAATATGAACTTAAAACATATTTACTAAGTGCATGTAGGAACTGACATGACATTCAATGAATTTATTAACATGTGCCAGGGCTGCTCGAGTCACATTCCGAACAGGTCTATTGTTATCACTTAAATGAGGAAGTTGAATGACGCTGGAGACGAAACTTCGAAGAGATTCTGCTTAAAAGGTAGTGTACCAATATGTAACTGTGTCACTATACTGTAGACCATGGACAAATTAACGTGGATATCATGGACTCATTCCAATGGTGTGAAGCGTAGGTCAGACATGTATCTATACAGTGACAACGAAACGAGGCAATCAGCACAAAATGAAGGAAATTGGATAAACACACATGAATTTCATACACCCATTCTGAGGGTGTGAAGCAAAAGTCATACGTCTGCATATCGATAAAAAGAATATAGGCGATCAACACAAAATTAATGGAACTGAAAATTCTTACCAATGAAGTAGTTAGAAAAGGTGAAATGTTGAAGGACAGAATCCAGAAAGTTGAGCTACATACCGATCGGAAAACCAAATTAGTCAATGCAACACTAATGGATGCTCTACGTTATATCAGCGCAATAGATGTGGCTGTTATGTCCCATCACCACCAATAGTTTCAGCATATATGTAAGTGGTATGCTGTTTCAAAACTCGTTTAGTACATGATAACATGCCAGCAAAATATAAAGTTACCAATACATGGAAGGCTATTCCCCATAAATTACAATTGCTCAAATAAGGACACGGCAACGAGATCATTCTCTCTTGGAAATATTGAAACCAATAACTGAAATCCTGAAAAAGCTCCTACACACCACAGATGGCAGCAGAAGAGGTGGAGACTCTGAGAGTTGGCTGCTGTGCTCCACGAACACAATGCACTCTGGGCTTTGAAACGTATGTCCTTCGGCAGGTAGAAGAGAATCCAAGGACAAATACCTGAAACATTGTCCACGCCATGGGCTCCTACAGGACAATGGTCAGAGTTGATTGTCTCTATTTTGTGAGTACCTTGAAGTGGAAGATTTGAAAGTGATATGACAATCCATTTGATTTTACATCCAAAAGGTACATTTCAAGACAAGGGTTCCCTATTAAAACTTCACCTATGAAGTCCACTCTATAGCCCCTAGAAGCCTGTAATAGGAATTTGAATCACCCCGTATGCACTACGATGACCTGGTGTCATGTAAAGTGGGATGTTGCAGGGTCTGTTGCTTTTCTTTATTCATGTGTATGATCTGCCACTAAACACAGCAGATAACTCAAAAATTTTGCTCTCTGCAGATGACACAAGAGCTACTGTTAGAGCCCAGACAACAAGCAAAATATTAATGAAAATACATTACAAATTTGTAATATTAAGCAAATATTTTATTAAATATTTAACACAAAACAGTAATTTCTACTGACCTCAACTTCTTAAACACACTGTAACAAACTAAGTGATCCACTCACGTTAATGTGACAACCACCCATTTTCCACGTCAATGTTCAGTAACTACTTAAACCTGCAGGTGGCAGCACTAGCAGCGGAGGGTATATAAAGTGTGTCAGTGGGATGCAGAAAACAGTGTAGTCATTGTCGTCATAATGCAGAAACAGAGTGATTAGTGTAATGTCCAAAAGGGCATGATCATTGGCTTTTGGGCCAAGGGCGGAAGTATTTCCGAAACAGATAGGTTTCAAAAATGGTTCAAATGGTTCTGAGCACTATGGGACTTAACATCTATGGTCATCAGTCCCCTAGAACTACTTAAACCTAACTAACCTAAGGACAGCACACAACACCCAGCCATCACGAGGCAGAGAAAATCCCTGACCCCGCTGGGAATCGAACCCGGGAACCCGGGAAGCGAGAACGCTACCGCACGACCACGAGATGCGGGCAAGATAGGTTTCTAAACTGCTTGCATGCCGCTTGGTTGAAGTACACCGCACATGGCGAAATGGCACTATCCAAAATGGGCGCCGAAGCAACTGTAGTGAACCACAGGCCATAGGGGCTAACGATGGCTGTGGAGGTGTGTACAGGCAACTAGACGAGCAACTGTTGAACGAAAGGGCTACCAACAGGGTCTCCTCAACAAGCGATCAGTGAACGTTGCTGCACATGGACCTCTGCAGCAAGCACTTGGTTCAAGTACTCATGCTGACTGCTGTTCAGTGGCGATGAACGCTGGATTTTCGTCACCAGTGCCGCATTTCACGTCCACTGAGTGGTGACAGGTGGCCTTTTCAGATCACTCACGTATGTTCCATTGAACAGATGGCAATTGGCGTGTATGGAGTGAAACGTTCGAAAGCAAACACACTGAAACCAGGAGGAAGCGTTTGGTTTGGAGAATGCTTACGTGGGATTCTCTGGGTGATCTCGTCATTCTGGAAGGCAGCATGTATCAACACAAATATGCATTTGTGTTTGGGGACCATGGGAACCCTTACATGCACGGTTCTAGGCACTAGACCGCTGCGGTCACAGGTTCGAATCCTGCTTCGCGCATGGATGTGTGTGCTGTCGTTAGGTTAGTTAGGTTTAAGTATTTCTAAGTTCTAGGGGACTGATGATCTTAGAAGTTAAGTCCCCTAGTGCTCAGAGCCATTTGAACCATTTTGAACCTTACATGCAATTTGCTTTTCCTCAGCAAAAGGCATCTACCAGCAGGGCAATGCAATGTGTCACACAGTTCTAAGTGCAAGGTCCGACGAGCACCAGAATGAGTTTACCCTAACTCCCTGGCCACCAAACTCCACGGATTTAAAACCGCTCGAGGAACTGTGATACCACATCGATCAGGTTGCTCGCGCTGTGGATCGTCGTCCTGGAAATTTGCGCAACTGGCAACGCCACCTGATGCGATGTGGCTCCACCTCCCTCTTGCTATGATCCAGAACCTCTCTGACACTCTTTCTGCACGTCTAGCACTACAAAAGGCGCTACAGAAGTTTGTTGTTCAGGCTTCTGACGAAGTGCATTAAATCCGGACAACATACATGGAAGGTATGTCCTGCAGCATCCTTAATGCACAAGAGCTTTTTCATCTTGAATTGCCGTAGGCCATAGAACGAATTTCATTCACAAAACGAGCAGCTGTCGAATGATTTGTGTGTTCCAACACTTTGATGGAAACCTATAAAGGTTTTGAGGGCTCTTCTTCTCCGAGTATACCAACAATGAGATCACCGATGAAACGACCAAATACGTCTGTCGTTTTGTCGACGACTATCCGTTTGGTGATTCCTTGTGTATGATAGAACAATTTTTATAGCCTCCTGGCTACCAAAAGTTACAAATAATTTTTCCTTAGTGTCGATTCATCAGGAATCTGCCCGCAGTATTTTCGTAGGAAATTTCGGATCTCCGTCAATTTTCTTCGATACTATTGCACTTTTTATCGCTATAAACACGCCTCCCCCTTCACTGTCCAGCCTGTCTCTGCGGTATACATTCCAATCTGAGTCTAGAATTTCATTACTGTTTACAACTCCGTTGTTGTATCCATTCGGTCGGAACGAGCTTGTTAAGTTTCTGTTCTATGAGGTCTGCTCACTAATCCGGCACGCCTGGGCTCTGAGCGTGCGTTGCTTGGTGTTCTTTTGTGCTGGATTGGTGCGCAAATTTGAATGTAGGTATCTGTTAATGAGCATCGGATTCCTGTAGTCTTTGTAACCTAGTTCACCTCTAGATCTTCTGTAGACTTCCACAAAGGAATCACTCTCTTGATTTCCATTTCTAGCGTGAACTGTATGTTGTTATGTAAGCTGTTGAGGTGCTCATGAAATCCGCGTAGACTTCCCATACGTCCATATGACGAAAATGTCGCCCGCGTACCTCATCCACTAGCGTTGGCGCGGAGTTGTGAGATTTTCCGTGGTTTGTTCGAAAGTATCCATGAACACATCAGCTGCTACAGGTGCGAGGTGTAACCTATAGCCATTCCGTACGTGTGCTCATAAAATCTGCCCTGCCAGCTAAAATACACTCCTGGAAATGGAAAAAAGAACACATTGACACCGGTGTGTCAGACCCACCATACTTGCTCCGGACACTGCGAGAGGGCTGTACAAGCAATGATCACACGCACGGCACAGCGGACACACCAGGAACCGCGGTGTTGGCCGTCGAATGGCGCTAGCTGCGCAGCATTTGTGCACCGCCGCCGTCAGTGTCAGCCAGTTTGCCGTGGCATACGGAGCTCCATCGCAGTCTTTAACACTGGTAGCATGCCGCGACAGCGTGGACGTGAACCGTATGTGCAGTTGACGGACTTTGAGCGAGGGCGTATAGTGGGCATGCGGGAGGCCGGGTGGACGTACCGCCGAATTGCTCAACGCGTGGGGCGTGAGGTCTCCACAGTACATCGATGTTGTCGCCAGTGGTCGGCGGAAGGTGCACGTGCCCGTCGACCTGGGACCGGACCGCAGCGACGCACGGATGCACGCCAAGACCGTAGGATCCTACGCAGTGCCGTAGGGGACCGCACCGCCACTTCCCAGCAAATTAGGGACACTGTTGCTCCTGGGGTATCGGCGAGGACCATTCGCAACCGTCTCCATGAAGCTGGGCTACGGTCCCGCACACCGTTAGGCCGTCTTCCGCTCACGCCCCAACATCGTGCAGCCCGCCTCCAGTGGTGTCGCGACAGGCATGAATGGAGGGACGAATGGAGACGTGTCGTCTTCAGCGATGAGAGTCGCTTCTGCCTTGGTGCCAATGATGGTCGTATGCGTGTTTGGCGCCGTGCAGGTGAGCGCCACAATCAGGACTGCATACGACCGAGGCACACAGGGCCAACACCCGGCATCATGGTGTGGGGAGCGATCTCCTACACTGGCCGTACACCACTGGTGATCGTCGAGGGGACACTGAATAGTGCACGGTACATCCAAACCGTCATCGAACCCATCGTTCTACCATTCCTAGACCGGCAAGGGAACTTGCTGTTCCAACAGGACAATGCACGTCCGCATGTATCCCGTGCCACCCAACGTGCTCTAGAAGGTGTAAGTCAACTACCCTGGCCAGCAAGATCTCCGGATCTGTCCCCCATTGAGCATGTTTGGGACTGGATGAAGCGTCGTCTCACGCGGTCTGCACGTCCAGCACGAACGCTGGTCCAACTGAGGCGCCAGGTGGAAATGGCATGGCAAGCCGTTCCACAGGACTACATCCAGCATCTCTACGATCGCCTCCATGGGAGAATAGCAGCCTGCATTGCTGCGAAAGGTGGATATACACTGTACTAGTGCCGACATTGTGCATGCTCTGTTGCCTGTGTCTATGTGCCTGTGGTTCTGTCAGTGTGATCATGTGATGTATCTGACCCCAGGAATGTGTCAATAAAGTTTCCCCTTCCTGGGACAATGAATTCACGGTGTTCTTATTTCAATTTCCAGGAGTGTACGTTGATGGCAACACAACTGTACCAGGTCACAGATATCTGGCAGTATTTGCTCGTGTAAGATGTTTCAGCCACAGCCACGTTGGTAAACGGATGTTTTATGTGATAGCTGACCATCACACCCGTAGCTACTACTTGCTGTCCCTGTATGAGCTGGATGAAATGCGAAGCACCATGAACACAAGACTCCATGTGGGCAATCAGGCTGCGTTATTTGTGGGCCAGGTATTCTGACAGATAATATGTGGTCGTGTTGACAGCACTGAAAATTGGTCTGTAAGGACAGTTTTCATTCTGGATTATAATCACGCCAAATTAGTGACGCAAACCACTTGCAACAGTAACTTACCGACTTAATTCCGTGCGAATGGATACAACCAGAGACATGCCATGAGCTCTGAGGTACAGTCAAGACAAAACAGAGAAAGGTACTTGCATACCTTATATGAGGGACGTCATCGACCTTGAAGGCAAGGTTCTGCATCACGGAGGAATCAAACTTATATTTCAGGATTGCCGCAAGATCCGAGCTCTGCTGAGGCCACTAAGCATCCCCTGTATGTTCTCCACACGGCACTACAGTTTGTTATCACTTACCCCACTATTTATTTCCGCGGCATTTCCCTTGTCACGGTGTGGTCGATACTGCCGAATTCCAGGTCCAAAATATTTGTGATACCAACAGATATTCTCTCTGGTGGGCAAATGTCTGTTTCTGCCGGAAGACTATCACCTTCACGAGTCACGTTTGGATCGTCGCATACTACGGCCGCTATTTGCTTACAGTTAATCTACTTGTTCTTGTAGTGGCTCCAGAGGAGTCCACTTTCTGACGAGGACGGTTTTGCCGTCAGTCGATGGATACATCTAGACTATTCGGTCTGCAGTTTGAGCAAGACCTTCGAGAACACGAGCGCAACCTATGAGTATTTTCTGTACATCAGCAGACAATTGCGACGGCCATATATCCGGCAGAATATCGTTGTTAATCGCGTTACCTGCCAGCGTGCGAAGACTTCGAAGTAGTTGAGATGGTGCGCTTCAGCCGAGTTCTTCATAAAGTTACACTTTTTCAAGTCGCTTAGCGACAAGCCCTTTACAACTGTTTGTTTGATGGACAGCATTTTGTCAGTGCTTGGCGCCAAAGCTAGGAGGTCTTGCGCTTCCGTAGCCATTTTCTCTTGAAGTGCCCTAGATAACTATATTTAGTTTCGTTCCGTGAGATGTGGACAAGATATATGATTCTCAAATTGGACATACCACAATACTGGGTTATCCGACTAGAAGAGTGGTGACTTGACTGCAGTCGGAGTAAGGATACCATTTACCGCTGCCAAGTCAGAGCTCGAAAGATTCTGCTTGTTTGTCATGGTAGAAATTGATTAATTTTGCAAATTTGTGGTAAGGTCTTATGGGACCAAACTACTTAATCTAACTTAAACTAACTTACGCTGATGACAACACACACACCCATGCCCGAGGGAGGACTCGAACCTCCGACGGGGGAAGCCACGCGGACCGTGGCAAGGCGCCTTGATTACTCGACGCGGTTGTTCGCAAGTGTTTCTCGCATCGCCGTTGACACGAAAACTTAGGAAGGTACGTTTTATAGGGCTGGCACGTAATTCAGTTTTTTTTTTTTTTTTTTTTTGACGTAAAACGAGATCGTTCCGTCAAGCGGCTCGGAAACTCGGGGTCACCACATATCGTGTGAAAGTGCAGTTTATTGAACCACACAACGTAAGTTTATTACAACGAGTAATAGTAATATTGCTAATAGCTACTCAATACATCTTTTGTTTTTAGCTCAGAGGCTGGGCGGAGAATCAGAGTGTTTACATTGCATCCTGCACACATGAAATATGTAGCAGACGACTCACTACCCTGACGTACACTAATGTACGTACAAAAATTAAAAAAGAAATAAAGAAAACGCACGATGGTGTAGCGTCTTTGATTAGTAACCAAAACGTTATTGGTCACGAATTCGAACCGCGCCACAGCTAAAATTTTGAATAAAAATTATCAGCAATGGCGGCCGAAGACTTCGGCATAAGAATTCACCCTCATTCTGCCAACGGATTTGTCAAAGAGGACCGGGGAGTGGACAGAGGTTCAGGGCACTCTCTTGTCCTTCGGGTGGGAAACTGCCCCTATAGGAGGAAGAACCAGCAATGATCAATGACAGGAAGGTGCAGAAGACAATGAGAACCAGTGGATTAAATACATATAATGTGTATCAACAGGACGTGTGACCTGTAACTGTAAAGAACTCATGATGATCTCTCCACTGGCAAAAGATTCCAGACTAGTCGTCCATTAAGATCTCCGGGAAAGGATTGCCCAGGGGGAGGTGACAATAAGAAAAATACTGAATAACCATGGAAAGTTTAACGTCCTAAGTGTCGGGGCGTGGAGTGTCAGAAATATTAACGTGGTAGAGAAGTTAGAAAATCTGGAAAGGGAAATGTTAAGGCTCAATCTAGATATGGACTTCTGATCAGACATCAGACGAGTACCAACAGCAGCAGAAAATCTTACAACGGGAGCAGGATTAGTTTTGAATAGGACGGTAGGACAGAGAGTGGGTTACCGTGAACAGTTCAGTGGTAGGTTTCTTCTCATCAGAATCGACAGCAAGCCAACACTCACAACACTGGTTCAGGTGTACATGTCGACATTGTAAGCAGAAGCTGAAGAGATAGAGAAAGTATATGAAGATATTTAACTGGCAATTCAGTACGTAAATGGAGATAAAAATCTATTAGTCGTGGTGTATTGGAATACGGTTGTAGGGGAGGGAGTAGAAGAATGGGATACGGGAAAATATGAACTTGGTAATAGGTATGAGAGAGAAGAGGAACTAGTTGAGTTCCGCAATTAATTTTAGATGGTAATATCGAATACTCTGCTGCAGAATCGCAAGAGGAGGAGGTATACATGGAAAGGCTAGGAGAAACAGGAAGATTTCAGTTATTTTATATCATTGTCAGGCAGAGATATAGAAATCATATATCGGATTGTAAGGCGTACCCAGCAGCAGTTATAGACTCAGACCATAATTTGGTAATAATGAAGAGCAAGCTGACGTTTAAGAGACTAGTCAGGAAGAATCATTACTCTAAGAAGTGGGATACGAAAGTACTAAGGAATGTAGAGTTACGCTTGAAGCTCTCTGAGGCTATAAGGCGATAATGAATATCTCAGTATGCAGTTCAGTTGAAGAGGAATGGACATCTCTAAAAAGAAGTTGGAGACAGGAACGTAGATACAAGGAGGGTAACTGCGAAGAAATGCTTCAGTAATCGACGAAACAAAGAAACTAAAAAATGTTCGGTGAGATTCAGAAATGCAGAAATACAAGTCACTTAAGAATGAAATTATAGGCAGTGTAGGGAAGCTAAGGTGGCTACAAGAAAATAAATGAAGAAATGTAAAAAGAAATGTTTTTTGGAAGGACTGAGTCAGCAAACAGGAATTTTTAAGAACCTTGGGTGAAATTTAAAGGAAAAGGGGTAACATTAAGAGTGCAATGGGAATTCCACTATTAAATGTAGAGGAGAGAGCGGATAGGTGGAAAGAGTACATTGAAGGCCTCTATGAGTGGGGACTTACCTGATGGCGTGATGGAAGAGAAACAGAAGTAAACAGGGAAGAAATAGGAGATGCGCTATTAGAATGAGAATTTAGGAGTGCTTTGGAAGACTTAAAATGAAATACGGCAGAAGGGATTGATAACATTCCATCGGAATTTGTAAAATCATTGCGGAGAGGGGGGGGGGGGGGGGGGGAACACACTTTGGTGTGTAGAATGTATCCGACTTTCGCCTTATGAGTTGCGTAGCTTGCTGTTAAGAAGAAATGCTGTGTTACTGTCTGCTTGACCCTTCACGTTTCAGTCACAAATCACAAATACACGAGATTCGCCTCATAAATAGAGGAACAGACACGAAATTTAAGAAATGTGCTAATGAGAAAACACAGTGAAAGCTGAATACGTAACTTGCCGATCTGCAGGTGTGTACCAGGCGATAGTTGGGGCCTGACCTATTACCTCTTCAAAACAATCAAATGAATTAGTGAGCTAGAGAGTGCCTGAAAGACACTTGCACTTAAAAATAGTGCGAGTAAACCATGTCAGTAGAAAGATACGCACGAAATTTAAGAGAGATGAGATCTGTACATCGACGGGCATCTCCACTGGATTCTCCAGAAGCCTTCTATGTAATTTTACTTTTGTGCCTGAGCAGGCATTTCGTCGTCTCAAATAAACGATCGGACTTTTGCTTTCAACATGCGTTTCGCATCTTCCCTTGGCGATTGTTTGACTGACAATCTAACATTTCTGCAGCATCGGTGGCTTGCGTTCACCGTTTGTACTCGTGGACTGCGTCGTCTGTCGAAAACAACTGAAACATAGCGAAGTGTCACGCGGATGATACGATGTATCTCAATTAAACAAGGAAGGGAAATTACTGGCGGTCTGTTTAACTCACTGGCTGATCTGATAACAGAACAAATCGATGAACGCAGTTTTCGACCCGTGGACGTTGATATGTTAGCTCATAAAGACCTCTTGAAAACTTAATTATTATTAGAAGGTAATTCTTAGATGTTAGCTTGAACGAACGTTATTGTAGCAATTAGTTAACGGTGATAAGCACCCTAATGGAGCGATATCGCCGTCTGCAGGATTCCAGCGTGGATGGTTGCCGTTATAAAAGACGCCGTTTGTGCGGTCTCTGTTGTAGGCGCATTAAGGACACCATGTCGCAGCCAGCGTTGCTTCTGTTGATTCTAGCAGCGACCGTGCGGTGCGCCCCAGGTGAGACCTGCGTCTGTTTGTACAGGGTTGTTACAAATGATTGAAGCGATTTCACAGCTCTACAATAACTTCATTATTTGAGATATTTTCACAATGCTTCACACACACATACAAAAACTCAAAAAGTTTTTTTAGGCATTCACAAATGTTCGATATGTGCCCCTTTAGTGATTCGGCAGACATCAAGCCGATAATCAAGTTCCTCCCACACTCGGCGCAGCATGTCCCCATCAATGAGTTCGAAAGCTCGCAGTTCTGGCACGTTTCTTGGTAGAGGATGTTTAAACACTGAATCTTTCACATAACCCCACAGAAAGAAATCGCATGGGGTTAAGTCGAGAGAGCGTGGAGGCCATGACATGAATTGCTGATCATGATCACCACCACGACCGGTTTTCCAATCTCCTGTTTAAGAAATGCCGAACATCATGATGGAAGTGCGGTGGAGCACCATCCTGTTGAAAGATGAAGTCGGCGCTGTCGGTCTCCAGTTGTGGCATGAGCCAATTTTCCAGCATGTCCAGATACACGTGTCCCGTAACGTTTTTTTCGCAGAAGAAAAAGGGGACGTAAACTTTAAACCGTGAGATTGCACAAAACTGGTTAACTTTTGGTGATTTGCGAATTTGCTGCACAAATCCGTGAGGATTCTCTACCGCCCAGATTCGCACATTGTGTCTGTTCACTTCACCATTAAGAAAAAATGTTGCTTCGTCACTGAAAACAAGTTTCGCATTGAACGCATCCTCTTCCACGAGCTGTTGCAACCGCGCCGAAAATTCAAAGCGTTTGACTTTGTCATCTGGTGTCAGGGCTTGTAGCAATTGTAAACGGTAAGGCTTCTGCTTTAGCCTTTTCCGTAAGATTTTCCAAACCGTCGGCTGTGGTACGTTTAGCTCCCTGCTTGCTTTATTCGTCGACTTCCGCGGGCTACGCGTGAAACTTGCCCGCACGCGTTCAACCGTTTCTTCGCTCACTGCAGGCCGACCCGTTGATTTCCCCTTACAGAGGCATCCAGAAGCTTTAAACTGCGCATACCATCGCCGAATGGAGTTAGCAGTTGGTGGATCTTTCTTGAACTTCGTCCTGAAGTGTCGTTGCACTGTTATGACTGACTGATGTGAGTGCATTTCAAGCACGACATACGCTTTCTCGGCTCCTGTCGCCATTTTGTCTCACTGCGCTCTCGAGCTCTCTGGCGGCAGGAACCTGAAGTGCGGCTTCAGCCGAACAAAACTTTATGAGTTTTTCTACGTATCTGTAGTGTGTCGTGACCATATGTCAATGAATGGAGCTACAGTGAATTTATGAAATCGCTTCAATCATTTGTAATAGCCCTGTATGTGTAGGTATGCTCTGAGATTCATTCTTAACGTGAGTGGAAGAGAATCGTTTCTTTATTCTGTCATGTATTAAGTTTTCTTTAATTTACGTTTGGGGCATGAAGAATCAGGTGGGGACCGAACAAGGTGGGCGTGGAGGTGGGGGGGGGGGAGTGGGGGTGGTTCATGGCCAATCCATCTAGTTCTCTCCAACTTCCGTGATTGTCATTTTTAGAGATGACCATTTCGCTTCAACCAACCTGCAACCTGCCTACTGTGTTATTCGCTATCGCAGTATCTACAATCTTAAAGAGTTTAAAGCGCATCTCATCATTCCTCAGTGCCACAGTGTCTCACTCCTTGGACATTGATTCTTCTGGGCTTCAACCTACTCTTCATCATTAATTAATTGCAATCCGAGACTTATTGGCACCTGCAGATAACTTACAATCCAATATCTGATTTAGAAATCTCTGTTTGACCACGTTGTAATACATTGTAATATATCGTATCTACAAGCCTTTCCCAAGCATACCTCCTCCACTCATGATATTTGAACGGTATATTCGGTATTACTGACTGAAATACATTACAGAACTCAATTAGTCTTTCTTCTCTCTCGTTCCTACGAGCAAGACAATATTCTCCTGTAATTCCACCTTCTATATTATCTACGCCACCCCTTAATGCGAATCCCAGATGATTATTAGATTTTCATCGCCCTTTACATTCTGAAGTACCCGTTCAGTGTGCTCATATACTTCCCCTATCCCTTCATCTTCTGGTTGTGACGTTGGCAGGTATAAACTACTGTTGTCGGCATTGGTTTGCTTTCAATTCCGAAGAGACCTACACTATCACTAAACTAATAATCATCCTGTGGTGTTGTGGTTCTTCTTGTTATGTCCGTGCTTGGTCCGAAAATAGGACGAGGAATTCCGCCTTATGCAAGACACCTTTTTTCTGTTTTGTTTCACCCATATTTGTTTCAGCACTTTTGTGCTATCTCCAATGGGTTATTTTTTATTTTCTAACTTACATGATGCTATTGGACATTTATTTTGGTAGCTATTCTGCTACACAATCTACAACTTCTCATGGTTTTGATATCGTGGTGTCTCTCGTATGTTTCTGACGAAGTGAATAGGCTGATTTCGTAACCTACGGTCTCTTGGCACTGCACTGTTTCGTGAACATCGATCACGAAATCAGCCTATTCACTTCACCAGCAACATAAGAGAAAACACCAAGATATCAAAACCATGAGAAGTTGTAGATTGTGTAGCAGAATAACTAACAAAATAAGTGTCCAATAGCATCATGTAAGTTATAAAATAAAGAATAACCCACTGAAGATAGAAAAAAAAGTGCTGAAACGTACATGGGTGAAACAAAACAGAGAAAATGTGTCTTGCATAAGGCGGAATTCCTCGTCCTGCTATCACTAAACTGTTCGCAGCAGCTCAGTCTCTGCTCTACCGTCAAAGTGTAAGAGCGTATGCGAACCTGGATGAAGCAATTCACTTGTTTTTCCAGCAGAAGAGAGCAGCATGAGTTCTCGCATCAGATGCGATGTCCATGAAGAAACTAGGAGAGTTCATTAAAGTGTGATGAATTTCCCAGTTCCATTAAACAGAGCAAGTTTTTTTGTCGGGCCATATTTCCAACGCTAATGAAACTGGACTGTACTGCAAGGTTGCGCCCGCACATGATTTAACCTGTCGGACGGAAGAATTCCGTCCTATGTTTTTTCTGTCGGACGGAAAAATTCCGTCCCATGTTTGTTCTGACATGTGTACGTATTTAGTAGTAAACCGTTCACCCGAAAGATCTGCTCTTTTACTGGAAAACGCACATTGTCTTCCTGCTAGAGCTTCGGGCGACGGAATTATATTTGAGGGTGCTTAGTGCTATGTCACTTATACAGCCAACGAAATAGGTTGTGATCTCCGCTGTAAAACAACATTATGCGCTCGAGACAAATCACAATTTGTGTAAGATTTGGAACAAAGTGAAGGCAATTACAGCAGCTCTCTCTGGGAAGGAAAGCGCAACAGCAATAACCCTGAAAAAGATTGTGAAGGTGATATTGCTACTCGTCTGATAGGAGTCGTGAAATAAATTTATGGTTGTGAAGGCGTAGGTGAGTAATTAATCCGCAAATGATTAAGCAGCTATGCCTAGGAATGCGATGTGAGCAGCTACGTGACGCACGTAAAAAAGGACAAAGCGTGTGCGGTAAAGAGAGTGGACATGATACGATATCGCGAACACCAAGGAACAGAAATGTGTCGATCTCTTTTTAGAGTATGCTGGAGAAAATTCGTTCGACTAAAAACGTCTTTTGTGTTTCCGGAAAATGTGAGATGTAGTCATGAAATTAAGTGAATGAAAAACAGTAACAGAAAAAGATGACTGATTACATCTAGAAACTTGACGAGAGCAAGTGACACGAAATATAGCGTGTTTTCAATGTTATCTGTAGATAAGACATCACTCTTACACGAGATACGGATCGGCAGTGCAGAGCGCCTTCAAGTACGACACGAGGCATGTTTTGTAAATACAGTACGTAGCAATTTCCTGGAGAGAGATGTGTACTTTTTATTATCCATGTTTTCGGTTATCTGTGAAGTCTCGAGTCCACATTAACTCGGATAATCGTCAACTTGGTGGTCTGTTTTGACCTACGGATCCGGGGACGTCTCAGATAGACCGCACATATGAAGTTAGTTAGTTCTAAACGTTTCTTTTATTGAAATTATGGGGAACGAGTCGGTTCACAGTGCACGTGATAAATGTTAACCTCAATAAACATAATTTTTTAGTCCTACTCGCGCAACTACAAATAAAAACAGGTTTTCTTATAACAGGCTACCAGTTTTTAGATAAAAATTCGATCAGGGAATAGAAGAAGTTGTCCCGGAAAAGCGATTTTAACTTAGATTTAAATCCTGCTTTGCTGTCAGAGATTTTGTGTAATTAGGCAAATGATCAAGACATTTTGTTACTGCATATCGAGGTCTCTTCTGTGCCAAACCCTGCTTTAACAATGGGTAATAAAGATAATTTATTCATCCAGTGTTGTGGGTATGGATATCGCTGTTCTTCTCAAGTCGTGATGGATTATTTATGGAGCATTTCGCTAGCGAACAGTGATAGTGCAGTTAAAATGCCGAATTCCTTGAAGAGGGTTAGGAGGTGGACAAAGGTGCGGGATAACCATAAACACGAAACATTATCGTGTCTGCTGCGGTGTAGGAAAACAACTTCAAATGGTCTTGGAATGGGTAAACACGAGTCCTGAATGGTGTTCAAGCGACTCTTATATCATTCTTCCGGCAAAACAGTGGCAAGTTGAGGTATCTATGATGGAGGCACATACCGATCATGCACCCTTTTCTCCCAAGTAACCAAAAATGCTCAGTAACATTGAGATCTGGTGACTGTGGTGTCGAGGTTAGGTGCGACACTTTATCCTCGTGCTCACGAAACCAGTCCCGCGCTATGCGAGCTGTGTTAACAGGGGCCCTGTTGTCTTCGAACACAACATCACCATTGGGGAACAGACATTATACCATAGGATGGACCTGACCAACCAAATTGGTCACGTAATTGTTGGCAGTAATGCGACGTTGCAGAGTACCCGTGGGGACCACGGAAGAGCACGATATCGTTGCGGAAATCATCACCGGACTCGTGCCACGATCACCCTTCGAGCGTAATTTTCACCGAACGTTAGAAACAGTAAGACACAAGTCTCATCCAACCGAATTACATTCTTCCGTTGGTCCGTAGTCCGGGTTTTATGACTTCGGCAGCACATTTTCCTTTTACGGAGATCTGCATTACTGGTGAGCGGTTTTGGAATCCCAGCTCACTCTGCAGTTCTCTTTTACGGACTTGCCTTCGTGGTTCGTTGGTTACTGAAACACCCACCATACGAGCGCTACAATTTGCTCACTTTCGGATTCTCTTAGCTCCGACATAATGCACTCACAACGATACCAAGTACTGTTCTGACCGTGATTGACCCTTGCAATGTATTGAGGTCATTGCACAGGCGCTGCTATCTCCGGGACGTCTGGTACTATTTCCACTTGCAGCGTCATTCCACCGAAAAGAAATCGGCTTCTTGGAGAGACTCTCAAAGTCGACATGTTGGAACCAAATGGATAATGATGTGTACTGATTATCTGTACTGATTAACTGTCAACAAACTTGTGCCAGCTCCAGAAATTGCGACGATAGTTGTACAACACATAATTTTGAAACGGAGCACCCCATGAGATGATTTCGGATAGTAGGAACTGACACAGGCAACAATAGCTTGTATCTTAGGATATTAAATGTGAAATAACAGAACCAAACAAATTAGATATTCTTTTCAGGTTTTTTGGCAAAAACCAACTCTTAAAAACATTAAATTTTAATAACTTACATTAAACGTCATGCCGAGGCACACATTAACTTGAAAATAACAATCTAGCAAAAGAACGAGCCACGTCAGATCAGGGCAAAAACCCACAGACCCGAGGTGCGGACATCGGGACCTATTCCCCGGCAACAACAAGCCAAGAGAAGGTAGGTAGTGCACTGAAAAATACATGACAAACCTCTCTTGAGCAGTGAACAGGTTAAATAAAATCATCGTGTTTGCCCCGGCTCTAAAACAAATTCAATAACTAATATTAAGATTAAAACGCCACTGAATGTTAGCTCGTCTAGTGATTCTAGCTAAAGTTAACAGGTATGAGCGAGATACACACTTTAAGTCGTAAATACTATCGACCAAGGATCGAAATTACTAGTATCTTAAATGTAGAAGCAGTCTTGAAAGTAGCATCCACAACCCAAGATATACCCGTGGCGTATAATTAGCTTAATGGTCAAATCAGAAGCTCTTAAATACATCAGTTGCCCTCATTTGTTTCTAGCACAATTTACATATCATTTAACAGAGTCAGACATCATTTAAGCATTATTCAGAAAAGTTCAATTTATTTTTCTTGTTGTCGTATCCAGGGGGAAAGAAAAAGACTTACTGGACGCAAGAAACAAGTTAGTGACACTAAATAAAGCAGATCGCTTTTTCCAAAGTCCAACATAGGTACAAGACGTGACTTACAACTAAACACGGGCCTCTTGGTCTTAAAATTAAATAACATAAACAACAGACTGCACTTTACTTAAAACTGGGTGCCAAAATTTAAAAAAAAAATATTTACTCCAAACGTAAGCTAATTTCCCGACGGGAGAGAATTTAGCACATGCTGCAAACCTTTTCAGAATCATATTAAATGAATATAAGGGAATACAGCACAATAAAAAGTATTGAAAAACAAAGCGGAAGGCCAATTGCTTCAAACACAGCCAAAAGTAGCCAATGGAGACAAATCTCTGGAGAACATACAAATGACGCTCACCATAAATGTTGTGGACTGACAAGACAGCCAGTCCACAGTGACGGGTAACCGAAAGGCACGCGTTTACACAAGCCGGCTGGCGTTAGGTCTGAAACAGGATACGTAATGAATGCTATAAAGAAAAGTACGTAGCTGCTGGAATACTTAACTTTAATCCATCATTTGTATACAGCGTTCTTGATGATACAAGTGAGACTCTCTCTAGATATGGTTAATGGCGCCTTGCTAGGTCGTAGCCATGGACTTAGCTGAAGGCTATTCTAACTATCTCTCGGCAAATGAGAGAAAGGCTTCGTCAGTGTAGTCGCTAGCAAAGTCGTCGTACAACTGGGGCGAGTGCTAGTACGACTCTCTAGACCTGCCGTGTGGTGGCGCTCGGTCTGCGATCACTGACAGTGGCGACACGCGAGTCCGACATGTACTAATGGACCGCGGCCGATTTAAAGCTACCACCTAGCAAGTGTGGTGTCTGGCGGTGACACCACAATAAACATAAGGAAGCACAATTGGGATCTTTCCTCGACCAAGGAACCCGAAGAAGGCATTGACTCGATGCCCGGCAAAATCCTGTGGTGAAGGGGTTCCTTTCGTCTAGTGCAGAAGGGGACACGACCGGTGGGCTTCGTCGAATCACGCCAAATTCTACGAGTGGACGTCGGGTACTGCGCGACCAAGTACAGGCAGGGCAGGACTAGGCGCGTTACGTCAACAGCCGCGCCGCCTTCCACGGAGACCGCCGACCCCCAACGTTCACACCAGAGAAACGGTGCGCCGGCAGTGCTGACCAGTTGCTCTCCTGGAAGCCCCTACATTCTACCGTAACACAACCCACAATATCTGCCAAGTTCCAACTGCCCCTTTCCTTTCGCTCATCCCACGTCCCATATACCACCAGAGAGAAAGAAAAAGACTCTCTAACCGTCCAATGTCCCGTGCGTCGGGTGCGAGCTATCGAACTCGACACACGGCTCAAGAACATTTTCCAGTCGAAAACAGTATCAGAGATAATTTCACGTTGTGGTACCTCCTCGAGGATGGGAGCTGGTCACCACTCACATTCGAATGGTCTCACCGAACGCTTTAACAAGACGTTAGCGGATATGCTCTCCACGTACGTTGATCTCTAACAAAGAAATTGGGACAAAATACTGTCCGTCGAGACATCCGCATATAACGCAGCGAAGCAAGACTGTACAGACTTCACACTGTTCGTTTTCCTCCAAAGTTAAAAGTCCAAAAAGGCAGAGGTTATACTGTTAGCGTTTCAACCGGACAATACTTAGGACTGCTACATGAAACACCTCATCATCATGGACCAAAGAAACAAATTTGGCACTCATATAGACCCTGGTAGCCCAGGAGAAGTACCGAACGCGCATAACTCCAACCATTGGCCGCTGAGATTCGTCCCAAGACACTGGGTATGGATTTTTACACCCGAGCTAAACTGGAACTGTGGTAAATGCTACTAAAACCGTGATATGGGGCATATCGTACCCTTCGTCCACTGTCGGTTATCACAAACGAAGGCGAGGTTTAAGGCGCTTCATCAGAAGCCCTACTACAGTCCTGAGGTGCAAATCGACGACTGGTCCTTCTCATCCAAGGAAACTGAAGACTCGCTCGAGAATCGCGAGATTTCGACGGGATGACCTTCGTTCGACGTTCATGACAGAGCAGAGCAAGTTTGAACACGATCAGAACGCGTGGATCCGCCAGCTCTGCGACACAGTGGGCTATTTGTGGTGTCACCGCCAGACACCACACTTGCTAGGTGGTAGCCTTTAAATCGGCCGCGGTCCGTTAGTATACGTCGGACCCGCGTGTCGCCAGAGTGACTGCAGACCGAGCGCCGCCACACGGCAGGTCTAGAGAGACTTCCTAGCACTCGCCCCAGTTGTACAACCGACTTTGCTAGCGATGGTTCACTGACAAATTACGCTGTCATTTGCCGAGACGATAGTTAGCATAGCCTTCAGCTACGTCATTTGCTACGACCTAGCAAGGCGCCATTACCAGTTACTATTGATGCTGTAAAACATGTACCGTCAAGAGCGATGTTCACCAATTATGGATTAAAGTTAAGTATTCCAGAAGCTACGTACCTTTTTTACTAGTCTCTATTCCTTTAACTGTTCCAGACCTCACGCCAGCCTGCGTGAGCTTAAACGCGTGCCTTTCGGCTTCCTCCTAGTGGATTGGCTGTCTTGCCAGTCCACAACACTATTGACAACATCCGGATGCAGGGTGGTATAGTCTGCTCCAGTGCGAAATTCCGGAAAAGCTTGTTGCTGTTTCTCCAGCAGAGGGAGCGGCGCTGCTAGTTGTGTTGCTTGTCTTGTGGAGTAACGGGTGGTGTCGCTTGTTGGTGTGCCGCGTGTCACCAGTTCCAACCCGAACCTCATCTCTCACTCACACAAGCTTCCCTTACGCCGTAATCAATAGCTGTAACTCTCTCATACCCATCCACTCCCATCAGCTCATTCTTACTCACTCATTGAGCCCAATCCATTGCTATTTCCTCTTTGTGTGTCTATACCATGTATCACAGCAACAGTCTCCATCGTTCTGCCCCACCACTGCTGTCTTCCCCCCACTGACACTGTGTTCCTCTCGCTCTCTGTCATTGCTACTGCGAAATTCCTTTCTTCCCACTACTTCTGTCTCTTCTAGTAATATGCTGATAGTTCACGTATATGACACTGAAATAACCTAAACTAATTTTACACCACAGACCAGGCTCCACGTGCCGAAAAATTTTCGATTTGCTTCAGTACCACAACATGGGGTTCGCGGAACCCTTCTGATGATAATGGGGACACTTTACAGCATATTGCTCCGCGTTACGTCATTTCATAAGGTACGTTTTCGCTTCACACCGGATTTTAAGGCCGTATTTTCAGTGTACAAGTAGGGTATCTTCGAAAATCTGTATCTCGGGAACGGATAAGGATACGAAAAAAATTTTCAGCGTTGTTCGAAATCGGGAATTTAGGAATATATCGTAAATATTACAGTCATTTGCTGAGCATAGCTGTCTTGAAATCCGTGACTCGATCTTGGTACCCAAAACCTGTTTTTGAGGTGTTTCTCGATAACAGATAACAATTTTTGAGAACTGGAAGATGACACCTAGAGAATAGTGGTATACCGTCAAAATTTCAGCAATTTTCTGTGGTTATTTACTATTTAGCTTTCACCTCACGTGTGCATATTACGGGTGCAAGTAGGGTAGCTTTGAACCTCTGTACGTCGGAAACGAATAAGGATATCAAGGAAATTTTCATCATTATTCGAGATCGGTATCTTAGGAACAGATTGTAAAAACTTATTCGGGAGGACGACGGTTCAATCCCGTCTCCTGCCATCCTGATTTAGGTTTTCCGTGATTTCCCTAAATCGCTTCAGGCAAATGCCGGGATGGTTCCTTTGAAAGGGCACGGCCGATTTCCATCCCCATTCTTCCCTTACCCGAGCTTGCGCTCCGTCTCTAATGACCTCGTTGTCGACGGGACGTTAAACACTAATCTCCTCCTCCCCGTAAAAACTTCAGCCATCTGCTGTGCACAAGCCTCTTGGAATTCGGGGCTCTGGGTTTTGCTACCCAAAAACTACGTCTTTCGGGTTTCCTCAGGAACCTTCCACGAACTAAATGGTGCACCCCTTAAGGCGCACGACAGACTACATCTCACGCTAAGCTGGAGGAAGTGTGAAATTTTCAAATTTTGGCACTGCATTGAAGAATGTTGGATATACAAGTGGTTCCTACCTCAAAGGCTATCCAGAACACTTGACTCTACCATTCTATCGCCAATAAAACTTGAGGTATGATTCCAGGGAAAAAAATGCGCTGCGTTTTGGAACATACTGGGTACCGCGAGTTGCGCTCTACGTCCGGCAGATTAGTTCCGTTCCGGCGTGTACGCTGGTGTTCATGACGAACGTCCTTTCAGCTGTAAGCGTTGTATTTCACTGACGATCCTACTTTTGGGTTACGACTTGAGTGTGGTTACATTTATCCATTTTTAACTAGTCTAAAAGAAACATCAATTTTCAATCCATCCCAGTTAATATTTTAAAGTGGATTAAATGCCCAGAGATGAAAAACTTAGCACATTACCAAAAAAGGAAAAAAAAAAAACGAAATTATGTCTACGATATCAATAAATCATAGTTGTAATCAGTCCACTCATCCAAATACCTAGGTGTAATAGTTCGTACGAATAGCAGATAGAGCACTCGCATAGGTTCAATTGTAGGTAAATCAGATGGTAGACTTCGATTCATTGGCAAATTCTAAGGAAATGCAATCAGTCTACAAAGATGATTGCTTATGAAAGACTCGTGAGACCAAGAATACCGCTAAAAGTATGAGCCGGCCGCTGGTGGCCGAACGGTTCTGGGCGCTACAGTCTTGAACCTCGCGACCGCTACCGTCGTAGGTTCGAATCCTGCCTCGGGCATGGATGTGTGTGATGTCCTTAGGTTGGTTAGGTTTAAGTAGCTCTAAGTTCTAGAGGACCGATGACCTCAGATGTTAAGTACCATAGCGCTCAGAGCCATTTGAACCAATTTTTAAATGTGTGATACTCGTACGAGATAGGAGTACCGGGGTATATTAACATATATAGAGGAAGACAGCACGAAGGGCAATAAAATTTTTCGACATGTAAGAGAGTGTCATGGAGACGCTGAAAAAACTGAACGGACAAATGGCTGAAGACAGACGGAAACCACCCTGTGAAAACTACAGTAATTTTCAGGAACCAGTTATAAGTGATGAATACCAGACTATATTAAAATGCCCCAAATATCGCTCCTGCAAGGATCGAGAAAACAGGATTATAAAATTACAGCTCCCACAGAGGCATCTAAGCAGTCATCTCTCATGCTCCATAGGGACCGATGACCTCTGCAGTTTGGTCCCTTTAATCCTTAAACCAATCAACCAACCCATGCTGCATACGAGAATTGAATGGGAAGAAGCCCTGACAGTTGGTGCAAAAAATTGTTCAAATGGCTCTGAGCACTATGGGACTGAACATCTTAGGTCATAAGTCCCATAGAACTTAGAACTACTTAAACCTAACTAACCTAAGGACATCACACACACCCATGCCCGAGGCAGGATTCGAAGCTGCGACCGTAGCAGTCCCGCGGTTCCGGACTGCAGCGCCAGAACGGCTAGACCACCGCGGCCGGCGTGACAGCTGGTGCAATGGGAATTACCCTCTACCGACCACTTCATGGTGGCTAATATAGTAAGGATGTAGATGTAGCCACGGTTTCAGAATTTGCAATATCCTTGAATTTCTAAATAACCCGAAAGTTTGTGCTCATCATATATCACATCAACTGACAAATAAACACACACAGGAACATTTTGAAACTCATAATCAGATTTAAGACATTTTCCAGAGAGAGTTGAAGACTTTCTCACTCGCTTAATTGTGGCATCACATGTCGATACTACCCCATGGGCGTCATAGCAACGGCCTTGCAAGTTTCCGTAAGACGCCGATAGCGGTCGTGGGGGATCCAGTGGACCCAGTGGAACATGCCCGCTGGGCCACACCCCTGGCTGCTCTGTGCCACGAGCGCCCTCTGCCCCAGCAACACAGGAGGGCCGGTGGCACGACTCAGCCCCACACACGCTTGGAGCATCTTCCTTCTAACACTGTGCTAGCCGGACTCTATTTCTTGTTGCATCATTTGTAATGAGTCTTCGTATTAGAAGGAGTCTTCGTATGTTTGGGGAAATAAAAGTTAAGCAGATGTTGTGTTTGCTGTATTAACTTGTTAACTAATCATTTCTCTCCAGTCCAGCTTTCCTACGACGACAGTTGCCATACCACCCTGTAACCCACCTCTCCTTACCGTTGTGTACAGACTCATACACAACAATAGTAACCGTTGACGACATGTGCATGCATCAGCACAAATTATAAAAATGGCGGAAGCATGGCTTAGAAACATTCATCTATTCATCTTCACCTACAGCAGAAAAATTCAGAAGCCTAACTTCTCCAAGCAAGACGATGATGGCGGTACTTTAGGATATTAAATGTCCACTGCTGATTCAACACACTCCTACAGGTCGAACATTCTGAGGCCGATGTATCACCTTGTAATATCCCCTCTGCAGAATGACAAACCCTAACGTATAACGTAATGGACCCCTCTGACTGTCTGGTACGGTAAGCGGTAGATTTACACGGGTATGTGGCAGGTCCTCTTTGTGACTTACCTGCACAGTGGCAGCGTAGTCAGCCTCTGCTCTTTCTCGACCTGTAATCTTACCTGCCCTTACCTGCAGTTCAGCCGCTCGTACGTTATCCGGCACCCTGTGGGTTTTGGACTTAGCAAGTACGTAGAACTAAGGTTTTGGAGAGGAATTCCGGTGCTACTTAATAATGCAACGTAGCTCTGATAAAAGTAATTATATTCTAGAGACACATTGGCCTCAAAATCCTTTGATACAATTTATTACAAACAAATTGCAAAATCGTAATTTTCACGCCAGAATCCAGCCAGATAGCGGTCAAACGGAATTGCCCCTCTAGGTGGGTTTAAGACCGCTGTCGGATACTAATTTCATTTGGTGGTTGTCTCAATCAGGCTAATCTCAGCTGTGATCGTATTAATATAATTCTCTCAGCTGCCACGTGGGTCTTTTAATGCAAAAGGCCACGATCTTGTATTACTGGATGCCACGGAACTCGGTGTTTTCTTACACTTGATACCTCACATAAAAATAAGCATGATCATAACCAATCGGTCATAAGGATCATTGTCAGAAAACAAAAACAGAATTGAAACAGCAGGAGCGAGCACAGTAGCTGACTTACAGTGTTCAATGACAGTCGTGTTTTGTATGCACTAAGCTTTGCCCAATCAACTATTTGCGTCTGTGTCTCGGTAATTGTCACATATTAAGATAAATATTCATTCACAGTCAAATGGTTCAAATGGCTCTGAGCACTATGGGACTTAACTGCTGTGGTCATCAGTCCCCTAGAACTTAGAACTACTTAAACCTAACTAACCTAAGGACATCACACACATCCATGCCCGAGGCAGGATTCGAACCTGCTACCGTAGCGGTCGCGCGGCTCCAGATTGTAGCGCCTAGAACCGCTCGGCCACTCCGGCCGGCCATTCACAGTCAAAATAACTTCACCACCTACGCGAACGTTACTTTGTCACGGTGTTACTCAGATTTAGCTAAAAATCAAAGCTTAGTTCGTAATCTTGCGGCAGCGCAACTGTCGACTCTCCGGTCGAACAGCTAGTCGTCAACAATGGCGTGCCGTGCTCCCCTTCTCCCCCACTAAATCGTTTGACATCAACACCCTCGTTTGCCTTGAAACAGACACATTTCACTTTATACTTTCACTACTGCTTTCTGCGCTTATACACTTTTGATTTACACCCTGGCCCTCTGCTGTAATTTAAAGTTTTTTTTTTCAAACTAACTACTTTTTTACCCTTTGGCAGCCTCTGGTCGGACCAGTCCACCTTCTCCACGCCCAAGGGGTGTCCGCCTGTGGATGCTGCGTCGTATTTCTAAGCTACCCCTGTCTTTTCTGTGTCCTTCCACCTTCATGTTCTTGCAAGTCACCGTGCTGGCCTACTGCACCCGACTCGGCTCTTATCGTAACTCTTCGGCACGCTACCTGTACTCTTGCCGTCCGTCTGTCTGCCATCCCGCTGCATTCTAATCGACGCTCGCTTAATTAAAAGGGCTAGAACTTTACTTGCATCGCCCGTACAACAACCGGGTTTCTTTCTGAAGCAACCTCAAATTCTTAGCTATCGAATGAAGTTGTTAAAACTTTCTCTGAAGCATGGTCATTCGTGCACAGCACATTGTCACATTTCACAGTGATAGCTACTACGAGATCTTGAACCGAAAATTATAGCGGGAAACGAGAGGGAAGCTTTCCAACGTTTAGATTTGCTTTAGGAAAATGCCTGTTTTTGTACAACTGGAAAAATACAGTGAATTCTAAATCCTTTTTTTGAGCTGCTGGAGAAACCGCCATATGATTCTGATCAAGTTCCAAGTGATTTTCCTGACGGAGGAGACCACACATGAATCCATTTTCTCGTGGGACGACGATGCTGTGAACGTCGTCAGACACTATGAAGTACTAGAAACGTGGAATTCGTTAGGGTCAGGCTTTAGTTAAGAAGGGAAAGAGTAGGAAGAATCAAACGTATCTTTACAGGGACACACTTTCCGCAACTTAAAGTGGGTGGCTAGCAGGCACTAAAGAAGGAATGTAAAAAGTGAGGCTCTGATTACCTTGATCTGGTACCAGATATCTCACAGAGCAGAGTACTGACAATAGTGTCGCGGAAATATTTTCCAAAAACAGGTTTCACTGATGTGACATGGTAACCGCCGCACGAGTGACCATTCGTATAATACAGAATAAGTGTTGCTGATTCTTAGTGATAAATCCTGGTTCCTATGACTGTCAACAATGCCTGTAGGATCATTGTACGAAGCATCCACGGTAAATATACGACCTTCTATAGGTGGCGCAGTGCAGCGAAAGATGTCGGTACCACAGGGACGCATAGTCAACGGCGAAGAAGCCGAACCAGGCGAATTTCCTTTCATGGTAAGTACTACAAAAAAAAGCTTGACGGTGTAAATTTCACTCACTAAAAAGAGGAAAATCATATGGTGACGATCAGGTTTAGTTATTTTGCCCTCCAGTAACTCTCTACACATTAATGAGTCCTTTACAGGGGAAAGGAGAAAAGGATTCTTCAGGTACCTGCCTATTGCTGTAGGTCTTTTACAGTAAGATATCTCTGGAACTTCAGTATTGTTTTCCTCGTTTATATACTCTGAAGTAGGAAACCGAATGTAACAAAATAACAGGAAATCATTGGTATGGACTCGTATCCAATACAGGCAAACCACGATAAGTGAGATTTCAAGGGACCAGAAATTTTACCCTATTTATAGATGTTAGCAGAGGTTCACAAAGAACTCCTAATACTTTTAGAGGTTATTTTTAATGTAGGTGTACACGCTACGAGAAGCTGTGTACAATGGCATACTCTCAGGCAGTCGATGGATGCACTCGGCAGAATTTCATGGAGCTAGGATATGTGTAATCGTTTATGGTGGTTCAGCCATCGGATGGAGACGCCAAATACAGACGCCATTAGCCTTATTTGAGAGAAGCTGGCTATGATCCAGCAGCTCAAGGCTCTCCCTTTCTTTGCCTTCCATATTTCTCCATAGCGAGACAAGAAAAACCGCCCGTCACAGTCACACTATCTGTGCAGAAGCATACGTTACGCTTCATACAGTGTCAACAGGAGGGCCGGCTGAGAATCGTCACTGGCGGAGCATTACAGGGAAACTTTGAAGTGGAACTTGAACAAATTTCCCGATCATTATATTGAAATATTACGAGCTATAGAATGGGAGAGTGATTTTTCTGAGATTATTCTGAATGTTTTGTCCGATTATTATTTCGAGAAGACAGAGAACTAACTCATGAGGTCAACATTTCGGATTCGCTATCGTGGAGGAGGGTTCCGGCGACCATAAAGGTATGATAACATTAATGTGTACCTATGTTATAAGATGTAGAGGCCTGGAGTGTGACCTCGACGCTACGAGGAGGTGAGGCTGGCTGAATTAGGTCAGTATGTCTTGCAGTTCAGTACCTGAGGACTGACTGCAGCGGTGTAGTGGCAGGTATCGGACGGTGACCCTTCATGGAAACGGTACTGGTTGAGTAATCCGTTTATTTCATAACAAGTACATCGGCGAAGGAAGAACTGAGCAGGCGGCCAGTGCCCTCTGTGACGTTGGTGGTCTCAGCTGGTGAGGCGTGCTGACGTCAGCAGCGGGCAGTTGGAAGGATAGAGCACTGCATCTCCTCTCAGGTGATGGCGGCAGTTGGCAAAGCTGTTGCTGTGAGCATGGCACCAGCTGGTCTGAAGGAAAGGATGGCGACCCCGCCCTCCCCCTGCCCCTTTCTAGAAAAAGAAAAATAACTACGCTCTGGGTTAGCAGTTGATAGCTAGGAATTTAGGTGGAAGGGTTTCGGATATGGTAAAACTAATGGAAGGACTGGGGTTCACACATAGCTGCTTCAGCGTTCGGAGCCTTTAATATCCTTGGACTATACACCAAAAGTACAGAATCCTAAAAACAATTAACAGTCATCGAATAGTTAGCTACAGTTAACAGAAGTTCCCTGATTCAAGCATTATCGAACAGCTGCTATTAAGTTTGAAGCCACCATCATTCTGTACACAGGCTAATTATAGTAAATGTCTGAAGATGGCCTTGTAAGCCGAAAACCGGTTAACAATAAAAGTAATATTTCCAGAATGAGATTTTCACTCGGCAGCGGAGTGTGCGCTGATATGAAACTTCCTGGCAGATTAAAACTGTGTGCCCGACCGAGAGGCAAAGGTCCCGAGTTCGAGTCTCGGTCGGGCACACAGTTTTAATCTGCCAGGAAGTTTCAAAAGTAATATTGTTTGATGCTTTTCATTTAGTATTATGCTAATTATAGCGTTATCAAAACAATTAGCAGTCACTGAATAGTTAGCTACAGTTAACCAAAATTCCCTGATCAGATTTTAAGCAAGTGATTTTTAAATAGCTGTTATTAATTATAAACCGGCTGTCATTCAGTAGACATCAAAACGGAATTAAAAAAAACAATTAACAGTCGCTGAATAAGTAACTAAAGTTATGAAAAATTCACTGATCAGATTATACAAATAATTTTTTAAAAAAGAGTTGCTATTAATTTTGAAACCCTGTCTTTCTGTACAAATGCTAATTACAGAATTATCAAAACAATTAACAGTCACTGAACAGGCAGCTACAGGTATCCACAACACACTGATCAGTTTTTAACCAAATGACCTTTAAACAGCTGCTATTAATTATAAATGGTGGTTGCATAAGCCCCGCAGGGGGTCGCGGTGGGGGGTCGGGTGGCGGGAAGAGCGAGATGTAAGTACATACATGGAATTTACTTACATTGGACAGGATGGCCGCTGTCCGTCCACTCCTTAAGCCTGGAAGGGACCTTCACTAGCGTCGAACAGGCCGTATAACCTCCCAGTCGCTGGTGTGTTTCCCAAAATATCATGCCCAATCAAGGAAACCGACGCGCTGGGCAGGTGATAACCCACAGTCAAAATCAGGCTCGGTGCCTTCAGAGGAGCCGATTGGCTCTCTCGTGTACCGTCCAGAACTCCAAACATCTTGTTCCCCCAGCCGACTCCCTCCGCACACCACACACTCACTGACCAAAACTTTGTCGCTTAGTGGCTTTTGTCCCCAACGATAACGCCACATGCACGCTTCTACAGTTATTCAGACAAAGATTGTAACGATGGGTGAAATTAATAGCAGACGCAGCCCGTATGGCTCACAGTACAGGGGGAGGAAACCTTCCGCCACACGCTGTTAGGTGGCTTGCTGAGTGTGATGTAGATCAGACGAGTTTTTGGATGTCCGCAGCAGTGGGGACTCAGCAGTACTGTGTCGTGTTTCAGCTGTCGCTGCAGCAGGGTGAGGCTCACTGGTGCGGCGCCTCCATCTTGAACGAGCAGTGGGGGATCACCGCAGCCCACTGTCTCAAACAGTGAGTAATTGTGGCATTACGGTCGTCTGTGGCAGATGATAGAACTAGTCAGTTAACACGTCTAAGTAAGGCGATACAATAACGACAGAGTGGGTACGACAATTGGTATGGTGTCATGTTATGTTAATGTTTCTCCATAGATACACGAGCGGACCTTTTGTTGCCATTTCAGAAATGTCTGGCACGCAACATCCACTTTTTTCCACAGTAACCCATATTAATCACTGATCAACATCGAAGCTACTGAATGCTATTGAACATACTCAAACTACACAAGACCAACTGCAGTATGCCACAGTACGACTGATCTAGGCCACTCTTTTGGCGTGAAGTTCGAGTACTACTCTTCATGTGATGCACTTATTATTCGTCAGACATTCGACCTGAAACACAAGTTCATGCCATCTTACATAGGTCGTCAAACATAAACCATTCCTCAATCTGTTGAGAAAAGCATTAGCTCAAGTTAGACAGAAAGGATAATTGTTTTCAAACATGTCTACTTCAAACCAGCAATCTGTAAACATTTATCAGTGAGGCAATATGTGTTACATCTGCTTTATGTAGCGAAAAATACAAGCAAAGAAACAATAAACAGTTCCATCTGACGGAAGGAAAGAAACAGTTACAAAACGTCACATCCTGTGTATTAATTCACAGTATATATCATTCAAAAATTACTGTCAAATAGAAGTTATAAGGCAATTAGCAATTACAAAGTACAATAACTTATCCTGGGCACCTCTTCGATACATCTTCATCATCTACTACAAACACAATAAAAAATAAACTGTTACTGGGGTATACAAATATAATACAACAGTCACCAAGGCAACACCTCTGGAAGAAGAGTTATTATATATTAACCACGACTATATTAATCTTAGTTCTAACACGTAAATACATCGATTTACTAGTTAAAAAAGAAATTAGTTAATAGTTTACATCAATTCGTGAATACATCAATGTTGTTGTTGTTGTGGTCTTCAGTCCTGAGACTGGTTTGATGCAGCTCTCCATGCTACTCTATCCTGTGCAAGCTTCTTCATCTCCCAGTATCTACTGCAACCTACATCCTTCTGAATCTGCTTAGTGTATTCATCTCTTGGTCTCCCTCTACGATTTTTACCCTCCACACTGCCCTCCAATGCTAAATTTGTGATCCCTTGATGCCTCAAAACATGTCCTACCAACCGATCCCTTCTTCTAGTCAAGTTGTGCCACAAACTTCTCTTCTCCCCAATCCTATTCAAAACCTCCTCATTAGTTACGTGATCTACCCACCTTATCTTCAGCATTCTTCTGTAGCACCACATTTCGAAAGCTTCTATTCTCTTCTTGTCCAAACTAGTTATCGTCCATGTTTCACTTCCATACATGGCTACACTCCATACAAATACTTTCAGAAACGACTTCCTGACACTTAAATCTATACTCGATGTTAACAAATTCCTCTTCTTGAGAAACGCTTTCCTTGCCATTGCCAGTCTACATTTTATATCCTCTCTACTTCGACCATCATCGGTTATTTTACTCCCTAAATAGCAAAACTCCTTTACTACTTTAAGTGTCTCATTTCCTAATATAATTCCCTCAGCATCACCCGACTTAATTTGACTACATTCCATTACCCTCGTTTTGCTTTTGTTGATGTTCATCTTATATCCTCCTTTCAAGACACTGTCCATTCCGTTCAACTGCTCTTCCAAGTCCTTTGCTGTCTCTGACAGAATTACAATGTCATCGGCGAACCTCAAAGTTTTTACTTCTTCTCCATGAACTTTAATACCTACTCCGAATTTTTCTTTTGTTTCCTTTACTGCTTGCTCAATATACAGATTGAATAACATCGGGGAGAGGCTACAACCCTGTCTTACTCCTTTCCCAACCACTGCTTCCCTTTCATGCCCCTCGACTCTTATAACTGCCATCTGGTTTCTGTACAAACTGTAAATAGCCTTTCGCTCCCTGTATTTTACCCCTGCCATCTTCAGAATTTGAAAGAGAGTATTCCAGTTAACATTGTCAAAAGCTTTCTCTAAGTCTACAAATGCTAGAAATGTAGGTTTGCCTTTTCTTAATCTTTCTTCTAAGATAAGTCGTAAGGTCAGTATTGCCTCACGTGTTCCAACATTTCTACGGAATCCAAACTGATCTTCCCCGAGGTCGGCTTCTACCAGTTTTTCCATTCGTCTGTAAAGAATTTGCGTTAGTATTTTGCAGCTGTGACTTATTAAACTGATAGTTCGGTAATTTTCACATCTGTCAACACCTGCTTTCTTTGGGATTGGAATTATTATATTCTTCTTGAAGTCTGAGGGTATTTCGCCTGTCTCATACATCGTGCTCACCAGATGGTAGAGTTTTTTCATGACTGGCTCTCCCGAGGCCATCAGTAGTTCAAATGGAATGTTGTCTACTCCCGGGGCCTTGTTTCGACTCAGGTCTTTCAGTGCTCTGTCAAACTCTTCACGCAGTATCTTATCTCCCATTTCGTCTTCATCTACATCCTCTTCCATTTCCATAATATTGTCCTCAAGTACATCGCCCTTGTATAAACCCTCTATATACTCCTTCCACCTTTCTGCCTTCCCTTCTTTGCTTAGAACTGGGTTGCCATCTGAGCTCTTGATATTCATACATGTGGTTCTCTTCTCTCCAAAGGTCTCTTTAATTTTCCTGTAGGCAGTATCTATCTTACCCCTAGTGAGACAAGCCTCTACATCCTTACATTTGTCCTCTAGCCATCCCTGCTTAGCCATTTTGCACTTCCTGTCGATCTCATTTTTGAGACGTTTGTATTCCTTTTTGCCTGCTTCATTTACTGCATTTTTATATTTTCTCCTTTCATCAATTAAATTCAATATTTCTTCTGTTACCCAAGGATTTCTATTAGCCCTCGTCTTTTTACCTACTTGATCCTCTGCTGCCTTCACTACTTCATCCCTCAGAGCTACCCATTCTTCTTCTACTGTATTTCTTTCCCCCATTCCTGTCAATTGTTCCCTTATGCTCTCCCTGAAACTCTCTACAACCTCTGGTTCTTTCAGTTTATCAATGTAAAGGGAAAAAATACACGAAACATTCAGGGTCTTAATCAACAGTAATCTCACAACACAATCATTTGAATACTGAAGAACATCACTGTTTTCGACTTTAAAATACGTAAATCAATGTCATTCACTTCATATCCCATTAACAACTCATCTACATCTACATCTAAATAGATTAAACATAAATGCCTGGCAAAGGTTTCATCGACTCACCTTTACAATAATTCTCTATTATTCCACTCTCGTACAGGGGGCGTAAAGAACGAACACGTGTATCTTTCCATGCGATCTCTGCTTTCCCTTACTTTATTATGATGATCATTTCTCCCTATGTAGGTCGGCGTGACCAAAATATTTTCGCTTTCGGAGGAGAAAGTTGGTGACTGAAATTTCGTGAGAGGATTCCGCCGCAATGAAAAACGCCTTTGTTTTAATTATGTCCATCCCAAACCCCCTATCATGTCCATGACACTCACTCCCATATTTCACGATAGTACAGAACGTTTTGGTGTTCTTTGAATTTTCTCGATGTACTCTGTTAATCCTAACTGATAAGGATCCCATACCGAGTACAATACTCCAAAAGAGGACGGACTAGCCTAGTCTCTTTAGTAGCTCTGTTACATTTCCTAATGATTCTGACAATAAAACAGTCTTTGGTTTGCTTCACCCACAATATTTTCTATGTGTACTGTCCAATTTAAAATTTTTCATGATTCTAATTCCTAGGTATTTAGTTGAATTTGCGGCCTTGAGATTCGACAGATTTGTCATGTAACCGAAGTTTAACGAATTCCTTTTAGCACTCACGTGGATGACCTCACACATTCCGTTATTTAGGGTCAATTGCCAATTTTTGCACCATACAGATATCTTCCCTAATCGTTTTGCAATTCGTTTTGATCTTCTGATGACTTTACTGGATGATAAACGACAGCATCGTCTCCAAACAACCTATGACGGCTGCTCAGATCGTCTACTAAATCGTTTAAATAGATAAGGAACAGCAAGGGGCCCATAAGACTACTTTTGCCAACGCCAGAAACCACTTCTGTTTTATTCGATGACTTTCCATCACTTAATACGAACCGTGACCTCTCTGACAGGAAATCACGAATACAGTCACATAATTGAAACTATATTGCATATTCTACAAGCGTCTTAAGTGATACATTTTGGAATAAATTTTAGAAATGGATGGAAATAAGGAATCGATTTGAAATCCCTTCTAAAGAGCACTCACCACTTCGTCTGTGTAAAGAGCTTGTGTTTCACAAGAACGATGTTTTCTGAATCCGTGTTGACTATGTGTCAATAGACCGTTCCCTTCCAGATAATTCATAATGTTCGAACACAATATATGTTCCAAAATCTTGCTGCATACCGACGTTAGGGCTGGTGCCATATAAAAAAAGTCATACCGCTGTTCATATCTTTGTAAAAACAAAGCTACAACGAAGGCAATCATGCTGATTGATGTCCCCCTGACAGCTAAAGAACATTTGCTTGAAAAAATTTGTAATTTGCATCTCGATAAACAGTTATTTATGGTGGTCAAGATAAATGGGGCACCCTGTATACTAATCCAGTCACACTTCATAACCTTCACACTGAAAAAACAAACTGCAGAGGTGTTTCAAACAGTCTCAACTCTGCGTTTCAAAATTCAACAGCAACTGAGTGTATAAGAGCAGCAACGGACAAGTATTATTCCTTTTTTTATACATTCAAAACTATAATAAAGCATTAAGATATCATAAGCTAATTCTCAAATTACAGTTTCATTTATTTCAGCCTTAATTTCAGATCGAAAGATCTAATAAATAAGAGAATGTGTTAATGCACTCAGCTGTGAAGCTTCAAATCACAATACTTGCACGGAATTAATGGAGGATTACCTCCATTGTAGCACACAAATGAAATTAAAATTAACCATTCAACTGTTCCGAGAACAATCCCAGTTCCTACATGAACTACTAGAGACAGAGGCATTAACTTTGCAAGCACACAAAAAAATGGTTGATTCTATTATTTTCAGTATTAATAATTACTGACCAAACTCTCCACTCTTCTCTCAACATCAGATCAACACAAGAAATCAACTGATTGCGTTTACACTGATTAGAGTACACTGTGCCCGCAGTTCTCTCAAGATCACTGAATGAAGAAACAGAACTTTAGCACAATATAACCACGCGCAGCAATACAAGTAATAAATGAGATCTCAGATATGAGCAACATTGAACGCACGTAGCAATAATTCTCTTCTTCTGTAGAACAGAGACCATGAGTAATCACAATCTTACCTTTTGCAACCTGTAATAAATTTTTGCCAATCACATCAAATAAAACTGCACATTTATACTATTCACAGCCAATGAAACTGGCAAGTATAGTCCCCACAATTAATTACAAGTTCCAATAGGAGAAGTTACGTGCATCTGGTGAAAGATTAAATTGAATATTACACTTCCGAACAGTGACGAGGTAAATGTTAATAGTCGCAGTGAGTCAAGAGCGTATGCGCTAGTACTTGGTAAATGTCTGTGGTGTTCAAACGAACCTTCTCGTTAACAGATTTAGTTTTAGTCGCTATTTGTATGAAATACTTACATGAAATACTGTATGTTGTTATATTAACCGACAACACATCTCTCTAAGTGCTGTACACTTGAAAATAGCTCTATGTAACGGTAACAGGTTGCACCTATTTCTATTCTGAATATTTCTGATACAGTTTTGTTTTCTTTTGGCTATAGGGTCAACCCATACGGGGTGCTGGCTGGTACCATCCAACTGAAAGAAGGGGGCACGAGACACAACGTGACAGAGATCTACATTCATGCAGATTATAACGCCTCTGATTCCTATGTCAATGATATAGGGGTATTCAGGGTAAGTACTACACATTTTTTGTAGTGTGATTCATGTCATGAGTGCTCAATAAATTTCGAAAATATTCAAACTGGACAGATTCAAAGATTCAGCACACAGAGACGTAGAAAAATGTGAAACTGAGAAGGTGAGGCGTAGCGCCGTATACCGATCCTGCCTTGGGGGTGGTTAAGTGGGAAATGTGTCTCAGAGCTGGATAGTGACAGATGGTGAAGCGAAACTGAACGCGCATGTAGTTTATGTATCAGCCGATAGAGGACAGTACTGAATAGGAAACTGTCATTTAGTTTCTATTGTGCCCACTAGAGTGCACAAAAGTAATAGAATGTTTTTCATAAATTGTTCTAGTATTTTCATAAAGTGTTATTATGTCTTTTTGTGTAGGTAAAATGTTATAAATGTGTTTTAGCAGTATGAATGATGCGTGAGTGTGGTTTAAGGTTAATATGAAGATAACTGTTTAACGAGTTATGTAGTTGGATTTAGTGTGGGAACATTTCGAAGAAGTATGGATGTGGACAAAGGGGATTTTTGCAGAAAAGATTTGTAAAGTAAGTTTATGGTAAAGGGAAAGGTAATTCAGGTATAAATAACAATAGTAAATTACTTTATGAATAAACAAAACTTCAGCATATTAGACAATTACGTCGGTAAAAAGTGCAGTCGTTAGGTTTACTATTTTGCGATTGGTTATTGTTGAAAATCGCGGACTGACGCGGCAGAATGTTGTTTTGCTATTGGCTGTTGAGTAAACTGACCAATGGCAAAGCAATATTCTTCGCGCACCTTTCTCTGCTGGTAGAGAAGACTTAGAGCATTCTAGAGAGGAGTCGGAGCCTAGCCATGAAACAGTTCGGACGTGTGTAGTAGTAGTTCCAATGGAAATGATAAGTTGCCGGATCTAGAAGTGTTTCATACATCAAAAGTGTTGTAAAGTGACGGCATAATTATTCCGATGGGTGTGTAGAAATTTCGGAATTTTTAAGTGAATTTTGGACGAGAAAGACATAAATTCCGCGTCGTGTATTGAGTAGGTTGGTGGCTAAAAACTGTGACTGCATTAGGTACCGACAGACTTGATATTTGTCGAGTATTCTCAGTCAAAAACAATCCGTATTTTTGTAGCTATTACGTTTTCTGGAAACGCAACACCATAAACTTGCTAACGTGAGTGAAATGGATTATGAGTGACAGTGTTAGACTAGCATGGGCTTGGCAGTGATACTTGTTCACCTAAGTTTCAGAATATATTAATTAAGGACAAAATTTCCAACCTTTCGTTTCGTGTGGGGCCATGGTCCCCCACTGGAGACAGCTGACTTAAGGGTGGTCAGACTACTGAAAAGACTCCAGAAGCCTGTAAGACGTAGGAGACAGCTACGGGCAGGCTTGAAAGCACATCAAAATAATTAAACCTACAGTAATAACATTATCATTTCAAATTTTATCCTTATTACTCAATTCATGTGTGCAGAACACGACAGTCAAAAACTGTCCACAAGTATGATGAAATCGAGAGACTGCCATACCAACGGTAACTACTCGAACCAGAAGCCTTGTAAGATAATGAACCTATCACACTTCACATAAAAGATGAGATGGAAAATATTCTAAAAGAGGAACGCAAGATTATGAGAAAGATTTTTGGTTCAAATAGAACAGAAGATGGCTGCAAACTAAAACCCTAGAAACAACAGAAGAATTTTCCCACCTCTTGTTAGACATCCCAAAAATTAGATTTAAATTTTATGGACATCTCCAGAGACTTCCATCAACAAGACTTCAACAAAAATTTTTAACATACACGGAACGACTGAAATATATATTCCATAAATAAAATAAATCAGTTAAGTTCCAAGACAAATTCCCCAGATATGTCAACCAGAAATCCATACTGACAAAAAATTGACAAATGAGAAGCGCTGCAGGAGAAAGGAACTACAAGGGAAACAGGAATAAAATTGACTGATGAAACTTTAGGTTGCTTTTCTTTGAGTCATGAATCATATGAGTGGTTCATTGCAGTCTGCCATGAATTCCTCTCTTCTGTCAAACTTCTTCGTGGTAACTCCGTCTACCTGTCGGTAGAATTTACCACCACATTGGAAGTAAGTGGTAGTCACTGTGTGGCGGAAGAGTTCCGCTGTTTCTTCGTCGAAGTGGTCCCTTAGTAAATTCAAGGAGTCCTCAGAAGGTAGCCGTGTGAAGAAGGACGTAACATCAAAGATGTCCCTCGAAGTATCTTCACAAAGTCCGTACTGTTTTTCACAGGGTGAGGACAATGACCCACGAGAGGTTCAATAGCTGCACCACGTGTCTGGCTATTCTATAAGTTGACAAATGTTTTGCGTCCTCTATTGCATGTAATGAAACTCCCTTCTTGTGTGACTTCGGATGTCCATGAAAGTGTGGTGGTATCAGTGCTCTGGGGTTCAGCATTCGAACCATATACTTGTCCATTCCTGAGTTCTTTAGCAGTGAGATGGTCTTACTCGTCACAGCTGATGTAGGATCGTATTTCATTTGGATCTTAGAAAGGCATCTATCTTCTGCCTGTGGTCAACTGATCACAACAGTATCGTCGCACTGCCTTTGTCCGCCACTAGGGCGACCGTATCTTCGTCTTGTCGCAAGTTGTGCATTGCCCTGCGTTCTACCATGGAGGTGTTGGTTTCCCGCGTTTTTGCTTTTTCCATGAGTCTGTATGTCTCCCTTCTGACGTCTTTGGTGGTGTCAGAGGGAAACCCGCTGGTAGCCTGGTCGACGCTACTGATGACCTCCCATTTAGGTAATGTCATTTAATCCTTTTGACAGCACGGATGTTGCTGCTTCGTCCAGTTCCTTTCCAGTTAGATTGACGGTGGTCCTCGAGCCCTTTGTATTGATGCGCTGCACTTGAGCCCCCGGCAGTTGTTGGAAGTTGTCTTGTTGTTTCACGGTGGTTTCGCGTTTGCAAAGTTCACTGGTTGCGAATGTGTTAGCGTCTACCCATCCACACGAGAGAGTTTGGATGCCAGTTCCAAGCAGTGTGAAAGAGGTGGACTGATAAGGTAAAGAATGAGGAGGTTCTCCAGAGAGTCTGTGAGGAAAGGAATATATGGAAAAGACTGACAAGAAGAAGGGGCAGGACACCAAGACATCTGTTAAGACATGAGGGACTAACTTTCATTGTACTAATTTAGAGGGTAAATGTAGAAGAAGATAGAAACTAGAATACATCCAGCGAATAATTTAGGAAGTAGGCCTCAAGTCCTACTCTGAGATTAAGAGATTGACACAGAAGAGGAATTCGTGACGGCCCCATGAAACCAGTCAGAAGACTGCTGACTCTAAAAAAGAACTTCTAGGAGAGTACATGTATATCACCTGGTGCCTAGCTGCGAAGGTAGCGCGGTAAGGGAGCGGACAACGGAAGTGCTGCGAGCGCCCTTGCCGACAGAACAGCGCGGTTGGGGAGGTGTAGTTCTGCATCTTGAGCCCTCACACAAACGCCTATCTTGGACAACTTCTAAGCTACAGCTAGCGAGTCTGCAAACGATAATATTAACAGGTTACGGCAAAATGACCAATAATTCGACAAGTTCAAATGGTTCAAATGGCTCTGAGCACTATGCGACTTAACTTCTGAGGTCATCAGTCGCCTAGAACTTAGAACTAATTAAACCTAACTAACCTAAGGACATCAAACACATCCATAACCGAGGCAGGATTCGAACCTGCGACCGTAGCGGTCGCTCGGTTCCAGACTGCAGCGCCTAGAACCGCACGGTCACACCGGCCGGCAAATCGACTAGTCAACTGTGTGTTATTGAAAACACAATGGATAATTTAATTACTCTAAAACGGGAGAGAAGGAGCAATTTTTTTCTCCTGATTTGCAAACTTTTTTCCTCTTGTTGCCATGTTAAATTTGACTGCCTTGCAAAAAAAAAAAAAAAAAAAAAAAAAAAAAAAGGAATTGTGGGGTTTACTCAATTTCAGCCAGGTAGCTTGCTAAAGCAATTGGAATTGTGACAGACTCCTGGAACAGCCAAATATTAAATACACTATAGGGGAGAAGTTAAGTCAATAGCTTATGAAAATCACATGCTCCATATAAAAATAAAAGTATGATTCATTCACTTACATTATTACAAATCCATACTAACTTTCATTCCCCTACCTGTCGATGACCTTTAAAATAATGACATTATTTCATTGAGTCAATTGTAATTCGTTGTGTATCACAGTAGGTATGAAAGTTCTGCATATTAATTACATGGAAAAATACTCTCCACTTTGCATGCTGTCAGTTGACAAAAACTCGTTTCGGTACCTCTAACCATTTGCGAGATATAAAATATGACATAAAGGAAATACAGACATTGGCTTAAGTCAGCGAAGGAAGTTGAAAATTTCTGCCAGACCGAGATTCGAAACCAGGTCTCCTGCTTACTGGGCAGATTCACGACCACTGTGGGATACAGCAGTGATCATGGCATCTGTACGAACTATTATAGCACGCCTCCTATCAGACCCAAATTCTCACCTTATCCACACACTACTGATCACAGATTTTCAACTTTCCCACCACACACACACACACACACACACACACACACATATATATATATATATATATATATATATATATATATATATATATATATATAAAGCCTGGAGTCAATGATCTCTCCAGTGCAGATGTACATCCGGATCGAACTCTTAGGGGGATTGGTGAAATGCCACGAGTAATGATATTAGTGGAGAAGGGCCCTACATTAGTATTGTATGGATAAGTTTAGACTTTGGGTCTGACGTTAGGGGCGCTAGGATAGTCCGTGCAGTTGGGATGATCACTGTGTCCAGATGGCCCATTAGTCAGCGCATCTGCATACAGGAGACCTGGATTCGAATACCGTCTCGCACAAATCTTCAACTTTCCTCACTGATTTAAATCAATGTGAGCTCGCAGCTAATGTGTGTAATTCATTTTTGTCTTAACTCATAGTGACTGCTGAATCAAAATGGTATGTGTTCTTTTGGACATGAAGAATGTTACATACATTTTACTCTCACTGTATCGTTTGCGTAAGCGATTTGAAGTGAGTGCACTACATACGATCCAGTTTCTCAAGACTGAAGATAGATATAGATCTCGACTCAAGTTCAAAGAGAAATTTATTAGGTTATCTACACTCCGTATGCTGAAATGTATTACTTATTATCTATCAAGCGTAAAATCATAGCAGCCCCAATTTTTCACTGCAAACTATTCGAATATCGCGCAGTGCCTTGCTTAATATAGAAATATCACAGTAAATATGACCATTAACGAAGTGATACGTGGTTCCTCCTGAAGCTGGTGATGAGGCTATGATATGTGAGAGAGTCAAAATTTCGTACTGAATAGTTTCTTGAAACCGTGTAAGAAATGCTGCACTGTAGCCGCTGTGCACACCCCTCCGTTCCCACACTGTAGCCAAGGCAGAAAGGGACTGTCTGGGTCTTAGCAGATGAAGTAGACATATCAGAAGGCGACGGCAAACTTAAGCCGCCATCCCTTCAGAAAAGAGGGGTGGACTCAACGACCGCTGAGAACGAGAGTGTGTTTCTGTGCAGGGGCCAGGTTATCTCGCACAAGCTGTGAGCAAAGTGAACTCAACATGCCACAACAGCAAAGCTTTGTGTTCTTACCTGCTAAGAGAATGTTACTACCACAGTAAATATTTATTCGATATATTACATAAACATGTCACGGGACCTAAATGCTGATGATTATTAAAGACTACTGGCCAGTTATCTCCTTAATCGTCGATGTAAATGTATCAAATAATTTTATTCCTGAATGCGATTTTCACTCTACAGTGGAGTGTGCGCTGATATGATACTTCCTGACGGATTAAAACTGTGTGCCAGACCGAGACTCGAACTCGGGACCTCTACCTTTTGCCGGCAAGTGCTCTACCATCTGAGATACCCAAGCACGACTCACGACCTCTTCTCACTGCTATTAATTCTGCCAGTAAGTCGTCGTGCTTTGGTATGCTTTGGTAGAGCAATTGCCCGCGAAAGGTAAAGCTCCCGAGTTCGAGTCTCGATCCGGCACAGTTTTAATCTGCCACAAAGTCTCAAATTTATTCCAATCACACATGCTAGAGATTTTACTGTGTCTAGCAGCAACAATATTCCAATTCGCTGCACACTTGTCATTAAAATACCAAATCAGCGATCGTCACCTGACTAGTTTCTGTACATAACAATTTTGTTGAAACTAAAAACATGTAACCTCGAAAATCCACATTTCATTCATTTTCTATAGGGGTTATTACTGATATTTATAGGGATTTAACAATAATGGTCTGCTTTGTTCATTTATATTAATTGATCCAACGCCATTACATTTATTATACAAGGAGTATTCGGATAGTAAATTCCGATCGGCCGCGAAATGAAAACCACTGTGAAAAATGTTTTATTTGCAACAGTTAGCTACAACTTCCAGCTACTTATTTACATAGTCGCTGATCCGCCTTAGCCATTTTTCGTAGCGTTGTACCAACTTTCAACACCCTCGTCACGGCGGCCGCTTGTGCTTTCTGCCAGTTCTCTACGCTGGTCTACAGTTCGTTGCCTGTGCCAAAATGTTGTCTTCATAGCCAGCGGCTCATGTGAACACAGACGAGGTGTGGATGGAGCCATTTAGGAACTGTAATGTGAGTGATGGAACACTTCCCATCGAGAACGCTGCAGGAGCATCTTCACTGCCCCTGCAGAATGCGGCTGAGAATCGTCTTGAAGAAGGAAACGCATGACAGTTACGCTATGCGGGCTGCATAGCTTCCAGCGAAATTTCTCAGCATGCCCTCGTACTTGGCGGGAGATACTACTGTTCTAAGCATCTTTACGTGCTCACTGTGGGCTCCGAACTGAAAAGAGCGACTTGACGTGACCAATGAGCATACTGGAGACACTGCCCAACACATCTGTGCAAAGTTTCTTCAGATTTATCTGAGGTATCCATCACGCGACCGATCGGAACTTATTTTCCGAATAGCCCTCGTATTTTCTCTATGAGGTTTTTCTGTTTTATTTCCATCTAAAGTAAAGGGAAGTCATATGGCGTGAATGACTGGAAGACCGTGAAGGGCAGATTAAGCCGCCCATTTGGAAAGTTTTTCCCTATCCTTCACATTTGTAGACACCTTTCTTCATGAAACATGAGAGCTACGTACATATCTGGTAAGGGTAGGTGATTGTGGCAGGTTTGTGTGTGTGTGTGTGTTTAATCTAGTGTCATGTTCATACTGGAGGCGATGGGAGAAGGGAAAAGGTGAAACCCACTGCTGGCACTTGACCTACTCCTCTCGAATAGCACCAGGGGTTTCACAGAGCTTAACTTCCCCATCCGACAGACGGATCATCGTCAACAGATCGCATACTCTCACTTCATGAATCTCTGTGGAGAGGTTTGGAATTTAATCCAGGACATTTGGCGCAAATCAGGGATCCCACGCCACAACCCCTCCTGCCACCTCTACCACAATGGCAAAGGGGCAAATGGCAACAGGACGCGGCATACCTGGAGGGTCACCATCCAAGTACTGGCGACGCCCGATGATGCTTAATGTCGGTGAACTGACGGAAACCCTGCTGCCCACCTCAGCACGGCCGTTGACTATTTCATACTTGCCTGCCTGCTCTACTATTTAAATCAACAATAAAATTTCTCTGTTGTTTCCTATGTCTTCTACTATGTCATTAAATTTGTTGAAGAAGGTATATTTGATATCATCTGGTTCATCTTCACTAACTGCATAGGCTCCAATCATAATAGTTTAGTGTAAAGTACAAGTTAGGATTGGGAGGCGAGTTCATCAACAGCCAGATGAGGCTCTAACCCGCAGTGTGTGGATGATGTTGTTCACACTGGATGCGGCCTGTGATCTTTTGGACTATGACTTCGCTCACTCAGATTATCGTTAACATGAAGTTTGCTTTTTTTATCAACATTCTAAATTATGAAGTATTGCCCTTTTTTCTCTATCTTCATGTGACTTCACTACTTCTTTTATTTATTTCGCCGCGCGGGCTAGCTGTGCGGTCTGAGGCGTCTTACCACCGTTCGCGCGACTCCCCCTCGTCGGAGGTTCGAGTCCTCCCTCGGGCATGGGTGTGCGTGTCGCCCTTAGCGTAAGTTAGTTTAATTTAGTGTAAGTAGTGTGTAAGTCTAGGGACCGATGAGCTCAGCAGTTTAGCCCCATAGACCTTACCACAAATTTCCAAAAATTATATTTATTTGTTTTTGAGAAACGGAATAAAGTTGCTGTTACTACAATGACAGTGTCCGATTTGTTGGTGATCCTGGCTTTTCATGATATTTCTCAAGCACCCCTGCATTCTCCATTCATGAGACACCTCACAACAATCGACCACTTAATGATGCCTACAATTTTTGCCTCGACATTTCTTAATGTCTCAGAATGTGTCTCATCAAGCAATATTTCCTTTTATTCAAGTTCTCCCGCCTATTTTCTGTATTCAGTACCTGTTCATGAGTTACCCGACCTACCCATCTAATCTTGATCACTTTGCTGTGGCATCATATATCACAAGTTATATTTTACTACTGTCTATGCTGTTACCGTCCAATTTTCACTTCCATATAAGACTATACTCTAGACAGGGCCGTATAGACTTGCTGGTACAAAGGGCCGCAAAGCCCTTACTATGACTATACGAGGGAAGTAGTGTACAATTACTTCGAATTATTTGTTTTCCAAATATTCACTTTTTTCCACACATACAGTTGAAACACTGCATTCTCAAAAGAACTAAGTTCTACAAGGACCCATCCTCTTCTTTCTGGGAGGGAACGAAATAAAACAATTACAATAACGAATGTCGAGTAGGGGAACGCCTCCGTCTGGGCATCTCTGCTCAAGACAAATATTTTCAGAATTCACTTCCGAACACTTACATTTCTCTTACATTAAAAGTATATTTTCTTTTTTAATCAAAAACTTATTTTTTGCTATTGTCAATATACACCTTATATCCTCTGCACTTCCGCTATAGCCAGTAATTTTTCTGCCCAAATAGTAAAACTCGTCTACTGTTCCTAGTGTCTCCTTTTCTAAATTAATTGCCTGATTTAATACAAGTGCATTTCGTTACGTTTATTTACAAAAATCCCTTTTCAACTAAGTATTACTGTTCATGCTCTTGCAGGTGACGCCAGATTTTCAATTTGATGGCGAGACAGTGGCGCCAATACCGCTGCCAGAGCAGGGGGAACTGCTTCCAGATGGCGTCAACATCACTGTCATGCGCTGGGGAGATCTCTGGGTAAGTACCGTCTACCTAATCTATATTTCCTGCTATCAACTTATCATAAAATCCAATATTTTCTATTGTCTTCTCCTTTACATGCTATAATATTACGTATCCCTTACTATCAAAATGTTCGTAGAAGTACAGAAAGTAAATATCCTGCGTTGTTACTAACTACTCTAGTGTTTTCAACGTTCATATACTTTCATAAGGGCAGAAACATTACACATATTAGCAGACAAGTGTTACTTATCTTCCTACGGCTGCCTTGTTGTCTAAGTTACCGGTTTCTATTGATGATTTCCAAACAATTGGGTGGGAGGTTTTTGTCTCAGTAAAATCCCCACGAATATTATTGCTTTTTGACATCATCATAAATTCTTGACACTTTCTACAATGGTTCAAACGGCTCAGAGCACTATGGGACTAAACATCGGAGGTCATCAGTCCCCTAGAACTTAGAACTACTTAAACCTAACTAACCTAAGGACATCACACACATCCATGCCAGAGGCAGGATTCGAACCTGCGACCGCACCAGTCGCGCGGTTCCGGACTGAAGCGCCTAGAACCGCTTGGCCACCGCGGCCGGCCACTTTCTACAACAGCGCCTGTTAAGAGAATGAATTTTGCAACATTACAACACAGCACAAGGAACTTGACAGTTACATTGACCAATGGCGACACTAACTGAAACTATTATGGGCCCTAAAATTTCTGTAAGTATTAAGTACATTCTTTCCAGATGAAAGTCTTATCTGAAATAACTTTTCAGGTAAAATTTGCATAATGTTGTCTGGAAATAATTATTTATATAATTATCAGCTTTCAGTCTTTGTATAATAGTTGATTGAACTATTGACAATAAAATTAGACAAAATAGAAATGAAAAGAGAATTTTTTACATGAAAAATAAAGCACAATAATATTAGTTTCAGTGCAAAGCGCCTTTTGACTCATTTAGTCAGGCCGAAATTTATACGGAATCGAACATTTCAATTGAAGTACGGAAGTTCTGAGGAGGCAGGATTCATTACAATACCCAGGTGGAAAGGAGAACACTCGATTAACAACTACAGTCAGATAAAACAAGTCTTTATTTAGTTCTTAATGACACACATCTTTAGAGCTCTCCCCTGCTGTGACTGACGTGAGAAACCCTGGAATTTTGTACCAATATAACTCTTTATTTCCAATGTAAACACAGAAGCAATCGAAGACTCTGAGCTGTATGTTAAGGCACACCTGTAGGTCTTGCACTCGAGAGGTTTAAGTGCATTTACTACAAACACTTTCCGTTACACACAACTGAACACACTGAAAATACAAGTCCGCCATAAACTCGACAGAGCGACGATGCGACGAATGTTCCACTGGTAGTTTAAGGCTACTGTCGCAGTAGCACCGATATCGCTGGATTCCGGCGACGACCGACATCGGTCAAGACCGCCGATCTTTTCGAATCAGTACGCCATTACTTGCGCAGCCACACTGTAACCGATGTTATAGTCAGAACATACAGACTTCGGACAACAATCGGTGAAATTCATATCAGTTTGTTTTCTTCGTTCAAATCCACCGAGGGCCGGCCGCCGTGGTCGAGCGGTTCTAGGTGCTTCAGTCTGGAACCACGCGGTTGCTACGGTCGCAGGTTCGAATCCTGCCTCGGGCAGGGATGTGTGTGATGTGCTTAGGTTAGTTACGTTTACGTAGTTCTAAGTCTAGGGCACTGATGACCTCAGATTTTAAGTCCCATAGTGCCTAGAGCCCATTCAAATCGACCGACGTTGTCACACGAAAAATATGGAGTGTGAGAAACTGATAAGTTTAGTCTAAGAAAGAGTGTATTTGTGGCATCTTGAGAACGAAAATATCATAACCGGGACATACTTCGGAATCTATGGACTAAAATCATAGGTTTGCTGAAAATCACAAGCAGGCAAAATCTTTATTGGAAATCTTAGACAGAGATCATCATCATCATCATCATCATCATCATCATCATCATCATTTAAGACATTATGCCTTTCAGCGTTCAGTCTGGAGCATAACCCCCCTTATACAGTTCCTCCATGATCCCCTATTCAGTGCTAACATTGGTACCTCTTCTGATGTTATACCTATTACTTCAAAATCATTCTTAACCGAATCTTACCTTCTCCTCGGTCTGCCCCGACTCCTCCTACCCTCTACTGCTGAATCCATTAGTATCTTGGGTAACCTTGCTTCTCCCATGTGTGTAACATGACCCCACCATCTAAGCCTGTTCGCCCTGACTGCTACATCTATAGAATTCATTCCCAGTTTTTCTTTGATTTCCTCATTGTGGACAACCTCCTGCCATTGTTTCCATCTACAGGTACCTGCAGTCATCCTAGTTACTTTCATATCCGTAACCTCAACCTTGTTGATAAGGTAACCTGAATCCACCCAGCTTTCGCTCCCATACAACAAAGCTGGTCGAGAGATTGAACGGTGCACAGATAACTTAGTCTTGGTACTGACTTCCTTCTTGCAGAAGAGAGTAGATCGTAGCTGAGCGGTCACTGCATTAGCTTTGCTACACCTCGCTTCCAGTTCTTTCACTATGTTGCCATCCTGTGAGAATATGCATCCTAAGTACTTTAAACCGTCCACCTGTTCTAACTTTGTTCCTCCTATTTGGCACTCAATCTGTTTATATGTCTTTCCCACTGACATTACTTTCGTTTTGGAGATGCTGATCTTCATACCATAGTCCTTACATTTCTGATCTAGCTCTGAATTATTACTTTGCAAACTTTCAATCGAATCTGCCATCACAACTAAGTCATCTGCATATGCAAGACTGCTTATTTTGTGCTCACACATCTTAATCTCACCCAGCCAGTCTATTGTTTTCAACATATGATCCATAAATAATATGAACAACAGTGGAGACAGGTTGCAGCCTTGTCTTACCCCTGAAACTACTCTGAACCATGAAGTCAATTTACCGTCAACTCTAACTGCTGCCTGACTATCCATGTAAAGACCTTGAATTGCTTGCAAAAGTTTGCCTCCTATTCCATAATCTTGTAGAACAGACAATAACTTCCTCCTAGGAACCCGGTCATATGCCTTTTCTAGATCTATAAAGCATAGATACAATTCCCTGTTCCACTCATAACACTTCTCCATTATTTGCCGTAAGCTAAAGATCTGGTCCTGACAACCTCTAAGAGGCCTAAACCCGCACTGATTTTCATCCAATTGGTCCTCAACTAATACTCGCACTTTCCTTTCAACAATACCTGAGAAGATTTTTACCCACAACGCTGATTAAAGAGATACCTCTGTAGTTGTTACAATCTTTTCTGTTTCCATGTTTAAAGATTGGTGTGATTACTGCTTTTGTCCAGTCTGATGGAACCTGTCCCGACTCACAGGCCATTTCAATTATCCTATGTAGCCATTTAAGACCTGACAGTCCACTGTATTTGATGAGTTCCGACTTAATTTCATCCACCCCAGCCGCTTTATTGCACTGCAATCTACTGACCATTTTTTCCACTTCCTCAAATGTGATCCTATTTCCATCATCATTCCTGTCCCATTCTACCTCGAAATCTGAAACATTACTGATCGCATTTTCACCTACATTGGGCAACTCTTCAAAATATTCCCTCCATCTGCCCAAGGCATCCTCAGGATTCACCAGCAGTTTTCCTGACCTGTCCAAAATACTTGTCATTTCCTTCTTACCTCCCTTTCGAAGACAGCTAATTACACTCCAGAATGGTTTTCCAGCAGCTTGACCCATAGTCTCCAACCTGTTTCCAAAGTCTTCCCACGATTTCTTCTTGGATGCTGCAATTATCTGTATGGCTTTATTTCTTTCTTCAACATAACTTTCTCTGTCTATCTGGGTTCTAGTATGTAGCCATTTTTGATACGCCTTCTTTTTCCTTTTATAGGCTGCCTTGACTGTATCATTCCACCAAGCTGTTTGCTTCATCCTACTTTTACACACTACTGTTCCAAGACATTCTTTAGCCACTTCTAGTACTGTGTCCCTGTACCTTGTCCATTCCTTTTCCAATGACTGTAATTGACGACATTCAACTAACTGGTACCTTTCTGAGATCGCTGTTATGTACTTGTGCCTGATTTCCTTATCCTGAAGTTTCTCCACTCTTATCCTCCTACATATGGACCTGACCTCCTGCACTTTCGGCCTCACAATCCCAATTTCGCTGCAGATTAAATAATGATCAGTGACATCAAATAATCCCCTGAATACACGTGTGTCCCTCACAGCCTTCCTGAATTCCTGATCTGTTATTATATAGTCAATGACAGATCTGGTTCCCCTGCCTTCCCAAGTATACCGGTGAATGTTCTTATGTTTAAAAAGGAGTTTGTGATTACTAAGCCCATACTGGCACAGAAATCCAAGAGTTGTTTCCCGTTCCCGTTGGCCTCCATATCCTCTCCAAATTTACCCATAACCTTTTCATACCCTTCTGTTCGATTTCCAGTCCTGGCGTTAAAATCACCCATGAGCAGAACACTGTCCTTGTCCTTTACTCTAACAACTACATCACTGAGTGCCTCATAAAAACTACCCATTTTATCTTGATCTGTCCCTTCACAATGCGAATATACTGACACAATCCTAATTTTCTTGCTAGACACTGTCAAATCTATCCACATCAGTCGTTCGTTTACATACCTTATTGCAACTACGCTGGGTTCCATTTCTTTCCTGATGTAAAGCCCTACACCCCATTGTGCTATTCCTGCTTTGACTCCCGACAGGTAGACCTTGTATTCTCCCACTTCCTCTTCTTTCTCACCCCTTACCCGAATGTCACTAACAGCTAAAACGTCCAGCCCCATCTTACTTGCAGCCTCTGCCAGCTCTACCTTCTTCCCAGAGTAGCCCCCATTGATATTAATAGCTCCCCATCTCATTACCATTTGTTTGCCAATTCGTATCTTAGGAGTCCCTGGTTTGTCAGTTAGAGGTGGGTCTCCGTCACCTCCAAAGGTCCGAGGCATTTTGCTCTGATTGTTGCCAGCATCATATTTAAAGTACCAGGGAAGCAGGTTGCTAGCCTTACTTGCCCCGAGTCCCATTGGGTTTTACCCCTAACGGCTGAGGGACTAACCGGTGGATTTGGTAGTCTTTGCCGTATGAGCACAAAGGTGACCACGACTCAGAATATGTCCGAGATGCCCAGCCTTATTCCAAAGTAACTGGTATCCCGACTGTCGGGACCACTTACTTGGCCACTTATACGTTGCCCGTGGTTCATGAACTAGGACATGACTACAGGAACCCACACCATGAACCACAGACAGAGATTACAAATTCAAAAAATAATTTGTTGAAGTGAGACGGATGGTGTATCTTATATGCTTACAGCTACTGTACTGGACTTTTTTTGGTGGTAGATTGGCTTTAGTTGTCTACAGATTATTAGTAATGCTTACTGGTGCTGGTTCTGTTGAGTTTAGGAGTTCAGGATACCTTATGCTTAACTTTATGCTTGCCTTTCACACGCATGCTGACTGACAGTCATTCAAGTTAACTTGACGTATGTCTTCACAACCTTAAATAAATACAGCGAAGCAGAGTGTTTGTAACCTGCTTTTCAAGCTCACCACGAACTATCTCGAGTATGTAGCAGAACGTTTCTTCCGTCGTCTCATATATTCATAAAACTCATCTGGTTATTCCGGCAACTGTGGACAGAGTGTACAGTACTCGCCATGTTCTCTTCGAGGCAGAAAAGCTGATTCACACGCAGTCCGCTTCTTTTTAATATCAAAAGCCGGTGTGCAACACTCGTTTCTAAGCACACAGACTTAGTGGTGAGCATCCCATCCTAAGAGGTTAAAATCGAACCTACTTTATACATGGAATAGATTCTAACCTAAGCTAACCTAACCTCCTTGATCCCGCCATAAACGGACGAAGGAGATCGGATGCACTATGACCAGGCTGTCGGCCGATGATAACAAACATTTAAACTCACAGTTAAACTCACAGTTAAACTCAACCGTTTGTTATTTGTAATGGCAATGTGGTTCCACGTGCGATTATATTTACAATGAGTCACAATGATTTCGGATATAAGTGCACTGAAGATAGCTACACAGTAGTCGAAAACGACCTAGTTGATAACGACCTGCAATAAAAGATTAAAAATTTACGACCGATGCTGCCTTTACTCCCATCCTGTTATAATAGTTTCCAGAATGAAAATAATCGAAATCAACTGACGAAAGCACAGAAATCAGTGAAAAGTGTTTGGGTAAAAAAATAATAATCAAACAGTGGAATTTTTCTCTAATGTTGCACACTAAATCTGCTGCTTTTCCTGTTGCTTAAAATTTGGTGGATGTGGAAATACATGTGTTTCCAACGACATGGTTTGATTAAGCAACTAGACCTTCATAATTATATCTACACTCCTGGAAATTGAAATAAGAACACCGTGAATTCATTGTCCCAGGAAGGGGAAACTTTATTGACACATTCCTGAGGTCAGATACATCACATGATCACACTGACAGAACCACAGGCACATAGACACAAGCAACAGAGCATGCACAATGTCGGCACTAGTACAGTGTATATCCACCCTTCGCTGCAATGCAGGCTGCTATTCTCCCATGGAGACGATCGTAGAGATGCTGGATGTAGTCCTGTGGAACGGCTTGCCATGCCATTTCCACCTGGCGCCTCAGTTGGACCAGCGTTCGTGCTGGACGTGCAGACCGCGTGAGATGACGCTTCATCCAGTCCCAAACATGCTCTATGGGGGACAGATCTGGAGATCTTGCTGGCCAGGGTAGTTGACTTACACCTTCTAGAGCACGTTGGGTGGCACGGGATACATGCGGACGTGCATTGTCCTGTTGGAACAGCAAGTTCCCTTGCCGGTCTAGGAATGGTAGAACGATGGGTTCGATGACGGTTTGGATGTACCGTGCACTATTCAGTGTCCCCTCGACGATCACCAGTGGTGTACGGCCAGTGTAGGAGATCGCTCCCCACACCATGATGCCGGGTGTTGACCCTGTGTGCCTCGGTCGTATGCAGTCCTGATTGTGGCGCTCACCTGCATGGCGCCAAACACGCATACGACCATCATTGGCACCAAGGCAGAAGCGACTCTCATCGCTGAAGACAACACGTCTCCATTCGTCCCTCCATTCACGCTTGTCGCGACACCACTGGAGGTGGGCTGCACGATGTTGGGGCGTGAGCGGAAGACGGCCTAACGGTGTGCGGGACCGTAGCCCAGCTTCATGGAGACGGTTGCGAATGGTCCTCGCCGATACCCCAGGAGCAACAGTGTCCCTAATTTGCTGGGAAGTGGCGGTGCGGTCCCTTACGGCACTGCGTAGGATCCTACGGTCTTGGCGTGCATCCGTGCGTCGCTGCGGTCCGGTCCCAGGTCGACGGGCACGTGCACCTTCCGCCGACCACTGGCGACAACATCGATGTACTGTGGAGACCTCACGCCCCACGTGTTGAGCAATTCGGCGGTACGTCCACCCGGCCTCCCGCATGCCCACTATACGCCCTCGCTCAAAGTCCGTCAACTGCACATACGGTTCACGTCCACGCTGTCGCGGCATGCTACCAGTGTTAAAGACTGCGATGGAGCTCCGTATGCCACGGCAAACTGGCTGACACTGACGGCGGCGGTGCACAAATGCTGCGCAGCTAGCGCCATTCGACGGCCAACACCGTGGTTCCTGGTGTGTCCGCTGTGCCGTGCGTGTGATCATTGCTTGTACAGCCCTCTCGCAGTGTCCGGACTAAGTATGGTGGGTCTGACACACCGGTGTCATTGTGTTCTTTTTTCCATTTCCAGGAGTGTATATCTATAAATACACTTCGCGAACCACTGGCGAGAATGGCAGGTCAATTTAGTGATTTTCTGTCTGGCTCCATTCGCTTACTGAGCGAGAGAGAAAAAAATTCGTCCTATTTTGGACCTCATAAATGCTCTCGTGCGGCATGCAGTTTCCTGATAGAAATAGACATGAATTATTATTACACATTAACATCTTATGGAGATTATATGAATTTTGGCTTAAAGCTATTTAAATATACAAAGGACCGATAACTAGACGTCAAATGTTATGGTAGTTTACGCATTTTACTAAAGACACTTGTCAAGAGTTGCCTCAGTATATGTTATACAGCTATACTCAATTGAAAATTAGGCCTACAATGCAAATTTCGAAAAAAAAGCTATACAGATGTTTACATAACCCATGTAACACTAAGTAAAATATGGAGTTTCAGTCTTCGATCGCTTTTCTTTATTTTCAATTACCGGTTTCGGGCTAGCTGCCCATCTTCAGATCATATGTTGTGGTTACAGAGTAACTTGTCCGTACAGAACACACAGTTCACTGTCATAAGTCAGTGACAGTGAACTGTGTGTTCTGTACGGACAAGTTACTCTGTAACTACAACATATGATCTGAAGATGGGCAGCTAGCCCGAAACCGGTAATTGAAAATAAAGAATAGCAATCGAAGACTGAAACTCCATATTTTACTTAATGAACGATCGCGGAATTCCCAGTGAGACAACTATGTCTAATTTTGATAAACCATGTAACACTGTTAGATATTTATGCCGGTAGTTTAATATTTACGATTCCTTTAACGATTTGTCATCTGCATACAACGAAACATATTCTATTTTTCCGCTCTTCGTCCAGTTGAGACTGGAAACCTTTATATAATATCCCGCTAATTAGTGTATTGCCTACGGACTTTTATGCTGTTGAATCGGTTCCTTTATTTTTACACAGTGAAACACTTATCTCTTCCACTATCGCCGTTTTGATGTCACACGCATATTTATTATGTTCTATTAGGAAAACGCTAAGTTTCTGTCACTGTTGTACGTGTTCCTATAGCTACATCTACATCTCTGCAAATCACATTTAATTCCCTATTATTCCAATCTTGTATAGCGCGCGGAAAGAATGAACACCTATATCTTTCCGTACGAGCTCTGGTTTCCCTTATTTTATCATGGTGATCGTTCCTCAACAAAATATTTTCGCTTTCGGAGAAGAAAGTTGGTGATTGGAATTTTGTGGTTCATGGTGTGGGTTCCTGTAGTCATGTCCTAGTTCATGAACCACGGGCAACGTATGAGTGGCCAAGTAAGTGGTCCCGACAGTCGGGATACCAGTTACTTTGGAATAAGGCTGGGCATCTCGGACATATTCTGAGTCGTGGTCACCTTTGTGCTCATACGGCAAAGACTACCAACTCCACCGGTTAGTCCCTCAGCCGTTAGGGGTAAAACCCAATGGGACTCGGGGCAAGTAAGGCTAGCAACCTGCTTCCCTGGTACTTTAAATATGATGCTGGCAACAATCAGAGCAAAATGCCTCGGACCTTTGGAGGTGACGGAGTCCCACCTCTAACTGACAAACCAGGGACTCCTAAGATACGAATTGGCAAACAAATGGTAATGAGATGGGGAGCTATTAATATCAATGGGGGCTACTCTGGGAAGAAGGTAGAGCTGGCAGAGGCTGCAAGTAAGATGGGGCTGGACGTTTTAGCTGTTAGTGACATTCGAGTAAGGGGTGAGAAAGAAGAGGAAGTGGGAGAATACAAGGTCTACCTGTCGGGAGTCAAAGCAGGAATAGCACAATGGGGTGTAGGGCTTTACATCAGGAAAGAAATGGAACCCAGCGTAGTTGCAATAAGGTATGTAAACGAACGACTGATGTGGATAGATTTGACAGTGTCTAGCAAGAAAATTAGGATTGTGTCAGTATATTCGCATTGTGAAGGGACAGATCAAGCTGAGATGGGTAGTTTTTATGAGGCACTCAGTGATGTAGTTGTTAGAGTAAAGGACAAGGACAGTGTTCTCCTCGTGGGTGATTTTAACGCCAGGATTGGAAATCGAACAGAAGGGTAAGAAAAGGTTATGGGTAAATTTGGAGAGGATATGGAGGCCAACAGGAGCGGGAAACAACTCTTGGATTTCTGTGCCAGTATGGGCTTAGTAATCACAAACTCCTTTTTTTAAACATAAGAACATTCACCGGTATACTTGGGAAGGCAGGGGAACCAGATCTGTCATTGACTATATAATAACAGATCAGGAATTCAGGAAGGCTGTGAGGGACACACGTGTATTCAAGGGATTATTTGATGACACTGATCATTATTTAATCTGCAGCGAAATTGGGATTGTGAGGCCGAAAGTGCAGGAGGTCAGGTCCATATGTAGGAGGATAAGAGTGGAGAAACTTCAGGATAAGGAAATCAGGCACAAGTACATAACAGCGATCTCAGAAAGGTACCAGTTAGTTGAATGTAGTCAATTACAGTCATTGGAAAAGGAATGGACAAGGTACAGGGACACAGTACTAGAAGTGGCTAAAGAATGTCTTGGAACAGTAGTGTGTAAAAGTAGGATGAAGCAAACAGCTTGGTGGAATGATACAGTCAAGGCAGCCTGTAAGAGGAAAAAGAAGGCGTATCAAAAATGGCTACATACTAGAACCCAGGTAGACAGAGAAAGTTATGTTGAAGAAAGAAATAAAGCCATACAGATAATTGCAGCATCCAAGAAGAAATCGTGGGAAGACTTTGGAAACAGGTTGGAGACTATGGGCCAAGCTGCTGGAAAACCATTCTGGAGTGTAATTAGCTGTCTTCGAAAGGGAGGTAAGAAGGAAATGACAAGTATTTTGGACAGGTCAGGAAAACTGCTGGTGAATCCTGAGGATGCCTTGGGCAGATGGAGGGAATATTTTGAAGAGTTGCCCAATGTAGGTGAAAATGCGATCAGTAATGTTTCAGATTTCGAGGTAGAATGGGACAGGAATGATGATGGAAATAGGATCACATTTGAGGAAGTGGAAAAAATGGTCAGTAGATTGCAGTGCAATAAAGCGGCTGGGGTGGATGAAATTAAGTCGGAACTCATCAAATACAGTGGACTGTCAGGTCTTAAATGGCTACATAGGATAATTGAAATGGCCTGTGAGTCGGGACAGGTTCCATCAGACTGGACAAAAGCAGTAATCACACCAATCTTTAAACATGGAAACAGAAAAGATTGTAACAACTACAGAGGTATCTCTTTAATCAGCGTTGTGGGTAAAAATCTTCTCAGGTATTGTTGAAAGGAAAGTGCGAGTATTAGTTGAGGACCAATTGGATGAAAATCAGTGCGGGTTTAGGCCTCTTAGAGGTTGTCAGGACCAGATCTTTAGCTTACGGCAAATAATGGAGAAGTGTTATGAGTGGAACAGGGAATTGTATCTATGCTTTATAGATCTAGAAAAGGCATATGACCGGGTTCCTAGGAGGAAGTTATTGTCTGTTCTACAAGATTATGGAATAGGAGGCAAACTTTTGCAAGCAATTCAAGGTCTTTACATGGATAGTCAGGCAGCAGTTAGAGTTGACGGTAAATTGACTTCATGGTTCAGAGTAGTTTCAGGGGTAAGACAAGGCTGCAACCTGTCTCCACTGTTGTTCATATTATTTATGGATCATATGTTGAAAACAATAGACTGGCTGGGTGAGATTAAGATGTGTGAGCACAAAATAAGCAGTCTTGCATATGCAGATGACTTAGTTGTGATGGCAGATTCGATTGAAAGTTTGCAAAGTAATAATTCAGAGCTAGATCAGAAATGTAAGGACTATGGTATGAAGATCAGCATCTCCAAAACGAAAGTAATGTCAGTGGGAAAGACATATAAACAGATTGAGTGCCAAATAGGAGGAACAAAGTTAGAACAGGTGGACGGTTTAAAGTACTTAGGATGCATATTCTCACAGGATGGCAACATAGTGAAAGAACTGGAAGCGAGGTGTAGTAAAGCTAATGCAGTGACCGCTCAGCTACGATCTACTCTCTTCTGAAAGAAGGAAGGCAGTACCAAGACTAAGTTGTCTGTGCACAACTTCGTTGTATGGGAGCGAAAGCTGGGTGGATTCAGGTTACCTTATCAACAAGGTTGAGGTTACGGATATGAAAGTAGCTAGGATGATTGCAGGTACTAGTAGATGGGAACAATGGCAGGAGGGTGTCCAGAATGAGGAAATCAAAGAAAAACTGGGAATGAACTCTATAGATGTAGCAGTCAGGGCGAACAGGCTTAGATGGTGGGGTCATGTTACACGCATGGGAGAAGCAATGTTACCCAAGAGACTCATGGATTCAGCAGTAGAGGGTAGGAGGAGTCGGGGCAGACCGAGGAGAAGGTACCTGGATTCGGTTAAGACTGATTTTGAAGTAATAGGTATGACATCAGAAGAGGCACCAATGTTAGCACTCTGCCGGCCGGTGTGGCCAGGCGGTTAAAGGCGCTATAGTCTGGAACCGCGTGGCCGCTACGGTCGCAGGCTCGAATCCTGCCTCGGGCATGGATGTGTGTGATGTCCTTAGGTTAGTTAGGTTTAAGTAGTTCTGAGTTCTCGGGGACTGATGACCTTAGAAGTTAAGTCCCATAGTGCTCAGAGCCATTTGAACCATTTTTTTTGTTAGCACTGAATAGGGGATCATGGAGGAACTGTATAAGGGGGGCTATGCTCCAGACTGAACGCTGAAACGCATAATCAGTCTTAAATGATGATTATGATAATGATGATGATGATGATTCTGTCGCAACGAAAAACGCTCTTCTTTTAATGATGTCCAGCCCAAATCCTGTATCATTACTGTGACACTCTCTCCCATATTTCGCGATAATACAAAACGTGCTGCCTTTCCTTGAACTTTTTCGATGTACTCCCTCAGTCGTATCTGGTAAGGATCCTACACCGCGCAGCAGTATTCTAAACGAGGACAGACAAGCGTATTGTAGGCAGTCTCCTTAGTAAGTCTATTACATTTTTAAGTGTCCTGCCAATAAACCGTAGTCTTTGGTTAGCCGTGCACATAACATTTACTATGTGTTCCTTCCAATTTAAGTTGTTCGTAATTGTAATACCTAGGTACTTAGTTGAATTTACGGCTTTTAGATTAGACTGATTTATTGTGTAACCGAAGTTTAAGGAGTTCTTTTTAGCACTCATGTGAATGACCTCACACTTTTCGTTATTTAGGGTCAACTGCTACTTTTCGCACCATTCAGATATTTTTTATAAATCATTTTGCAGTTTGTTTTGATCTTCTGATGACTTTATTAGTCGGTAAACGACAGCGTCATCTGCAAACAACGCAAGACGTTTGCTCAGATTGTCTCCCAAATCATTTATATAGCCATTTCATGGTTACGCGTATCCCGAGTAACTTATTACGGCATCCCAGGCTTTTTATAGCAATGATACCGACGCGACGCGACTACCGGCACAGGTGGTGCGCTAATCAGCGTCTGGAGAGAACTGGGGCCTTTTTTTTCTCGCGCAGCGTTCTTATATACAAAGCCGCGGTGCGGACGGCTAAGGGAACGCCTGATCAAATCCGCTCTCCCGACTAGCCGCTGGGCAAATAATGCACCACTTTAAGTTATTGAATAAATCATTGCTTCCTTTGCTGATGGCCGATGAAGCTCTCAATTTAAATGTGCAATCAGCACACAGGTAAGTAATCATAATTAAAGTCTGACGTGGCTAAGTCAAATATTTTGGGCGAGAGAATTAATTTAATTACACTACACGCAGTAGACGAGCTCTGAACTTTCCCTTTGGAGATACGCTATTGCTATAGTTTTATAGTTATTCAGTTGAAACGTCTCACATCTTTATGATTATAGCGGATCTCCCTTCTACGTAAATTTAAACATCCTAGCTTTATTTATTCGCCTACTTAATCTATCTTGCTTCCTTAATTTTTAAGACAAAAACCAGAAAATCATGAATTTCAACTAAAATTTTAATTTGTGAGATCCAGAATACTGTTTCTACTAAATTATTATGAAAAAGGAATCTAAATATAAATTTTTTAGTTTCTAGCTCTTTTCTGTTGCACCAATGATTTTTACAGAAAAACATCCAAATTTCGAAAAAGGTTAAAGTTATTCAACTGATATCCAACACATATTGATGTAGTATTACTCCTGACATGCTAGAAACGTTTCAGGTTATTTACTTGATTTTTAAAGTATTGCGCAACATTTATGACGTCAGAGGTAGTTACAGTGGACTGGCTGGCACACAATGGAAAGACTGATGTGAATTTTATACGGCGTGAGTAGGCTGCTTCCCTACAACACAATATGTCAATTTCATAATTTCTACGATATTGCTGTAGGAGATACAGATCTCAAAATTCATACATGTACGAGAAAACTGAAAAAATTGGAAAAAGTCCATTTTCCGAAGCTTATACACAACAAAGGGAGTGCAATCTGTAATCCCGGATAAATCTGTCGTCGAGTGAGGTATTTGGTACGCAATGAAACTAACTATTTCAGTTATTTCACTAGTTTTCGCGATTCTGACGTGATAATTTTGTAATGGTATCCGGATAGGAAAATTTCCATGTGTTTCAAAAACATTTATGTAACTAACTAGGAATAGGTATCTGGGATGCTTAGAGGCATTATAGGCAAGTATTCCATATTTGAATTACAGATTTTTCAATTTATATTTGTGGAACCAGAAAATCTACTTTCTGTCGCTTGTAGAACTGAGTTCCTAGTTGGTTGCCTGCAGATGATACTCACTGCGACAACGTTCCAAATTCAGACCTTGAATGTCAGATGATATCTGATTTAAAATAGACTGTAATTCATGATATTATATATTATTTCTGTCTATACTGTGTTAAAATTTGTGGCACGTGTAAAAGAGTGGTTGTTACAGATGACTCACGTCATATACAAAGGTCGTGCAATAACATTTGAAAACACATGCACGGGGTGTTCAAAAAGTCTCTCCGCAGTGCCGTATGATTGTTAGTCGCGCGTGCCGTATGATTGTTCGCCTTCCTGGATTCCTTCTTTTCAAGTGGACTCTCCCAACATTCCAATGTTTCGTTTATCTCAGCCAGCGTCAGTAGTATCGTTGGTGTGTGCCGTTACGTGTTGACGTGAACGTTTAAATTTGGTTCCTTTGTTCGTTTGTTTCGTTTTTGTCACTGTTAAAATGCTAACCATTGAAGAACGTCTGTTTTTCGTCGAAGAAGTGTTCAAAGCTGGGAGTAAATACACAGTTTCAGTTCATCAAACATTTAATTCAGTTTTCCCGCGATACTGTGCGAGACTTGATTAACAAATTTCGAAGTATGGGTTCAGTGACAGATGTACCGAGAAATGGTCGTCCTAGCGTTTTGTCTGAGGATAAACTACTGGATATTTCCAATAAAATGTCCATGAGTCCGAAGAAGTCAGTAAGAAAACTCGCCCAGGAAATCGATGTTAGTGTCGGAACGGAGCACACAGCTGTAAAGAAAAAAATAGAACTTTTCCCACACAAAGTTACAGTCGTGCAAGAACTGAAAAATGCTGATAATGGCAAGAGACTGCATTATTGTCAATGGTTCAAAAATTTCGTTCAACCAAATGGAAGGGATATTCTTAATGAAACGTTTCTCATTGATGAGGCGTGGTTTCATTTATCCGGGTACATGAACTCGCAAAATTATCGTATGTGGAGTACTGCAAATCCATTGCGTAATCATGAGAAACCACTTCATTCTGTGAAAATAGGAGTTTGGATCGCAATTGCTAGACGTCGGATTGTGGGTCCAATATTTTTCAACGAAACAATAAACGCACAACGATACTGCAGTGATATTCTACACCCATTCATAGGAGAACTTGCGTTAAGTGAAATACTGAACAGCTATTTTCAACAAGATGGTGCAACCGCGCATACAGCTCGTATTTCAATGTTACTGCTTGCTGATGTTTTTGGTGACCGCATAATTTCACATGGACTTTGGCCTCCACGATCGCCTGACCCAACACCTCCTGACTTTTTCTTGTGGGGTGCAGAGAAAGTAACTGTCTATAAAAACCGTCCAATATCCATCGATGAATTGAAAATTGCAGTATCCACTTTCAGTGCTTCTGTTACAGAAGAAATGTTTCAGCTTGTGTTTGGAAACATGATTAGACGAATTGAATTGTGTATTCAACCACAAGGGGGACACTTTCAACATTTAATGTGAAAATTTTTAAGTAAAAATGAATATTCAATAAATTAATAACTTGTATTTCGCTGAGTTTAATTTCGGTATATTTACTGCGGCATACGGCACGCGCGGCTAACTATCTTATGGCACTGCGGAGAGACTTTTTGAACACCCCGTATGAGAAAATACTGGTAAAATTCCAAATGCCGTGGTACAACGTTTGTTCACCAAAGGTGATTCTGTGTCCAAGAAGACAGGGCCCCTTTTACACAGTTTACATCAACCAGGACTGGCTTTATGGGCAAAATGATGAATTTTATCGTATCTCCTGGCTACCACAGTCACAAGATCTCAGTATCAACGAACCTTTGCGGTCTACTTTGGACAGAAGGTTGTCGTTACCTTGATTTGACATTATATTGCGAGAAGGATGATACAAAATTCCTTTCAAAATCACCCAGGACCAGTATTTTTCCATTCCTAAACGACTGGAAACTCTTTTTGAATGACAACGGTTTTCCCATGTCGTACAAGGCACGGCAGTGTGTTGTGTTGTCGGTGTTTCTATATTTTTGCCTATCCCCTCCTATTCCATTTGTTAAATCCTGGGTGGAACATGTTATCATAGCTCTGGCATAAAGAAGATTGTTTTCTTTTTTTCACAGGCTGGAGGGCCGCATCCATATTCCCTACGCAAAGTGGACTTAACGACAGTCAACCAAGAGGAGTGCCAGGCCGTGTGGGCTACTGAGAACGACCCCATCTACGACAGGCAGTTATGCGTCACTCGTTTTGAAGACATAAACTACGACTCCTGCACCGTAAGTACAGAGCAAGTTGGTGGTGAAAAGTCTGTCTGGGAGAGGAGCACACATTAGGCAGCTCAAAGTCCTATGCAGAAATACGCGAAGATGGGATAACCATAGCGATATGTACATATACAGATGTCAGTAGTATCGCATACACAGATTTGAAAAGACAGAGCTATCATTTGCACTCACGTTATTCATGTGAAAAGTTTCCGACGTCATTATGGTCTCAGGACCAGAATTAACAGAATTTGCAGACGGAATAGTAGTTGGAGCTAGAAGAATGAGACCTTCCATTTCGGAAATCGTTAGGGAATTCAATATTGCGAAATCCACAGTGTCGGCAGTGTGCCGAGAATACGAAATTTCAAGCTTTACCTCTCGCCACGGACAGCGCAGTGACTGACGGCTTTCACCTGATAACCAAAGGTAATGGCGTTTTCATAGTTGTCGATGCTAACAGACAAGCAACACTGCGCGAAATAACCGCAGAAGTCAATGTGGGACGTACGACGAACAGGACAGTGCGGCAATATGTCGCCTTAATGGCTACGGCAGTAAACGACCGACGCAAGGGCCTTAATTAACAGCACAACATCGCCTGCAACGCGTCTCCTGGGCTCGTGACCATATCGGCTGGAACCTAGTCGACCGGAAAACCGTGGTCTGGTCAGATGCGTCTCGATTTCAGCTGGTAAGAGCTGATGGTTGGCTTCCAGTGCGGTGCAGACCCCACGAAGCCGCGGACCCAAGTTGTCAACGACGCATTGTGTGAGCTGGTGATGGTTCGATAACTGTGTGGGCTGTGTTTACATGGAATGGACTGTTCCCTTTGGTCCATCTGAACCGATCATTGACCAGAAATGATTATGTTCGGCTACTTGGAGAGTATTTGCAACCTTTCATGGACTTCCTGTTCCCAAACAAAGATGTCAAGTCGCCGAATCACAACTGTTCGACTTTGGATTGATGATCATTCTGAACAATTCCTGTGAATTATTTGGCTACCCAGATCGCCCTAGACGAATCCCATCGAACATTTATGGGAAGTAATCGAGGGGCCAATTCGTGTACAAAAGCCTGCACCGGCAACACTTTGGCAATTATGAACAGCCGTAGGCGTAGCAGGGCTCAGTATTTCTGCAGTGGACTTCCAACGAGTTGTTGAGTCCATGCCACGTCGAGGTGCCGTGGCGCGGTACTCTGGGCAAAAGGAGATCCGACGCGATATTAGGAGGTATCGCATGACTTTCGTCTCCTTAGTGTGTGCATTTTTGTCTGTTGTAACCTCCCAAGAAATAATAAAAAAGGAAAATATTTAAATGTGAATACTCATCGTACTAAGTGTAACATCCCCACAAAATTTTGAAAAGGACAATAATTAAATGTTAATAGGAATCGTGTTAAAGTGTAACTTCCCAGCAAATTCTTACAAGATAATACAAATGTTAATGTGAATAGAACCAAGTGTGATTTCCCAGCAAAAAATAAAAGGAAAAGTCTATGATAATGAAAACGTGCCAAAAGTTATTTCCCCACAAGATTACTGAATAATAATGACCCAAATGTTGTTGAGGTCCCACAAAACATCGTTAAATTGAAATAAAAGCGACAGTACCTTCGCTACAAAAATATTGAAAAATAATGGCCCAATGTAAACTCGACACAAAAATTGACAAATGAACATTCAATTGTAATGATTTTTTTTCTTTTTAATAACGATTGCTTTGAAAACAGAATTATTATTGGGGCATTTCTTGAACAAATTAATTACAATTACAATACATTATTAGCTGAGCGCAATGCTGCTTCATTACCTTATTTAATAATATACCTCGTCCTGAATGGTGACCAGAGACCCATGTCGACGCCCGCCGACTCCGACCCTGTACATCTCGCAACTCGCTACGTACAACAACTGTTCCTGCCAGCTCGCTACACGCAACTGAACTCTCGCACGGTCAAGCGCAGACTAGCAACGATAAATAACTCTCTGGTCAGAGATTCTGTCATGCCTCGCCATCGCTGTCAATGAATACACTGAATACATACGCGTTTCACTGTGACGATTGACTTCTTACTAATTATACTGTTACACTAGGTCGCAACGTTTAAATAAGCTGAGTGGACAGTATAGTAGTCTCTATGCTTGAAAGAGCACTGTGCTTGCTCTGGACCACTGTAGATGGTTTAGGCCGTACCAGACATTCCTCTGCTAACGAAAATCACGTTAGTGAAATGGAGACGTGACAGAATGGCACAAATGAGCTATCGTATTTGGAAACAACAATAATTGTAAAAAGATACTAATTGGTGCGGAGGGCTGGCTGTTTGATGTTTACAGTTTACTGTAAACATCAACCAGGACTTTTTATAAATATTCTCGGTGAAGAAGTATACCCCTTTCTCCTGCATCTACATGATGGATACCTTCTTAAGTTTGACACTAATTCTATGGCATAAAGCTACATTCGTTTTTATGTCCGTCCCCAGTAGCTGAATAGTCAGCGTGACGGATTGTCAATCCTCTGGCCCCGGGTTCGATTCCCGGCTGGGTCGGGGAATTTTCTCCGCCGAGGGACTGGGTGTTGTGCTGTCCTCATCGTCATCCTATCATCCTCATCGACTGCAGGTCGCCGAAGTGGCGTCAGATTGAAAGACCGGCACCTGGCGCACGGTTTGCCCGACGGGAGGCCCTAGCCATACGATTAAATAGATAAAACCTTCATTTTATGAGTTTTGTTGTATGATTTTAATAAATATCCAAAAAATACTAAAATACAAAGACGGAAAATGAAATTTTGGGAATACATCTGTCTAGGTAACGTATTTGATTGATTAACATAAAAGATCACAAGTTACTGTAATCGCGAGATAATCTGTTGCAAATGTGAAATGCTGGAACGTTAATAACCAGTGTAACGGCCAATGTGTTGAATGCAAGCATGCAAACGTGCATGCAATGTGTTGTACAGGTGACAGTTGTCTGTTTGTGGGATGAGTTTCTATGCCTTTTGCACTTTGTTCGTGTTTTCAGATGACGCTGGAGTTCTCGTCCGAAGTCGTCTCAAACGTGCTCGACTGCAGACAGATCTGGTGAACGAGCAAGCCAAGGCAACACGTCGACACTCTATAAAACATGTTGGGTTACAACAGCGGTATGTGGGCCAGTGGTCTCCTTTTGTTAAACACTCGCTAGAATGCTGTTCACGAATGGCAGAAAAACAGATCGGGTCACCAGACTGTCGCACAAATTTGAAGTCAGGTGGGATAACCACGAGAGTGCTCCTTGTCTCATGCGAAATCGTGACCCAGACCATAACTCCAGTTTGTCTATCAGGCAGACAGATTGATTGCAGGCCTCCAACTGGTCTCCTTCTAACCGACAAACGGCCATCACAACCACCGAAGAAGAACTAGATTTCACAAAAAAACACAATAGACCTCCAGCCTACTCTCCAATGAGCTCTCGCTTGAAAATACTTCAGTCTAAATGGCGGTGGTATGGGGTCAATGGAATGCACGCTACAAGGCGTCTGGCTCGGAGCTGTCCTTGAAGTAACCGATTTGTCAGAGCTCGTTGTGTCACTGTGGTACCAAGTGTTGCTTAAATTGCTCCTGCAGATGCAGCACGATGCGCCAGAATCATATGGCGAACACGATGCCCCCCTTCTAACAGCCGTGTACCGCAAGTCTCTAGAGGAACGGAAGGTTCCAAATGATTGGAAAAGAGCACAGGTAGTCCCAGTCTTCAAGAAGGGTCGTCGAGCAGATGCACAAAACTATAGACCTATATCTCTGACGTCGATCTGTTGTAGAATTTTAGAACATGTTTTTTGCTCGAGTATCATGTCGTTTTTGGAAACTCAGAATCTACTATGTAGGAATCAACATGGATTCCGGAAACAGCGATCGTGTGAGACCCAACTCGCTCTATTTGTTCATGAGACCCAGAAAATATTAGATACAGGCTCCCAGGTAGATGCTATTTTTCTTGACTTCCGGAAGGCGTTCGATACAGTTCCGCACTGTCGCCTGATAAACAAAGTAAGAGCCTACGGAATATCAGACCAGCTGTGTGGCTGGATTGAAGAGTTTTTAGCAAACAGAACACAGCATGTTGTTATCAACGGAGAGACGTCTACAGACGTTAAAGTAACCTCTGGCGTGCCACAGGGGAGTGTTATGGGACCATTGCTTTTCACAATATATATAAATGACCTAGTAGATAGTGTCGGAAGTTCCATGCGGCTTTTCGCGGATGATGCTGTAGTATACAGAGAAGTTGCAGCATTAGAAAATTGTAGCGAAATGCAGGAAGATCTGCAGCGGATAGGCACTTGGTGCAGGGAGTGGCAACTGACCCTTAACATAGACAAATGTAATGTATTGAGAATACATAGAAAGAAGGATCCTTTATTGTATGATTATATGATAGCGGAACAAACACTGGTAGCAGTTACTTCTGTAAAATATCTGGGAGTATGCGTGCGGAACGATTTGAAGTGGAATGATCATATAAAATTAATTGTTGGTAAGGCGGGTACCAGGTTGAGATTCATTAGGAGAGTCCTTAGAAAATGTAGTCCATCAACAAAGGAGGTGGCTTACAAAACACTCGTTCGACCTATACTTGAGTATTGCTCATCAGTGTGGGATCCGTACCAGATCGGGTTGACGGAGGAGATAGAGAAGATCCAAAGAAGAGCGGCGCGTTTCGTCACAGGGTTATTTGGTAACCGTGATAGCGTTACGGAGATGTTTAACAAACTCAAGTGGCAGACTCTGCAAGAGAGGCGCTCTGCATCGCGGTGTAGCTTGCTCGCCAGGTTTCGAGAGGGTGCGTTTCTGGATGAGGTATCGAATATATTGCTTCCCCCTACTTATACCTCCCGAGGAGATCACGAATGTAAAATTAGAGAGATTAGAGCGCGCACAGAGGCTTTCAGACAGTCGTTCTTCCCGCGAACCATACGCGACTGGAACAGGAAAGGGAGGTAATGACAGTGGCACGTAAAGTGCCCTCCGCCACACACCGTTGGGTGGCTTGCGGAGTATAAATGTAGATGTAGATGTAGATGCTCTTCCCTCTTGGCAGTGCCACGTGGTCGTCTGGAGCCCGTTCTTCTTCTCACCGTACGTTCTCGTGATCACCGCTCGTAGCCCTATTAGGCGACCTTGTTCAAACTCAGTGAGATGCTGATAATGGCTTCTTTGATTAACATCAACTCACCACGTCCAATCTCAAAGCTAACTAAAGCTCGCGTGCTTTACAACGTTTATTTGAAACAAACCTGATTTGCATCCTCATAGTGGCTCTACTAGCGCCACTCTTATGCGACTGGCACGAAATTTGAACAGACGTCATACTTCACATGTGGAAACACGCGTACCAGCTTTCGTGTATGTCGCACAACTTCTTGTTGATTTTGTGATTGTTTTTTTCCTTCAGTATATATGAGTGCGTATTCTACTTAAACTACATTTTCACTTCTTATATACTTTCACACATTGAAGCAAACATTTCAATACATCTTACTGAAATACGCTAAAGTAATGAACAAAATCGCTTGAAAGTCAGAGTTTTATCTTTTGTCTCTATCTTGGAAAAAGAGAACGACAAAAAATTTTTTTGAAAATTGCGAACTTTTCTTTTTTTTCATTCGTCAGTCTTCTGACTCGTTTGATTTGGCCCGACATGAATTCACCTCCTGTGCCAACTTCTTCATCTCAGAGTAGCACATGCAACTTACGTCCTCAATTATTTCCTGGATGTATTCCTATCTCTCTCTTCCTCTACAGTTTCTCCTTCTAAAGCTTCCATTAGTACCATGGAGGTTATTCGTTGTTGCCTTAACACATGTCCTGTTAGACTGTTCCTTCTTCTTGCCTGTGTTTTCCATATATTCCTTTCCTCACCGATTATGCAGAGAACCTCCTCATTCGTTATCTTATCAGTCCAGGAAATTTTCGACATTCGTCTATAGCACCACAGCTCAAATGCTTCTATACTCTTCTGCTCCTGTTTACCCACAGCCCATGTTTCACTAGCGTACAGTGCTGTGCTCCAAAGGTATATTCTCAGATTGAGACCAATGTTTGAGACTAGTACACTTCTCTTGGCCAGGACTGCCTTTTCTGCCAGTGCTAGTCTGCTTTTTATGTCCTCGTTGCTCCGTCCATCATTGTTTATTTTGCTGCCTAGGTAGTAGAATTCCTTAACTTCATCTACTTCGTGATCTCAATCCTGATGTTAAGTTTCTCGCAGTTCTCATTCCTGCTACTTCTCATTACTTTCGACTTTCTTCGATTTACTCCCAGCCCATAATTTGTACTCATTAGACTGTTCACTCCATTCAGCATATCCTCAATTTCAATTCCTCTCTTGAACGTTTCTTTTATTTCCGTCACTGCTTTGTAGATGTATTAATTGAACAATAGAGGCGAAAGACTACGTCCCGGTCTTACACCCTTTCCGATCCGAGCATTTCGATCTTTGTCTTCCGCTCTTACTATCCCCTCTTGGTACATGCACAAGTTGCATATTAACCGTCTCTACCTATAGCTTCTCCCTCTTTTTCTCAGAATTACAGACATCTTGCACCATTTGACACTATCGAGTGCTTTTTCCACGTCGACAAATCCTATGGACGTGTCTTGATTTTTCTTTATTCTCGCTTCAGTTATCAACCGCAACGGCAGAATTGCCTCTCTGGTGGCTTCACCTTTCCTAAGGCCAAACTGATCGACATCTAATTCTGATGGAATGTTATCTATCACTTCTGTCTTATTTGATCTTAAGTCTCTCAAAGCTCTTTTAAATTCTGATTTTAATACTAGAACCCCTACGTCTTCTGTATCGACTCCTGTTTCTTCTTCTATCACATCAAACAAGTCTTCCTCCTCGTAGAGGACTACAATGTACTCTTTACACCTATCCACTCTCTCTCTCTGCCGCATTTAACAGTGAGATTCCCATTGTACTCTTAATGTCACAACCTTTGCTTTTAATTTCATCGAAGGTTGTTTTGAGTCAGTCCTTCCGACAATCATATCTTTTTCGATTTCTTCAGACTTTCCAAGGAAACATTTTGCCTTATATTCACATTGATTTATTTAATTCCGAAGTGACTTATATTTTTGTATACATATACTGACACAAACTTTTTTGTACTCCCTTCTTTCATCGATTAACTGAACTAGTTCTTCTGTTACACATTATTTCTTCTTTGTACCTACGGTTTTCAGTTTGCGATTGCCCTTTTGAGAGTTGTCCATTACTCTTCAATTGATCTGCCTACTTAGCCTTCTCCTTATTGTAGTATCTATATCCTTGGAGAAGTTCAGGCATATCTCCTCATTTCCTAGTACTTCCGTATCCCACTTCTTTGCGCATTGATTGTTCCTGACTAGTTTCTTAAACTTCATCCTGCACTTAATCATCACTAAATTGCGTCTCCTTAAATGAACTATCTGATTTCGGAATCTCTGCCTGACCATGATGTAATGTAACTGAAATCTTCCCGTATCTCTTGGCCTTTTCCAAGTATACCTCCTCCTCTTGTGATTCCTGAGCAGAGTATTTCCTACTACTGTCTGAAATACATTGCAGACTCATTAGTAATTCTCCTCTCTCATTCCTAGTACCAAGTCCATATTATCCCGCAACCCTTTCTTCTACGCCTTCTCCTACAACCGCATTCCAGTCCCCCATCACCCTTTATCATCCTTTACGTATTGAACTACCCGTTCTATATCCCCATATAATTTCACATCTCTTCATCTTCAGCTTGCGACGACGGCCTGTGTACCTGAGTTATCGTAGTCGGTGTTGGTTTGCGGCAGATTCTGATGAGAACACCCACATCACTGAACTACTCACAGTAACTTTCTCTCTGACCTACACTCCTGGAAATGGAAGAAAGAACACATTGACACCGGTGTATCAGACCCACCATACTTGCTCCGGACACTGCGAGAGGGCTGTACAAGCAATGATCACACGCACGGCACAGCTGACTCACCAGGAACCGCGGTGTTGGCCGTCGAATGGCGCTAGCTGCGCAGCATTTGTGCACCGCCGCCGTCAGTGTCAGCCAGTTTGCCGTGGCATACGGAGCTCCATCGCAGTCTTTAACACTGGTAGCATGCCGCGACAGCGTGGACGTGAACCGTATCTGCAGTTGACGGACTTTGAGCGAGGGCGTATAGTGGGCATGCGGGAGGCCGGGTGGACGTACCGCCGAATTGCTCAACAGGTGGGGCGTGAGGTCTCCACAGTACATCGATGTTGTCGCCAGTGGTCGGCGGAAGGTGCACGTGCCCGTCGACCTGCGACCGGACCGCAGCGACGCACGGATGCACGCCAAGACCGTAGGATCCTACGCAGTGCCGTAGGGGACCGCACCGCCACTTCCCAGCAAATTAGGGACACTGTTGCTCCTGGGGTATCGGCGAGGACCATTCGCAACCGTCTCCATGAAGCTGGGCTACGGTCCCGCACACCGTTAGGCCGTCTTCCGCTCGCGCCCCAACATCGTGCAGCCCGCCTCCAGTGGTGTCGCGACAGGCGTGAATGGAGGGACGAATGGAGACGTGTCGTCTTCAGCGATGAGAGTCGCTTCTGCCTTGGTGCCAATGATGGTCGTATGCGTGTTTGGCGCCGTGCAGGTGAGCGCCACAATCAGGACTGCATACGACCGAGGCACACAGGGCCAACACCCGGCATCATGGTGTGGGGAGCGATCTCCTACACTGGCCGTACACCACTGGTGATCGTCGAGGGGACACTGAATAGTGCACGGTACATCCAAACCGTCATCGAACCCATCGTTCTACCATTCCTAGACCGGCAAGGGAACTTGCTGTTCCAACAGGACAATGCACGTCCGCATGTATCCCGTGCCACCCAACGTGCTCTAGAAGGTGTAAGTCAACTACCCTGGCTAGCAAGATCTCCGGATCTGTCCCCCATTGAGCATGTTTGGGACTGGATGAAGCGTCGTCTCACGCGGTCTGCACGTCCAGCACGAACGCTGGTCCAACTGAGGCGCCAGGTGGAAATGGCATGGCAAGCCGTTCCACAGGACTACATCCAGCATCTCTACGATCGTCTTCATGGGAGAATAGCAGCCTGCATTGCTGCGAAAGGTGGATATACACTGTACTAGTGCCGAAATTGTGCATGCTCTGTTGCCTGTGTCTATGTGCCTGTGGTTCTGTCAGTGTGATCATGTGATGTATCTGACCCCAGGAATGTGTCAGTAAAGTTTCCCCTTCCTGGGACAATGAATTCACGGTGTTCTTATTTCAATTTCCAGGAGTGTATTTTCCTATCCACAACGAATCCTACTCCTGTTATACTATTTTCTTCTGCTGTTGAAATTATCCTATACTCACCTGCTCAGAAATTCTTGTCTTCTTTCCACTTCTCTTCATTCACCCTTACTATATCTAGATTGAGTTTTTGCATTTCCCTTTTCAGATTTTCTAAGTTCCCTACCATGACCATACTTCTGACATTCCACGCCCCGACTCGTAGAACGTTATTCTCTTGTTTGTTATTCAATCTTTTTCTCATTGCGACTTCCCCCCTGGTGGTCCTCTTCCGAATATCCCAAGAGTGGGCTAGTCCGAAACCTTTTTCCAATGGAGAGATCATCATGACACCTTTTCAATTACAGACGACGTGTCCTGTGGATGCACATTATGTGTCTTAAATGCAGTGGTTTCCGTTGCCTCCTGCATGCTGATGCCGTTAATCATTGCTGATTCTTCCGCGATGTAGATGCAGTTTCCCATTCCAAGGGCAAGAGAGTGCTCTGACCCTCTCTCCGCTTCTCCACCCTCTTTGACAAAGCCGTTGACAGAATGAGGGTGACTTATTACCCCAGAAGTCTTCGGCCGCGACTGCTGATGATTTTTATCCACAATATTGTGGTGGGATTGGAACCCAGGACCGACGATGTTTTCATTACTAATCAAAGACGCTACCCCTAGACCACTGTACAACATCTGCAAGCTATATAAAATAGAATAATGATCAGTTGGAGCAAATGCAATACATTTTGTTAGAAAAAGGCGTTGTAGCAAGACGCGCGGGGTAGCCCTGCGGTCTGGGGCGTCCTGTCACGGTTCGCGCGGCTTCCCCCGTCGGAGGCTCGAGTCCTGCCTCGGACATGGGTGTGTGTGTTGTCCTTAGCGTAAGTTAGTTTAAGTTAGATTAAGTAGTGCGTAAGCCTAGGGACCGATGACCTCAGCAGTTTGGTCCCATAGTCCCTACCATAAATTTCCAATTTTTTGTTGTAGCAAAGGTAGCTTACATGTAAGTCTATATTAATCTGCAGTATTAACTGAACTGACAGTTTCTTATAATTATGCCATTATACAACATTTCCATAAATATCGTTGCATAAAATGTAGACGTTTTCAAAGTGGAGATTAAAATACTGAGAGTTTATAATTAAGGATACTAATTACAGTTTAGTCTGACCACAAACACTTTAAAGTAACTGGAAAACAAATGTGTATTCTGATAAAAATGGTAAGAATGATGCCTTTTAAAATACGAGTTTCTACACGCAGCGCAACTGACTTTACCCAACGATCTGCGCAGGGTGATTCGGGCGGCCCGCTGGTTTACGAGGGAAAGCTTGTGGGGCTGGTGTCGTGGGGCTACAGGTGTGCCACCCCTCCCTACCCCTCGATTAACACCCGAGTCTCCAGCTACGTCAACTGGATCACCGAGACCACTAGTGGATCAGTGGTGCCGCACTAGCACCGTTGGACATGTATTTGAACACAGTTTTCAAATACTGATCAAAATTACTGTTACTACGATATGTCATAAATGTCAACATATGTCTATAAGTGAAAATAAAATTCTGTTCGGCGGTAGTCTTGTACTCTGTGATACTTTCATTCTGAAATCGTAATCCTGCATTACAATATTTCTCATTCAACGCTAAACATACACAACACTGGTAAAAATCCAATTACGAGCGTCTGTCGTCTGGTTTCAACCATTACCTCGAAAAATCAAGCTGCGATCATGAAACGTGATCAAGACGTCAGTTAATATGTAGTTATTTACTCTTCAATTTTTTCCAAGGTGGGATGATGTGGAAGAGAACTTGGTTGTTGAAGTGTGCACTTGGACTGTACCTGAAATATTCTTCCTTGATATTGTACACATTGTCATGGTGAAAATACCTGTCACACAACTGTTTCTTCGTCTGAGGAGTGAGGGAGATACCACGTTCATACCATGTTGAGAGAATACCAAGGAGAGGCTGAGGCAAAATTTGATAGCCGCAAGAATCAGCATGTTTGACGGTGTCCTGTGCAGAAAAAGACGGATCGTTCTCGTTGAGGAAAAAAAATTTCCGTTTGGCACCATTCCTTGACAGCCACACGTAATATCATCACGAGATTTCAGTAGAACATTCTTGCGATGTTTTACGAGCATAATCCTACACCGTCAAACCACGACTGCCACCCCGCCTCCCTCTCAAAAAGAAAAAGAAAAAGTAGAGAAAAGCTACAGTATCACCTTGCCAGATGATGACTGGGTACTTCCACCAACTCAACATGATGGACTGAATCAGTGCTGTTCCCCTTGAAATGCAGAAAGAGGATTCCCAAACCGTACCTGACTTCGTCAACAGGATGCGCCATTTTGTTCTGGGCCCTCTAGCATCATAACGCGGTATTTTGACGCAGGAATTCCAAACCGTACCACAACTGCCGACATGTGCCTAAAAAATTACGAACTTCCAGCATCCTGGAATGACTGCAGGGCAGCACCTTCTGTTAATCAGTACAACGGAAAACCAGCCAAAGTTGCAAATTTCACTATTTTACTTACTTGATGACCAGTTTCTGGCCGGGGACCATACTCAAATCACCCTACACGACAGAAAACAAATTTACAGTGATGTACAGCACAGCTATTAGCAAATTATTAAGCGCACGCCAAAAGTACAGAACGTATCTTTCCAAGATTTACGTACCAGAGAGTTAAAACGGTATTACCAAAAATACAGTAACCATGTCAAGATAAATGTATACCTATTATGATGTGCAAATGCACAGTTGCGGCGCATACACATAACTGGCAGAAAACTGCCGTACGAAAACCTCGGGAAGTGGGCGCCCTATCAAGATATAGGAAACCTTCTGTATTTATTACCGTATTCTCTATCATAAAAAATACAAGAATTAATTCCACAAGAGCATAAGTCTACAATGAAATTATTACTTTAAATCTTTACCAAAAACGGTCAAATATTTAAAATCATTGAACAGTAAAGCATAACAGCGTCGCATACGACGTATATGACAAAGTTGTATGCCTTAATGGCAAGTAAAAAACATTAAATGTGAACCACAACATTAGTATTAAAAGAAAACAATTAAAAAATTTTCATCACTTTCAGTCCTTTACAAGCATAAAATCTTTACCACAGCAGACTTTACTAAATTACATGAAGATGAAACAATATTTTTTGACTTGTCTCAGGGAAGACTAGATATTGAACCACAAAGCACCAAAAATGTACTTGTCATCCTTGGGGGAAGACGTAGCAAAAACACACGCTTGTGCGTTGGGACAGGGGTGGGGTTGTAGAGGGAAGGGGGCGGGAGGGGAAGAGAGAGTGGAAGGACGGAGGGCAGGGAAACCATGAAGATGAAGGAGGACGAAAAAAAGGGGTGGGCACACAAGGCAATAATGTAACATATACAGCATAAAGGCACAACAAAAACACAAACCTAATTATCCAATCAGCAGGAAAATAAGCACCACAGACAAGAGTGCATACTGAAATCAAAAACTGTCCTCCACAGTATATCGGCAACGAAACACAATAAATTAGGATGGGGAGCTCATGACAAGCCAATGGTAATTGCTAGAATCGAACTACAGACGGTAAAGTAGGCAGTTTATTTTTATAAAATGAGGAACGGAAGGTGGAAAGGACGATGGGACGGGGGTGGAGGGAAGGGGGGCATGGACAAAACACTGGGATAGGAGGAGGGAGGGGTCGCATGCACGAGTTACGGACGACTCAGGTGGATGAAAAAGCAGGAAACTGAACTCAGTACATGACGATCATCCAGGAGAACATATTATTACTATGAGACTATCAGAAATGGAGAGGTGTGAGGAAAGAAAATGGGGGGGGAGGGGGGAGAGGAAACCCGGTATAAAGGTGCTTATGGTCAAGACTTTAGTGGAAATGACAACGGGATTGGTGGTAGGGAGAGAGTATGAATTAATTATACATCATTTTGGAACAGAGCAAAGAGCAGATCATAATTAAGTAACTTTATTATGTTCAAGATGATAGTTAAATCCTTATGACTAATCTTCGTATCAGAAGTACCTTCGTCCCTGAAATAACTGCTGTTCTTTAGATTTATTGTAATGATCAATTGTACCAGTTTAATGCATTGTCTTCAAGATCTGTAACAGTCTTTGTCGAATATAACAAAATTTTTACAATTGGATTTCTTCAGTCTGTACCAGGCACATACTTCACGGTACTTGATGGGTGATTACAGTGAAGAAGAACGTTGTTCATCAATAGATCAAAGGTGGTGACAACATACGCACTGAAAAATAATAATTTGACTCCTTCTTCAGCAAAATTCTCCAGTGATTTTAGTAACGCTACGACGAATAGTCAGCAAAAATGATAACGTTACGACGAACCTTCAGAAAAAAAGAAATAAAGAAAAAGAATATCTTTCCCCTTTATTTCCATTGCGTGAAAGTTATTCTCCTGAAATGTTATGGGCAGCATAATAGTAATAATAATAATGTATGCCCTTTTACTATAAACTGGAAGAAATTAATGAATAACCAATGTCAATAGATTTTTCAAACAGTTAAATAATTTATAAAGCTCAAAATAAACCAAGGATTCAAACAGTTTCTTTTGTTTCTTTCATAATTACGAAGTATTGGGTTATTTGTTGTTTTTGTACTGTCATTTGGTATGCGACTTCGACGGGGAACACCCATAAAAATTTATATTTCCAAACAGAGTTTACTGTAAGAAGGCAGTGCATACATCCAGTGGAATGGATACGTAATTACACCATTCTAACTGTTTAAGCAGCAAGAAACATGCAATGGAACAAAGTGAGCCACGATTTGAACGAAATTCTGGGATATTTTTGCACGATGGATTTGGACTGGTGAACTCAATCATCTCTGAGTTACATGCAAGTCGTTCAGAAACATTTAACTCTTTCTGTGAAATGTGTAATAACAACACTTGTTTATTTTGCTCAACGAATGTTATGCAGAATGGAGAGTGTAAAATTATTAAATTTTAATTCAAACCGAAAGAAAATATCAGCGTTAGAACAACATGCCAACACTATCGAGTTTATCTTCGAGGAACTGAATTCTAATATTACTTGACCAAGGATTATATCGTCGGGTAGGAATTCAGAAACTCGACAAATTTTCATAAATCTAATTTTTGTTTGGGCTTCCACACAGTCCATACGGGTCTTTGTTGTCTTACGCGTGTTCGCTGCACTGTCTCTGGTTAGAGTCAACATCGTGAACATGCAGAGGTCTACGCTTTGTAACCTCCCCACCTCCTGATTTTTCTTATAATTACTCGTCTCCTTGTTCATTGCTGATTGTTTGTTAATTATCATTATGTGATTATCAGTTGGGTCGAGTTTATGAAGCGCAGTTGACTGGGACATCAGTGTTGGTCTAGTAATCATTTGTTGGAACCAATCGTTGAATTACAGAAAAAAATGCAATGGTATTCGAATTAAATTGCAACATTATACGAATTATTAAATGTCGCATAGCTTCGTCCCACACGCGACCGTAAAATTCAGTAAAATATTCGTCTACGATTCGTATGCTTTTTCTGACCGTAAGTTACCAAGCGACCGCATTTGACGTCTGGCTTCAACGATTCCCTCGCTGGCAGCGTGCTCGAAACAAACAAACTGGGGGGCGGCGGGTTAATAATAATAAATCATAAATATTAGGAAATATTAGAATATTGTTCGCTGTCTTTTACAAGCGCCTGGAAACTATTTTTGTGGCCTGTCAGAAAGCAATGAAGAACATACTGACCACAGTTTCCAGTCTGCAAGTCCACATTCTTGTCCAGTCCACTGAAAGAAATGTTTATATTCTCTATTTACTCAGCGGTATCACGCACAGCGTAGTAATACTTCTGACGATAAGACTAATAATAAAGTCTCGATCCTGAACAGCACGATGAGCAGTTCAGAGGCGAACTCTACGGTAAGTTCCCATTAAATGGTCTTTCGCCCTGACTTCTGATAATCAAAATAATTGCTCGCCATAAAAATGGAAAATAATTACCACCACTAGCCACGCGGATTTGTTAACATTGTGTGCGGCATACTAACAGTTACTTCCAGGAATTCTAAGTGTTCCAGGACGGTGTACAGTCACGCGATTTCACTTCCTATTTGTACCTAAAACAAGAGTTTAGTTCCGGTCTTGCTGTGACGTCAACCGAGGCAGCGCGTACTCCGGCGCTTTACAGACATGTACCGTACGGTAGCTGCGTGAGAAGTAACGTCAAGTCTTGCCTCTCGGTCCACATTTATATAAGGGCGCAGCGGACGGCCGAGGGAACATCTGCTCTCATCCGCTCTATGCCCCATGTAGTAGCCTCTAAACGGCCGCTTTCTCAAACACACAGTATTTTATAACAATGTCATGAATCAATTTAGAATCTTCGTAATTTATGTATGAATGTAGTTAAGTTGGTTAAAATCACAGAGAAAGTTTTAGCTCGCCTGCATTTAAACTTTGCTGTCTACAATTTTTAGAACGGAACTGACAGCAGAACATGACCTCTGAACTACAACTTGAAGGAACCTTTTATTTGTTGTTATCAACATCAAGGTCATGAAATTTGCTATAGATCTCTTATTTAATAGGTTTCATCACGTGTTGTAATCAGAAATTTCTATCATTAACATAATAGATACCTAATCTATTACAAATAAGGACAGTTTAGTTTCAAAATTTAGTTTTCAGTAAATTACTCGAAAAGTAGTAGAGATCGCTTAATGGGATCACGTAGTTACTATTTTTATGTTCAACTGAAGCGTCATACAAATTTTCATATTTCTAAGTCTAATATTCACCGCCTTCAATTTTTCTTAAAAAACTAGATACTGACCAAAATCAAGCTGAAACTTGCAACAGTTAATTTTGACACAAATTTTCCCATTACTTTGGGTTCCTAGCGTTATTATTTAGCGCCACTTATTTCTTTCTTAAAATGATGTATTTAGGGAAAGATATCCATCTGATCATTCTAAGATTTGACAGTTCAAACATTAATATACTAATGCACATGCTGACAAAATGGGGAAAAGCTAATTTAACTTTTAATTTCATTCTTAAATTATGGTGCAATACTTGTGTGACGTGGCGGTAGCAGCAGTGGACTGGGGTAAGTTCCGGCACACTCTCTCGCTTCTGTATCTCTCAAATGATACAGCGCTTGTTTCGCCACAAACCGCGAATCTTATTGTTCAGCGCTCACATTCTTAACCATATGCTGTCGCACCTCACAGAGGTAGTGTCTATTCTCGAAAAGATCAGATGCAGCAACAGTGACCTGACACCTTTCAGCACCTGAAAGAAGTAGACTCAGTCAGTCACCAAAATGCTGTGCTCTAACAAATGGTTCAAATGGCTCTGAGCACTATGGGACTCAACTGCTGTGGTCATAAGTCCCCTAGAACTTAGAACTACTTAAACCTAACTAACCTAAGGACATCACACACATCCATGCCCAAGGCAGGATTCGAACCTGCGACCGCAGCGGTCGTGCGGTTCCAGACTGTAGCGCCTTTAACCGCTCGGCCACTTCGGCCGGCCTCTGTGCTCTAACACTGAACTGACAACCTTGTCGGGTACCTGAAACTGTACCTTTTACATGATCGGGTGGTTGAAAATGGATTTGAAGTCGACTCCCCTCAAATAGTGCCGCGCGGGGTAGTCGCGCGGTCTTAGGCGCCTTGTCACGGTCCGAGCGGCTCCCCACGTCGGAGTTTCGTGTTCTCCCTCGGGAATGGAAGTGTTTCTTGTCCGTAGCGTTAGTTAGTTTAAGTTAGCTTAAGTAGTGAGTAAGCTTAGGGACCGATTACCTCAGCAGTTTGGCCCATAACCACAAGTTACCAATTTTTCCTCAAAACGTGTGAAAATCGTCACAGTTGCTTTATCTTACGAGGTTCATTCAAGTTCTAAGGCCTCCGATTTTTTTTCTAATTAACTACTCACCCGAAATCGATGAAACTGGCGTTACTTCTCGACGTAATCGCCCTGCAGACGTACACATTTTTCAGAACGCTGACGCCATGATTCCATGGCAGCGGCGAAGGCTTCTTTAGGACTCTGTTTTCACCACTGGAAAATCGCTGAGGCAATAGCAGCACGGCTGGTGAATGTGCGGCCATGGAGAATGTCTTTCATTGTTGGAAAAAGCCAAAAGTCACTAGGAGCCAGGTCAGGTGATAGGGAGCATGAGGAATCACTTCAAAGTTGTTATCACGAAGAAACTGTTGCGTAACGTTAGCTCGATTTGCGGGTGCGTTGTCTTGGTGAAACAGCACGCTTTTGTTGCAGTGCAGGAGGGAATTTGTTCTTCAAAACATTTTCGTAGGATGCACCTGTTACCGTAGCGCCCTTTGGAACGCAATGGGTAAGGATTACGCCCTCGCTCTCCCAGAACATGGACACCATCATTTTTTCAGCACTGGCGGTTACCCGAAATTTTTTTGGTGGTGGTGAATCTGTGTGCTTCCATTGAGCTGACTGGCGCTTTGTTTCTGGATTGAAAAATGGCATCCACGTCTCATCCATTGTCACAACCGACGAAAAGAAAGTCCCATTCATGCTGTCGTTGCGCGTCAACATTGCTTGGCAACATGGTACATGGGCAGCCATGTGGTCGTCCGTCAGCGTTCGTGGCACCCACCTGGATGACACTTTTCGCATTTTCAGGTCGTCATGCAGGATTGTGTGCACAGAACCCACAGAAATGCCAACTCTGGAGGCGATCTGTTCAACAGTCATTCGGCGATCCCCCAAAACAATTCTCTCCACTTTCTCGATCATGTCGTCAGACCGGCTTGTGCAAGCCCGAGGTTGTTTCGGTTTGTTGTCACACAATGTTCTGTCTTCATTAAACTGTCACACCCATGAATGCACTTTCGACACATCCATAACTCCATCACCACATGTCTCCTTCAACTGTCGATGAATTTCAATTGGTTTCACACCACGCAAATTCAGAAAACGAATGATTGCACGCTGTTCAAGTAAGGAAAACGTCGCCATTTTAAGTATTTAAAACAGTTCTCATTCTCGCCGCTGGCGGTAAAATTCCATCTGCCGTACGGTGCTGTCGTCTCTGGGACGTATTGACAATGAACGTGGCCTCATTTTAAAACAATGCGCATGTTTCTATCTCTTTCAAGTCTGGAGAAAAAAAATCGGAGGCCTTAGAACTTGAATGCATCTCGTATAAGGTACGTCTGCATCAGTACCGAAAATACTGGTCTGGGATAGTGATCTGTTATTACCAGGTTAGCAAGTAAACTTCTGTATTTAATAACCTCTCAAGAATTAGTACCTCACTAGAATAGTTGAGATGAATAATAAAGAGCAATAATAACTTTATATATATATATATATATATATATATATATATATATATATATATATATATATATATATATATATATATATAATCTGTAGCAGACACTGCCAAGGTCGTGGCATATGTAAAAATAAATAAATAAATCCGTAACAGTATCCTTAGTTGTACATCACATCAATCTGTAAAATGATGTACCAGTGTTTCTGCCACTCTTGGTCTTCATCAGGGTATGTAATGCTACAAATACAAAGTTGCATTGCCCCAGCAGTATTACATGGGCTGGTGAAGGGCAGCTTCAGCAATGGCCGCTATGTTGGTACATCATTTTACAACGTGACGCGGTCTGCAACTAAGAAAAGCTTGATAGACATTCATTCAAGGCGCAAAAGTTTACAAGCAAGCACTGAGAGTACAAGTGAAATTTCACAAGAAAATGATCTACGTTCACTTTTGTTAAGCTAAAGTGTGGATCCCTCCAGAGTAACAGAACTTCAAATGGTTCAAATGGCTCTGAGCACTATGGGACTTAATATGTGAGGTCATCAGTCCCCTAGAACACAGAACTACTTAAACCTAACTAACCTAAGGACATCACACACATCCAGGCCCGAGGCAGGATTCGAACCTGTGATTGTAGCGGTCGCGCGGTTCCAGACTGAAGCCCCCAGAACCGCTCGGCCACTCCGGGCGGCTAACAGAAGTATAAATGATTTCCTGCGTAGTTCTGCAATCAGTGATGATGAAGTTTAGGCTCTAAACCAATGCCTGCTCCCCATTTAGAACACAACTAGTACAAGTGAAATGGTGCACAGAGCAACAATTGCTGCTACCTTTAATGAAGCTTCAGAGATACATTTTTTTGAAAGTGGCGCAATAGCCTGATGTGTGCATTTTAAAGATAGATTTATAGTAATATGTAATATATGTTTAGGTAAGCCCTGTGAAATGTTCCCGTTGAAAAATTAAGAATGACTGTGCTGGTAAAACCGTTACGTTATTTGATTTTCAAACAGCTGAGCAAAACTCAACGTACTCAAACAGCTTTCTCTTTACTTATTCTGATCATCCCTAAATTGACACACAATATTTTAGCGCAACGCAATCTGACTTTCAATAATCCGTACAAAAGAATGGCCCTGACCAACAATAGCCTATACCTTTCATGAATTACTTACCTCCAAAAAATCTTCGTTACTCAAACTACTGCAGTACAGCGAGCGCCAATACTGCCAGCTAAATAAAAGATTCTAACTACTGAAGGCACTAACTACTCAAAGGCATAGTTAACAAATGAAAGATTTTGATAGAGAACAAACAATGTATTTACCTTAATACTGTTCAAAAGTCATCATATATATATTTATATATCAGTTCATGACATCCAGTCTTACAAATTTCCTTTTTCTGACGGACACACGTCCAGATCATCCGCTCTCAAAACTCCGCCATCTGTCTCCCCACATCCACCACTGCTGGCGGCTCACCTCCAACTGCCAACGCTATGCGCTGTTCACATCCAACTGCCCAACACTGCACTAGCGAATATTCCAACAATGAGTCCAACCAGACACAGACTGCACACAGCGCAGTCAGTGATTTTCATACAGAGCACTACGTGGCGTTACCAACATAAAGACCTGAACAGCCTACTTACGTAGCTCCATGCTCCCCACAAAAAATTTTACAAATAGTTTTTGGCAGTGCCCAATATTGATTTGAAAATTTTTTTCATAATTACAATAACAAAGATACCAAATGCACACATTTATTGATACACTGTTGGTCAAAACCAAAAATTGTCCTCACAGTCCATAAAGACAGTCCTGATCATTCATGACAGTAGTGCAAAGTCTGAGCAGTAAAGCAAAATGCACACGGAAGTAGTTGATTTCCATGAAGTCTTGAAGAAGTAGTGTTGTCCTTCCAACGGAAAGACAGTGCTGACTCTTGACATGCAGACAGGTAATGGGCCACAACAGAGCAAACCCGCAACAGTTGACAATCTGGTGGTAGACAACACTGTATGAGCTACGCCTGCCGTCTAAAGCCCTGTATGGTGTCAGTGTTATGTGAGTAGCTGTGACACTGACAACGGCCTCAATAATCTGCAGAGGTAGGCAAATCAGCGCATTCCAAGCGGCGTGCTGCATCCACTGCCCTCTTCACGGCAGTGGAGAAGGTGATTCAATTGTAACACTTATATCGAATAAATGTATATGTTGCAAATGCCATTTTATTAGTGCACAGAGCGCCCACTGGCCTTCACCACCACACTACACATTTCGAGATCCTGTAACAGTTGGGGTATCAGCCCAGGTACTTATAAACTGGAGTCAAGTGTTTACGTCAGATGTTGCCGCCGTAGCCCAACCACATCTGCAGCAGCATCCGACTTCCATCCCAGCCTAATGCAGTCTGGTTAGTGACGGTCTTTCTATTGGTATTTCTGGTTCTGTTTATTGTGTGTGGCCATGTCGAATCATTGAGATATTAATACGAATCTCAAAGTGTCGTTCGTTAAATCGCAGGACCCTGACAACGACATTGGTTATGGGAAATACCAGAGAAGTGCATTTATGGCCCTTGGGGTGCAAATTTTGTAATGTATCAGCTCATGAGCTGCCATGTGCAGTGTCAGTACTAGCTACCTGTGACGTATGTAGACGGTTTGATCATTTAGCACAGGACTGTTCTGAACCATGTTGGGCCATGATCCAGCATAGAAACTGATTTATCTCATTGTTGTGTTTAATATACGGTAATATCTCTTTTAGGGTAATGTCAGTTGTAGAATATGCAAATGGGTAGAAACACTTGCTGCTACTGCCAGTGAAACTGTTACCGCTTTAACGGAGTGAGTACAGTCCTGTGAGCAGGAAAATGAAGGACTATGCAGGCAGGTCGAAACCTTACGAGAAGTAGTACAACAGTCGCAATCAGGATCAGTTTTGAGTGTACCCTCCTCTACTCCCAATCCATAAGTAGAAATTTTGATAACGGCTTTCCTGGAAAGGCAACGGAGGATATAACTGTGTGTGAGTGTGTGTGTGTGTGTGTGTGTGTGTGTGTGTGTGTGTGTGTGTGCGTGCGTGTCCTGTGAGTGCGCGTGTGTGATGTATTAGCCGTCCCCAATTTGCTGAAATAGACAGCTAAAAATCTTTATATATGATTAGCTTATCGTCTGAGGATGAAGCTAACACATACATAATGTATCACGAGGGACTTAGCAAGGCAGAAACATTCCAGAAGTTAGTTGATGGCTTTCATCACAGAAACCATAAACAGAATAGCATGAATTTGTTATGGAAAAAGTAAGTAGATTAGTGCAGAAGCCCAGTGAATCAGTGGAATTCTTCTCGGACAGAATGCGGAAGGTTAATACACAGATGTTTGAGGTGATGCGAAGTGTAGAGGCCGATGCAGTTATCTTGTGTCAAGCTGAGAATAGGAATCTCGATGTCTTCTGACGTGGTATACCCATCAACATGTTACACGAAGTCAGAAGAGAGAGTCCATCTGATCTGGTCGCTGCTATTAGGATCGCCACACAGAAGAAATCGATATTGCTAGGAAAAGGCATAATGACCGTTGGGTCTTCACCTCTAAAGTGAAGTGCTACAGATCTGGAACCCAAGGGCCATTTTCAAAAGCAATTTCATGAGCCAGAGAGCTATGAGTGTCGTCGAGTTGGTTATAAGGCACGAGGGTGCAGGAATAAGCAGCAAGGGAAACAACACCATAAAAAGAATCCGTTAAGCGTAGACGGTAAAGCGTCGCCCATACCCAATAGAACTGAACACTGCACATACGTATGCAGAGACAGTAATCTATCCTTTAGGCGTAGTACAGGGGAACGAACAAGATTAATTAGGAAACACAGGCGCATGCATCTCTGTCGTTAGCCTAGACCTCTTAGCCAAGAAAAGACGTAGGCCATAATGGTACAGATTACATAGGGTGGTTGGCAATGACGTGAACTCATTAGGGACGACACTGTTCGAGTTTAGCGTAGGAGCTAAGAGTTTTCGTGAGTACGTGGAAGTGTTGCCAATTGTTGGCGAAGGTTGCTCTGCAATTCTCAGACTACTCTTCCTTGATGAACATCACACTAAAATCGATTTTTTGCGGTATTCCACTGTGCTCAGGGGAACTTTCTTTTCCACTGGGAACAACGACTGCAGGAGAACCAATGTAAGAAGGTAACTAAACGTGAAAGGAGTTGCCATCTAAATTGTGAACATGTGCACTGAAGATTGGTTCCTATGATAACATACCACCAGGTGTAAGGAAGTTGGTTTGGTTTCTTGTAGATATCGATGTACCACAAGAAGTATTATGTGTGATACAACCACTACAAAGTAACAAAGAGTTACATACCAAAATATATTTGTTTATGCCCAGAAGCATGGTGCGAATTATCAGTCTAAATGGAGAGTTCACAGTTCCTATTAATATGGGTAGTTTTGGCATGGACGAGGTCAGTATGCTAAAGGACACCATGGCTGGAACTTTAGATGTTCTGGATGAAGAGGACGTTGAAAGGTTACGTGATGACCAGAGCCACAAGCAAATTGTTAGTGACTGTTAGCGCATATACATCACTTAAAAATGTGAATATCCAAGGAAATTATTATGGAACGATGGAAGCTTTGTCGCTGCAATTTCTAGATTTCTTTAACACAAATGGTCCATTACCAAGAACTTCTATTACACAACACGACGTACTCCAGCTTACAGGAAGTTATATAGCATGCCAAAGCACCTCAAACCACTGATGAAGGAATTCATTGCTCAACAACTATCAGAAGGAAGAGCAGAATATAGTTATAGACCATGGAGTGTAACTATCGTCATAGCGCTGAAGAAGACACCAGGTGGTTCTAAGAAGTACAGGTTTTGTTGTGATTAATGCTACTTGAACGCAAAAACTGCTACTGATGAATATTCCATTCCCAACACAACCGAGATATTGGAAAGTCTAGGCAAGTGCAGACATTTTTCAACAATGGATTTAACAAGCAGATATCACCAGCTAGAAGTAGCTCCAGAAGATATTCTGAAAATAGCCTTTACAATATCATCAAATCATACCATTTAGACAAAAAAATACGCATCAACTACATATCAGACTGTTAGAAGGGGTACATCATGGGTTAAAACCCAAGAAATGTATGGTACACTTGGATGACATCATTGTATTTTTGAAATGTATGGAAAAATGCATAAAACATTTGGAAGATGTATTTAACAGTCTACAAAAGAAACATTTGACGCTCAGAGTAGATAAATGTCATTTTTCCAGACAGAAGTGTGAAAGTGTGAAAATCGAACCCTGATTAATATTGGCAGGCCTTGACTTTGCAACACTGCTAACCGGTTATTAAGAAAAGGTGACAAATCTGAATGGAATACAGAATTCCAAGCAGCATTTCAGGTGCCGAAAAAATATTGATATCAATCCAGCACTGATATCGCCCCCCCCCCCCCCCCCCGCCATAAAACTGGAAATTGGTGGTAAGAGCCAACATGACCAAACTGCTGAGGTCGTCGGTCCCTAAGCTTACACTTAAACTAAGTTACGCAAAAACAGCACACACACCCATGCCCGAGGGAGGACTCGAACCTCCGACGGTGGCAGATGCTGGTTTGGAAGACATGCACGGAGACAGTGCAACATGACCAAACTGCTGAGGTCGTCGGTCCCTAAGCTTACACTTAAACTAAGTTACGCAAAAACAGCACACACACCCATGCCCGAGGGAGGACTCGAACCTCCGACGGTGGCAGATGCTGGTTTGGAAGACATGCACGGAGACAGTGCAGTACCATAAGACATAGCTTAGATGGTGTAGACGGTTTTAGTGTGATCACACAAATCTGGAATACCAACCGACCGACCGACCAATTGGACGCGTGTAGGCATTGTGGCTAACCGACCGACTGTTTCTCTTGCCGCGCTGTCGGTTGGTTATGACCACTCGACAGTTAACTTGCACCACCCCCTTCTCCCCCCCCCCCCCCACACACACACACCAACACCACAGCCTCTTTACCTGATAAACTGTGCCGTGTCTAGCTATGTAGTACCAGAAAAAAGTTCGTCTTTGGCACATCGCGCGAGATTAAATGCTGTTTTAATTCATATGACAGACTGCGAGGTGGACAAAACTTTAGAGACGGTTTAGGGAGAAATATAAAGACTGCAGATATTTGTGATACACATCGTGTGAGGAGTATACTAATGGAGATGCAAGAAACGAAGTACTTGTTTCATTTTTTAACGAAACCATAACCGTTTCATATGGCACATAGAGGGAGTTAAAGCTATAACAGTCAGTGAACCTTCTGTATTCTGGTTTTTAGGTTTCATTTCAAGTATATAACGAAATTAAATCTAAAAACAGAAATATAGAAAATCGGTGAGCTTTTATTTGTGAAATATACTTGCTTCATTGCGAGAAACGTTTAAGAATAGCCATCCTGTATCCAGCCTTTTTGCTATGAAGAAGGTAGTGTATTACTTTTTTCTATAGTCCTAAAGTTGTTCTACGTATCTGTTGTATTTATCAGATGAAATGTGCCACCGCTTTTGTAGTCTTTCTTCTTCCAATTTGAAATGGATGTGTTAAACTTACATGGGACATATTTTATTCTATATACATAAATAAATTAATAACATTTACATGAACATCTTTCATTTTACTTATTTTGCTTTACCATGATGTAGTTCCTCAGGCAACTATAAATCTCGTTGTAGGCTTCAGGCATCATTTTACAATGAAGTGCCACATAAACTGGTATAGTCATGCGTATTCAAATACAGATATGCAAAGAGGCAGAATACGACCATTTCATGAGTGTACCGTGAGTATCAGAAATTCGGTGAAACATCAAATTTCCGACATCGCTGCGGCCGAAAGAAGATCGTGCAAGAACGGGACCAACGACGACTGAAGAGAATCTTCCAACGTGACAAAAATGCAACCCTTCCGAAAATTACTGCAGGTTTCAATGCTGGGACAGTCAACGAAACATCATCGATATGGACTTTCGGAGTCGAAGCCCTTGATGACTGCACGACACAGAGCTTTACGAATCGCCTGGGCCCGTCAACACCGACATTGGACTGTTGATGGCTGGAAACATGTTGCCTGGTTGGACGAGTCTCCTTTAAAATTGTATAGAGCGGGTGGGCGTGCACGGGTATGGAGACAACCTCATGAATCCATGGACCTCGCATGTCAGTAGGAGACTGTTCTAGCTGGTGGAGGCTCTGTAATGGTGTGGAGCGTGTACAGTTGGAGTGATGTGGGACCCATGATGCGTTTAGATACGACTCCGACAGGTGATACGTCCGTAAGCATCCTGTCTGAACACCTGCATCCATTCATGTCCCTTGTGCATTCAGATTGACTTGGGCAATTCCAGCAGGGGATTGTGACACCCCATACGTCCAGAATTGCTACAGAGTGGCTCCAGGAACACTCTTCTGAGTATAAACACTTACACTGGCCACCAAACTCCCCATATATGAGCATTATTGAGCATATCTGGGAAGCCTTAAAACGTGCTGTTCAGAAACGATCCTCACCCTCTCGTACTCTTACGGAATTATGAACAGCTCCACAGGATTCATGGTGTCAATTCCGCCGCACGGAGTGGCCGCACGCTTAGAGGCGCCATGTAACGGATTGCGCGGCCCCTCTCGCCGTAGGTTCGAGTCGTCCCTCGGGCATGCGTGTGTGTGTGTTGTTCTTCGCATATGTTACTTTAAGTAGTGTGTAAGTCTATGGACTGATGACCTCAGCAGTTTGGTCCCGTAGGAATTTACACACATTTGGACATTTGTCAGTTCACTCCAGCACTACTTCAGACGTTAGTCGAATCCATGCCATGTTGTGATGCAGCACGTCTGCGTGCAAAAGGCCTTGACAAGAGGGCGGAGGAGTGAGCAGAGGTTCAGGGCACTCTCTTGTCCTAAGGGTGGGAATCTGTCCCTAATGGTGGAAGGATCAGCAATGATAACGGCGTGAGGATGCACAAGGCAATCTAAACCACTGCATTAAAGACAAGTAGCATGTATCCTCACGACATATGGCCTGTAACTGAAAAAGTCTCGTGATTATCTCTCCATTGGCAAAATATTCCTGAATAGTCCCCCATTCGAATCTCTGGGATGGGACTGCCACGTTCCAGGTGACAACGAGAAAAAGACTGAATAACCAACGAATGGATAATATTCTACGAGTCCTGGACATGGAATATCAGACGTTTCAGCGTGGTAGGGAAGCTAGAAAGTCTGAAAAGGGAAATGCATAGCCTCAATCTGGATGTAGTGGGAGTCAGTGAAGTGAAATGGAAAGGAAGATTTCTGGTCAGATGAGTATAGGGTTATATCAACAGCAGCAGAAAATCCTGTGACAGGAGTAGGATTCGTTATGAACAGGAAGATAGGACAGAGAGTGTGTTACTGTGAGCAGTTCAGTGATACAGTTGTTCTTATCAGCATCGACAGCAAACTAACACCGACGACGATAGTTCAATTATACATGCCGAGGTCGCAAGCTGAAGACAAAGAGACAGAGAAAGTATATGAGGATATTGAAAGACTTACCAAGTATATAAAGAGAGACGAAAATTTAATAGTCGTGGGGAACTGGAATGTAGTTGTAGGGAAAGGAGTAGATGAAAAAGTTACAGCAAAATATAGGCTTGGGACAAGGATTGAGAGAGGAGAAAGACTAATTGAGTTCTGTAATAAATTTCAGCTAGTAATAGCGAATAGTCTGTTCAAGAATCACAAGAGGAGGAGGTGTACTTGGAAAAGACCTGGTGATAGGGGAAGATTTCAGTTAGATTACATCATGGTCAGGCAGAGATTCCGAAATTACATACTGGATTGTAAGGCGTACCCAGGAGCAGATATAGATCCAGATCACAATTTAGTAGTGATTAAGAGTAGGCTGAAGCTTAAGACATTAGTCAGGAAGAATCAATAAGTAAAGAACTGGGGTACAGAAGTACTAAGGGATGACCAGATACGCTTGAAGTTCGATAAGGCTATAGATACAGCAATAATGAATAGCTCAGTAGGCATCACAGTTAAAGAAGAATGGACATGTCTAAAAAGGACAATCACAGAAGTTGGGAAGAAAAATATAGGTACAAAGAAGGTAACTGCAAAGAAACAATTGTTAATAGAAGAAATACACTCCTGGAAATGGAAAAAAGAACACATTGACACCGGTGTGTCAGACCCACCATACTTGCTCCGGACACTGCGAGAAGGCTGAACAAGCAATGATCACACGCACGGCACAGCGGACACACCAGGAACCGCGGTGTTGGCCGTCGAATGGCGCTAGCTGCGCAGCATTTGTGCACCGCCGCCGTCAGTGTCAGCCAGTTTGCCGTGGCATACGGAGCTCCATCGCAGTCTTTAACACTGGTAGCATGCCGCGACAGCGTGGACGTGAACCGTATGTGCAGTTGACGGACTTTGAGCGAGGGCGTATAGTGGGCATGCGGGAGGCCGGGTGGACGTACCGCCGAATTGCTCAACACGTGGGGCGTGAGGTCTCCACAGTACATCGATGTTGTCGCCAGTGGTCGGCGGAAGGTGCACGTGGCCGTCGACCTGGGACCGGACCGCAGCGACGCACGGATGCACGCCAAGACCGTAGGATCCTACGCAGTGCCGTAGGGGACCGCACCGCCACTTCCCAGCAAATTAGGGACACTGTTGCTCCTGGGGTATCTGCGAGGACCATTCGCAACCGTCTCCATGAAGCTGGGCTACGGTCCCGCTCACCGTTAGGCCGTCTTCCGCTCACGCCCCAACATCGTGCAGCCCGCCTCCAGTGGTGTCGCGACAGGTGTGAATGGAGGGACGAATGGAGACGTGTCGTCTTCAGCGATGAGAGTCGCTTCTGCCTTGGTGCCAATGATGGTCGTATGCGTGTTTGGCGCCGTGCAGGTGAGCGCCACAATCAGGACTGCATACAACCGAGGCACACAGGGCCAAAACCCGGCATCATGGTGTGGGGAGCGATCTCCTACACTGGCCGTACACCACTGGTGATCGTCGAGGGGACACTGAATAGTGCACGGTACATCGAAACCGTCATCGAACCCATCGTTCTACCATTCCTAGACCGGCAAGGGAACTTGCTGTTCCAACAGGACAATGCACGTCCGCATGTATCCCGTGCCACCCAACGTGCTCTAGAAGGTGTAAGTCAACTACCCTGGCCAGCAAGATCTCCGGATCTGTCCCCCATTGAGCATGTTTGGGACTGGATGAAGCGTCGTCTCACGCGGTCTGCACGTCCAGCACGAACGCTGGTCCAACTGAGGCGCCAGGTGGAAATGGCATGGCAAGCCGTTCCACAGGACTACATCCAGCATCTCTACGATCGTCTCCATGGGAGAATAGCAGCCTGCATTGCTGCGAAAGGTGGATATACACTGTACTAGTGCCGACATTGTGCATGCTCTGTTGCCTGTGTCTATGTGCCTGTGGTTCTGTCAGTGTGATCATGTGATGTATCTGACCCCAGGAATGTGTCAATAAAGTTTCCCCTTCCTGGGACAATGAATTCACGGTGTTCTTATTTCAATTTCCAGGAGTGTACTTCAATTGATCGATAAAAGAAGAAAGTGACAAAATGTTAAGGGAAATTCAGGAATACAAAAATAGAAGTCGCTGAGAAACAAATAGGAAGTGCAGGGAAACTAAGAAAAAAGACTGCATGAAATAGTGAAGAAATCGAAAAAGAATGATTGTCGGAAGGAGTGACTCAGCATACAGGAAAGTCAAAACAACCTTTGGTAACATTAAGAGCAAGGGTGGTAACACTAAGAGTGCAAAGGGATTTCCACTGCTAAGTGCACAGGAGAAAGCGGAGAGGTAGAAAGAATACATTGAAAGCCTCTATGAGGGGAAATATTTGTCTGATGTGATAGAAGAAGAAAAAGGAGTCGTTTTAGAAGATATAGGGGATCCAGTTATCGAATTTAAAAGACTTTTGGAGGTCTTAAGATAAAATAAAGCAGAAGGGATAGATAACATTCCATCAGAATTTCTAAAATCATTGGAGGAAGTGGCAACAAAACGACTATTCACGTTGGTGAGTCTGGTGACATAGCATCTGACTTTCGGAAAAATATCATCCACACAATTCCGAAGACTGCGAGAAGTAATGTACAATCAGCTTAACAGCTCATGCATATAAGATGCTGACAAGAGTAATGTACGGAAGAACGGAAAACAAAATTCAGGATGTGCTAGATGACGACCAGTTTGACTTTAGAAAAGGTAAAGGAACCAGAGAGGCAATTCTGACGTTGCGGTTGATAATGGAAGGAAGACTAAAGAAAAATCAATACACTTTCATAGGATCTGTCAACCAGGAAAAAGCGTTCGACATTGTGAAATGGTGCAAGATATTCTAAATTCTGAGAAAAATAGATGTAAGCTATAGGGAGGGACGGGTAGTATACAATATGTACAAGACCCAAGAGGGAATAATAACAGTGCACCACCAAGAACGAAGTGCTCGGATTAAAAAGGGTGTAAGACAGGGATGTAATCTTTCACCCCTACTGTTCAGTCTGTACATCGAAGAAGCAATGATGGAAATAAAAGAAAGGTTTAGGAATGGAATTAAAATTCAAGGTGAAACGATATCAGTGATACGATTCATTGACGACATTGCTATACAGAGTGAAAGTGAAAAGAATTACATGATCTGCTGAGTGGAATGAACAGTCTAATGAGTACTGAATATGAATTGAGAGTACATCGAAGAAAGCCGAAAGTAATGAGATGTAGCAGAAATGAGAACGGCGAGAAACTTAACATCAGAATTGATGGTCATGAATTAGATAAAGTTAAGGAATTCTGCTTCCTAGGCAGCAAAATAACCAATGACGGACAAAGTAAGAAGGATATCTAAATTGGATTATCAGTGGAAAAAACGGCATTCCTGGTCAAAAGAAGTCTACTAGTATCAAACATAGGTCTTCATTTGAGAAATAAATTTCTGAGAATGTACGTCTGGAGTACAGAATTGTATGACTGTGAAATATGGACTGTGGGAAAAACGTAACAGAAGAGAATCGAAGCATTTGAGATGTGGTGCTACAGACGAATGTTGAAAATTAGGTGGACTGATAAGGTAAGGAATGAGGAGGTTCAAATGGTTCAAATGGCTCTGAGCACTATGGGACTTAACATCTGCGGTCATCAGTCCCCTAGAACTTAGAACTACTTAAACCTAACTAACCTAAGGACATCACACACATCCATGCCCAAGGCAGGATTCGAACCTGCGACCGTAGCAGTCACGCGGTTCCGGACTGAGCGCCTAGAACCGCGAGACCACCGCGGCCGGCAATGAGGAGGTATGGCGCTGAATCGGCGAGGAAAGGAATGCGTGGAAGACACTCATAAAGAGAAGGGACAGGGTAATAGGACATCTGTTAAGACATCGGGCATGTTTTCCATGGTACTAGAGGGAGCTGTAGGGGGCAAAAATTGTAGAGAAGGGTAGAGATTGGAATACATCCAACAAATAATTGAGAACGTCGGTTGCAAGCTCTACTCTGAGATAAAGAGGTTGACACAGGAGAGGAATTCGTGGCGGGCCGCATCAAACAAGTCAGAAGATTGGTGACCCAAAGAAAAAACGGTTAATTAAGAAAATCACTGGCTCCCACCTCCTGAAATAACAAATTGCCGATGAACTTCGTTCTTTGCATTGTCCATTTCTTTGACCACAGCTTTCTTTCTGCTTTTTTTGACCCTGTTAGATCTAAAACAGGTAAGGTATATCTCAGGTTTAGTTTCTGTGTAAATCAAGTACATGTTACGTAAGACTCAGTCACGCACACTGACTCTTTGTGCTGTCCCATGTTGTTTCACTTCCCGTATTCTCCTGACGTTGTACCCAATGACGTCTTTCTCTTTCCATGGCCGATGGAAGAAATGCGTGGCAGATATTTCCACAATGACAATGCTTTCTGTAGAATCCAAATGCATCCATCTACAACCAAGGTCTCTGTCACAACATTCATCGTTGTGAAAAACGTCTCACGTTGATGGATGAATATGTACAGAAGAACTTCCACCTTCACCAAGTTTCATGTTCACATCTTCGAATTTTTCGAGGTGATGACTATAACTTGATGACTAACACTCTAATTGTTTTCACCTTGCAGTGTGTAGTGAACCTAGATTCTTCAGAACGTTCATATGTTTACTGAAATGTTCGAGCCAGTATACATTTTCGCTGTGCTTGGGTTAATTTTCGTACCTAAATTATATACTTATCGTCTGTAGATGTTTTTCAACATATCTGGTTACCAAATAACTACTTTCCTGTTAAAGTGTTTTTATTATCCGTATCAACATATTCATAGTATCGATCATGTACAATGAAAATAAGTAATCACAATTGTCAACATAAAGTATCGAAAACAAATTTACAGTAAATATAATATTGGTATGCTTCAGTTTTGCAGCCTTTGTTATTTATCATGAGACCTATAAATCTGTATTTAAATAATGATGTCTAGAAAACAATGCATAAATTAAAGCTGAAAAATAGTTTCACTTAGGATAGTCATATTAATACAAACTTGGACTGTATCCTATTCCAGAAGGTACTGGAAGCCAGATTCGTAATATATAATGTATTTGTGGTGCCAAGTGCCTACGAGTTGCTTCTGATAGCTTTAGAGTTTGATAAGTTAGGGTGGAATGGGTGTAGCATCTATAGAGTTTGGTAATGTTGTGCTCTGATTGTTATGTTCCTTGTATGGCTCAAGAAAGTTGCACAATGTATATTTGAAAAGCGTAAAATACGAGATGATACAGTTTGTGTCTGGAAGTAAGAAGAGAAAGAAGAAGAACAAGAAGAAGAAAATGGTTGAAAGCAATCTAATGTTCCAGTTACTTGTCATTTAAACGACACTGGTCGAAATATTTTCAGTAGGTTATACAGGAACAAAGGAGCCAGTCCTGATACTGAGACCAACTTTGCAAGATAAGCACCATTTTTCTGCAAATATGATGCACTTGCTGTTTCTGAAAATTTTAACGTTGTTGAAACTACGAATTAGTCATTATAGCTTAATATTTATTCTCAGTAATATATGGACAAATAAGTGAGGTAGGGCATTATAAGTGTAAGGTGAGCACTGAACGATATATATTACAATATACGGATACGTTTTAGGAGTGTGAATGAGCTTGACCCAGTGTCACAGACTGAATACAAGATTGCTGTAAACAAAATTTTGGATGAAATTTTATTGTCACCTGCGGACAGATTAACCTTTGATGACATATTGTTATAATATAACTTGAAACATAATATTTATCAGTTTATAAGAACTGCAGCAAGTACAAATCCTACATCGCTAGTGATACACCCATGAGCCATTGGTCCCCTCAGTTATCCAGTCCACATAGCTGGAGACACGTGTGTAGACTGAGGGGTAAGGAGGCTCACCACAATAGTGTCCCCACGACACCAGCCCCACGACCTTTCCCTCGTAGAGCAGCGGACCCCCTCCATCACCCTGCAAAGATAACCTGATAAAGTTACCTCAGCATGTTTGAAAAACTATGTTTTAAAAAGGTATATTCTGACCACTCTTTAGGTAATACACATGTATTTCCAGTCAATGTAAAAATTTTTGTGATCATGATCAAGCTTTATTCACATCACTAAACATAAATCTCAGTATTTTAGTCAAGATAATGATTACCGTCGATATTTACACCGTGGTATTTATCGAAACATAGAATAGTCCAAAAATTATATGTATCTAATATTAGTCACTCGAATAAAACTGGTAATATACACATTCCTAAAAGAAATTTTAGATTACTTCTGCATAAATTCATTTTTCAAATCAATTGATAAGGAAAGATGTAACTCAAATTTCCAAGTCATTAGCCTGTTTTAGATTTTATTATGTTTTAGTAACGCATGTTGCTGTTGTGGTCTTCAGTCCTGAGACTGGTTTGATGCAGCTCTCCATGCTACTCTATCCTGTGCAAGCTTCTTCATCTCCCAGTACCTACTGCAACATACATCCTTCTGAATCTGTTTAGTGCATTCATCTCTTGGTCTCCCTCTACGACTTTTACACTCCACACTGCCCTCCAATACTAAATTGGTGATCCCTTGATGCCTCAGAATATGCCCCACCAACAGATCCCTTCTCCTAGTCAAGTTGTGCCACAAATTTCTCTTCACTCCAATTCTATTCAATACCTCCTCATTAGTTATGTGATCTATCCATCTAATCTTCAGTATTCTTCTGTAGCACCACATTTCGAAAGCTTATATTCTCTTCTTGTCTAAACTATTTATCGTCCACGTTTCACTTCCATAAATGGCTACACGCCAAACAAATACTTTCAGAAACGACTTCCTGACACTTAAATCTATACTTGATGTTAACAAATTTCTTTTCTTTAGAAACGCTTTCCTTGACATTGCCAGTCTACATTTTATATCCTTTCCACTTCGACCATCAACAGTTATTTTGCTCCCCAAATAGCAAAACTCGTTTACTGCTTTAAGCCTCTCATTTCCTAATCTAATTCCTGCAGCATCACCTCATTTAATTCGACTACATTCCATTATCCTTGTTTTGCTTCTGTTGATGTTCATCTTATATCCTCCTTTCAAGGCACTGCCCATTCGGTTCAAATGCTCTTCCAGGTCCTTTGCTGTCTCTGATAGAATTACAATGTCATCGACGAACCTCAAAGTTTTTATTTCTTCTCCATGGATTTCAATACCTACTCGGAGTTTTTCTTTTCTTTCCTTTACTGCTTGCTCAATGTACAGATTGAATAACATCGGGGTGCGGTTACAACCCTGTCTCACTTCCTTCCCAACCACTGCTTCCCTTTCATGCCCCTCGACTCTTATAACTGCCATCTGGTTTCTGTACAAATTGTAAATAGCCTTTCGCTCCCTGTATTTTACCCCTGCCACCTTCATAATTTGAAAGAGAGTATTCCAGTCAATATTGTCAAAAGCTTTCTCTAAGTCTACAAATCCTAGAAACGTAGATTTTCCTTTCCTTAATCTCCCTTCTAAGATAAGGCGTAGCGTCAGTATTGCCTCAGGTGTTCCAATATTTCTACGGAATCCAAACTGATCTTCCCCGAGGTCGGCTTCTACCAGTTTTTCCATTCGTCTGTAAAGATTTCGTGTTAGTATTTTGCAGCCGTGGTTTATTAACCTGATATTTCGGTAATTTTCACATCTGCTAACACCTGCTTTCTTTGGGATTGGAATTATTATATTCTTCTTGAAGTCTGAGGGTATTTCGCCTGTCTCATACATCTTGCTCACAATATTGTAGTTTTGTTAGGCCTGGCTCCCCCAAGGCTGTTAGTAGTTCTAATGTAATGTTGTCTACTCCCGGGGCCTTGTTTCGACTCAGGTGTTTCAGTGCTCTGTCAAACTCTTCACGCAGTATCATATCTCCTATTTCATCTTCATCTACATTCCCTTCCATTTCTATAATATTGTCCACAAGAACATTGCCCTTGTATAGACCCTCTATATACTCCTTCCATGTTTCTGCTTTCCCTTCTTTGCTTAGAACTGGGCTTCCATCTGAGCTCTTGATATTCATGCAAGTGCTTCTCTTTTCTTCAAAGGTTTCTTTAATTTTCCTGTAGGCAGTATGTATCTTACCCCTAGTGATATGCGCCTCTGAATCCTTACATTTGTCCTCAACCCATCCCTACTTAGCCATTTTGCACTTCCTGTCGATCTCATTTTTGAGACGTTTGTATTCCTTTTTGCCTGCTTCATTTACTGCATTTTTATATTTTCTGCTTCATGAATTAAAGTCAATATCTCTTCTTTTACCCAAGGATTTCTACTAGCTGGCGTCTTCTTACCTAATTGATCCACTGCTACGTTCACTATTTCATCTCTCAAAGCTACCCATTCTTCTTCTACTGTATTTCTTTCCACCATTCTTGTCAATCGTTCCCTAATGCTCTCCCTCAAGCTCTCTACAGCCTCTGGTTCTTTCAGTTTATCCAGGTACCATCTCCTCAAATTCCCAACTTTTTGCAGTTTCTTCAGTTTTAATCTACAGTTCATAGCCAACAGATTGTGGTCAGAGTCCGCATCTGCCCCTGGAAATGTCTTACAGTTTAAAACCTGGTTCCTGAGTCTCTGTCTTACCATTATATAATCTATCTGCGACCTACCAGTGTCTCCAGGCTTCTTCCATGTACACAACCTTGTTTTATGATTCTTGAACCAAATGTTAGCTACGATTAAGTTATGCTCTGTGCAAAATTGTGCCAGGCTGCTTCCTCTTTCATTCCTTAATCTCATTCCATATCCACCTACTACGTTTCCTTCTCTTGCTTTTCCTACTATCGATTTCCAGTCACCCATGACAATTAAATTTTTGTCTCCCTTCGCTATCTGAATAATTTCTTTTATCTCATAATGCATTTCATCAATCTCTTCGTCATCTGCGGAGCTAGTTGGCATATAAACTTGTACTACTGTAGTAGGCGTGGGCTTCGTGTCTATCTTGGCCACAATAATGCGTTCACTATGCTGTTTGTAGTAGCTTGCCCGCATTCCTATTTTCCTATTCGTTATTAAACCTACTCCTGCATTACCCCTATTTGATTTTGTGTTTATAACCCTGTAGTCACCTGACCAGAAGTCTTGTTCCTCCTGCCACCGAACTTCACTAATTCCCACTATATCTAACTTTAACCTATCCATTTCCCTTTTTAAATTTTCTAACCTACCTGCCCGATTAAGTGATCTGACAATCCACGCTCCGATCCGTAGAACGCCAGTTTTCTTTCTCCTGATAACGACGTCCTCCTGAGTAGTCCCCACTCGGAGATCCGAATGGGGGATTATTTTACCTCCGGAATATTTTACCCAAGAGGATGTCATCATCATTTAACCATACAGTAAAGCTGCATGCTCTCGTGAAAAATTACGGCTCTAATTTCCCCTTGCTTTCAGCCGTTCGCAGTACCAGCACAGCAAGGCCGTTTTGGTTAGTGTTACAAGGTCGATCAGTCAATCATCCAGATTGTTGCCCCTGCAACTACTGAAAAGACTGCTGCCCCTCTTCAGGAACCACACGTTTGTCTGGCCTCTCAACAGATACCCTTCCGTTGTGGTTGCACCTACGGTACGGCTATCTGTATCGCTGAGGCACTCAAGCCTCCCCACCAACGGCAAGGTTCATGGTTCATGGTGGGGTAGTAACGCATATTGAAACGTATTGCTCCGATGACTGTAAATCATAAATGTATATAATTATACAGGTATATAAAGAGCATTCATACATTTTAATATTCCCCATATTTTAACATACACTGCCATCAAAAATAAAATTAGTAGACACTTCTAGAGGAATGCAGTTCACTCAAGATTCATTTTGCGAAATGTACATACTGAGTAAATGAAACGATTACTTTTACAGATCAATAGCACAAGTGGTTCTATGGTATCAGGTATCGATCCATGCTGAACCATGCTGAACATGCTGAACCATGCTGAACATGCTGAACACGGTGTAGTCTCCACAGGTGGCAATGCAGATGCTGACTCTGACATCCATTCAGTCATACAGATGGCCAACACTGGCCTGGGATACATCGTGTCACGCATGCTCGACACGTTCAGTTAGTTCTGTAAGTATTGTTGGTTGACGAGTCACACAAACCCCTTCTCGTGCCATCATATCCAATAGGTGCTCGATTAGAGACAAGTACGGAGATCGTGCTGGAGAAGTAAATTGCTGCACATCTTTCAGGGGCAGCGTGTGGGCGAGAATTCAGCTATTGGAAGAACCCATCACCTTCCTTTTGCACGAATCGCAAAAGAACGGGTTTAACAACATTCTGCAGTACCGAGCACTGGCTGGCGTCCTCACTAGAAACACCAAAGGTGAACAAGAGGTGCTGCTTATTGCATCCCAGGCCGTAAGACCTAGGGATGGGGGGGGGGGGGGGGGGGGAGGGCAGTGTGTCTTAGATGAATGCGCTCTACGAGACAGCTCTCACCACGTCTAGGTCATATACACGAACGACCACCAATTGTTTGCAGGCAGTATCTGCTTTCATCACTGAAGATGACAGCACGGCATGTGATATTCTGTCGGTACCAGTTGAGCCGTGTACTTCGATGCTATGGCGCTAGTGGAAGCCAGGTTAGAGGTGTACATGCCCATACTCCCTCTGCTAATCACCACTTCGCAACAGTTCGTGCTGACGCTATGGGCTCACAAGCTCTTTTGTCTGTGAAGTGGCATCTGTACGATCTGCCACTGCTGTCCTTACATCACGCCGTTTCTTGCGGGCGTCTGTGCTGCACGGCGTCTCACAATGACTCTCCTGTTAGCCTTTGGGATGGACTGGTGTAGAGGCGATCACTGGGGGCTATGCAGCAGCCTTATCAGCTCGGCGCAATTTTGCAAGGGCTAACATTGCTGGTCGCATTCTTCTCATGTTTGCAGCTTCTCACATCTTGTGATGGCAGCAGAGGGTGGTGAGCCATAGTGCTGATGGGAGGCATTAGAAGGAGGGTTTCGTCCATGCTGCCGTCAGGGCAGCTTTGAGCCACTCCAACAGCAGTCTGATTGTTTCTGCTGTCCTCTCGCTGAGGGCTGTGTGTTCCATCGAGTCGTTGGCATCGCCTGCTTGTGTAGCGAGCACTCGTAGTGGAGCAGAGGCGGATTTCCACTCATGTGTTTTTTTTCCAAATCTTCATCTTGGCTTCTTTTCACTGCACCAACACATTATATGCGGGAAGCAGTGAAACATGGACTTTTGTTTGCTGCCACAGCTGACACATACCAGTGCAGCGATGTGTGGGTGGGACCAGATGCACGAGTAATGTACTTGCATGCATTTCACACATGCCTCAGCGTTTCGGCAGTACTTCACCAAGTGGCCTAGCTCCTGGCAGTGGAAGAATCGTTCAGTTCTTTCCATGTCTGGGAAACTTCAAGCTTGAATCGCCTCAGCCTCCAGACAAGGACGACGTCTTTGTTCTTTCTGTGCCAGATTTGGCCTACAAACAGCTCGACCAGCGACTGGTTCCTGTCTGCCGCCTTGCGAAAGCCTGCCACTCGTTGTAACCCGAGCTTGCTCAGCACATCAGTAACTTCCCGTGTCATCACGAGCAACGAAAAGTCACATTTAGTCGACATCACAGTCTCACGTCATCTGGGGTCCCTGGGTACAGTCTCAGTGACAAAGTGTACAGTCAGGAACTTTGTGGCCACATCATGCACTCCTTGGAAGTCAAAGGACAATGCCTTTGCGCAGTAATCTCCTCATGCGGTTTCAGCGATGGCACCTTCTAGTTTTTCCCACGACTTATTCCCTGGATACTTCACCAAGAGGACTGGATGCAGAGTGTTACCGCAGTTAGTGGATTTGTCTGAGGCGAGTGCGAGATTGTTGGTGGCATGGGATTTTTTCTACATCTCTGGAGATGGCAATGTGGGTTGTGATCATATAGGACATATCGATTTGTACCAGGTCTTCTTGAACTGCATTTTGTGTCGGCATTGTCCAGGCCTCTCATTGTCTCGCAAAGCAAGCTCCGTTCGTAAAAACACGACAGACTGCATTCAGCGACAATTTGCTCGATCAGAGTAACTTGATATGCTATAGCACCTATTTCCAAAAGCGGTTGTCTACACAGGGTCGGCACACGCCGCACCGGTGACTACAGTGACGGCGCCTATGTTGGCAATGACACCATCACTGACAACCCTCTCCACGCTCAAGATAACAATTCCGCTTTTGTTTCTCAAAATGAGATACAGCCTAAGTCGTCCCTAGCTCTGACGATGGAGTGAAGCGAGTGCTACCATTGCCAGTGTGAGACTCTTGGTGATACAGACTTTTTTTCTGGCACATTTCATTCCTTCCTCTCATGGAGGACGCCTTACTAGTGCATACAAATTCGCATTTTCTCGGCGAATGTCTTAAAGTAAGGTTGTTCTGTTTCCATCTTTATTTTGTTTGCGGTGACACCAGCAGGAGTATTTGAGAGGAGGTGGGGTTATATTTACTATTCAGACTGTAGGAGGGGTTGGAAGGGGACACTTCTGTCATTTGACTTACAGCTAAGGGGAAGCCTCCGAAAACCTTGGCCATAACTGTTGGTGCTTCCACCTGTTTGGGTGCTGTGGTGTTTTCAACATGTTTTGTTGATTTTGTAGTGCTCCATTGTTCAAGTGTCATCAGCTTGCATCAGCAAAATCACCTACTTCTTGTGGATTTATGCTGCAGGACGTTGACCTCCTCCTTGTAGTGGCAGCCAGCTACGTTTCTATTCATAGATCAGTTCATCTTAGTTTGAGACTGAATCTTCTGCCATTCTGTGTCTATTACACAGTTGCAGCTGTTGATGAATTCGATGGTTTGCACTACTTGGTCAGTTCTCTCGGTTTGGGTGACTGAGGTGCTGCCTTTTCTGTTGACCTCCGGCGTTTGTACTGTACAGTTGGCCGCCATCTCTTTCATCCTGTCTCATGTCTCAACCTGACGCTTCTGGTCGTCCAGCAGGGGAATCCGCAACTCTTGGTGTTGTAGTGATGGAAGGCTGCCGTGACGCAAGTTTGTGCACCTCTCTGTGCGCTCATGTCTCCACTTGTGAGTGACGTTGATAGGCCTCTCTCAGCAGGAGGAAGACCGCTTCCATCTCCTTTTGGAGCGTAATCCTAAAGTGGGACTCAGCCTCTTGTAGGGTGACGTCGATGTTGTGATGTGGGTCGTCCTTCTTGCAGACTGTTGGTGCCAGACTGAAGTGTCTTCGACTGCCTCCATTCGACTGCGCGCAGTCACCTTCCCCCTCCGCCACTCTCACTGGCAGGGGGGGGGGGGGGAGGGGAGGGAGCAGCCAGCCCCGTGGGAAGGGAGTCCACTTCCGCCTCGTCTCCAGTCTGCTCTGGGACCGTTTTCGCTTCCTTCAGCACTCTTTCTTGATGTGGTTGGTGTCTGCCGGGCTGTCCTGGGATGCCTTCTTCCTCTATTGCATCTCACTGGCGTCTCGGGCAGCACACACTCTGCAGCCGAAAAAGCTTGTGACATGTGTCCCGCTGCACGTTGGTTGGTCTTCTTCCATACGTGGGCAAGCCTGACTGGTGTGCCTGCCAGTGCACTTGACCCAACTGGCTGACTACGGCAGTATTTGCCCATATCGCCCTCTTCTTGGCACTTATAGCAACACGACTTAGTGTCGAGTCCCACCAGGAGAGGCTCAACTTGCGCTCTGAAGCCCATGAGCTCGTTCAGCTCACAAACTTCTTTGGCTTCCTTTTCTCTTTGCTGGTTCTCAGCTAAGTCTACAGCCAAGACCAAGAGTGATTGCTTCTTCTTATTGATTCTGTTATGTAGCCTTGTGACCACATCTCCCAACCCAGCAGTTAGTGGCCATCTGCAGATTATGTCTTCATTGTACAGCCACAGTAGCCCCCTGAAGAACGCTTTGACTGCAGCCATTCTCTTCTTTGGTTGCGTCATCTCTGGTGCCAGAAAAAACGTTTTAACTAGAAGAGGCTTGAGAGACTCATAGTTAGAGCAGAATTCGTACGCATATCTGGTACAGCGTCATTGACAAGGTAATTGGATCTGATTTCACCCTTCACAATACCTCCGAGGGTGCCGAAGAAGTCTAACCAGTCTCTGCCCTGATACTGGATGAAAATAGATTGAGTCAGAACATAGATGGTATGCTGTGTTGTCATGTGAACGTTGGTCTTCTGTTCGTCCTCTTTGGAGCTGATGGGGGTGTCAATTACGAGCTCGTTGCTATTGGGGATTCCCAATTTGTCTTCCAAGATTTTGCTCTTGGTTGGCTCCTCAGGTCGCGTCACCAATGTACCTTTGCTCACACTTGCCCTCTCATGCTTTCCACGTCTTGCTCTGCTCATGGCGCATGCACACTGATACGACACTTTGCTTTCGTTCTTAAAACAGCAAACATGACAGATTTTCCAGGTGCGTACAGCTCACCAGCTATCTGCTGTTTGTCGCCTTGGTATCATCTCTCCTGCCTCCTTCCGCTGCCACCAACTGGCGAGTCAAGAGTGTGGACCTGGTGCAGTGGTCGGGAAAATGCGGCCTCGGGCGTCGATCCATTGGCAAATATCAAGTTCTGTCGATGAGACCTTCTTTTGTTTCAAAATATAAAAAGGTTCACAACCGACGAAGTACGGCTTAACGTGTTATGTAACTCGCTTTAAAAATGCAAGGAATTTTACCCAACACATAATTCTGTAACTGAAGAATTAACAATATCCACCAAAATAACTTTGATGTATTAAAGAGCGCTCAAGTGTGTAAAACTCTTAAAGTTTAGGAAACCTTCACAAAACAAAACCTCATGTCGCAGAAACAACAAAAATAGTAGAAAGTCTCAGAAACTACTTATGGATGTTTGTAGTACGCATTTCTTCAAGTGACTCTAGAATCAGTCGCTACATTGAAACACTAACCAGGAAACATCATGTGTTCCTAGATACACTATCCTCCAGACACAACACTCTCCCCCACACTACAAAAGTCAGTCATACAGAATAATGGCCCTTCCTCGCCCATACATACTTTTCACCACCAGCTTGCCGTTTACTTACACTGCAGGCGTCGTAGTACTTGCCGTCCTCGAAAAGAATTGCACAGATCTGTGTAGGGTAGATGCTGTAATTGATGTCATTGTACACAGACTCGCACTGACATTGCTCCATTATTCGTACGTCCACTTTGAGCAGGACATCTGGATACTGTCCAAAGTACTGTGAAAAAAAAAACAGACTTTTCTTACACCAGAGATATGGTAATATGTTCCAATTTTCAAAACTTAAGATTTATGCACCAAAAACTATCACACGAATTTCATATAACATCCCTTCCATTAGCAGAGCTAAAAATTTTAATGCAACATAGAAATCAATACTTCCCCCATGAACCATGGACCTTGCCGTTGGTGGGGAGGCTTGCGTGCCTCAGCGATACAGATGGCCGTACCACAACGGAGGGGTATCTGTTGAGAGGCCAGACAAACATGTGGTTCCTGAAGAGGGGCAGCAGCCTTTTCAGTAGTTGCAGGGGCAACAGTATGGATGATTGACTGATCTGACCTTGTAACATTAACCAAAACGGCCTTGCTGTGCTGGTACTGCGAACGGATGAAAGCAAGGGGAAACTACAGCCGTAATTTTTCCCGAGGACATGCAGCTTTACTGTATGATTAAATGATGATGGCGTCATCTTGGGTAAAATATTCCGGAGGTAAAATAGTCCCCCATTCGGATCTCCGGGCGGGGACTACTCAAGAAGACGTCGTTATCAGGAGAAAGAAAACTGGCGTTCTACGGATCGGAGCGTGGAATGTCAGATCCCTTAATCGGGCAGGTAGGTTAGAAAACTTAAAAAGGGAAATGGATAGGTTAAAGTTAGATATAGTGGGAATTAGTGAAGTTCGGTGGCAGGAGGAACAAGACTTTTGGTCAGGTGATTACAGGGTTATAAATACAAAACCAAATAGGGGTAATGAAGGAGTAGGTTTAATAATGAATAAAAAATAGGAGTGCGGGTTAGCTACTACAAACAGCATAGTGAACGCATTATTGTGGCCAAGATAGACACAAAGCCCATGCCTACTACAGTAGTACAAGTTTATATGCCAACTAGCTCTGCAGATGATGAAGAAATTGATGAAATGTATGACGAGATAAAAGAAATTATTCAGGTAGTGAAGGGAGACGAAAATTTAGTAGTCATGGGTGACTGGAATTCGTCTGTAGGAAAAGGGAGAGAAGGAAACATAGTAGGTGAATATGGATTGGGGGAAAGAAATGAAAGAGGAAGCCGCCTTGTAGAATTTTGCACAGAGCATAACTTAATCATAGCTAACACTTGGTTCAAGAATCATAAAAGAAGGTTGTATACCTGGAAGAATCCTGGAGATACTAAAAGGTATCAGATAGATTATATAATGGTAAGACAGAGACTTAGGAACCAGGTTTTAAATTGTAAGACATTTCCAGGGGCAGATGTGGATTCTGACCACAATCTATTGCTTATGAACTGCAGATTGAAACTGAAGAAACTGCAAAAAGGTGGGAATTTAAGGAGATGGGACCTGTATAAACTGAAAGAACCAGAGGTTGTAGAGAGTTTCAGGGAGAGCATAAGGGGACAATTGACAGAAATGGGGGAAAGAAATACAGTAGAAGAAGAATGGGTAGCTCTGAGGGATGAAGTAGTGAAGGCAGCAGAAGGTCAAGTAGGTAAAAAGACGAGGGCTAATAGAAATCCTTGGGTAACAGAAGAAATATTGAATTTAATTGATGAAAGGAGAAAATATAAAAATGCAGTAAATGAAGCAGGCAAAAAGGAATACAAACGTCTCAAAAATGAGATCGACAGGAAGTGCAAAATGGCTAAGCAGGGATGGCTAGAGGACAAATGTAAGGATGTAGAGGCTTGTCTCACTAGGGGTAAGATAGATACTGCCTACAGGAAAATTAAAGAGACCTTTGGAGAGAAGAGAACCACTTGTTTGAATATCAAGAGCTCAGATGGCAACCCAGTTCTAAGCAAAGAAGGGAAGGCAGAAAGGTGGAAGGAGTATATAGAGGGTTTATACAAGGGCGATGTACTTGAGGACAATATTATGGAAATGGAAGAGGATGTAGATGAAGATGAAATGGGAGATAAGATACTGCGTGAAGAGTTTGACAGAGCACTGAAAGACCTGAGTCGAAACAAGGCCCCGGGAGTAGACAACATTCCGTTAGAACTACTGATGGCCTTGGGAGAGCCAGTCATGACAAAACTCTACCATCTGGTGAGCAAGATGTATGAGACAGGCGAAATACCCTCAGACTTCAAGAAGAATATAATAATTCCAATTCCAAAGAAAGCGGGTGTTGACAGATGTGAAAATTACCGAACTATCAGTTTAATAAGTCACAGCTGCAAAATACTAACGCGAATTCTTTACAGACGAATGGAAAAACTGGTAGAAGCGGACCTCGGGGAAGATCAGTTTGGATTCCGTAGAAATATTGGAACACGGGAGGCAATACTAACCTTAAGACTTATCTTAGAAGAAAGATTAAGAAAAGGCAAACCTACGTTTCTTGCATTTGTAGACTTAGAGAAAGCTTTTGACAACGTTAACTGGAATACTCTCTTTCAAATTCTGAAGGTGGCAGGGGTAAAATACAGGGAGCGAAAGGCTATTTACAATTTGTACAGAAACCAGATGGCAGTTATAAGAGTCGAGGGGCATGAAAGGGAAGCCGTGGTTGGGAAGGGAGTGAGACAGGGTTGTAGCATCTCCCCGATGTTATTCAATCTGTATATTGAGCAAGCAGTAAAGGAAACAAAAGAAAAATTCGGAGTAGGTATTAAAATTCATGGAGAAGAAGTAAAAACTTTGAGGTTCGCCGATGACATTGTAATTCTGACAGAGACAGCAAAGGACTTGGAAGAGCAGTTGAACGGAATGGACAGTGTCTTGAAAGGAGGATATAAGATGAATATCAACAAAAGCAAAACGAGGATAATGGAATGTAGTCAAATTAAATCGGGTGATGCTGAGGGTATTCGATTAGGAAATGAGACACTTAAAGTAGTAAAGGAGTTTTGCTATTTAGGGAGTAAAATAACTGACGATGGTCGAAGTAGAGAGGATATAAAATGTAGACTGGCAATGGCAAGGAAAGCGTTTCTGAAGAAGAGAAATTTGTTAACATCGAGTATAGATTTAAGTGTCAGGAAGTTGTTTCTGAAAGTATTTGTATGGAGTGTAGCCATGTATGGAAGTGAAACATGGACGATAACCAGTTTGGACAAGAAGAGAATAGAAGCTTTCGAAATGTGGTGCTACAGAAGAATGCTGAAGATAAGGTGGGTAGATCACATAACTAATGAGGAGGTATTGAATAGCATTGGGGAGAAGAGAAGTTTGTGGCACAACTTGACTAGAAGATGGTATCGGTTGGTAGGACATGTTTTGAGGCATCAAGAGATCACAAATTTAGCATTGGAGGGCAGCGTGGAGGGTAAAAATCGTAGAGGGAGACCGAGAGATCAATACACTAAGCAGATTCAGATGGATGTAGGTTGCGGTAGGTACTGGGAGATGAAGAGGCTTGCACAGGATAGAGTAGCATGGAGAGCTGCATCAAACCAGTCTCAGGACTGAAGACCACAACAACAACAGAAATCAATAATAAAGGACGTCATGACTTACAGTCCAATTTAAATTAGTTGTCATCTCACATGTTAGTTTCGAAGTTTGAACGTTGTGGCAGTTTTGCAGAGAGCCACCACATTGCTGCACACTCCTCAGCGATAGAAAATAGCTTTAAAATCCCTCTCAAAAAAAAAAAAAAAAGTTCAATTGTGTGTGAAATCTTATGGGACTTAACTGCTAAGGTCATCAGTCCCTAAGCTAACGCACTATTTAATCTAAATTATCCTAAGGACAAACACACACACCCATGTCCGAGGGAGGACTCGAATCTCCGCCGGGACCAGCCGCACAGTACATGACTGCAGCGCCTTGGACCGCTCGCTTAATCCCGCGCAGCTTAAAATCTCTATCACCGACAAAACGACCTAAGATTTCTGAAATTCATGAGTGGAATACATGTTTATAACTTCTTTAAACGTCTCAAGTACCTGTTTCTAATTTTAATTAGGATCGGAGCTACGTCAACGTTTTTGAAAAAGAAGGAGATTTTCGCATCCACACACAATTTGAAACATAGCACATAATCTCGAAAACTATTGCACTCACTGAAATACCTTTTACTTTCATTGAGTACCAAAATACCTCTCTCGACGACTGAGTGCTCCAAAATTTCATATCGCATTCCGTTTGGTACGCAAAACTTCAGATTTTTTAAATCAGTATTTACGTACTTTTGTATGAAGTTTAAAGTCTTATCTCCTGCTGTAAGTACGTAAAAATTATGAAATTCACATACCGCATAGATATCTGTGAAATCTACAAACATGTCTGAAGTCTGTCATGAACTTCAGTTACCGCTCGAGTTAAGCGTTTTTCCTTGTCATAGGCGAAACTTTCCGCGTCTAGAAAGTGTTCTACTTGAGAACTGCAATGTGCGATGCTTTGAGGAGTGGAAGTGGCAACGGAGTGTGAGCCAACGATGCCTGTACAGCTCCCATTGGTTTATTGGGATCCCCGTTCGCTGTCAAATGCCAATTAATTTAAGTAGCAATGTAAATTAGTTGACATCCAGAGAGTTGTAATAGTATTGGGGTGTTTCCCCGTGGGAGCATAGAGCGGGTTCACACTGGATACAGCGGGTTAAATCTTGATTCCGGCCATCCAAATTACATTGCCCTCCTTTTCTAATATTTCTCAGATTCCTTTCACAAAATTACGACTAACTAAATCCTCCTTCGGCCTACAAGAACTACATTTATAACGGTATCCGTAGCCTAGCTGTCGAGTACTTTAATGATGTCTTCAATAATAAACCACAGGTCATACGAATCTTCGATGTTGTATACAGGGTGTTCCAGGAGGAACACTCAATATTCAGGGATGTCACAGGAATGATTATTCGAAACAAAGTATAAGGTTTACAACAACTCTTCCGCCGTTTTGCAATAGACGGTAGTAATGGAAAGTAGTAGTGCAAGTCGTTCGACTTAAGTGTCATACAATAAACTTATACATTTGAGAACATAACGCCATCAAAATATCAGTCGATTTTTGATTGCATCATAAAGTTATTCTCGACTGAATACGTCAACTTATGAGCCCAATTCTGGTCATCTGCGGGAGGTTTCAATTTTCTGCTTTGATATGAAGAAATCTGCGGCTGAGGCTCGTAAAAAGCTGGGTAAGACCTACGATGAGAAGCCTGTTAGCGACAAACCTTCGCAGAGAATGGTGTCCATGCTTCAAGAATGGTGATTTTGACGTTGAAGACCGGCACGGTTGTGAAAGAGAGAAAGCTTTCGATGCTACTGCAAGCGACGGGAACAATCACAGGAGGTCGTTATCGAAAGCAACTGATGTGTTTGAGCCGAGCACTGAACGACAAACGGCCGCACTACAGCGATAGACATAAAAAAATGATTTTGCAACATGACAGTGCACGATCCCAAGCTGAAAATCCAGTCAAAACATACTCTGAAAAGTCGAAATGGAAAGTTCTACCCCAGCCATTGTATTCTCCAGATATTCCCCCCTCTGACTGCCACCTTTCTCGATATATGACGCACGTCCAAGCTGGCTGGCACTTGCAGTCATACGAACAAGTGCAAAATTCGATCGATTCGTGGTTCCCCTGAAAAGATGCCCAGTTTATACACTGCTGGATTCGTATGCTGTCCTAAGGCTAGGAGAAAACAGTGGCCAACGATGGCCAATACCTTGAATCGTAAATTTTTTGTAAGTTTTTCACAATAAAGTCTCTAACTTCGAGAAAAAAAAGGCAGAAGCAAAGTTGTAGACCTTGTAGGTAAGTAAACATGAGCTCTAAACCACATACCTTCTGAGCCATGAGCAATTCTGTATCTTCGATACCGTAAAGCAGATCTCTTCTACTGTAAACTCGTTGCTTTCCGTATTTTGGGAAGCGGTAGTATGGACCAAAACAAGAAAAAAATTGTCCAGTAAACATGTGCTCTAAAATATATACCTTAAAAGTTATGAGCACTTGTTCATTTTCGCTACTTTGAAACACAAGTCTTCAAAGGAACAAGTGCTCGTAACTTTTAAGGTATGCATTTTAGAGCACATGTTTACTCGAAAATTTGTCTTGTTTTGGCCCACACTACCACATCCCAAAATATGGAAAGAAAGGGCCTGCAGTAGAAGAGGTTTGTTTCACAGTATCGAAGATCAAGAATTGCTCGTAGCTCTCAAAGTATTCGTTTTAGAGCCCATGTTTACTACACTTTTTTGTTTCTAATGATCATTCCTGTCATCCCTAAACACTGACCAGTCTTTCTTGAACGCCCTGTATATCTGCACCACGTTCTTTCTACAGGACCCATGACACAAACACAAGGAATCATATGTAAGAACCATCTCAAAGGTGTAACTAGAAGCTTGACATATCTAAGCATGCAACGCAAGCTGCAGTTGTACCTGTCAAACTTTTAGAATCAAAAATAGTATTTGGGTGCCGCTGAGTTCCATTTTCTGCAGTGCGCGATCACTTACGATTTTACTTCGATATTAGTTGCTTGTGAGATTTCCACCTGCTTTATATTTCACAGTGAGTAAGCTTACGAAGATGAGGTTCTCGAATAAGCTACGGATGTGTAACATTTCATCGTTAGGAGTGGTTACAACGGTATCCGTCTACTTAGAGTAGATGATTTGACTGCAACATCTGAACATCAGAGGCTGGCCGCTTTTTCTGTGGCACTGGTTCCCAACCACAGGGGCATCATGATCCGGTTTTAATCAAAGTATTTTAAATCTACATCCTCTCCTAATTCCTGCACATGGAATGGACCAAGTCATTTTTGTACATCTGAGTTACGACTTATAATTATTACAAACATGCTGCCTATGTGACATATTCACATGTATTCAAATGACTGAGGGACACTCATAATGATGTGTCTGACGGTAGTAATTACTCTGATGGAAAAATATTGCGATACCAAAAAATAATTAATGTGAAGAAATTTATGGAATATATTTATCTGTTGTTGTTGTGGTTTTCAGTCCAGAGACATATTTAAGTTATGTTACAAGATCTCAGTTTAATGTAAGCTTATCCAGGTAACATATTAAGTGATTTATGTTGCAATATCGCTTGAGATGAGCCAATGTGGAATGTTGGTCCATCAATAACCAGTGTAACCGTCAGATTGTTGAATGCAAACGTGCGTGCATTGTGCTGTACAGATAACGTATGCCAGTTTGTGTATTGAAGTTTCGTACCTGATGCCCGTGGAGGGTCAATACAAGGACGGTTAATGCTGTTTGTGGATGACGATGCAGTTGTAGTCCAATGATGTTCCCTATGTGCTCCATCAAAGACAGATCTGGTGATCGAGCAGGCCAATGCAGCATGTCGACACTCTGTAGAGAATGTTGGTTTACAACAGCCCTATGTGGGCGAGTATTATCCTGCTGGAAAACACCCCCTGGAATGCTGTTTACAAATGGCAGCACAATAGCTGGAATCACCAGAGCGATGTACATATTTGCCGTCTGGGTGTGCGAGATAAACACGAGAGCACTCTCGTCGTCTTACGAAATCGCACTCCAAACCACAACTCCGGGTGTAGGTCTGTGTGTCTAGCATGCCGGCAGATCGGTTGCAGGCCCTCACATGGCCTTCTCCCAATTAATACACGGCCATCATTGCCACCGAGGCAGAACCGGATTTCATAAGAAAATACAACAGACCACCACCACGGCCTCCAATGAGCTCTCAGTTGACACCACTGAAGTCGCAAATGCCAATGCTTTGTGGTCAATGGAATGCATACTACAAGACGTCTGACTCAGAGCTATTCTTTACGTAATCGATTTGTAACAGTTCGTTGTGTCACCGTGGTGCCAAATGCTGCTCAAATTATTGCTTCAGGTGCGGTATGATGCGCCAGCGTCATACGCCGAACTAAATGGTCTTCTCACTCGGTAGTACCACGTGGCCGTCCGGGATGGGTGTTCTTGAGACCGTACATTCTCGTTACCACCGCTGCCACCAGTCACGTACAGTGGGTACATTTCTGCCAAGTCTTTCTGCATTATCACAGAAGGAATATCTACCTTCAAATGGTTCAAATGGCTCTGAGCACTATAGGACTTAACATCTGTGGTCATCAGTCTCCTAGAACTTAGAACTACCTAAACCTAACTAATCTAAGGACATCACACACCCATGCCCGAGGCAGGATTCGACCTGCGACCGCAGCGGTCACGCGGTTCCAGACTGAAGCGCTTAGAACCGCTCGGCCACAACGGCCGGCCGCCTACCTTCTCGTAGCCCTGTTACACAACCTCGTTCAGACTCAGTGAGGTGTTGACAATGGGGCTCTTTGTCGCCTTAAAGGCATTCTTGGCTATCGTCCACTCACCACGCACAGTCCCAAAGTTAACCAACATTCATGACCGTTCCAGCTCGAATGTAAAGCAAACTTCATTTGCTTCTTCATAGTGACACTTCGAGAGCCACTCTTACACGACTGGCTCGTAATCTGAATAGACGTTGTCTTTCAGATGCAGAAAAACACCTACCAACTTTCCCTCATGTTGCAGAACTCCTTCTTGGTGTAGCAGCTTTTTTTTTCGTCAGTGTGCTTCTTTGTTTGAAACTTCCTGGCAGACTTTAACCGTAACCAAGACGGTGACCGTTGCGTTAATTGTACGTCACTCTCCAAACAAGCAGGCAGAGAAACAAATGAGCATAATATAACTACAACAACACGTACATACAATGGTGACAAATCTGGTATTTTTCTAATTAAGTGCATTAAATACACGCGTAAAAGCCAAAAAAAGAAAAAACAATATCAAAACAAGTTAGTGTTTCAAAAGATCTAAAATAAGAGTAATAATCAGTAGTTCTACATTCAGGCTAACTGGATCGCAATGGTAAACGTCAAAGATCAGGTAAGAAATGACTTCATTGCTCACATGATGTGTTTCGGAATTTACCGATCCTTAGATATGCAGGATCCATGGAGAAGAAATAAAAACTTTGAGGTTCGCCGATGACATTGTAATTCTGTCAGAGACAGCAAAGGACTTGGAAGTGCAGTTGAACGGAATGGATGGTGTCTTGAAGGGAGGATATAAGATGAACATCAACAAAAACAAAACGAGAATAATGGAATGTAGTCGAATTAAGTTGGGTGATGTTGAGGGTATTAGATTAGGAAATGAGACACTTAAAGTAGTAAAGGAGTTTTGCTATTTGGGGAGCAAAATAACTGATGATGGTCGAAGTAGAGAAGATATAAAATGTAGACTGGCAATGGCAAGGAAAGCGTTTCTGAAGAAGAGAAATTTGTTAACATCGACTATAGATTTAAGTGTCAGGAAGTCATTTCTGAAAGTATTTGTATGGAGTGTAGCCATGTATGGAAGTGAAACATGGACGGTAAATAGTTTGGACAAGAAGAGAATAGAAGCTTTCGAATTGTGGTGCTACAGAAGAATGCTGAAGATTCGATCGATAGATCACATAACTAATGAGGAGGTATTGAATAGGATTGGGGAGAAGAGAAGTTTGTGGCGGAACTCGACCAGAAGAACGGATCGGTTGGTAGGACATGTTCTGAGGCGTCAAGGGATCACCAATTTAGTATTGGAGGGCAGCGTGGAGGGTAAAAATCGTAGGGGGAGACCCAGAGATGAATACACTAAGCAGATTCAGAAGGATGTAGGTTGCAGTAGGTACTGGGAGATGAAGAAGCTTGCACAGGATAGAGTAGCATGGAGAGCTGCATCAAACCAGTCTCAGGACTGAAGACCACAACAACAACAGATATGCAGGAGCCATTGCTGCACGTAGATACAGTGTCTCCAGTTGTGTGTGAAACAAACATTCGCAGACTACTGATAATTGTAGTAATCTTCGCCTGCCTCATGGATCTCTTTATGTCAAATTTATAAAAATAAGAGTATCAAAACAACAGACTCAAAAAAACCAAAGTAAATCACTAAATAATGCAATTTAATACAACAACTTCATGTCTGAAGTAAGTGAAAAGCAGAAAACAAAAAAAAATTCGTTGTTTGTAGATGACATGCTGTAGAATAGATGGGAGATATAAAACTGCCAACATGAATAACTAATGTCGTCCTGTGATTTACGTGAATAATGGTAGGCCAATCCTTTCTTCCAAATTAGTACTCTAGGCCTAGTTTTCAGCTTAACATAGGCGTACAAGCGGCAAACCTTGACATGTCTGTTTACCTGTATTTGTAAATTAACGGAATATTTAACGCCTAATCATCTGTCCTTTGTGTATCTAAACGGCTACAAACCGAAATTCAAGTAACCTCCACAAGCTGCTAACACGTACTAACAGTTCTTAGAAAAAAAGTAAATGAAACAGTGAAATGAACACAGCGAGCGCTAAAAGGTGTTTGGGTAAAATAAAAAATATTTTATTCACTTATTCCATAGCTTTTGTTGTTGCTCAAAATTTAACATATGTGGAAATACCTGAGTTTCCAATCAGATGGCTCAAATTAGCAACCACACTTTGACAGTGTACGTCTTTATCAATATATATACTTCACGAACCACTGAACCGTGAATGGCAGACTGTACTCTGTACAAATATTAGTGATTTTATGTTAAAAAATAAAACGGCTGTCTACGCGCCTGTGTGCGCATCTTGCTCTCTTGCCTCATTCTCAGGGTCCCTGCGTAAGATACACGACTGCCGCAGTAAAATGGTCGCACAGTCTTACTCGAAAGCTGGTTGTCTAAATCCCGCAACACAGATTTGCGAGAACTACGTCACTTTCCTTCCAAAAGACACAGTCAAGTTCCCCGAGCACCTCTGTCACACTTCCACACGGTGTGTACCGAGCTGTTACAATCCTAGCAGTGCATCTCCGAATTCATTCGATATCTGTTGTCATGCCTGCTTCACAAAGACGACTGACACTGCAGCAGTAGTCTGGATTGGGTCACACTGGCGTTCTCCAAGCGTTTTGTTTCACAGCAGCAACGCTCTTTCTCAGCATCCTTGCAACAAACCTGTCTCCTACGTGCTATTCCCATTATTGTTTTCCCTTCTCATCTCATATTGCTTCTTAGTATTAGTAATGAATGTTTAAATGGTGAAATAAACTCCAGACACTTATCACCAATCTTGAAATACACTCCTGGAAATTGAAATAAGAACACCGTGAATTCATTGTCCCAGGAAGGGGAAACTTTATTGACACATTCCTGGGGTCAGATACATCACATGATCACACTGACAGAACCACAGGCACATAGACACAGGCAACAGAGCATGCACAATGTCGGCACTAGTACAGTGTATATCCACCTTTCGCAGCAATGCAGGCTGCTATTCTCCCATGGAGACGATCGTAGAGATGCTGGATGTAGTCCTGTGGAACGGCTTGCCATGCCATTTCCACCTGGCGCCTCAGTTGGACCAGCGTTCGTGCTGGACGTGCAGACCGCGTGAGACGACGCTTCATCCAGTCCCAAACATGCCCAATGGGGGACAGATCCGGAGATCTTGCTGGCCAGGGTAGTTGACTTACACCTTCTAGAGCACGTTGGGTGGCACGGGATACATGCGGACGTGCATTGTCCTGTTGGAACAACAAGTTCCCTTGCCGGTCTAGGAATGGTAGAACTATGGGTTCGATGACGGTTTGGATGTACCGTGCACTATTCAGTGTCCCCTCGACGATCACCAGTGGTGTACGGCCAGTGTAGGAGATCGCTCCCCACACCATGATGCCGGGTGTTGGCCCTGTGTGCCTCGGTCGTATGCAGTCCTGATTGTGGCGCTCACCTGCACGGCGCCAAACACGCATACGACCATCATTGGCACCAAGGCAGAAGCGACTCTCATCGCTGAAGACGACACGTCTCCATTCGTCCCTCCATTCACGCCTGTCGCGACACCACTGGAGGCGGGCAGCACGATGTTGGGGCGTGAGCGGAAGACGGCCTAACGGTGTGCGGGACCGTAGCCCAGCTTCATGGAGACGGTTGCGAATGGTCCTCGCCGATACCCCAGGACCAACAGTGTCCCTAATTTGCTGGGAAGTGGCGGTGCGGTCCCCTACGGCACTGCGTAGGATCCTACTGTCTTGGCGTGCATCCGTGCTTCGCTGCGGTCCGGTCCCAGGTCGACGGGCACGTGCACCTTCCGCCGACCACTGGCGACAACATCGATGTACTGTGGAGACCTCACGCCCCACGTGTTGAGCAATTCGGCGGTACGTCCACCCGGCCTCCCGCATGCCCACTATACGCCCTCGCTCAAAGTCCGTCAACTGCACATACGGTTCACGTCCACGCTGTCGCGGCATGCTACCAGTGTTAAAGACTGCGATGGAGCTCCGTATGCCACGGCAAACTGGCTGACACTGACGGCGGCGGTGCACAAATGCTGCGCAGCTAGCGCCATTCGACGGCGAACACCGCGGTTCCTGGTGTGTCCGCTGTGCCGTGCGTGTGATCATTGCTTGTACAGCCCTCTCGCAGTGTCCGGAGCAAGTATGGTGGGTCTGACACACCGGTGTCAATGTGTTCTTTTTTCCATTTCCAGGAGTGTAGATTTTCCTCAGTTTCAGTTCTTTGTTATGTGCATTATCTTATATTTGTACGTATCTAATCAGAACTGCGATTATTTCTACCGAGTGGAGTTTCTGTTTCCATCTATGTATACTATGTAAATTGAAGGAGGAGGGCAGTAATAAGGAAAGGGACTATGGACATCAGCTGTATCAGGACTTTATGCGACATAAATGGTGACGAGTGGAAAATGTGCCAAACTGGGATTTGAACCCGGGATCGTCTGCTTACGAGGCGGTTACTTTAACCGCTGCGCCACCAGGACCCAAGGTTTATCGCAACCGCGCGGAGTATATCGACACACCACTCGGCCGACTCACATTCCCTCCTGTCACCACCTGTCCACAGTCGCCGTCCATGTCATCCATACTCGCTATGTAAGATTCCCACAGCAGGTTGGACATAATTGTGTATTCACACTGAGTCTGTCGAATCAATTATGAATGCATGTGTTCGTTCTTTTCGACATATCGGAAAGGACAGACACCATTCATTAGTATAATCTAGGTAAATGTTTCATTCATTATTTATGTCCATTTATGTCAATGTAATTACTCCATGGATGTAATTTCAAAAGTAATGTTCTACAAAAACATAAATTTTACAACTTTACTTGTAATACTGATTCATGCATAGCGCATTAAGGCTTGTAATGTGTAAAACTTCGAGAAAGTCCCTGTGCAGTGAAACTGGCTTAGCGGTAATTGGAAAGTGGCAACAATCAGGTGGTGGTTAGCAGGCAAAGTGTTCCCATCTTGTGAACTGAACGAAGCAATTAGAGCAACAAGATTATATAATATAGTCGTCACTATGGAATTAATTTGGCTTACTATTGAAGAGATACTTTGGTTAGCTCTCAACAACGAAAATCAGATTAAGGAAGAGAATTTTCAGAGCTTGTTACACAGTGAGAGCCACGGATGCTTTTGCAGCAATTTTTTTGAATAGCCAGCGGAGATGGGCACTGCCACTAACTTCATTTCAAAGGATCAGTTTAGTACTATACAACTGCATGAACCAGTTAGGCGGTTTTTTATTCATTAATAAGTTTGTGTACTTTAAACTTCGTCTTGTGCACACGTATTTTAACCTGAGTCATTTATGTAGACTGGGGCCCAATCCAAGTGCTGTGATATTCCCAAGTATCCTGTTTTATTGAACTGAGAAACAACTGTCTTTCACTACGGAATGAAATTTTCACTCTGCACCGTACTCACTGATAAGAAATTTCCCGGCAGATTGAAACTGTGCGCCAGACTGGGACTCAGACTCGGGACCTTTGTCATTCACGGGCAAGTGCTCTACTGATGAGCTGCCCAGCATCATTGACGATCCGTCCCCACAAGTTTACTTCAACCAGTAGAGCACTTGTCTGGGAAAGATAAAATTTCCGAGTTCGAATCTCAATCTGGCACACAGTTTTAAGCTGCCAGGAAATTTCTTCCACTACAATTAATAAACATTGTGGAGTGCCACAGTTCATAATTATTCAGTGAGCGTTATGTCTGACGTTCCCCAAGTGATGTTCTTGGAAGGATAGTTAAAGTTTCACCAAAGCACCACCAAAAGAGATTATTTAAAGTATTCTTTCTACTAAAATCTCATTTCAGTATTACAATTACCTGAAAACACTGTGATGGTTCATAATAGTTACTGGGTAACAGACTTGAAGGCCCAGCAGAAGGATTGAATGTTATGTTGGTTTAGAAGTAACAGTGTTTATAATTTTATATGTGTATGGTTAATGGTTTTTCTCATAGTGTGTTGTCACTAAAACATTCAGCCATGATCTGAGCCTAGTGGCTGATTACGTCCTGGTTCCCCAGGCTAATTATTGAAAGTCAAAATGGTTCAAATGGCTCTGAGCACTATGGGACTTAATATCTGAGGTCATCAGTCCCCTAGAACTTTGAACTACTGAAACCTAACTAACCTAAGGACATCACACAAATCCATGCCCGAGGCAGGATTCGAACCTGCGACCGTAGCGGTCGCACGGTTCCAGACTGAAGCGTCTGGAACCGCTCGGCCACATCGGCCGGCAGCTAACTATTGAGCCAGATTTAAATTTCACATTACAACTACAGAATTAATGAAGTGATCTTGTCAGTCTCTATCATTTTTCTGCTATAAAGAGCAACTGGCTTTAAGTATTCAAACTGTACTAGATCCCAGTACCAACCTTTCCATTTCAGCTAAAGAGTATGAAGAAGTGAATGATCCTTGGGAATACAAATAAAAATTGGTAAAAATAACGTAATCGTCTGAAAACTATTTAAGTGACAGGGAATACTGATATCAGCTGCATTCGGGCTTTATTTAGAATCAGCGGCGACGAGTGAATATGTCCAAAAGAACAGACACCACACATTCACGTAATCGACTCGCCTCGAAGGACAATGATCCACCACGTCCAGTGCGAATACCCTAAAATTTGGACGTATATAGGCGGATTGGACATTTATCTGCCAACACCTTCACAATGAGTGGAAATTTCATGCTATGAGAGCGAAGCAGTTGCCTGTAACATCTGTGGAATAATCGACTTACGGCAGTGGCAGTATTATCTCTGAAATTGTGTGTCTTTGGTTCTGTTGTAGAGCAGAGAGCAGATCATTGTTGGACATGGAATAAACAGGCAGAAGTTTTGAGTGTAGTGCATATTGGAGGAGGATTTTGCTGAAGAAAATTGTTAGGAATTATTAATCTGATGGAAGAACTTACAACTCATCATTTATGGAACAGAGAAAATTGATTTGCATTATGGATATGTTCTTAAGGTAATAATTTTTTCTGGCGCTTACTGATATTGTTAGCGATTCTTGCAACAGAAAAGTCCACCTCCGCACCTCAATTTAGGTTATTTCAGTTTAATTCATTTCAGATGGTATAATATTAAAAGCATTGCCTTGCAAGACTTTTATAAAGAAAGTAAAGTTTCTATGGCTTGTGTGAGTTTTATGTTCTTGTGACATAAGAGTTTTAAATACAGAATAGTCATTGTCATGAACGGATTAGTATTTTCGTTTGAAGTAAGAAATTTGTTTTAGTATAAGAAAATCATCCGAAACTTTCTCCTGATAATTTAGATTTACTTTAGCATATTTTAGCTGGCGCGATTTGTTCATGCTGTGCTGTTGCTGCTGAATATGCCGTAATTTTTAAGGTAAGATTCTTTTCGTATTTTTGCTGGTTCTTTCGTTTCTCATTTCAAGTTTCCATTGCGCTAATTCTAAGAATTTTCTATGTAATTTAGATTTTTAATGGGGCAGTAAACAGTGGGCGTTTCACAGTATTGCTACGTAATTCCAGTGTTTCAATTTTTTTGAGCAGTGCACAGTTTGATTGTGGTAGTTGTCTTTGAGTAACAGTTTTGATTTTATTTCCTGTACAGTGGACGCCAGTTAGTTTTGTCCTTATGTAAATGTGTGCACTGAGACATACTGTTTGAAATAGTAATAGTAGTCCTTTTCATGACATAAGAGGACAGTAAACTCGGTTTTGAGTAAAAGGCGGCCAAAGATTTTAACGCTCATAAACGAACGAGTCAGAGCAAATAACTTTCAGCACAATAACGTCTGACCTCCTGTGGGAATCTCAAAGCAGAGCACAGGGAACACGGATAGGGACTATGAACAAGTGGCGTTAGGTGAGTATGTGGGTCGGCCAGGAGGCGTACCTAGATACTGTGCGCAACTGCGATGTCCACTGTCTACGGGTGACGCAGTGATTAGCGCAATTGCCTAGTAAGAAGGGAATCCTGGATTCGACTTCCAATGTGGCACCCATTTTCAATCGTCGCCACTGATTCTGCATTAAGTCCTGCTGCAGCTGATATATCAATGTCAAAAAAAAGAAACAGAGACCACGCATTCATATAATAGTAATGAACACTTATTTGCTGCTTTGTTATACAGAGTCAATCAGAGGCAGTTGTTGGAAACACGATTAATGTTCCTGTACTGTTGTTCATTCCCAACTACTATTGCATTGCTTCCTAAAGTGTACTAGTGTCTTCTACTTTATTTTCAAAACAGAGTTTCTGTATAAGGTAAAGTCAATCCCAATAGTTAACTTTCTTCGTGAACAGTGTTAGTATTTTGCATAATTAGGCTGGCGAAGGTTCTCTTTTATGTAACTGCAGTTTATTTATAACTAATAGAATCTGGGTTCGAATCATGGGTCAATTTAAAAACCTCTCACAGGAGTAGCATTAACGGTCTGCTGCTAATCTAATAGTAGCCGAAGTGTTATACCTTCTATCTGCATTTTCGTGCTATCGGCCAATGACAACATTTTTCTGTAGACAACGCCACTGTCAGTGAACAGTCTGATATCATTGCTGACCTTGTTTAATAAATAGGTTCCGAATGCTGAGCGCATAACGGTCCTATTACGCTTCCTTGTATCACACCCGTTTCCGTTGAACATTCGGCGCCCAGTACATAGTGCTGGGTTTTATTAGTCAAACGTTTCTAGATCCGAAAACTTATCTAAGAAGACCTCAGTCTGATTGAATCTTGGTCATTATTCGGAAATGTGGTACAATGTCGAACGACTTGCTTAAATCAATCTGCTTATATGCAGATAGAGAATACAGGAGAATACAGCTCAAGCTCGAAGTGGCAGTTTAAGTGTGGAAGGTGTTGGTCTTTATGGGAAATTGATTGCAGAAATTAGAAATTAGGTGGAGGGTTCTTACCCACAGTTTTCCCCACCCGATGACCGTGACGGTGGCGCTGTCTGGAACCTCCTCTCCCTGCTCCGGGAGCTGAATTGGCGCCACCGTGACGCCATCAATTGGAAAAGCTGGAGATACCTGCGGAGGCATGAACATTACTTAGTTCATAAGGATTTTTTTTTTAAACAAGGGTAATTGAATTTAGTCGAACTAAATTAAACTAGGTAATTTTAAAGGCACATTTACATGCTGAGCTTTTCTTAGCAGAAAACGTAATTAAAAGTAATAAAAAAGAATTAATTTGAGCCATAGATATAGTCGGCGGCTGTATAAATATTGTATGCAGCCGCTGGAAATATTTGAAGATTTTTGATCGTCAGATGGTTAAGAGGCACCTTTTGTTTTCTAGGCCTTATCCAGGTCGGGCGTATGTGACACACCGCCATTAATGCTACATTATTTTATTTATATATTCACGAGTTGCAACCAAACGGCACACGTAATTCAAGTCACAATGTAAGTGCAGTAATTTAATTGTGTTTTTATGTCAGAATGAATACATTTATTATTAAACTATGTAAGTTTTATTTTGTGCCTTTAGTCACTGTAAGATTGTTGGGTGACTTGGCATGGCAAAAGGTTCTGTACTTTTAAACAAAAAGTCGTCCAGCTCGATCCACCGTCATCTTCGGGTGCTGTTTGATAACGAAGTCAGATTTTAGTGAAAACACAGACAGAAGAAACGCGGTTAAAAATACATGAACCGACCTTTAACGAAAATGTCGTGCTCAAGCGCCGAGAGTCTGTATAAAATATACTTTACCGATCCGTAAACTTAATTGATATCTATTCGATATTCATTACTATAATTTATTGTATGGTCTCGATCAAGTTACGAATGAGCCAGAAAAAATTAATCAAATGATGAGATGATGAGGTCCCATGCTCCGAGGAGCGTAGGGGACGGTGCGACCCCGGGAATCGAACCCGGGCGCGAGAAGCGAGAACGCTACCGCAAGACCATGAGCTGCGGAGTTAAATAATGAGACACTAAAAGTATTAGTTGAGGTTTGCTGTCTTGGCAGCAAAATAACTGAAGTTTGCGAAAGTAAAGTGGGTGTAAAATGTAGACTGCCAATGGCAAGAAAAGCGTTTTGAGCAAGAAAAATTTCCTTCCCGAGTGAGGTGGCGCAGTGGTTAGCACACTAGACTCACACTCGGGAGGACGACGGTTCAGACCAGCTTCTGGCCATCATGTTTTAGGTTTTCCATGTTTCCCTACATGGCTTTAGGCAAATGCCGGGATTGTTCCTTCGAAAGGGTACGGCTGACTTCCTTCCCCATTTTTTCGTAATCCGATGGGACCGATGACCTCGCTGTTTGGTCCCCTCCCACAAATCAACTAACTAACCAATTTCCTTACAAATGGTTCAAATGGCTCTGAGCACTATCCGACTTAACTTCTGAGGTCATCAGTCGCTTAGAACTTAGAACTAATTAAACCTAACTAACCTAAGGACATCACACACATTCATGCGCGAGGCAGGATTCGAACCTGCGACCGCAGCGATCGCTCGGTTCCAGACTGCAGCGCCTAGAACCGCACGGCCACTCCGGCCGGCAATTTCCTTACATGTAACATAAATATATGTTGTGAAGATAATATGAAACCCAATATCTATATGTTATATTTGCGTATATTCTAATGCATCGCAGTTTGTGTATTTTCTGCATCTGTCAGAAACTGAATCGGTTTCCTTTTGCAGTATTTACAGTTTCTCTTTTAAAAAATTTTAGTATTGTTTGTTTATTTTGAAATAAATTTGCATATGTTTAAAATGTAAAATGTTTAATAAGATTTAACTGTAACTATATTCTGCAATCTCGGAATGTGTAATGATAAATAGCGACTTTCAACATGACTACATGTAGGTTGGTTGTCGGCTGGTACGCGGGCATGCATAGCGACGTTTATAATAGCAGACACATAGTCTGTTTACCGTTGTATTATTGAGTGCGTAAACAGTGAACAAAGCATATGTAAATGTTACGTGGCTTGGATTAATCTTCCACGCAAAGGTATAAAGAGTGCTACATCGGAATAGTGGAGAGACATGTTCACTATCAGGACAGTTTACGAAGCACAATACGAACTGCTGAGTTAAAATTCCAATGTGTCGATGAAGCTTTTATCGTGACTGAGGTATCGTGGACAAATATGAAAGCAGTGACTGTAGAAAGACTGTTTTACAGAGTGAATTAATATCAAAATAGAGCATGTGGCAGCGTAACATCTCTGACTCTGTAAATGACGATCACCGCCCCGCGAGGCAGTGAGAGTTAGTATGCTGGGTACACTCGTAGCGCTTACACGTGTGCGAGGTGTAAGCTACAGCATCGACTCAAAAATTCCGCAACATCATCATTGTCTAGTGGTTGCGCAATTGTGATGTGTAAGACATGTGATTGCTGGTTCGCGCCTTGCAATTTATTTTTGTATTTTTTTCTCTTTTTAGGAAGATCCTGTGACTTCCATGTTAACTTAACAGAAGTTCGATGTTATGTACAAATAAGAGCGCTCACTCAGGAGTGAAATAAAAGGCTCTGAGCACTATGCGACTTAACATCTGACGTCATCAGTCCGCTAGAACTTAGAACTACTTAAACCTGACTAACCTAAGGACAGCACACACATCCATGCCCAAGGCAGGATTCGAACCTGCGACCGTAGCAGTCGCGCGGTTCCGGACTGAAGCGCCCAGAACCACTCGGCCACAGCGACCGGCCTCAGGAGTGAGTTCTCATTGTCAATAATTTGCAAATTAAACATGAAACATGTAAAATGGGAGAAAATATTCAAACCACGTTGGTCATCTGGTAAAACAAGGCTACACTCAGAATAAAAAGCATAGAAAATACCCACATATTTACAACAAATTTAAATAGTAACTTAGTCTCAGCCATTTATATAGCATAAAAGAAAATTAACGAGATAGTTCTCTTAGGACACTTCTCTGTCAGACAAGAATGTCTTCAAAGAAAGAATATCTTTAACCACGAAGATTAGGTTCTTTCTCATTTTACTGCATCGATTTTGTACAAATACCGACGCGTTTGCGAAAGATCCTCAGCGTGCTCGTGTTATTGAAACAGTATTCATTCCCCGTAACGATCCGTGACAGAAAGGCCTGTCCGTCGGCCTCATAACGCTCCAAAAGTTCAGATTAAATGGTCTTTCTTTAAATCTTTTGGTCCACTGTGACCATTCGTCGAACGTATCGTGAGCGCTTCTTTGAATATCCGAGAGTCTCGATCATTTCAGACGAACTTCCAATGCTGACCAATGACTGTAGAGCCAATTGTCGAGTTGTGATGCGCCGGTCGGCACGAATAATGGCATCCGCACGATTTAGCATGTCTGGAGCAGTGGCTGTGACAGGAACTCCCGAGCATGGCTGGTCATGGAGCTTTGTTTCCGCATTTCCTGGGTTATCAAGTGCAGCATCGCCATTCACTGCACGCAAACGTTTATGGATGTTCACCACGGTTTCTTTTTCTGCATACAAGAATTCAACAACAGCGCGCTGCTTGTAACGTGAGTCGTGTGTAGACGCCATTTTGACGTTGTACTACGGCTGTGCCATCTGCCAGAACGGTTCGAAACTTCACCGGTGTTGAGTTAATTGTTGCGCACTAGAAGCTAAAACTAATAAAGAGACAACCGAACAGGATAACGCACGTCCACAAATCATGGACAAATCAGCCTTCACAATACGCACTATTGGTCCGCTGAAAAACCCCTGCTGGCCGAGAGAAGAGTAATAACAAGATTTTTGTCTGGCAACGTGTGGTGCGGGTTTTCAAGAAGTGTATCATTGGTTCGTATTTTGTTGTTGGGACTCCAAATAGCCACAAGTCTCTATAATTCCTTCAGTCCGTTTTGTTCCTATCTTCATAGTTTAGTTCTCTGGACACACTTTCTGTTTGTCAGTTTTTTGTGCATGTATGAGTTTCTGACTAAAATATCCAAGAAATTTATCTGTGCTCTTCCTAATTCTTCTGAGTCCAGAACTAAATTTCAGTCGTTCCGTTTATGTTAAAGCTTTAAGTCCTGGCGATGAGAATCATTGGATGTAGCCACCAATTTTAATCTCATTTTTCAAAAATGTACCATGAGGTTAAACCATTTTTCTGTTGTTTAGCGGAGATTTAGACTGCTGTTTGGGCCGAAAATGTTTCTCATAATCCTGAGTTCCTTTCTTTAGGATATTTTCGGTGTCGCTTTTTGTCTGAAGCATGAGATTTTTGTTCACATAGAGATTTTCTTTCGCTTTGAGATCTTCGTTCGCGTACAGGTCTCCTCGTCTGATGACAGTATTGTAATACTTGATATTTGTGTGCGTCGAAAGATATTTTTTGTCATAGATACAGTGTGTTCTTCCGTAGCCTCTCTTGAGTTTCTATAGGTGAATTTTCCCTCTCAGTAGAGTTGATGATTTCACCTAGGTACTTGCAATACGGAGTCTCTCGATGTGACATTATTTTGTGGATAGTTTTTGGTTAGTTATAGCATAAGACGGGGAAGATGCAAATTCTATGTGAAACCAATTAGCAATGGAATACAGAAACTGGGGATTAATTACCAGGAGACAGAGTACCTCACTAACGATCCAGATGACTTACGCATAGACGGAAAGAAAATTGAGAAGGACAGTACTTTCTGCTATTTGGGATCAATTTTAGAGTTGCAGGGAAAATCTGAGGTAGAAATTAGTAAAAGAATCAGCAGTGGAAGAAAGATAATTGGGGTGCGCAACTCAATCTTATGGATCAGGAATATAGTAAACCGAACCAAAAAAATCATATATAAATCGATACTAGAGAGCGTAGTTATTTATGGAGCAGGGACTTGGACTACAAATCTGAAACACCTAAAAAAATCTGCAAGCAGTAGAAGTGGACTTCTGAAAAGATCAGCAAGATTTCTAGAAAAGAGAAAGTAAGAAACGACGAAATAATAAAGAGAATGGAAGTAAGAGAGAGAATACATGACGTGATGGATTGATGGAATGGTACAGGCATGTAAGAAGGATGGAGGAAGCCAGAATTCAGAAAATGATTCTGGAATGGGAACCAGAGGGAAATAAGAGGATACCCTATGACCACCTGGCTCCAAAATGTACGATTGACAGTGAGAAGACTTGGCGCAAGAGAAGAATATATACAAGATCAAAACACCTGGAAGGACATCCTGAGGAGATACATTAAGGTCCTATGTAAAATGTGAAATAATTTCCGGGTATTTATGTTCGAGAAAAATCTTTGTATAGAGGAAAATTTCAATAAGTAAAAACAGTAAATTTTGGATGTCGATCTCTGAAGACATGAACTCACGTATTTGGAAGCCAAGTTGTAACGATGTTATTATTGTCAGTAACATTATTTTGGTGTGCTTCCAACTCTATCCGCTGCTGTCTCTCATGTCCTCTTCTCATTAGTTACACCGTCCTTCTGTTCGTTGTCTCTACTGCAAGGCCGCAGTCGCCTTTTAGTTTCCACCCTCCTCCGTCTCATTTGTGCACTGAATGTTTGAATCATTGTAGCTTAGATTTGGCGAACATTAATGAGCTCCCTCGGCATGAATCCACATTAGAAAATACTCGGAATACTTACCTTCAATACGGCAATGTCGTTGACCCAGGAATCACTGGCGTTGTATCCCTCGTGAGAACTGATGTCTGTCACTGTGTGTCTGGTACCCCCTTCGGTGACGCTGTTGGTACCAGCTAGCACCTCGTACGTGTCCTCGCTGCTGCCAAAAAGAACCAAGAGTGCGTCACATCTTTGCAGAAGAGAACTAGGTGTAACCTGGTACAGTTAGACAGCGCTATTTTCAGTTGGACAGCGCTTAGTGAGGTACACTACGTGATCAAAAGTATCCGGACAACCCCAAAAACATATCTTTTCATACTAGGTGCATTGTGCTGCCACCTACTGCCAGGTACTCCATATCAGCGACCTCAGTAGTCATTAGATATCGTGAGACAGCAGAATGGGGTGGACTTCGAACGTGGTCAGATCATTCGGTGTCACTTGTGTCATACGTTTGTACGCGAGATTTCCACACGCCTAAACATTCCTAGGTCCACTGTTTCCGATGTGATAGGAAGTGGAAACGTGAAGGTACATGTAATGTGATAGGAAGTGGAAACGTGAAGGTACACATAGAGAACAAAAGCGTGAAGGCCGACCTCGCCTGTTGACTGGCAGAGACCGCCGATAATTGAAGAGGGTCGTAATGTGTAATAGGCACACATCTATACAGACCATCACACAGGAATTCCAAACTACATCAGTATCCACTGCAAGTACTATGACAGTTAGGCGGGAGGTGAGAAAACTTGGATTTCATGGTCGAGCGGCTGCTCATAAGCCACACATCACACTGGTAAATGCGAAGCGACACCTCGCTTGGTGTAAGGATCGTAAACATTGGACGACTGAACAGTGGAAAAACGTTGTGTGGAGTGACGACTCACAGTACACAACGTGGCAATCCGATGGCAGGGTGTGGGTATGGCGAATGCCCAGTGAACGTCATCTGCCAGTGAGTGTAGTGCTACCAGTAAAATTCGGAGGCAGTGGTGTAATGGTGTAGACGTGCTTTTCATGGAGAGGCTTTGCACCTCTTATTGTTTTGCGTGGCACTATCACAGCACAGGCCTACATTGATGTTTGAAGCACCTTCTTGCTTCCCACTTTTGAAGAGCAATTCAGGGATGGCGAGTGCATCTTTCAACACGATCGAGCACCTGTTCATAATTCACAGCCTGTGGCTGAGTGGTTACACGACAATAACATCTCTGTAGTGGACTGGTCTGCACAGTCCTGACCTGAATCCTATAGAACACCTTTGGAATGTTCCGGAACGCCGACTTCGTGCCAGGCCTCACCGATCGACGCCAACACCTCTACGCAGTGCAGCACTTCGTGAAGAATGTGGTGCCACTCCCCAAGAATCCTTCCATCATCTGATTGAACATATGCCTGCGAGAGTGGAATCTGTCATCAAGGCTAAGGGTGGGCCAACACCATACTGAATTCCGACATTACCGATGGAGGGTGCCACGAACTTTTTCAGCTAGGTATTCAGGTACTTTTAATCACACAGTGTGTGTTGTAGGTTTATGTTATGCACAGGATTGCAGGGAAATGTGTTACACAAAAATTACGCAAGACTAATGTGGGCTTTAACTCGATAGTTCGTTAGAACACCATAGACAATTACTAGGCAAGGCCATATTGGAGGTGCTATGCTCTTACCATATAAATTTTCGTTGCCAATTATGAGGGGACCAACAGTTCAACTTGGAAGCAGACCACAAGCAAGATGGCATTTTTCTTTAGTGCAGTTGTGGTTATAAACTGCTAAATCTGAAACAGATCCCTGCATTCTTCGAACGAAATGTATCTATTTTGTACTGCAACAGTTTCAGACATGAGATTACGAGTAAGTCGCTAGTAAAAAGTACAGGGTGTTCCATTTATCTGATAACCGCCTGCACGGGGTATTGCCACTGAAGCCGCGCCTGCCGGTCGAATGGATCCCGGGGGACCACACTATCCCCCCTCCCCTTTTTGTGGGTTTTTAGCCTGAAGGTCGTACAAAGACATGCGCCATGTCGGTCAGTGTCATTCGAGCAACGAAACAGGCGTAACGATTGAAATAGTCAAGCTTGCGAACGCAACCATGACAAAAGCGAATTATTCAATTCCACAAGTGTTTATTTACGATTTGTATGTGCGCACAGTCCTCTCCTACTGTTCGAATATTGTTTGAACAGAAGTTTTCAGGTATTAGAGTTCCGAGTCATGATGCAGCTCACAAATTAGTGAATAAATTTCGTGAAACAGGAAGTGTTCAAGACAAGAAGCATAAATGACAACGTACAGTGCTCACAGAAGCTAGTCTCGATAACATTGCATACCGCCTGGAAAATTCCCCTAAATGTCTCTTACAAGGGAAAGGCCTCAGACACGCCAACCGATTCGGCTCAAATTTGGCAGGTCGCTTGTGCACAACCTAAAACGAAGGAATCTAAGATATTTTGGGTCAACACCCCCGCGTTTTTGAGAAGATCACCCCTAAAGGTTATGACGAGCAATCGACTGAAATTGGCGGGATTGATAGATAATTGTAAATAGATCATTTTTCATCATCAGGTATGGGGTCCGCAAACACATACTTTTCCAGAAGTCGAGGTAAAAACTTTTACACCTGCACTTCTGTAACCACAAGGTCAACGCTATTCGCCGATAGCGCCGGCACGGTAGCTCAGCGTGTTTGGTCAGAGGGTTAGCTACCCTCTGTAATAAAAAATAAATAAAAAAAAAACCTGAGTGAACGGATCAACGACGAACCTGAACGAGTGTCATAAGACGTCCGTCCCGAACATATACAACGAACAAAATAGAGCAAAAATGAGATCAACAAAGAATATAAAAACAAGTAGTGCAACGGCCAAGGTAACTGGCTGGGAATCGGAGATCCCGAGTTCGAATCTGGAAGAAACGTAATGGATGTTATTCTTTTCATTTGTATTTTCCCATATCTCAATTAATAGGGAAAGGAGGGTTAATAAGGTAAGTAAATCAATAAGGAATGATAATAAAAAGATAGGCAAATAAATTTCTCAAACCTCTTAGGATAGTAAACAATTAAAATCTTACCCCAGGTCACTTTACAATGGCTCTTCCAGTCACTGTTACGTGCCCTCACTTTTCTTCGAACAACTAGATGGATGGTACTTGGCATACAAACATTCGAAACAAATATACTCACGGCACCAAGAACATCTAATGAATGCAATCTTTCGACAGCTACACTATTCCTTCCGAAAAGTTGGCGGAAAACAAACTTGGTTTACATTTAAAAATATATCTTTTTCGGGAATTAATTTTGATGCGTACCACGCATACGATATCATTGCCTGAAATATCGGTGCTGAAAGTTGATTTATGAATTATGCTGTGAATAGTTATTGCATCCGTGCGGTTGTGCAATTCCCGCTGGGTTTCCAGAAGCACACTGCAATTCTGAAGCCTGGAAATAGAGTTTTTAACATAGCAATAGAAATAAACATCACACGGCTGGCACTGTATTCATTCACAAAACGCATTTCATTTGACGCATTAACGATGGAAAAATCACTACATGTATTCTCGAGTTTCACACAGCCTAATGACGGAAAACAACTCTTTCCGATTGACTTCTATAAGGCTCGTGCTGGACACCTTCACGCTTCCAGTTTCACAACTATGACATGACGAAGAGGCAAGCGGGGCAACATAACTCTCCCCTTCGTGCATTCTGTCCCGTGCCTCGCTGTAAACAAGTTGTCGCGCGGTTGGCTATCTGTGATCCCTCGTGAGGAATTCGCAGCACTCTTACTCGGAGTTGTTTTCATGTGACAAGGCTTAAAAGTTTAATACTTTACTAACTCACGGCGTTTCGGAAATTAGTTTGCCTACCTTATTGTTATCATTCCTTATTGATTTACTTACCTTATTAACCCTCCTTTTCCTATAAAAAGAGATATGGAAAAATACAAACGAAAAGAATAACATCCGCTAGGTTTCGTCCATATTCCAACCCGGGTTTTCTTATTCCCAGCCAGTTACCTTGCCCGTTGCGCTATCGATGCTGTCGGCTGAAAGCGTTCACCTTGTGGATACAGAAGCGGCAATTGTAAAAGTTTATTTTCTCGATTTCTGGAAAAGTATGCGTTTGCGGACTCCATACTTGATGACGAAAAATGTTGTATATACAATTATCTATCGATCCCTCCAATTATGAGTTGATTGGTCGTCATAACATTTAGGGGTGATTTTCTCAAAATTGCGGGGGTGTTGACCCAAAATATCTTAGATTCTTTCGTTTTAGGTTGTACACAAGCGACCTGCCAAATTTGAGCCGAATCGGTTGGCCGTGTCTGAGGCGTTTCCCTTGTTAGACTTCTTCAACAGCTAACAGAAATAAAGTGCACACCTGTACAAAGAGGTGCTGAGTTGCTTGGGCTCAGGTCCCTAATAAGTGTCACCAGCACAAGAACTTCGACCTGGTGATTCTGTGCTAAGGGCTACGTTTTGCGAATGGGTTTAAAAACAAGTGCATGTCGGTGAAATGGATCCTTATCTCATTCTTTTTTTTTAGATGAAGCTTGGTATGTTAACTCCCAAAACTGTCGACTACGGAGCGCTGATAGACCTGTTGTGCATCATGAAGAACCCCTCCATTATCAGAAAATAGGGGTGTGGTGCCCAGTTAGTGGTGACAGCATAGTAAGTCCAGTTTTGTTTTTTTAATGATACATTTACAAGTGAAAGATATGTGGAAAACATTTTGCGAACTTTTTTAAATAAACTGAGTGAAAGAGAACGAAGTTTCGCATTTTTTCAACAGGATTCGGCAGGGGCTCATATGGCAAATGTTTCTTTGCTCGCTATTCATGATATGTTCGATGAAAGAGTGAATAGTAACAATACCTTGCCCGCTAGAAGCCTTTTTATTTGTGGGGTGCACAGAAGGGCAAAGTGCACACAACAAATCCTCACACGATACAGGAACTCAAGAATAACATCTGTGAGTCAAATGGTTCAAATGGTTTCGAGCACTATAGGACTTAACTTCTGAGGTCATCAGTCTCCTAGAACTTAGAACTACTTAAACCTAACTAACCTAAGGTCATCTCACACATCCATGTCCGTGGTACGATTCGTACCTGCGACCGTATCGGTTTCGCGGTTCCACAATGTAGCGCCTAGAACCGCTCGGCCATTCCGGCTGGCCACCTGTGAGTCAATTAATTCAAAATCTCAGTGAGAATTACATCATGTGATCAATAATTTCTTGGGTAGATGTCAGAAATGCGTGGAAAATAATGGCAGGCAGTTGCAGCATCTCCTTGCGTGACATGGGTACGTACAAAATTTATTTGCTTATATTTGAAGTGTTATCGTGTCGTACCGTAGCAGTAGACGGGCGCCACGGGCTCTGATGATTCAAAAATGGTTCAAATGGCTCTGAGCTCTAGGGGACTTAACAACTAAGGTCATCAGTCCCCTAGAACTTAGAACTACTTAAACCTAACTAACCTAAGGACATCACACACATCAATGCCCGAGGCAGGATTCGAACCTGCGACCGTAGCGGTGTCGCGGTTCCAGACAGACGCGCCTAGAACCGCACGGCCACACCGGCCAGCCGGGCTCTGATCCCACGGTCAACTTTGCGCTTGCTGCCCGGCATCTACTGCGCCGCGAAGGCGGTGATCAGATAAATGGAACAATCTGTAAAACGATATTTTGTTCAACTAGAGCCGTGAAACGATAGTACTACAATATTCGTCTCTTCTTGGCGAGACTGATTATCTGCAACAATGTTGTACGGACTGGCAAAGTCCACCTCAGGTAGCTAACAAACGATTCCATGTCTCAGACAGCCTCAGGCAACTCCAGGAATTTACACTTTGCATTCCCTTGACTATCTAAAAGGATCGTAATATTTTTGATATCTTAAGTTCAGAATTGCAAAGGATTTCGGTTGCTGCATAAGGCTTTTTCGCAAAGTGATTCTAACGAGACAGAAAATTATACAAAATGTGTACATTAAAAATATTATTAAGGAAACTTGACAATTAAGTTACTCCAAAGATTATAATGAATTATCTTAATCTTCTGCACTAAGAAGAATGTCTCTGTTTGTAACTTTTTTTTTCCTTTTGGCTACTGCCTGAGGGTACTCTCTGCGCAGCATCCAGCAGTAGCCATATGTCATTGCGCCATCCCATCGGCCCTGGAAGATCAGTTCCATTTCTTTAGTATTTTGATGGAAACATTTCCCTGTCTGTCACTCACAGCACACTGACTGTACGGGAAAAGCTTCGGGAGATTGCAGGAAACGCGGTTTCCAGCTCAATGAGGCACCCAATGGTTTGTAATTATCCAGCACGGTTCTTTCTGTTTTCTCACCGAGTGAGGAGGCGCAGTGGTTACCTCCCTGGACTTGCATTCGGGAGGACGACGGTTCAGACCTGCGTCCGGCCATCTGATAATGGTTTTTAGTTATTTCCCTAAATGCCAGGATGGTTCGTCTGACTGGGTGCAGCCGATTTCGTTCCCCACTCTTGACTCATTCCGAGCTTTTGGTTCGTCTGTAAAGACATAGATATCGACGGTACGTTAAACCATAACTTTCCCTCCTTTTCTTGCCATATTCTCGTAATTAGAGCTTTTGTAGTTGCTGAAACACTTGTTCACAACTTCTTTAAAGGATATCCAAGCAGACATTCCCGTGAATTTAATTTTGTCTTCGAATGCTGCGTCTTTCGTTAGTTTCCGAATGTCAGGACCGACGAAAATTCCTATTCGATTAGCTTCTGACAGCTGCGAAAACTTGACTTGTCACAAACTTGACATCATCTTTTGGTAAGGCTTTCATAAATTGTTCCATAATGCCAAGTATTATGTGAAACGAAAGAAAACTACATTGTCAACCAGAGGTATCTAACAGCAACTCCCGTACCAATCTTACAGTAGCGCTCGTACCAAACTGCCTCGGGCATCTGATCTGTAAATTTCAGTCTCGAACCAACGTGCACGGAAGTTAGCTGTGACCTTGCTGCAGTATGTATACAATTTGGGCATCCTCCCTTTTACCAAGGAATTCCTTCAGGGCTGGGATCGCAGTGACCGAACCTCTTTCGCAGGTGCTACTTTCGATGGAACTCTGCTAGGACTATTAAGAAGGTTGTAAATAGGGTGGGAAGGCTTCCCAAGTTTTCGCAGTAAGAGCAAGCATAGGAAAGCCTAGAAAAAGTGTAACTGGTATAGGCCGCGACCAAATATTGTCACACGAATAGGTAGATGGTGGCGATAGGGCAGCCATGCATGGACATATTCTGTGGCCCTCCACCGCAGGGGCTCTGGTAAGCGTCTTCTGTGTGCCATATTGCACCGTCTGTGACTGTGTACACAGCGATTGTGGATGTGGGACTACCTATCAAACACCACTCCGATTGACAGGTGCCCTGACATCATCGTTGGCGTGGTTTTCCATTGACCGTGTTCGTGCAGAATACGATAGTACGGACATCTGTTGTCAGTTTGTATGATTATAACGTGAATTAGACACAGGATTGGGAAGTAGCGGTTTGTTGCTTTAATTTTCGAAACCAGCGTACACAAACATGTTACGATCTATTGTGAGCTACAGCTTATGAGCCATCGGCATCATCTGCCGATGTAAAACTAGCTGTGCTGTGGAAACGTTGTCGTTATAATCCATAAGATTTAACGGGAACCTGATTACGACGTTACTTTAGCTGAAATATATGATGGCTGTCTTCCAACACCTGCCCAACTGTAAAAGGAGAAAACGTAACACGGCATGGTTTGGTGGCACTGCATAACTGTTCCATTACCGCATTCAGCTTCAAGAACGGCGACTGAAAATTATTTGGAAGGTAAAACTGACATATATCCCACTAAGTGACAGATTGTATATGCAGTGCATCACACCGTAAACCAACCAACCACACGTTTCGTTCCACTATTACATCTTGTGTATATTATTTATCTGTATAGAAATTGGATAAGTGTTACTTGATACGACCAAAACTGTACAGTGTAAGTTAAGTTAGGGAAAGTTCGAAATGCACCATCACTATGGGGTGAAAAAACTTCTTTGAGAATACGATTTTGTGGTTACTTTAAAAAATTTAAGCTTACATATGAAGTCTGTATTTCTGCATTAGTTTCCAAGACTGTATCGATTTTAAAAGCAATGGATGCAGAGTGAGTTGAGCAGGGACATGTTTTCCCCCAAATTACATTCATTTCCGACCACATCATCACAAAAATTCTTAAGGTGAAGTACAGAATACCTTCTAGATCATGCCCTAGATATATGCTTTGTCAATTTTGCAGTTGTTTGATGCAAACCGCGTCTATATCCGATGGGTCGTTCAAGAGTCGCTTGAATTTAAAATGAATAGCGCATCAGAATTCATGGAGGGAATTGGTAGCCATGTTGGACCATTGTCACGCAAGGGTTGTGAGGAAGAAGGCATGAGTCGGCTGCATGAGTCCCGTAGAAGGGATAAACCGAGGCGTCTGAAACGTTCTGGATACTTGGCAAAGGGATACTTCCGTTAAAACTGAAAAGTAAGACGCAGTTTTAGTGAGAAGACACCCTTCTGCTGCAGCTGTAGGGACTTCGCTCTGGGCCTGAAGCAAACTCTTAGAAAAAAGATTCCCCAGTGAGTTTAAGTTTTAGTTACTGATGCGGCTTGTCACAGCAGTTAAATTATGGATATAAGGAAGAGTGATGTTTCTGACGTCACAATCCCCCAAAAAGTTATAAATAGAGATAGCGTCTCATTATTCTCGGCAGTTCATGAAGCGTGTTGACTGAAGACAGAACTTCAGCTAATAGCAGCTCAGGCTCCGCGACACATTACCCTATTTTGTCAGATCACCAGACGTCTGCAGTGAACAACTATGAACAGTCTCGTGGGAAATGACTTTAATTGCTGATTTAAAACGATACTTCTCCCTGTGTCAGTCACTACAGTTTTACACCTGGATAGATCAGATGAACATAGTTTATGCCAGGCCATACTTAGCGTCTCACATTAGTACTGGTAAGTAGGACTCTGCTTATTATGTCACTGTGCATATACTCAGTGTTGTAGAAGATAATTCGGTAGTAGTGTAGATGGTAAGCCGTACTAGAAATATCATGGTGCTTCTGCTACAAAGTCCTTCATGAAGCACATTTTATTTGGTATCGGCCCGGGGTCGCTAGATCGTAAAAGCTACGGTGTGAAGCATCGGTAAATTCTCTGGCAAGATGTTTTTCTCTTTGATTTGGAACTGTTACCGATGTACACCTACTGAATTGGAAGAGGCATGACCTTGACAATATAGTTTTGTCTTTACCAGATCGGTTAGATATTTGATTGCTGGTCAACCATCCTATTCAGAGGTGCATAATTTCATTCAAAGGCTGTGTATTTATCACCAGCGGGAGCGCAACGTCAGAGAGAGTGCCGACCAGGCAATGCAGGTAGCTAACTATCCTCATCCGGACTGAACTGTAAAAGCATCAAGTAGGTCCACTTTAGAGTTAGATCCTGTGGGCCTGTTATTCCTGCCAGTTATGGCTGCAGTGACATTGCGTGTTTTCTGTACTTTTCTCCTATCAGTTAAAAATCGATGCATAATCATTAACGGACAAGGTGAAGTAGACTACAAACTGTGTTCCATTATTATGAAATACCTCGAAAAACACCGTCTGTAGACCCATGAACAGGACGGATTCAGAAAATATAGTTCTTGTGGAACACAACTGGCTCTTTATTCACTCTTGGTTATGAGTGCTACTGACAATGGATCGCAAGTGGGTAACAAATTTCTAGATTTTCAGGAGGAATTTGACACCATTTCTTACAGGCGGCTCCTGTTCAGCTGCACACGTACTGAGTACCGTCTCAGCTGTGTGAATGGAGATGTGTTTCTGTCAGCAAGATCACAGGTAACTGATGGGGAGTCATCTAATTATAACGAAATCATAGCTGTGGTTCTCCAAGGAACATTTTACGCCCTATGATTTTGTATAATGCATATAAAAAATTTAGAGGCGATGTGAACATCCCTTTTAGATTGTCTGTAGAAGATGTCATCGTTTATGATCTAGTGAAGTCATTAGAAGATCAAAACGAGTTACAAAGTAATTCAGATAAGCTATGTGGATGGTGTGAAAATTGACAGTTAATTCTGACCAATAAAATTTGATAGGTGCTCAATATGTGTACATATGAAAGTCTGTTAAATTTCGGTTACATGATAAATCACGGTTGTCGATTCACTAAATAAATCCCTGGAAATTACAATTACGAACAACTTAAATTGAAATATCATGGTTTATTGGTTGGCTGTCAGGAGGTGCAATAAACCTACTAGACTCCTTACACTACATTTGTCCATTCTCTTTTATAGTACGTACTTCTTCTTCACAGTATGGGATCCTTACCAGATAAGACAATCGGAGGCATCGAAAAAGTTCAAAGAAGGGCAGCTCGTATCTTATTATTAAGAAATAGGGGAGATACCGTCCGAAATATGATAATTACGATCACCAAATTTCTCCTGCGAATGCCGGAATATTTTGTTTACTCCCACTAAGACGAGTACAAGGTGATTAAATAAGAAAAGGCATAGCTCGCAAAAAATATTTAAGTGCACACTTTTGCATGTTCTTTTCTAGAGTGGAACAGTAGAGATATAATTTGCAATTAGTTTTAGGTACCATCAGCTAAAACCCAACTGTGAATTGCAGAGTAATTATATATATGTCAATCATTTAGTTATGCTATATAAAACAGTCTTGTAGAATCTACACAATGATCAGTCTGTGGTACTGCAACAGAACGGTGAAGTATTTCTCTGTTATATAGGCGGAAACACTGATCTGTTTCAGCAATTTGGTAAAATAATAATAATGTTGAGAAACAGAGAGTATGGTCTCACATCATCCTGTCTCCAGTGTGCCAAAGTGGTAACATAGCGCATATGCTGGCAAGCTATCAGCCAAGTAAATGTTATCAATTCGTGGTACTTTGCGTGTTGGTTCGGTTGCTGAGGCCAATGTGAAGGGATGCCAAGTGGTCTGCGACGGAAAGGCAAGCAACTGCCGGCAGAATATGACTACTCTGAAATATTTCGAAATTCAATAATAATTCACAGTTTCATTGTAACACAAAAATAATCAGATCAGGATATACATGGGACTGCAATGCATGTATTCATATATAGATATTATGAACATGACAAAAACTATACAAGTACCCGCAGTAAACGAATAATATTAAATTAGAAAATTGCAATTAAAGCAGTTGAACGCTTCATAAGATCTTATGAAACCAGGTATTTGATGATAGCTTAGGACACTAGCTCTCATTACTGAGACACACACATTTTTACATATTTCATCTATCAGGTTACTAAGGTTTTTATATCCTTTTAATTATATAAACCAGAAGACTTATAAACTCATTATACCTTAATCAAAAAGTTTCAGTTAAAGTGAGAGGAGAAAGTACAAACTGGATCAGACTAGGGAAAGGAGTAAGACAAGGATACTGTTTATCACCTACTCTTTTCAACCTGTACTTGGAAAATATGATTGACCAATGCTCATTAGATGACAAAGGAGTAGAAATTGGAGGAAGAAGAGTAGGATGCTTGAGATTTGCTAATGACATGGTCCTTATAGCCACAGGGGAAAAAGAATTACAGGATTTGGTGGACACCATTGCAACTAACGGAAAAAAATATGGAATGAAAATTAACACAAATAAAACAAAAGTATTGGCAATAGGAGGAAATAAGGAAATAAAAATTGTGCTGAATGGAGAAACACTAGAACAGGTGCAAAATTTTAAGTATCTTGGAAGCAGGATAGACACCAACTGGAAGTGCACCACAGAAATTAAAACAAGGATAGCAATGGCAAAAGAGGCGTTTTATAAGAAAAGGAGAATCTTCTGCAGCGGTCTGGACAGAGAACTCAGAAAGAGACTCATAAAATGTCTTGTATGGAGTGTTCTTCTATATGGCGCTGAAACATGGACTATGAGGAAAAAAGACAGAGAAAGGCTGGAGGCTATTGAGATCTGGACATGGCGGAAGATGGAAAGAATAAGTTGGATGGACAGAGTAAAAAATGAAGAGGTACTGAGAAGAGTGGGAGAGGAAAGACAGTTACTAGATGTAATAAAGAGAAGAAAAAGAAATTGGATTGGGCATATATTAAGAAAGAATGACGGACTGATAAAAACAGTTTTAGAAGGTTATGTAGAAGGGAAAAGGAAGCGAGGAAGGAAGCGATTCCAGATACTGGATGACATGATGGACGGTACAACAGACAGCAGCCTTAAGAAGGAAACAATGGATCGCAGAAAATGGAGAGGCAAAGGACCTGCTAATATAGCAGATAACTGATGATGATGATGAATTATATGTCACGTCAACGTATTCTTCAAAGTTACATATCAAATGAATGTAGCATCGCAACCTGCATGCCTCTATCTAGTTAGCCATGTAATAAATGTGTAGAGTTTTACTTAATTTCTAATTTATTTAATTGAATGTTCATTCGGCCTGTATTAAAAACACTCGCCGTTTGAAAGTGGTAGTTTGCATATATGATTTGATATCATCACTGACTAGAGCATGAGAAGATGTATCTATTGAGAAGGCCAACTTTATTGTTTTCCATGTTTCAACGACTTTATCTATTGTTTGTCGTAAGCGTGTCTGTGCAAAAATAAGTTTTAACTAATTACGCTTAAACTTTTATGTATATACCTATGTGTGTGGTCTGCAGGGGACTGTCAAAGTAAGACCTTTCGTTTCAACATGTACGACGTATTTCTAACTTATGTCTGTTTTAAATTGTGGTCCATTTTCTATGTTTTGAGCTCGTCGTGAATTTTGGAGGGGGAACCGAAGGTTTGAAAATGCCAGCGAATGGTCACTCGTGGTCATCCTGAGTCGAGTGGTCATTCTGGGCAGCATGCGTCTGGCGATCCGTCTGTATTGATCGGTCTTGAGCTAACGTGTTGCGGAGCTGATAGAGTGGTTTGAGACGTGTATAAGCGACAGATTTTAGGCGGAAAGCAACCCCACAGGCACTTTAATATTCGTTCGTACTTGGAAAAAGTCTGAGCCAAGTGAGACTTCATTACCAAGAGCTGAGTCTGACTTTAACATTTCGCGAGCGTTACATGATGTGCAGTACCGAGCTTTAACTTATTTCGGTCGTATTTTACAATAATTACTGGATGGAGTGTGGGAATCGACGAAGAATTCAGAGAATTTTAGCATGCTGAACAGCATAGAGGATTTTATGTATTTAAGAGGTGGAGAAAGTTTTTTGCGTTTAGTTTAACAGAAGGTGGCTCTGTTTTCTCGTACCAGTGGTGTTTAGACAGCATTTGGAGAATCTGTTATCGTTATAATTTCGCATTCAAGTAAACGTTACAATATTTGTTTATTCTTATAATTTTATTTTCATCTTCAAGTAAATTTTTGTAGGACTACCGTTTTTAAGATTTCATTGCTCTGACAGACTAAGTAAATTCAACTTAATCCATTTAGTGCCATCTAAAGTACATCAGTTATTCTGCGAAATACAACACCTGTTTCATCAATGTTATTTCGTTACAACCTGTTTTAATTTACAAAATTTGCATTACATTCCAATGTTTGGATTACCAGACTGAAGAAGCATAGGTTACACAAATATTTCTTGCAGCAAGTGCAGCTTCTGCGCGTGAAAGCAGAAGTGTACAGCTCAGTTCCAGTATGACTGTATCGAGCCACAATTTTAAATAGTGCTGTGCATCGCCCAACTGCGTTCAGTGCTGAATCTCGTCTCGGGGAGCGTTAGTAAACATTAAGGCGCAAAATTTGCCACTATTTCGTATATTTCACATAGAAAGATACTCACACTTCGACACAGTGAGCTGCAGTGAGTGCCCAGTCTTGGTTCAAGATGGTGGCGCCGCACCAGTGTGTTGCGTTCTTCTGCAGCGACACCTGAAACACAAAGAGCTGTAGTGGCTCCGAACATCGGAAACAGCGTCGAACTGTACAGGCCGTACCGTCACCGTTACCTTCAGCATCTACAGCTACACTCCGCAAGCCACTTTACGGTATGTGGAAGGGGAAACTTCTTGTACCACTATTGTTGGAGCCATGAACGACGGTGATCGAGTTTAGGCTCGTTCTGCGCATCCGTGATGACGTCATCCTCCGACAACCAATGGACATTGACTAGTTTTCCCAGTGCTCTGTGATTGTCTTGGCCAGTGCGAGTGTTGTGTTTGTGGCAGTTATTTGGTGATTATTATTATTATTTTTTTTTTTTTTTGCTCTGGATGCAAGTGAAGAGGTTGATGAATTAGCGTCCAGCATTTATCTAAACATTTAAAAATGCATTTAACATTTAATGATTTCACCTATCTTCAGTCAGTTTGGCTTCATATTCAGCCAATCTGAACTTTGGTAAAAAGATGAGTTTTAACATATTGTAGCAAAATGATAATAATCTCCTTTTTCTGCTCGTGCCACTCCAGGATTAGGCCTAGGGCTTGTTCCAGTCTCACCATCTCATCCTCACTCTTCCCACTCTTGCCCCATGGTTTATAATCCATATCGTTTTGCAATTTGTTTTGAGCTTCTTAGTCGATTAACGACAGCGTCATCTGCAAACAGCCCACGACGGCTGCTCAAACTGTCTCCCAAATCGTTAATATAGATAAGGGACAGCAAAGGGTCTATAACACAACCTTGGGGAACGCCAGAAATCACTTCTGTTTTACTCGATGACCTTCCGTCAGTTACTACGAACTGTGACCTCTCTGACAGGAAATCACAAATCCAGTCACGTAACTAAGACGATATTCGATATGCACGCAATTTCACTACAAGCCACTTGTGTGTTACAATGTCAAAAGCCTTCCCGAAATCCAGAAATACGGAATCGATCTGAAATCCCTTTCCAATAGCACTTAACACTTCATGCGAATAAAGAGCTAGTTGTGTTTCACAAGAACGATGTTTTCTAAATCCATGTTGAGTGTGAGTCAATAGACAGTTTTCTTCGAGATAATTCATAGTGTTCTAATACAGTATATGTTCCAAGATCCTGCTGCATATCGACGTTAATGTTATGGACCTGTAATTAAGTGGATTATCCCTACCTTTCTTGAATATTGGTGTGACCTGTGCAACTTCCCAGTCTTTGTGTACGGATCTTTCGTCGAGCGTACGGTTGTATATGATTGTTAAGTATGGAGCTAATGCATCAGCATACTCCGAAAGGAACCTGATTGGTATACAGTCTGGACCAGAAGACTTGCTTTTATTAAGTGATTTAAGTTGCTTCACTTCTCTGAGGATATTTAATTCTACGTTACCCATGTTGGCAGCTGTTCTTGGTTTGAATTCTGGAATATTAACTTCGGCTTCTTTTGCGAAGGCATTTCGGACGACTGTGTTAAGAAACTGTGCTTTGGCAGCACTGTCTTCGACAGTATCTCCATTGCTATCGCACAGAGAAGGCATTGATTGTTTCTTGCCGCTAACATATTTCACATAAGACCGGAATCTCTTTAGATTTTCTTCCAGGTTTCAAGAAAAAAGTTTCATTGTGGAAACTATTATAATCATCTCGCATTGAAGTCCGCACTAAATTTCGAGCTTCTTTAAAAGATCGCCAATCTTGGGGATTTTGCGTGTGTTTAAATTTGGCGTGTTTGTTTCGTGGTTTCTGCAACACTGTTCTGACCCATTTTGTGTACTAAGGAAGATCAGCTCCGTCCTTTGTTAATTTATTTGGTATAAATCTCTCAATTGCTGTCGATACTGTTTCTTTGAATTGAAGCCACATCTGGTCTACACTTATATTATTAATTTGTAAGGAGTGGAGATTGTCTCTCAGGAAGGCGTCAAGTGAATTTTTATCTGATTTTTTGAATAGGTATATTTTTTATTTTTGGAGCATTTGGTGCTTACAATATTCAACTCGCTACGACAACCCTGTGTTCACTAATCCCTGTATCCGTTTTGATGCTCCTTGTTAACTCAGGATTGTTTGTAGCTAAGAGGCCAAGTGTGTTTTCACATGCGTTTACTATTCACGTGGGCTCATGAACTAATCACTGGAAATAATTTTCAGACAATGCGTCTAGCACAATTTCGAATGATTTTTTATGCGTACCTCCGGAATTAAACATGAATTTTCGCCAACATATCGAGGGTAAATTAAAGTCACCACCAACTATAATTATATGAGTCGGGTATGTGTTTGAAATCAAACTCTCAAGTTTTCTTTGAACCTTTTAGCAACTGTGTTATCTGAATTGGGAGGCCGGTAAAAGTATCCAATTATTATTTTATTACGGTTGCCAACATTGACGTCTGCCCATACTAACTGACAGGAACTATCTACTGCAATTTTGCGACAAGATAAACTACTTCTAACAGCAACAAACACGCGACCGCCAACCGTGTTTAGCCCATCCTTTCGCAACACCGTTAGGTTCTTCGCAAAAATTTCGGCTGAGCTTATATCCGGCTTTAGCCAGCTTTCAATGCCTATAACGATTTGAGCATCAGTGCTTTATATTAGCGCTTGGAGCTCTGGAACTTTCCCAACACAGCTACGACAATTTACAACTGTTATACCGATGGTTCCCGTATCGACGTTCTTCCTGTGTTCGGCCTGCACCCTTTGTGGCTGAAGCCCTTCTTCGGTTTGCCCGAGACCCTCTAACCTATAAAAACCGCCCAGTCCACGCTACACACCCATATAGTGGACACCCGACCTATTCAGCGGAACCGGAAACCCAACCACCCTTTTGTCGCAAGTCGAGAAATCTGCAGCCTACACGGTCGCAGAACCGCCTGAGCTTCTGATTTAGGCCGTCCAGTCGGCTCTGTACCAGAGGTGCGCAATCGGTCCTTTCCACTATGCTGCAAATGGTCAGCTGTGCTTTCATCTTGCAAGCAAGACTGGCAGCCTTTACCACTTCCGTTAGCTGCACCTTAAAAATAGTTGTGGAGAAAAGATTTATAGTGTACAATTTTCTAAAGTGAGATATATGGAGATAAAGTTTTAATGGAATTCTTACAGTATTTAGAATGTAAAATTGATCAGCAGAGTTGTAGATCTGGTCAGCTGAAAACTGACTGAAGACAGATTTAGATCGTAAATTTGAGCAACAAAACAGTAAGTTAAAAAAGTTGTTAATAGGCTGTTGGATATTTAGGCAGACAATCAAAAATTGAGATACAAATCGAGGAATCACAGGGAAAAAAACTCAGGTCAGAGACGAACATAAAGCTGAAATAGTAGAAATGGTGACCTTGTTTTGAACGAACATGACAATTCAATTGAAAAAATTGAAACTCACAGAGTACCAAGCACTAAAATTTAATTTTGCGTACAAAATTAAAGACCTGAGATATGAATCTGAAATGTTAAAATGCAAGGTAAGTGTGGATCTTAAAAACTGTAAACTGAATTCGTAATTAATGACTTAACTGGCATCAGTGTGGACATACCGAAATGGAAACGCAGTGCGAACACCAAAATGAAAATAAGTTTAATGCTCTGAGAGATGACTTGGAAGTAATTACTAAGGACAAAACAAAGTGTGTCCATTCATAAGGGACCAAACTGCTGAGGTCATCGGTCCTAGACTTACACACTACTTAAACCAACTTAACGCTAAGGACAACGCTCACACCCATGCCCGAGGGAGGAGTCGAACCTCCGGCGGGAGGGACCGCACGATTTAGTGAAAAGGTGCCTCTAGCCGCGCTGACACTCCGCGCGGCACTAAGGACATTAAAGGTAATTATAATAATGACAGTAATGCAGATTTGTAAGATTGGTGTCTAGAGGAGGAAAGGTGAAATTAAACTTTAGAGCCTCTTAAGATAGCAAAGGTAATGGCTGGCAGAACGAAGTGTTTAAGAGTGTGATATCAGCCTCCAACTCAACACTTGAGTGGTGGGTGGGATTCCAATGTGGTGAGTTTCTAAGGGTAAAGGTGCTTGGATAGAATTCCAAGAATAATAAACATTTAAATAAATACTTTCACACGTTTAATGAATCATGAGATCTCGTAGAGTAACCACAAAAAAAAAACAAAAAAAACAAAAAATCTGTAGGGTAATTATCAATGAACAGTAGAGATGAAAGGAGTTCATAATGTTGATGAGCTACGAATATATAATGTCTATCATGTGAGGAAGAAATCAAAGGAGGCATAACGTGTGTTCCGTGTCTGGAAAAAGAGTACTACTGAATACCTTTTTAATATGTTTCTAAGTACTTTACAGATTCCAGGTTTAAAGGAATAAGTTTTGTTTGAAATTTGAAATTTTTGGTAAGTTCCTATGGGACCAAATTGCTGATGTCATCGGTCCCTAGGCTTACACACTATTTAATCTAAATTAAACTGACTAACGCTAAGGACAAAACACACACCCATGCCCCAGGGAGGACTCGAACCTTCGACGGGGGAGCTGCGCGAATGTAACAAGGCGCTTCCGACCTCGTGGCTACCCCACGTGGCTAAGTTTTCTTAGCAGTATTGTTAACCATGTACTAGTTGGGAATGTAATTATTAATGTATAGTCCAGATGTGATGCATTAATAAGTACAAATTAACTACCTTTGCAGTTGGACTTAGAAAAGCAGTCAGTTACAAGATGGACATGGTGTAGTAGAGAAATGTAAGGGCTGGATGATGTGTTGTGAATTATGGGACTACGTACAGTAATGCCTAGTCCATGTTAGTGTGCGTGGTAATTATTATGTGAAGGAAAGCTTATTTTTTCTGCTGTGATTTTTTGAAATAGATATAGAAATTGAACACCCATTTAATGAAAGCTATTGATGACAGACGTATTCCAATTTTATAACAGTCACTATCCCTACTCTATGTGTCCTATTATATTTCCCTCCTCATGCTGCAGAATACCAAATTTACTAATGAATAGATGGTAATGTTATTGGGCAATGATGAAATAACACCACATAAAGTGATCCACAACTATTCTAAAAACTCTTGTGATATTGTTTATGTAGACACAGAAAATGTAATGTTTAAAACTAATGATCACTGTTAATACTCACCTTTCTTTGGGAAAAGTAGCACAAAGACTGTTGGATGACTCTGACGCACTTTGAAGATATGTCAAAAGTTAGAGTGTTCAGATTACCTTCACAGTGTTTCCAAAGTGGTAGACCTTTCTTCTTTTTTTCATTAAATTTTACGAATTGCCTGACAAAATGATTCTCAAATTAGAGGAAAATAACTTAACAATTAGTGAGTATTTTAAGGAACAGAATTCTTACTGGTCTTATAATTCTGCAGGCAGGGAAAGAAAACAGAGGAAAAGTATGGGTAATGCTATAAGTTTATGTGAAGCTTGTTTGAAATGTACGGAAAAATCATTTGATTTTAGTGATGGTAATATTTTCAAGCATTTGATAATAGTGAAACTTAAAATGTTTCATATGATGACTCATTTTCTCCCCAGTTTTCATTCTCTCAACTGCTAATGTAATGTAATAAAGCATAATTAGAAAACCAGTTCTTGTTTCTACAGAAGACACGATTGTGATTAATGGAAGATTGCATTTAACATGTCGAAACTTAGAGAAGACGTAAGTGGTCAATGCAAGTCCATTGATAATAAGTTAAGGAGCGCTGCTCTTTTATCTCTTGCTTTTGTTATCGCATTTTGCCGCTTGGAGCTCAAGCTGAGCAGACGTAAGTTTCGTAGTTGTCATTATATTTGATCAGTAAACATTTTGTTGTGTCGGCCCTGTCACTGATTCAGGCCACTATCTTTTGTCTAAATCGTTTATGTTGTAATTTCCACATGTTACAGAATAGCGGAAGCGAGGTTGGCAGCGTAATGTTCGGACACAAACGATCGGATATAATTTATATCCATTAGTTAATTATTTTTTATTTAAGTGTTCGAAGCCCCCCCCCCCCCCCCCTGAATATTTGTTTCGATCATTTCTCGGCTGTAGACAATGTTTCGAAATTCAATCTGATAGGATCTGATTGGTTTCCGTTTCCGAACATAGACGTCTGGCAGCCTACTCAGTAGGCTAATACCACGGCGATCTGCAAGTAAACCACACGATGGTGTGTTTCTGTAAGGTGAACTGTATAACAGCAAGGAGCTTTCCAGTGACGCACCACAATGTGCTCTTCTTTGTAAAATTAACCATCGTCAATAGGGGCTGACTCCATTTCGCTGCTGTTCATTGTTTTATATTGTACCATTAGCAAATTGTTAAATTCATTCCACTCCTTTGAGAAACCATTAACTTTAATTAACTCTAATTGTGAGACAAGTAGTACTGCGTCATCTGGCGTCCAAAACTTGAAGCTCGAAAAAAATGTCTGTAAATTTCTATTATTGTTTGTGATTACATCACATGTCTTTTCTGTTTCATCTTAGAAAATATACATTGGAGCAACAATTGACAATATCTGAAAGATGACACCTGTGTTAGAAAAATAAGAAAAATACTTAAACAAGTAATTTTATTCACTACTCTTAGTATCAGGAAGCTGTAACACATCACGAAAGAAAAGAGAAAAATTAGAAGGTAAAGGATACCCTTGCCTACTGCTTGCATTTCGCGCATTGCGATCTTTTCTTTCACTAAATATCTCATTGAGCATTTCATTACCCAAATTCAATGATTCTATGTTCTGTGCAGAAAGACATTAAATTCTATGACTTTAGTGTTGTAGAAGATTGTGACCGAGATGGCAGCCTATTAGCAGCATGCTAAAATGGATCATAGATGACTTTCTGCTGTTTAAAACTAGCATCCATCTTGTTCAACTGCTTTCTTCTTTCTTTGTGTCACTTGTGCCAAGTGCTGCAGATCGCAGGGTCGGCATGGTTACAATCGGATTTGGCAAGCTTAATTTGAAATGGTGGCCAGATGCCCTTCCTGCCGCCACCCTGTACCCCCCGGGATAGAATAATTGTACCCCAACTGTCTCCGTTTAGTGTAAATCACGAAATAGTGCGAATGTGATTCAAATGTCTGCGAGTCGTGTAACTGAGGCGGGACGTGGGGACCATCCCGGTATTCACCTAATGGGATGTGGGAAACTGCCTAAAAACCACATCCAGGCTGGCTGGCACACCGGCCCCCCTCGTTAATCCGCCGGGCGGATTCGATCCGGGGCCGGCGCGCCTACGCGAGTCCTGGAAGCAACGCGTTAGCGCCTCTCGGCTAACCTGACGGGTCCATCTTGTTCAACAGCAATTAGGTATAATCAATGCTGTGTATAATTGCAACATTTGTAATTAGATCAAAACATAATGCAGTTGTAAGCAAATTTGATATTTAATGACCAAAATAGGGGAAGAAGTACCAATGGATCCAGAAAATCAAATGAATATTGAATCTGATGCCGATGCTGGCAGCTGGCAATCCGGCAGCAATAAGCGAACGCTGGTATTTCCGAAATAGAATCAAACCCACAAGGACTATATACTGAGAAAATTTCTTAAATAAGTGAAAATGCAGCTCCATTCACAGTGTTATTTAAGAAAATTGTGATAACGATCAATATGCGTGACTAAGAGTGGGCACGTGAACAGTTTTCCGCGCAAATTCATAGCACTCTTGTCGAACGTGACGAGAGAGGACTACACGAATGTCAGCCCAAATGGACAGTTATCCTGGCAGAACTCGACAAAATGTTTTGCGCAAATTAATACGACCTTTGTCGAACACGATCAGGAGATGGCTACGCAGATTTCCGAGCAAATTAATACTACTATTTCTGAGCGAGACAAGGACTAGTCTCTCGCATTGATATCGGTTTGTCAAGTATTTCTGCCGAAATTTTGGAACTCAGGAAAAGTTACGAAGGCATGCCGTAGGCAGTACAGACATTAACAAGCGATATACAGTCACTGCAGATAGCGTAGTGTACGATAGAAACCAATGTATCCCAGATGTTTCTGAGAGTTGAGAGTTTAGTACTTTACCCTTAGACGCTCAAGGCGAAGTATTTTCCCACGAATTTACCAAATGGTTGGAAGAAAAATAGGAAGATAGCAACGAGAAGTTAAATGCCTAGTTGAGAGGTATTGTACAGAGACAACACTCGAGTGAGACAGGGTTGTAGCCTATCCCCGATGTTATTCAATCTGTATATTGAGCAAGCAACACAGGAAACAAAAGAAAAGTTCGGAGTAGGTATTAAAATCCATGGAGAAGAAATAAGAACTTTGAGGTTCGCTGATGACATTGTAATTCTGTCAGAGACAGCAAAGGATTTGGATGAGCAGTTGAACGGAATGGACAGTGTCTTGAAAGGAGGATATAAGATGAACATCAACAAAAGCAAAACGAGGATAATGGAATGTAGCCGAATTAAGTCGGGTGATGCTGAGGGTATTAGATTAGGAAATGAGACGCTTAAAGTAGTAAATGAGTTTTGCTATTTGGGGAGCAAAATAACTGATGATGGACGAAGTAGAGAGGATATAAAATGTAGACTGGCAATGGCAGGGAAAGAGTTTCTGAAGAAGAAAAATTTGTTAACATCGAGTATAGATTTAAGTGTCAGGAAGTCTTTTCTGTAAGTATTTATATGGAGTGTAGCCATGTATGGAAGTGAAACATGGACGATAAATAGTTTGGACAAGAAGAGAATAGAAGCTTTCGAAATGTGGTGCTAAAGAAAAATGCTGAAGATTAGATGGGTAGATCACATAACTAATGAGGAGGTATTGAATAGAATTGGGGAGAAGAGGAGCTTGTGGCACAACTTGACTAGAAGAAGGGATCGGTTGGTAGGACATGTTCCGAGACATCGAGGGATCACCAGTTTAGTATTGGAAAGCAGCGTGGAGGGTAAAAATCGTAGAGGGAGACGAAGAGATGAATACACTAAGCAGATTCAGAAGGATGTAGGGTGCAGTAGGTACTGGGAGATGAAGAAGCTTGCACAGGATAGAGTAGCATGGAGAGCTGCATCAAACCAGTCTCAGGACTGAAGACCACAACAACAACAACACCACTCGAAAGCCATTCCATATGAGCTTGCAGACATAAATCATGTACTGACATTACATTTCTGAGTGGCGTGATCATGTGTCAGCTCAGGTCACGGACTTGCACCGTGAGGTTATGATGAATAAGAAACCGCCACATAGCGACGCGCCTGCAGCAGCTTGTATGTGTCGGGTGTTCACTATCCCCGAACATTCTGAAATGATGTAGGGCCCGTATGTTCCCATCCGGAGTGCAGGGAATACCCACCGTAGTGGCGATACTTCTAGAAGAAAGCTGGTTGAAGTATCCCAGTTTCGGGTATACTCGCCTGAAAAGAAATCCACACACCCCATCGTCTTCTTAAAGACATTCAGAGATATCCTGCCTAGACCATGGGACGAAAGGCAGAAACTTCAGTTTGCCACAGCATACATTCGGGGCGAAGGGGTGTAACGCCGGAAATGCATATCCTCCTATTTCCATCAATTGTACTATAAATTTGTTTTCCTTATTTTTGTTACCTGAATATATGACATTTCTGTGTCTTTACATATTGTAATTGTTTTACTATTTGTATATATATATTTATGCATTTATGTCGATGTATAATTGGTTTGTTTCGTAAATATTATTTGTATTTTTACGCTGGGTCTTGCCTAGGGAAAACTGCTATCGAACGATTACATCGATAGGTCGTGTGAAGAACGAAAGTGTTTAGGATCTTTGGTAGTGTTAACTCTGCCGCGTGGAGCGCGGGCTGAGCAGAGGGAGTCTGGCTGGAGTAGCGAGTGGAGCAGGGTGTTGTGAGAAGCTCCCGCGAGTTGCCGCGCTTTCGGGGTTTGGCAGCATGTAATTGCGCTCGACTTGCGACGATAGTTTCTGACATGGTGTCGCGGACGGGAAGCATTAGCTGGCGCACATCAAGAGCCCGTTTCGTCTGGTGACCGTGTCGAGAAGAAGGCGCGCCAACATCCAGCTTCTGCAACAGCGACGGCCGACAATGAGTGACTGTCGCCACCTCCTCGATCGACAGCTTCAAACCTTCAATCAACCAACAAGGAAGACTGGAAGCACGTAAAGTTTTAGAACTGTATGACAGACCTCAGCTTTTAAAATTGTTCCATTTGCCTCGCAAAATTACAGCAACTTAGCATGAACCTTTGTTGCTCATTGTCCCAATTGCATTACCAAGCAGGGTCCCTTCCTTTTCCGGAATGAACCCGAGTGTCGTTGAAATTCAAACGCCAGCATCTTTCGATTTCAATGCTTCAATTTCAAAGTTCAGTTAAGGTATTCATAGCTGGCTACAATATTTAGATTACACAAGCACAAATTAAGTGTGCGAGTTTTGTTACCGTATTTTAGCTTACCTGTGACTGCAGCTCAGCTTGGTACGTACTAAATTTTACTATTGTTAATTGTTCAGAATCATTTAATTCAAGTTCAAAGTTAAATCTCTTCTTTCTAAATTGCGTAGATTCAAGTAGCTTTTGAAATGATTGTTGAGGTAGTCCAAGACTAACCGTATTTTACTGAATTTCGTTGTGCTTCAGAAAGAAAGCTCACTATTAACTTCAGTCACTAAATTAACTTTCGATTTTCCGGTTTTATTAATTCTTTTGCTAAATTAAGTTAGGGTGTAGCGAAATTTATTACTTCTGACAAACTTCCAGTTTTCACACTACACGTGTCAACCTTCAGTTGCCACGCTTCTAGTGCTAATTATATGTGTAATAACCTTTCTTTTTCAGTTACTATAGTAACTGTCCTTAGGACTGGCGACCGTAATTTCCTCCAAATCTCAAATACCTAATTACCGCTAGTTAATTGTTAATGTAACGGCTGCACATTTACTTTCTTTATTAACTTTACCCCTTTTCAAAATTAGTTTCGACCAGTTTCATTTGCATTTTTCCTTTCATTTAGATGTAACCCTTTCCTCCCTCTTTACCGACTGTTTAACTTCAGTGACGATTGCTTTTCCCAAATTTCCATTAGGTACACGTGGTTTAATTTTTCACTGTCATTAAGGTCGATAAGAGAGGGGGAGGTTACAGGGGGCCTGTTGGCAATTTCCGATGGAATGCAGCTTGTTGCAGATATACCACCACCTGAGGATGTTGAAGATTCGTGCCAACGAAATATTCTGAAATGTATTGTAACAGATGCATTGGGAAAGCCTGAAAATTCACAACAGTTGCTCTGTCTGTATCACTAATAGTGACAAACATCTATAAGCAAGGAAAAATTCCTAGCCCCTTGGATTCTATTTTATCATTGTTAGAATGTGTTAAACCTTAGTCTCTGCCAATTGTTTCCAGTTATTTTCCTACCTACATTAGTTTGTCATCTTCAGAGCATATCTAAAAAAGACTTTGTGTCCTGCCTTATGGCAGGTTTTGTCATGGGGGAAGCCTCGTCAGAGTGGTCCACTGCATGAGCGTCTAGGGAAGTGATTCAAGCAGTGGTTTCCCGTTGCCTTCCACCGGTGATGATGAAATGATAATGGAGACAACAACAACACCCAGTTCCTGAGCGGAGAAAATCTCCAACCCAGCTAGGAATCGAACCCGGGCCCGGCGGAACAGACCACCGCGCTGACCACTCAGTTATCGGGTCGGACAGAGCATATCAACATAGCGGCCAATATTAAAGTTCCAAATATATTTTGCTGCGAAAGATGTACAGATGCAGGTACTTCAAATATTTATTACTCCTTTCTTAGTAAAAGAGAGATTCATTATTGGATAGTAGTGTTACTATGGAGTTGTACTGCAGCAAAGTAATTACCAATAGCAACAATTATCTTCTGCAATCGAAACATGATCGAAATATCCTCGTTTCAGCACTTTTAGTTTACACTGTAAAGCATTTTTATGGGTATTTAGGTATCAGTACTCACTTGATAAGGAAACTCCCCAGGTTCCGCTTCGACACCGTTAACTATGCGTCCCTGTAGTACCGACGCCTTCCGCAGCAGTGCGCCACCTGCAACGGATTGTACTTTTACCGCGTGTGCTTCATACAATGAAGATACAGGCATTATTGGCAATCACAGGTGCCAGTGTTCATTACTAATACTGGACGTTTATTCTGTATTCTACTTGTGCATCGATAACTATGTCTTGTTAATGAAACTGCGTTTTAAAAACATTTCTCCGACACTGCTCCAAACTATGAGGTATCTACTACCAATTTACGATCATAATTATACAACTTTTTGCCGATCCTTCTTCCGTACCTATGGTGCAGTCACTAAACCGACACAAATCACGAGATATGCACGTATATAGATGATGGTAGTATATTGCGCACAAGGTGTAAAAGGGCAGTCATTTGTACTCAGGTGATTCATGTGAAAAGGTTTCCGACGTGATTACGGCCTCACGGCGATCATTAACACACTCTGAAAGCGGAATGGTAGTTGGATCTAGATGCATGGGACATTCCAGTTCGGAAACCGTTAGGGAATTCAGCATTCAGTAATCCACGATGTCAAGAGTGTACCGAGAATAGCAAATTTCAGACTTTATCTTTCACCACGGACAACGCAGTGGCCGACAACCTTCACTTAACGACCGAGAGCAGCGGCGTTTGCGTAGAGTTGTCAGTGTTAACAGAGAAGCAACACTGCGTGAAATAACCGCAGAAATCAATATTGGAGGTAAGATGAACCTGCAGCGAAATTTGGCTTTAATGGTTTATGGGACCAGCCGACCGAAACGAGTTCCTTTGCCAACAGCGCATTATCGCCTGCAGCGCCTCCCCTGGGTCAGTGACCGCGTGGGTTGGATCCTAGACGACTGCAAAACCGTTGCCTGGTCAGAAGAGTCCCGATTTCCCGATTTGGTAGGACTGGATGGTAGGGTTCAAGTGTGGTGCTGACACCAAGAAGCCATGGACTCAAGTTGCCAACAAGGCATTCTACAAGCTGGTGGTGGCTCAGTAATGGTGTGGGCTGCGTTCACTTGGAATGAAGTGGGTCCTGTTGAGTGAACCAATCATTGACTGGAAATGGTTGTGTTCGGCTGCATGAAGATCATTTGAAGCCATTCGTGGATTTCACGTTCCCAAACAAGGATGAAATTGTTATGGATGACAATGTGCCACGTTACCGGGCCACAGTTGTTAATGATGGTTTTGAAGAACATTCTGGACGGTTTGAGCGGGTGATTAGGCCATCCAGACGGCCCGACAAGAATCCCATTGAACATTTATGGAACATAATCTAGAGGTCAATTCATTCACAAAATCCTACAAGCGCAACATTTTCGCAGTTATGGTTGGTTGGTTGTTTCGGGGAACGAGACCAGACAGCGAGGTCATCGGTCTCATCGGATTAGGGAAGGACGGGGAAGGAAGTCGGTCGTGCCCTTTGAAGGAAACCATCCCGGCATTTGCCTGGAGCGATTTAGGGAAATCACGGAAAACCTAAATCAGGATGGCCGTACGCGGGATTGAACCGTCGTCCTCCCGAATGCGAGTCCAGTGTCTAACCACTGCGCCACCTCGCTCGGTTCCGCAGTTATTGATAGCTGTAGAGGCAACATGGCTCACTATTTCTGCAGGGCGCTTCTGACGAAATGCTGAGTTCATGTCTTGTGGAGTTGCTGCACTCTGCCGGAGAAAAGGAAGTGCGGCATGATACTACGAAATATCTCATGGATTTTGTCACCCCTGTGTATATAGTGTGGGAAATGTAGGCCAAACAACTTCGACCCTAATGGTTTAGGTGCTACGTAGTCCTCGAAGCCACTTAAGTGGAATATCTCTCTGTCTTTCCCAGCAAAGATCCATTACTTTTCAAATTCACTTCCTTAAATAAAGTCTGTTTCTAATAAACACGATGAGACTAATGTTTCATGGCATCTGGTAACGTTCGCAATTATTTATGAAATTATAAACGTTATTAATATTGTAATGACATGTCTTCAGCGGTTTATATAAAGCACAGGATTACTTTTAATAACGTCTTCAGTGGTTTATATAAAGCACAGCATTACTTTTGATAACATCAGATTTAAAGCAGTCTCTTCCATCTGCAGTAAGTAGTTAACTTTCCAATGATTCTTTTGTTTCCATTTTGTATCGTATGTAGTGTATTTTGTTCATTAGAGTAATATCGAAATCTAAATACCTGACTTCATTGCCGACACACTTAAGTTCTTTTGTCTTTCCTTCAGAAATTTATCTCCAGAAATTATTACATTTACCTTCTAAATTTTTCTTCTTTTTTGACGTAATGTGCATCAGTTGGTCACTTTTCTAATGTAAGATTTGTTCTAATGTAAGATATCATTCTGATACCAAAGCAACGCTATAGAAATAAACTATGCCACGTTCACCTTAAGATGTTGGTTTTGTAGCTTTTGATGTTATACTGCATTTTAAAGTTTATAACACGAAATTAATTGTTGGAAGTTAGGCATGGGGGATGCAATATACCCATAATTAAGGACTTAAACTGGTATTTAAGAAAACCGAAGGTTTTCTAATCAAGAAGTCGGCACTAGCATTTAAATTCTTCTTGGTAAGAAAAACTGATGAAATTGTTAGAGGAAAATGTAATTGAATGAGAATTGTGAAGTTTACTGAGGTTAAAAAAACACACACACAAAGATGATTTGCCCCATTCTCCATAGTGGAAATTTTGATTATATAAGTGACAAGAGTGGCCCGCATCTCGTGGTCGTGCGGCTTCCCACGCCCGGGTTCCTGGGTTCGATTCCCGGCGGGGTCAGGGATTTTCTCTGCCTCGTGATGGCTGGGTGTTGTGTGCTGTCCTTAGGTTAGTTAGGTTTAAGTAGTTCTAAGTTCTAGGGGACTGATGACCATAGATGTTAAGTCCCAATGTGCTCAGAGCCATTTGAACCATTTGACAAGAGTGAAAATGTTAATTGGAATCCAACTTCATCCAGAATTACTGATCAAACTACAAAGTAGAGTGGTTTCAGGAGAAGTAGAAGTCTAGCGTCTGTCTGGTTATCATGACTAATTCTTGGTAATTTTTGTTATTCGAATGCCTAACGTTTCTCTTTCGCAATACTGCAGACATCTTCGGAGTGTATAAAGACGCAGACAGTATCGCCAAACGTAAACATGCTCAGCGAGCATCTGACCACTGTCGTAGGTTGGTGTCTTGCGCCGACATGTTTTACAGAGCTTGGGTTGCGGAAGCTTTAGTGTCGTTTGCTGTATTTAGCACTACGGCCTAAAACTTGTGTAATTTCAACTCTTCTTCTGTTCCGTTAAAGTAATTTTTGTGTTTTTGAATTTTTTTGGAAGAAATGGGAAGTGCAGGAACTCAGCTACACGAAAAATGTGAAGAAATTGAAAAAGAAATGTTCGTCGGAAGGGTGGACTCAGCATATAGAAAAGTCACCACAACATTAAAAATGCAGCGGGAATTCCACTATTTAATGCAGAGGAGAGAGTGGATAGGTGGCAATAGTACGTAGGAGTCCTCTATGAGGAGAAACACTCTCTCTGCTACCGTGATAGAAGACGAAACAGGAGAGTCAGGAGATCCAGAGTTAGAAGAAGAATTTAAAAGAGCTTTGGATGACTTAAGGTCGAGTACGGCAGAAGTTATAAATAACATCCCATCTGAATTTCTGAAATAATTGGGGGACGTGGCAACAAAACGACTATTCTCGTTGCTATGTAGAATGTATGAGACTGGTGTTATACTATCAGGCTTTCAGAAAAACATCATCCACCCAATTCCGGATATTTCAGGAGCCGACAAGTGCGAAAATTATTGCACAATAAGCTGAACGGCTCGTGCTTACAAGTTGCTGACATGATTAATATACAAAAGAATGGAAAAGAAGATCGAGGATGTGTTAGATGACGATCAGTTTGGCTTTAGGAAGGGTAAAGGGGATCAGAGAGGCAGTTCTGACTTAGGGATTGATAATGGAAGCAAGACTAAAGAAAAATCAAGACATATTCATAGGATTTGTCGACCTGGAAAGAACGTTCTGCTACATCAAGTGGTATAACGTGTTCGAAATTCTGAGAAAAATTGGGGTAAGCTATAGGTAAAGACGGGTATTATACACTATATAGAAAAGCCAGCAGGATACAATTAGAGTGGCAGACCCAGAACGAGACGCTCAGATTAAAAATGGCATAAGAAGGGATATAGTCTTTGTACATCGAAGAAGCAATGAGGGATATAAAAGAAAGTTCAGGACCGGCGTTGAAATACAAGGTAAAAGGATATCAGAGCTAAGATTCGCTGATGACATTGCTGTCCACAGTGAGAGTGAAGAAGAGTTACTGTAATGAAGATTCTAATGAGTACAAAATGTGGGCTGAGAGTGAATCGAAGAAAGACGGAAGTAATCAGACGCCTAGCAAAATCTGAAACCCACGTCCCCCCTCCCCTCCCTCACTCCACCCTCGCCAGAAACTGGCACCGGACTTGCGTCTGTGAAGGATTCGAACCTGCGACCGTAGCAGCAGCGCGGTTCCGGACTGAAGCGCCTAGAACCGCTGGGCCACAGTGGCCGGCTCTTTCCCGTGTCTTAATCTCAGAGTAGCGCAAATGAGAACAGCGAGAAACTTATCAGAATTGGGGATCACGAAGTAGACCAATTTAAAGAATTCTGCCACCTAGGCAGCAAAATAACTGACGACGGTCAGGGGAAGGAGAACATTAAAAGCAGACTAACACTGGAAAAAAGGTCATTCCTGGCCGAGAGAAGTCCACTAGTTTCAAATATAGGTCTTAATCTAAGGAACAAATTGGAGCGCAGTATTGTAAAAATGGTTAAAATGGCTTTAAACCCTATGGGACTTAACATCTGAGATCATCCGTCCCCTAGACGTAGAACTACTTAAACCTAACTAACCTAAGGACGTCACACACATCCATGCCTGAGGCAGGATTCAAACCTGCGACCGAAGCGGTCGCGCGGTTCCAGACTGAAGCGCCTCGAACCGCTCGGCCACAACGACCGGCTGCAGTACTGTATGGTAGTGAGACACGGACTGTGGGAAAACGGAAACAGATGAGAATCAAAGCTTTTGGGGTGTGGTGCTACAGAAGAATTTTAAAAATTAGATGGCCTGCTAAGGCAAGGAATGAGGAGAATCTACCCAGAATCGGCAAGGTATGGGACATATGGAAAACAATGAGGATGATAGGACATCTGTTAAGAGCTCAGATAATAACCTCCATGGTACTAGAAGGAACTGTAGAGGGTAAAAACTATAGAGGAAGACAGAGACAGGAATACAGCCATCAAGTAATTGAGGACGTATTTGCAAGCGCTACTCTGAGATTAAGACACGGGAAAGAGCCGGCCACTGTGGCCCAGCGGTTCTAGGCGCTTCAGTCCGGAACCGCGCTGCTGCTACGGTCGCAGGTTCGAATCCTTCACAGACGCAAGTCCGGTGCCAGTTTCTGGCGAGGGTGGAGTGAGGGAGGGGAGGGGGGACGTGGGTTTCAGATTTTGCTAGGCGTCTGATTTTAATAACAATAACAGTAGAATATATACATTGTTTTGATGTAACAATAATAATAGAAGTCCAGATTTATCGACTCTCTTTGACGTCCTAGGAGAGGAGGGCTTAGACCCAAAGACAGTAAGCATCATAAACCAAGCACGCGCAGACATAAAGTCGATTATCGGAGCTCTTTGGAATTAAAACCGATTGTCGCCTAGTAGATACACAGTCACCAATCCTCTTCGATCTCATCCTATATAACGTAGTTAGGCAATCGGAAAAAGAATCAAAAACAAAATCTCTGAAAGCCTACTCAAGTCGGACGGACTGAAGCTGACATCAAATTCGCTTGCTTGACTTTCACAGGCGATTTAGTAATACTAGGGGACAGTAAATTTGTGGAATTCAAACAATGCGGCGGAAACACTGACCTGCAATCTGGTCTGTAGAAACTGAATTCATCTACGTTAAATTTAGCTTTCGGAAGTACTGGCAGGTCAAGAGGGTCAGGCACTTCAACTGTGTCGGTGAGATAATAGAAGTAACGGGGCTAGAGAAGGAAGTACTGAGACATCAGCTGCAGAAACTCACGTGACGTGAGTGAATACCTACAAAGGTTAGACACTACAACACGGTGACCAAACCTGAAGTCCTGTATGCAAGCGAATCTTCAATTATCAACAGAAGCGGCGATCTGGAAAACAGTCTAAAGGAATATCGAAGGATTATGAAGCCAATTCCTGGCTCAGGAGGAAATGGAGGCTGGATACAAAGTGCAAACCTGCGAAGTAACACGCAAGTCAATAAATCTGGCAACAGGCCTGAAGTGTGTGGCCGTTTTTAAAAACTCACTTCAACAAGGTTTACGCAGAATATTTTATCGTATAGAGGAAAATTAAAGAATGTACCACGGATTCAACAAGTTAAAAACTACTTCACAGAGCCGAGATAGATGCAATGGAAGAAGTAGGTGAGAGTAAACTGTTCGTTCAGAAGGTAAACTGTTGGGCAGTACAGCCAGAGAATAAGGTTGCTAATAAATAAATAAATAAAATAAGGTTGCTAATAAATAAATAAATAAATAATGAAGAAAGTAGAAACCAAGGGGACAGAAGAAAGGAAACAGTCCACGCACAGAGAATGACAGCCATATAAGAGATCTGGGAAACTAATCTAAAAGCACATGTGATTCAACAAGATCCATTTAGATTGGTACTTAGTAATTTATTTTAAATTAAGTACAAGTCAGAGAAATGCGTAATATGAAGAAAGGGTTCGTACGAAACATATAATTTCCATGTGTCGTGCAGTTAATTTAAGAACTGTAATAGCAACAAACCGTCACAACTGCGACAATTTAATTAGCATTCAACTAAGCTCTACCATAGTAAACATAGATCTGTAATCTGTAATTAAGCGAGTCGTAAAGGAAGGGAACGCCACTACTTTCAGTCTTTTTGGTCTACGTTTGACGAAATCACTGTTTGTTATTTTTTTCACCTCAAAATAAAATGTGTGTGAAACCTTACGGGACTTAACTGCTAAGGTCATCAGTCCCTATGCTTTCACACTAATTAAGCTAAATTATCCTAAGGACGGACACACACACCCATGCCAGAGGGAGGACTCGAACCTCCGCCGGGACCAGCCGCACAGTCCATGACTGCAGCGCCCAGACTGTTCGGCTAATGCCGCGCAGCTTTTTTTTCTCCTCGGAGTGGGATCTCTCCCTTTGTGCCTAGCCTTGCTCAGGTTGCTGAGAGTTGGCGGTTATGACGTTGGAATCGGGAAGCGTATAGGTTTGGTCGCTGCGAGAAGGCGGGGCCAGGACAGAATCTGCACCCGTTTGGGATGTTTCCCGCAGTCGTTTTGGCCGCCAGCTTGCCCGCCTGAGCAGGCTCTCGGGCAGGCGGCTGGACAGTATTCTCTGCTAAATAAAGCCTGCAGCTTCCTTGTATCCTTGCCATTTCTTAGAGACTGAAATACGGAGCCCTAAGAAGCGACTGTATGAAAAGCCGTTTCTTTAACTTTCGTGCTCCCTTGATTTGTCAGAAAGTGTCCTCCCTATCAATTGCTTGGCGAAGCTGTGCCACAAATATGTTTTCTTCCCTGTTCTATTCAGTGCCTCCACATTAGTTACGTGTTCTACCTTCTAATCTTCAGCGTTCTTCTATTGCATCACATTTCAAAAGCTTCCGTCTTCTTCTTGTTGCATATCGCCACGTTTCACTCACACGCAATATATATATTGCCAAATAGCAAACTCATCTACCGTTTGTTTCCTAATCTAATTCCCCTTGCATTGCCTGCCTTAATCCGACTACATTCCATTACGCTTGTTTTCTCTGCTAAATAAAGCCTGCAGCTTCCTTGTATCCTTGCCATTTCTTAGAGACTGAAATACGGAGCCCTAAGAAGCGACTGTATGAAAAGCCGTTTCTTTAACTTTCGTGCTCCCTTGATTTGTCAGAAAGTGTCCTCCCTATCAATTGCTTGGCGAATCTGTGCCACAAATATGTTTTCTTCCCTGTTCTATTCAGTGCCTCCACATTAGTTACGTGTTCTACCTTCTAATCTTCAGCGTTCTTCTATTGCATCACATTTCAAAAGCTTCCGTCTTCTTCTTGTTGCTTACCGCCACGTTTCACTCACACGCAATATATATATTGCCAAATAGCAAACTCATCTACCGTTTGTTTCCTAATCTAATTCCCCTTGCATTGCCTGCCTTAATCCGACTACATTCCATTACGCTTGTTTTACTTTTATTGATGTTCTTGTTATATGCTGCTTTCGAGACGCTGTCCATTCCGTCCAACTGCTCTTCCAAGTCCTTTACGGTCTCTGACAGAACTTCAATGTCATCGCCAAACATCTAAGATTTTATTTCTTCTCCCTGAACTTTAATTCCATTTCCAAAATTTTCTTTTGTTTTCTTTACTGTCTCCTCAGTGTACTTACTGAATAATACCGGGGGGTAGGCCACAGTCTTGTCTCTGCCCATTCTCAAGAATTTCTTCCTCGTCATAGCCCGTACCATTGCTAGTGTCATTTCATTTCTGTACAAACTGTAAATAGCCTTTGGCTTCCTGTATTTCACACCTGCTACCTTCAGAAATTTAAAGAGGGTATTCCAATCGACACTGTCAACAGCTTTCTCTCAGTCTAAAAATGCTATAAACGTGGGTTTGCCTGTCCTAAAAATACTTTCCAAAAGAAGTCGTACGATCAGTATTCCTTCCCATGTTTCTACATTTCTCTGGAATCCAAAAGAGTACCCTGTGTTTAACACAGGCTGTTAGCGTTCATGTTGTTTCACTTTCCGAAACTTCGCTGAGAAATCTGGAAACTGGCATATATAAAAGTATGAACGCCTTTAGTAAAATTTGTTTTTGGAGGGGGGGTTGGGTGATTTGAAGGTGAGGGACCTTGTTCTCCATTACACACCCACACACCTCTTGGAACCGATCCTTTCATACCCTATATGTAAATTAAAGAAATCTTAATTTACAGAACAATAAAGAATGAATTCTCTTAAACTCACATTAAGAGCGAATCGGAGTGTGTGTGTGCATGTAAAAAATGGTTCAAATGGCTCTAAGCACTATGGGACTTAACATCTGAGGTCATTAGTCCCGTAGACTTACAACTACTTAAACCTAACTAACCTAAGGACATCACACACATCCATGCCTGAGGCAGGATTCGAACCTGCGACCGCAGCAGCAGCGCGGTTCCGGGCTGAAGCGCCTAGAACCGCTCGGCCACAGCAGCCGGCTTGTGTGCATGTAAACAGGTACAGATCTCACCTGGGGCACACCACACGGACGTTGCTAGGAGCAACAGAAGCAACGCTGTCTGCGGCATGGTGTCCTTAATCAGACCTACAAGACATTCACAGCCTCTTTTATAACGAAAATTCACAGCGTCTTTAATAACGACAGTCATCGCAGCCAGATATCAGCCGACGACGATGGAGGCCCACTATTGATCTATCACTGTTAAGTTATCCTTACAAGAGCGTCAGAAAATTACCGTCGATCAAATTAAGGTGTAATTATACACTCTAATAATGAATTTTCCCATTATTAGGAGTCATATCAACTACAAGTGAGAGTAAAAGTGCGTTTAGTGATTTGTTCTGTTATCAAATCTATCCATCAGTTACGCGTTGGTAGTTTCCATCTTTGGCCAAGACACGTCTTACCATGGCCGCAACGCTCCTCTGAGTTTAAACTGATACCGACAGACGACGCAGCCCTCGACTAGTAACAGAGGGTAACGATTTGAGGACGCCGTCCACTGGTGCTGTAGAAATGTCAGAGTGCAAAACTGCCACCTGCCGAAGAGCGCGAAACACATGTTCCCACGCAATATGTCAAGAAGCGGGCGCAGAATTCTGAATGTTTATTTAATATGACGCAGTGTCCGTTGAAGGACAAAACTGAAACAGGTAATAAACATACACACGCATGTTTTTTCGAACATTCAGTGCTGTTGCCGCTCAAAACATATATCTCATTCTGAAACCTCTGAATTGACACACACACAATTACCGCAGTCAGGTTAGGGAGCTTCTTGTTACTTTAACCTCTTCTTCCCACAGAGTAACTTCACGTGGAGATAGCCAGTAGCCAAGAACTGTCTCAAGGATTTAGTTGATTCTTTCAGTACAGTTTAGTCGTAGAAGACCTTTCATTTGAGTTTTGTTAAGTGGTAGACTAACACAGAAAAAATATCTTATACACCGAAGAGCCAAAGAAATTGGTACACCTGCCTAATATCGTGTAGGGTCCCCGCGAGGACGCAGAAGTGCCGCAGCAAGATGTGGCATGGACTCGACTAATGTCTGAAGTAGTGCTGGAGGGAACAGACACCATGAATCTTGCAGGGCTGTCCATAAACCAGAAAGAGTACGAGGGGGTGGAGATCTATTCTGAAAAGCACGTTGCAAGGCATCCCAGACATGCTCAATAATGTTAATGTCTGGGGAGTTTGGTGGCCAGCGGAAGTGTAGAAACTCAGAAGAGTGTTCCTAGAGACACTCTGCGGCAATTCTGGAGGTGTGGGACGTCGCATTGTCCTTCTGGAATTGCGCAAGTGCATCGGAATGCACAATGGACATGGATGCAGGTGATCAGTTAGGATGCTAACGTACGTGTCATCTGTCAGGGTAGTATCTTGAGGTATCAGGGGTTCTATATCACTCCAACTGCACACCTCCTGCACCAGTACAGAGCCTCCACACCTCACATGCTGGGTCCATAGATTCATGAGACTGTCTCCATAACCGCACAGGTCAAACCAATCGATAGAATTTGAAACGAGACTCATTCGATCAGGCGACATGTTTCCGGTCGTCAACAGTTCAATGTCGGTGTTGAAGGCTGCAGGCGAGGCGTAAAGCTTTGTGTCGTGCCGTCATCAAGGGTACACGAGTGGGCCTTCGACTCCGGAAGCCCATATCTGTTCCGACGTATCGAGAAGCGCCGGCGCGAAGATGAAGAACGCCAGTAATGCTGTGAGGCGCCGTCAGCCAATAGTATGCTGACTAGGACCGCACCACGACAGGAGCGGCCTCAATAAGAAGAGAATAATCGCCGCTCCCGCCTGCCTCGGCCGTACAGTAGAAGACGACCACTAGCAGACCCGGACTAGAAACCACATTGCGTACAGCGAAAGAACATGTGTTCATCGCATGTCGCCCATAGCTTGCGACACAATTGTAAACCGAAAGTTAAGTATTTATTGTAATAAAAACCATTAATGTGCTTTGCTTGAATTGTATAGCTATCCCAGAAAGCAGCATCGCTTAGGCACCCTATAAGAGACGAGTGGGCAGGGCTCCATAATATCGATGATGTTTCGTTGAATGGTTCGCACGCTGACACTTGTTGATGGTTTAGCATTGAAAACTGCAGCAATTTGCGGAGATTTTCAAGTAACTTCTGGGAATTCAGCCAGGTAACACTTTCAGCGACCGCCGATATTTCGGCGGGAGAACACCCCGCCATTTTCAAGGCAAACTGCAACGGACAGGCGGCGTACATGCAAATTTAATACCTCGGTTCTCGGACCGAAGCAGGAAAGACACACACACACACACACACACACACACTGAACACTAGTGCCACCAAAGATGACCAAAGTCAGAGCTATCGATAGTGAGACTATGAATTCGCAGGTGAGGCAGCATTGACTCTGTTCCTCCGTTTCTTGACAAGGGAGAGAACCGGATTCCAAACAGAGTTTAAACAGAAACCTCCATCCCTGTTAACGAGGTTGCTCGCTAATTTAATCTCAACTGCCTCCCTAATGACACTGTCCCAATAGCTGGACGTGCATGCCAATATCTCGGTGTTATTATATAACATGGGGTGACCAGTATCCAAGCAATGTTCGGCAATAGCAGATCTATTTGGCTGCTGTAATCGTGTGTGCCGTTTATGCTCGGTACATCTGTCCTCCACGGTCCTGATAGTTTGACCAATATATGCCATGCCGCAGCTACAAGGGACACGATATACACCCGCATTACGCAGTCCAAGATCATCCTTAACGGAACTCAAAAGTGCTCTAATTTTAGATGGAGGTCAGAAAACACATTTCACATCGTATTTCCGTAAAATACGACCGATCTTATTGGACGTGTTTCCTGCGTAAGGCAAGAAGGCAGTAGACTTAGGTGTTGACTCAGAATTATCATCAATCACCCGATGTACAGTTGGTCGATAGCGCAACGCACGTTCAAACTGTCTATCACTGTAACCATTTTGACGAAATGTGACTTCAAGATGGGACAGCTCAGCTGGCAAAGTCTCATCGTCAGAAACGACATGTGCCCTGTGTACCAAGGTACGAAGTACCCCTTCACGCTGAGCCGAATGGTGACAACTATTAGCTTGTAAGTACAAGTCGGTGTGAGTACGTTTCCTGTAGACTGCATGTCACAATGATCCATCATCCTTCCTCCTAACCAACACGTCGAGAAAGGGAAGGCAACCATCCTCTTCCACCTCCATCGTAAAACGAATGTTCGGGTGGATCGAGTTCAGATGTTCTAGAAGGACATTCAAATTCTTGCGATGGGTAGTCCGTTGTCTCCTGTGATCGCAAATTTGTTTATGGAAGACTTCGAGGAACGTGCATTGGAGTCGGCGCCTTTAAAACCCGCCTGTTTCTTTAGATACGTTGACGATACCTTCGTTGTTTGCCCTCACGGTAGGGTAGGAAGTTACTTGAAAGTTGTATACGCCAGGAGAAACTCAGGTCTCACAATTTGCCGAGAGGTTGCAGCTCTGTCACTTTGAAAGATTCTCTTCAGTCGTCGTTGGTCACGTTCTTGCAGGATCTTTTACCAGCAGCAGCGATGTCGGAGATTTGATGTTTTATTACATTCCTGATATTCACGGTACATTCGTGAAAGGGCCGTACGGGAGAATCCCCACTTCATCGCTACCTCGGAGATGCTGTCTTGTATCGCTCGTGTGCCGACTATAACACCACGTTCAAACTCACTTAAATCTTGATAACCTGCCATTGTAGCAGCAGTAACTGATGTAACAACTGTACCAGACACGTGTTGTCTTATGTAGGCGCTGCTGACTGTAGCGTCCTATTCTACCTGTTTACATTAAGTTTGTATTTGAATCCGCATGCCTATACCAGTTCTTCTGGCGCTTTAGTGTATATAAGCTGCTATAAGCTGCATGCTCCAATTAAGTTTCCGTGTTTCCTCTAGTTTCTTTCTTTCTTTCTTCTTTTTGTTTTGTTTTTGCAGAGTGGTATCTTGTGTGTGAAGTTCCCTGTAGCATGTGGTTTCACTGTGACGAACGTAGAGGGAAAGCTAATAGGGAATCTAGCGAGGCCCTCTCTTGGAACTGCAGGAAATGTAACAGGAATAGACTGATGGTGGAGATGCAGGTGAAGTTAGAGGATCCTAGACAAGAACTAGAGAGGCTATGGAGAAAGACGCTAAAAAATACAAACTCGCAATTCACTGTAAGGCCCTTAGGAAGATAATACGTTCCGTTAATTTCACTTTGACTGTTAGGAATAGCTTTAGCTAGCTGCCAGAGTCATGTGCAAACGAGCGTCCAGCATTTGTAGGAGCAGCTAAGATCCAACAGACACCTCACATTGTTAGGAAGCCTATGTCAGATAGTGAGGTTAGGAAGAGAGAATGTGGGTGCTAGGTAGCAGTCATGGTTGCGGTGTAGGCACACAGCTACAGGAGACATTAGCTACGAAGTAACAAGTAGCCAGCGTTTTTAAACGAAGCGCTAGGCTCAGTAAGGTGAGAGAAGACCTTGGAGCTCTGCGTAAGGGTTTTACTGAAGAGGATCATACAGCCATAGTGTTAGAGGCCAGGAATAGCCTTAGCAGGGACTGGGCTTGCGGTGCAGGTGGTGACTCCGACAGGGTTGCTGCTCAGACTTAGACTACTAGCGTTCGCTTTGCACAGCTGGTCCGGCGTTACGATCAACATAATTGTGACAGTGCTGTGAGATGGCAAGACAGGGGACTTGAGAATGCGCTGATGACTACTGAAATTGTACACATTCCGGAGTTGCCACTTGCACTAGACACAGCCTACACCTGCGTAGGTTTGGGATGGCTGGTGAAGCTTAGAACTGACAGTAGTGTAGGTGGATCTGGGCTCATTCAAGGCCACGTTCCGGTGACAGTGAGTAGAAGGACTGTACTTATTTTTCAGGATGAACTCGGGGGGGGGGGGGTATCGCTGTTAGAGGCGGTTCCTTTAATATTGGAAGTTAGTTCAATAAATGGAGAACACAGATAAGAAGACGTAGTAGGTTTATTTCATCAAAATAATAGGAAATAGGAATTGTTAACAGGTCCTGATACAGACGTTATTTTTATCTCATACCACCATTTACATAGAGAAGAAATACTAAGGCTGTCTGCGGATGGATCCATTTTACCTTACTTCATTGTAAGAAGTTCGTCCTTAAACGGAGGAGTGGCCATTTGTGTCACTTGTATACTAGAAGGTTGTGAAGGAGAATTAGAATTTTCACGGAAACACTTTTCATTTTGGGATACTACTTATCCTCACGTTCAGACTAAATTATTTTGCTCTGCAAATTTGACGCTGTGCTAGACTCAGTTATTAACAAACACATGAAGCTGATGTGTTGGGATTTCAATGTAAACTACCACACTGATGCTTCAGATAGAAGAATGTTGATCGTTTTACTTGAATCTTATGACATGGTAAAGACAGTGTTCTTTCCGACTAGTGTTCATGGAAACTACCACATTATCATACAAAATATCTCCACAGATTGTTCCCGAGGTCATTGGCACAATGTGAGAGAAGTTGGTAATGGCGTGTCAGATCACAAGACACAGATAACAGATAATAATACGGGAAGTCATACACCAAAGTAGCGAACAAAATGTGTATAGATGTAAGCCCACTTGCACTGCAAACATTTAAAGCCAGTTTCGATGGGTAGACTTGAAAAGAGATCTATATTAGAGACAAAATGAACGACGAATATAACACATTTCTTCAAAGCTTTATCAGTTTATTTGATAGCTCTTTCTCATTAAAATAATTGTATGAAGCCGATCTGAGTAACCATTGGAATTAGAGTATCATGTATCAAGAAAGGAAGGTGAGCTGGATCATAATACGAAGAACAATCGGAGCACAATAACAGAATATCACCCTAGACAATGCCGCAAATGAATGAAGAATGTAGTCAGATGGGATAAAACAATGCATTTCCCCATGAGAAAAACCTCACAGAGCAAAATTAAATCGCTCTGATCAAGTTGTAAAAGATATTTAGTAATCACCTTCCGACTTCAACACTAGTGTTCCAAGACAACTGTGTCACTTGTAACTACAAGGTAACAAGCATCTCAAAGCAGAACAATACTGCCTTGGATATGATGAAATTTCAAGTAAGACTATGAAGATCAGTTCACCACATGTTAGTGTATGACTATTCAGCCCATATCATGATTACATCTTCAACACGGTTTGTTGAAAATTTAATATATTTACCTTAACTTTTCCCAACTGATAATTTTTGGACAGCTTTGGTGTTAATATATAACCATTCAGCCTATATCAATTTCACATTATGGCTACTGATAACTTATTTGTTGATCGGTAGTTAACTTAGTTACATGCTAAGACACCTGTGTGATTTGCACTCACTGATGTCAAGGAATACAGTTATTTGAACTCAGAAAGCAGTTTGGTTAAATACACTCCCCTCTTACATAAAACACATTTCGAGCGCTTTAGTACTTCAGTTTTATGTGTTAGAAAGAAATACACACATTAACAAAAGTTTTGCATCACCTCAGTTCCGAGAGTTCCGGAACGTGCACAGAAAATTGGAATAGAGATCAACATCATGTCCACCCTTTTTATTGCTCATAAAAACCACACATTGCATGTTGTACCACCATACAGCGAGACCTTCAGAGGTGGTGGTCCAGATTGCTCTACACTCCGCTATCTCTAATATCCACCAGCAAGTCCTCTTGCATTGATGCATGCCTGTATTCGTTGTGGCATACTATCGACAAATTCATCAAGGCACTGTTGGTCCAGATTGTCCCACTACTCAATGGCGATTAAATGCAGATCCCTCAGAGTGGTTGGTGGATCACGTCGTCCATAAACAGCCCTTTTCAGTCTATCCCAGGCATGTTCGATAGTGTTCACTCTAGTCGATCGATGTCGTTATCCTGAAGGAAGTCATTCACAAGATGTGCACGATGCGGACGAGAATTGTCGTCCATGAAGACGAATACCTGGCCAATATGCTACCGATATTGTTGTCCTATCGGTCGGAGGATGGTATTCACGTATTGTACAGCCGTTACGGCGCCTTCCATGTCCAAAAGCGGTGTACGTCGGCCCCACATAATGCCACCCCAAAACAGCAGGGAACCTCCATCTTGCTGCCCTCGATGGACAGTGTGTCTAAGGCGTTCAGCATGACCAGGTTGCCTCCAAACACGTCTTCAGCGACTGTCTGGTTGAAGGCATAAGCGACATCCATCGGTGAAGAGAAAGTGATACCAATCCTGAGCGGTCCATTCGGCATGTTATTTGGCACATCTGTACCGCGCTCCATGGTGTCGTGATTACAAAGATGGACCTCGCCATGGACGACGGGAGTGAATTTGCGTATCATGCAGCCTATTGCGTGCAGCTTGAGTCGTAACACGACGTCCTAGGGCTGCACGAAAAGCATTACTCAATATGGTAGCGTTGCTGTCAGGGTTCCTCCGGGCCATAATCCGTAGCTAGCGGTCATCACTGCAGTAGTAGCCCTTGAGCGGCCTGAGCGAGGCAAGTCATCGCCAGTTCTTGTCTCTATGAATCTCCTCCATGTCCGAACAACATCGCTTTGGTTGACTCCGAGACGCCTGGACACTTCCCTTGATGAGAGCCCTTCCTGACACGAAGTAACACTGTGGACGCGATTGAACCGCGGCATCGACCGTCTAGGCATGGCTGAACTACAGACAACACGAGCCGTGTTCCTCCTTCCTAGTGAAATTACTGGAACTGACCGGCTGTCGGACCCCCTTCGTCTAATAGGAGCTGCTGATGCATGGTTCAGCTGCTGAGAATTTTTCCAGGTTGTATGGCCGTGGTCCACGGCAAGACTCAGTACCCCAGGAGCACCTCCGAGGATGTCCAACGTAGCCTTGGACGAAAGGTGAGGTATTGAAGAGTTCCATGGACCATAGCAATACAACCCGGAAAAATTCTCAGTTCACTATCCGGTCGTGAAAGCCATCATTGTATGATCATGCATGGTTGTTTTCATCTTTGGGCGGGTTTAGTTCAAATGGCTCTGAGCAATATCGGACTTAACTTCTGAGGTCATCAGTCCCCTAGAACTTAGAACTACTAAACCTAACTAACATAAGGACATCACACATATCCATGCCCGAGGCAGGATTCGAACCTGCGACTGTAGCGTTTGAGCGGTTCCGGACTGAAGCGCTTAGAACCGCTCGGCCGCTCCAGTCTGTTCTCCAGTTCCAGGGGATTCTGACGAAAATAAAGTACTCCGTCTTCAGGCCAGAAGTGTCCCATCGGGACCATCCGACCGCCGTGTCAACCTCGGATGGTCAGCACATCGCTCTCCCGGTCGATATGATGGTTTTCTTTGACCGAAACCGCTACTTTTCGGTCGAGTAGCTCCTCAATTGGCATCACGAGTCTGAGTGCACCCGGAAAAATGGCAACAGCCCATGGGGGCCCGGATGGTCACCCACCCAAGCGCCGGCCATGCGCGACAGCGCTTAACTTCGGTGATCTGACGGGAACCGGTGCATCCACTGCGGCAAGGCCGTTGCCCAGAAAAAATGGTTGGTTGTAAATTTTCCAACTTCCACGAGTTATGTTTCCTACATCTACACTTACGTGCAATATTTGCTGTCGTATCTGTACACACTGATCGATTTTCTTATAGTCACTGCCGCTAAGTTAGTCTTGGCTAAGATCTTCGAGACGAGAACGGCTCAGAAAATGAGGACTGATGTCTGTGTCCATTTCGCTTGAAGTCTGACATTAAATAAACTTTCTTTTTCGTTCGTTTTTGGTCGACTCTGTTGTAGAGTTATGTTATGCTTTTGCTTCTGTGTAATATGGTGTGCTAATGAGCATTGGCGCGTAATGGGGCCCCTTAGGGATATGGCAGCAAGAGAGGGGAAGAAAACCAAAGTGCACTCCGTGTGCATACCGGGGGGAGTCTTTCCAGATGTGGAAAGGGTCATTCCGGATGCCATGAAGGGTACAGGGTGCACCCATCTGCAGGTGGTCGCTCATGTCGGCACCAATGATGTGTGTCGCTATGGATCGGAGGAAATCCTCTCTGGCTTCCGGCGGCTATCTGATTTGGTGAAGACTGCCAGTCTCGCTAGCGGGATGAAAGCAGAGCTCACCATCTGCAGCATCGTCGACAGGACTGACTGCGGACCTTTGGTACAGAGCCGAGTGGAGGGTCTGAATCAGAGGTTGAGACGGTTCTGCGACGGTGTGGGCTGCAGATTCCTCGACTTGCGCCATAGGGTGGTGGTGTTTCGGGTTCCGCTGGATAGGTCAGGACTCCACTACACGCAACAAGCGGCTACACGGGTAGCAGGGGTTGTGTGGCGTGGGCTGGGCGGTTTTTTAGGTTAGATGGCCTTGGGCAAGTACAGAAAGGGCAACAGCCTCAACGGGTGCGGGGCAAAGTCAGGACATGCAGGGACCAAGCAGCAATCGGTATTGTAATTGTAAACTGTCGAAGCTGCGTTGGTAAAGTACCGGAACTTCAAGCGCTGATAGAAAGCACCGAAGCTGAAATTGTTATAGGTACAGAAAGCTGGCTGAAGCCAGAGATAAATTCTGCCGAAATTTTTACAAAGGTACAGACGGTGTTTAGAAAGGATAGATTGCATGCAACCGGTGGTGGAGTGTTCGTCGCTGTTAGTAGTAGTTTATCCTGTAGTGAAGTAGAAGTGGATAGTTCCTGTGAATTATTATGGGCGGAGGTTACACTCAACAACCGAGCTAGGTTAATAATTGGCTCCTTTTACCGACCTCCCGACTCAGCAGCATTAGTGGCAGAACAACTGAGAGAAAATTTGGAATACATTTCACATAAATTTTCTCAGCATGTTATAGTCTTAGGTGGAGATTTCAATTTACCAGATATAGACTGGGACACTCAGATGTTTAGGACGGGTGGTAGGGACAGAGCATCGAGTGACATTATACTGAGTGCACTATCCGAAAATTACCTCGAGCAATTAAACAGAGAACCGACTCGTGGAGATAACATCTTGGACCTACTGATAACAAACAGACCCGAACTTTTCGACTCTGTATGTGCAGAACAGGGAATCAGTGATCATAAGGCCGTTGCAGCATCCCTGAGTGTGGAAGTTAATAGGAATATAAAAAAAGGGAGGAAGGTTTATCTGTTTAGCAAGAGTAATAGAAGGCAGATTTCAGACTACCTAACACATCAAAACGAAAATTTCTGTTCCGACACTGACAATGTTGAGTGTTTAGGGAAAAAGTTCAAGGCAATCGTAAAATGCGTTTTAGACAGGTACGTGCCGAGTAAATCTGTGAGGGACGGGAAAAACCCACCGTGGTTCAACAAGAAAGTTAGGAAACTACTGAGAAAGCAAAGAGAGCTTCACTCCAAGTGTAAACGCAGCCAAAACCTCTCAGACAAACAGAAGCTAAACGATGTCAAAATTAGCGTAAGAAGGGCTATGCGTGAAGCGTTCAGTGAATTCGAAAGTAAAATTCTATGTACCGACTTAACAGAAAATCCTAGGAAGTTCTGGTCTTACGTTAAATCAGTAAGTGGCTCGAAACAGCATATCCAGACACTCCAGGATGATGAAGGCATTGAAACAGAGGATGACACGCGTAAAGCTGAAATACTAAACACCTTTTTCCAAAGCTGTTTCACAGAGGAAGACTGCACTGCAGTTCCTTCTCTAAATCCTCGCACAAACGAAAAAATGCCTGACATCGAAATAAGTGTCCAAGGAATAGAAAAGCAACTGGAATCACTCAACAGAGGAAAGTCCACTGGGCCTGACGGGATAGCAATTCGATTCTACACAGAGTATGCGAAAGAACTCGCCCCCCTTCTAACAGCCGTGTACCGCAAGTCTCTAGAGGAACGGAAGGTTCCAAATGATTAGAAAAGAGCACAGGTAGTCCCAGTCTTCAAGAAGGGTCGTCGAGCAGATGCGCAAAACTATAGACCTAGCATCGATCTGTTATAGAATTTTAGAACATGTTTTTTGCTCGAGTATCATGTCGTTTTTGGAAATCAGAATCTACTATGTAGGAATCAACATGGATTCCGGAAACAGCGATCGTGTGAGGCCCAACTCGCTTTATTTGTTCATGAGACCCAGAAAATATTAGATACAGGCTCCCAGGTAGATGCTATTTTTCTTAACTTCCGGAAGGCGTTCGGTACAGTTCCGCACTGTCGCCTGATAAACAAAATAAGAGCGTACGGAATATCAGACCAGCTGTGTGGCTGGATTGAAGAGTTTTTAGCAAACAGAACACAGCATGTTGTTCTCAATGGAGAGACGTCTATAGACGTTAAAGTAACCTCTGGCGTGCCACAGGGGAGTGTTATGGGACCATTGCTTTTCACAGTATATATAAATGACCTAGTAGATAGTGTCGGAAGTTCCATGCGGCTTTTCGCGGATGATGCTGTAGTATACAGAGAAGTTGCAGCATTAGAAAATTGTAGCGAAATGCAGGAAGATTTGCAGCGGATAGGCACTTGGTGCAGGGAGTGGCAGCTGACCCTTAACATAGACAAATGTAATGTATTGCGAATACATAGAAAGAAGGATCCTTTATTGTATGATTATATGATAGCGGAACAAACACTGGTAGCAGTTACTTCTGTAAAATATCTGGGAGTATGCGTGCGGAACGATTTGAAGTGGAATGATCATATAAAATTAATTGTTGGTAAGACGGGTACCAGGTTGAGATTCATTGGGAGAGTCCTTAGAAAATGTAGTCCATCAACAAAGGAGGTGGCTTACAAAACACTCGTTCGACCTATACTTGAGTATTGCTCATCAGTGTGGGATCCGTACCAGATCGGGTTGACGGAGGAGATAGAGAAGATCCAAAGAAGAGCGGCGCGTTTCGTCACAGGGTTATTTGGTAACCGTGATAGCGTTACGGAGATGTTTAACAAACTCAAGTGGCAGACTCTGCAAGAGAGGCGCTCTGCATCGCGGTGTAGCTTGCTCGTCAGGTTTCGAGAGGGTGCGTTTCCGGATGAGGTATCGAATATATTGCTTCTTCCTACTTATACCTCCCGAGGAGACCACGAATGTAAAATTAGAGAGATTAGAGCGCGCACGGAGGCTTTCAGACAGTCGTTCTTCCCGCGAACCATACGCGACTGGAACAGGAAAGGGAGGTAATGACAGTGGCACGTTAAGTGCCCTCCGCCACACACCGTTGGGTGGCTTGCGGAATATAAATGTAGATGTAGATGTAGAATTATGCTGAAAAACGGAGAGCGATGTAGGAAAGCAGCATGGGTTTGTATTCATGATGTTATACTCAGAGTTGTCCACAATGTTTCTCCAAGTGTGTAATCTGGAAGCAAGGTAACGTTTTTCCATGTTTACAAATTTGCTTATCCGTATTGGAAATGAATAGTAGAGTGGTATTTGTGCTTATGATTTATGTGGGCAGTTTCATTTCTCTTAACATTATGTGTTTCATCCGTAAGCGAGTTCAGCAAGTCAGTATTTCATCCACCAAAGTTTTTTTGCATTTTGTGCATTTCAATACTACCTTTAAGAGACTTTTTTTATGGTAGTGGCGTGTGTACCACATGATTTATGTACTATTTAACTTGTGATTTACATTAAATATTTGTATTATTTGGTATTTATATCTTTATATACATTTTGGTACCTCATCAATTTAATTAAATGAAATAAGCTCTTTCTTAATGATGCCAGAGGGCAATCATGAGGTCTTGTCCATTGTCCATTGTACAGGAATAATAAAATAAACAATATTTCTTCTTCACCTTCAGCTCAAACTGCTTCTCATGTTGCATGAGTTGTATAGATAGGGAAGATTTTTATTACTTTAATAAATTGTTTCCGGGTTTACAAGGTAAATTTGCCTTGAACATTCCAGAAAAGCAGTTTTTTCGACGTATTGAGACAATGTTTTGTGACAACGGTGTATTATCGGATCCTAAGGGTAAAGTGTTATATATTATAATTCGATACACAATTATGGCACTTGTGTTACCTACTAGATATAATCTAGATTCTGTTTATAGGATCCAATGTTGCATTCAATAATGAGACTTTTTTTTCAGTTAACCACAGTAAACCAGTTCAGATAGCAAAGAGTGTCCTTTGTGCTGAATATGAGTGGCTATATCGAATCACACTTGAAGGGCAGTCACAATACTCATTAGCATTATCTCTTGGGTCTTTATACACTTAGGAAACAGTGCACCTTTAATGAGAACAATTTTATGTGGAACCATGACCAGTAGATTAGATTAGATTAGATCAGATTCAGCTTTTGTTCCATAGTCCAAAAATGAGCTGATTCTCATGAGTTTGGAACATGTCACAAAGTATAACATTAAAAAAAACATAAAACATTAGAATGTAGTACTCACTACCCTCATCATTTGCCAGGTCATTGTCAAAATACGTGAATACATTACAGTAAACTGGAACTGTTAATATTTCCAGGATTAATACAATGTCTGGATGAAACAAGATACGAACTTTTAATACATTTATCATACACAAAATACCAAATCTTGACTGTTGTGCCCAAGTGCTGCCACAACTGAAATCTAACTGAGGTTTTTATTAAGCTGGCCTAACAATCCCTGTAAAGACGTTCATCTATGGAGTAGAACAAGTTGCCCATCAAAAAGTCTTTCAAACTCTCTTTAAAAAGTACTTTGTCTGAAACCAAGTTTTGAATGTTTACTGGAAATTTATTGAAAATGTGTGTTCCTGTATATTGGACCCGTTTTTTGACCAAGGGAAATGAATATAGGCCTTTATGTAGAGTATTTTTATTCTCAGTACTGATAGTATATATTGAGCTCTTGGTTGGAAATGCATTACTTGGAACAATGTTCATTACAGTATAAATATACTGAGAAACAGTGCTTAGAATAGAAAGTTCCTTGCCAAGGTTTCTACCTGATGTTCTTGAATTTACAGCACAAAAAAGTCTTATTAAACGCTTTTGCACACTAGAAACTTTTCCTCGATTTGGCAACTTACCCCAGAATGTGATCCCATATGACATAATAGAATGAAAGTTAGAAAATTAAGCAAATTTTTTTATATTTATATCTCCTTCATTGGACATCTTTCTCACTGCAAATACAGACTTGTTTAGGCACTCCAGCAATTCTGTGGTACGCAACCCAAACAGAATTTATAATCGAGCGCAGAAATGTAATTTCTTCAACCTCTTTGATCTGCATGTCTACATATGGTATACACATGCTGGAAGGAAATTTCTTACAGGTTCTGAACTCAGATAGTGGGACTTTTCGAAAATTTAATGCCAGTGAATTAGCTTTAAATCATTTATTAACATAAGTGAAAATGTGGTTAGCGTTTGTATCATCTGCAAACAAAACCAACTTATCTTTAGACGATAGGTCATTAATGTACACTAGAAAAAGCAATGGACTAAAGATGAAACCTTGAGGAACACCACATGTAATTAGTTCCCAATCAGATGAGACTGACTGCTTGCTCCACAGGTATTTCACAATGACACCTTTTGTTTCCTATTAGTTAAATAAGACTCAAACCATTTCACTGCAATGCCAGTGACACTGTAATTCACACAGTCAAAGGCTTTTGACAACTCACAGAAAATGCCACTAGCATCTAATTTGCTATCTAATAAATTAAGTGCATCCTCACTGTACATGTATTTAGCTTTCTCTATGTTGGAACCTATGGGGAACTCAAACTGTGACTTGGTCAATATATTATTTGCAGTCAGATGATTGAAGAAATGCTTGAACACAACCTTTTTAAATATTTTTGAAAAAGACGGCAAAAGTGAAATTAATCGATAGTTTGAAGGTATCTCTTTACTTGTCTTCTTGTAAAGAGGCTTCACTTCAGCATATTTTAGCCAGTCTGGAAATGTTCCGCTGATAAAAGATTGTTTACACAAATAACTTAAGATAGAACTCGATTTTCATGAGCTCTCTTTGATTAACTTTGTTGATGTGTTATCATAATCACTAGAATACCAGAAGTATGAGTCGTTTTACAGGCACCATACATATTCTGTACACAGTCACCTTTTAACCTATACAGTCTCCCCTCTCGTATTTTACGTGAATCTGACTTGCTACCTTTCTTGTGTCAATCAAAATAAAATACATCGGTATGCTACGAGATAAAATAATGACGTTTCCGACTCTAAACAACAGCATACAACATGTAAACTACACCTATCAAGATTCTGTAGTCTAACAGGGTGCGTGAAGTGGATCTTGTGCTTAGCACAAATACCTCTTTAATTCTGCAATTCTGAGGTCCAACCGCAGCATTCACACCAGTCAAACTTACCTGACTTGCCCACAGAATGCCAACACCATATTGCACACAGCATATGAATTCGGAGAATTAAAGTATTACAAAGTAATACTCTGGCAAGTTGTTACACTCATAAACAGAACATAGATAAATGTAACTTAGATGCATCCATTCTAGCTTTGCTGAATGGTAGGACAACAGCCGATACATACGAATAAAATATCAAGAACACTGTTAGATGTAAGTTGATCTCCACTTTATTTTGTAGGCTATCAGTTTCAGTTATATAATACGCCATCAACAGGTTCTAAACGATAAAATTATCAAAAAATTATCAACAATTATTACCTACAGTAAAGACACAAACTGTAGGTACATGACTGCATGTTTGGTTTTAAATAATGTATCTGAATGAATCTAAGCCAGTCGTGAAATATGTGTTCTTCGTGTGCCACACAAAAGTTTATGTTGTTAGTAAACCACGCAAAAGTTTAAGTACCAGTAAACAGATAATTAAACGGATATCACAGAAACCTAAGCTTTCCACTAATAAACCTACCCACATATAGGTGTAATATTAATTTAAAATCGTCATATCCCTGCCAGTATATCATGTGAGCTGTTTTCTCACGACCTAAAATAGAGACAATCTAAAAAACTGAAAGATTAGAAAACCCCCATGACTGAGGTTAATTTGCGAACAGGAGTTCGGTATCAAAGTAGACTGCCAAACCAATCACACATCATAGGCATAGGGTACAGTGTAGACAGACATCAATAGAAGATACCATCTTTAAACACAACAGAGCGAGGTACGTTAATACTATCTCTAAATACATAGCGTCCTGTGCGCAGTATTACACGAATTAAGGGCCCAGAAATACGCACTTTGTCAGCTATTCTACACCTGTAGACAAATTCAAAACATAGGGTTTATATAGTCGAAGAATCCATCAATGCTCGTATGTGTTGCAAAAATGCGGATTAAGCCGGCTGACTAAGAGAGTAACATCGATAACTGAAAGTAAAACTGGTGCAGTCAAAGCACACTATACTACGCAACCCATCCTCACATCTGATTAAGTAACAAACTGTTTGGATACGAATAAACTTAAACACTATTTTCGTACTTGTGCAATTTGTTATTAATAGGAGACACTTTGAAATAAATGCCTGAATCTCATGCGCAAGCTACCAAATGTGTAATCAGGAATAATTTTCTTCTGTATCCCCTATAATAAATTACGAACGAAATCCAATCTAAGTCTGTGAAACATAATTGCCCTTATGTAAATCATCTAGGAAAAGTGTACATGTTAGAAATAAAACCAGTTCAGTCACAAATTATGAACCTTGTGTGAGGATAAGCATGGGCCCCAAGTTACTCTGAACTACGAACAAAAAACGGGTCCTAAGATTCCCGATCAAAGACGAAACTAAAGCACTACTGTGGGCACACAGCGCCTTGACGTGGCGAGTGACATATAGGACAAGAAATCAACGAAACACTGTTGTCAGTCACGATAAACCAGAACAAACTAAGTAGACGCGTTATAGAACAAGCTAGTCAAGCATCAGGTTACCGAAACAACTAAAGAATAAATCAATTCGATATCTACGGTAGTGTACCATCGAATGTAAAAACTCCAAATAGACAAATATCCGTCATCATAGCAATCATTCTACACTAGAAGGGGTGTATAACCTGAGTTCACACTACATCGCGTACAGATCTTCCTGCGCACCACAGGACTCACTCAAAGCCCTACTACGTCAGTAAAAGTATGGTGGAGTGCTACCAGATATATCTAGCACTCACTATGCTGTTTAAGATGCACAATCATAAATGCCTTAGTAGACTAATTTTGGGAACATGTAGACGATTTGCTGGAAAAGTAAGAGCAGTAATGACTTGAAATGAAAGTGCCATGCATTAAAAAAAAAAAAAATGTGGTGCCTCATATACAGGATTTATCGTAATTTTAAGTCGTAAATGCATACAGTTGAAAGTACTGCAAAGAACATGCAGTAGAAGAGATTTGTCTCGCAGTATCGAAGATGAAAAATTGCTCGTAACTCTTAAGGTGTGCATTTTCGACCCTATGTTTGCTGAGACGTTTTTGCTTCTAGAATCGTGTACTTTCGACTGTATGCGTTTACGCCATTACTTATGATACACCCTGTATTTAAGAGCTAATTCCTATTGTAAGCAAAGTGTTCATATCCAAAGTATCACGACTTCAGATTTATACTACAGAAACGGTAGCAGTGGATTTACGTATTATAAACGGTCGCGTATCTACCGTACAGATAAGACGAGACACGTGTTCCCTTATTTTTTGCATTTATTCCACTGAGTTTCCGGGAAATCGCGTTATGGCACTTTCCGCGTTCTCTTTGTTAGAAGAAAGCGACGGACCATCTCTCTCTGAAGAACCAGAAGTCGCTGGAGGCCTCTGCTGCTCGAAGAAAGGCCCGTCACAAGCGAGGAGAAACTTAAATCATATCTGGATCAGTTATAAACAGGTCGTCACCGCTAGCAGCTTCCAACGATTGCTCAAACCCATCAAGTATAACATTATGCCTGTAAACAGTCACAGGAGCATTCTCCTGAAATATCTTGACAAAGTTGCTGGACACTGACGGTACGATGTGGCGAGGCACACTAAGGTAGTATCATCGCCGGATGACAACACCCCAGCTCATGTTACGCAAGACTCACTCACGCACACAGATTCTTTGTGCTGTTACATGTTGTCCTACTCCCTGTATTCTCCTGACTTGGTACGCAATGACTTCTCCCTCTCTCCGCAGACGAGGAAAGAATTGCGTGGCAGATGTTTCCACAATGACAGTATATCCGATCTTCCAGTTGAAACGTCTCCTGTAGAGCTCAAACGCATACATCTACCACCAAGGCCCCCACCACGTCATCCATTCTCATGACAAATGTATCATATTGAAGGGTGAATGTTCACCTTTAATTATTCGAGATGGTAATTGTAACTTGACGGCTAACCAACTTAACTGCATTTTATCACCTTGCACTGTGTAACGAACCTACCCTCCTCGGAATTTTCCCACATTAAGCAAAATATTCGATTCCGTATAAATTTTAGCCATGCTTGGGCTGATTTTCTTACTTAAATGACATTTTTCTTAAATTAGATATTTCTGAAGGTATCTGATTGCCAAATAATAATTCTATTACTATATTTTTATTGTTTATATCGACATATTTCATAATATCAATCTTCTTGCATGAAAATAAGTATCCACAATTGTCAACATAAATGATCTAAAACAAATTTACAGTAAATATAATATTGTTATTCTTCAGTTCTCAGGTAAACAAAATTTTGGTCTTCATTCATAATTTTTCTTATTTTCCTATCGAAAATGAAATAGATTTTATGAAATAACAGGAAGGTACTATTTTTGATATCGTCAAAATTTGTAAAATTTGTGATTGATAATAAAGCCTATAATTCATTACTTAAATAATTATTTTTCAGAAAAAATTATAAATGAAATTTGAGAAAGAGTTTCACTTAAGACAGTCACGTTAGTACAAATTTTTACCATATACTATTCTGGAAGGTTGAAAGGGTCATGTAGCCACCTTTCATTAGTCCGGTAGCCCATTTTCACTAGCATTTCTCTTACTTTTCCTTGTTTCTCTTTTCTCATAACTCTCATAGTGGTGTGATTGAATGAAAGTGGTTGTGTATCACGTTGCTAAACGGTGGCGTAGTCTGCTGCAGAAAGTCTGCGATAGTCATACAGATTCAGCAGTTGTACAGAATAGCCAACTCTCGTAGTGGTCAAGTAGGGAAAGAGGTTTGCGCTACTTGTGAGAAACCTACCTGCGTTAGGTTGTTGGTGGAAATGGCATCTTTGGGTTTTTCCGGGCCACGCGGAGCGTGGAAGAGGCTGGAGAAGAAAACAGGAGGCAGTCTGCCGCCAGTACGGGAAGCGTCCACAGCTGTGCTCCAGTCGAAGAAGGGTGAGTTAGATTGACCGCGTGGCGCGTTGTTACTTGGCGAGAGGAGAGCTGTTAGCTTTTGGTCTCGCTTTCAACTCTAAAAGATCGCTTTGCCTTGTCGCGGCAAGGAATGCAAAACTTTGGCAGATTTTTCTTTTAGTAAATTTCTATAGCAGACTTGGATCCGCCGGAAGAGCGCTACACAAAGCTGTCGATAAGAAGTGAGCATTCGCTTCTGTATGAATGTCTGTTTGCCTTCAGCTGTGCCTGTATAAGCTTTCATTTTTGTAAATATTAGTAGCTTTGCCTTCTCGTAAATTTTCCTTCCTTTATGCATCTTCTGTCCGCGTGGAGCCAACCACGTGGTTGAACATTAGAGTTTGTTGGGCTACCGTCATCACTGACTGTCCGATCTCATGTTTGTTTTAAAGAATGTCAACTGTTCATGATTGTGTGATATGATATTGTTGCAACTTGGCCACGATACCTAGAAATTGCGTCTCCACGAACCACGTGGGCATGCGGGTGTACTGCGAAACGTGTACCGTTTTACGAGTTGTTGCGACCTGTTCTCAGGCAACAGCAGTTGTACGAATGATTCACACCAATGATTTTAGGTGTATATTATAACGGTGAATGTATCGATGCTTTTCTTTAATGTTTTAGGAATTAATGTCATCAGGAATTGTGTACATGCCTCACATCCATATCTTAGGAATAAATGATTTTATCCACAATTTTCTCTTGTGTTCCGAGGTTACGTTTTTGCACCTAAGCCACTCACGTCATAGCTTTCCCGTTAGCATATCCAACGCGTTTCCTTCCGCACAGGTCCAGTGATTAGTTTCCCCTTTTATTTTAAAACAAATGCTTTAGATTAAGTCTTATTTTCAGGCGTGTTGCTGGGAGCTGATCTTCTGCACAGTGTCCATACATTTTCTGTTTTATTTTAAACGTTTGATTCTCGTGAAGAGTGCACGGGCAGTACTATTAATTACATCGCATCCCCTATGAGCGACATCACAACGTATGCATTTTTATGAGTTTTTGGTCTGTGATCAAATTAATTATTTTCCGACTCGGCAAAAGCTTTGATTGGTTGTGTGGTTAGAGTCGGTGGCGACCCTAATCTCCTCACGTTAATTTCACAAGCAATAAGTATTTCCATTTCCAATAATAACGTAATATCCCGTAGAAACAGGTTATTAACAAGGTGTAGGAAGCTGGACTTGCAATATATAATGCATTTTTGGTGCCAAGTGCTTCAGAGCTGCGTCAGATAGCGTTACAGTTGGATGAAATAGAATGGAGTGGGTTTAGCATCTGCTGAGTTTGGTAAATGTTGTGCTCTGATCAATGATGTTCTTTGTATGACTCATGAAAATTGCATAGTCTACGTTTGGAAAGTGTCAAATGTGTTACGGTAAATTTGGTGTTAAGAACATCCAAATAAAAGAAGAATATGGTTGAAAGCAACATAATGTTCCAGCTGCTTGCCTACGAGATAACATTTGTTTTTCGTAAAATATGGAAAAGTAGAAAAGTGATTTATAAGTGTAAGATGAGCGCTGAATTACGTTTATTATAATTTATGGATAAGTTTTACGAATGAGAGTGAGCTTGAGCCAGTGTCACAGACTGAGTGCAAGACTGCCACCAAATAATGATTTGGGCGGAATTTTATTGTCACTCCCAGACAGAGGTTAATATCGATAACAAATTCTTATAAACCACAATATTAATTTTATAAGTATTTAAGAACTGTAGGAAATACAAAGTCATCGTCTCTAGTACTACACCCGTGATCCACTGGTCTTCTCGGTGATCCAGTCCAGATAACTGGAGACACGTGTATAGACTGAGGGGTAGGGAGGCTCACCACAAAAGTGTCCCCACGACACCAGCCCCACGACCTTTCCCTCATAGAGCAGCGGTCCCCCTTCATCACCCTGCAAAGATCACTTGATAAAGTTGTTTGTAGTATGTGTAGAAAATCATATTTTAAAAAGATATATTCTGATCATTTTTAACGTAATACACGTTTCTTTTCAGTCAACTTAAAAATATTAATTATCACAATAAACTGTTATTCTCATCTCCAAACTGAAATCTCAGTATTTTAATAGAAATATTGACTGCAATCGAAATTTACACCATATTATGTATAGAAACACATTATAATCCAAAAACACAAACAACTAATATTAGAGGTTCGAATAAAACTGCTAATCTTTACCTTAACAAATGAAATTTGAACTTACCTCTACAAAAATTCATTTCTCAAATAAATTCATGATATTTACTTCGATTGATGATAATTCTGTTTTATACATATTGAAATTTTCGTTTACCATGTTTAAAAGAAAACTTGAAACTCTAGCTTTCGAGACATTAACCTGTTTCTATATGCTGGTAAGGTCTACTTATTTCATATTTTTCATATCTTCAACATATGTACAAACGTAACTCAGAAATAGAGATGAACTAAAGACATCAAAAGAAACGTGCTAGTTAAATAATCAGTTCCTTCCAATACTCCAATGTGATTGTAAAACATTTGCTCTTCACTCCAGTCTAGAGCAGTTAGTGCTCCATGCCACCAGCTCCAGCAGTCAGCATATAACAGTCTGCAGATGATGAGACATTAATTGAAATCGATTACAGTTTTTTAAAAATAAAATACACTGCCAGAAAAAAATTAGTATACCTGGAAAGACTACGTCGATTTTGATTCAGTGATAGCATATGCAAGCTGGGGGATAGTAGATAGCGTAGTGGCATAGTTACAGAGCGCAAACTGTGTCTGCCCTTCATTAGGGAATGCTCACAGCCAGATGTCCCACAGTGGTGCAGATTTGTAAAGCAAGGAGGCAACCATACCACGGACAAGCACTCATGCTTACTACACCCAACTGAGCGAGTTTGAAATAAATCAAATTGTGCCCCTCCGAGTAGTGTCATGGTCCTTTCGGAGAATTGCCACACGAGTTAGATGTGCTGCATCGGTTGTGCAACAACACATTCCTGGGGTCAGATACATCACATGATCTCACTGACAGAACCACAGGCACATAGACACAGGCAACAGAGCATGCACAATGTCGGCACTAGTACAGTGTATATCCACCTTTCGCAGCAATGCAGGCTGCTATTCTCCCATGGAGACGATCGTAGAGATGCTGGATGTAGTCCTGTGGAACGGCTTGCCATGCCATTTCCACCTGGCGCCTCAGTTGGACCAGCGTTCGTGCTGGACGTGCAGACCGCGTGAGACGACGCTTCATCCAGTCCCAAACATGCTCAATGGGGGACAGATCCGGAGATCTTGCTGGCCAGGGTAGTTGACTTACACCTTCTAGAGCACGTTGGGTGGCACGGGATACATGCGGACGTGCATTGTCCTGTTGGAACAGCAAGTTACCGGTCTAGGAATGGTAGAACGATGGGTTCGATGACGGTTTGGATGTACCGTGCACTATTCAGTGTCCCCTCGACGATCACCAGTGGTGTACGGCCAGTGTAGGAGATCGCTCCCCACACCATGATGCCGGGTGTTGGCCCTGTGTGCCTCGGTCGTATGCAGTCCTGATTGTGGCGCTCACCTGCACGGCGCCAAACACGCATACGACCATCATTGGCACCAAGGCAGAAGCGACTCTCATCGCTGAAGACGACACGTCTCCATTCGTCCCTCCATTCACGCCTGTCGCGACACCACTGGAGGCGGGCTGCACGATGTTGGGGCGTGAGCGGAAGACGGCCTAACGGTGTGCGGGACCGTAGCCCAGCTTCATGGAGACGGTTGCGAATGGTCCTCGCCGATACCCCAGGAGCAACAGTGTGCCTAATTTGCTGGGAAGTGGCAGTGCGGTCCCTTACGGCACTGCGTAGGATCCTACGGTCTTGGCGTGCATCCGTGCGTCGCTGCGGTCCGGTCCCAGGTCGACGGGCACGTGCACCTTCCGCCGACCACTGGCGACAACATCGATGTACTGTGGAGACCTCACGCCCCACGTGTTGAGCAATTCGGTGGTACGTCCACCCGACCTCCCGCATGCCCACTATACGCCCTCGCTCAAAGTCCGTCAACTGCACATACGGTTCACGTCCACGCTGTCGCGGCATGCTATCAGTGTTAAAGACTGCGATGGAGCTCCGTATGCCACGGCAAACTGGCTGACACTGACGGCGGCGGTGCACAAATGCTGCGCAGCTAGCGCCATTCGACGGCCAACACCGCGGTTCCTGGTGTGTCCGCTGTGCCGTGCGTGTGATCATTGCTTGTACAGCCCTCTCGCAGTGTCCGGAGCAAGTATGGTGGGTCTGACATACCGGTGTGAATGTGTTCTTTTTTCCATTTCCAGGAGTGTAGATCAAATTGTGCCCCTCAGAGTAGTGTCATGGTCCTTTCGGAGAATTGCCACACAAGTTAGATGTGCTGCATCGGTTGTGCAACAAAGCTCGTATCAGTAATCAAGTGAACATTCTCACGCCTGTAGGCAGACGAGATTGTGGACAGTGGGTGCATGTCAGTTGGTCTTATTTCCTCTGTTGGCAAGCTTGACTGGCGTGCTTACCAGAGCACTCGGCGCACATTGGCTGACTGCGACAGTATTTTGGCACTTATAGCACTGTGCTGCGACAGTGTCGAGTCCCACTGGGAGAGACACCAATTGCACATCAAAGCCCGTGAGCCCACGAACGTGGTTCAGTTCATAGACTGCTTCCTTTCTTCTTTTATGGTTCTCGACTATGTCTACAGCCAAGATAAGATCAGATCAACAGCAGTGGCTTCTTCTTATGGCGATCTTGATGTAGAATTCTGGACAGACGCCCACCAGGGTCGTCATATTACAAGAGCAGCAATGGCAGGTTGTACGACTGCCATAGCACAGATAAGAGGCCTTGTGAGCCCTGACGCATCAACACGAAATGCTGCGAACTGGTTGTTAGCAATGTGACTGCAGACATACACGCCAAACTGTGGCAAAACAATTGTTAGCAATGGGACTGTAGCTACACACAACTCTAGCCCGTCAGCATCTACGTGCACGGCTCGACTGGTGCCGTTAGAGTACCACTTGGACGATGGAATGGTGCACCACGATCTTTAGCGATAAAAGCAGATTCTGCCTGCGTGCAGGTGATGATCATCTGTTGTACGGCGTAGATCTGGTGAGCACTTCCTGGAGATGCATTCGTCAAGACACACTGGCCTCAAACCAGGCCTTATGGTCTGTGGTGTGATAAGCTACAATTCTTGTTCGCCATTGGTATTTCTTTGGGGCGGGGGGGGGGGGGGGTACGCTAATGAGTTGTTCCAACAAGATAGTAAGATAGTACACACACACACACACACACACACACATATATATATATATATATATATATATATATATATATATATATATATATATATATATATATACAGGGTGTTTCAAAAATGACCGGTATATTTGAAACGGCAATAAAAACTAAACGAGCAGCGATAGAAATACACCGTAATTACAGTAGTTACAATTTTCAACAACAGATGGCGCTGCAAGTGATGTGAAAGATATAGAAGACAACGCAGTTTGTGGGTGCGCCATTCTGTACGTCGTCTTTCTGCTGTAAGCGTGTGCTGTTCACAACGTGCAAGTGTGCTGTGGACAACATGGTTTATTCCTTAGAACAGAGGATTTTTCTGGTGTTGGAATTCCACCGCCTAGAACACAGTGTTGTTGCAACAAGACGAAGTTTTCAACGGAGGTTTAATGTAACCAAAGGACCGAAAAGCGATACAATAAAGGATCTGTTTGAAAAATTTCAACGGACTGGGAACGTGGCGGATGAACGTGCTGGAAAGGTAGGGCGACCACGTACGGCAACCACAGAGGGCAACGCGCAGCTAGTGCAGCAGGTGATCCGACAGCGGCCTCGGGTTTCCGTTCGCCGTGTTGCAGCTGCGGTCCAAATGACGCCAACGTCCACGTATCGTCTCATGCGCCAGAGTTTACACCTCTATCCATACAAAATTCAAACGCGGCAACCCCTCAGCGCCGCTACCATTGCTGCACGAAAGACATTCGCTAACGATATAGTGCACAGGATTGATGACGGCGATATGCATGTGGGCAGCATTTGGTTTACTGACGAAGCTTATTTTTACCTGGACGGCTTCGTCAATAAACAGAACTGGCGCATATGGGGAACCGAAAAGCCCCATGTTGCAGTCCCATCGTCCCTGCATCCTCAAAAAGTACTGGTCTGGGCCGCCATTTCTTCCAAAGGAATCATTGGCCCATTTTTCAGATCCGAAACGATTACTGCAGCACGCTATCTGGACATTCTTCGTGAATTTGTGGCGGTACAAACTGCCTTAGACGACACTGCGAACACCTCGTGGTTTATGCAAGATGGTGCCCGGCCACATCGCACGGCCGACGTCTTTAAATTCCTGAATGAATATTTCGATGATCGTGTGATTGCTTTGGGCTATCCGAAACATACAGGAGGCGGCGTGGATTGGCCTCCCTATTCGCCAGACATGAACCCCTGTGACTTCTTTCTGTGGGGACACTTGAAAGACCAGGTGTACCGCCAGAATCCAGAAACAATTGAACAGCTGAAGCAGTACATCTCATCTGCATGTGAAGCCATTCCGCCAGACACGTTGTCAAAGGTTTCGGGTAATTTCATTCAGAGACTACGCCATATTATTGCTACGCATGGTGGATATGTGGAAAATATCGTACTATAGAGTTTCCCAGACCGCAGCGCCATCTGTTGTTGACAATTGCAACTACTGTAATTTCGAAAGTTTGTCTGCCTGAAAATGTACTGTTGTCCCAAGCATATTGCAACAAACGGTGTATTTCTATCGCTGCTCGTTTAGTTTGTATTGCCGTTTCAAATATACCGGTCATTTTTGAAACACCCTATATATATATATATATATATATATATATATATATATATATATATATCGGGTGATCAAAAAGTCAGCATAAATTTGAAAACTTAATAAACCACGGAATAATGTAGATAGAGAGGTAAAAATTGACACACAAGCTTGGAATGACATGGGGTTTTATTAGAACAAAAAAAAACCAAAGTTCACAAAATCTCCAACAGATGGCGCTGGACAGCAAAACGTCAGTGACTGCGCATGACAATCGTGTATAAAAGGACCTGTAAAGAGGAGAGAATCAGATGCGCCAGCAGTCGCAGCATGTTGACGTTACCTGAAAAGGCACTTTCAGTGAAGCTGTATTATCAGAATGGGGAATGTGCTAGTTCAGCGTTACGATCCTATCGCCATAGGAAGGGGATTCGAACGGGTAAAGGTCCGTTGACAAATGCAGCTGTGGCGGGAATGATTTCGAAGTTCGAAGCCACGGGTTGTTTAGACGATAGACCCTGTTGTGGCCGACCGAGCACAAGGCGTAATGCTGCTGAGACAATTCAGGAAGAAATGGAGATTGTAGCGTGGTCGTCTATGCTCGGGGAAGTCAGCGCTCGTGCAGTCGCACATCGCTCCGGAATTCCGTACACTACTGTTTGGTTGTCACTTAGGCGTACCCTCCGGTTCTATCCGTACAAAATCCATCGGCATCATGAACTGTTATCTGGCGATTTAGTGAAGCGGAGGGCATTTGCGGTGTCGGCGTTTCAAAAGATGGCGGAGGATGACGATTGGTTGAGTAACGTGTTGTGGACCGACGAAGCTCATTTCACGCTCCGAGGGTCTGTCAACGCACACAACTGTAGAATCTTGGCTACCGAAAATCCTAGAACTGTCGTGGAAACTCCATTGCACGACGAGAAAGTCACGGTATGGGTTGGATTTACCACATCTACCCTTGTCGGGCCTTTTTTCTTCGAGGAAATGCGTGATTCTGGTTTTGTGACTGCTACCGTGACGGTTGAGAGGTACACCGATATGTTACAGAATCGCATCATCCCCAGCCTGGCTGATAAACACCTGCTGGAACGTGCGATGTTTATGCAGGATGGCGCTCCACCCCATATTGCTAGACGTGTGAAAGATCTCTTGCACGCGTCGTTTGGTGATGGTCGTGTGCTCAGCCGCCACTTTCGTCATGCTTGGCCTCCCAGGTCCCCATACCTCAGTCCGTGCGATTATTGGCTTTGGGGTTACCTGAAGTCGCAAGTGTATCGTGATTGACTGACATCTCTAGTGATGCTGAAAGACAATATCCGACACCAATGCCTCACCATAACTTCGGACATGCTTTACAGTGCTGTTCACAACATTTATTCCTCGACTACAGCTATTGTTGAGGAATGATGGTGGGCATATTGACCATTTCCTGTAAAGAACATCATCTTTGCTTTGTCTTACTTTGTTATGCTAATAATTGCTATTCTGATCAGATGAAGCGCCATCTGTCGGAATTTTTTGAACGTTTGTATTTTTTTGGTTCTAATAAAACCCTATGTCATTCCAAGCATGTAACTGCGTGAAGAGGTCGAGCAGGCTTTGTATAACGTATCCCAGGAAAATATTCGACATCTGTACGATCGACTGGATGCTACACTCAGTGGTTGCACTGGTGGCTGTGGAGGCAGCACAATATGCTGATATGAGTGTTTCAGCATCGTTCCATACTTTGTACCTCAGAACCACTTGTGCTATTGACATGTAAATGTGATCATTTCATATACTCCAATACGCACTGCTGCACCAATAAATTTTGAGTGAACTGGAAACGTCCAAATGGGTGTTCTAATATTCGTTTCTGGCTGTGTATTGTATGTGGTGTAGACTGTTTTTATTATATTTTTAATTCTGAATAGTTCTCGGTTATTCATTCAGGTGGCGTCGTCTAGAAGATGCGATATTCCGGCAAGTCGACTTCTTGCCATCTTCAGACATTCCTGGTGACTGAATGATAACTTTCTTTATATGTGTTGCTGAACAGGGCTATTCAGCTTTGCTGATTTTCAATGCATTGGTGTGTATGGTGGGGTTGGATTATGCTGCTGGGACACAGGTTATTGTTCATGATTTTATTCGAACTTGGAAGTTTCCCAGCCAGCCGCCACTACGTGGGTTTCTGTGCCTGTATGGGGTTGTCTAAGGGTTTGCAGGTGTGGGCAGATTTCGAAGGCGATTGCAGGACCTGTCCACAGATGCTGCCCATCTGGCCCTTTATTCTTTCCTTGATTCTGTCGTTCATCCAAGCAGCCCAGTGTGGTATGGCTGAGGAGGCAGGTGTCTTTGGTGTGGCAGCCCCTAGTATTGCCAAGAGGAGACATGTATAACGTTCCATCGGTACGCTGTTCTGCAGGTATCGTGGACTGCATCTGAATGGATTGTCTTTCTAGAACTGCCTTCCTGGGTCTCGCGTCGCTTGAGGCGAGCTGTAGTTGTGTGGTGCGGACGTCTGGCGGCGGATGACTTGTTGGCTTTTTGGGCGGACAGATGCAGACGCATCCGTCGGCTCCTTCGCGGCAGCCTTGTCAGTTCGTTGCGATTTTACAGTGTCTGAGTTTGCTGGCTGCATTCTTCTCCTATCCCCATTTTCTGGCTTCCTTCAAATGACAATGGGGTCTGGAGCTATCACAATGGGTGTGGGAGAGATCAGCTGGAGGGTTTTTCTCCATGGCTGCCATCAGGGCAGCTACGAGTTGCTTCGTCAGCAGTCAGATTGTTTCCACCATCCTCTCGCAGATTGCTACGTGCTCTGTCGATTTGTTGGCGTCCCTTGCTTGGGCAGCGATTGCTCATTGTCTTCTTGGTGGAGCAGGGATGAGCGGTTCTGTCGTGTGGCCCTTCTTTCCGCACCTACGTTTTGGCTTCTTTTCGTGGAGCCAACCCATTATGTGTGGGCAGCCCCGAAAGCTGGCCACATGGTTGCCACCACAGTTGACATGTGTTAGTGCAGTGACGTTTGGACAGGAGCATGTGCTCCTTACATAAGTTTGTGAACATTTTGCACGCACCTCAGCGTTTCAGCAATACTTCGCCACATGACCCAGCTGCTGACAGCAGAAGCCTTGCTCACTCCTTTCCACAAACGATGGTGCAACTTCGACCTCTAATCACGTCACCCTCCAGACATGAATGATGTCTTCGTTCTTCTTGTGCCAGGCTGAGCCGACAAACTGCTTGACCGGCGGCCATTCCCTGTTTGTCCCCTGATGCAGGTCTATGACTCAGTAGGACCTGTGTCGTCACAAGCCAGGGGTAAGACATGCATAGTCGCCTTCACAGTCGCGCGCCTTCTGAGATCCCTGGGTACAGTCTCTGTGACAATGTGTTCAGTCAGAAGCTCCTTGGCGTCGTCATGTACTTATTGAGATGCAAAGGACAACGTTAGCAAGCTGCTGTTGTTCCTCGCCTTGCACACTAATCTCCTCATATGACTATGGCGATGGCGGCGTCTAGTTAAGCCTACGACTTATTCCCTGCATATTTTCCAAGAGGGCCAGAGGCAGGGCAATGCTACAGTTGTTGGATTCGTCTGAGGTGAGTTCATGGGTGATGGCGGCACCTGTCTCTCCTTCTTGCAACTGGATTTTCTCTTAGTACATGGAGATTATCATGCTGACTGTGGCCATACAGGACGTTTCCCTGTCCTGTAATCTTCTTGACCTGTCACCTGCATTGGCGTTGTCAATACCTCTTATTGTCTCGCATAGTCATTCGTAGAAACATAATATTTTCCATGTGTCAGATGACTCCGGATGCAGGGGTCGACGACAAGGTCGGCGCCCGCTACACCTGTGGTAATGCTGACACTGGTGGTGAGTATGTCAGTGAAAACACTGTCATCGACAGCCCTGCCTGGCCATGGCATGACCATTCTGCTGTCGCATCTCAAAATAGACACTTAGCCTCAGGTGTCTTCAGAACCAATGATTGGATGAAGCCAGTGATACTTCTACCAGTGCGAAACTCTGAGCGATATTTTTTTTTTTTAGCGCATTTCATTCGTTTCTCTTACGGAGGAAGGCAGGCATAAGTAATGCATGCATAGTCACACTTTCTCAGCCAATGCCTTAAACTAATATGGTTCTATTTTTATCTTTATTTTGTTTGTTATCATGTGAAGAGGAGTTCTTTTTTTGGGAGAGGGGTAGGAAATATTTGCTAGCGTCTCCCAACTGGAACTGTAGTAGGAGTCTCAAGGGGTAGTTCAGTCATTCAACTTGCAACTGCAGGGAACATTTCAAAAGCCCTGGCCAGAACTGTTGGTGACTTCGCCTTGTTTTGTTGGTTTTTTTTTTTCAACGGCCACCACTTTCAGTCAGTGAAGTCTTCTTTATGGTGGTGGATTTTGGACACCAGACGTTGACCTTCTCCACATAGTGGCGGTAGAACAGCCAGTTACGTTGCCATTTGTAGTCCTGTTCCTCTTCGTTTGGGATAGAATCTTCCTGCCATTCCGTGTTTATTACTCAATTACAGCTGTTGAAGAATTCGATGGTTTTGCACTACTTGGTCATTTCTTTCTGTTCATATGACTGAGATACTGTCTTTTCCGTTGATTTCTGGAATTTGTGTTGTGCATTTACTCATCATCGGCTTCTTGTTGTATGATCTAGCAGGGCAGGTCTGCATCTCTGTGTTGTAGCATGAGGCCACCACATGACCATTGGTGCGCCCATCTGCACCACTCCTGAATCTACTTGTCGTCGACGATCGTAGAGCTCTCTCAGCAGGAGGCAGACGGCTTCCATTTCTGTGTGGAGCGTCATACTAAAGTGGGAGTAAGCCCCTCATAGAGCGCCGTCCATGTCGGCACAAGTGTCGTCTTTCTCATAGCCTGTTGGTGTGTCATTTTCTGCCGCTGCTGTGTCTTGGGCTTCTCAGTGATCTGGTGCTCACTGCCTTAATTCTATAGTATCCTGCTGGTTACTCTCTCCACCATTCTCACCGACGTTTTCGGCAGCTGACCGCGCAGGAGGGGGACTGCTTCCGTCTCGCTTCTGGTCTGCTCTACTGGCGAAGTTGCGTCCTTGCCGCGTCTTCACCTCCTTTGACGGCTCTTCTTGACGGGGTCGTTGTCTGCCGAGCTGGCCTGGAACGTCTTCTTCCTCTCATGGAACGTCATACACTGTTGCATTTCGCTGGCGTTGTTTCGGCCAGCAAAGACTCTGCAGCCGTGCCATCTTGCAACATGTTAATCACCATAGTGGGCGCATGCCAGTTGGTCTTATTTCCTCTCAGAAAGCTGGACCGGCGTGCTTGCCAGACCACTCGGCACATACTGGCTGATTGCAGCAGTATTTTGCTACATAATCCTCTTCTTGGCATTTATATCACTGCGACTAAGTGTCGAGTCCCATTGGGAGAGGCTCCACCTGCACGTCAAAGCCCATGAACTTGTTCAGTTCATAGACCTGTTTGGCTTCCTTTCTTATTTTCTGGTTCTCAGCTATGTCTACATCCAAGACAAGATCAAGCATGGTAGCTTCTTCTTTTGGCGATCCTGCTTTATGGTTTTTTTTTATCCAGACATGTTTTTCTTCTTGTTGGTTCTGTTATGTAGACCAACAGCCACATCTCTGAACCCAGTGGCTAGCATACCTCTACAGACAGTGAATCTATTTCAAAGCCATGGAAGCCCTCTGAAGAGCGCCTTGACTGCTGCCATTGTCTTCTTTGGTTGCATCTTCTCTCGTCCTAGAACAATGTATTGGCTGCGGAGAGGCTTGAGAGCCTCATAGTCAGCGCAGAGTCCATTCGAACCTCTAGTAGAGCGTCATTGTCAAGGCATTTGATGATGATGTTTTATTTCACAGTGTCTTTGAGTGTGCAAATGAAGTCCAACTAGCCTTCAGCATGGTCCCGGGCAAATAGAGGCGGTGTCAAAGTATCTCAGTCACGGATGGTCTGCTCTCTGATTGTGTGGCAGTCGGTCTTCGTCCATCTTATCACAGCTGGCTGAGTTGACGATTACGAGGTGGTTGCTGACGGTGCTACCCAGTTTGTGTTGCAAGATTTTTTTCCTCAGCCAGCTCCTCGAACCACATCGCTGCTGCGCCTCCAGTCACAGTTGCTCTCTTCAGGTTCCTGCATCCCTGTTTCTCATAGTGTGTGCACACTGGCACAACAATTTGCTTCTGTTAAAACAATAAACACAATGGGTTGCCCAGATGAATGCAACCCACGAGCTATCTGCTAGGTGCTGCCTTTATATCCTCTCTACTATCCTTCCAGCATCTCCACTCGGCGCCTCTGGGTACAGACCTAGTGCGATGATGAGGGAAGTGCGGTGTTAGGCGTCCATCCGTTTGCAAATATCGCGTGTACCATGCTTGAAAACCTTTTTCTTTTTCAGGAAACAAGACGGTGCACAACTGACAAAGTGTGGCTTAACGATCCACAGGTCATGCAAGTAGTATTAAATAAATAAGGAATTTTACTCACCATCAAACTCTGTAACAGAAGAATTAAAAGTATTCTCCAGATAGCTTTAATATATTAAAGAACACTTAAATATGCACAACTCGTAATATTTACAAAAGCTACACAAAACAGAACCTCATGTCTCTCAACAATGAAAACAGTAGACAGTCCCAGAAACTGTTTATGGTGGTTTCTAGAGCCTGTTCCTTCACATGATTGTAAAGTCAGTTGCGAGATTGAAACACTGACCAGGAAACATCAAGTGCTCCTAGATATACCATCCGCCTTCATGTGATTTTAAAATCAGTCGCTAGATTGAAACACTGATTAGGAAACATCATGTGTTTCTAGGCACACTATCCTCCAGGTACAACAACTCCCCCAGAGGCAGAAAAATGGCCCTTCCTCGTCTGTGCATACTTTTCACCACCAGCTCGTCGTTTACTTACAGTGCAGGTGTCGTAGTGCTTGTTGTTCTTGAAACGAATTGCACAGATCTGTGTAGCGTGGACGTTGTAATTGATGTCATGCCACACGGACTCACACAGCCATTGTTGCCATATGTGTATGTCCACTTTGCGCAGGCCATCTTGAATCTGTCCAAAGTACTGTGAAAAAAGAACAGTCTTTTCTTACACCAGAGTTACGCTAGTATGTTCCACTTTTCAAAACCCAGTATTTACGCACAAAAATGTATGAAGTGAATCTTCTATAATAGGCCCACCATTAGAAGAGCTCAATATTTTAACACAACATAGAAATAAATAATAAAGAACATCATGAATTACAATCTAATTTAAATTAGGACTCCTCTCACATTTAAGGTCTGAATTTGCAACATTGTTGTATCTCTGCAGAGAGTGCACCACTCTCCACAGTGACAGCTTTAAAGTCTATCACTGATATTTGATGTATGTAATACTTGTATATAATTCCTCTAACTATAGCAAGTACCTGTTTCTAATTTTTATTGGAATCAGGATTGGGTTAATGTTTTCTAAACACAACGAAATTTTCACATCAAAAAACAATTTGAAACATAGGAAGAAATTTCGAAAATTATTGAACTCATTGAAATAGTTTTTACTTTCGTTGAGTACCAAAATATCTTCCTCGACGAATGGGTGCTTTTAAATTTCATATCGCATTTTCGTTTACTATGCAAAACTATTTTTTTTGATTAGTATTTACCCCACATTTGTATGAAGTTTAAAGTCTTACCTACTACAGTAACCACGTACAAATTATGAAATTCAAACGCGGCATAGATTTGTGTAAAGTCTGCAGACATGTCTAAAGTCTGTTCTTAATTTTAATTACTTCCTGAGTTATGCTTTTCCCTTGACATTGGAGAAATTTTCGCTCCCAGAAAGGATCCTATTTGAGAAGTGCCAGGCGCAGTGCTTTGAGCAGAGCAAGTGACGACACAGAGTGAAATAACGCTGCCATTGGAGTAATGTTGACGGAAGTAGTCCAGTCAATTCGCTGTAAAATGCCAGCTAATTTAAGCAATACCGTAAAGTAGTCGATGACAAGGGAGTTGCAATAATACCAGGGATTTCACCAGTGGTTGGAAATCATTTCATCTACATTTGCAAGAGGGGAGGGGGTGGGGGTGTTCAAGCTTAGTTCTGGCCATCCACATTTCGATCTTTTCTAATCTCTCTCAAGTTCCTCTCAGAAAATTACGGGCAACTCCTTCTCCACCATGTACGAACTACAGGGATAATGATCTCCATAGCCCAGATGTTCAGTGCTTTAATGATGTCTTTAGTAATAATCACAGGCGGCGAATATTTTTCTTAATTTATGGCCAATTTCGAGCTTGATGTCTTGCAATATATGTTAATGACATAAACTCAATCACTTGAAATGGCATAAAAGACAGGAACCTGAGTCGTAATTACATAAACAGCAATGTAGCAAAATGGCGGTGTGTTCATTTTTTTAAAAAAAGTTGCTTATGAGATATACACCTGCTCCGTTTTTTACGGCGAGTAAGGTTGCGAAGTTCAGCTTCTCGAATAAGCTATGTTTCTATAATACCTCATTGTTATGAGTGGTTACAACTGTATTCGTCTACTTAGGATAGTTGCTTTGTGCTTTGACAGCAAAATTTCAACATCCAACGCTCTACACTTGTTGCTTTGTGCTTTGACAGCAAAATTTCAACATCCAACGCTCTACACTTTTTCTATGGCATTGATTCCCAGTCACTCAGCTGGCATGATCCATCCTTAACCAAATTATTTTTAATCTGCATGCTTTGCAGATACATGCACATGGAGTGGACCAAATTATTTTTGTATATTTGAGACAAACCTATTACACACATTCCGTCTATGTGAAGTAGACGTATTCACGTGACTTACGGATACTCACAAAGATGTATCTGACGAAGGTAAATGCACCGACGGAAAAAAAAAATCGCAACACCAAAAAATAATTAATGTAGAGAAATAATATTTCTGGAATACATTTCTCTAGGTAGCATATTTAAATGATTTACATTGCAAGATCACAGGTTAACATATGCGCGAGATAAACGATTGCAGTTGTGAAATGCCGGTTCATTAATAACTGATGTAAACGCCAGAACGTTGAATGCAAGCGTGCAAAGGTGCATGCATTGTGTTGTTCATGTGACGGATGTCAGTATATGGGACGAATTTCCATGATTGTTGCACTTCGTCAATCAATACAAGGACGGTTAAAGCTGTTTATGGATGACGCTGGAGTTGTCCCTTACGTGCTCGATCGTAGGAAGATCAGATAATCGAGCATAACAAGGCAACATGTCGACACTCTGTAGAGCATGTTGGGGTACAACAGTTGTCTGTGGACGAGCGTTATTCTGTTGGAAAACACCCCCTGGAATGTTGTTCATAAATGGCAAAACAACTTCTCGAATGACCAGACCTACGTAAGTGCAGTAAGGATGCGTGGGATAACCACGAAAATGCTCCTGCTGTCATGCGAAATTGCACCCCAAACCATAACTCCAGGTATAGGTCCAGTATATCTAGCATGCAGATAGGTTGGTTGAAGGCCCTCAATGGTTTCCTTCTAACCAATACATTATCATCACTGGCACTGATACAGAACCAGCTTTCATCAGAAAACACAACAGACCTCCACCCTGCCCTTCAACGAGCTCTCACTTGACACCATTCTAGTCGGAAATGGCGGTGCTTAGGGGCCAGTGGAATGCCCGCTACAGATCATCTGGCTCAGAACTGTTCTTGAAGTAATCGATTTGTAACAGTTCGTTGTATCACTGTGGTACCAAATTCTGCACAAACTGCTGCAGCAGATGCACTACGATGCGGCAGCGCCACACGCTATACACGATAGTCTTCCCACGTGGCCGTCGAAGCCTGGTCTTCTTGAGCCCAAAAACTCTCGTGATCATCGCTACCAGAAACCATGTACAATGGCTACATTCCTGCCAAGTCTTCTTGCAATATCGAAGAAGGAACATGCAGCTTCTCATAGCCCTATTACGCGACCTCTTTAAGGCTCAGTGAGATGTTGATAATGACTTCTTTGTCGTCTTGAAGGCACTCTTTACTAATACCATCTTCCATGTGCAGCCTCAAAGGTAACTAACGCTCACGACCGTTACAGCAAGTGTTTAAAGCAAAACTGATGTGCATCCTCACAGTGGCATTACTGGCGCCTTCTTACGCGACAGGGGCGAAATTTGAATAGACATTTTCTTTCAGATGTAGAAACACACCTGCCAACTTTCGTTTATTTTGCACAACTTCAGATTTTTTCCGTCAGTGTAGCTCTATGTAGTGAAACTTCCTGGCAGATTAAAGCTATGTGCTGGACCGTGATCGTTGCGACGAACTGCGCGCCACTCTAAACAAGTTGGCAACGGAATAAATAATGTAGCGACTACAACATGTACATACAATGGGGAGAGAAATCTGGAGTTTATCTTATAAAGTACATTAAATACGTCCATAACAGCAAAACCGCAATAGCAAAAGAAATTAGAGTTTGAAAAGAGCGAAAATAAGAGTAATAATCAATAGTTCTGGATTCAGGCTAACTGGGTCGCAATGGTGAATGTCAAAAAAAAAAAAAAAAAAAAAAAAAAAAAAAAGGTTCTCATGGCTCTGAGCACTATGGGACTTAACTTCTGAGGTCATCAGTCCCCTAGAATTTAGAACTACTTAAACCTAACTAAGGACATCACACACATCCATGCCCGAGGCAGGAATCGAACGTGCGACCGTAGCAGTCGCGCGGTTCCTGATTGAAGCGCCTAGAACTGCTCGGCCACAGCGGCCGGCGGTGAATGTCAAACATCACATATTGCTCATATGACGCGTTTTGGAATTTGTCCTTCATCAGATATGCAGGAGCTACTGTTGCACGTAGATACAGTATGAAATGAAATGAGTGCATGGCATTGTTGGCCAGGAGGCCCCGTCTGGGGAAGTTCGGTCGCCAAGTTCAAGTCTCATTGCAGTCGACGCCATATTGGGCGACTTGTGTGCCGGTGATGAGGATGAAATGATGATGAGGAGAACACAACACCTAGTCCACAAGCGGAGAAAATCTCCAACCAGGTCGCGAATCGAACCCGGGGCCAGTTGCGGGGAAGGCAAGCATGTTAACACCCAGCTAAGCAGACGGACAAGTAGATACAATGTTCCACTAGTATGTGAAACAAACATTAGCGGACTACTGATAATTATAATAATGGTCGCCTGCCTCCTACATTACTTTGTGGCACATTTGTAAAAATAAGAGTATCAAGACAACAGCCTCTAAAAAAACCGAAAGTAAAACGCTAAATAATGGAAGACTTCAGGCCTAAAGTGGGTGAAAAATAGAAAAAAAGTATACGTTTCTTTGTTTGCCAATGACAAGCTGTAGAATGGATGGTAGACACAAAACTGTCAACATAAACAATGTCGTCCTATGATTACCATTGATCAGTCAGGACATTAAGACACCTCCTCAATACCTCGTAAGTCCACCTTTCGCATGAATAACAGCGGCTACGCTAGTGGCATCGAAGCAATGAGAGCTTAGTAGGTGGCTGGAGGGAGTTGCACCACATCTGCACAGACAATCACCTAATTCCCGTAAATTCAGAGGACGTGCACGATGACCTCTGACGCCACTTTCAATCACATCCCAAATGTGTTCGATCAGGTTAAGATCTGGCGATTTGGGGGAGGGGTCACATCAACTGGAACTCACCACTGTGTTGCTCGAACGACTGCGTCACATTCCTGGTCTTGGCGCATTATCTTACTGAAAAATGCCACTATCATCGAGAAATATGATCGTCATGTCTGCAACTAGTGTACGATACGCTTGACCGTCGTGGTGTCTTGCACGAGCTCCACTGGACCCATGGCTGCAGACATGAATGTACGCCGGAGCATAATGGAGCCATCGCCAGATTATGTCTGCCCTGCAGTATGAGAGTGAAGGGGCTGTTCCCCTGGAAGACGACGGACTCGCGCTCACCTATCGGCACGATGAAGGAGATATCGGGTTTCATCAGACCATGCAACACTCTGCCACAGCCCCAACGTCCAGAGCCGATAGTCATGTTCCCATTTCAGTCGCAGGTGCGATGTTGTGGTGTTAACATTGGCACAAGCATGGGTCATTGGCTACTGAGACCCGTCGTTTGGAGTGTTTGGCGCATTGTGTGTTCAGACACACTTGTATTCTCCCCAGCATTAACGTCTGATGTCACTTCCGTCACAGCTCGCGATCTGTCCTGTTTTACCAGTCTGTCCAACCTGAAACATCTAGCATCTGTAATGAGTACTGGCCACCCGACCCCACGACTTCTGGACATGGTTTCACCTTGTCTTCGCTACGAGTTGAAGACACTCACCACAGCACTCCTCGAACACCCGACAAGTTGTGCCGAGCCTCCAGGCCACCACAAACTGCCATCAGTCATGATGCTTGGATCGGTTGTGCATCTTCCCCATTGTACACACGGACAGCACACTCACTGACACTCCATGCACCATGTGCTTGTCTGGCTAGCAGTCATTCCACACCAAGTAACGCTCCTATCGCCTGGACGGGTTTATATCTATAGTAGGTCGCTCATCATAATGCTCAGGCTACTCAGTATATATGAACAGCAGTAAAACTATCCTTTGTTCCAAGTTATTACTCTAGGCCTAATTTTCTGCGTAGCATAGGCATACAACATTTGAAGCAGCAAACCTCAACATGTTTTTTTAGTTGCATGTGTAAGTTAACGTAATATTGATGCATAATTTTCGGTAACACGTTCCTTGTAGTCGTCATTTGCGCAGTAGCAATATATAAATTGCAGTTGTTTCAAGAGAAAATGTCTTTTTTGCATGCTGCATATCGAAATTGTTATTTTTATTTATGCACCCAGACGCGTTTCGCCTTTTTACAAGGCATCTTCAGTGGGTGTCCTGAAATGATTTGTCCATTTTTACATATATGTTATGTTTTCACATGTGGGCTATAGATTTAAAAACAGTTCCTTAACGTTTTTTTATGAAATCGAAAGGTACTTCCAGCTAACTTCTAATTCACTGTAGCTAAGCAAACTGGTTTTTATTATCTGGCAACCAAGTAGACATCTTACAGTTCACTTTCAGTTCACTCTTTACATTACTCATCACTGTTACTGCCATCTTTTTAATACAGAGTTTCATTTATTTTTCTGTTACCAACATTTTCAGTTTCCTGCATTCAACTGTTTTGTGAATGTGTGTGTGTGTGTGTGTGTGTGTGTGTGTGTGAGTGTGTGTGTATTAGAGACGGCGAGAGACTTTTTTTAATAAAATAAAAAGTATTTATTTTTTTATTACTACTTTTTATTCATTTATTTATTCTTAAAATAATAATTATTATTATTATTACTATATTTTCCTGTATATACCTATGAGAGGAATCAGATGTGTAATCATTTGTTGCGATTTCCATCTATTATATGATCAATCACTGTAAACAGAGAGTTGTTAGTCATATTTACTTGGTCGTTTAGTAGTTGTTTCTTTTCAGCCTTTGGTTTGTGTATATGATAGTTTTCCTGTAATTTTAAGAGATGTCTTTCATTATTTATTCTAATTATTTTCATACCACTTTCTTTTGTAGTAGGTTTGTAATTATTTTCTCTCAAATGTTCTGCAGAAGTTGAGTGGCTCATTCCATATTTCCATGCTCTGATATGTTCTTTGTGCCGGGTTTGTCCTATATACCTTCCATCCTGTGTTGCACTGTACTTGGTAGATATCTGTGGTTTTTGTTATTTTTGGAATGTACCTGTGGATTTAATGGTCTGTTTTGAATGCTATGTTTACCCCTTGTCATTTGAAAATGTTTGTTATTTTATGTGTGAGTTTGTGCTTGTATGTCATTGTGTACCATCTTGAATCTTCTTTCCTCTTTTCCTGTATTCTTTGTGTCGTTATTGTCCTGTCACTGTTTGTGCCTTTTTGTGTAGTGCTTTGTTTTACTGTTGTTTGTGGGTGTTTATGTACTGTGTTCACTGACTGTATTCGTTTTTTAATTTTTTTGTTTAATTTTGTGACTGGATCCCTATTTTACCCATTGTTTGTTGCTATTTGTGTGATGATGTCTAGTTCTTTCTGGTAATTTTCTGTGCTGAGTGGTCTGTGTTGAGTCTACGAAGCAAATATCTGAGAGCTGATTGTTTCTGTGACTGTGGGTGATTAGCAGTCTGATGTAGGATTGTGTCAATTGTTGTAGGTTTACGGTAGATTTCAAGGGTATGCTGACTGTTTTCATTTTTGGATATCGCCAAGACTTCCACACTACCACCAACATAAACTCAAAGAATCAGTTGAGCACTGTGTAATTGCATGGGCCAGTTTTACAGTTTTTATTCAATGAGATATTTGTGTCCCTCAAACTTTATGTTGAACATCTGTATTTTATCCTAAGTCATTTACTTAGATAGGGTCCTGTTCCAATTGCAGTGATATTTCCGAGTATCCAATTTTATTGAACCGAGAAACAATTTTCTTTGACCGTAGAATGAAATTTTCACTTTGCAGCAGAGTGTGCACTGATGTGAAACTCCGCATCAGATTAAAATTGTGTGCCAGACCAGGACTCGAAATCGGGACCATTCTTTTATGGGCAAGTGCTCACGATGTGTCCCCACAGCTTTACATCCGCCAGTAGAGTACTTATTGCGAAAGGCAAAAATCCCAACTATGGCACACAGTTTTAGTTTGCCAGTAAGTTTATTTCACTACAATTAATAAACATTGTGGAGTAGCAAATTTCGTAATCATTCACTGAGCGTCATGTCTGAAGTAGCTCAAGCGATTTTCATAAAAGGATAATTATAGTTTCGCCAAAGCACAATTATAAAGAGAATATAAGAAATCTTCAACCAAAAGATTCTTTTTATTGAAATCTCAGTGCAGTATTACTGTTACCTGAAAAAACTCTTATGATTAGTAATAATTACTGGCTAGTTGACTTCATGGGCCAGAATAAGGACTAATTATTGTGCTGGTTTGGAAGTAAGAGTGTCTATAACTTCTTGCATACATAATTAATGGTATTTTCATATTGTGCTGTGACTAAAATGTTCAACATTGTTCTGAGCCTACGGATAGATTAGTTTATGGCTCCCTAAGTCAACTGTTGAGCCATATTTAAATTTCATATTACAACTGCAGCACTATGAACTGCACTTGTCAATCTCTAACATATTTTTGCTACAATAAGCAACTAGCTACAAGAACTCAAACTATATTAGATCTCAGTACCACATGTGACATTTGAGTAAAATAGTGTAAAGATGTGATAGTGTAAAGATGTGATGAATGCTCCATAAGAAGGCAAATAATAATCAGCAATGTAACACAGTTATCTGAAAACAATTTAAGTGGCAGCATTTTCAACTGATCCAACTGAAAACAAAACTTAAATACCTTTTTTTATATTTGTCAGTATCCACAGCATCCAAATCCTTAATCAATGTAAACATAGCAGGCTGTAATGCAATGTATAATTGCGGAATTAGAGCTTCATGTCCAACTTAGCAGATCTCCACCATAAGCAAATGCTTTACTTTTAATGATCATTTTATATAAATTGTAGGTTGAGGGGGGAGAAAGTAAAGGAAAAAGAAGGGACTATTGGCATCACCTGCATCACGACTTTTTTCAGAATCAGTGGCGACAAGTGAAAATCTCTGAAAGAAGGGACACCACATATTCGTGTAACTGACTGGCCTCAATGGGTTTAGAATCCACTACATTCAGTGTGGAAGCACAGTTACGTCTGATCTGTGGGAATCTCAAAGTAGCGCAGAACATGTGTTTCTTGGAATTGTTCCCATTTATTCATATAATCATCAGAATAAATTAGTTTTTGTTTCTAAATTTTTTAATTATCCTTCTGAAAAAATCACCCTAGTATTTTCCATTTGAAATTTTTTTAAACTCAAAGAAAGGTTCTCAAGACTTGAAGGTAAAAATTTAAATCAATCATTTTCAGATTTTCGAAAACTAATATATCTACATTATTTAGTGTTAAATCAGTACATTTTCCATCGTTACCAAGTTCTTTTACAAATAAATGACGATCATCACCTGATAAAGTTTGTAAATAAATCAGTATAAAATCACAATGTGTTAGATTTCAAGTTACTAGATAACTGAAGTTCATGATAATATTTTGCATATAAGGAATATTTTATAGCTTTATCTTGTCTAGATTCTTCTTTATATGTCAGTGGTTTTATTTCCTCAGTTAACAATAATGTCACCAGTTTTTAAACTTCTTTTTCATAGATACTATAAATTTTTATGACAATTAGACCCTCCTTATATAATTCGATTCTTATAATATTTGCTGATATATTTAATAAACAACAGAAACTACATGGTTCATGTCTCTGACATTTCATAGTAGAAAATCGCTTTGCATTTGGATGACAGTTACCCATTTAATAATAAACATTGAACATCAGCAAAAATAACAAAATAAACTTTTTGAGTGAACTTAATTTTTAAGATTTATGTACTTAACTATTTTTATTTAGTTCTATTTTAACTCGATTAATAATTAAACATTTTTGAGTAATTATCTAATATTCTATATTATTAAAGTATAAATGCATATGACAAATTTTGATCCATTATATTTCCATAGCTGTGTTACAATCTGTCGATCAAAATCTTTCATCCAATAGTTATACAAGTTATTCCCCTTTTTAAAACATAATAAATATTTTTTATTTTATTGGGTATGATATACTTGTATTTTGTGCCAAATGAAAAAATGCTAATATGTGCATCAATTTTTGCCACAATTCTTGGAATATCATCACTTTTACGTGGTAACCCAAAATCTTTAATTTTTCACCAATTTCAAGTAATTTTTTTATATTTCCAACTTTTTGTGGATTTTTAATATTTTTATTTTCAAAATGAAATATGAACAATTTTGTAAAGTTTTTATCGTAATTTTTACATTAATATAGCAGATTTATTCTTTTATTTTTCTGGAATGTCAACATAAGATGAATATCTTTATTCTATTTAATGTCTCTCCAGAGTAATAAATTTGAAAATTTGTCATTTTTTAATATTTTGCTTCCCTTTATAAGCTTTTTTAACTATATCTTTGTGTGTAAGAAGTATATAATTTTCGGTCTGATGTCAACATTCTTTAACTTCATTAGTTGTGTGCTCTTAATATTCACAACATAAATTAAAATTTATTTTTGAACTGTTAAATAATTTAAAATTTTCCACAAAACTAAATTGTCATAGAAAGTAAATGTACACATAATGGTTTAGTTCATCGTATTTAAAAACTCCATTATCATTTTCAATTTTAGAATAAGGTAATGATTACCAAATTAGCCTTTGTTTCTTTTTCCTTAGGAACCATTTATCTAAACATACAATTAAATTATGTATATTTTTAGTTTATGATGTCCATTAAAGTTTACTAATTTACAATAATCACAAAGTACATTTACAGAGAAGTTACTTTTAACAAATATACAACCTTTTTGAGTCATTTATATTTAGAATAGAAATCCCTTCCTCAAGAAATTGAAACAGATATTAGTCAATTCCTTTATTATATCCCATTGGCAAAATAATTTTAAAATCATTATTAAGCCCCAAAGACATAAATTATATTGATCATATCTACTACTTATATGTTCACAGGTAGTAATAGTATTTATTTCTAGGTCACTAATTCATTTGAACAAATTACATATGCTCCTTATTTGCATATTCGTTTACAATCAAAAATTCTTTATTTCTTTAAAAAATAAAAATGAATTTTTAGAAAACAACTTGTATTGTGAATTCAGTATCCTGAAACACATCTTCTATATTTTAGTTAATATGTCCATCTCAAATTACTTAAATAATATACATCAATTACTTTATTGTATTTGTTTGACAAAATAATTTTAAATTCGTTATTGAGTTACAAACAAATTTTTCACCACATCTTGTAATGAAATCTTGTATTTGAAACAAGTAATATTTTATTAAAAACTTAATTCAAGCTTACTAATATTTTAAACAAATTATAATCTCTAGTAGTGTCGAAAGACTTAACAAAATACCAAAATCATTGAATTATAAATTGTTATGTATTTTTACCAATAACAACAACTTTTTCAAGAATAAAAGTATATCCAAAATAGTGATGTTTTTGTTCATTTCCAGTTCTAAATGAAATTTCAATTGTTTGTTTATTACATATTTTATTTTGAACATTACTTCATTGGTAAAATCCCTTTTTGAAAAATAATCAAGCCTTTTGTGTTTTCTTTTGTATAGCACACTTATGTTGTGAGGAACAGTATGCCTTGAAGAACTAGAGATATGAATGTTCATATTCACAGGACATGTATATTAACATATTCCACAGAAATGATTAGTATTTTAGTGATGTCAATCTACAAATTCAAGGTCAATGTCAATATCATGGCGCAACAGCACCCACTGACAAATGTGCCAATGGCTCTAGTTATCAGTATAAACTAAAGATATTGGATCAGTGTGACTGGAGCAGGATGCCTTGTGGACTCATGCGTGAGTTGAACCATCATCTCAGTGATTTTGGAAGAAGGTGCGTTATTGGTATGAGAGAATGTCATGCTTCCATCCGGAAATTTGCTGCTCATGTGAAACAATGCAACAGGTGTGAGCACAATGGTTCACAGCGAGTTGTAGAACATGATGAGATGTCAGATTGCACCACCCAGAACACCCCCACTCCACCCAAAACATCGACACATCATCCAAATAGCATTGCAGGACAGATCTGCATCCCCCTCAGCGCTGGTCCAAGTGTGGAACATAGTAACAGATAATACACTATCAGGGTGACAGACTGTCATCGTTTATTGCGGCATGGGTAATGGGGGTAGATGCCAATAGTGTATGGAATATGGAAAGACGCCATAGGTGACATAAATGGCATCAGAGAGTGTTTTATGATAAATCCATATTTTGTTTGCTTAATAATGAGGGCAGCATTTCGGTTTACTGTACACAGGAAGAGCAGTGTTACAGTGCCTGCATTCACACGAGATATACAATAGCAAGTCAAGGCATCATGACATGGGGTGCTATTGATACACTAATAAATCACAGTTGGTGCATGTCCAGAGCACTATGATCAGTGTGACCCAAGTGAATGACGTCCTAAAACCTGCAACCATAACCTTTTTTGCACAATATCAGTGATGCCATTATTCAGCAAGACAATGCATGACTACATGTTGCTGAATGAACACCCGCCTTCTTGGTGTCACAGCATGTCAGCCTTTTTCCCTGGCCCACCAGATCATAAGACTTGTCGAAAATCTAAATTGTGTAGGATACAGTAGAACAAAGGTATAGTGCTGTGACCCACTGCCAACATCAAAGATGAACTTTGGAAACAGATGAATGCAGCATGGATGACTACACCACAGGACACCATTCACACATTATATGTATTGACGCCATCATGCATGGAACAAATTATCAGAGTTGATGGTGGACCCTATGCCTGCTAGGCAACAGGACACATATTGAAACAGTGTGACTGAAATACTAAACATTTCTACAGAATGTACTAATGTACATGTCCTGTGCATATGAATATCCTACCTCTCATCACTCAAAGTGTTCTGTTTTTTCTGAACATGAGTGTATTTACTTCATTCTTGTTTAGTAATATTATTATTGAACTGTGTATAAATATTTATATTTTCATTCTTCATGGAAGGATATTTTAATTGTATTTCTAAAATGTGTTAGTAATGCGATCATAACCATTTACTGTATTTTTTGAAGCAGCTAATCTTCTACTGATACAAGTAGTCCAAATTTTCCTAAAATGAAAAATAACGGTATACTAGTGTTTTCTGAATTTGTTTAATTATGTTTTCAATTATTTGATCTATTTATGTCTATTAATTTTTGTATCACTATCTGATTTTTGAGGCGAATTTCTTCTGTTTCTTCAAATTTGTTTTAGTTTTAATTCTAATGAATCTGATGTCAATTTTATTTTTTAAAATTCTGAATGTAATTCTGAAAGAATTTTTGGTTCTAATTCATTATTAAATTTTTATTGTAATTCATTTTTTAGTTTTTATAATTGTTAACCATTTATTTGGCACCTGTCAAAGCAGCCTTCAGGATGTGCCTTATGTCCATTTATTCCATTTCAAATATGTTAATATTTGTAATTGCACAGTAACAGTAACATAAAAAAACAGAAAAGACCACAAATAAATTCTTCAAAAGTTTGACTTGTGTTAACATTATAATATCAATTTTTTCGCGAAAATTAATAAATTGTTATGTAAATTTCTGCCAACTGAATCGAACACAATTTCTGTATTATTTGTTTTGTAATAATAAATCTATAGAGCACTGACATTATCAGAAATACGTAAATTTACTGTTTCAGATTCATGTATCACAAAAATGTATACAAAATATTCAATTTTTAATTCCTTAGCAAGGATTCTTAAAACAAAATTTGATAAAGGTTCATAATTTTTTTGTTTCGTTTAGTCAGTTGCTTTCTTTTCCATTGCTAAATCACTTATTTTTTGTTGTTTGAAACCTTTATCTTTTTGTTTTCTTACCAATTATTATTTTTGCTAATGTACTGACAGCTGTTAATCCAGCTAATAATAACAGTAAAAATCCACCATCTTGTTCTACTCATCCAGAACCTGTTTTTTTTTTCTTTTTTAATAAGACGTGCAATATTTTTTCAAAGTCAGAATGCCTAATGTTATAAGTGAAGTTCCAGCAATATTTTCATCTTCCTTTCTTTCTTTGATTATTAGTTACAAAATTATCAATAGTATTCAATTCCTTATTATTAATTTAATTTTCATTGTTTTAGGTTTAGTTTTAGCACTTTAAAGTACAGTATAAGCAATTGTTAAGCTGTTCCATAAAATTTCAAGCATGCAGCCACATATATTCGACTTCTTCTTTTAATATTTTGGGTCAATACCATCCAGCCATATTCAGTGTGAGCTGAGGTGACTGATGGTCCAGCTCTTGCTCCATCCTTTAAAGGCCACAGACCATACAACTGCGGATGTGGCCCAGATACACAAGGTGCCAGAGACTTTGATCGGAGAGGTGTGACATATGCATGGAATTGCATGGCTGTACGGTCGATCCACATGGTGATATCGATGTATCACAGGAGGCTGCACTGTCGCTATGTCTTTGTGAGATTATTACAGAAAGTGCTGGATTCCATGGTCTTTCCATGATGAAGCCACCATCTCTATTCATTAAATTGGTCGCCAACCAAATTTCAAATGCTCCTTTCACCACTGAGTCACAGAAAGATGAAGTTGAGTCTAAAATTTCGACGTTATCGTACACTATAGGGTGCCCAGTGTCTATCAGTGCTCTGACACTGCAGATTTATTGGCCTGAAAGACCTGGGTGTACCTGCGGAGCTTTGTGCATCTCTCCTGGACTGTACATATCGTCTGTTAAATGTATGAATGGCCGCACTCACAGGGGATCTTGAAATCCTAGGCTCCTGAAGCACCAAATCGCCTTTAACAGAACACAGGAGTGCTCCTGTCTTTTATGGAGGTCGAAAAATGACTTTCACTTTATGTTCACTGAGGATCCGTCGTATTTTTGACGATATGTTTGCCACGTATGGAAGAAAATTCTTGGACTTAAAACTTTCTTAAACCTACTGTTGGTTTCATTTGTAGTGCCTTACATCGCTGCTGTGGAGAGTACCTTCTGGTCTCAAAAACTCTTCTGAGGTGTAGAAGCTCTTCCTCCAGACTGATCTCGTCAGCAATGACGTCTGCTCTGAGTACCAGCGTTCTAATTACACTCATCATCTGCAAAGGATGGTGGCAGCTATTTGCATGTAAATATAAATGCGTATGGGCTTGTTTTCTATATACTGCATGTCTCAAAGTGTCATAGATCTAATTCCATGCACATATCATATCTCTTTGCCATAGATCAACGCCTCTGGCGCCTTATGCATCTGTGGCAACATGCTCAGTGGTGCGGACTGCAGGTTTAAAATGACAGAACAAACGCTGGAGCGTCAGAAACCATGCCTAATTCTGAAGATGGCTGGATGGTATTCAGCGCAAATATTAGAAGAAGAAGTCGAATTTATGTGGCTGCATGCCCAAAATTTTATTGAACAGCTAAACAATTGGTCATACGTTACTTTAAAGTGCTAAAACTAAAACTAAAACAATGAAAATTAAACATAATAATGAGATTAAAATTTATAAATACATTTCTAAAATAACTTTTACATTAGTAACGTTGAAATCACTCAAATTTTCAGTTCCATCATTTATAGTTCTTTCTTAATATGGAAATTTGTTAAAATCTTCCAATTTAATATTTTGTATCTGTATACAATTTAACATCAGTTTCAACAACAAATTTCTTTTAAATTTTATCTTCTTTAATATGTATATTATATTTTTAAACTTAATATTTTTTTATTTTTAAACTATATTGACTGACAATATATAATTTATAATGTTTTGGTATAATATATTGAGGTAATAATATTGTTTCGAAAGCAGTCAAAGCAACTTTCATATAATTATTAATTAATTGAATTATGTGACTTTAATTATTATTATATTAATATAAAAATATATGAAATGCAGTCAAAACTGCTGCAGCTATCACAATAATAAAACAAAAGGTTGGGTGCCACAAATGAGTATTAATGAGAAATAATTTTAAAAGACAGGGTTAGCTTTTACCAAATTTAAATCAGTGTGCTGTAATTGGACTAAGTGAATATTAAACTACATTAACAATTGACAATCAAATTTTAGTGCCAGGACAGTTAAACTGAGATAAAGTATATAATTATTTGTTAATTCTAAATTTAGATCACTCAAAAAATTTAGAATTTATTAAAATTATAAAAAATTTAAGAAAATTTTTTTACTTCGATTGCGAAAATGACAAAATTATACCACCAGATAATGTGAAGATAATTCAGTTGTTTCATTTTATTCTTAAAAAACAAGATAATGTTTAGGGAATATTTTACAAGAGGAAGAATACAATGAGTTATTTAGCTGAAAAAAATACAGAAATACAGAGACAATTAGTAAGAAATGTTTTACATTTTTTCAACATTTTTGGACAGGATGATAAAAAACAATAATACTTTTATCATGAACTTGTTTAGTGTGGTACTAAATTTTTTGACTTTAAAAATATGTAGTAAATGATGCAATGATGATAAATTTGCAAAAGATATGACAAGAAAAATACAGAAATAACGTTAAAATACATAAAAACATAGAAAACTTAGCAAAATATTTAAAAACATATACAATATTGAAAAACAGAATAAAAGGCATTAATTGTTGAAACAAATAAAATTGTTCAATTATACAAAAACGTCAAAAACTTATAAAAACCTATAAAACATGTAAAATGCGCTAAAAGATCTAAAAACATTAAGAAAGAATAAAGACCCATAAAAAATATTAAAAATATATTAAATAATGTTACCAATATATATAAAAACATTTAAAAGTATAAAAATATACAAAAAATATGAAGCTTTTATAAAAGATATAAACTATATTGAAACATAACAAATAATTAGAAACCAATATTCACTTTAAAAAGAAAACATTAATATTGTTATGCTTATTACATGTTTGCAAAATATGATCAACTTAAAGGATTCAGTATGCATTTTGTGTGTGATTGAGAATTTGTTATAAGAGCCAGATGAAACAGATGGTTAAAGGAACAATTAAAAGAAGAAATTTAAAATGTAGAAAATCACCTAGAAAGGAATATAAGAAATAAGATCAACCGCTCATTGATACAATAGAAGATACAACAGGTAAGTCTTAAAAGAAAGTGAAGAAACAATTTAATGGTGTACCATCAATTAAACCATCCGAAAGTCCACAGCACAATATAAATTAAGTGAATCAGAAATGTGGGATTTATTAAATAAGTATGAAGAAGAGGTTAAAGACAGAAAAAAGTCAGAACAACCCTCAAACGTGAAAAAAGTAGATGTATGTGAAAAATGCTAGAATATGTCAACAATAGCGGATATACGACTTTTGAATTGGCATATTTAAATTTGTTGGTAAATTACCAGTAACATTTGATTCTGATAGATTAGCAGTTGTTGATAAACATTTAAAGCAACAGATGGATTAATGAACTTTTAACCAAAGAACAGATTACTCTCTGTGATATGAATAAAGAATTTGATATGGTTGATTCATCAGATTATGTAGGTATATTACATCACTAATGTGCATTATATTCTGATTATAATATAAACAAAATAAAATCAAGTAAAGGTGATAAATATAAATGTTTGATGAAAGAAATTCTCTATGTTTATATTTCAAAAAAACTTTCCAGTAATTCTAAATTCAAGTGAAGATGAAATAATAGGTAAGAATATATGGAAAAACCAATCAAGTACATTTGGATGAATGATGCTGGAGATTTTATTGATAGATAAGCAATTGTTCATGGAGAAGTATTACCTGGAAATAAAAATTATTACATGAAAAAGTTGGATAACAAAAATGTTAACAATTAATTTAGTGATGTTATTAATAATCCAAAAGCTATACTTTATGTAATGAGATGTCTTAATACTTTAACTTATTTAATCAGATATTTGAAAAATTAACCTCCCACGTTTTGGAAATGACAAAAATATGGAAATGTGCTAGTTAATACTTTAATTAATAAATTCCTATTGAAATGTGTCTTCCTGGTTATAACTGTTGTGGTCCAAGAATTAAATTAGACATAAAGTTAGCTAGAGCTGATCAAGGAATGATTCCTTTAGGTGAAGCTTGTAAAAAAACTTAATATTGCATATAGAGACAATAAAGATTTAGAAAAGAAACATGAGGCAGGTATAGAACTTCAGTTACCTGCAAAAGAATATGGCTCATTTGGTGAAAAACTAGCAGCAACAGCAGTAAGAGGAATAATGTCTGAAAAACGAAAATTAGGAATAGGCCTAGAAGATAATGGTTGTGGATTATCCCTTAACTCACAAGGTGACTTTTCTGTAACGTATACTACAAGGTGAGGTCTCTGAGACACTCAACTTTAAACCAAGATTTAAGCTCTAAATCGTTTGAAAATTCAATTTATCTTATATAACATTTATGGTTACAACTACATAAGTGTTGTTTGAACATTCCTTGTTGATTTTATTGCACCAAAAGTATTTTTTTTGTATCAAGCAAAAGTACTTTGTGTTGCTTTTTCAATAGTGCACAAAACGAACTGCTAGAGAACTGAATTTTACGTTCTGAAAAATTATGGTATCTCTGTGGAAAGCAAATTTTCGCATAAAACTAATTTCCAGCGCTTAAACTTGCATATAAATCTGAACTCAATAGCCAGAATAGGAAAGGTTGCAAAATTAATATTCAGTACCGACATCTACATCTTTCTATACCGTCACTCAGAACACATTTAATTTTAACTAATACTAATTATTTTGTTGGAGAAACAGAAAGGTCTTAATCACCATTGTCCTGAAGTTCTTCCTCTGAACGGTGCTCTGGCTCAGTAGCAGAACCATAATCACTGGCTATTGAAAAATCGTTGTTTTCATCGTCTACTTCTGGTTCTATATCATTGACATCATTCTCCATCCACTAACTAAAAGTTTCATCGAACATAGAGTGTGTAAAATTGTCATATTCGTGCTAAAATGTTTTGTTCTGAACTGTCGAAAGTGGGTGTGTAGTTCACGAGGTGCAGTCTAGGAGACCCCATCACATGTCAATAATGTATGTCAACAAAAATCAAATAAAGTGATAATGCAACTGACAATAATAATTTGTAGGACTGGTGATTAAAAGAAGGTCGATCGGTGGTATATAAAAACGTTCTGCCATAATTGACCTACATGAGCGACTCGGGTAATTCAGGCACAGTCTGAGAGACCATACCTTGTGAGTTAAAGAGTTTTAGTTTTTTAATTAAAATCGATAAGATGTTGTTTATCAAATTTTTAACAAAATGTAATGCTTACAAATTGAACTCTATCAATTTTATTCTCTTTGTGTCAATGAAAAAAGTAAAGATAGTTCAAATATTTCTAATAGAGACATAGAAATTAATATCAATATTGGATACAGTTGAGTTCATACAAATCATGCTCTATTATATATGAGTTTTTAAATTTTTCACACTTATGTCTTATGTTACCCTCCATAAGATGGAAAATCAAATAAAGAATTGACAATTATGTTGCAAAGTATTTGATTTTGTAACTGCAAAGAGGAAATAATATTCTACCAAGAAAATAACCTGCTTTTATTTCTTTGTTAGTTTTATTAAATTGAACCTCATCCGTTTCTGACAAATTTGATATGGAAGGATATATACTTAGTAATGGTAAAATAATAAAATTAAGAAAACAACGTACTTCATCCATCAGAATGATATTATGTGGGAAGGAGGTTTAACTGTCAATTTTCCTTAAGCTCTAGTACTGGAAATATTTTGAGATGATCCAATAAAAATGATGGTCGAGCCAAATTAAAACTTTCATTACCAAAAGATGGAAACACTGTTACTGAAAATATGGAAATTAGAATCCCTATAATTAAAAATGAACATGATTATGAACTAGAATTAGTATAAGGAAAATTAAAAATCCTAAATACCAATATCTTTCTTTGAATTACAAACTGCAGAAATTGCTGGATTGAATAATAAAAGTAACTTTGGGTTACATATAACAAAACATTATAATTCAGCAAAATTTGATACATATATTTTCTTATTGTTTTTCAAACAAAAAGAAAAAATAACCAGTTGGTTGAGTTTCTTCATTACTTTGATGACATTAAACTACAAAATATTTATTTTAAAAATGGAAGAAACGTAATTTTTCCACAGGAAGTGTGGAATTTAGAACCTCAAAACAATTTTTCAATAGCTTATGAATTATTTCATGATTTTAAATTTCTAACACAATTAAAAGGGGATACTCACATAAAAATACACAGTTTCATTATGAATTATGCTATTTATGTTGTAACACAGAATGTTTGAAAGAAAACTCCCTAGTTTTAATGTGTCCTAGAATCTGTACAGAGTGGCATACACTATTCTAGTTGGTGGTGTCTAATTCATCAGCTCTCCAAGCTTGGCTCCCCTGCAGTTGGCAGATCTGCTTAACCTTGAGACGGTTCCAGTGCTGTTTTTCTCCTCTGTTCCCTGAGTACATTCAAGGTGTGTGTGCAGTGCAGTGCAGAGCAACTCAGCAACAATGTATACTCCGCAATAGAAAGTGCAGTATGTTATTTGGCTCATGAAAAGTGTCAGTTACAACAGAGCAATGTAATTTTAGATATCAGCAGGGTGGTGAACAACCAACAGCAAAAACTATCCATCATTGGCTAAATTCTTTCAAGGAAACCAGTAGTGTTTTAAAAGCAAAATCACCAGGCAGACTGAGAACTTTTGAAGATGTTGTTGAACAGATCTGTGTTTCGTGTTTTGGAGCCCAAAGAAGTCATCGGCCAGGCATAGTCTACGATTTGGAGTGCCTAAAGGTACTATGTATGATGTTGTGTGCAAAAGACATAAGTTGGGTGTGAGAAATAGAATAATGGCTCAACATGTGCAGGCCAACGAATGGATCCCACTATGATGTATACTAACAATAAATAAAACTTGAAGGAATTTTCCTTCGTTAAGTGTACTCTGATGTAATTTTTCATTAATTTCCCCTATTACATTTGTACTTAAAACTAGGGGGGGCCTTTTGCAAACACACTGTGTAACTCAAAGAACAAATATTGGTACAAATCGAGAAATAACAATGAAATTAACTGCTTTTCTATGATAAAATTCCTTAGGGTACATTAGGTTACATACTGTACTTTTTTTATGGAAAAAAGGAATTTTACTTGCACTATTCAACAGAAAATATTAATTCAGAATTTTTAAAAATATTTATATTTTTTGTTTATTGAATTAGAGACCTTTAGAAATAATATGTAAACAAAAAAAATAATCTTTTAATATTCTTGGTTCATTGTTAAAATCTTTGAATATATTATCATAAATAAAATAAAATGTATGACCGATACATATTTTTATGATATTTCACAAATTCTTTTAAGGTTATAGAAAAGAGAACTTTCACTTTTCTGTTTCTTCCCACATTTCTAACAAATCTTTATTATAACCACACAATTCAAATTCATGTATATTTTCACATAAATTCTTTTGATATAAATGATAACATCATTATGTTCTACAGTGCTCAAATGCTCTATAATTAAAGATGGTTTAAAACAGTATTTGCAAATAAATATTTTAAATTGTTCCTCTCTTGGCTTATTATTTCTTGTAACTAAAATATTTTTCTGGCATTTAAATTCATCAAAAGCATAGGTCATATTAATAAATTAGATTTCTTGGAACTGCGAAATTAATAGAATGCTAGGTTTGGGTGGGCTAATTAGTAATGTTTTTTGTTATAATTTACAAGGAAAAATTTTATTGGATTTGAAAAATGAAAAAGGATCGAATTTTAAAAATAAAAAATTAAAATCTATTAGATTATTAAGAACAAAATATGAAAACTATTAGATTAGTTAAAAATTATTAGATTTAAAAAAAACTATTAGTTTTTAAAGACTAACAAGTATTAGTTTTTTAAAAATGAATAATAAAAAAATATATTACATTTAAAAAAACGAGTTCGCATATTTAATATTTAGTCTCAAAAAAGGTTTTTTGTTTGGGAGTTTTTTAATGTTTTATGTTCTGTTAAAATTATAAATTTTAATTGGCATATTTGTTGATGTAATTTGATTAAAATTAATGAATAAAATAGATTAATTTTAGGACATTTTTGAATAAAAAGGGTTATTATTTGAAGCCAGGTAAAACGAGAGCCACACACATATAGATTGTTGAAGGTCTCATTTCATTTCTGCTTTACACATCGCTGCTGATTCCACATAAAACACAGATGCACCTGATATCAATGGTCCTTTGGTTTTCTTTCTGCCCCTTTCAGCTTCAATTTACATAATATATATCACAGCTGGGGATTCTCTGTAGTGTATGTTCTTTCAGACAAGTTGTAACAAAATCACTTAATAATGCTCTTGGTTGCTGGAGTGTGCTACTGTCGTCTATCCTACCAGCAAAGTGAATTTCAGCATCAAGTAAAGTCAGTCTGAATAGTTGAATTTCTTCACGAACAGTGCTAGTGTTTGGTACAACTTTGTGTAATTAGGCTGGCGACCATTGTGTTTTATCTAATTTCATTTTACATATAGATACTAGAATCTTGGTTCGAATTCATTTTGTTCTGCTACTGCTTCCTTTCAACAGCATAGTTTCGAGAACCGAAAACATTCTGATACCTTTCCATGAAGAATGACTACAGTCAAATTAAAATACATTCACAGGATAACATTATCAGTCTATTGCTAACAACATATTAGTTGAAGTGTTATACCTTCTCTCTGCATTTTGCTGCTATCACCCACTGACAATATTTTCCTGAAGACAACACCATTGTCAGTGGACAATCTGGTATCAGTGCTGGCCCGTGTAATAAATTTCTTCCGAATACCGAGATTATTAACGGTGCTACTACGCCTCCTTGCACTGCACACTTCTCTGCTGAACATTCGGCACCCAGTATATAGAACTGGGTTTTATTAGTGAAATGTTTCTAGAACCAAAATTATATCTAAGAAGACTTGAGACTGATTGTATCTTGGTTGTTAGTGGCTCAATTTCGAAAGAATTTCATAATCCAAGCTGCCTGTATGCATACACGGCTTGCAAGAAGAATACAGCTCAAGCTGAGCAATCACATCCTCCAAATGCCACTTTAAGCGTGGAAAGTATTTGTCTCTATGGGAAGTTGATTTCAGAAATAAGAATATAGAAAGAAGGATCTTACCCAATGTTTTCCCCAACCGATGGCTGTGACGTTGGCATTGTCTGGAACCTCTTCATCCTTTTCTGGCAGTTGTATTGGCGCCACTGTGACGCCGTCAATCGGAAAAGCTGGTGATACCTGCAAAGGCATGAACTTTTCTTATTTCGTAATATAGATTTTTTTGTAAAAAATGGTAATTGAATTTCATCGAATTAAATTAGACTAGGCAATGAAATTTTTTAAAGAAATCCCTGATGGAAAGAAAATTATAGTTCTATAGAAGAACAGGAAGAAGTACCAAATGGGGATGATGTATTGAAATCAGTAAAGCAAAATTTGGGGGTAAAGGTAAACAATAAATTGTCAATGTTTTATAAAATACATGATGGAATTCTGTTCTGGAGGGTCCTTGAAAAAACAAGCATATTTCACATTCTAAGAGCAGAATCACTTGCATTTAAACATTAGCAACAACCTCTACAAAAAATAGCGTGAAATCAGCGGAAGAAATAACCAGTGAGTTACAAAGTGCTATCAGCAGTCCGGCTAGCTCAATGACTATGCATAGGCAGTTAAATGAATGAGTTTCAATAGCCGAGTAGCTCCTCACAAGCCATGTATTTCTGTAGCCAGTGCTAAGTGATACATCAGGTAGCGTAACGAGAGACTCTAAGGCTGAGTGGAAGACTGAAAATCAGCGAGTTGTAGTGATGAACCACACTGTACCCTGTCAATCTGATCGACGGGTCTGGGTTTAGTGAATACCTAGAGAACTTTATCTGTCATCGCGTGCAGTGCCAACAGTGAAGTATAAGGACTTGGTGCATGGTGCAGGGGTATTTCTCCTGGTTAGTGTATGGTCTACTTATTGAATTTATGAAAGAATAAATGCAGGACGATATGAACACATGTTGCAGAATTGTGTGCGAACAGCAGAGGAACATCTGAGGGATGATGATTGTTTATTTCAGCATGACAGTGCAGGGACTGGCCTGCCCATAGTCCCGACATGAAACAATGGAACACCTTTGTTCTCAGCGATTTTGAGGAAATATGGGCTGCCATCGCTTGATAGATATTAACACATCTCGTTGAAAAGTTCAAGCCGTCATAACGGTGAATAGTGTGCATTTTTGAATACACCATATATTAGTGTACTAGAGATGGGCAAAACTGTTCTTTTCAGAGATTGGATCAGAACTGTTCACTCCCTGAAATGAATTAGCTCTTTTTCATGACTCACCACTCATTTACAATATAAAATAAATGGAAGGCACATTGCCCTTTAAACTTGGTTTATTCCAGTACTATACCTGTATTTTGATCTTATTTGATCCTATTTTGAAGTAACACAGATAATGAGTAAGAATTTTGTATTGTTTATTGAAATTTCCACGATATGACAAAGTTTTTGATTATTGATTTATTTTGCACTATCGTGGTTTTTTGGGTGATCGGAAAATGTTGTAACTTGAGATTTACATTAACAATATATTTGGCTATAACGTATTAAAATTTCATTAACCTCATACAAATACATCGCAAGCCATATATTTTTAAAGTGAACGTTTCCTTTCGAAGACGCCTAAAATCGCAAAATCCGTACCAGAATAAGAAAAAAAAATATAAATTTGACTGTAAAACGAAAGTGCTGCATATAGCCTTACGCAGAATAAAACAAGGAAAATATTGGTGTATCACATTTTGCGATACGTTTATCGGTTCGCTCGTAATTAAAGCGTAAATTCGAGTGTCTATAATAAAAATCCTATAGTAAGAGGAGTCATCAGGAACCTAATCTAATCAGTTTAAACAAATAAAAATAAAATAAAAACAATTGATGTATACATAACATAATAATGTAATATACATAGCGGCATTACTACGAAGAACAATATCCAGTGGGGACGAACTCCGATGCAGAGGCGCTGAGTCGAGCAGGTCGAGCCGCGAGCTATATTACTGCGTGAGCTGAGACCGCAGAGACCACAGTGACACCTGAGTCGCTTTGCTCGACACTCTGGCTAGAGTCGAGACGGTGGGGCGAGCGTTGAGCGGGCGAGTTCCGAGGGAGGGGGTAGCGGTGAACTCACCCGCTCCGAGACAAATAGTTCGTTCCCTTGCGAGCGGGTTTTTGCAAGTAGTTCCTATGTTATCCGCTAGGTGGCTCTCTGTCCTGTTGCTCGCATCAACTGCCCAGAGGGCAGGACGTGCGACTGAAACGATCGCCGACAGAGTGCGGCATATGTGAAACACAAAATCCAATGGGGCACTGCACAATGCAGGCAGCCAAGGTAGAAGCAGGGCAGAGGCCGGCGCTGGCTGTGTTGTGTGGCGTGCACTGTGCTGTGACCAGCAGAGGCGCTGCTGATATGCTCCGTCTCTCTCTCTCTCTCTCTCTCTCTCTCTCTCTCTCTCTCTGCCGTGGGAAACGTTTGGAGCTACCGTTCTTTTTTTCTGAATCACTGATTGTTCACTCCTTTGAAAGATTGAACTCTATGAATTAGTTCAAGAGCGGATCCCCCATCTCTATAGTGTACCTTAATAGGTATCCAGGTTGTTTTGATCAGGTAGTGTAAATTGACGATTAAGGAGAAAACTGGCCATCAATCCGTAACGTTAATAAACATAAAGGTCCCCTGATTTGTGCTTTTAACATACCAAACATATTTACACCGCTAGTAATCAGTACCTATTGTCTAATATTCACTGACCGAGTACATCCACAAATCTTACACCCTGTTGGACTGTTGAGTTAACGTTGTGCGCTAAAAGCTAAAAATAATAAAAAGAGAACCGGACAGGATGAAGCATCGTTTACCAACCATGGACAAATGAGCCTTCGTAATAAGCACTATTGGTCAGCTGAGAAACCCACGCTCGCCGAGAGAAGTGGACAAACGATTTTTGTCCGGCAATGTGAGCAGCGGGCGTTTCAAGGGGCGTATTAATAGTCACTATTTTGTTGGTAGGACTCCAAATAGCCACAAATATTCCTTCAGTCCATTCTGTTTGTTTGCGTCGGAAGATATTTTTGTTCGTATATACAGGAAGTTCTTCCATAGGCTCTCTTGAGTTCCTGTAGGTGAACTTTCCCTGTCAGTAGATTCGATGATTTCACCTAGGTACTTGAAATACGGATTCTTTCGCTTTAACCTGCTTTGCGGACAGTTTATCGATGTTATTATCAGTACATTATTTTGGTATGCTTTCACGGCTGTCTCCTACGTCATTCAGACTTCTGGAGTCTTTTCAGTAGTTTCACCGTTCTTCCTTCTGTTGTATCCACTGGCGGGCCACAGTCATCTTCTTAGATTCCACCATTTCCCTTCTCTTTTCAAAGATTCAGTGCAGTTGAAATATTATCGATTATTACTGAACTCTCTCGACATGAATCCACATTACGAAATACCAGCAATACTGACCTTGAGCACGGCGATGTCGTTGACCCAGGAATCACTGGCGTCATAACCCTCATGAGAGCTTATGAATGTCACCGTGTGTCGGGTGCCGCCTTCACTGAGGGTGTTGGTACCAGCTAGCACCTCGTACGTGTCCTCGCTGCTGCCAAAACAAACCAAGAGTGCGTCACATCTCTGCAGAAGAGAACTACGTGTAACTTGTTAGTTAGACAGAGCTATTTTCACTTAGACAACGCTTAGTGTGATGTGTTATCGGCTTATATAACGTACAGGACTTAATGAAAAAGCATTACAAAAAAAGTCAGAAAAACTAAAGTTATCAGTAACTCGACACTTCGTTTGGACGACATAGACTTTTACTAGGCAAAGCTCTATTCGAGGTATTTACATTCCTGTGGGTATTGATACTGACATTGTCAGTTATAAGGGGATCAACTGTTCAACCTGCAAACAAATCACAAACAGTATGCCAGTTTTCATTATTGTGGTTAGATTTATAAACTGCTAAATCTGAAGCAGACCCCTCCATTCTTGGAAGGAGGTGTTTCTGTTTTGTATTCTCGATAGGTTCACATACGAGAAAATTAGTAAGCCGGTAGTAAAAAGTACAGCGAAATTTTCTAAACTAAATCCGTGAAGTAGTACTACCACAATGTTCTTGTCTTTGCGTTTTTTGGACGACTCTGGTCTTATGCAACAATATTGTAAGGACTGGCAAAAATCCAGCTCATACACCTCACAAATCACTCCTTGTCTCAGACAGCCTCTGACAAATCTACAGATTTATACTTAGCAGTCCTTTAATTCTTTAATTAATCGTAATATTTTTCATATGCTAAGTTCAGAAATGCAGATGGTTTCCCTGACCTCATAAGATCCTTCTTTTTTCACAAAATGATGTTGAAGAACAACAGAATTCATACAAACAACGCGTACATTAAAAAAGTTATTTAAAAACCGTGATAATGTAAGGTACTCCCAAGACTATAAAGAAGTATCATTCTTCAGTTCTAAGAAGAATGTCTCTATTTGTAACTTTTCCTTGTTTTTTCAGCCTGAGGATACTGTCTGTGCAGCAATCTGCAATAGTCATCTGTCGTGCCGCCATCCCAACGGGCCTGGAAGATCTGTTTCATTTCCTTAGTGTTTTCATGGAACCATTCGCTCTGTCTCTCACTCACAGTACATAGATCGTATTGGCAAAGATGACACTGGATGCAAGAAAACGCAGCTCTTTGAGGTACCCAGCACTTTGTAGTTATCCAGTACGTTTTTTTAACTATATTCTCTCCGAATAAGGTGGCGCACTGGTTGCCCACCCTGGACTCCCATTCGGCAGGACGACGGTTCAAACCTGCGTTCGGGAATCGTTATATAATTTTTCTACGATTACCTTAAACCCCGGGATGGTTCCTTTGACAGGACGTGGCCGATTTTGTTCCCCATTCTTCACTCGTCTCTAACGACCTCAATGTCAACGGAACCTTAAACCATATCTTTCCTCCTTTTCTTACTATGTTCTCGTAATTAGGGCCTTTGCAGTTGCTGAAAAACTTGTTGATTACTTCTTTAAAGGGCCTCCAAGCAGACTTTGTCAGGTAATTCATTTTGTCTTCAAATGTTTCGTCTTTCATCAGTTTCCAAATGTCTGGGGCGACGAAAAGTCCCTTTCGCTTAGCTTCTGATATCTGCGGAATCTTACTTGTCATATACTTGAAACCATTTTTGGTGGGGCTTTATTAACTGTATCATAATGGCAAGTTTTATGTGAATCTACAAAAAACTTCATTTTTAACAAATATTTTCCATCAGCAACTCCTGTGCCAACCTCTCCATCTAACAGCAGCGCCTGCACCAACTGGCCTCAGTTATCTGATCTACAGGTTGATAATTTATTGAACTGTATGAAATAAAATCGTTATAAATTCTGAATCTTAGGTAATCGCAGAAAAATTATATAACGATTCCCGAAGTTTCAGAAGATAGCCGTACCATAGGTACGACCACAACGGAGGGGTATCTGTTGAGAGGCCAGACAAACGTGTGGTTCCTGAAGAGGGGCAGCAGCCTTTTCAGTAGTTGCAAGGGCAATAGTCTGGATGATTGACTGATCTGGCCTTGTAACAATAACCAAATCGGCCTTGCTGTGCTGGTACTGCGAACGGCTGAAAGCAAGGGGAAACTACGGCCGTAATTTTTCCCGAGGGCATGCAGCTTTACTGTATGATTAAATGATGATGGCGTCCTCTTGGGTAAAATATTCCGGAAGTAAAATAGTCCCCCATTCGGATCTCCGGGCGGGGACTACTCAAGAGGATGTCGTTATCAGGAGAAAGAAAACTGGCGCTCTACGGATCGGAGCGTGGAATGTCAGATCCCTTAATCGGGCAGGTAGGTTAGAAAATTTGAAAAGGGAAATGGAAAGGTTAAAGTTACATATAGTGGGAATTAGTGAAGTTCGGTGGCAGGAGGAACAAGACTTTTGGTCACGTGACTACAGGGTTATAAACACAAAGTCAAATAGGGGTAATGCAGGAGTGGGTTTAATAATGAATAGGAAAATAGGAACGCGGGTAAGCTACTACAAACAGCATAGTGAACGCATTATTGTGGCCAAGATAGATACGAAGCCCACACCTACTACGGTAGTACAAGTTTATATGCCAACTAGCTCTGCAGATGACGAAGCAATTGAAGAAATGTATGATGAAATAAAAGAAATTATTCAGATAGTGAAGGGAGACGAAAATTTAATAGTCATGGGTGACTGGAATTCGAGTGTAGGAAAAGGGAGAGAAGGAAACGTAGTAGGTGATTATGGATTGGGGGTAAGAAATGAATGAGGAAGCCGGCTGGTAGAATTTTGCACAGAGCACAACTTAATCATAGCTAACACTTGGTTTAAGAATCATGATATAAGCTTGTATACATGGAAGAACCCTGGAGATACTAAAAGGTATCAGATAGATTATACAATGGTAAGACAGAGATTTAGGAACCAGGTTTTAAATTGTAAGACATTTCCAGGGGCAGATGTGGACTCTGACCACAATCTATTGGTTATGACCTGTAGATTAAATCTGAAGAAACTGCAAAAAGGTGGGAATTTAAGGATATAGGACCTGGATAAACTGAAAGAACCAGAGGTTGTACAGAGTTTCAGGGAGAGCATAAGGGAACAATTGACAGGAATGGGGGAAAGAAATACAGTAGAAGAAGAATGGGTAGCTCTGAGGGATGAAGTAGTGAAGGCAGCAGAGGATCAAGTAGGTAAAAAGACGAGGGCTAGTAGAAATCCTTGAGTAACAGAAGAAATATTGAATTTAATTGAAGAAAGGAGAAAATATAAAAATGCAATAAATGAAGCAGGCAAAAAGGAATACAAACGTCTCAAAAATGAGATAGACAGGAAGTGCAAAATGGCTAAGCAGGGATGGCTAGAGGAGAAATGTAAGGATGTAGAGGCTTATCTCACTAGGGGTAAGATAGATACTGCCTACAGGAAAATTAAAGAGACCTTTGGAGATAAGAGAACCACTTGTATGAACATCAAGAGCTCAGGTGGAAACCCAGTTCTAAGCAAAGAAGGGAAAGCAGAAAGGTGGAAGGAGTATATAGAGGGTCTATACAAGGGCGATGTACTTGAGGACAATATTATGGAAATGGAAGAGGATGTAGATGAAGATGAAATGCGAGATATGATACTGCGTGAAGAGTTTGACAGAGCACTGAAAGACCTGAGTCGAAACAAGGCCCCCGGAGTAGACAACATTCCATTGGAACTACTGACAGCCTTGGGAGAGCCAGTCCTGACAAAACTCTACCATCTGGTGAGCAAGATGTATGAAACATGCGAAATACCCTCAGACTTCAAGAAGAATATAATAATTCCAATCCCAAAGAAAGCAGGTGTTGACAGATGTGAAAATTACCGAAGAATCAGTTTAATAAGCCACAGCTGCAAAATACTAACACGAATTCTTTGCAGACGAATGGAAAAACTAGTAGAAGCCGACATCGGGAAAGATCAGTTTGGATTCCGTAGAAATACTGGAACACGTGAGGCAATACTGACCTTACGACTTATCTTAGAAGGAAGATTAAGGAAAGGCAAACCTACGTTTCTAGCATTTGTAGACTTAGAGAAAGCTTTTGACAATGTTGACTGGAATACTCTCTTTCAAATTATAAAGGTGGCAGGGGTAAAATACAGGGAGCGAAAGGCTATCTACAATTTGTACAGAAACCAGAAGGCAGTTATAAGAGTCGAGGGACATGAAAGGGAAGCAGTGGTTGGGAAGGGAGTAAGACAGGGTTGTAGCCTCTCCCCGATGTTATTCAATCTGTATATTGAGCAAGCAGTAAAGGAAACATAAGAAAAATTCGGAGTAGGTATTAAAATCCATGGAGAAGAAATAAAAACTTTGAGGTTCGCTGATGACATTGTAATTCTGTCAGAGACAGCAAAGGACTTGGAAGAGCAGTTGAACGGAATGGATGGTGCCTTGAAGGGAGGATATAAGATGAACATCAACAAAAGCAAAACGAGGATAATGGAATGTAGTCGAATTAAGTCGGGTGATGTTGTGGGTATTAGATTAGGAAATGAGACACTTAAAGTAGTAAAGGAGTTTTGCTATTTGGGGAGCAAAATAACTGATGATGGTCGAAGTAGAGAGGATATAAAATGTAGACTGGCAATGGCAAGGAAAGCGTTTCTGAAGAAGAGAAATTTGTTAACATCGAGTATAGATTTAAGTGTCAGGAAGTCATTTCCGAAAGTATTTGTATGGAGTGTAGCCATGTATGGAAGTGAAACCTGGACGGTAAATAGTTTGGGCAAGAAGAGAATAGAAGCTTTCGAAATATGGTGCTACAGAATAATGCTGAAGATTAGATGGGTAGATCACATAACTAATGAGGAAGTATTGAATAGGATTGGGGAGAAGAGAAGTTTGTGGAACAACTTGACCAGAAGAAGGGATCGGTTGGTAGGACATGTTCTGAGGCATCAGTATTGGAGGGCAGCGTGGAGGGTAAAAATCGTAGGGGGAGACCAAGAGATGAATACACTAAGCAGATTCAGAAGGATGTAAGTTGCATTAGGTACTGGGAGATGAAGAAGCTTGCACAGGATAGAGTAGCATGGAGAGCTGCATCAAACCAGTCTCAGGACTGAAGACCACAACAACAACAACTTCTGAATGGTTTGCGTTAGGACGTTCAAAGTGCACAGTTGGCCGCGGAGCATGATGGGACTTAGTATGTGCAAGCGCACGCACCTTGTTGTTGTCGGCCATTTGCACGTGAAAATGTCACGGTACAGCGTGCCTGAGAGTATAGCGTTTGTGAAGGCTTATTATGCGAACAATAACAGTCCAACAGCGGCCCAAAGTAAGTTTACGACTGAAGTCAAGCTGAAGACAACCGATCCATGTGTGCTGACAATCAAGATTTTGATTCGCAGGCCTGAGAGAATGGGTAGTGTTGGTGATGAGAGTGTTTGCGATGTCGGTCGTCTAAAAACGGTGAAAACGTCTGAAAACATCGAGAAGACATGCGCTATATTTCAGACCAGCCCCAGGAATCGATCAGACGAGTTGCACAACAGGTAGGAATCAACTGGGAGGCACTGCAACAAATTATTATTGAATAACTGCATCTCTTCCCATAGAAGTGACAAACAGGACTTTGATGTGAATATGGTTTGGTTTAGCGAGGAAGTCCACTTTCATTTCGATGGGTTTGTTAAAAAGCAAAATTGGCGCATAAGGGGGACTGAGAATCCACAGAATCCGCACTTCGTGATCGAGAAGTCTCTTTTAATCTGCCAGGAAGTTTCAGTCTCTTCACCCTCAACAAGTAACTGTGTGGTGTGGAACGTCCAGTCACTGAATAACAATGTGATATTCCTTGATGGTACGGTGATCACCGAACGGTACGTGAAAGTTTTGGTAGGTGATTTCACCTCCATTACACAAATTGACCCTGATTTCGACAAGATATGGTTCATGCAAGACGGATCTCGACCCCATCGAAACAGGAGAATGTCTGATGTCCTGGAGGAGCACTCTGGGCACCGCATTCTGCCTCCGGGGTACCCAGAGGCCACTGGCGAACGCCTTGATTAGCCGCCATTTTATCCGGATCTGGACACATGCGACTCCTTTTTGTGGGGCTATATTAAAGAAAAGGTGTAGAGCAATAACTCCAAAACCATTGCTGAGCTGAAAACAGTCACTGAGGAGTTCATCGGCAGCATCGATGTTCCCTAACTTTAGCGGGTCATGTAGAATTCCGTTATTCGTCTGCGCCACATCATCGCCAATGATGGCAGGCACATCGAACATGTCATAATCTAAGGCCGAATACATGCAGTGACGTTTACACGTTGAATAAAGTGTGTGCACGCCGTAATTTGTAACTAATTTTTTTTCGTATAGTTCAATAATTCTCACCCTATATATATTTCAGTCTCGAACAAACGTGCACATAAGTTGCCCGTGACGTTGTCGCAGTATGTATGCAATTTGTGCATCCTTCCAACTAGCAAGGGATTCCTTCAAACCTGGATCGTAATGACCTAAGCCCTTTCACAGGACCTACTTCCGTCTGACCCCCGGATAGTATACTGTAGTACATAGAAATCGGTGACTCATAGCATCTGATCTATTCTTGTTAAGTTGACTGATGACTACAACAGTGGAGAAGAATATCCAACCACAACAATAATATTAGACGGTTGTCAATAAATGAACTACACTGAAGAGCCAAAGAAACTGGTACATCTGCCTAATATTGTGTAGGGGCCCCCACGAGCACGCAGAAGTGCCGCAACACGACTTTGCTTGGACTCGACTACCGTCTGAAGTAGTACTGGAGGGAAATGGCACCATGAATCCTGCAGGGGTGTCCATAAACCCTTAAGAGTACGAGTGGGTGGAGATCTCTTACGTACAGCACGTTGCAATGCATCCCAGATATGCTCAATAATGTTAATGTCTGGTGAGTTTGGTGGCCAGCGGAAGTGTTTTAACTCAAAGAGTGTTCGTGGAGCCACTCTGTAGCAATTCTGGACGTGTCGGGTGTCGCATTGTCCTGATGGAGTTATCCAAGTCCGTCGAAATGCACAATGGATATGAATGGATGCAGGTGATCAAACAGGATGCTTACGTACGTGTCACCTATCAGAGTCGTATCTAGACGTATCAGGGGTTCCATATAACTGTAACTGCAGACGCCCTACACCATTACAGAGCCTCCACTAGCCTGAAAAGTCCCCTGCTGCCACACCTGGCAATTATTAACCTAGTAGAGTGGGAGAGCCGCGCGGGATTAGCCGAGCGGTCTAGGGCGCTGAAGTCATGGACTGTGCGGCTGGTCCCGGTGGAGGTTCGAGTCCTCCCTCGGGCATGGGTGTGTGTGTTTGTCCGTAGGATAATTTAGGTTACGTAGTGTGTAAGCTTAGGGACTGATGACCTTAGCAGTTAAGTCTCATACGATTTCACACACATGTGAACATCAGAGTGGGAGAACCATTTTAAAAGTCTGCTAACAAAACAAAGGACAGAGTACAGCGAAATAAAACAGGAGATATGGGAGAACCAGGATGGTGTAAAAGCACAGGAATAACCATGAAAGAGCTACAGAATGCAGCTACACGAAAGAAATTTGGGTTATAATCAAGTCCTGGAAATGCACCAGCAGAGTTAGTAAGGTATGACCCCAAGCAGTCTATGAACATCTAAGAAAGTTATTTAATAAATGTATGTGGTATGGGTAGGAAATTCCACCAGTGTGAAACGTTGCGTATCTAAGCCCCATACATAAGAAAGAAAGTGTGTAGCAATGATCTCAGCATCAGTTTTTTCCAACTAGGTTGCAGTGGAAGTGTAGCACAGCCATAGACATTATTTTTATTCATTCTTTATTACTAGATGGGCATTCTGTTAGTAAAAGGGTGAATGGTCTTTCAGACCATGATGCACAAATTTTAACACTTAAAGGCTTTTGTACTCAAACAAATGTCCCATATAATTACAAACCATGTAGGAAAGCTAATCCAAAGGCAATAGGGAGTTTTTAAACCTCGTTAAGGAACAAGAGTGGCAGGATGTTTATAAATCCGATAATATAGATGAAAAACATAATTCTTTCCTTAACACATTTCTCATGCTCTCTGAGAGTTGCTTTCCATTAGAACGTTCTAAACGGGGTACTAGCAGCCTGGGTGGCTGACTAGTGGGATAAGGATATCATGTAGAACAAAGCGGGAATTATAACAAAATGTTGGAAGTAGTGACAATCAAGCTACCGTAACCTATTACAAACAGTATTGTAAGGTGCTTCGAAAAGTTATTAGGAAGGCAAAGTGTATGTGGTACGCAAATAGAATAGCTAATTCACAGGATAAAATTAAAACCATGTGGTCAGTTGTGAAGGTAACTGTCTGGCCAGCAGCACAAAGTCGACGATGTAAAGTCAGTTCGTAGTAAAAATATTTCTGTTACTGATAAGTCAGATATATGTACAGTATTTAACAATCATTTTCTGAACATCGCTGGTGAATTAAATAAAAATTTAGTTTCTACAGGGAGTCATATAACTCTCTTGAAAAATCCCTTTCCGAGACTGGTGTCTAAAATACTCCTCTGTGACAAGGGTGAGATTGAGTCAATAATTTAATCACTTAAGACTAAGGAATCTTATTGATGTGATGGAGTGCCTAGCAGAATATTAAAGTAATGTGCTGCACATAGCCCTGTACTTAACACTATTTGCAAATTTTCCTTTAAGAATGGTCAGTTTCCTGAACGAGTAAAGTACTCAATAGCAAAGTCGCTTTACCAACAGGGAGAAAGGAATAATGTAGACAATTTTAGACCTATTTCTATGCCATCAGTGTTTGCTAAAAAGTTATTGAAATGGCTGTGTATGTAAGGATAATTGATCGTTTTATATAACATAATTTGCTATATAGTGTACAGTTTGGTTTTAGAAGTCGCTTAAGAAATGAAAATGCTATGTTCTCTTTCCTCTGTGAGGTACTGGATGGATTGAACAAAAGGTTTCGAGCGCTAGGCATATTTTTTGATTTAACTAAGGCGTTTGATTGTGTTGATCACAAAATATTGCTCCAGAAGTTGAACCATTACAGAATATAGAGAGTAGCTCACAATTGGTTCACCTCTTACATTAACAACAGACAGCAAAAGGTCATTATTCACAGCGTTGAGAATGTCTGTGGGGTGGGGTCTGAGCTGGGTACAGTCAAATGGGGGGGGGGGGGGGGGCTGGGGGGCTGCGTGTGCCCCAGCGATAAGTGTTGGGGCTAATCCTGTTCCTTATTTACGTAAATGATATGCCTTCTAATATGAAGGGTAATTCTAAAATATTTCAGATAGATAGTAAACTGTCGTGTAAAGTCCACGTTCATGACCTTGTTCAAAGATTTAATGCTGCCATTTTTACTATTCGAGCGGTATCTGAAGTAAGTGATCGTTCAGCACGAAAATTAGTCTACTTTGCTTATTTCCATTCTCTTATGTCGTATGGTATTACATTTTGGGGTAACGCTTCCCATTCTAAAGGGATGTTTTTGGCTCAGAAACCGGCAGTTCGGGTAATAAGTGACGTAAGTTCGCGAACCTCTTGTCGACCCCCGTTCATGAGTCTGGGTATTTTGACATTGGCCTCTCAATATATATATTCCTTACTGTCGTTTCTTGTTGACAATATCAGCTTATTCCCAAGAATCAGCATCTTTCGCTCAGTTAATACTAGGCAGAAATCCATTCTGTATTTGGATCACACGTCCATAAGTCTTGTGCAGAAAGGTGTGCATTATACTGCTGCAGCCATTTTCAATAAGCTACCATAAGAATTCAAAAATCTTAGCAGTAATCTACATGTTTTCAAATCAAAACCGAAGAGTTTCGTCATGGGTCACTCGTTCTATTCTGTTGAGGAGTTCCTTGAAAAATAAAGCTGATTCTAATGTTACATTGCTGACTGCGTTTACTTAAACTTATGACTTTACTTTTTTGTGTTCATAATCATTTTATTTTATGTGTTATTACTTTTATGTTGTGATTTCACGTACTGACACGTTCCATGACCTCGGAGATTTGCTCCTCAATGTGGTCCTACGGAACTAGACGCGCAAATGAAATAAAATAATGTGTCACAAGTACAATTAGCAGGCTGTAAGATAGGATATTGAAATCAGGATTAGAGAAAAATGTTCAAATGTGTGTAAATTCCTAAGGGACGAGTTCATCGGCCCCTTGACTTACACACTACTTAAACTATCTTATGCTAAGAACAGTACACGTACCCATACCTGAAGGGGGACTCGAACCTCCGGCGGGGGTTGTCAATCAAGTGCGAGAACAAAGTGACTTCGTAAGAGGTAGGTCATATGTAGGTAACACCTTTACCCTAAGACAGATCATGGAGACGAGATAGGAAAGGAATACAAGCAGTCATTTGGTTTTATATATCTTGAGAAAACGCAATGTCTCTAAAGCTATTCTTCGAGTGCTGTGGTCCAGGGAACTGCCAAAAAATAGTGTAAGAAATATGATAAAATTTTACATGTTGGGAGAATGTGTCTTTAAAGTGGGGACAGAACTTTCTAGGGAGGTTTTCAGAATAACTAAAGGACTATAACAAGGGTGCTGTCTATCCCCACATTCTTTAAGATATATGTTAAGAAGGCGCTGATCTGTGGTATAGGAAGTGCATGGACGTGGACACTGAAGTAGGAAACCACCATATGTACACACTTTTCCAAGATGACCAGTTTGCTGTAGCAATTGATGAAGATGATATAATAATCTTATATGCGTAGGAAGTTGTTGGAAGAGTATAAAAAGTGGGGTTTAAAAATTAATTTTGAGAGGGTGGAATCTCTGTGTTCTAGACAGGGGAGAAGTCACTTGGACATTTGTGGATATCATATGAAAGTGTGTGAAGAGTTTGAATACCTGAGTAGTATCTTATCACGTGATGGAAGATGTAACAGAGATATCTAACAATGTATCAGGCATCAGGCAGGTAAGGGCAGCTACCCACAAATCAAATTCTGTACTTTGGTCTTCAAAAATGAGTTTAAATATTAAAATGCTTTCATAGAAATCCATTGTGGAACCAATAACAGTGTATGGGACAGAGTTCTGCGAATTCACAGAAAGAAGGAAAAAGAGACTTGGAGCGTCAGTAATGGACCACTTGAGAAGGGCAAGTAGAATTTTCCGACTTAGCACATAAGAAATGAGGAAATAAGATAAAGGCTGTAAATCATTACAGTATTGTGGATAGAATGAAAGAAAGACAGCAAGGATGGTTAGGGCGTGTCGAAACAATGGAATAAGGCAGATGCTCGGCGAAAGTACTTTCATGGCAACCTCCTGGAAGGGAAAGAGGGTGAAGACCACAGAAAGGGTGACTAAGCGGTCTCCAAGAAGTTATGGAGGGAAGAAAAACAGCAGAGGAGGAAGAATGGTGAGATCGAGGCATTTCTCGATAGGGATGCAGGATGAGGCGACAGCTGTAGTACCACTGCAAGAAGAAGAAGTCCAAGTGTGTCAGTGGTATACCAGGAAAATTACCAGTGGATTGAGGAAAAGAGAGTGTTAGAGGTTGAAAGGTCTCTGTTGGATTCCTTTCATGTTTAATTTCTTAAATCTGTTGCCATTTATGGAATAAATTCCTCTTCTAAATGTACTGTGGCGTTTCTGACTATCTGGGAGGAGACTGAGCAGTGGAACGTGTTACTTTTACACATAAACAAGAACGATTTGTCACACTACTACACTTTAAAGCACAGTTTATATGTAATTCTTATATGTAATTCATGTCACACAGTCTCATACGGAACCTACATCCGCTTTCTTTCATATACTGTATATGATAAGATACTGTCATCCCCCTTCCCTTTTATGTGAGAGGATGAATGAGCATATGTATTTCTAGTTGCATGCTTGAGGGTAGCAGACAAGGCTGTCTGCTAGAGAACAGTAGGACCAACGTCGGAACAGGTAGCTACGCTTCCTAAAAGCAAAGAGGTTTCTATCCTTAGTATGGTCCTGTCCGTCCGTTGTCATGTTGGTATAGGAAGCTGCCCCTCTGGCCACTTCCGTTGGTCTTTGTGGGCCACCGTCAGGAAGCACGCTCGGCAGTAGGGCAGTTGCAGTGTGGCCGTGGCGAGCGTCTGAAGTGGTAAGATCTCCGGCTAAGCGCGTGTCTGTTAAGTCCGTAGGACAATGGATTTCTTAAGTTCAGCCTAACTGAAAATTTAATCACTTTTATTTCGGGTTTAGGTCTAAAATATCCGATGTTATCTTAAATTGCAGCGCAGTGTAATTATCGTGTGAAGTTCAGATTATTTTTCGGTAGTTGCTTTGTTACTACTTTGTGAGTAAAGTGGAACCACGTGTTGATCAGTAACTCTAACTAAGTTCATCAATCTTAAATCCGAATGTGCGTGAGATTATAACGTCTCGTCTTGAGAATATTTTTTTTAATATAGCAACTTTTCTTTATGCTTTTCTTTATGTTCAACCCACGTGGGGCGTACTTTGCGAGACCAGTACCACGTGCTTATATAACTGTTTGACCCATCAGGTTAATAGTAAGATGTTAGTAACCAGTTCAAGGTTTTTCTTTTGTCAATTGCTTTTCGATCTAATGTATTTTAATTATCAAAATTATTGTGGAGTTGTACGCTTTGTGTAAACCAAGTTGACCACGTGGAGCATGTGGTGTAATCATCAAAGTAGCCCTCAGCTATTCTTTTTGCGAAGACTTCACAAAGAGTTAATATGAATTTAGTATACCAGTGTGTGGTAATTACATGACGGACAGGATTGTGGTATGAACGTAATTTCTTTGGGTAAAAACTGAATCTGTTGGTTGTGGTTAATTTCTTCTTGCTTATGTTTCAATGTTCTTCGTGTGTTATTTTATGAATGCAGTGTTGTATCCAGTCTCCCAATCTTGGCTCCATATTTTATGTGTTCCGTAAGATTACAATCTCACATTTTTTCAATCGTAAATAAGGCACCAGCTCAGTTATAACTCACGTATAATATGCTGAAATTTCAATGAACAATCTTAAAATAAATTTCCAAATATAAACTGATTTCTTTCTTTTTATTTAAATTCTCCTTTTTATATATATATTTTACCGGTTTTGTATGACTATTAAAAGATTATCATTATTGTTAGTCTACTTGGTAAACCTAGACTAAATATCTGATGAAACAGTTGCCCAGTAATCCACGGTTAACGTCCCCAGACAGATCATGGCTTTTAACCCACTTTCATTGTCAATTAGCACCGATTTCAGCATACCAAATTAAAGTTACAACATTACACTTCAGCTAAGAAAATTAAAGTTACAATATTACAAGGTAAGGAGTTATCTTGTATTTCTAGTTTGTGTATTTGATTGTTTTTTGTTTGGTGCTAGTAGTGCGGTGCAACGTGGAATTTCTATGGTATACCATGTTTCAATTTTATCCTCTTAAGCCAATCAAAAATGCTTGTCGAAATTTAAAAAGTAGTTTAGATATTGGCTGAAAACAGTCTTGGTTGCAATTTTAGTTTTTTATTTTTCAACTACGCGTTTCGCCTTATTTAGGCAACTTCAGGTTATCTTAATTTCGTATTTTTAGAAAGATCCTTTAGTCAGAGTAGCCAAAGGGCATCAGGCCAACATCGCCTTCGTTAAACTCAGTAAAAACTTTTCTAGAAGGACGTGAGTGACACCAAGACCTGCATAACGCATTCCCGTTCACAGGAGCGAGTAACAGAATAAGATGGGGCTTACTACCTGAGCCCCATTATGGTAAAATATCAAATATGATATCACTATGAGGTGAAAGAAGTTCTTTGAGAATAAAACTTACGGTTACTTTAAAAGATTTCAATTTGAACAGGAAGTTTGCATTTATGTTCTAATTTCCAAGACTATCTCATTTTTAAAATCAATGGATGTCGGATGAGTTGTAGCAGTGACATTCTGTTTCCTGGACGACATTCGTTTCTGAACACAGCATAATGAAAACTCTTAACGTGAGGAACAGAATATTTTGTGCATCCTAGCCCAGACGTATGCTCAGTAGATTTATGGGTTGACTGATGCAAACTGCATCTATATCTGATGGGGCATTCAAGAGTTATGTGAATTTCAATGAAGTAGTGCATCAGAATTCAGAGAGGCAAGTGGCAGCCATGTTCGACTAAAGTCAGGCAAGGGTGGCGAGGCGCTGCTTGAGTCCCATAGAGGATCGAAGCTGAGCCGTCTGAAACATTCTGGATGCTTCGTGTAGGAATATTTCCTTCACAAGTGAAAGTAAGACGCAGTTTTAGTGAGAAGACACCACTCAGCATCTGCTGGAGGAACTTCGCTCTGGCCCTGAAGAAACTGATCAAGAAGGGTTCCCGAGTGAGATGATGCCTAAGTTACTGCTGTGGCTCATCGAAGTAATTAAACTACGGATATCAGGAAAAGCGACGTTTCTGCCATCACACTCTGTTAAAAAGGTACAAATAGGGGTAGCGTCCCTTGTACTCAGCAGGTCGTGACACGTGTTCACTGAGGACAGACCTGTAGCTGATAGCTGCTCAAGTTCAGCGACGCATTAAGCTTTTTGTTAGATCATATGACCTTTGCAATGAATAACTAGAGACAGTCGCATGGCAAGTGACTGTAATAGGAGCTCAAAAGTGATATTTTTCACTGTGACAGTCGCTGTAGTTTTAGACATGGATAAATCAGATGAACAAAGGTTATGTCAGGCTGTTACATAGTGCCTCAGACTGGAACTAGTAAATAGGACTCTGCTTATTATCTTACTCACTGTGGTGGTAGGTACTTTAGTAGTGGTGGAGAATCTTCTACGTCGACATGCTAAGCAGTATTATAACTATCATGGCGCTTCTATTATAAAGTTCTTCATGAAACATATTTTGTTTTGTATCGGACTCGGGTCGCTAAATCTGCAAAGCTACGTTCTGAAGACGATTATTTGGCATTCGTGGCTTCCATGAAGCCTTCATGAATCCCCTTTCGAGGCGCTTTTCTCTTCGGTTTCCAGTTACTTTTGATGTACACCTACTGAACTGCAGGACACATGGCCTCGACAGTATAGTCTGTTTTTAGCAGACGCATTGGGTATTTACAGTGAAGAGCCAAATCATTATGACCGCTGACAATGGCAACGTTAGATCCCGCCTAGTGGCGTTGCTGGCACGTGATGTAGCAACAAAAGTATGTAAGCAGGACATACATGGACGGGGGATCATCACTGCAAATATATGGGCTGAAAATTGGGAAATACATTGAGATTTTATAAAGGGCAGATTATTATCACACAGAGGCTGCGAACGAGGCTGTCATGATCATCTAGATAGAAGGACAGTAATAACTACCACTAGGCGCTAAATGTTTGCACGTCCGTGACTCTTCAGAGAACGTAGCGTTCAGGGGCTTGTCTGCTCTGTAAAGTAGCATTAATGGTGATCTGTGGCATCTCTGCCGAAAGAGCACAACGCTGGTGCACGTGCAAGTGTTTTGGTGCACACCATTAATCATACATTGTTGAACATAGTGATCCACAGCAGACCACACCTACGTGTTCACATGTTGACCCAAAGACGAATTCAGTGGGTACGAGACTATCAGGATTCGATCGTTGATCAATACAAAAGTGTCGGCTCTTCAGGTGAATCACATTTCGATACATTAGGTCGATGGTCGTCCCCACAAACGCCGTCACCGAGGTAAAAGGCGGCTCGAAACGTGCAGCGCCCCACGGACGCAGGCTGTGGGGTGCAGTACTATGCTATGGGAGACATTCTCCTGCATTTGCATGGGACTTGTGGATGTAATCAACAGCTGCGAACCGCCTACGTCCCTTCGTGCTTGATGTCTTCCCCGATGGCGATGTCATCTTTCAGCAGTATAATTGTCCCTGCCTCAGAGCCAGAACAGTGTTACAGTGATTCGAGGAGCATTATAGTGAACTTATGGTGATTTACCGGCGACATATTCCCCTTATGTAAATCCTATGGAACCCACATCGGTCGCTACCGGGTGCCATCACCACGTACGCATATCAGCAGCCCATTACTTATGCGAATTACATGACCTGTGCGTATGCTTCTAATCTCACATACCTCCACAAACCTACCAATAAAATTTCGGATCCCTGATACACATAATCGGTGTTGTATTTTGTTCTAAAGACGGACAAACAAGCTACTAAGCAGGTGGTCATAACGTTTTGGCTCTTCATTGTGTTTGCTGGTTAGTCAGCCCCTTCCCAGGCACATAATTTCATTCAATGGTTGTGCATATGCAACCAGCTGGAAAGCAACGTTACACACGAGTGCCGACCGAGAAGTGCTGGTAGGTAGTGATGCTCATTCGGACCGAACTGTAAAAGTATCAGGTAGCGCCAGTTTAGCGTTAGATTGTGTGGATCTGTTATTCCTCCCAGTTACTGCTGCAGAGACGTATGTTTCTTGTCCTTTTCTTCTGTCGGTTAAAAACCGATGCATAAGCACTAATGGACAAGGTGAAACAGGTTACAAACTGTGTTCCACCAATATGAAATACCTCGAAAATATCTGAAGACACATAAATAGCACGGATTCAGAAAATATCGTTCTTGTGGAATAGAACTGGCTCTTTATTGACACTGAGTAATGAGTGCTTTCGACAGTGGATAACAGATTACTAGATATCCAGGAGGAATATGACACCATTCCTCACATGAAGCTTCTATACAAGTTGCATACCTACTGAATACCGTCTCAGCTGCGTGAATGTATATGTGGTTCTCTGTCAGAAAGATTCAGATCATAGCAGTTGATGGGGAGTTATCTAATTATACGGAAATCTTAACTGTGTTTCCCCAAAGAACATTGTAGGCCCTCTGGTAGTTTTAATTTATATAAACAATTTAGGACACAGTGTGAGCATACCGTTTATTTTATTTGTAGAAAATGTAATCGTTTACAGTGTATTGGAGTCGCCAGAAAACCAAACAGAGTTACAAATTAATTTAGACAAGCTATCTGTATGATGTGAAAAGCGACAACTAATCCTGGCCAATAAAATGTGATAAGTGCTCCACATGAGTACTATAAAAAATTCCCTTAAATTTCGGTTACACGGTAAATCACGCAATTTTAAAGGCTGTCAGTTCAACTAAATAAAGCTCTGGGAATCACAGTTATGACAAACCTAAACTGTAACCATCATGGTTTATTGTCAGAGCCCTTAGAAGATGTAAAAAATCTACTAAAGGGACTCTCTACAATATACTTGTCCATCCTCTTCTATAGAGTTTCTGCACATTATATGATCCTTACCACACAGAACTGACGGAGGGCATCGAAAAAGTTCAAGGAAGGCAGCTTGTTTTGTGTTGTTAAAAATAGGGAGAAACTGTCATGGATATGAGAATCGTGTTGGTGCGGTAGTCATTGAAAAGAAGACTTTTTCGTTGTGGTGAGATATGTTTACAACATTACAAACCCCCACGTCCCAGAATATTTTGTTTACGCCCATTAATGCGGGTGTAAGAATAGATGACTATCATGATAAAATAAAAGGAATAGTAGCTCGCACAGATATATTTAAGTGCTAATTTTTGCCTGTTATTTTCCAGACTGGAAGGTTCGGCTGCTAAGGCCAATGAGAATGCAGACAGCTGGTCTGTGACCGAAATCCACGCAGCTGCGGGCAAGCGAGCGTCCAGCAACAGGTAATCGGCAGTTTTGTGCAGGCCGCATACTATGGGGAATGTGGTTTAGCTAGCTGACTGCCATGGTCTGAGAGTAATTGACTCCAAAGATGACGGCTTTCGCAACATCGCAGAATATGCTTACTCTGAAATACTTCGAAACTCTATAGTAACTCGCAGTTTCATCGTAGAACAAAAACCGTCACGTCACATTTCATGGGGCTGAAATGCATATGTAGAGATATAAACATCATGAATATCACGAAAACCACAGAAGTTACATACTCACAGTAAATGAATAATCTTACAGTAGAGCATTGCAATCAATATCTGTTGAATGCTTCATGAGATCTGGACAAATCAGGTATTGAATTATAGCTTAGGCCACTAGCTGTCAATCCCGAAAGTCACGAATTTGTACATATTTTATGTACATATTTTATTTATTGTGTTACTACGGTTTTTATATCCTTTTAATTATGTAAATGTGCCAGCTCATCGTTTTCTCCACAGTTACACAGCAATGAACACAACATGACAACCTGCATACCTCTCCCTACTTAACCATGTAATGAAGTCTATGTTATTAATTAATTTCTAGTTTATTTAATTGAATTATATTAAAAACACTTGTCGTGTGAAAGTGATAGTCTGCATATAAGATCTGGTAGCGTCACTGAATAGAGCGTGAAAGACGCATTTATTAGGCAGTCCAACTTTAGTGCTTCTCATGCTTTAACAACTTTCTTTCCGTTATTTTTCGTAAGCATGCATGTGCAAAAATCATGTTTAAATTAACAATGTCTAAACTTTTAGGTGCAGAACAATGTATATGGTCAGTAGGGGACTGTCAAAGGCAGATCTTTTGTTTAACATGTATGATACATTTCTTAATTATGTATATTTTAAATTATGGTCCACTTTATGTGCTTTAAGTACGTCGTGAATTTTGGAGGGGGAAAGCTTAAAAGCGCGAGCGAGCCTTCTCTCCTGGTCATTGTGAGTCGAGCGCTCATTGTAAGCAGTATGCATCTGGCAGTCTGTCTGTGTGGATCGGTCTTGAGGTAACGTGTTGGGGAGCGGATAGCGTGGTTTCAGACTTGCATAAGTGATAGATTCTGGGCGACGAGTGGTCGAACAAACACTTTAATATCCATTTGTTGGCTGGAATTTTAACATTAGCAAGCATTAGATGCGATTCAGTACAGTACTTTAACATTTTTCAGAGGCATTTTTGAATTAATACTGTATGCAGCGTGTGAACCTACAAATGATTTAGAGAATATGTTGATCACCCTAATAGATATCATGTATTTAAGAGATGGAGAATATTTTGTGTTTAGTTTAAAAGCAGAGGGCTCTGTTTTCTGTGTACTTGTGTTGTTTAGATAGTATTTGAGGAATCTGCTATCATTCTAATCACGCAATCAAGCAAGCTTTATAGCATTAGAGTATTTTTATATCTTTATTTTCATATTTAAGTATATTTCTATAGGAACATCATTTTTAATATTTCAAAGTTTTGACTGAATGAATGAATTATTAGTTCATTCAACTTAAACTCTCTGGAGCCATCTACATCAGTTATTCAGTTATTATTGTAATTATTATTCTGTTTCGTTTCAACGTGTTTTATGTTGCAAAATTCGCATTAAATACGAATGTTTGGATTAATAGACTAAAAGAACAGCGAGTTTAGCTGCTGGGCGTGAAAGCAGTCATGTACAATACGACCCTATTAGTATATCGAGCCATAGTTCTAAATAGAGGACTGCATCGCCCAGCTGTGTTCAATGCTAAAATTGCCTCATCGAGGTGCAAAGTGTGCCACTGTTTCGTGTACTTTACGTAGGGAGATACTCACTCTTCGACACACTGTGCTGCTGTGAGTGCCCAGTCTTCGTTCAAGATGACGGCGCCACACCAGTGTTCTGCGTTCTTCTGCAGCGACAGCTGAAACACAAAGAACTGCAGTTACTCCGAATATCAGCGTAGAAAAAATAAGTTAGTCCCATAATCCAATAGAACAAGATTCCCTGTGCACGTGGTTTACAATTGCCTTAAACATCTGCACCTATACTCCGGGATGTTAGGTGGGTTGGGGAGAGGTGAGTTCATAAAAATGTTGTCATATCGTGACGTCTCGAATGTTATCTCCAAGAGATCGTTCTCTATCCGCTCGAAGTAACTTTCGAAAATCACTGCCTCCGGCATCAGTATTAATACCATGACTCTCCCAATTTATAATAGGAAAATCTAAGTCGCCTCGTATTACGATAGTTTGATCAGGAAATTTACTCGTTTCGTGTTTCAAGTTTTCTAATAGCCATTCTGCCAGCTCAGTTCCTGAAGTAGGCCTTCCAACAGCCTGCTCTCAAGCATGAAACGTGCTTCTGTTTCGTTTCTATGCCTGTGGTAGACGTTTGGTTTGTGTTCCTATGAAGAAACAGGGAGCGCAAGAAGGAGGAGACGTAAATTTGGTGCTAGGTCATTGCCTGCTCATCTGGTATAACACTAAAGGCGTTCATGAACTTAACATCTGCACCTCGTAGATGCGTCACTTTCAATAGTTCCACACACCACAACTGCCTGAGATTCTACCGAGTTGATGGTATACTCTCATCAGTCTAACAGTGTATCATTGTACACTATTTCTGAATTTCTCACTCGTTTCTCCCATATTTCTTCGCTTCTTAACTCTCCCCAGGAGACGCGTGGCTACTCGACTTATAGTAATAAAATTCATTGTAAGTAATAGAAGCTCTGCAAATATACTTCTCAGGTTTGCCAGCGGATAATATTGTGCAAATACCGCAATATGTAATGGTGGCAGTTACTGTTGACACACCTGCAAGACGCGATTGATAATAATCGTTGGTGCAGTGTCGAATTTCTCACGCCAGGAGCAGGAAATATGCATGTGCGAGAGGGTGCTCACAGTTGGATGATAGTAGCGTTCACAGTGCCCTCTGTCGGGAGCTGTAAAGAGGCACTCTGAGCGTTCACTGTAGACAATGACTCAGCCAGGGGTATGCAGTTAGCAGTGTGTAGAAAGTAACGCGTTTTCTCAGTTGCGAGCCAAACAGTACACTATTTCACGCTGTGTATGATAGTTTTTACTCTGTTTGGTGGACTACTTCGATCAAGTTGTAATAAGTACACAGTCAACAGTGTCAACTTTAACGAATTCGGGAGTGTTACACTTTTTCCTGTTGTTGCACAGAGATTTGATCTGAAATTGAAATAGCTAGCGAACAGAGGACAGTGGCATCAGTACTGCGTTCGCCAGCTTTATGGTTTATGGTTTGCTCTGTGAAATACTCTGTGCGGAATACACAAGTGAGAGCGAAAATTAATTGTTACCATATATAGGGTGAAAAGTATTTAAACCGACAAACTCTGGGAGGTTGTAGGTGACATCAAAACAAATATTTATCCCTAATGTCATTTTTTCCTATGAGGATTATTTAAACCGGTGGAGGCCGTATTACGCTCTTCAGTTGTTAGAGGGCGTATTACGCTCTTGAGTTGTAGGCAACTGCTGTCCACCAGTGTAGTAGTGCATTGTCTGTGTTTACTGATGGAGCGATACACGTGGAGTGAGTGCACTGACATGGTTGGTGCGTACTACGTAGCACACCACAACGGACGAGCTGCACAGCGGGTTTATCAACAACAATATCCTAATCGCCGTATCCCGCATCATACGACCTTTGCTGCTGTGTACCAACATCTGCGTGAGACCGGGTCATTTAGCAGATTACCTGGACAGGGACGCCGTCGCACGGTAAGAACGCTGCAATTTGAGGAAGCTGTCTTGCAGCATGTGGAGCGGGATCCTTCAATCAGCACTCGTGCAATTGCACGTAACACGGGGACGAATCAGACGAATGTAAGAACAGTTCTTCGAGAGCAATTTTTACGTCCATTCCACTTACAGCGTGTCCACAACCCGGAACCAGTTGATTATCCACCCAGAGCACAGTTTTCGCAGTGGTACCTGGAACAGAGTGAAATATATCCTACATTTCCGTCCTCTGTGTTATTTACCGATGAAGCAACGTTCGGGCGTGATGGAGTCTTCAACATGCACAATTCGGATGTTTGGAGTGAGGATAACCCACATGCCACAGTTACTAGCGCCCATCAAGTGCGGTTCTTCGTTAATGTGCGGGTCGGTGTTGTTGAGGACTGTTAAATTGGGCCGTATCTGATACCTAGGCCATTAAATGGCAGGCACTATTACAATTTTCTCGCCAGAGCATTGCCAGAATTGCTGGAAGACGTCCCGCTCCCTACAAGACAACGTACGTGGTTCCAATATGGCGGGGCGCCGGCACATTTCAGTCGTCGTGTGCGTCGATTCCTGGACCAACTGTTCCCAGAAACGTGGATTGGCAGAGGTGGTCCCGTACCGTGGCCTGCTCGATCCCCAGATATGTCCCCTCTGGACTGTTTTGTGTGGGGAGAGATGCACAACCTTGTTTATGCATCTCCTGTTGCATCAGAAGAGGATCGGGTTGCCCGGATAGTAGCAGCAGCAGGAACAATTCAGGATACTCCTGGGGTTTTTGCCCGTGTCAGACAGAACATGATCCGACGGTTTAACAGTTGTTTACGTGTCAATGGAGGCATTTTTGAAAATCTACTGTAATTGAGATTGGATTGTGTTATTGTGGTGCCTCTTGGTCATAAAAAATGGAAAAGTGTTTGTTGATTTACTTAATTTGCCACCAGAGAAATCTTCCTCTACCGGTTTAAATATTCCTCGTAGGAAAAAATGACATTAGGGAAAAATATTTGTTTTGATGTCCCCTACAACATCCCAGAGTTTGTCGGTTTAAATACTTTTCAGCCTGTATGTAAACTGAAGGTGAAGGGGGAGAAAGGAAGGGAAGGGGAAGGGACTAGTGACGTCAGCTGCATTGGGACTTTATGCAGAATGAGCAGCAATGAATGAAAAATATTTGCCTGAACAGGATTCGAAACCTGCATTTCCAGCTTACTAGGCAGTTGCTAACCACTGCACCACACCAAACAATATGTTTATCGGCTTTGTGCGGACAATTTCAGCACGCTTGTCGGCCGACTCCATACTCCCACCTAACGTCACCTATTTGCAATTCCTGTCCTTGTCCTCCATGCTCGCTTCTCTGAGATTCCCGCAGGAGGTCGGATGTATTTGTGCATTCGCACTGAAGAAGTTAGATTCTTCCCCATCGAGGCGAATCACTTACATGAATGCATATTCCTTCGGACATGTCCGAAAGAACAGACACCACGCGTTCATATAACTTTTACAAAGCCAGATTGTGCTGTTATGGGCTGTTTATTTTCGCCTTAGCCAGTAATTCGTATAGGGTTGCAGATTGTGTAGCAGACATGGAACAAGAAGTATTTCCGTTTGGAGCGAGCTTGGCGTGACCCACATAAACAGTTGTTTCTCTCATCCTAGCGACGACATGGAAACGTGCGTCCGAGTTCGCTGATGTCCCACGTTTGATGAAGCTGTTACGGAATCATTTGTTGGACGAAGGCATTATTGCAGAAAATAAGGCAGTGCCGAAATCCGTCTTCGACAAACTTTTCGCTTTAGACAGTGGCGAGATGAAAATGTGCGCAAATCTAACTCAGCAACACATCACTGTCAAGGGCAGAGAGCAAGAGAGGTTGCATTTACCAGCCGAATTGCTGTCTCACACAACTTCTCAGGCCGTTCGATATTCAATGCCAGGAAAAGGACACGCTACTGACTTCATATAGCTGGTCAGTAATACTTTAGATGTCCACAGTTCAAGGACCTTCGAAAGTAAGAAACCTCTGACATGTGGATCCGGAATTCATTTCGAAGAACAAGAACAATGTCTGCACAATTTCTGCAAATGCTGTGAGAGCATGCGTATTGAGTCATGAAATCATTTGTTACCTTTTCAGAAAGGATTCATGAAATTTATTTGGTCACTTTTGGGCCCTCAGTGACTTAAGAGAATAGGACGTCAAAAGTAAATGCTTACTGCCAGGCTAAATCAGGACTGACTGGAAACCGTCTTTCCTCTCGGAAGGGGCCCAACTCCAGCAGATATAAAAAACAGAATAAGGTTATTATTGTTAAGTGCCAATGTTTTCGATATTTTTCTGTCTAATGCTTGTTTTGTTGAATCCGATGAAGAAAAAACATTTACGACTGCAGCAGTGTTCAACAGCATTCTTCCCGATGTGTCTGAAGCACTGTCAATGGTTGAAGGACAGAAAGAAATTGAAGGGCAGAACCGATTTCAGAAAATTATGAGAGTTCCTCATCATCCGTGGATTCTAACTGTATCGGGGGGAGGGGGGGGGGAGGGAATTCAGTATCTTGCCGGATTTATAGCTCATCGGCGCAGGCAGTAAGATAGAACGTAAGCTATACCTACTAAATGGCTGGAGTCAATCCCAGGAGAAAAAGCTATCAGCTGATTGTGCATTGTTTCTAGGGGAAGTTTACTTGTGTCTTCAGAAAAATGTCTTCAGACAATAATTCAATTCGAGCTGACTTTTGCTCACCTTCATAGCAGTGACAATTTGTCTAGAGAAAGGGGCATCGAAAAAAAGGGAGAAAGTGGCATATGTCATCACTAGACCGCGGATTTTAGGTAAAAACATGTAACGCCGGAAATGCATATCCTCCTATTTCCATTTATTGTACTATAAATTTGTTTTCCTTATTTTTGTTACCTGAATATATGACATTTCTGTGTCTTTACATATTGTAATTGTTTTACTATTTGTATATATATATTTATGCATTTATGTCGATGTATAATTGGTTTGTTTCGTAAATATTATTTGTATTTTTACGCTGGGTCTTGCCTAGGGAAAACTGCTATCGAACGATTACATCGATAGGTCGTGTGAAGAATCAAAGTGTGTAGGATCTTTGGTAGTGTTAACTCTGCCGCGTGGAGCGCGGGCAGAGGGAGTCTGGCTGGGGTAGTGCAGTGGAGCAGGTATGTTGTGTGACGCTCCCGCGAGTTGCCGCGCTTTCGGGGTTTGGCAGCATGTAATTGCGCTCGACTCGCTATGATAGTTTCTGACACGGTGTCGTGGACGGGAAGCATTAGCTGGTGCACATCAAGAGCCCGTTTCGTCTGGTGACCGTGTCGAGAAGAAGGCGCGCCAACATCCAGCTTCTGCAACAGCGACGGCCGACAATGAGTGACTGTCGCCACCTCCTCGATCGACGGCTTCAAGCCTTCAATCAGCCAACAAGGAAGACTGCAAGCACGTAAAGTTTTAGAACTGTATGGCAGACCTCAGCTTTTAAAACTGTTCAAATCACAAAATTACAGCAACTTAGTATGAACCTTTGTTGCCCATCGTCCCAGTTGCATTGCCAAGCAGGGTCCCTACCTTTTTTGAAATGAACCCGAGTGTCGTTGAAATTCAAATATAATTCGATTTCACTGCTTTAATTTCAAAGTTCAGTTAAGGCATTCATAGCTGGCTACAATATTTAGATTACACAAGCACAAATTAAGAGTGTGAGTTTTGTTACCGTATTTTAGCTTATCTGTGACTGCAGCTCAGCTTGGTACGTACTAAATTTTACTATTGTTAATTGTTCAGAATCACTTAATTCAAGTTCAAAGTTAAATCCCTTGTTTCTAAATTGCGTAGATTCAAGTAGCTTTTGAAATGATTGTTGAGGTAGTCCAAGACTAACCGTATTTTACTGAATTTCGATGTGCTTCAGAAAGAGAGCTCACTATTAACTTCAATCACTAAATTAACTTTCAATTTTCCGGTTTTATTAATTCTTTTGCTAAATTAAGTCAGGGTGTAGCGAAATGTATTACTTCTGACAAACTTTCAGTTTTCGCACTACACGTGTCAACCTTCAGTTGCCACGCTTCTAGTACTAATTATATGTGTAATAATTTTTCTTTTTCAGTTACTTTAGTAATTATCCTTAGGACTGGCGACCGTAATTTCCCCCAAATCTCAAATATCTAATTACCGCTAGTTAATTGTTGACGTAACGGCCGCACATTTACTTTCTTTATTAACTTTACCCCTTTTCAAAATTAATTTCCACCTGTTTCATTAGCATTTTTCCTTTCATTTAGATGTAACCCTTTCCTCCCTCTTTACCGACAGATTAACTTCGGTGACGATTGCTTTTCCCAAATTTCCATTAGGTACACGCGGTTTAATTTTTCACTGTCATTAAGGTCGATAAGTGAGTGGGAGGTTACAAACATATTTTGTTCCTGAGTTCCTATTTGAATAAAAATTTGTACTTATGCCCCTTTCTCTAGACAAATTGTCACTGCTGCCAGCTCCAGGTTTTTCCACACTATACGACAGAGGGAAAAAAATATTTTCTGCCCAGCGTGCAGCAAGGTGGCTAGTTGATATGCGCTCATGCTTCGTATTTGCCTAATACTTCTGTCTTTTTTTATTTTTTTATATCGCTGTCCCTGTTAATACCAAATACACTTTATAGGTGTTTTATTATTCATATGTAAAAAATAGATCACGGATCTTTAGGTTAAAACCTATTTTTTTACTAAGGTCCAGTTTGCCTATAAGTTGATACTTACGCGTTTCATGACTAACTGAACTGAATACAATTAGTTCTATAGGACGTTGACGCCTAATTTTGCCTATTTCGGCATCAAAATCCTAAAAAGTACCTATTTCGTTAATCTGACATAGAGTTCTTGTGTTTTCAAAAATTAGAAAAAGGAAGTAAACTTAGGGCTTTACGTCTCGTCGAAGGCGAAGGTCGTTAGAGACTGTTTACAATTCCTTTGCTTGTCTCACTACCAACAGCACTCGGCACTCCATCCAAGTACGCGACGAGCGCGACAGTGCTTAACTTCGGTGAGCGAATGGGAAGCGGTCAAAGATTTGAGTTACACATTAGAATCGAACGTGGGAGTACTAAATGTTATATTTGAAAATATTTCGTTGGTAGGATTCCGGTCAGCTGTGTATTTTCGCAAAGAAACGGTTTCACAGGCCTTAAGCTGAGCACGGATTAAAAAATCACAATGTTAATCGTAGACGCCCTCTATAGCTAAATTACTGCCCTTCGCGCAATTTCTCGCTGCTGTCTACAGGCAGTTCTATCAAACTACTCTGTTTCGTGAAAGGTATTATACGTGAATTTTCCGGTTCGAAAAACTATTTGCCAGTAGTGAGATGTTTTCATCTGAAGCACCGGTAGATTCCATTCGCTTGTTCAGAAGGGGCGGCCATTTGTCAGGTGCCATATGTCCAGCAATGAATACGGTACTTCCCCTACCGCTCCCATTCAACGCAGTAAAATAAAAAAAAAAAAAACAGGTCATCGTTCACTTTTTCCCAGCGAAAACAAATCAGTACACTGTGTAGCGACCGACGTGTTAAGTGTTGCTGACGTTCTAAGTGCAAAATAAATTCTAGTTTCTGTGTGAGAATACTACGCCATGCCGAAAACAGCTAGTTCAAAGTCTACTCATATAAGGCAGTGGCTGCAAGATTTTCCGCATTATACAACAGATGGGAAAATTATTTTCTGCCAAGCATGCAACAAGGAGGTTAGTTCATGTTTTTCTTAGACTTTTTATTTTCCTGTCACTTAGGATTCTTTTTTATCGCTATCCTTTAGTAATACGAAATACTCTTTATATGCGATTCTAAACTGCATTTCCTTTTTCTCTCGTATTAGGTTTCGAGTGTTAAGAAATCTCACTTAACACAGCATGCAGATGGAATCGCACACAAAGCTAAAGTTTAACGAAAGTCAAAATTGAAGCAAACTCTTTTAACCAATAAATCTGGTGAATCCTCCGAAAAAAACAAGTTCTGCAGTGATTTGTGTCATGCTCTTGTGGCAGCAAACATCCCCTTTCGGGAACTAGAAAACCCTATTTTCAGAGGTTGAGAAGTACTGCCATCAGTCTATTCCTGCAGAGTTAGCTTTACGCAAGAATTATGTGGATTCAGCTTACAATGCTGCATTGCACAGAATCCGAGAAGATGTTGGAGAATCTTGTACATGGATTTCTGTGGATGAAACTACTGACAGTCTTGGCCATTACATTGCAAACTTGATTATGGGCAAGCTAGATCCAAATGCTCCGTCCAGGGCTCATTTGATTTACTCAAAACAGCTTGCAAAAACTAACCAATAAACAATAGCACAGTTTGTGAACAATGGGCTTAAGATGCTACACCCAAACGGAGTGGATGAGAATAAGGTGCTTCTGGCCGTCACTGATGCTGCTACATATATGATAGCAGCGTTTCAATTATTAAAAGTATTCTACCCATTGATGCTGCACGTAACTTGTGTAGTGCATGGGATCAACCGCACAGCAGAGCAAGTAAGGCTACAATTTCCTAATGTAAATAAACTAATATCTATGGTGAAGAAAATTTTTGTTAAGGCACCATCAAGAATACAGGCATTCAAAGAACAGCTTCCAGATGTCCCATTGCCACCAGAGCCTGTTGTCACCTGCTGGGGTACGTGGCTGATAGCAGCAGAATACTATAGTACGCATCTCTCAGCTGTCCAGAAAGTGGTTGAAAATATACCGGAGGATGCTGCATCCGTAACTGCAGCAATGGAGTTACTCAAAGATTCTTCTTTAAAACGGGACTTATCTTACATTAGGGCCCACTGCACATTTATGGCAAGAATAATTTCACAATTAGAAGGCTCAGGGAGACCTATCTAAGACAATATTTCTTTGATTGAAGAAGTCAAAATGAAAATTAATGAAGCGCCAGGTGAAGTAGGGGAAAAAGTACGGGCAAAAATGCAAACGGTTTTGCAGAAGAACACTGGCCTGAAGGAGTTGTGTGCAGCTGCCGACATACTTAGTGGAAAATCCAGCACTCCTGACTGCAGCATTCCAGTCCACCATGTGCCGAAAATGAAGTACGCCCTTGTCACATCTGTTGATGTAGAACGCTCTATTTCAGCGTATAAATTGATTCTGACTGACAAGCGCCACAGTTTTTCACTAGAAAACCTAGAAAAGATTCTGGTTATTTATTGTGAAGCCAACTATGGTCAGAATATGTGAAACTACGAAAGTATTAATTAAACCATTGCCACATCTTTTTTTACGGAGATCTTTATCTTGCAGGAACTCAAAAATATTTGGAGTTATGTTCAACATTAATGCTGTAGATTGCTGTGTCTGTAACTGTGTAAATATTCATTCTCCTTGTTTTAATGACTAATAAGATGTTCGTACTGTCAACACTGCGTATTTTAATTTATTTTTATTTTCTCTGTATCATTTTTATTAGAGCCTATTTTAGGTTTTATATAGCCTAAATGAACTACTGAAGGAGCCTATTTTAGGTGCCTAAAACACACTTTTTTACGACCTAAAAATCCGTGGTCTAGTCATCACAATAATGAGTTCCATATGTAGTTTAAATGTTTTGTAAATAAAAGTTGTGTATGTAGGTACATACATTTCTGGCAGAACCATTGTATATAGAGTGTAGTTGTGAGTGATACTTCGTTTGTAAAAATCTTTCGAATTTTGTCACTGCGTTGCAAGACTGATGATACGAATGTTTGTGAATATTTACAACACAGCTTGGTAGTTTCATTGCAGAGGAAAAATGATAAGTAAACTTGTTTTTTATTTATATAATCGTAATTTACAGGAACTATGCTTTTATGTAAATTTATTTCAGTGCGATTAAATTAATAGTTTCTGATTTATTTGGGTCAACGTTTCGCATTTCAAGTGTGTTTCAGTATGGTTGTGATCCGATATTTTACTGATGACAGAATATGAATATAACTCATCAGTTATAAAGGTAACATTTTAGCAACAGAAAAGCAGTTTTGACATCTGAATTCTGGTATTCTGGCATAAACAAGATCTTTCGCCAAAAACTTGATGTAAACGCTAATGCCGGGTCATCTGCTTGTGAGTGACTGCTTCCACGCTGACGTCACAATGTCAGCCAATGGCAGAGCAAAGCGCTTACTGCCCAACTTTATTATTTACTGTCCTTGGACTGAGTTGCCGGGTGCCCCTGTGTTTAAAAGCTGAATTATATCTCTGCAACACGCTGCGTCTGGACCATTGTCGATTCATGAATATACGTTCTGGGTGTTCACAAATTTTTAGATTCACAGAAATATGAGAGTGTGAAATTAATAACGCCTGCTGTATAACAGTTATGCTTATCAACATGTTAATGCAGCTGTATCCACTGCCAATAATAATAACAATAACATTAATAGTAATAGTAATAATAATATTGACATGCATAACTTGTATGAAGAAAAGAACAGTTTTTGGAATTTTTTGTTTTGTGTATAATTATTTACAGTTTAGTTTCCGCTACTGTCTGTTTCACATTTTTGTGTAATCGGGAGTTTTCATACCTTTTTATTTTTTCGGATAAATGTTCAAGATCCCTAACACATATATTAGTTAACGAATTAACCTCCATGCTGAAAATCAGACCTTCTTATGCTGCACTCACACGACAACTTACATGGATTATATACTTCGTTGTTAAATGTTCACTTATAGTCACGCTTATTTGATTTCGTCATTTTGTCAATCAACAGATCTCGTCTGGGAGGTTCTAATTCCTTTGCGGCTAACTTTTCCTGGTAATTTTCTTTCCAGTTAGCTCTTAACACAGATTCAACAGAGTTCATGTTGAAATTACAATCTAAAGCCGATTCCTGCAAAGTAAACAGCCAACTCCAAACACAAACTGCCATTTATAGAAATGATTAAATTTAAGGAGTACTGTCTACCAACATGGTACTTGACTAGAACACAAGTGAGGCACTAAGAGCCAAAAGGGCCAAAAGCACACAGACATCGATCGTACATTTAACTCAATGTCAGAGAAACCAGTGCGACAGCTTTTCGTGATCATTTTTTAAATGTCGGTCTGCGGCACAGATAAACCTGACCAACCATAAGATCAGCAGATGTCAAAAGCATGAATAAATGCTACAGTCTCACAATCTATGGTGATCTGCTTTATGGTTCTCAGGGCCTCAGGTGGATTACTGTATGATAAAACTAGAAACATAAAATACGATATCTCCTTTAGAATCCCTTAAAATAGGCTTTTCTGTCACTACAACTACAATATACACTGATGTCCGATCTAATTTTACTATATAGTGAACGAATTGGCATATCTGTGGACTGTGCAACCGTCTAGAAGGATTTCAGGATTTATGATAAGCGCATGAGGATATAAGTCTGCTGCAGTGTGCTACCACCTGTGGCATCGATGTGAACTTGTAGTTGAGTGATAAGGACTAGCTGCACATGCCGTGAACCATGCACGTTGTTAATCAAATCCGTATGTATTTGGCCCGCGAGGCAATTACGTCACGCCAGTTGCACATGCGCTACAGCTCCGTAAAACGTACACAACCGAAGGTGTATTTAATGCTAAGTTTCACGGAATCTAGATGAGTAAGAATGTAGCGTATTAGCGCGGTAATAATAACCAATAAATCCGCAAGCTGGCGTTCACGTGCTCTTCTGCTGCTACACAACATCCGCCACTGGTCCGGACATCAATCGGAAGTTCCTGTCTCTCCCGTTTCAATTTAATGGCAGCCAGGAACTTGGAACACTTGCGCGGAGTGACACTTGCTCGGAGTGACACTTGGGGCTCTTGGCGGGCTAACCGGTTTTTTTTCCGGGTACAGGCACACTGAGAAGTGTAGCACTTCAGCACAGCTGCTCGTGCGAGCTGCCTCGCGCTCACACTACAGTGGTGAGCAACCATGGATCGCTTCAGGGTGACTCATTGTAACATTACGAGTCAAGATAGCTGTAACGGAAATTGAATAGCGGAAAGTTATCATTAAAAACGCACGCCGCGCGATTTAATTGAATAGCGTAAAGTTATCATTAAAAACGCACGCCGCGCGATTTGTGACGATTTGGTTGGTCATAATAGTAGTAACATGCTTCCGAATACAATTAAAATATAACGGCGATACCTGTTTAGTGTTATTGGAAACAATATGTAGTAAATTAATGAGTAAGGTAGCCGATCCTATAAGAAGAAGTGAAATTGGGCACATTAAGGTGTTTTGCTTTATGTCGACTAAGCCCATGATACGGCGTCTTTTTTTCCGTTTACTCTTAGAAAAAAAAAAACAAATAAGTAACGAAGTGCTAATTGTGCGTTGTGAAAAATATAGGGGCGAATTTTAAATAGCTACAGTGTATAATCAGACTAACAAATGGACATTCAGTTACGCGAAATAGCGGACAGCGAAGTGTGGTCATTACATTGAGTACACCTACAGGGCGGTCAATTCCGGGATAAGTCTATTCGCATCTCACGAGGGACGCGGTATTGAGACCGGTTTTTTTTTTATTATATCACGGAGAGCGGGCTTCAATTTATAAAAAGGAGAAAAGCTGTATCATTATCATTGACTGTTGGTGTTAAGCAACCAAAACTGTTCATCAAAGGGTTTCGGTGAATGAGTGGTGAATGCGAAATGAAACTGTGAACGAAGTTATGTTAAATAAAGCAGAAGAGACAAGACAGTTTGGTCGTATCTGTTATTATTCCATCAACCGTAACATTTCTTCTCGTTGTACGAAGCCTTTATAGACGATCGTTATGACAATTTGCTTTGAAGGGATCTCATTACGAGTTACGTTTTGGGGACCTGGTCAACAGGGGATAGTTCGTAGAGCTTAGCTACTGCAGCTATTCTGGAATCAGGTGCTACCGTGACCGTTGTGTGTTGTCAATGGCTTAAGGTCATCATATCTCATGCTCTAAGATCGACGCGCCTTTCCTCTTGGTATAACGGTGTCTCACGGTAACAACGACAACGCCGACGGCGAAGGAAGATACGGTAGATCATGAAGGCGTTTCGTTGCAAATTTGTTTTTAAGACTGTTGTATTAATGAAAACTGACAACGAAATTCAATATCTCTTTTAATATTTCGATGGTGCAAAGGTCGGGAGCCGGGGGGGAGGGGGGGGGCAGCTAAGTAAGAAACATAGTATTTCTTACATCTGTTGCAATCTTACGATAACTGCCGTTCTAGGACGACATTTATCAATTTAAATTTATATTCCCTTACCATTTTATTTAAACGTTAAAGATAAAAACACAGTATATCAATGAACATTACTTCTTTTGCTTTTCACTAAAGGATCAATGTCTGGTACCACTTTCCGAGTAATGCTAATTCGAAGAAAAGCTCTTAACTTGCAGTCTGCCAGTAAACTTCTGTGGGTCGAATTCGTTCTCTTCATTGCGTAAAAAAAGCAGTATGTATATGTAAGTCTAAACATTGGCATAATCGTCGCAGTAGACCCGTAAAGCCGTGAAAATTTACATTGAGGAAACAGAAGTCTACGACTAATTTTGATATGAAAATAATAGCGCAAACGTCACACTGCAGGTGTATAATTTGTAACTGTAGCCAAGTTTTCACATTGTCAAGATAACTTGACAATCAGTGAAACTGCTTAACCCTTTCCAAGTTGAAAAGCAGTATGATAACTTAGCTAACTATAGATTCATTCGTTCAGTGTCCCATATGAAAATAAAATGTGTTTTCCAAGTGAAAATGTTGGAAAAATCATTGATATGTTTATTTCTCTGCAGTAAAGGAAAGCAAAGAATATATATGTACATACATACATACACACACACACACACACACACACACACACACACATATATATATATATATATATATATATATATATATATACCCTTTGTGGATCACGTGTAGCTTCTACAGTTGTTCCTGCGGTTTTTCCATGGGACCTCCATTTTCTCGCTTATAGCTTTCTTTCTTGCATCTGTCTACTTTGTACCGGTCTTTTTGGCTCTTGTCTCTGGCTGTACTTCCCACTTGTCTATTTTGCTTGTGTAGATGTTACGGTGTGTAGTGTCCTGAATGGTGAGATGGGCATGACTAAGGTCTCTTCGTACTTGTTCGGCCCATGTCATACCTTTAAGGTTTTCAGTGTCTGTGAGTATCTGGCGTGTGAGTCTATACTCAGGGTGTCTGTATGTGTCCAAAGAGTTTAAGGCGTATTTTTCTAATGTCAGCAGCAATATTTGAAACTTCCTCTGTAGTTTTGTTGGTTTTCAGTCCATATCCAGCTTTAGTTTTTCGTGGTACAAGGATTTTCCTAATGATCATTCGTTCTTCTTTTTGTAAATGTTGTAGTTGCATCTTGCTATGGAGTGCCAAGGTTTCTGCTGCGAATTCCTCTCCTGTGCCAACCTCTTCAAATCAGAGTAGCACCTGTAACCCACGCCCTCAACAATTATTTGCTGTATGTATTCCAATCTCTGCCTTCCGCTACAGTTTTCGCCCTCTACAGCTCCCTCTAGTACCATGGAAGTCATTCCCTCATATCTTAACAGATGTCCTATCAACCTCTCCCTTCTCCTTGTCATGGTTTTCCACATATTCCTTTCCTCTCCAAGTCGGTGCAGAACCACCTCATTCCTTACCTTATCGGTCTGCCTAATTTTCGACTTTCATACAACTCAAATGCTTTGATACTCTTCTGTTCCGGTTTTCCCACAGTCCATGTTTCACTAACAGAAAATGCTTTGCTCCAAGCATACATTCTCAGAAATTCTTCCTCAAACTAAGGCCAATGTTTGATACCAGTAGACTTCTCTTGGCCAGGAATACCATTTTTGATAGTGTTGGTCTGCTTTTGATGACCTCCATGCTCCGTCCGTCATTGGTTATTTTGCTGCCTAGGTAGCAGAATTCCTTAACCTCATCTACTTCCAGACCACTGCTGTGGCCGCACACTTCGGACTTCGTAGCGCCTAATACATCGGCATCCCACTTTACGTCGTCTGTGTTGTCAAAACAAAGACCTACCGGCGTCCACAACACAACACACCATCAGGTCTCCACTACCCGTTCGCGGAGCCTGCTGAACAGCTTCACCAGAGGTCGCAGCTAGACTAGGGACTACTTTTCTACGCCAGGCACGTGATCGCAAATAGTTCCGGCAGATACTTCCACCAGCTGGCTTTATAAGGCGCCGCACTGCCGGCAAAAGGGGCCTCACCATTGACCGTCACCTCACCTGGATACCTCATCTCCGCTCCATCCAATCCAAAGCCCACAACCGCCTCCGACTCCTCAAACTCCTCTCTGGCCGGACGTGGGGGTTGCACCCCTCTACCATCCTCTACACCTACAAATCCTTAATCTGTCCCATCCTCTGTTATGCCAGTCCTGCCTGGATATCTGCCCCCCCCCCCAAAATTCTATAAGTCCCTCCAGATCCTTGAGCGTCATGCCCTCCGCCTCGCCTTCCGTATCCGCCTCCCGTCCCCCACGCGGATCCTCTATGATCTCATTCCTTTCCCCCATCTGCTCCTATTCCTCGAACATATCCGCATCCTCTACACCTCCCGCCGTCTTGAACCCCCTCACCCCCTGGTTGCTCGTCTCCTCTCCCATCCCCGCCCCCTGCCACGTCTTCACCGTTGTGTCCCCCCTACCCTCCATCTCTACACCCTACATCTCCTTTCCCAAGGTGGCTTCCATCAACTCCCCCTCCCGGACGATGCCCTCTCTCCCTCCATTTATCCTTCCTATCAACTCTGATCCTCACTCCCCCTCCTTTCCTCTGTCGTTTCCCTGGGCTCCCTCTTCCCCCCCCCCTTCCGTCCTGTTTTCTCCCCACTAAACCTCTCCCTCCCTCCCTTCTCCCCCCCCCCCAAAGTCCTTTTGTATTCCCCTCCTCTGCCTACCCCACTCCCTGTCGCGTCTGCCCCCCACCCCTCTTATGGGTCCTCATCCTCCATCAGCTCCTTTCCAGGTTCCCCCCTTCACTTTTACTCTCCTTTCCCCCCTTTTTTGTTTTCCCATCTTCTGTCCAGTTTCCCCCCACCTGCTCTCGACTGTGGTACGTCACATTTGCCACCTTTTTAGTGCAGTGTTCCAGTGACTATTCAGTGTTGTTTGTCTTTCTCGTGTTGCGAACAGAAACCATGCTGTCGCTAGGTGTGAATTTTATGTCTTTTGCGAACAGAATCCAGACTGTCGCCGTGTTTTTTAATTGTCTGTCTATTGTTTTCCCTGTCTGCTTCGTATGTATTTTATTAGCATCATCATCCCTCTGTTCTTTGTTTTAAGTTCCACGATTTCTTTACGCCATGTTACTCTTTAAGTCTCCGATTTTATCGCCAGTTTTTTATTATTTATTCTCTTGCTCTTTCTCTCACAAAGTCTGTAGGCTGAAGAGCGGCATACTAAGCTGCTGCCAGCCCGCCCCCTTCGGGGGAAATTGAAATTCAATAAAGAAAAAAAAAAAAAAAACGGCAAAAGGCAGTTCGACGCACTGCTCGGAAGGATATAGAGTGGCAGCCACGGCCAGACGCGTCTTGTAGATGGCCAATCTCTTGGTATAGTCGACGAAACTCTGGACGTTGTAGAACTGTTTGTGTTCGCTCCCCATGAAAAGACATGTCTTTTTCTAATATTACTATTATTGTTATTTTGGGTTTGTGTCGATCCGCAGTTGGGATCAAGTCGGTTGTTCTTTTGGAGATTGTATTATTGTTTCGTTTTGGTGAGTCCAATAATTTGTTTTCGGACTTGTCTTCCGCATTTCTATTCTGCTAGCGCAGATACTTCAACCACCAATCCTGATATTAAATGTCTCTCTTTTCCTATTTCTGCTACTTCTCATTAATTTCGTCTTTCTTCGATTTACTCTCAGTCCATATTCTGTACTCATTAGACCGTTCATTCAATTCATCAGATCATGTAAGGATAGCAATGTCATCAGCGAATTGTATCACTGATATCTTTTCACTTTGAATTTTAATTCCATCTTACTTCCAGCTGTTTCCATCATAGCTTCTTCGACGTATAGATTGAACGGTAGGGGCGAAAGATTACATTCCTGCCTTACGCCCTTTTTAATCGGAGAACTTCGTTCTTGGTCGTCCACTCTTATTATTCCCTCGTGGCTCTTGTGCATATTGTATATCACACGTCTCTCCCTATAGCTTATGCCTAGTTTCCTCAGGATTTCGAACATCCTGCGTCATTTGACACTGTCGAACCGCTTCTTCCGAGTCAACGTATCCTATGAACGTGTCTTTCTTTTGCTTTAGACTTATTTCCATTATCAACCGCAACGTTAGAATTGCCTCTCTAGTGCCTTTGCCGTTCATAAAGCCAAACCGATCGCCATCTAACACAGCCTTAATTTTCTTTTCCATTCTTCTGTATAATATTCTCGTCAGCAACTTGGATGCATGAGCTGTTAAGCTGACTGTGCGACAATTATCGTACTTGTCAGCTCGTCCAGTCCTCGGAATTGTGTGGATGATATTTTTCCGGAAGTCAGATCGTGTATCGCCGGACTCATAAATTCTACACACCAACGTAAATAATCGTTTCGTTACCACTTCCCCCAGTGATTTTAGAACTTCTAAGAGATTGTCGTCTCTCTTCTGCCTTAATTAATCTTAAGTCTTCCAAAGATCTTTTAAATTCTGATTCTAATACTGGATCCCATGTCTGTTATAATGAACTCCTGTTTCTTCGTTTATCTTCTATAATATCAGACAAATCCTCTCCCCCACAGAGGGTTTGCGTGTACTTTCTCCACCTATCTACTCTCTCCTCCGCGTTTAGTAGTGGAATTCCCATTGAACTCTTAATTATACAACCCTTCCTTTTAATTTCACCACATGTCAATAGCTTCGATTCTCTTCTGTTCCGGTTTTCGCACAGTACATGTTTCACTACCATACAATGCTGTACTCCAGACGTACATCCTCAGAAATTTTTAATCCTCAAATTAAGGGCGATATTTGACATTAGCAGACTTCCCTTGGCCAGGAATGCACTTTTCGCCTTTGCTGGTCTGCTTTTGATGATCTCCTTGCTCCGTCCATCGTTGGTTAATTTACTGCATAGGTAGCAGAATTCCTTAACTTCATCTACTTCATGACCATCAATCCTCATGTTAAGCTTCTCGATGTTCTCATTTCTACTGCTTCTCATTAACTTCATTTTGCTTCGATTTACTCTCAATCCATACTCTGTACTCATTAGACTGTTCATTCCGTTCAGGAGATCATGTAATTCTTCTTCGCTTCCATTCTGGATAGCAATGTCATCAGCGAATCGTATCACTCATATCCTTTAACCTTGAATTTTAATTCCACTCCGGAACCTTTCTTTTATTTCCATCATTGCATATTGAACAGTAGGGGCGCAAGGCTACATCCTTGACTTGCACCCTTTTTAATACGAGCTCTTCGTTCTTGGTCGTCCACTCTTATTATTCCCTTTTGGCTGTTGTACATATTGTATAACACTGGTCTCGCCCTATAGCTTACCCCTACTTCTTTCGGAATTTCGAACATCTTGCACCATTTTCGATTATCGAACCCTTTTTCTAGGTCGACGAATCCTATGAATGTGTCTTGATTTATATTTAAAATGGTTCAAATGTCTCTGAGCACTATGGGACTTAACATCTGAGGTCATCAGCCCCCAGAACTTAGAACTACTTAAATTTAACTAACCTAAGGACTTTATTGATTGGCGACTCCATGGTGTGTTGTGTGCACCACGACCAAATAGTGGATAGAATTGGAAGGAAAATCAGCATTGGCCGTATTTTGTTGTTTTATTGTCACTTAGTGACCATCCTCAGTGCTAGAAGTTAAAAATTTTCACGTAACTATTAGAGTATAAAACCGAAAATCACAACTACACCTGCGTATGACATAACAGTTAGTAGGAACATAGCTGTAATATACAATTAAAATTGGTGGGCACTGGTATCAAGCTATAACCACAAGCTTAGAGCGATCACATAAACAGAGGCTGCTGTTTACATGCACCTGTACAGCAGACCTCGGTGTCACAGGGCTTGGAACGCCCTCTATGTAAACAGCAGCCTCAGTTTATGTGATCGCTCTAAGCTTGTGGTTATAGCTCGATACCAGTGCCTACCAATTTTAATTGTATGTTACAGGTATGTTCCTACCAACTGTTATGTTCATTTGCAGGTGTAGTTGTGATTTTAGGTTTTATACTCTCTGATCGTTATGTGAAAATTTTTAACTTCTAGCACAGGATGGTCACTAAGTGACCGAAAATCGATTTTGCTGACAATAAAACAACAAAATACGGCCAATGCTGATTTTCCTTCCAATTCCTAACCTAAGGACATCACACACATCCATGCCCTAGGAAGGATTCGAACCTGCGACCGTGGCGGTCGCGCAGTTCCAGACTGAAGCACCTAGATTAGCTCGGCCATACCGGCCGGCGATGTTTCTCTAGTCTTGCTTCCACTACCAACCGCAACTTCAGAATTGCCTATCTGGTGCCTTTACATTTCCTAAAGCTAAACTGATCGTCATATAGCGCATACTAAATTTTCTTTTGCATTCTACATTATTCTTGTCAGCAACTTGGGTACGTGAGCTGTTGAGCTGATTGTGCCATAATTATCGCACTTGTCATCTCTTGCCGTCTTCGTAATTGCGTGGATGATGCTTTTCCGAAAGTCAGGTGGTATGTCACCAGACTCATACATTCTACACACCAACGTGAATAGTCGTTTTGTTGTCACTTCCCCAATGATATTAGAAATTCTGATGGAATGTTATCTATCTCTTCTGCCTTATTTAATCTTAAGTCCCCCAAAGTTCTTATAAATTGACTCCTGTTGCTTCTTCTATCACATCAGACAAATCTTCCCCCTTAGAGGCTTTCAATGTATTCTTTCCACCTATCCGCTCACTCCTCTGCATTTAACAGTGGAATTCGCGTAGCACTCTTAATGTTATCACCCTTGTTTTTAATATCACCAAAGGTTGTTTTAACTTTCCTGTATGCTGAGCCTGTCCTTCCGACAGTCATTTCTTGTTCAATGTCTTCACATTTTTCCTGCAGCCATTTCGTCTTAGCTTCCCCGCACTTCCTGTTTATTTCATTCCTCAGAGACTTGTATTTCTGTATTCCTGAGGTTCCCTCAACATTTTTGTACTTCCTCTTTTCATTGCTCAAATGAAGTATTTGTTTGCAGTTACCTTCTTTGTACCTATGTGTTCCTTCCCAACTTCTGTGATGGCCCTTTTTAGAGATGTCCATTCCTCTTCAACTGTACTGCCTACTGAGGTATTCCTTACTGGCGTATCTACAGCCTTAGAGAACTTCAACTGCATCTCGTCATTCCTTAGTACTTCCGTGTCCCACTTCTTTGCGTATTGATTCTTCCTCACTAATGTCTTAAACTTCAGCCTACTCTTCGTCACTACTATATTGTGATGAGTCTATATCTGCTCCTGGGTACGCCTTACAATCCAGTATCTGATTTCGGAATCTCCGTCTGACCAAGATGTTATCTAATTGAAATCTTCCCGTATCTCCCGGCCTTTTCCAAGTATTCCTTCTCCTCTTGTGATTCTTGAACAGAGTATTCGCTCAGCTCTCAATTAGTGTTTCTTCTCTCTCACTCCTTGTCGACACTCTCTTCCCTACCTTGCTATTCACAACGAATCCTACTCAAGTTATACCATTTTCTGCTGCTGTTATTACCCTATACTCATCTGACCCGAAATCCTTGTCTTCTTTCCACTTCACTTCACTGACCCCTACTGTATTTTCTCTAGTCTCCCTTCCACGTTCAAGCTTCTGACATTCCACACCCGACTCGTAGAACGTTATCCTTTCGTTGATCATTCAATCTTTTTCTTATGGTAACCTTCCCCTTGGCAGCCCCTTCCCAGAGATCCGAATGGGGGACTTCTCCCAACGGAGAGATCATCATGACAGTTTTTCAACTACAGGGCGCATTTGCTGTCCAACGTCCTGCGTATGCACTTTGTGCATCTTCGGTGCAGTGGTTTCCACTGCGTTCTTTACCGTTACGCCGTTGACCATTACTGATTCTTGCGCCTTTTATAGGCGGTTTTCCACACTAAGAGCAAGAGAGTATCCTGAACATCTATCCACTCCTCCGCCCTCTTTGACAAGGCCGTTGCCAGAACAAGGGTTGTTTAAAATACTGGTTATTATATGAGAAGTAAGTTAAGTTAAGCACATGTTCAAAACACTATGTTTCTCAGAATTGTTGCTGATAAGCTTAATGAGTCCTGTAGAGGTACTTTTGTAAATGAAGACACAACGTCAAAGCTAACCATAAAACCCGATGGTTGTAGTTCAAGTGTCTTCAGGCTTCCTCTGAATTCTGAATATGATGGTCATATTTGCCTGCGTGAAAGCCCAAATACTGAAATAAGATGTTTAATCAGGACACAGACAGGTGCTCTAACGTCGCTCACTGTTGGGCGAGGAGGGGACCCATCCTTACGGGTCTTCGGTAGATCGTACAGAGTTGGGGGAACTGCAGATTGTTGGCGCATGTACTTAATGATGTTAGTCGAAATAGCATGCGATACAGATCCGTACAGCGGACAATCTTGTTAATAGGGATGCAGGTTTTCCATTAAGCACCACCTAGAATGCAGCACTAGCCGCTATTAAATTAAAACAGGAACAGAAAACCTGTCACTCAAGACAGGGCGCAGCGCGTTGCAGAGATTTAATTCAGTTTTCATCCACACGGGCGACCGGCGCGGCGGTTCTATCTTGCCCACAGCGCACGCGCGGAGAGCCTCTCTAGTCTGTACGGCGCCCGAAAGGTGGCACTATGAGCGGCGCTTCGATCCAACTGGCGGTTGGGGAGGGGGGGGGGGCTGCTCACGCATGCGTATTTCTGCTCCTGGCCGAGCGGTTATCATTAGTCACATCTTGCAACAGTGATAACAGCAGCTACCACCACCCGAACGCCGGACGGAGTGCCCGAGCGGTTCTAGGCGCTATAGACTGGAACAGCGTGACCGCTACGGTCGCAGGTTCGAATCCGTCCTCGGGCATTGATGTGTGTGATGTCCTCAGGTTAGTTAGGTTTAAGTAGTTCTAAGTTCTAGGGGACTTATCACCTCAGCTGTTGAGTCCCGTAGTGCTCAGAGCCACTTGAACCACCCGAACGTGTCGAACAGTCTTATCGACGAAGTTTTGTGGGATTTGCACTAAATTATCCAATGACAATCTCGGGAAGTGCATTTGCAACAGATCCGTCGGGAAAGCCAGTAAAGTGACAACAGGAACTCTCTCTGTGCATCTATTTATGTGTCAAACATCTGTCAGCAGGGAAAAATACCAGGTCCCTTGAACTCTTCTTTCTCTTCAATGTTCGAATGTATTGGACCTAAGTCTTTGCCAATGGTTTCCTGTTATTTTGCTAAATACTCCTTTTGTTCCCTCTTCAGAGTATATCAACATGGCGCCCAATATTGAAGTTCCTAAGAGGTCTTGCTGTAAAAGATGTACAGGGTGGGTATTAATAAAACCGACAAATCCAGGGACAGGAAATGGAGGACAAACTGTCCTATGGATACGTGTCTGAAAATGGACGGTGTGCTTGCAACAACAACAAATCGACAAGGAACGCGGCACAGATCTGCATCGCATCCGAGCCACAACAGCTGTTCAAAGTGGTCTCCATGGGATGCACTGCACGCGTTCACACACAGCTGTCATGCAGGATACACATAATGGTACTCTGGTTTACACCATGTTGTCGGGCCTCTTGCCTGGTGCTTGCTCTAGGGTTCGTGTCAATACCCTGTTAAAACACGGTCCTCCCTGCACGTTCGTCTGTCTGAAAGGTCCCATAATCACACAAACGCTCAAAAAGGGCTCAAAATGTTGTATGGCGTTGTTGGTATGTGTGAGGGTATAGGCGTGCTACCTCTCGACCGTTTCAATTTCGGCTTGCTCCCGACACGAATACCGAACCATTCTGCTGCTTACAGTACGCTGGGTCGATCACACAGCCGGCAACATACAAGGAACACACGGCACGTGGTCGGAAGATCTTTCATTCGTCAGTGTCATCTACCGGAACACCGATACATTTACGGACACGTTTCCAGTTAGCAATCCGTCCCTGCAGTTTGTCGGTTTTATCTATGTTCCTCCTGTATAGCTGCAGATACCTCAATCATTTCTTACTCCTTTCTCAGTAAATAAAAAATTCAATAAGCAGTAGTAGTGTTACTAGGTAGTCATATTGCAACAAAATAAGTAGGAGTAGCGTCCGTTTCCGTTGGCAATGGAAACGTAACGGCAACATATGAATTTCCTCTTTTAGCGCACATATTGTACACTGTAAAGCATTTTTCTGGTTATTTGGTTATCAGTACTCACTTGATAAGGGAACTCCCTGGTTCCGCTTCGACGCCATTGACTATACGTCCCTGTAGTACAGAAGCCTTCCGCGGTAGTGCGCCACCTGCAACGGGTTGTACCCTTACAATGTGTACTTCATACAGTGAACGTGTAGGCATTATTGACAATCACAGGGGTAAAGGTACATTACTGAGAATGGATATTTATTCTGTATTATATTGATGTCCATCTGTGCACCGATAACTGTGTCACGTTAACACACACCTTTTTAAACAAGTTCCCCGAGACTTTTGCCAGTTCTCCACTCTGAGATATCTGGTACCAGTTCACAGTTCATTTTAGTCAAGCATTTTGCAAATTGTTCTTCAGTGCCTATGGTGCACCCATTACACTGAGGTGACGAAAGTCATGGAGTAGGCATGTGCAGATATACAGGGTGTTACAAAAAGGTACGGCCAAACTTTCAGCAAACATTCCTCACACAGAAAGAAAGAAAATATGTTATGTGGACATGTGTCCGGAAACGCTTACTTTCCATGTTAGAGCTCATTTTATTACTTCTCTTCAAATCACATTAATCATGGAATGGAAACACACAGCAACAGAACGTACCAGCGTGACTTCAAACACTTTGTTACAGGAAATGTTCAAAATGTCCTGCGTTAGCGAGGATACATGCATGCACCCTCCGTCGCATGGAATCCCTGATGCGCTGATGCAGCCCTATAGAATGGCGTATTGCATCACAGCCGTCCACAATACGAGCACGAAGAGGCTCTACATTTGGTACCGGGGTTGGGTAGACAAGAGCTTTCAAATGCCCCCCATAACTGAAAATCAAGAGGGTCGAGGTCAGGAGAGCGTGGAGGCCATGGAATTGGTCCGCCTCTACCAATCCATTGGTCACCGAATTTGTTGTTGAGAAGCGTACGAACACTTCGACTGAAATGTGCAGGAGCTCCATCGTGCATGAACCACATGTTGTGTCGTACTTGTAAAGGCACATGTTCTAGCAGCACAGGTAGAGTATCCGTATGAAATCATGGCGGTGAATCGAGGAAGTACAGTACATACTGACGAAACTAAAATGAGCTCTGACATGGAAATTAAGCGTTTCCGGACACATGTCCACATAACATATTTTCTTTATTTGTGTGTGAGGAATATTTCCTGAAAGTTTGGCCGTACTTTTTTGTAACACCCTGTATAAGTGCCGGTAGTATCACGCACACAGGGTACGAAAGGGCAGTGCAGTGGCGGATCTGTCATTTGCAATCAGGTGATTCATTTGGACAGGTTTCCGACGTGATTATGGCTGCACGAGGATAATTAGCACACTCTGAATGCAGTATGGTACTTGGAGCTAGACACATCGGACCTTCCATTTCGAAAATCGTTAGGGAATTCAAATTCCGTGATCCACAGTGTCAAGAGCGTGCCAAGAATACCAAATTTGAGACATTACTTCTCGTCATAGATAACGCAGTTTCACGTTAATAACTGCATGGGACCATGAAGTTAGTTTGTACTACATCATACATGGTGTGTAACTCATACACGCGCAAAGTAACGACCGAGGGCAGCCGCATTTGCGTACAGTTGTCGGTGCTAACAGACAAGTAACCATGAGTGAAATAACCGCAGAAATCCATGTGGGATTTAGGACGAACTTATCAGTTAGAACAGCGCGGTGAAATTTGGCGTTAATGGGCTACGGCAGCAGAGGACCGACGCGAGTGCCTTTGCTAACAGCACGAAATTGCCGCTCTCCTGGGCTCGTGACCGTATTAATTGGACCGTAGACAGCTGGAAAACCGCGGCTCAGTTAGATGAGTCCGGATTTCAGTTGGTAAGAGCTGGTGATAGGATTCGAGTGTGGCACAGACCCCTCTAAACCATGAACCCAAGATGTCAACAAAGCACAGTGCAAGCTGGTGATCCTCCTAATGGTGTGGGCTATGTTTACAAAGAATGGCCTGGTTCCTCTCGTCGAAGTGAAACGATCATTGATAGTAAATGCTTATGTTCGGCTACCTGGAGACCATTTGCAACCATTCATGGGCTTTATGTTCCCAAACAATGCTTCAATTTTTATGGATGTCAATGCGGACTGTCACTGGCCCACAACTGTTCTTGATTGGTTTGAAGAACATTCTGGACAATTCTCTTTTGAACAGCACGTTGCAAGGCATCCCAATTATGCCCAATAACCGTTCATATCTGGGGAGTTTGGTGACCAGTGGAAGTGTTTAAACTCAGAAGAGTATTTCTGGAGCCACTCTTTAGCAATTCTGGAGTTCTGGGGTGTCGAATTGTCCTGCTGGAATTGCCCAAGTCGGTCGGAATTCACAATGGACATGAATGGATGCAGGCGATCAGACAGGATGCTTACGTGTCTAGACGTATAAGAGGTCCCACGTAACGTCCATCCGCTCGATACAATTTGAAACGAGACTCGTCCGACTAGGCAACATGTTTCCAGTCATCAACAGTCCAGTGTCGATATGGCGGGCCCAGTAATGTTTTGTGTCGTGCAGTCATCAAGGGTACACGAGTGGGCCATCTGCTCCGAAAGGGCATATCGATGATGTTTCGTAGAAAGGTTCACATGTTGACACTCGGTGGTCCAGCATTGAAATCTGCTGCAAATTGCGGAAGAGTTGCACTTCTGTCACGGTGAACGATTCTCTTCAGTCCCGTTCTTGCAGGATCTTTTTCCGGCCGCAGCGATGTCGGAGATTTGATGTTTTACCGGATTCCTGATATTCACGGTACTCTCGTGAATTGGTCCTACGGAAAATCCCCCACTTTATCGCTACATCGGAGGTATTGTGTCCCATCGCTCAAGCGCCGCCTACAATACCACGTTCAAACTCACATAAATCTTGATTAATAGCATTGTAGCAGCAGTAACCGATCTAAAAATTGCGATAGACACTTTTTTGCCGACCGCAACGCCGTATTCTGCCTTTTTACATATCTCTGTATTTAAATAGGCATGCCTATACCGGTTTCTTTCGCGCTTCAGTGTATATGACCATGTGTTTGTGTGTGTGTGTGTGGGGGGGGGGGGGGGGGGGGACGTTTGCAGCTCAGTCTCGATGAAGTTCACGAACAGGATTGTTTGAATCAATGTACTAACGGGCCAGGAGCATACCTACGACTTGCCCAACACACATCCAGTTGTTTTTTTTATGGAGTGTAGCGTCTTAACCTCGAGTTGTAAGAATACCGGATAGTGCATATTTCACGATATCTCTGTTCATCCTTTTTTTATTTTAATGCTAACAAATGGTGCTGCTGCCCTGGCTAGGTCACCAGTTGGCTTTTCTATGTTAAATGTAAGCACTTGTGCGTTAAAATATGCTCAAAAATACCCGAAATATACACTAAAACAATGAAAATGCACCAAAAACGTACTAATCTGCACTTAAAATGAGCTAACCTGCAATTAAAACCAATACCAAATACTAATGGAAAAACATGAATCTAAAAATTTATTCAGCGTTTCTAACAGTACAGTAATACTGAATCAATTCTCAACAAATGTTAGTTGAGTGTTTTATAGTAAGTTACTAAATATTTTCCTAATCTTTCTCAAATGCCATCCTTAAAGCTGTCAAACAGTTTCTGAATTTCGGAAAAATTCCCTCTTCGTCACATTATGATACGAAGTAAAATTTCAAAGTTGCCATATCGCTTGCAAAATACTCCTCGGAAAGTACTTCCGGAATCATAATACCTGATATAATGTTTCCCTTTAACTCGCAAATTTAACGGCAAGCAAGTATATGACGATTCTGAAATGTACTAAAAAACTTACTTGCAATATTTCATATAAATTGAGGGAATAACAGATTACTTTAGATGTTATAGCGGCTGTAACAACTGAGCGTTTCACCGTAATTTTTAACTTTTTAAGAAGCAATAGCGGCTGGTTCAACATTGGGTTTCCAGATTGCATGAAACATTGATCTGTTTTTACACTCAAGAGAACCAGCCAGTGATGTTGTCATAAAAATAAATTGTATTTTTATGTATTCTTAATTTTTCTTTTCCTGGAGCTTTGTCACTGATGACCATAACTACTAATAGTTCACAATAGTTGGGAGCGAAGCCCGGCTGACTTGTTAGGAATGGTGTTTACATGAACCGCTATAACCACGTAAAATTAGGAAAAAAATTTGATGGATCCTGTCTAACGATAAACAAAACTGGAAAAAGCCTATTAAACTGTACAGATATTGTTTTAAAAATTATTCACCTAAATCTTCACTATTCTTGTTGTTTCTTCATCATAGATCTTCACCAGTTTCTCCATGTATTTCCACTGCTATTATGGTAAGACCTCTTAGCCGCTAGCTGCTCATTGAAGACCTGAGTTTTTAATTATTTTTAACTTGGAAAGACTACGTTCTGCAGAAGCTACAGACACAAGCCTGCACAAAAATATTCTAACGCAATTGTTATATTTGGGAAAACGAATCCCGATTTGATTTCGAAGACGCACTGAAGTACTTCTAAACATGTTGTGGAAGAAATTTTTTTTAAGATCCTGCGAATTTATGTCTGCTGAATGCATTTTAGGTTGTCTCAAAGCTTCTAAAGGACTTCTGCATCCTCTGTTGGGACTGTATTTTTGTATAGCCAAGTTCTTAATGTCATAAATAACACTTGGAACATGACACAGCAGTTACTGAGCTGCTGAAACCTTTCCTTCAAAGACATAACAGCGGTGAGGGACACAACATAGAAGAAGTTTACCCTTAAGCGGATCTCTTCCCCAGTAATGAGTTCATCTCTACTTTGGTAAGAAAATTGCATTTTAATAGTTGCAGATATGGATTCTGTTAACTAAGCAACATTTCTTAAGGATGTAACCAGTTCCTCTGCTTCTTTCGTAGCCTTTTCAAAACTGTTGGATTTATATTCTTCAGTAACACGAAGCGTTGATTTTATTAATTTTATTGTAGCGTCTAATTGTATACCTTCTTGCTGAACTGCTCTATTTACATGGAAAAGGACATTATTGCATATCTCAGCACACGAAGAAACTTAAATTCTGAGATTTCTTTTAAGAGACAAGATACTTCAGGGAAACACATTGGATCATTTCCGCATGTGCTCTTTAACTCTGTTAATACAAGTCTTATGTTATTCAGGTCAGATCTTACAACCCAAACGCTTTCACTCCTGGGCTCCCATCTTGTGTAACACAGTGGTTTCAGAGTCAGGCTAAGTGGTTTTTGAGTGCCTCCCAGCACTTTACACAGGCAGAAAATAATGTGAACAATCTTTGAACTACACCAAAAAATGCAGAGCAATTATAAATGATGTAACTGCGCCAGTAACATCCACGTTCAAGCTATGAGCACAGCAAAGGATACAATGAGGTCTTGGATTTCCTTCGACGATATCAGCATTACTACTCTTCTTGTTCTTCATGTTGTTCCCGTTGTCAAAAGATTGTCCCCCTAGACTCCGCAAAAGGTATGCCGTGGTTATGTAGTAGCTGAAGTAACATTTCTGTGAGACATTTTACAGCGGTATCACTCACTTCAAAAATATAAAAATAAATTATTCAGTTGCAACTGGTTTGGAAGACACATCTAGCACTCTTAAAACCACGCTTAATTGTTCCTTGTGACTTAAACCTGGTGCACAGTCCAATATTATTGAATAATACTTATTATTGAGTATAGTATCCTTGGTGACAAATACAATCTCTTCAGGAATTATGGTAATGATTTCATTTTGTGTGTCCTTAAGTATGTAAGCAATCTTCCAGTCCTAGCCACACAATTAATATGATCATTTAATACACGATCGAACTCGGACATTAATTCTACTTGCCCTACAAAGTTTCCATTTCCTGGAATTCCCAGTACTTCGTGGTCGCCTCTTAATGGTAGATTTATTTCGACAATTAAACATACTATGGAAAATGTTAACGAAACCGATCTCCACTCCCTTCATTGCCGATTTATTTTATTATCGCTTGCCTGACCAATTACTGTTGAGACTTTAATTCTCTGCAAAAGCCCTTTTCGCTTGGACATTTCAGTAATATGAGTGAGGGACAGTTCATGGTTACATAAGCATTGCCATTCTCTTAAACCCCTTCTTGTGATAGCGGCAGCTCTCGAACTGAACAATTTGCAATAAAAGCAATACACATCTTTTGCTCCAGAACATACAAGTTCACCTAACTTTTTCATCATTTAAAAACGACAGAATCAATGAAAAACAGCAAAAATAACTTCTTCCCTCAGTATCCACAGTAAATGCTACTTTTGTTCCTCTAATGAGAAGAGGAGTTTGTGGCACAACATGACAAGAAGGGACCGGTTGGTAGGACATGTTCTGAGGCATCAAGGGATCACCAATTTAGTACTGGAGGGCAGCGTGGAGGGTAAAAATCGTAGAGGGAGACCGAGAGATGAATACACAGAACAGATTCAGAAGGATGTAGGTTGCAGTAAGTACTGGGAGATGAAGAAGCTTGCACAGGATAGAGTAGCATGGACAGCTGCATCAAACCAGTCTCAGGACCGAAGACAACAACAACAACAACAACAACAATGTCTTGGGGACCTTCCTTAACTGCTCTTAGACTAAAATTATCATTTGTAAGAACCAGGCAGGTTCCCACAGGTTAAACTGTGCCAACAAAGCATGGCAGACTGCAATCACTGTTCCATTCGCCTTGTGGCTGCACTACATCGGTGAAACTGAAAATCTGTGCTACCCATATAAATGCGTGAAAATGAACTAGAAGTTACAGAATAAAAGGTAGCTGCAAAGTTAAAAATGAATTCGAAAAAAAAACCTTCTAGTGATGAAGATATTTGACGAAAGCCTGAAACGCGAATTCTCAGAAACAAAGGTATATAAAAGTGTCTCGTAGTTGAATTTTGTCATTTAATATTATACACTCCTGGAAAAGGAAAAAAGAACACATTGACACCGGTGTGTCAGACCCACCATACTTGCTCCGGACACTGCGAGAGGGCTGTACAAGCAATGATCACACGCACGGCACAGCGGACACACCAGGAACCGCGGTGTTGGCCGTCGAATGGCGCTAGCTGCGCAGCATTTGTGCACCGCCGCCGTCAGTGTCAGCTAGTTTGCCGTGGCATACGGAGCTCCATCGCAGTCTTTAACACTGGTAGCATGCCGCGACAGCGTGGACGTGAACCGTATGTGCAGCTGACGGACTTTGAGCGAGGGCGTATAGTGGGCATGCGGGAGGCCGGGTGGACGTACCGCCGAATTGCTCAACACGTGGGGCGTGAGGTCTCCACAGTACATCGATGTTGTCGCCAGTGGTCGGCGGAAGGTGCACGTGCCCGTCGACCTGGGACCGGACCACAGCGACGCACGTATGGACGCCAAGACCGTAGGACCCTACGCAGTGCCGTAGGGGACCGCACCGCCACTTCCCAACAAATTAGGGACACTGTTGCTCCTGGGGTATCGGCGAGGACCATTCGCAACCGTCTCCATGAAGCTGGGCTACGGTCCCGCACGCCGTTAGGCCGTCTGCCACTCACGCCCCAACATCGTGCAGCCCGCCTCCAGTGGTGTCGCGACAGGCGTGAATGGAGGGACGAATGGAGACGTGTCGTCTTCAGCGATGAGAGTCGCTTCTGCCTTGGTGCCAATGATGGTCGTATGCGTGTTTGGCGCCGTGCAGGTGAGCGCCACAATCAGGACTGCATACGACCGAGGCACACAGGGCCAACACCCGGCATCATGGTGTGGGGAGCGATCTCCTACACTGGCCGTACACCACTGGTGATCGTCGATGGGACACTGAATAGTGCACGGTACATCCAAACCGTCATCGAACCCATCGTTCTACTATTCCTAGACGGGCAAGGGAACTTGCTGTTCCAACAGGACAATGCACGTCCGCATGTATCCCGTGCCATCCAACATGCTCTAGAAGGTGTAAGTCAACTACCCTGGCCAGCAAGATCTCCGGATCTGTCCCCCATTGAGCATGTTTGGGACTGGATGAAGCGTCGTCTCACGCGGTCTGCACTTCCAGCACGAACGCTGGTCCAACTGAGGCGCCAGGTGGAAATGGCATGGCAAGCCATTCCACAGGACTACATCCAGCATCTCTACGATCGTCTCCATGGGAGAATAGCAGCCTGCATTGCTGCGAAAGGTGGATATACACTGTACTACTGCCGACATTGTGCATGCTCTGTTGCCTGTGTCTATGTGCCTGTGGTTCTGTCAGTGTGATCATGTGATGTATCTGACCCCAGGAATGTGTCAATAAAGTTTCCCCTTCCTGGGACAATGAATTCACGGTGTTCTTATTTCAATTTCCAGGAGTGTAAAAAAGCTAAGACTCCTGTATCAACTGACATTCATAAAAAGTTGCTGTATATTTTGCTGTAAAAGTTATGAAGTATGTATGAATATCTATTCGTGACTCAAATTATGGCATGATGTCCCACGCCTCACGCTGTACAGCCGGCTGAAGTGGCCGAGCGGTTAAAGCCGCTACAGTCTGGAACCGCACGACCTCTACGGTCGCAGGTTCGAATCCTGCCTCGGGCATGGATGTGTGTGATGTCCTTAGGTTAGTTAGGTTTAAGTAGTTCTAAGTTCTAGGGGACTTCTGACCATAGCAGTTGAGTCCCATAGTGCTCAGAGCCATTTGAACCATCACGCTGTACACGCTCCCTCTTGCACGCAATCGCGCGCGCCCCTGTGCGCTACAAATAAAATGGGTCTGAGCACTATGGGACTTAACATCTGAGGTCATCAGTCCCCCAGAACTTAGAACTACTTAAACCTACGGACATCACACACATCCATGCCCGAGGCAGGATTCGAACCTGCGACCGTAGCGGTCACGCGATTCCAGACTGAAGCGCCTAGAACCGCTCGGCCACACTGGCCGGCTGTGCGCTACAAATTGAATCGATTCCGTAGAGATTGTAAAGATGAAATACGCTATTACGATCTCGAAGAGAAGCATTGAAGAATTCATTTTCTCAGATGCGGTTCCAGTGTCCTTCGCCGGTGAGGGGGAGCGGGAGGAGGTCTTGGGCTTCAGATTTTGCGCCATCCCAGGCCTCTACGCAATATAACATTCCGTCAGCCCGTTATTTAACGTGGCACATAGGCCTCTGATTCTAATCACAATAACAATAGAATATATAAACTTTTTTATGTAATAATAACTGTAACAATACAGGTTCACCGTCTCTTTTTATACATCTTCAGGGGGCAGGGACCAGACTCAAAGGCAGTAAGCACTCACAGACATCAAGTCGAATATCCTTTGCAATTAAAACCGATTTTCGCCAACCAGATGGACTGTCACCACTGCTCATCAATCTCTTCCCAGACAAAGTTCTTAGGGAAAGCGAAAAAGAATCCAAAAGCAAGATTTCTGGATGACTGATCAACTCGGACTTCAAGAGCGCCTGCTTAGCTTTCGCAGGCAATTTAGCAATACTAGCGCAGAGTAAATTCACGGAATTCAGACAATGTGGTAAAAGGCTGACCCGCAGATCTGAGTTCATTTGCGCCAAATTTACCGATCAGAAATTAGCCACGAAGTATGGGCAGATGAAGAGGTTCAAACCCTTCAACTATTTCGGTGAGATCGTGGAACCAATGGGACTAGAGAAGGAAGCAAGGAATGATCGGCTGCAGAAACTCAACAGAGCGTATGGGGGAAAACGTGACCCCTACAAGAAGTTCAAATGGTTCAAATGGCTCTGAGCACTGTGGGACTTAACATCTTAGGTCATCAGTCCCTTAGAACTTAGAACTACTTAAACCTAACTAACCTAAGGACATCACACACATCCATGCCCGAGGCAGGATTCGAACCTGCGACCGTAGCGGTCGCGCCGTTCCAGACTGAAGCGCCTAGTACCGCTCGACCACGTCGGCCGGCCCTACAAGAAGTGTATGTTTATACATACAAAGGTTAGACACTACAACATGGCGACCAAACTTGAAGTTCCGTATGTAAGCGGAACTTCTATTCTCAACAGAAACAGCGATCTGGAAAACAACCTGAAGGAACGTCGAAGGATTATGAGGACAACTCCTGGGCCAGGAGGAAGCGGAGGATGGATACAGACTGAAATCGTAAGCATTAACAAGTTAACTAAACCTGGATTCAGACGTTAGAAAATAAGACTGAAACTTGGTCGCCATTTTGAAATACTGACCACAACAAGGTTTACACACGACATTATATCACATGAATATACCATGGTTCTTGAGAGCATTTTTGTGCAGTCGTTGCAACTACAAAAATGCGTGATATTTTTCACCAGATTCGTTTCGCTTTATTGAGGTAAAGCAGCATCGGTAGTTGTGATTGTCGCTTGATTTCAGGCTTACATCGGGAAATGCCCTCTGCTAGCACATCGTTGATGTTTTTATGATTTAGACACAAATAATTTTGGTCTAACTATTACTTGTTCTGCATCACTACGTTTTTCTTATGTTTTTCACAGCACGCTTTTACGCACACCACTGTTTTCTGAAGAATATACCATGGATTCAACAAGTTAAAAAGACCGAGATAGAATGAGTGGAAGTAGTAGACAGTAAACTGTCCAGTCAGACAGTATAGTCAGAAAACAAGCATGCAAAAAAATAAATAAAATAAAAAATAAAATAATAAACAGGAACAAGGTGGACTGAAGGAAGCATACAGCAAACGGACTGAGAATGACTCCCATATTGAAGATGAGGAAAGCTTATCTAAAAGCACTGTGTGATTCAAAGTGGTCCATTCGTAAACAGTAATGCATAGAGAATGACAGCGATACGGAAGATCAGGAAAACTGATCCGAAAACACTGTGTGAGCCAACATGGTCCATACATAAATAACAATTCATTTAGATCAGGGCTTAGTACTTTCCTTTAAATTGACTTTTGAGAAACTGCAATTCGGAGACAATTTGAAGAAAGTATTCATCCAAAACATGAAATTCCCATGTGTCGTGCAATTAATTTAAGAACTATAATAGCAACAAACTCTCACAACTGCGACAACGTCAAGACCTAAATTTTACTTCAGTATCAGTGTTTCACTAAGTTCTACTATAGTGAACATAGATCAGCAGTCCACAATTTAGCGAGTGTCTAAATAAGGTAAACGCCTTTACCCTCCGTCTTTTTGTGTCTACGTTTGAGAAAATCAGTCTTCGTTGTTTTCCTCCTCAGTGTCGGGTCTCTCCCATTCTGCCTGTCATTCAGCCTGCTCTGACCTGTTGGTCCTACCCGCGGACTCAAGAAGCGTATCGGCTTGGTCACCAGCAGCAGGTGGGGCCAGGTCAACGCCTCCACTCGCCAGGGAGGTTTCCTGCAGTCAGTGACGCCGCAGGACTACGCAGTTCACTTGCAAGCCTGTGGTCCTGCACTGGTGCGTTTAAGTTTGGAGTTGGAGTGTGTAGTACGAGAGAACTCATTGCCCCCTCCCCCCCCCCCTCCCCAGTTATTTCCACTCCAATATGATGAGACGAAAACAACCATTATATGAAAATACTTTATTAATTATTACCATAAAAAGTGCATAGGGTAATGATATTGATATCGGGCTCCAGCCGTAACGTAACGTCATTATTATTTCGGCGGTCCGCCTGGCTGACATCTCGCCAGAACTGAAATCAAACACGCCGCAGCATACACCGCCCGTAGGTCCACCGCGCGTGCGCGAACATATTTGCCCTGTAGCGCAAGACACAACAACGCTCCGGTGGTGAAAACTCGCGGAAACGACAAATCGGTAACAAACACTATTGACTGCTTTTGAAGACCGAGACAAAGACCATTGTCTTTTAATGTAAAAAAAAAAACAGGTTTCTAACTCTTAATTAAAGGATACCCCGTACCTCTGTTATGATATCGTCAGACAGCCGGACTTCAGTAGCTTCTTTCACTACACAGTTCCAATAACGCTATGCACTTGTGTCTCATCGTACAACATTTTATGTCCTTGACTAAGACCAGATTTTTCTCGCTGAAACAAATGCATGTGGCGATTTTGCTCCACCCATCGATCCTGTACCTTACAAACCGTTTGTCCAATTTAGGCTTTCCCGCAACGGCAGGGAATTCTGTAGACACCGAGCTTCCTCAAACCCAAATCATCCTTCACTGAGCCCAGCAGGGTTCTAGTCTTAACTGGCGGACTGAATACACCTTTAATATAAAATATCTTTAAAATTCTTCCTATTTTTGAAGATATGCTTCCCGCGAAACGTAGAAATGCCACCGATTTGCTTGTGTCTTCTGTTGGTTCCCGCGAAGGTCATATCTGGAGCACGACTGATCTGATTATCGATATGACCATTCTGCTTGAACACTGCTTTTAGTTGATCCAGTTCTTATGTCAAACATTCTGCGTCTGAAATGGCATAAGCTCTTTTTACCAATCCACATAGGACCCCATTGCGTTGGGACGATGGATGACAACTTGATGTATGAAGACATCGGTCCATATGCGTGGGCTTACGATAAACGCTGTGTCCTAATATCCCATCAGCCCTCCTGTAGCCATCTAAAAGATCGCCTACTGACGGCGTTTGCATAAACCCAATCTGATATTGCCCAGGACGAACTGTCAACCCAATCTCAGGTTGCAGCAGACAGCAACGCTGAAACTTCCAAAAGCAAACAAAATAAATCCTTGGATATGAAATCCAGTTGTCTTGTGTAAAACGAACGGGCCCCCTCACTAAGGCAAAACCAGCACGCTTCTTAATGTTGTTGTCCATTTTTGTCCCAAGGTAATGAACAATTTTGGCCAATTTAAGTAATATACCTTCATTCCGGCATCTCAGCAGAAAAACGAGGGCGCTCAGCAACTTCCCCCAGCCGTGCGGGGTAGCCGCGCGGTCTAGGGCGTCTTGTCACTGTCCGCGCGGCTGACCCCGTCGGAGGTTCGAGTCCTCGCTCGGGCATCGGTGTGTGTGTGTGTGTCGTCCTTAGCGTAAGTTAGTTTAAGTTAGATTAAATAGTGTGTAAGCTTAGGGACCGATGACCTCGGCAGTTTGGTCCCATAAGACATTACCACAAATTTCCAATTCCCAACTTCCCCTTCTTCTTATGAAGTTCATCCAACTTCCTTACAAGTTCAAACATCTCCTCCCCCTGAAGGCTCTTGATGTGGCTCCGTAAACTTTTCTGGCGTAGTGATTAATGATATTCATGTTGGAGTCTCCAGCCAGAACACAACTGCACCTTGTCAGTACTTGCTGCAGTATCTACAGGCTGCCTGAAGCATCTGTTCTCATCGGATGCTCGGCAGCAGCTGCGAGTGCGTCAACAAAGGACCTGGAAAGTCCAGGTTTCCACACACAAAGTTTCAACATTTCCCGACAGGGAGCAGATTTACTGGAGAGACTGACCTATCTGGTTTGCAAAATTCCGCTACATGGCACTTGGAGTGACATGTGAATTAAGGAACTTAACGTACTCCCACGCTAAAATGAGTCTTCTCATTTTACAATTGAAACATGAATTTAACTAGCAAGAAATGGGAACATAAATATTCCAAACAAGGAAAACAGTAAAAATAAAACTGGACACAATATTTAGGCATATAAAAATGAAATATTCTAACAATTAGAATACAAAAAACCGACAAAATGCTATCGATGGACTGCATATGAAACATGGAGGATACTAACATACAGCCCGCATCTCGTGGTCGTGCGGTAGCGTCCTCGCTTCCCACGCCCGGGTTCCCGGGGTTCGATTCCCGGCGGGGTCAGGGATTTTCTCTGCCTCGTGATGGCTGGGTGTTGTGTGATGTCCGTAGGTTAGTTACGTTTAAGTAGTTTTATGTTCTAGGGGACTGATGACCATAGATTTTAAGTCCCATAGAGCTCAGAGCCATTTTACTAACATACATGTTAGTACATGAAAACAATAAATGTTATTGTGATACTGCATATGAAACTTAGGAAATCAATACAAGATAACATATAAAATTTCTGAAGCTGAGATTAAGAGATGATTAATTATTATTATTTTTTTTCTGCAAAAAGCAAGCTGGCGATAGGCGTTCATCGTGTACCGCCACGCCATTGGGAGGGGACCCATCACTGGTTCTCTGTTGGGCTCGGCATACAATCTCACTAACAGACCTTTCTAATCTGACAATCGCAGTTTTCGGCAACGCCCTACGGACTCACCAGTTGTAGCTGGGAAACAGGTGATCGATGACACCCACCCCCGACACCGAGGGAGGTACGTTATCCCATTTGAATCGAACACGATCACCGATCTGGGACTGCCATGTACGCTGTACACTTGCAGGACTCTGGTCCTGCACTGGTACACTTAATTCTGGAGTGTGTAATTACGAGAGGACTCACTGCCCTCGCCTTATTTCAACTCCACGAACACAATATTCACATGAAAGTACTTTACTCCATATTATCTTACAAGGTGCCAGAGTTGATATTCGCCTGATATTTTTTTCATAATATGCGGCCACGGTCTTAATATATTTATTATATATATAAGTAAGTATCGCCATTGGTCTTGTTTATTTACAGTGTTACATTTACACTTCTACAATCATGATTTCAGCTTGAAAGTGCCATTATCAACTGTTTTAAATGTATGCCATCCCAGGCTATTTATAACACTTGATAATGGCACTTTGAAGCCGAAATCATGATTGTGTAAGTGTCAATGTAACATTGTAAATAAACAAGTCTAATGGCGGTACTAGCTTTGAAGAAATTCGCCTGATAGTTTTCAAGATGCGCGCGAGCCGCGACCATTGGCTGCTCACTACGGTATCTCCAGGCTACCTGAGGCATCCATTCTTAACGAATGCCCTCCAGTATCTGCCTCAATAAAGGACCTGGAAAGTCTACATCCGCACAGAAAAAGTTACAACATTTCCAGACAGGGAGCGGATTATACTGGACAGACTGACCTGTCCTGTTTGCAAAATGCCTTCAGATGGCTCTTGGAGTAGCAGGCAACTGCATTACGGAACTCAGCGGTCTTCGAATGTGAGCTGTCTATCGATCCCTTAGACAAGTTGTGCCACAAATTTGTCTTCGATCCAAATCTATTCAGTACATCCACACTAGCTGCAAGATCTACCTTTGTAATCTTCAGCGTTTTTCTGTAGCACCACATTTCAAATGGTTCCATTGTCTTCTTGTTGCTTATCTCCCACATTTCACTACCATGCAAGGCTATATTCCAAACACCTTCACAAAAGACTTCGTAGCCCTTAAATCTGTATTCGATGTTAAGAAATTTCTGTTCTTCAGAAATCCTTTTCTTTCCTACGTTTTATATTCTCTTTATTTTGGACATCAGTTATTTTGTTTCCCAATTAGCAAACTCACCAACTCTTCGTTTCCGCCGGCCGTGGTGGCCGAGCAGATCTAGGCGCAACAGTGTGGAACCGCGCGACCGCTGCGGTCGCAGGTTCGAATCCTGCCTCGGGCATGGATGTGTGTGATGTCCTTAGGTTAGGTTTAAGTAGTTATAAGTTCTAGGGGACTGATGACCTAAGAAGTTATGTCCCATAGTGCTCAGAGCCATTTGAACTATTTTTTGAACCATGTTTTCCTTTTGTGATGTTCATCTTTTATGCGGCTTTCAAGCCACTGTCCGTTCAAGTGCTCTTCCAACTCCTTTGCTGTCTCTGACACAACCACAACCTCATCGGTAAGCCTTAAAGATTTTATTTCTTCTACCTGAACTTTAAAAAAAATGTTCAAATGTGTGTGAAATCTTATGGGAGTTAACTGCCAAGGTCATCAGTCCGTAAGCTTACACATTACTTAACCTAAATTATCCTAAGGACAAACACACACAGCCATGCCCGAGGGAGGACTCGAACCACCGCCGGGATCAGCCGCACAGTTCAGGACTGCAGCGCCTCAGACCGCTCGGCTAATACCGCGGGGCCTGAACTTTAATTTCAGCTCCAAATTTTTCTTTTGCTTCCTTTACTGCTTGCTCAATATACAGATTGAATACCATCGGCGATAGGCTACAGCTCTGTCTCACTCCCCTCTCAACCACTGCTTCCCTTTCATGCCCCTCGACTCTTAGAACTGACGTCTGGTTTCTGTACAAGCGGTAAATAGCCTTTCGCACCCTGTATTTTACACCTGCTACCTTCAGAAATTGAAGGAGAGTATTTCAGTGAGTACTGTCAACAACTTTCTCTAAATCTACAAATGCTGTAGGTTTGCCTGTCCTCAACCTGCTTTCTAAGACAAGTCTTATGGCCAGTATTGCCTCCCGTGTTTCTTCATTTGTACAGAATTCAAACAGAGTACCCTTTGTTAAACGCAGAATATTAGTGCTGATGTTATTTTACTCCGCGAAACTTGGCTGAGAAATCTGCAAACTGTTCTACATAAAAGCATGAATGCCTTTAGTGGAATTTCTTTTCATGGGGCGGGATGGAGGGGGTGGGGTTTGGAGGTGAGGGACCTTGTTCCCAACAACACACCCCCACACTTCTTGGATCCACACCTGATTGTTCAGGCCCAATACGTAAATCGACGAAATCTTAATGCATAGAGCAATAAAGAAAGGATTTTCGTCTACTCACATTAAGAGTGAGTCACAGGGACTAGACACGAAAGTAAACAAATGTAGATCTCACCTGGAGCACACTGCACGGACGCTGCTAGGAGCAACAGTAGCAACGCTGTCTGCGGCATGGTGTTCTTAATGTGGCCACAACACAGACATCCACTGCGTCTTTTATAACGACAACGACCACAGCCAGATATATGAACCGGAGAGGAAATTGCCTTATTAGGCGTCTTATCAGTGTTAAGGTATCCTTACAAGAGCGTAAGAAAGTTCCCATCGATCAAGCAAACGTGTAATTCTATTCTTTAATAAAAGATATTGTATCACCAGTATAAAACTACATTTAGCGATTTGTTCTGTTATCAGATCTATCCATCAGTCGAGTAAGAAGCTAATCCATCTTTTACTGACATACATCGTTCCATCCCTGTAAGGCTTCTCTGTGTTTAATCTGATAAGGAGAGACGACGCAGTTCAAGAGTAGTGACAGAGGATAATGCTTTGAGAACGCCATCCATTGGTGCTGAAGAAATGTCAGGTGGCCAAACGGCCGCTTGCTGCGAAACATATCTCCCAGGGAGTATATCAAGAAGTGGCCGCAGAACTCCGAATGCTTATTTGATACGATGCAGTGTCTGTTGAAGCACAAAACTTAGAATTGGTAATGCACACACACACACACACACACACACACACACACGTTTCATGGGTCATCCAGTAGTGTTGCCGCTCGAAATACGTAGCTCACTCTGAAATCACTGAATTGTTACACGCACAGTTACTTCAGTCAGGTTGGAGGGCTTTTCGTTTCGGTACTCTCTTCTTCTCACGGAGCATCTGCACGTGCAGATCGTCGCAGCCAAGTACTGCTTCAAGGGTTTAGTACATTCTTCCAGCACAGTTCAGTCACAGAAGACCTTTAATTTGCATTTTGCTGAGTGGTAGACTAGTGTAGAGAAAATATCTTATATATAAGTTGCATGCTGTAATAAAAGATTTCGTGTTTCTTCGAGTGTTTCTTTCACGGTGTTTTCATCGCGGTGTTCCGTTTCTGAGGTGCCGGCCGCTGTGGCCGAGCGGTTCTAGGCGCTTCAGTCCGGAGCCGCGCTGCTGCTGCGCTCGCAGGTTCGAATCTAGCCTCTGGCATGTCTGTGTGTGATGTCCTTAGTTAGGTTTAAGTAGCTCTAAGTCTAGGGGACTGATGACAGATGTTAAGTCCCATAGTGCTTGGAGCCATTTGATTTTTAATAAACATTTTTGGAGCAGCGATCAAAATTTTTTAAAAGAATTTTCTTTTTAAAATTCAGTATTGATCGCACCACATGTTACAAGAACATAAGTGATCGGTTTCGGTCGTATCACATGACCATCATCAGACCCATGGCATCCTTCGAAGAGTGCTCCACCTACCATCTTCGAAGGATGCCTTGGGTCTGATGATTGTCATGTGATATGACCGAAACCGATCACCTATGTTCTTGTAGCATACGTGGTGCGATCAAGACTGAATTTTAAAAAGAAAAATCTTTTAAACATTTGATTTTTGTTTTTCAGGTTCCGTGTTATTTAATTGTATTTACTTGAAGATATAAAACTTGACCATGAGCGCGAATCGTCGAAGGTTCGTGACGTGTGAGGTACGTTGCGGGTTGCGTAGTATGTGGTTTCACTGAGGAGAATGTAGCGGGGTAGCTAGTGGGGAATCTACCAAGGCGCTCTCGTAGAGCTAAAACACACGTAGCAGGAACAGACTGATGATGGAGAAGGAGGTAAGAATTAGACACAGTTAGTGGACCCTAGGCAAGAATTAGAGAGGCTACAGAGGAGGCTGAAGAAATGCGAACTGTTAATTCGCTGTGACATCTTTAGGAAGAGAATGAGTTCCGTTAGTTTCATTTTGACTATTGGGAATAGGTTTAGCGACCCGCCAGAGTCATGTGCAGAGCAACTTCCAGTAGTTGTAGGATCACATAAGATGCAGCAGTCACCTCACGTTATTAGAAAGCCAAAGTTAGATAGCAACATTAGGAAGAAGGGGGTTCTGCTGCTTGGTAGCAGTCGTGGGCACTGCGTAGGCCCACCTTTACAGGAGATGTTAGGTAAAGAGCACCAAATCACCAGAATTTTTAAGCCAACTGCTAGGCTCAGTGAGGTAAGAGAAAATTTTGGGGCTTTGTGTAAGGGTTATATTAAAGAGGATCAGGTAGTGATAGTAGACGGGCTGGGACTTGGTAGCAGTAGGCTTATGATACAGGCTGCGTCTTAAACAGGACTGCTGCTCAAACTCAGACCTCTAATGTTCACTTCGTACAGGTGGTCCGGCGTTACGGTCGATCCCGTCTTGGCAGTGCTGTGAGGCAAGTTAATACTTATTTGCAAGGGCACATAAGTACCGACAAGACTTTCATTCTGGAGCTGCAAGCTGAGAGAATCCATTGGTTGGGCTGCAGTACACACAGCCTACACCTGAATAGGATTGGGATGGTTGGTAAACCTTACAGCTGACAGTCTAGTAGGTGGATCTGGGCTCACTCAAGACCAAATCCCGGTGATGACGTGTAGAAGGGCTGGCCTTTATTGGAAGGAAGTCACGAAGGAGGTTTCCCTGCTATAGCCAGATTCCTTTAATACTGGAAGTAGTTCAATAAATGGAGAATTCAGATCGGAAGGCATATGAAGCTTATTTCATCAAAATATTAAGGGAATTAGACGAATTGCTAATATAGATCTTGACACCGAATTATTTGTATCTCAGAGCATCATTTACGTAGAGAAGAAATACATCTTACCTTATTTCTTTGTAAGGTGTTCTTTCAGGACGGGAAGAATGGCCATTTATGTCAATTATGATCTAAACGTCGTAAAAATCAATTACTGGGTGGGTGTGGAGGAGAGTTGGAATGTTTAATTTTCCGAGAAAATCTTTTCATTGTGGGGACACTATACATCCTCCAGCCCAGACTAAATTATTTTTGGTCTACAGACTGGACACTGTGCTAGGCTCGGCTCTTCAAAAGAAAAAAAAAAAAAAAAGAAAGTTAACGTTGTGTAAGTATAAACTATGAGACTGCTTCTTCATAGAGGACTCTTCAGCGGCACTGTTATCGGTCAGCGCCATCTACCGAGGCAACGATTGTGTACCCTTGGTAGTGCTCTGACTTTGCCTCTGTCAGAATGTTAGGTCCATTTTGAAATTTAGAGTAATTTGGGGTCCATACTTTCCCTCATACGACGATCGTAATTTTTGACTGGGATGGCTATCTTTTGAATATACACACTGTTCCTAGCTGGCTTCTACAGGGGCCGTTATATTGCTTTTTCACTGACTTAGATTAGTTTTTCTTATAGGGGATAGAGAAAGCATTTATTCATGATTATACATTCGGTAGCTTGTGAATTTGGTTCAGGCACGTATTTTAAAGAGTCTCTTATTATTAATAAACGGCAAAAGCACAAAAATAATGTTGTTTATGGTTATTCGTGTCCATAGAATTTGTTACTTAATTCCGGTGTGAGTGGGATTACGTAGTATAATGTGCTTTGACTGGACCAGTTTTGCTTTCAGTGATAGTCTCTTAGTCAGGTACATGGTTATGCAACAGATATGAGCATTGCCCCCCTCCCCCCGCCCCCATGAACCATGGACCATGCCGTTGGTGAGGAGGCTTGCGTGCCTCAGCGAAACAGATAGCCGTAGCGTAGGTGTAACCACAATGGAGGGGTATCTGTTGAGAGGCCAGACAAAAGTGTTGTTCCTGAAGAGGGGCAGCAGCCTTTTCAGTATTTGCAAGGTCAACAGTCTGGATGATTGACTGATCTGGCCTTGTAACAATAACCAAAACGGCCTTGCTGTGCTGGTACTGCGAACGGCTGAAAGCAAGGGGAAACTACGGCCGTAATTTTTCCCGAGGGCATGCAGCTTTACTGTATGATTAAATGATGATAGTGTCCTCTTGGGTAAAATATTCCGGAGGGAAAATAGTCCCCCATTCGGATCTCCGGGTGGGGACTACTCAAGAGGATGTCGTTATGAGGAGAAAGAAAACTGGCGTTCTACGGATCGGAGCGTGGAATGTCAGATCCCTTAATCGGTCAGGTAGGTTAGAAAATTTAAAGAGGGAAATGGGTAGGTTAAAGTTAGATATAGTGGGAATCAGTGAAGTTCGGTGGCAGGAGGAACAAGACCTCTGGTCAGGTGACTACAGCGTTAAAAACACAAAATCAAATAGGGGTAAAGCAGGAATAGGTTTAATAATGAATAGGAAAATAGGAATGCGGGTAAGCTACTACAAACAGCATAGTGAACGCATTATTGTGGATATGATAGATACAAAGCCCACACCTACTACAGTAGTACAAGTTTATATGCCAATTAGCTCTGCAGATGACGAAGAAATTGAAGAAATGTATGAAGAAATAAAAGAAATTATTCAGATAGTGAAGGGTGACGAAAATTTAATAGTCATGGGTGACTGGAATACGAGATTAGGAAAAGGGAGAGAAGGAAACGTAGTAGGTGAATATGGATTGGAGCTAAGAAATGAAAGAAGAAGCCGCCTGGTAGAATTTTGCACAGAGCACAACTTAATCGTAGCTAACACTTGGTTCAAGAATCATAAAAGAAGGCTGTATACATGGAAGTAGCCTGGAGATACTGACAGGTTTCAGATAGATTATATAATGGTAAGGCAGAGATTTAGGAACCAGGTTTTAAATTGCAAGACATTTCCAGGGGCAGATGTGGACTCTGACCACAATCTATTGGTTATGAACTGTAGATTAAAACTGAAGAAACTGCAAAAAGGTGGGAATTTAAGGAGATGGGACCTGGATAAACTGAAAGAACCAGAGGTTGTACAGAGTTTCAGGGAGAGCATAAGGGATCAATTGACAGGAATGGGGGAAAGAAATACAGTAGAAGAAGAATGGGTAGCTTTGAGGGATAAAGTAGTGAAGGCAGCAGAGGATCAAGTAGGTAAAAAGACGAGGGCTAGTAGAAATCCTTGGGTAACAGAAGAAATATTGAATTTAATTGATGAAAGGAGAAAATATAAAAATGCAGTAAATGAAGCAGGCAAAAAGGAATACAAACGTCTCAAAAATGAGATCGACAGGAAGTGCAAAATGGCTAAGCAGGGATGGCTAGAGGACAAATGTAAGAATGTAGAGTAGGGGTAGGATAGATACTGCCTACAGGAAAATTAAAGATACATTTGGAGATAAGAGAACCACTTGTATGAACATCAAGAGCTCAGATGGAAACCCAGTTCTAACCAAAGAAGGGAAAGCAGAAAGGTGGAAGGAGTATATAGAGGGTCTATACAAGGGCGATGTACAATAATTCCAATCCCAAAGAAAGCAGGTGTTGACAGATGTGAAAATTACCGAACTATCAGTTTAATAAGTCACAGCTGCAAAATACTAACGCGAATTCTTTACAGACGAATGGAAAAACTAGTAGAAGCCGACCTCGGGAAAGATCAGTTTGGATTCCATAGAAATGTTGGAACACGTGAGGCAATACTGACCCTATGACTTATCTTAGAATCTCGATTAAGGAAGGCCCAACCTACGTTTGTAGCATTTGTAGACTTAGAGAAAGCTTTTGACAATGTTGACTGGAATACTCTCTTTCAAATTCTGAAGATGGCAGGGGTAAAATACAGTGAGAGAAAGGCTATTTACAATTTGTACAGAAACTAGATGGCAGTTATAAGAGTCGAAGGACATGAAAGGGAAGCAGTGGTTGGGAAGGGAGTGATACAGGTTTGTAGTCTCTCCCCGATGTTATTCAATCTGTATATTGAGCAAGCAGTGAAGGAAACAACAGAAAAATTCGGAGTAGGCATTAAAATCCATGGAGAAGAAATAAAAACATTGAGGTTCGCTGATGACATTGTAATTCTGTCAGAGACAGCAAAGGACTTCGAAGAGCAGTTGAACGGAATGGATAGTGTCTTGAAAAGAGGATATAAGATGAACATCAACAAAAGCAAAACGAGTATAATGGAATGTAGTCGAATTAAGTCGAGTGATGCTGAGGGAATTAGATTAGGAAATGAGACACTTAAAGTAGTAAAGGAGTTTTGCTATTTGGGGAGCAAAATAACTGACGATGGTAGAAGTAGAGAGGATATAAAATGTAGACTGGCAATGCCAACGAAAGCATTTCTGAAGAAGAGAAATTTGTTAACATCGAGTATAGATTTATGGGTCAGGAAGTCATTTCTGAAAGTATTTGTATGGAGTGTGTAACGCCAGAAATGCATATCCTCCTGTTTCCATCTATTGTACTATAATTTTTTTTCCTTGTTTTATTACCTCAAGATATGACATTTCTGTCTCTTTATATATTGTAATTGTTTTACTGAAATATTAGTGTGAGGAATCCTAATTAGAGTTGAGATTTGGCATTTATATTGAAAATTATTAAAATGAGTGAAGGCAACAATTGCCAAAATTTGGTGGACTTGGATACGGAACAATCGGTCGAACAGTGGGAAACGCGCACTGCGGAACCCATTGTTCAGGGGCAGGCGGCTAGCATGAAAGATGCGACCGCTGAAACGCTCAAGAGCAGAAATGGAATTCCAAACTTTAGAAAATGTTTCGGAATCGGAAGTGAAAATCAAATGTGAATCCCTTGATGACGAATACGGGGGGACAATTAAACAGGAAGCCGCTACGGAAGTAAAACCGGTAGTTTCCGGGAATTTAACTGGTTTATTGAATGTTTTGATTAACGAAATCAAGAGTCAATCGGCAGCAATTAAAGCTCTGTCTGCCAAGCAAGAAGATCAGGCTGCCAAGCAAGAAGCTCAGGCTGCAACGCAAGTAGCTCAGTCTGAAAAAATTGAACGAAAGCTAGACAATCAGAACAAAGCTATTAATGTTGTTAGCAACAATGTTGGCGTTGTTAACACAAAAGTTGATAAAATCAAATAAGATATTGTTGTGATTAATACCGAAATCGGTAATCTTAAACAGGAAATGATAGGCGTTCAGGCGGAAATTGCGAGCATAAATACTCGTTTTTATTCCGAAATTAGCAGAATCGAGAAAAGTGTAGGAGAAGCAGTTGCTCCGATCATCGAGAATAAGGTGACGGAACAAATTCAATTAGTGAAAAAAGAGGATCAAAAGAAGGTGGAAACTTTAAAGGCTGGTAGCAACCACCTACTCCTACTACTACACTGTTCCTACTGCATACAACACTGCTCTTTGGTCTGAGATTCCCTTATAGCTTACATAAAAGGCAGCGAGAGCAATCCATCGAAATTACATCTGCTCGAGTGCGCTAGCAACAAATTCCTTAATCATGGACCTCTTACATAACCCTCCACTGGGGGGGGGGGGGGGGCAAAAATTTGGCAGCGATGGTGAGTAAATTGGACTTGCCATGAGCAACAAATTTTCTATAATCCATTTAGTTACTAAGTCTACAGTCACAGAGTATATACGTTTTTGATAGGTGCAGAACATATTATGAAATTAAAGAGAGTGCACACGCACTGAGCTCAGAACATACTAAGAAATGACAAAATGTATACGCAATGAGTACAAAATACATTAACAAATGACATAAAGTGCACACACACTGTATAAGTCTTTGGCATTTTTTACAAGAACTGAATACATTAAGAAATGAAATAAAGTGCACATGCACTGTAAAAATCTTTAGCATATTTAGGACAACTGATCATATTAACAAATGAAATGACATGCACACGCACGGTATAAGTCTTTAGCAATTTTTACAGGAACTAAATACATTAAGAAATGAAATAAAGTGCACACACACTGTAAAACTCTTTAGCATTTTTACATGAATTAGATATATGAAGGAGTGAAATAAGTGCACATGCACTGTATATGTCTTTATCAATTTACAAGAATTTAAATGCACTGTATAAGTCTTTACCATTTTACAAGAACTAGGAAAGGAATGGGAAGGATAGCATCATGGTTGTAGCACAGTGGGTTGCACTTAGCTGTGCTGGAAGTCCATATCTTTCTACAGAAGCACAACACCAAATGAGAAATCTGAAGTTCCCTTCCCTGAAGTATTTATCAGTGTAGCCGAGACACTGAAATGTCGTATTAATACTCTATGTTAACATTTTGGTAGTACATTAGGTACACCAAACAGTAGGACCATAATAACATCTCCATCGTTCAAGAAGGTGTACAGCTTGATATGTTGACACCACATTGTTGTAGAATCCATACTCTTACATCAACGTAGAATTAGTGCAAGAACCAAATATAGTGCTCCATGATCATGAGGATGGACAGAACGCATGGATATTGCACTAATTGCTGGTAATTAGGTCAGAAGGTGAAGGACACATTAAGTCTTATGCTAGTCATCATAGAATGACACTAGTGTATCAACTGATCTGAATAATTATTGGCATTCATTGGCTATTTACTAAACATTTCTATGTATGTATGGAGTATTACAGAACATTATTCATATGTCATCTTATTACAGTAATTATTGACATAGTATTTATGCACAAGTCATCTCATTACAGTAATTATTTGGATTCATTTATGCATAATTCATCTCATTACAGTAATCATTGGCATTCATCTATGCATGTTATGAAACGTACCCTTAGAAAAATTTATGAATGACTGTGCTGATAAACCCTTTACGCTTTTTGCTTTTCAAACTGCTGAGTAAAATTGAACGTACTCAGACATTATTCTCTTTACTTATTCTGATCAACACTAAACTGACACACAATATTTTTAGCACAACGCAATCTGTCTTTTAATAATCCCTACAAAAGAATGGCCCTGACTAACAATAACTTATACCTTTCATGAATCACTTACCTCACAAAAATCTTCGTTACTCAAACTACTGCAATACAGCGAGCGCCAATACTGCCAGCTAAATAAAATATTCTAACTACTGAAGTCACTAACTACTGATAGGCATAGTTAGCAAATGAAAGATTTTGATAAAGAACAAACAATGTATTTAGCTTAATAGTGTTCAAAAGTCATTATACATACATACATATATATATATATATATATATAAGTTCATGACATCCAGTCTTACAAATTTACTGTCTCTGATGGACACACATCCAGATCGTCCGCTCTCAAAACTCCGCCATCTCTCTCCCCACATCCACCACTGCTGGCGGCTCACCTCCAACTGCGCAACGCTATGCGCTGTTCACATCCAACTGCCCAACACTGCAATAGCAAATTTCAACAATGCAAACCAGCCACAGACTTCACACAGCGCAGCCAGTGATTTTCATACAGAGCGCTACGTGGCGTTACCAACATAAAAACCTAAACAGTCTACTTACATAGCCCACATGCTCTCCACAAAAAAATTTTACTAATTGTTTTGGACCGTGGCCAATACAGATTTGAATAAATTTTTCATTATTACAATAACAAAGAAATCAAATGCACACACTTATTGATATACTGTTGGTCAAAAGCTAAAATTTTCTCACAGTGCATAAAGACAGTCCTGATCATTGGAATGGAAATGAAGTCCCATGCTTCTTTGCAGAGCGTAGGGGAACGATGCGGGAGACCCGCACCGCCTTACTAGGCAAGGTCCTAATGGAGGTGGTTTGCCATTGCCTTCCTCCGACCGTAGTGGGGATGAATGATGATGATGAAGACGACACAACAACACCCAGTCATCTCGAGGCAGGAAAAATCCCTGACCCCGCCGGGAATCGAAGCCGGGACCCAGTGCTCGGGAAGCGAGAACGCTACCGCGAGACCACGAGGGCGGTGCCCTGATCATTCATCACAGTAAAATAACAGTGTTTTTTTTTCTCAAAGTCTGAGCAGTAAAAGAAAATGCACACAGAAGTAGTGGATTTCCATGCAGTCTTGAAGAAGTGGTGTTGTCCTTCGAACAGAAAGACAGTGGTGACTCTTGATATGCAGACAGGTAATGGGCCACAACAGAGCAAACCCACCACAGAGTCAGTCGAAGCTTTGAAGAACATTGGTAGGTAGGTCAACACAGAGCAGACCCATTGTAGTCCTAGTAGAGATTATGGTATTGGTGGGCCATCAAAGGTGCAGATCCACTGTCCTTGTAGAAATAATGGTATTGGTGGGCCATCAAAGATGCAGACCCACTTTAGTCCTTGTAGAGAGGGCCAGCAGCCATCTATTGCGATTGTGCAGATGCCCAATCACCATCAAAGAGTCTTGCGGACAATATAGCAAGTCCATAAACCACCACTTATGCACTCACAAAGTTTTTGGAGTTGTCCTTACAACCAGCAATGCTGTTAACCAGTCCCTTGCTGAATTGTTAACACATGTGCAAACACTAACAGTCCCAATTTCTCACGTATTATGCATATACTACGACCAACAGAACCTTGTGCAGTGAAATGAATGCACACGACACTTAACTTGATGAACTGGTGTCAATTACAATTTTATAACATGAGAATACAATAACAAAGGTACAAAATACATCATTAAATAACATAACAATACAGATAACATTCGTAGTAATACAGGCTTTACAAAAAATCGAAATAACATATACATCAGTGTTACAGGAATTGTGACATAAGTAAATACATAAAAGGTCAGAATAACTTTCGAAAATAATGTCTAAACATCTTTACAAATTAAATAACATATTATTAATGCAAATTATATTTGAGGATAACAGTATTCCTCATCATAGTGAATGTAGCTCAGTACTAGAAAAATTCTACAACATAAATCTTATTAGCTAAACACATAAAGACAGGAAAAACACAAATACACAAGGGTACACAAACAGATAGCGGAATAACACAAAAGGAAAGGACAGGGTTCGTTTTCAGTGTAACATTTGGTACTGCAGTCCAACCCAAAACTCCATTGCATAGATCTTTCCTCTTATTTCAAAATTTGCTCCTCAAAAAAAAAAAAAAGAAACTTATCTAACCCTGTTATCCCTAAACCCTACTGTTTTGTAAGTATGCTCTTTTAAAATAAATATTTCTCACTCTACAATACTCATTTTTGCTCATATCTTTTTCATATAACTTCTCAATGCATTCTTTCCCTATTCCTCATAGTTGGTTTCTTATATAGTATCCCCCCTCTTAAGGTAACTTAAATCTACTGAGCTCAGATATATATACTAAGGGACGAGGCAATGCAGCAACACACAACAAATTAACACAAACAGCAATGGCAAAAAAATGCATATTGGCAAAGCAAGCAGCAGTATATCTAAATTAGCAAAGCAACTGCAACATTACAACTAATATGAGCCAATGTGCAGCAACAAGAAAAATAAATCAGTAGTAAAACTGGCTTAACAGAGTAATACAAAGTGATATTCACTAGCACTATGCCTGGCAAACTGCAGCAGCAAATGCAATAACTTATACCTAAATATGACATAGCTCAAGCAGAAAAAACATTACAGTAAAGATAGGAAATGTCTAATACCTATGTCACATCTTAACGCTAGAGTGATGCATCACCTTCACTTACTCTACGAAACAAGTTACCCAGTCATCGACAAAAATTATGTATGCAATTCCTATGAAGGGAAATGCCTTTTTGTGGTCCATCATTTTTTTGGAAGTAGACCATAAAATTGTTATTTACTGGATCTGTAGACATAAAATATCTATATTAGTACACTTATTAAATTTTATTCTAACCAATGCTGCAGTGCAGCTAGAAACTAGATATTAAACAAAATGAGCAAATAAATACATAACGAAAGGGGTGAAACGTCATTCACTAGCCATATGGCATTTCGTAAGGCAGTAAAAAATCTCTCAACTAGCAAGACAATAGCCATGAAATGTTTCTCATCGTTTCATTAGTCATTTCAGTAAATATCAGAAAGTGTCGTATTTGTGGGCTTTTTGCAAAGGAATGTCAATATCGAGTTTAATGGCTCCTTTTTTTTTTCTCCACCTAATGGCTTTTTCTCGAGGCAGGTGGCACAGCTGGGCACCCACGACGCATTGTGTGAAGGTCACTTAACTTTCTTATCGAAATATTTACGACAGCAGTGACAGTCTCATGTAAAAAATTTCACAGGTCGAGAATTTGCTTTACAAATGTGTAGAAACAAAATCCTATAAATATAACATTGTCCAAAAAATGTTTGCCAGCATTGTGATACATTCACGCATTTACACACATTTCATAACTCTTAAAGTACGATTCTTGGTTTCCAACATCCTTTTTCACAAGTCAGAGTCCCTAACCACTACTCATTATTCCTTACTTTTTTACACACATATTCGTAGACACTTCTTCAATATTTCATCATAATAAATACATGGTATAATCAAATTCCTCATACAGCATCAGTTTATTGATTGTAAACATACCTCAACAGCATAGTACACATCGTCATCACAATAATAACATCATAACACCTCAGTCAAATTTCAAAATCGTTGTAGCTTCCTCCAATAATTTCAAAACCTAAAAAATTCTCTGCTCATTTCAACAGTGTCGTCTACGTCAAACGTACTTTAAAATCATGATCCTATACCAAACACATCATTCAAAGCTCTCATAGTATCACAATGGTTCCAAAAAAATATGAACAGTTCACACAGTACAGACAAAATACAATTTCATAACTGGGAAGTTTTCCAACCATTAATTGCGTAAACATGTGTCACCGACGTAGTAAAAAAATGTTTGTCTCTCTCAGTTAAATGATCAGATAGCTGTGTATTTTATGTGTTGGAGAAATATGATACCGATGTGTAAAGTTGTATAATTAAATACCATATTAGCTAGGGCTCCTTGTGCTTGCCAAACACATGGTACAAAAGTAAGTGTATACCCGCCTGAGGAGTAATGTAATTATACCCTCAGCAATGGAATGAAATGTATCACGGAAAACCTTTGTATCATTGTAATTCGAAAATCTTAAAACATAAATGTTTTAAGTACAAAATTAATCACTCAAATGCGTGTACTGTAGCACTAAATGTGCATCTTGCTGTAAGATAATTCTGTGGAAGTGTTGCAGTTATCATCCTTTGTAAGCAAAGTTCTGCAGAAGTCAATGTACTCACCTCATCATAAACAAAAGTGAAATGCTTTGCATATAGATATCTTAGTTATTACGCTTATTGTTGTGATGAAGAAAGTACTGTACTGTAACGTATTGTTGTGCTACAGAAAAGGCAGTCTCATTGTAGCTATACCACAAAAGTTACTACTAAAACATGTTTTCCTTCCCAGAAGAATTCAGAAAAACTGTGCAGATATAAATAGATACACCGCAAAAGCAACAATGTAAATTGTGTCACACATTAGTAGCGTCGTGATATGGTCGTGTAGCTGTCAAATAAACTAACCACTGTGTCATCCGGTATCTCTCAGAAAGCACTTTAAATCTATAATGTATTTTCAAGTAAACCAAAATGTTGCAGTAAAATCTCATTAGCAGTACTGGTATATGTTCTAAGTATGTAAGCCTTATAGTCGTTACGTAATCGTGCAACTAACAAGCAAGAATATACACACACAATAACATTGTGTCGTCTGTTCACTATAACAATGCATTCGTAATTACTTGTCTAAATAAGTTGCCTAGGTTCTAAACTGGATAGTTAATTTTAAAACATAGTTGCATGTTAACAGTTTCTAAGTGTGACAAAGAGTACTAGTAACGTGAAGTGAAAAAATTTATAGCAAAAACTAAGTTAAAAAGCAGATTATCTCTCAATAAACGGTTTTACATGTGAAATGTGGTGAAATCCTTTACTCTTCATAGTACTCAGAGTTTCGATTTGAACGGAATATGTCAGTGTACAGTACTGGAATTTTTCTGAAGGTGAGCATCTATGTTATTTTTCTCTGAGCCAGCCGGCGCACGTGGCTGCCTGCGGTGCGAATCACCTCCAACTGCGCAACACTACGCACTGTTCACATCCAACTGCCCAACACTACAATAGCAAATTCCAACAATGCAAACCAGCCACAGACTTCACCCAGCACAGACAGTGATTTTCATACAGAGCGCTACGTGACGTTACCAACATAAAAACCTAAACAGCCTACTTACAAAGTTATCTTATAACAGTAGTCATTGGCATTCATTTATGCATAAGTCATCTCACTACAGTAATCATTGGCATTCATTTATGCAGTGTTACAAAACATCATCCATAAGTCATCTTATTACAGTAATCATTGGCATAGCATTTATGCATAAGTTGTCTCATTATAGTAATCATTGACATTGCATTTATGCATAAGTGATGTTACAACAGTAATCACTGGTATAGCATTTATGCATTATTACAAAACATCATTCAGTATTACTCAGAAACCATCATACTCAGAAGATATCATGCAAGTGACATAAGACATATTTAAAATGCAAGACTTCATAACTATTACTCAAGGTCTGTAGTCCAAAAATACATAGATATAATGGATTAAATACACCAGAGAAATTTGCATTATATTTAGGACTAGAAACATATCTTAAACTGGTAGCATTATTTAGTTGTATACTGGTAATAGTTGGGACTGGTAATATTTTTTTTGTGCTAGAAATGCATTGCGTTGGGATCGATAATTAATTACTGGGGCATGAAAATATTTGCTTTTGACTTATTGCTGGAAATAAGGATTAATAACGTCATTCGTCATGAGTCAGCTGTAGCAAGATGATGAAACAAGTAGAGTATATGTGATCACATTCATGAATGATACACACAACTGGGTTAACAAAAATTGCAAGTGTTACAACAGGTTTCATAACTAAGTGCTTATAGCATATTAATATCATGAAAAGCTTCTCCTGGAAAAAATACAAAATGGATTATTGACCTGAAAGAAAAAAATGTATATTACGCTGAAAAGTAGTAAACTTCGAATTAACAGGTAATGAAACATGTACTTAATATGTATGTACTTTAGCTGTCTTCCCCAAAAGATTGAATCATTATACTATGTGACATAAGACATAATGTCAAAATCAACTGCAACAAATACTCAAGTAACTACATAGCATCACTTAACTAATGGTAAATATATAAACTTCATCATTATCCTCATCTGCAAAGAAAAACTTCATTATTCATATTATCATAACTTTATCATTATCATCATCTGCAAAGAAAAACTTCATTATTCATATTACCATATACTTCATATAACTATCATCATAATTTATTATCATCTGCAAAATATAGGCACTTCATTATTTGCATTCATATTACCATTTACTTCATACAGCTCTTCATTATTATGCATTACTTCATATAGTATAGGGTTTCTTACTTCTAGCATATTTCATCACTAAAATTAACATGTGTAGTTCTGTCTGACAGCCTGCAATAATCGCCTCGTATTCTGAAAGAAAAATAATTAGTCAAGACTGCTGTCATAGAGTGTGTATAGTATATTCTTGTTAATGCTTGTTAATTCTGATCCATTTACTCTTCGTGACAAGGTATTGTATTTTCTTTCGTTCATTCCGATAGTGAAATTTCCATTTCATAGTAAACCACTGTGGTTTGTTTAATTTATTTTTTTACATGTTATTGATTTCTGAACATGATGACTATGGATTAATATCTTGCATTTAGTTCATATACCCATTAAATAAAATCTTGTTTCTAGTGATATAATTAAGCATGATCATAATGTAGTATCAAAAATGCAGAATAGTCAAGATATTGAGATATCATAAGGAAAAATGTCAAAGTCAAGTGGTGTTTGTTACATCTTAAAGATTTCATAGTGCATACAGAGAAAAATTCTACTTTCGATAGGAAAACAAACATACATACACAAAAAATGGAAAGTGTGCGTGGTCCGATGTCTAACGACAAGAAAAGCGGCCTGCTAACCTTACCTTGCCGGGCACTTGCCAAGAAAAAAATATTATCGTCATCAGTAAGTGGTCATATAAATATCTGGAAATGGCATTACAGTGTGATAAATCATAAAGTATGTTCACTCAATAAAGGGTTTAATATTGGAAATATGATGATTGCCCTTGCTTTTTCTGGTTCTCAAAGTTTCGACGTGTACTACATAGGGGTGAGGAATGCTACGAATTCTACATGTACCTGCGTATAGAAGCTCGAATTTACTGTATCTACTCTTTCCTCTGTTGGATAAATAATGTGTGCGTACTAATATCTTCCGTCCTATGTGGAAGTCACGGCGTGTACAAACCTGTTTTTCCTGTCTTCTCCGGCGTTCTGCGGCACGTTTCATGTTGTTGAGGGCAATGTCAATTACTTCATGGTGGCGTAGTCGTCGAGATGTAGGAAAGGATACTAATTCTTTAATTTTGTTGGGTGGTTCAACATTATTCACTGTAACAGACGGAGATAGCATAGTACATTCATTTGGTATGGAGTTAATTACATCCTGCAATGAGAGTATGTGTGTGTCCCAATCAGTATGTTTTTTATGGCAGTATATTCTACGTAGTTTACCAATTTCTTTCATAAGTCGTTCAGAAGGGTTCGAAGAAGCGTGATACCTGGATATATAGTTTGGAGAAATGTTTCTAGCTCGTAACATACGTGTCCATATCGCAGATCGAAATTGTGGCCCATTGTCGGAAATTACTTTCAATACATGTCCTACATGAAATAAAAAATGTTTTACAAATGCATTCGAAATAGATTTAGCAGTAGCTTTGCGTAATGGAGTGAAGGTAACAAATTTCGAAGTGAGTTCAACAGCGACAAAGATGTAACAAAAACCTTTATTAGATCTGGGAATCGGACTAAAAAGGTCTACAGCGGCCATATGTCTCAATTTAATGGGTACAATGGGATGTAACGAAGGAATATGTGAAGTCGTGTCTTATTTAGCTTTCTGGCAGATTTTGCATGGCGCTAAAACTCATCGAACACGTTTCTCCATGTTCGCAAAATAACAGTTCTGTCTCAGTATAAGAAAAAATTTTCTGGCTCCATAATGTGCGTAACTTAAATGAGTATACCAAATGAATTTGTTAACAAGTTCGTCAGGAATACATAATAACCAGGTGTTGCTGTCAGGGTGAGAGCGGCGAAAGAAAATATTATTGCGTACAGTATAATGGTTTCTAATGGTAACGTTATTCCTATCTTGCCAAAGGTGTTTAATTTCTTTCCATACGTTGTCTTTGCTCTGTTCTCGTGCTACGTCTCGTAATGACGACGAAATGAAATTTTCAAATGCAACTCGTTGAATATACTTGACGCTAAAATCTTCTTGGCAGAAGTTGGTTGCGATGTCTTGCTGATTGTTGCTGAGAGAACGGGATAGGGCGTCTGCTACAATATTTTGTGTACGGATATTCGGAACACGATAATGTTTAGCTTTAAATGTGTCATGCTGTTTAACTTTTAATTCATACATAAAACCGGACATAGTACCAGGAATGTTGTCAAAAACTGGAGCATGCTGTAAAAGAATTCTGCGTAGTTGCGTACGTTCGTCGTCTGTATTTGCACTGCTTTGTTTTACTTTCTCAGAAATCATTTGCATAACGTCATAGTCAGCTTCGTCTGGTGTATTGTAGCTGTGAACATACGTATCTGTGAATAATGTGGAATGACAGTCCGTGTTACGCGATGTAGAAAAGACATCTGTTTGATTAATTGCCTGTTCATCTGCAGATAAAGCGTGCTGAAATTCTAATGCCAGTTGTACATTCTTATCCTTTAACATTAAATAGGAATTTTGAAATTCAATAATTGCGTCATGTTGTACCAGAAAATTCGTACCTAAAATAACGTCTGTTGTCAATAAGGGAACAATCCAAAAATTTGAGTGGAACGTATGACCTGCAATACAAAATGATAAATGTGTCTGTAATTTTACATCTACTCCTTTACTAGATACTGCTCCTTTTACTTTAGTTTTGCCTAATGGTAACGTAGGATCAATATTCTCTTTGTTACATTCTTTGAAGGTTTCTTCATTTGTAACTGACATAGGTGATGCAGAATCGATTACTGCTGAAAATGTGGATGATCCAATCTTTACTTCAATGACAGGGTGGGAAATGGTTTTTTGTATAACTGGTTTTTCATGCAAAAGTGTTTCTTGGATGTCGTCAAAAGTAATAACATTTTCGTGAACTGTGTATCTGAAGTATTGCTTACGTTGCTGGAGGATGCAACCTGTACTGCATCTAGTCAAATTCTATCTGACGTGCTGTTGTTTGCGGGAGGATGCTGTGACATTTCAACTATTTGTGCTGTTCTGTTATTTAGTTCTGGCGTATTTGGCTCGGGATGATATCGACTGTCTGGTTCATTCACGATAATCTGTTGTTGTGGATGATTCTGCTGCCCGTAAGGCCTACGGGTATTAAATGTACGCTGAAATCTGTGCTCATTACTTTTACGTCTGTCATGATAGTCACTGCTATACGGCGCGTTGTGATAGGAATTGAAATGATGTGTTTTCTGTACGTACTGATTTCCTTGTTGCTGTGCGTTACTATTTGGTGAGGCCGACGCTATACGTGTAGGCGGCGAAACATTAAAGCTTGGTTGACCTTGCACATTACATTGTTGGTTAGGTATGCTAACCGGCTGGTTTTGTTGTTGTTGTGGGGAAAAACCTCTATTGTTACCAAAACGTGTTTCCTGTTGCTGATAATTTTGACGATACTGATAATTAAAATTTTGTCTGTTATTAAAGTTCTGGTGGTTGTCATTTCTGGAATGTCTAATAAAAACTGTCACTTTAGTTAAAACTTTGTCATATCGGTTTTTCTTTACACGTTCCTAATCCTAGATAGATCGATAGTTGAAGACCTGTTTTGATTGATATAAAGGATAGTAAAAGAGAAGGCAGCAGTGCAGAAAACTAAAGAAGAAATAGCACTACTACGGCTCGGGGCCCTGTGCACGCTACGGCACATATTCATCGAAGTGTAATGAATCCCCTAAGGTCCCTTACGCGCTGCAAATAAATTTTAGTTTCTGCATTAGAGGCAATGCCGGTGAAAATTCAAAAGCAAATTGTTGTATCCAGTCCAAACCGTGAATCTGTTTACTGTCATTCTTAAATTTCCTAACGGATAGAAAGTGCTTGTAATCAAAGTTATCGTCTACATGACTGAGCAGGTTCAGGTTTGTGTAACAATCTGTTTGTCTGGGACTGTTCGGAATCTAAGACACGTACGCTCTCTAAATTACCTAAGTTACACTGGCTGTGTGAGTGTGACAAATGTTCAAGATGTGGTATATGCTGTGACGTGTTAGAGACTGAAACATTTTTCATTTCTGTCACTTTAAAACGTTCGTCAATTTGGCTGTTCTGTTGTTCAAATCTCTTATCGACTTTCGCATCCAGAGTGTGTGAACGTTCTGCTGACATTAATTTACACTCGTCGCGTAACTGTGTTGCGTTTTCTGAACATTGTTTACCAACCGCACTAATTTCAACTCTAAGTGATTTTGTTGTGGCTGCAAGTGTACTACGTAACTCTTCACTACTATTCCTAACACAAGCCTTAATTTCCTCATGTAATTGTTCTTTAGTATCATTACATTACACGGAAATGGCTGTAATCTGTTCATTAAGCTGTTCAATAGGGGTGTAAAGTTTTTCATTAATTTGTTTAAACGACCTGTCGTGTTTTTCATTAGACTGTTTGAAATTTTCATTAAGTTGTTTGTTCGATTCATTAAGGTTGTCTTGTTTTTCATTAAGGCTGTCGTGTTTTTCATTCAACTGTTTGAAATTTTCATTAAGTTGTTGTTTGAGATTTTCATTAAGTTGTAGCAATAATGCCATCACTTGATGCATTCCAAAATTAGCTGCTGTATTCTCTGTGCTGTGTGATGGTGTATCTGCATTTGTCACGTTTTGTGTAACCATTTGGTCATTCTCTGATTCTTGAAAAGGTTTGCCAATTGGATGTGCACTGTTGGTCACTACACCGGAAGCCAATAAATCTGACGTACTTTGAGTACATTGTTCACCTTCATTACAAACAATTATCTGTTCGCTACGTAAATTTTGCAAATCAGGCGTGTCAAACTGGACAGCGTTCATTGTAACGGAGCGTGCCACGTTATCAATTGTTACATTTATTGTGGACATAATTGAATTTGTTTGCTCGTCTTTAGGATCAAAATCATTACTAGTGATCGGCACGCACTGATTACCTGTAATTAGAGGATTATCACTATTACACTGAGTGTCCCTAGTATTATCGGTCAAATTATTCGAGTCGGTTTTTCCACTCATTGCACATCGCGATGTACTGTTAGCAGTTTTTCGCGGCATTTTCACAAATTGAAGCTAAGCACAAAATCAAACAAAGACAAAGCAAAAATGGAACAAATACAATTACAACAAAGAGGAATAAATTGCCGCTGATCTGTGAAAGAAAGAGTGACAAGTTAGTAAATGCGTTGCGCCAGACGCAAACTACATTTAACATTAAGTAAATAAGAGCAGATATAAAACTGACTACTTCTCAGAAATTCACAAAATACGATCCTAGCCGGTTGTCGACAAGTGTAACCTCCCAACAGATAAAATATGTATATTATTCACATTTAGTGTAACCTCCCAACAGGTAAATTATATAATAACCTCCCAACAGTAAAAAATATAATTATATAATTCACAGAGACTAACCTCGTAATTAAAAAATGTGACTCACAGATAACCTTTCAATAATTGACTGAATTTACACTGGTAAATTTTGGACGTCAGCAGTGCTGCGTCATTGCCCTGAATGATCATTCTGAATAAATTGAAAATTCTTACCTCAATGAAGTCGCCGGATAACGCGTATATATCTGCTCCTATAATAAATTTTTCTGGCACAGCCCTGTGCAATACTGGCCGATAGATTTGTCACATATAAAAAGAAATAACTGATTTTTCTTTACAATAATCGGGATTACCATGGATTGGAGAAATTAGTAAGTTCTTTAAATTGAGATGGATGATTATCAAAAGTTAATTTTTTATGAGAAAGATTATTGTTAAGAGATTTTTTAAAAACATTTACATGGGGCTTGACATAACAATAGTACATATGCGTGAGGCTGCTTTTACCTTATATTATATCGCTCAGGCTCCGCCATCGCTCCCCACTACCGGCCCAGCCAACTCGATACACCAGACTGGTAGCAACCACCTACTCCTACTACTACACTGTTCCTACTGCATACAACACTGCTCTTTGGTCTGAAATTCTCTTATAGCTTACATATCTCAGGCAGCGCGAGCAATCCATCGAAATTACATCTGCTCGAGTGCGCTAGCAACAAATTCCTTAATCATGGACCTCTTACAACGTCCATTGTTCAAAGTGCCGTCAATGTGAACAAGAGGTGACCGAGACGTGTAACCAGTGGCACCCCAAACCATCACGCCGGGTGATACGCCAGTACGGCGATGACGAATACACGCTTCCAGTATGCGTTCACCGTAATGTCGCCAAACACGGATGCGATTATCATGATGCTGTAAACAGAACCTGGATTCATCCGAAAAAATGACGTATTGCCATTCGTGTACCCAGGTTCGTCGTTGAGTACACCATCGCAGGCGCTCCTGTCTGTGATGCAGCGTCAAGGGTAACCGCAGCCATGGTGCTGCAAACGTCGTCGACCTGTTCGTGCAGATGGTTGTTGTCTTGCAAACGTCCCCATCTGTTGACTCAGGGATCGAGACGTAGCTGCACGATCCGTTACAGCCATGCGAATAAGATGCCTGTCATCTCGACTGATAATGATACGAGGCCGGTGGGATCCAGCACGGCGTTCCATATTATCCTCCTGAACCCACCGATTCCATATTCTGCTAACAGGCATTGGATCTTGACCAACGAGAGCAGCAATGTGTAACGTCCCCTTAGAAAAATTATACATGACTGTGTTTAAACTGACACACAATATTTTTAGCGCAACGCAATCTGACTTTCAAAAATCCCTACAAAAGAATGGCCCTGACTAACATTAACCTATACCTTACCTCACAAAAATCTTGGCTACTCGAACTACTGCAATACAGCGAGCGCCACTACTGCCAGCTAAATAAAAGCTTCAAACTACAGAAGGCACTAACTACAGATAGGCATAGTTAGCAAATGAAAGATTTTAATAGAGAACAAACAATGTATTTACCTTAATAGTCATCAAAAGTCATAATATATATAGCAGTTCATGACATCCAGTCTTACAAATTTCAAAATTCCGCCATTTTTCTCCCCACATCCACCACTGCTAGCGGCTTACCTCCAACTGTGCAACGCTACGCGCTGTTAACAGCCAACTGCCCAACACTACAATAGCCAAAAACAATGCAAACCAGCCACAGACTTCACGCAGCACAGCCAGTGATTTTCATACAGAGCACTACGTGGCGTTACCAATGTAAAAACCTAAACAGCCTACTTACAAATGTCGCGATACGATAAACCGCAATCGCGATAGGCTACAATCCGACCTTTATCAAAGTCGGAAACGTGATGGTACGCATTTCTCCTTCTTACACGAGGCATCAGAACAACATTTCACCAGGCAACGCCGGTCAACTGCTGTTTGTGTATGAGAAATCGGTTGGAAACTTTCCTCATGTCAGCACGTTGTAGGCGTCACCACCAGCGCCAACCTTGTGTGAATGCTCTGAAAAGCTAATCATTTGCATATCACAGCATCTTCTTCCTGTCGGCTAAATTTCACGTCTGTAGCACGTCATCTTCGTGCTGTAGCAATTTTAATGGCTGGTAGTGTACTACTCCCTATCCAAGGCCGAGAGCCTCAACAATACTACGAGCCTCTCGCCCTCAGATGGCGTGATCCTACACCTAGGTTAGTTACCTTCTCTAGTTACTATCTTAAAATAATGTGCACTTATTTGCGTGAATGTTTCTACCATCTGTTAACTATTACTACTTGTTACAGGAATTGAGTGTTGGGGTTGGATGCAGCCATCGTACCATTGATGTTGATGTGTCTGGACTTAGCTCTACTTGTGTGTGTGTGTGTGTGTTTGTGTGTGTGTGTGTGTGTGTGTGTAGTATGTTTAACAAAACTAACTGTATCTTTTTTTGTTATACTCTGTGTAGAGTTATACAGGTGGTGGCTATACAGATTAGTAATGATTGTTCTAAGACTATAATTGTTGATATTATCTCATGTCTTGATTTGTATTTCCTTGTGTCTATCTGCACCGGCGTCTGAGTCTGTGTCTTTGTTTGTCATTCCATGGGTTCTGTCGTCAAGTTTCTTGTGTGTCTACTCAGATTACTGCGTATGGTCGCCTTTCTACATGCCTCATATACGGTTTGTGACACATCATGAAGTATATTGTTCTTTCTTACCATTTATCCGGTTGTCGTATTATTTGTTCGTTGTCATACTCAGTCCTTGGTCTTAGGTCTCTAATTGCAACTGTGTTGCAGTATTCCGTAACTCCCAAGGTGACTTTACTTTTACACATTCCATGAGGTGTGGTCTCTGGGACCCACACGTTTAAGCCGATATGTAAGGAGAATAATCACTTGAAATTTTTCATTCAATTCATTTAAAATTTATTTTCACATTTATTTAAGTGTTGCTTAAATAGATCTTGTTGGTCCTATTGCGATAAATAAAGCCTCCTGTACTTTACTTTTTATCACACAAACTAACATACTTTCGTCTGGTTTTTTAAGTAGTACTCATAAAGGTACTGTTATAGAAATGAATTTCACATTCTGAAAAATTGTAGTATCTCTGTAGCATGTTAATATTCACATAAAACTAAATTATAGGGTTTAAATTTACACTTACAAACTGCCCTCGACAGGTGCAAAAACGTAGTCTGTGGTGGGATATACGATTCTCTTTATCACCGCCGGCCGCGATGGTCTAGCGGTTCTGGCGCTGCAGTCCGGAACCGTGTGACTGCTACGGTCGCAGGTTCGAATCCTGCCTCGGGCATGGGTGTGTGTGATGTCCTTAGGTTGGTTAGGTTTAAGTAGTTCTAAGCTCTAGGGGACTTATGACCTAAGATGTTGAGTCCCATAGTGCTCAGAGCCATTTGAACCCATTTCTTTATCACCACTCACAATACATTTCATTTTAATTAACACTTATTATATTGTATTGGAGTAGCAGCAAGGTCCCAATCACAATTGTCCTGAAAATCTTCCTCTGAATCATCCTCTAGTTCTCCAGCAGACTTGTGACAATTGGTTTTTGTAAAATCGTTGTCTTTTTCGTGTATTTCTTGATTTTTATCACTGACGCCGATTAACAATTTCCTAAAACTTTGGATCATTAAAACTGACACGTTCCAGCGAACGCATTTTGTACTTTACTGGTGGAAACTTGTACGAAGTTCACGAGGCGCGGTCTAGGAAACCACGTGTGTCATTGAGAGTCAAGATAAAAAAAAGACGGCGATAATTCAACCGACAACAGAACGTTGTGGAGAGGGCGATTTAAAAAGGGATAGGCGTAGAATCTTTACCCGTGAAATGGCCTTGGAGAGTGAGTTCGAAAATTTTCGCTCGGTCTGAGAGACCACACCTCAAGAGTTAAGGGATATGTTGCACACTGAGGAGATTCATGTTCTCCACATGTGCATGTGTCTGTTTGCTTGGACTAACACGGCGTATCATGCCGCGTGCTGGATCAACACTCTTTGGCCTCATCTGTTCCCAGGCACGGGGAGAAAAGTGGACGCGACTAGACTTGGCCATTGTTTCTATGTTTCGAGACAGTGTATCGATACATGGAACTGTTTCAGTGTTTCGAAACTCCTATGTTTCACTGTTTCGAAACAATGGTGTTTTATTTCGCTCTGTCTCGGACGAGGTTCGGGCACCGCACAGATACTGAATCACGTTTAATATACTGCTTCATAAAACACTTTCAAGGGTGTCGAAATCTTTTCTGACACACAACAGCACTCTGGTTCGGATTTAAATGTTACACGATGTAGAAGTGACGGAGGACAAAAGGTGTAGGCACGTTAAAATTAACGCGATATTCCTTTATAAAGGTTTTTCTGATTTAACCCTTTTGTGTTTGAACAAAAGTGAATAGCGTTGCTGCCTCTAGATCACGGGATCCCAGGTTCGATTCCTGGCCGCGTTGGAGATTTTTCGCTGCTAGAATTATAAAAAATAGCCAAAGCGGTTAAGTCTACTGCTCGCTTAAAGGGGAAATTCCGGGTTCGAGACTCGACCCGGCAAAAATTTTCACTGTAAAAAATAAAAAAAAGGTTGCTAGCTTTGCTGCCTCTGGATCACGGTGTCCTGAGTTCGACTCCGGGCCGGGCTGGGGATTTTCCCTGCCCAGGGATTGTGTTTTTTTTTGTTGTTGTTATCATCATTTCGTCATCATCATTCGGGACAGTGGCTCGATTGGATTGCGTAAAAATTGGACTGTGTAAAAAATGGGACTTTGTACGGGCGCTATTTATACTTTAAAAAAATGGTGAACGGGAAGGGCTGGGAAGCATTGTGGATTTACAGTAATGGTTCGAAACACTTTGGGGGACAACATTTTTATTTTTATATATCGTCATTTATTCGAATTACGTGGATTTATTAGTGAGGCTAGATTCCTTTTGTGTGCGTGGAAATTAGCAGGACGGGTATATTATACATAGTAACGAAATGTGGCAATCCCAGTAGCGTATCTGTTGTTTCTGCAGTTTGCTCCCGCCTCCAGTTCCGTTCGTGTTGGTTCTTCTCTGCAGCTATGGCGCTAAGAAGCCCGGTGCGGGATTATTTTATGAAGATGAATCCTGAGAAAATTAAATGTAACTTGTGCTCAGCAATGTTGTCGTTTAAAAGCAGTTCAACTTCTTGCTTAAACAGAAACTTGCGACATAAGCATCCAACAGTTAGTTTAAGTGGAACTCGTTCGAAACCAGTTTTTATGAATCTGGGCAGTGACGAAGCCAGTTCAGTTTACACAGCAACTGTTTAGGAATCTGCCACTTCAGTGCCTGTGCGCCAAGATGAACAATCTGTGCAAGCCAGCACTTCCACCGGTTCAGTTCTGGGTAGGTGTGGTAGAGAAACAAAGATTAGTGGATCTGCATCGAGACCAGTGGCTTCATCCAAATCAGCCAAAATAGACGAACAGATTTTGTGACTTGTTGTTAAAAAATATCTACTCTGGATCACGGTGTAGGTTTTAAAAAAATGACTTGTTTATTAAATGAAAACTATGTACCTCCCAGTAGAAAAACACTCTGCAACATTTTACTCTCTCAAGTGTTCGACAACACACTAGTGTGAGTAAGATCTGCTTTGCAAGCTGCATCCTACATCTGCATTACGACTGATGGATGGACATCTGTCAAAAATGAGAATTATATTGCAGTGACTGCTGACTTCATTGATGGAAACTACAATCTGAATTCATATCTGTTATCTAGTTTTAAATTCTATGACAAGCATACAGCAGGAAACATTTCCTGTGAATTAGAAAATGTGAATTCAACTTGGGGTATTTCCAATAAAACTGTAGCTTGCACTACAGATAATGCACCTAATATGGTGAAGGCAGTGATGATGTACAAATGGTGGCATGTACCTTGTTTTGCACATACACTGAATTTAATTGTCCAAGCACACCTTGAACCATTAACAGACACAAGGGCAAAAGTGAAGTCAATAGTGGAATTTTTCAAAAGAAGTCCTCAAGCACTTGAGAAATTACACAATATTCAGGAGCAAATGGGCTTCCCTATTTTAAAACCGAAACAAGATTGCCTTATGTAATGGAATTCCACGTATGAAATGTTTGACAGGCTTTTGAAAGTCAAAGGGCCTCTGCAAAGCACCCTCGCCATCGTCAGAGTGGATTCACAAACAAAACTGTACATTGAAAACTAGTCAGTTATTGAAAAATCTTGTGAAACACTATCTCCTTTTGAGCAAGTCACATCAGAAATTAGAAGCGAAAGAAACGTAACCTTGTCAAAAGTTGTCTTATTAAGCAAAGGTTTAAAAGTCATTCTCTGAGACTGAAAAACTCAGATTACAGCAATGAAGCCACTATTACAGTAGTTGCTAAACTTGGATTCTGTACCCGCCTTGTTCAAAAGTCTGCAGATAAAGCAATTGCTTGTGAAGTAACAATATTGGATCCTTGCTTCAGGCGGCGTGGATTTCCAAAAACTGCGCATCGATTAAAAGAAACAAAAGATGCCATAATTAACAAGTGCTGTGCAATACGATAGGAAACCACTCAGTGTTCTACAAACAATCCACCTCCAGCCATTTGTTGTGAGCACATTCGACTGTAGCAGTGGCAACATTTGGCAAGATTTTGACCAAGCTGTATGAGGCTTGATCCAAAGTGTAGACAATCCACGTGCTGCAAGTACAGTCGAGCATGATAAATATATGAAGATGCCACTGATCACAAGATCCATTGCTATTGTGGAAAGAAAATCATGTGTTGTTTCCTACGCTGTTTGAAATAATGAAATGACGTCTTTGTGTTCTGTCCCATGAAAGCGCATATTTTCGAAGGAGGGTCAAACAATAACTGACAGACGACCTCATCTTTCAAGTGAAAAAGCATAAAAAATGATATTTCTAAACTACAACTTAGAATAGGTACCACAGATCTACACAGAAATGAAACAGTAAAATTTCAGTTGATTTTGTTCTTCTCTGGACAATGTGCACTGAATTTGTATTTGACTGTACTTTGTTTAGTCCACTAAATCTTACATGTAACTTTCTTACAAGAACATTTTTCTCAGATTTGTTGCACACAGAAGACACTTACGGTTTTCATCACCATTCAGTGAGTTTAATTTTTTTGAGTATGTTATTTATTTACGTGTTTGAGAATAATTAAGTGATTTATGTGTGTATATGTTTGTGTGTTTATTTTTGTAAATGTGCTATGTTTGGTTATCGCACTATAGACATCTTAATACTTGTTTATCATGAGTAATTCTCAGGCGAATCAACAATGGTACTTTGATACTTTTGTTTTTGGCGTTCAGATACTGTGATCAAAATCGCATTTCAACAGCATCTTAACTTCATCTCTAATTTCCTGGGGAAGTTAATAGTAAAATGATAATATATCATTTATTACCATCTATTACCATGTCTTCGTCGCTCACCACCCATGGCTGGACAGACTGCCTCGAAGTTACAATCTGCTTGCTGTGAGTACTTAAGGGAACTCCATATACCTGTATCTCAAACAAACTTCCTTGACAAGAACTCTAAGTGGTGTAGAGCAAGATCTACCATGATACAAATATTACAAAGGCATTACACTGTATGAATTGTTTTAAATTTTAGTCTGGGTTTTATGCTACAAGGAAAGAGACCGATCTCTGCATTTCAGTTACCTTGAAATGTTTTCAGTTCTATGATGTGTACATATTATGAGCTGTATCCAGCTAACTGCTGAATATTTGATGAAAAACTGCCATACTTGCCCATTGTGCTACATGCTCCAGTCTGTTACGGTAATTCTTTGATCTGTGTGCATCAGTCATTTTGCATCCTGCTCTGTGTGACAAACAATTGAAAATTTAACTGTGAGTAAGAAAAGTGTGAGTGGCGCGCTCGTAAATGTTAATTCAGAGCCTCGCTTCCCAGAATGCTATCTCAATAAATTATTTCTCATGATATGCCTTTTCAGAAGCACATACAGGTTATCACTCAATAAACCTTTCAAAATTAGACAGTAGAATACAGGGAAACGAGTTTGACAAAATCTGTTATGTCAAACATATGTCCTCAGCCAATTAGAAAGTACGAAAGTCACATGACACGAAAACAGCGTATTTGCTACAGGAAATACAGAACTGCCAAGACGCCTAAGTGAAGGTTTAATACTTTCTGCGATATGAGTGGAGCTCTCGAGCAACATTTGTGTTTTTATGATATACAGTACACATTCAAGACGATATAATGTGAAGGCCTATATTACTACAAAACGCAAACTGTTGCGAAATATTACATTCTACTGTTTCTTTCGTTTCGAAACTGTTACATGTTGCAGATTGCACACCGCTTACCAATGAAATCATGATTTCTTGACCACATGTCATTCAGCTAACCGTTTAGTTTAGGCTTGTCTGTAATATCTTCACCTTGATTGGAAGTACCTTCTCACGCCACACTTCGTAATGTCCCTATGTAATATAATACGATTGTAATACTACGGCTGCGAGTACCAGCGATGGTGCGTTCCGGAATTTGATACGACAACGTTCTTTGCTCTGACGAAAACGCTCTTTGCTGAAAAAAAAAAAAGAGGAGCGTCTATGTTTTCTTGTAATTGTTGGAAATACATAATGCTGATAGGACATTGTGTTTTTTTTGTTGGAGATAGGTTAGCATATAGAAGTAATTTGAAGTGCAGAGGTCAACATGTAATCGCAATTATCAAGAATAAAAATTGAACTTGTGAAAAAGATAAACATCGTTTTATTCGATGTTGGATCCCCGGACCTTCAAAAAAATGCAGTGCACAGTGATTTCTTTGCAAATTAGCAATACTGGGAGAATCTGAGCGACGCGCAATTTTCGCTGTCAGCTTGTGTGTTCAACATGCACTCAAGTTACCAGTTTGTCAGTCAGAAGATACCACATTGCCACCGTTTGTTCAACCTTCTTAATTTGAAAGCGTTTTCCAGAAAATCTTAACGGCGACTGTGAGTACTTTTATGGCCAAGAGAGAGACAGGGTCTTCATTAGGAGTTGTAGCAGTTTCCTCCAACCTTGCCTGGAGTTCCCTGAGAACTGGAGAAGCGGAAACCTTAGACCGCCAACTCGCCTGTACCTAACCCGTTCTCTCCTTACAGCAGCCATAACGAAAACATATTCATCGATAGTCATTTTTTTCACAGATTTCTTTTATCGTAGACAGGTAAAAAATTTATAATGTATGCATCTAGGCAAAAAATTCAAAAGAGAGCTTTTTGAATACAGTACCTGTCTCATCTGTGTCAAAGACAAAAAAGTCAAAAAGCAAGTTAATTAACTAGTTAATTTTTCTTTTATGAGTAGCAGTTTCATTTCACCCTTTTCAGTCAGTATGCTGCCACTCTTTGACAGATGGTGATGTCAGTGGGACACGCTGGCAATAGTATGTATAGTGCATGAACCGACCGTGTGCCAGACACCTCCGATATCCTAAGTGGTATGCTTCTTTGCCCGCGCTTCACAAGACTGTAGTATGTCGCCAGGCACAGTCGATGCACACAGGCACTCGCCGCGAAACATACGATAGACTAGAACAGAGCAATGTGATATGTGGGTAATATCTTTAGAAGCAGTCCGCATTGTGTAGCATTCAGTCTTGCCAATTTATGCATCAGTTTCGTTCCGTTGTGCAACGTAAGTCTTGTGCGCTCTTTAAATGTCAGTTTTTCATCAATATGTATACCCACGTATCTTGTTAGTCTGTTTTTTTTGTGAAGTTTCATGATGGTGTTTCCTTTGAATAAACGTTTAAGTAATAAGTTACTGTTTATATGCTGCGATCGTGAGTTTGTGATCACTCACTCTAATGAGAAGTTATGTGGTTTTATTCTTTAATTGTGCTATGGAGTTGACAGATACCATGACCAGTAGCTTGTCAGCATATGCTACTACCCCATTTCCTCTTTCATCTCCGTCTAAGTTGTTTAAGAGCGGCTCGATGACAGTATCCCATAATATGGGCCCACATATCGATCCCTGCGGGTAGCCTTTGGTGATATTGTGTACAGCCTTAGGGTGGCCTGCTCACAACCCTATGTTTACAACAACCAAACAAGTAGACTGATACATAGTGCAGCTGGAACTTGCATGTCTCTTAACCTTGCGAATAGCGCAGGCCACCAATTGTTGTCGAAAGCGCCAGTGATATCAGGTGACACTGAAACAGCATATATGTCTTGCACGTTTTGAATTATCTCTAATACTCGATTGTCTGCTTTGTTTATTAATTTCCGTAGTTTGAAATCATACTGGTGTGACCTGGGGCCATGGCGCCGCCTGTGTGTTTGTAGTCTGACACACAGCAGCCTCTCTTGAACCTTAGTCAGCATGTTTAGAAGGCAGATGGGTCTGTACGTCGTGGGGTCAGTTGGGTCCTCGGAGTCTTTAAAGATCACTGCATTTTCTGACTTCCACTGGTGCATATTCTTCCTTGTTGCAATGCATCGTTAAGTGAGTCCGTAAAAAAAAAGGGATAATGTGTGGTGCGGCATGTTTTATGTTTTCAGAGTGTGCACCATTTGACCTCGGAGCTTTCCTGTCTTTAAGTTTCACGACTGCCAGCGCAACCTGCTTCGGAGCGAACTGGGTGGTGACTCCATCGTTTTATTTAATATTATTCATTTGTCTACAAATGTCCGCGTGATGTTGTGGTAGTACGTATGGTCGTCGTCCGGAAAGAGCTTTCTCTATACGAGTAGATGTTCAGTCGCTCACCACCAGTCTCGTATCGTTGCATCGCCAAGCCACTTTCGTGTTGACGTTACCATTGGTCTCATTTTGTAGATTCGTTCCGACAAAATTGTCTCAGTGGTTTTCCATGTTTCCATGTCTTTCTTGTCTTCATTTTTGTATCGTTGTTTGGCTTCACGGTACAGTTGCAGTCTGAGATCTTTCTCTTGCGCTGTATTCTGTCTTTGATAGTATTGTCCATTTTTACGTAAGACCTTTTTAGTCTCACAAGTGATGGAGACCCCAGTAGTTTCTATTTTCTTCTATCGTTATTTTGTGGGACTGCAGCAGTTTGAGCCCTTGTAGTACGTTAGTTCCTACGTGTACACCATGGGTTGTACACTGAAATGCCAGAGAGACTGGTACACCTCCCTAACATCATTTACGGCCCCCGAGAGCACGCAGAAATGTCACAACACGCCGTGGCATGGACTCGACTAATGTCTGAAGTAGTGCTGGAGAGAACTGACCCCATGAATCCTGCAGGGCTGTCCATAAATCCGTAAGAGTACGAAGGGATGGAGATCTCTTCTGAGCAGCACATTACGAGGCATCTGAGATATGCTGAATAATGTTCATGTCTGAGGAGTTTGGTTACCAGTGGAAGTGTTTAAACTCAGAAGAGTGTTGCTGGAACCACTCTGTAGCAATTCTGGACGTGTGGGGTGTCGAATTGTCCTGCTGAAATTGTCCAGTTCCGTCGGAATGCACAATAGACATGAATGGATGCAGCTGTTTAGACAGGACGCTTAAGTACGTGTCACCTGTCAGAGTCGTACCTATCCACTCCAACCGCACACGCTCCACACCATTACAGGGCCTCTACTAGCTTCGACAGTCCCGTGCTGACATGCAGGGCCCGTGGATTCATGTGGTTGTCTCCATACCCATACAATTCCATCCGCTCGATCAAATTTGGAACGATACTCGTCCGACCAGGCAACACGTTTCCAGTCATCAATAGTCCAATGTCGGTGTTGACGGGTCCAGGCGAGGTGTAAAGCTCTGTACCGTGCAGTCATCAAGGATACACGAGTGGGCCTTGGGCTCCGAAAGCCCATACCGATGATGTTTCGATGAATGATTCGCACGCTGACACTTACCGATGGCCCAGCATTGAAATCTGCAGCAATTTCCGTAAGGTTGCACTTCTGTCACGTTGAACTATTCTCTTCTGTCGTCGTTATTCCAGTTCTTGCAGGATCTTTTTCCGGCCGCAGCGATGTCGGAGATCTGATGTTTTTCTCAATTCCTGATATTCGCGGTACACTCATGAAATGGTCATATGGGAAAATCCCCATTTCATCGCTACCTCGGTGATGCTGTGTTCCATTGCTCGTGCGCTGACTATAACACTACGTTCAAACTCACTTAAATCTTGATAACCTGCCATTGTAGCATCAGTAACCGATCTAACAACTAGCTAGACGCTTGTTGTCTTATGTATGCGTTTTCGACCACAGTGCCGTATTTTACCTGTTTACATATCTCTATATTTGAATATGTATAGTCTATACCAGTTTCTTTCGCGCTTCGGTGTAAGTAATGAGAAGTCTTCAATCGTGTCATTTAACGTTTGGCAGTTATCTCTACTTAGTATCAACCACTGGTGTTGTTAAGTGCCTCTATTGTTGTATTTTTATGTGACTTACTCTATTATTATTTCATTGTGATCATTGTGGGTTGCATTGTCCAAACCTTACCAATTAGTGACGTGTATTTCACTAATCATGTATCCATTAGCTAAAGGATATCATCCTGCATTTCCATAACACACTGAGGTGAGAAGCGATACCTCCTAATATTTTGTCGGACCTCCATTCGTCTGGTGTAGTGCATCGACTCGGCGTAGCATAGAATCAACAAGCCGTTGGATATCCCCTGCAGAAATATTGGGCCATGCTGCCTCTAATAGCCGTCCATAATTGCGAAAGAGTTACCGGTGCAAGATTTTATTCACGAACTGACCACTCGATTGCGTAGCATAAATGTTCGAGGCGATTCACGTCGGGCGACCTGGGTGACCAAATCATTCGTTCGGATTGTCGAGTATGTCCTGACATTGCGCACTGTCGTCCATAAAAATTCCGCAATTGTTCGGGAATATGAAACACCATCAATGGCCGCAAATAAACTCCAAGTAGCCTAACCATTTCCAGTCACTGATCGTTTCAGCTGGAACAGAGGACGCAGTCCATTCCAAGAAAACATAGCCCACACCATTATGGAGCCGTCACCAGCTTCCACATTGCTTTGTCGACTTTTGGGTCAATGGCTTCGTTGGTTTCTCCGCCACTCTTGAACCATACCATCAGTCCTTACCTACTGAAATCAGAATTCATCTGCCATGCCACGGTTGACAGATCATCTAGGGTCCAATCGATGTGGTCACGAACCTAGGAGACGCGCTGCAGTCCATGTCGTGCTGTTAGCAAAGGCGCTCGCATCGGTCGTCTACTGCCACAGCCCCATTAACGCCAAATTTCGTCGCACTGTCCAAACGGAAACGTCGTCGTATGGCCCACAGTGGTTACTGCGATTATTTCCTTAAGCACTGTTGTTTGTCTGTTAGCAGTGTGAACTCTACGCAAAACGCCGCTGTTGTCAGTCGTTAAGTGAAAGCCGTCAACCTCTGCGTTCTCCGTGCCTCAGTTTTGGTATTCTCGGCATACTCTTGACACTGTAGATATCTAAATACTGAATTCCCTGACGATTTCCGCAATGCAATGTACCATTCCGCGTTCAATGTCTGATAATTCCCGCCTTGGGGCCGTAGTCACTCGGAACCGTTTCACACGAATCACCTGAACACAGATGACAGTTCCACCAATGCACTGCCCTTTTATACCTTGTGTTCGCGATACTACCGTCATATGTATATGTACATATCGCTATTCCATGCTTTATGTCACCTTATTGTACGAGGGTTGACTGAACCGTACATTCCTCCACCTTCGTAACTCTTGAACAGTTGGCAGCATTGGCATGTGGCAGGTGCTGGCTTGTTCCGTAGTCTCTTTTCTACAGCTCCAGTTGGCGGGAAGCCTTAGCATTGAACGGCTGTGTTGTTACAGTATGGAACCATGCGCAGACGGTCGGTCAATGCGATTTAAGCAGCGTGCAGTCATTGAATTTTTGTGGTGATTGTGTTGACGTGAGTACTGTGCGTCGTTGGGCGAGTCAGTTTAAAGATGCTGAGGCGGGAACATCTGACCTGTGTGACAAACAAAGAGTTGGATGTCCTGTGACAGCAACCATCGAGTTTCACAAACAAAATGCTGACAGATTGATTAAGGACGATCGTCGTATGACTCAGAGAGAAACTCTAAGCACAATCGGCATTTCACAAGAACGGTGGGTCACATTATTGCTTTGCTTGGCTATCGGAAGGTCTGTGCACAATGGGTACCCCGAATGCTGACTCCTGAAATAAAAGCGCACACACTTGAAATTTGCCAGGAACGCCTCTATACAGTCCAGATTTAGCACCGCCTGACTTCCATCTGTCCCCGATAATGAAAGAATATCTGCAAGGACATCATTATGCTTCTGATGAAGACGCTGAGAGAACTGTGAGACTTTGGTTGCGGAAACCAAGTGTCGACTTCTTCCGTGATGTTTTCAAAAAACGTGTTCATAGTTGGCAGAAATGTATTCAATTGGCTGGTGATTATGTGGAAAAGTGAATATTGGTAACTAAAGATTACTTTCTAAGGTTTATTTCTGCGTTTGATTTATTAAAATATTCCCATCCAAACCCAATTAACGAAGGTGGAGGCATTACTTTTCGTTCAACCCTGGTATGTCGGTGATTCCCCTGCTATGTTTACACCAAAATGTTACACTCATTTATTACATCGTCTATAGTATTTCTTTTGGCATCTTGCCTGTCAGCATACCGCAGTGTTGAGCGGACGTCTGTATCCGTGAGTAAGAGTAATTCTTTCCCCTAGAGAAACGTTCTTCCTCCCTTGTTCAGTCTGTAAATGGGTCGATATCATAGAGTAATGTGTATAAATTGATAAAATCACTCATGCTTCCCGTCCCAGTGTGATTTCAGTTACTTCAATGTATTCTGTGCGGAGCTGTGCAGTCTTTGGCTCGGTGATGTGTGTGTTGGCCACGAAGATTACTGCTTTGACACCTCTTCCCCCTGTGATTATCGTATAGATCCCTGGGAGATAAGGTATTCTATCCCTACGCTTACAGTCTTCCTGTAGACAGGTGAAGTCCCCCTGTACTTCGTTCATCAGCCTGCCAAGTTCTGCATTAAGTATAGTACTCCTCACACAGTTTAATAGTACAACCTTCATAGTGCATATCTAGTATGTGCAATGCATTTCGGTGTAGTCTTTCTGGGGTCGCAGTAGACGCATCCGTGTGGTCTCATTAAGTGCTTGTAACCTTTTTCCACATTTAAGCCCTATCCTTCGCGCGTACATGCCATTATAAGGAGACTGGAGAGTTCACTTTCATCAGATAGTAGATTTTAGGTCTGGAGGATCATACAACCCGTCTGCTAAATAGTTGGGTAGCATATATTACATGTATTTGGAAGAATGAATTGTGCCACTAAGCGTTGACCTGTTTGCGATATGTCTATATTTTCAAGCCAGCTTGGACGAAGTTTTGCCTCAATTTCCTCATATTCTAGCAGGTTTCGTTTGCTATGATCATGTTTTACGTCCATGTCCAGTGATGTGCGTGATAGTTATCTATTTTTGTTGTGTGTATATCTGTGAAGTTTTTGTTTTTCTTAGGTGATGATTGTTAGATATTTTCTAAGTGTGCTATTGGTATTTCTCATAGTTTTCAATTTTTGAAAGATTGTTTGTGCTTTTTACTTCCTTCTTTGAAAAGGTCATATTCAAAGGTAACCAAAAAGTTGGTTTTAAGTATAGCTTCATGAGTAGGGCTAAAAATAACGTGTTCATTAATGTTGACACTGATTACGTATACAGGTCTTGTAAACCGATTCATTGTACATTATCTCTTTAAAAGTGTCGTTCACATTGTTTATCAAACATAGAACTAAATCTCAATGAGCAGAGCCAAGTCATCAGCAAATCTTGATTTTTAACCCACTCTTTAAACTTTCTTTTATTTCCTTCATTGCTTCCTCGATGCATACATTTAACTGTTGGCGAGAAAAACTACTCCCATTCTCAATCGAATAATCCGCTCTTCCATTCTTATTTTTCATGCTAGGTTGTTATATACAGAGTTGTCAGAAAGAGTCTGAAAAGCTTGTAACGGGAGTAGATTGTGCCGAGATGTGATAGTTAGCAGAAAAATTCAATACGTTGTGCCGTTTCCGAGTTAATTAGCCCATAAGTTAGCCAATCAGACGGATGCGCTCGCAAATTCAAACTGTCAGCCACAGACGGTGTCGCAAAACGTGTTCAGCGTTTGGTTTCCTAAAACCGAAAAAAGAGCGATTCGCAAACTGGATATGGGGTAGTAATAAGGATCGAACGCGAGCCAAATTCTGAAAGTCTCGTACTCTATCGTCTACGCTATGTGAACAACTGAAACCAACCGTATTTGGCGGACCGCTTAAATTTGCACGCGCAGCCGCCAGATTGGCTAACTTCAATGCTAATTAACTCGGAAACGGCACAACTTATCGAATTTTTTTCTTAACTATTATTTCTCAGCCCAATATACTATGTAATCCCCTTACAAGCTTCTTGGGTTGCTTCTGAGCGCAGTGCGTGTTGCACGAGGGCGTGCTTAAAAATAATGTCTCAGAATTTTTTGGCTCAAATGGCTCTGAGCACTATGGGACTTAACATCTATGGTCATCAGTCCCCTAGAACTTAGAACTACTTAAACCTAACCAACCTAAGGACATCACACACATCCATGCCCGAGGCAGGATTTGAACCTGCGACCGTAGCAGTCGCGCGGTTCCGGACTGAGCGCCTAGAACCCCTAGACCACCGTGGCCGGCTCAGAATTTTTTATGTCAAAACTATAGAGCTTATTAAACGTTATTAACACCGTACATCTCCATTGTTCTTACCTGCAGGTTTGCAGCTCTTTGCCACTGAAATGGAAATGAAGTCCCATGCTTCTTTACAGAGCGTAGGGGAACGATGCGGGAGACCCGCACCGCCTTACTAGGCAAGGTCCTAATGGAGGTGGTTTGCCGTTGCCTTCCTCCGACCGTAATGGGGATGAATGATGATGATGAAGACGACACAACACAGGGCGGACTAGAGAGCTCCAAATTGTAGCGTGTAAAATGGCGGTGTGTAACGTAATTATGGGTGCGTGAGAAACAGCATGCTGCAATAAAATTTCTAACCGCAGGAGAGTTCGTCCACACATGGAGTACCCTCTCATTTAGTATGACAAAGCTAGACCGCACACGAGAACTGCGACACCTGCGACGCCTTGGGTTCAATGTCATCAATCATTTTCATCTGTTTACAGAACTTAAAGAACAGCTTTGAGAACTTCACTTCGATAGTGATGAAGCGATGGAAGCAGAGGTGAGGTTGTGGCTCTGTCGAAAAGTCAAACATTCTACAGTGACGGTATAAACAAACTGGTCTCTCGTTGGGAGGCTGTGTTCAGAAATAAATACACTACTCGCCATTAAAAATGTTATACCACGAAGATGACGTGCTACAGACGCGAAATTTAACCGACAGGAAGAAGATGCTGTGATACGCAAATGATTAGCTTTTCAGAGCATTCACACAAGGTTGGCGCCGGTGGCGACACCTACAACGTGCTGACATGAGGAAAGTTTCCAACCGATTTCTCATACACAAACAACAGTTGACCGAGGTTGCCTGTGAAATGTTATTGTGATGCCTCTTGTAAGGAGGAGAAATGAGTACCATAACGTATCCGACTTTGCTAAAGGTCGGGTTGTAGCCTATCGCGATTGCGGTTTATCGTATCCCGACATTGCTGCTCCCGTTGGTTGAGATCCAATGACTGTTAGCAGGATATGGAATCGGTGGGTTCAGGAGGGTAATACCGAACGCCGTGCTGCATCCCAACGGTCTCGTATCACTAGCAGTCGAGATGACAGGCATCTTAACCACATGGCTGTACCAGATCGTGCAGCCACGTCTCGATCCCTGAGTCAACGGATGAGGTCGTTCGAAAGACAACAAGCATCTGCACGAACAATTCACCGACGTTTGTAGCAGCATGGACTATCATCTCGGAGGCCATGGCTGCGGTTACCCTTGACGCTGCATCGCAGACAGGAGCGGCTGCGACGGTGTACTCAACAACGCGCAACGTGCAACCGCACGAATGGCAAAACGTCATCTTTTCGCATGAATCCAGGTTCTGTTTACAGCATCATGATGGTCGCATCCGTGTTTGGCGACATCGCGGTGAACGCACATTGGATGCGTGTATTCGTCATCGCCATACTGGCGTGTCACCCAACGTGTTGGTATGGGGTGCCATTGGTTACACGTCTCGGTCACCTCTTGTTCGCATTGACGGCACTTTGAAAAGTGGACGTTACATTTCAGATGTGTTACGACCCGTGGCTCTACCCTTCATTCGATCCCTGCGAAACCCTACATTTCAGCAGGATAATGCACGACCGCATGCTGCAGGTCCTGTACGGGCCTTTCTGCATACAGAAAATGTTCGACTGCTGCCCTGGCCAGCACATTCTCCAGATCTCAAACCAATTGAAAACGTCTGGTCAATCGTGGCCGAGCAACTGGCTCGTCACAATACGCCAGTCACTACTCTTGATGAACTGTGGTATCGTGTTGAAGCTGCATGGGCAGCTGTACCTGTACACGCCATCCAAGCTCTGTTTGACTCAATGCCCAGGCGTATCAAGGCCGTTATTACGGCCAGAGGTGGTTGTTCTGGGTACTGATTTCTCAGGATCTATGCACCCAAATTGCGTGAAAATGTAATCACATGTCAGATCTAGTGTAATATATTTATCCAATGAATACCCGTTTATCATTTGCATTTCTTCTTGGTGTAGCAATTTTAATGGCCAGTAGTGTACGCAGACATGTAGAATGGGGATGTAAAATGTTAATAATGTTTGTTGTATTTAAAAAGCTTTAAGGGTTTTCACATAAAGAAATCGGAGGTTTTACTTTTCACACGCCTTCCTATATTACCCGTCTTTCCCCAAAGTTAGGACACAATTTTTTCTCATATTCATAAACAGCTTGCCCATGTAACGTTGTGGAAAGCTATTCCTGGCTCGACACATCACATGAACGTGGCAGTTCTTTCCTAGAGTTCCGAACGGTGGACTAATCCACAGTCTTTTGTCAATGAAGAGATCATCATGTCACTTTTTCTGGTACAGGTCACATGACCTGTGGATACACATTATGTGTCTTTAATGCAATTTTTTCCGCTGCATTCTGTGTCTTCATGCCGTTGATCACTGCTGATTCATCCTCCTTTGAGGCACTTTCCCAGCTCGAGAGCAGGAGAGTGCCCTGAACCTCTGTCCGCCGCTCCTCCCTCTTTGACAAGGCCGTTGACGAGGGTGACTCCGTACACCAGGAGTTTTTGGTCGCCATCTCTCATGGTTTTTATTCAGAAGCTAAGCACTGGCTGCTATCTAAACCGCAAACCAAGAGATTTTGATTGCTAGTAAAGACGCTACTCCTAGATCATGGGTGTATATACCATAATACTGAAAGGGTACAGTACAGCCCGACATTGAAAATAGGTACAACATACTTCATTATTTTTGTCAGAACAACACTTTTTTTTTTGTAAAATAACTCAATTTCAATTAATACAGCGAAGCCGGATACCAGTGTGGGAAAGGATGACAATTTATTTATTTAATTGATCACATGTGCACTCCCACAAAATAAATCCCTACGTCCAGTTTGGTGAGATCTTTTGAAATGAATGAATGTATGGTCGTCTGCTAACCGCAGATAGTGAATGTGAATATATGATCATCTTTGAGACGATCCTTTGGTGGGACCAAAGAGATGAAACTTACCTGAGCTTTGAGCGCCTGAAATGTGGCTGACCAATACGGTAGCAAGGGACTCCCCCACTTCAGCAGAGGTGCGAGAGGACCTCGAGAACGGCCATGTTTCAGCATTCTGCCGCTGGATCTTGTGCTGTTAAGACCTGTTTTAGTTGTTCTCCGGTAATGACGAAAGAGTGGAGACATGGTATGCATGTGGAATATTTAAGAGTAGTTTGAAATAATAATTCCTCTATTTCAGGAACTTTTGTGGGGAGAATTAAATGTCAGGCAGGTAATATTAATGGGATTGTAGCAATCTTCGGAAGTGACCAACGGTCACAATGAAACCACGTGTAGCAATAAGTTGAAATACTTCCGTGTGCTTAAGTTAAGCTGAATTACTAGCGTGTGTACAATAAGTTGAAATATTTAAGAAATAGCATGTGTACCATAAGTTGAAATATTTAAGAAATGGCGTGTGCAGGACTTGAAATTAGAGGCGAGTACTTCCACGTGGTGAGTACTGTGTGAGTCTCAAACTGTGTATGAGACAAAGGATAAAGAGAAGTACTCGTCCATGGTATCAGTTGAGGACTCGCGTGTGTGATGAATACGTTCTTAATATTACTTTGCGTGATATGATTCCGTGTGACGCTAGATTCAAACTCGGAGAGAGAAACAAGGTGAGTCTGCCGTCTATCCAGCAACGCCACTTGGCTTGCATTGCACAGGAAGACTTGCATATATCTCCAGAGTTCATAGTAGGAAAGTAGAATTACGAAGTGGGGCAGTGTCGTGTGAAACTGGGATAAGTATTAATTGAAGTGGGAAAGCTGAAAGTGATAATGTTGTGACTATTACCTGTGTAGTATTTCATATTGTAGTGTGGTGTATGTCATGTAATTTGGGTATGTGTGGTTTGCATGGGAGAGTAGCGAGGTAGTTTCAAAAGATTAGTGGGTTATGCTTGTTCCTTCTGTACCGCTCGGTCTGGAGGAAAGTTTCGTGATGATGATTGTGAGAGTCGAAGTGTGAGAAGTAATAAAAGATCCACCATCCTATCCAGAAAGTGCACTGTAGCGTTAAATAATTACGAGACCATAATATAGAGATTCACCAATGTAAAGCCATGCCCACTGGGCGGAATTTCTCATGTGTTGTTGTTGTAGGTTATAGAATTTGTGTGTTTAGGTTATAGAATTTATCGGAATAAATAAGATAGTGAAAAGAAAAAGATTGGTGGACTTTTCCTTCGAATTGTATGTTGTCATGATGTCCCGAATTTATAATGTGTGCGCCATTCATATTCAGTGCGGTGGCCACGTGTTGATAAAAGCCGTTAAATAAAAGACATAAAGAAAATGTGGTATTGCCAGTGCGTAGTGAACAGTCTGAGTCCTGTAAATCACTGATAGTCAGATGTGCGTTTCCGTTGCGTATTATTCATACAGGAGGATAATTTGTAACTTAATTGTGAGTGCGAGAGTTCATGTTACTCGATAAATAAGAATGAATCCACTCGCTTGGCAGACCACTCATCTTGCAGGCCTGACTGCTTGATGCCACAGTATGAGCAAGGCATGTGGGTGCCTCTCAATACTATTTATAAATTGACCCTATAAACAAATCATTTTCTAATATAATACAATATAAGAACATAATCTTCAATGTTAACGAACACCTGTTTAGATAACCATTTATAAATTTGGGTTTTATACATAATCCAAGAATCGAAAAAAAAATGTTCTATTAGGTTGGTGCATAAGGTCGTAGAGTATTTCAATAAGTTTAATGAACACGACGGATAACACATAAGAAAGACATTAGTCATCAATAATATATTCGTCGTCATTATTTGCAACAGTCTGCCACATCTCGGGTAATTTTTCGAATCCGCGACTTATGAAATCACGTGGTTTTGAGGCGAAGAACTCATCGAGCCATGTTCGTAACGCATTTTCATGTGGAAAGAAAGTTCCTTGAAGGTTGTGCGTTACATAGCGGAAAAGATGAAAATCAGTCGGTGCAAGTGCGGCATGACTTCCCAACCCTTGTCAGTCTAGCAGAATGTGGGCGAGTGTTATAGTGGAGTAGCATCACTACACGCAGACTTCCTGCTCGTTGTTCTTGGGTTACATCTGCAAGACGTCTCAGTTGTTGACAATAAACGTCAGCAGTGATGGTTACACCAATTCGAACGCACCACGTCGTCGCTCTTCCACCAAATGCATGACGTTATCTTTTGTGGATGCGCGCCGGTCATTGAATGGTGAATTGCTGCTTTTTTGGGCTCAAGCATTCCTTTCTTTTCCTTATTTTAGCATAAAGACATCATTTCTTGTCACGGGTAACGATACAGCATAGCAATGGTCGGTGTTGTTCACGGGCCACGCATTGATTTTTATTAGTTTGGCTTAGAGCATCCAGTTCTCATACACCAGATTTTTTAATATTCCCATTGCATACAAACGTCACACGAAGGTGGAATGATCACAGTTCATCACATTTGCCAGCTCACGAGTAAAGTGACCTGGATCATTGTGGATTAAAGCGTTTCAACTGTCTTCATCACACCACGAAGGTCTTTCTAAACGTGGAGAGTCACTAGTATCAAAATGATCCTACTTATACCGATTTTCTTGCCCTGCTAAACTATGTGATGAAAAGTATACGGACACCTGGCTGAAAATGACTTACAAGTTCGTGGCGCCCTCCATGGATAATGCTGGAATTCAGCATGGTGTTGGCCCACCCTTAGCCTTGATGACAGCTTCCGCTCTCCGAGGCATACGTTCAACCAGGTGCTGGAATGTTTCTTCGGGAATGGTAGCCCATTCTTCACGGAGTGCTGCAATGAGGAGAGGTATCGATGTCGGTCAGTGAGGCCTGGCACGAAGTCGGCGTTCCAAAACATCCCAAAGGTGTTCCACAGGATTCAGGTCAGGACTCTATGCAGGCCAGTCCATTACAGTGATGCTATTGTCGTGCAACCACTCTGCCACAAGCCGTGCATTATGAGAAGGTGACCGATCGTGTGGAAAGAAGCAATCGCCATCCCTGAATTGCTCTTCAACAATGGGAAGCGATAAGGTACTTAAAACATCAATGTAGGCCTGTGCTGTGATAGTGCTACGCAAAACAACAAGGGGTGCAAGCCCCATCCATGAAAAACACAATCACACTAGAACACCACCTCCTCCGAATTTTACTGTTGGCACTACACACGCTGCCAGATGACATTCGCCAAGCATTCGCCATACCCACACCCTGCCATCGGATCGCCACATTGTGTACCGTGATTCTTCACTCCACACAACGGTTTTCCACTGTTCAATCGTCCAATGCTTACGTTCCTTACACCAAGCGTGGCGTCGTTTGGCATTTACCGGCGTGATGTGTGGCTTCTGAGCAGCCGCTCGACCAAGAAATTCAAATTTTCTCACGTCCCACCTAACTGACATAGTACTTGCAATGGATCCTGATGCAGTTTGGAATTCCTGTGTAATGGTCTGGATAGATGTCTGCCTATTATACATTTCGACCCTCTTCAATTGTCGGCGGTCTTCTGTCACTCAACAGACGAGGTCGACCCGTATGCTTTTGTGCTGTACGTGTCTCTTCACGTTTCCACTTCACTATGACATCGGAAACAGTGGAACTAGGAATGTTTAGGAGTGTGGAAGTCTCGCGTACAGAGGTATGACGCAAGTGACACCCAATCACCTGACCACGTTCGAGGTCTGTGAGTTCCGTGGAGCGCCCCGTTCTGCTCTACCACGACGTCTAATAACTACTGAGGACGACAATATGGAGTACCTGCTAGCAAGTGGCAGCACAATGCACCTAATATGAAAAAGTCTGTTTTTAGGGCTGTCCGGATACTTTTGATCACATAGTGTATGTCCAGTGACATTATCCACATACAGGGGCAAATTTTTCTGCCTGTCTCTGCTGGTGGTAACCCTCTATTGAACTCAGACAGAATAATATCTCGAAATTTTCTGATTTCTCCACTCAGCACTCCATTTTCTAGCGTCCACAGCTCCAGGCACTTTATGCAGATTACGAAATGACAATACATAAACTCAAATAGCATGAGAGAACTAAAATTTACAAAATATCAATCGATAAACAAACCCATAGCAATCGGAATACCATAAAACGAAACAAAAACGCTACGAACTTGAGCACCAACCTAACGTATGTGCAATAAAACGAAACACCTACTGCCGTCCTTTCAATGTTATTTTATTACACAGCAGAGAGTTTCCGTGACTCAGCACATGATCTTCAGGCCTTAACTGACACTGAGGGACTTAAGGCCTGAAGGTAAATAACATCGATAGGACGGCTGCAGGTGTTTCATTTTGTTACAAAGTGAATGGCCGAAGTCCCACAAACCTTCCATGAGTAGGATAGACATACAAAAACGTAACATATATTTATGCCCAGCACATACCACACAAGGCGTTAGCGTTTATGTTTGGATGCACTGAACAGAACTCGTGCCGACATCCATTTCCCATGTGTCTGTATGGCGTGTTTTACGGCTACGTCTGTCTTTCAAACGAATTAATTTTGTACATGGAGTTGGAAGATAACAACTTCCTTTTACGTTTAGTGTTCAAACACTAAGCTTCCAATTCTATACAGAGTCAGATACCCATGTAGAAAACAGCTTCAAACGTCTGATTAATGTGATAAATATTTGCCTTTGAACATGTAAGCAAGACAAGGTTTAGGAAATATTTAAATTTATGTCTGAAGGTTTTTGGAAGTCACTAAGTGCTCTCATTATGCAACACAGGACGAATATAAACAGCGTATATTGTGCTCCATTTTCGGCATAAGCTAGTTATTCACACATCAGGGTTTATAACGTCGTATCTTCCGAACTATGTATCGCACAACGATATAGCTTGAACATACATTCTATGATGTATAAAGATACTAGTTGCAAATAGAGTTAGTAGTAGCGATGCAATAAACTGGAACGTTATGACTGATGCTGTGATTTTACTGCGTGCCATTTCGAGAAAGAGCTAGTGTTGCACAAATCTAAACGTTTATCACATTATATCCCCTAAACTGTGTCTCGTATAACGATAAAATTACGATTACTCAGGCACAGTCAGTGGTGTATGTGGGAACTGTATACAAATTGTGTGGCGAATAGAATTGAGTTAGTAGTAAAGAAGTAAAAATTAAAACGTCTGAAGAAGAAGCACTGGAATACTTAAAAGAAGTCTCTGCGAAAATAAGTCTACAGATATCGTATGAGAAGACGCAATACGTGGAGAGAAAGAACAACAACAACCAAGCCATGTACACAAAATATGGAAAGTTTAACAGAGTGGAAAAATTGAAATATCTTGGGAAATATGTACATATAGGAGGATCAAACAAGGCATCCAATATACAGGGTTATTACAAATGATTGAAGCGATTTCACAGCTCTACAATAACTTTATTATTTGAGATATTTTCACAATGCTTTGCACACACATACAAAAACTCAAAACGTTTTTTTAGGCATTCACAAATGTTCGATATGTGCCCCTTTAGTGATTCGGCAGACATCAAGCCGATAATCAAGTTCCTCCCACACTTGGCGCAGCATGTCCCCATCAATGAGTTCGAAAGCATTGTTGATGCGAGCTTGCAGTTCTGGCACGTTTCTTGGTAGAGGAGGTTTAAACACTGAATCTTTCACATCACTATGCGTGAAACTTGCTCGCACGCGTTCAACCGTTTCTTCGCTCACTGCAGGCCGACCCCTTGATTTCCCCTTACAGAGACATCCAGAAGCTTTAAACAGCGCATACCATCGCTGAATGGAGTTAGCAGTTGGTGGATCTTTGTTGAACTTCGTCCTGAAGTGTCGTTGCACTGTTATGACTGACTGATGTGAGTGCATTTCAAGCACGACATACGCTTTCTCGGCTCCTGTCGCCATTTTGTCTCACTGCGCTCTCGAGCGCTCTGGCGGCAGGAACCTGAAGTGCGGCTTCAGCCGAACAAAACTTTATGAGTTTTTCTACGTATCTGTAGTGTGTCGTGACCATATGTCAATGAATGGAGCTACAGTGAATTTATGAAATCGCTTCAATCATTTGTAATAGCCCTGTACAAAAAGAACAGAAAACCTTAAGAAGGCGTAAAAGCGCACATGGACATGTAACACCATAGCTCTGATACTCTACTGATTTATTTTGCCCATTGTTTTACTTAATGTTGCATCGTTGAGCTTCTGTAAATGTGTTTGATTGAATTGATAACCCAAAATTGTATACTACTTTCTTTGTAAAAACTTTGATGTCTTTTAGAGTGTAGGAAGCAAATTGTACGTTTTGTCTTCCTCACATAATCTCTTTGGGTATCTTTAAAATTAAATAATTTTATTTAAATAATTTTTTTAGAAATGTCAATATGTGCAAATGTTCTGTTTTAATTAATATGTTTGGTTACTGTTATGTAAATTGCTGATCCTCACTTATGGTACTTAGTTATTTGTATATAAAAGGTGTTGTGGTTCCCCTCGGGATTGGAACTGTGTAGCGCGCGCAAATTGTGGTTGGCCTAGGTAGGAAAGGTGGAACCAAGAGTCAGTCGGGGACGAGCTATCAAACTGTGAACTGCCCATGTAAAAGTTGTATATTGTGCTGGTTCCGAGAGAGGCATTTCCTGACGCTTTCCAATGCCTCGGATGGAACTATTCTGGAATTGGTATCTATCATCGCCACCAAGAAATGACAAGAGTCCAGCAACTCTGCCTGCAAATCCACCTACCAACATGCAACTGCCACCACATTGCGCAATCACTGTAATGGAACAGTGTAGTACTGTACAGTGAAGGATCAGCTTATTGGATTTGTTAGCATGCTCAAATATAAGGTAATTTATAACTGAATTTATGTACCTACCTTGATTTTTTTTTCCTTATCATAACACCTCTCAGGTTCCTTTCCGTTTGAACTAAAGTGATTACCGAGTGTCCTTACTGAAAGAACATGAAAGCCCAGTGTTTTGCTAATTAATGCCTCTTGAACATGGTAAAAAGAAAGTTAATGTGGCAAGAGAGTGAACTAAAGTAATTGATGCTTGCAGAAAATAATTTTTCTATTAAAACTTCTTATTAATATGTTGTTGGCAACTTCAAAATTAAAAGTTCTTGAGACTGAGGCTTATAAAGTTTTGCTTAGTAAATGATCACATTGCTGCTTGTTGTAAATCGCAAAAGGTGAGTCAGTATCTTACAAATATGTTAATTTTGTGTCCCACTATAGTAAAAGTGGAAAACTGCAATAGTGGAAAGTTATATACTCATGCTTGCTAAGCACTTGTTTCTTTTGGGTATTAAAAGTGCATATTAATAGTGTAATAGGATCAACAGGTTATCCTTTATGCTCATGATAAATAACAATTAATAGAAAGACCACTATTTATGAAAACAATAATTTCTTTATTCAAAAGACAGTGAGAAGTAACCTGTTAGTGAATTCCAATTAACTTTCATTCTAAATAGAATAGTATTTAGTTGAGAGAGACTTAACCTGTGATCATTTCATAATTTTGCAGTGAACTACATTTACAATTTTATGTCAGCTAGGAAAATGTGTAAAAAGTAATAGTGTGTATTGTTATCTGTTATATTTATGCAGATAGCTTGTTCTGCTCTGTCAGCTTCCAATCTTACCATGAACATATGTACGTGTCAGAGTTCATTGTACTCGCATGTGGCAAAATATAGGTTTTGTTTGTCTGTTAAAGTTACTCATACCTACTTTCTTAAACAAGAATGTTAATAATTCTCTTGCCTAATTAGGCTGGCGACCGTTTTCTTTATTCTTTAAACAGTATAGCTAGGTGAAATATTATTTGTTACTGTTTGAATATTTACGTAATTCTGACTTTCACTTCCGATAAGCCACCTCCGTTAGGTACAACACGGTCAATATAACAAATTCCTCTCAGAGGGTAACACCGCTCTGCTCCTTCATACTATAATTACTTGAATAAGAGTAATTTCACTATACGAACTGCCTTCAGCTTTGAGGTTATGGCATAGTAGTAGCAGACGGTAGTGTTATACGTGGCTTTTCCGTCACAGGACTATTTGTTCTGTTGGGGCACGGTACGCAATAAACAAAATTTGGTATTTAATTACCCAAGCTACGTAAATGCTGTTGCAGTGTTATAGACATACCACAATAAAACAAATATTTCAAGAGAGTCTAAACTCAGGCACTACAGTACAGTTGTACTACTAGAAGCACTCTATGCATCAAAACGGCCAGAATCTGAGCATCAGGCATCACAGATACAGAAAAAATAGAACGAAAAATTTTCCAAAAAATTGTTGAAGCAGTACACAGAGATGATATGGATGAAGAGACCAACCAAAGAATTATATGAATACACAGAAACGGTCAGAAAACATCGAGTAACATTCTATGGACACATACGTAGGGTGAACAGCAACAGACTTACAAAAAGGATTTTTGATGTAGTAAATAGTTCAATCAAATAAACCAATTGCTTTCAAGAAATAGAAGAAGACCTAAATCAAGCAGGGATCAGCATTGAAATTATACATGAAAGAGACAAATTCAAAAATGGTTCAAATGGCTCTGAGCACTATGGGACTTAACATCTGAGGTCATCAGTCCCCTAGCACTTAGAACTACTTAAACCTAACTAACCTAAGGACATAACACACATCCATGCCCGAGGCAAAAAAAATGGTTCAAATGGCTCTGAGCACTATGGGACTCAACTGCTGAGGTCATTAGTCCCCTAGAACTTAGAACTAGTTAAACCTAACTAACCTAAGGACATCACAAACATCCATGCCCGAGGCAGGATTCGAACCTGCGACCGTAGCGGTCTTGCGGTTCCAGACTGCAGCGCCTTTAACCGCACGGCCACTTCGGCCGGCTGCCCGAGGCAGATTCGAACCTGCGACCGTAGCAGTCGCGCGGTTCCGGACTGAAACGCCTAGAACAACCCGGCCACAACGGTCGGGAGAGACAAATTCAGGAACAAAATTATGAACACGAAATCTGAAGTAAAAGCAAGGAAGGAAACCGGCAAAATAGGGACGGAGCAAAGGAAACAGGAACACAGTGAAAGAATTAAGTATTTTGGGAAGAGAAAAAGAACAAGGAAACCAGAAAAAACGAATAATCATGTAACAAACATTTTTTCTTTCGTCTTTCTTTCAAATTTTGTTTAACTCCATCCACTGTATCCATTCGTTTCTCAGACAAATAAAAGTTGTAAACAGGTCTCTAAACAATGGCCTCATCAAAAGTATCATTGTCTATAATTCTTTTGCATTTGCGTTATTTATCTGAAGTTACAATTCTCCGTCTTCCACCAGATTCCGATAACCTCGCTTCCCTTTTAATTTTCTAGAGACTGCTACACGAAACACCCGTGGGCACTTTGTCTCTCAGTTGAACTTCCCTGAGTGCACTCACCTTCCATAATCATTAAAATTTTGTGTATAATCTCCCGAACTGACTAGTCAGTTTGCGGCCTTTCAATTTTGCTGAAGTATGTACTAACAGGAGGAATAATTTCAATCTCGGATAACTGCGCATTAGTAATACAAACACGGAAAAACAACGGACACACGTGGCGACCTGAGGGCAGTCACATACATTAGCGGTGAACAGTACCTCTCCGCGCATGCCCTACGGCAGTTACATTCTAATGGTCGCGACGCCCTCAGATACCTGGCGCGGAGTGTAGGGACACTTCTTAAGCCCTCTACACACGCAAAAATTTAGGGTCGACTAACCGACCGACAGATCAACTTCGTGGCAGCCTACACATGTCCACACCGATGTTACTCAGCGATTACAGCGTCGCAGTGACAAAAGACGACCGTCTGTCGGATGGTTGGTAGGACAGCGCTACACACGGCAAAATTTGTTGGCATTAAATGTGAACATTTTAGGTTAGGCTTTAGCGTGACCGTTACTGATATCGAATCAAACAACGAGTTTACTGTTACCAGTCACTGTTTATTAATGTTAACAAAACGTTCCGAAGGTTTTTAAACCTCCATTATCAGGAGGGAATACATTTCTTAGAATGACATCCGGAACCGCGTGACTGCTACGGTCGCCGGTTCGAATCCTGCCTAGGGCATGGATGTGTGTGACGTCCTTAGGTTAGTTAGGTTTAAGTAGTTCTAAGTTCTAGGGGACTGATGACCACAAATGTTTAGTCCCATAGCGCTCAGAGCCATTTGAACCATTTAGAATGACATATGGGTGTCTTTTGTTACCATCCTGGAGTAACTTGTTTCACTGTCTCCAGTGATCACAGGTTCCTTTCACTGTCATAACACATCACATGTAAACGGTCATATTTTGTAAACAATGATGGCGTCTTGAACTACGACTACTAGTTCATGCCATGTTTGTTTACAAAATATGACAGTTCACATATGATGTTTAACAGGAACCTGTGACCGCTGGAGACAGTGCCACAAGTTCCTCGAAAATCGTAATGAAAGACACGCATATGCCATACTAAGAAATGTATTCCCACCTGATGATGGAGGTTTAAAAAGCTTCGAAACGCGTCGTGGACATAAATAAACAGTTACTGGTAAGAGTAAACTTGTTTCATTTGAAAATTTGTTGGGTGGAGTGGTCGTTTGAGCTGGCTGGAGTGGTGGATGCCGGCTGTCGAGTGGTCCTTTCCGACCGACATCCCGACAGAAAAAGTTGGTCGGTTGGTTGGCCAAAGCGTCTGCACACTCCAATTTGTCGGCCGGTCAGTTGGTGCGTGTGTTGGTGCCTTTAGCAGTGAGCTGCCTATAAGTGCCGGCACGGTAGGTCAGTGTGTTCGGTCAGAGAGCTGGTTGGCCTCTGTAATAAAAAAAAACTGAGTGGAAGGATCAACAAAACGAACTTGAACGGATGTCATGTGACATTGCCCTCGACAGTCGTCTGATCTCAAGGTGGGTGTTTATTTGTGGCGGCTTGTGAAAGACACTGTCTGTGTGCCTCCCCTTCCAACAACTAAGAGTGAACTGCAATGCCACATAGAAACAGCACCCAAGACATGCCTGGTTGTTGGTCGTTATGCTGATGGAGGGCACATTCAATGGAAACTGATTCTAAACGTCATTGTAAAAAATTCCTCAAGGTTCTATACGCATGCATGTGAAAGACGTACCCTTGTAAAAGCCGGTGGTTCTTTTGAAAATAAAAAGCTCTGTAGTAAGTTGCAAACTACCCCAAGTTTCTGTCTTCCTTCATGTTGCAGAGACCTTATGAGATTGGATTAATGTGTTTTGGAACATCCCGTTAGTCACATAAATTATTACGATTGCGAAAACAAACAAGCGGTGTATAATAGGTTAATGGAGACAATGAAGTAGATTGAACCCGCTGCCGATAAACAAATAGTAGTGTCCAAAATAAACAATATCAGAAGAAATTGTCTGGTTCTGGAGCAGAAAATACTAGGTCTTCATAACTAAAATTAGTCTTTCATGTCTTTTCTCATAACTGTCACTTACTTCTTGGTCATTTGCTAAACTAATGAATGAAATTTCAAATCATCCATTCGTAAATAATTATGACACTCATTAAACCATTTCTCAGTTCTTGCAACGAACTTCCTTTTCCTTCAGCTATTGTGTTCACCACTTAATACTTCATTTTGTTCAAGACAGGCATGGATTGCCAAAACTGAAATAATGCGTGTTTGCTAGAGTGTCGCTAACTGACACCGCTATGAACCGACAAGTTACCAGAACTGTGTGTGTGAGTATAGCAAGTATGAAGTAGGAACATCAGTAAACTTGCCCTACACATTTCTAACGGAAAGCGGTCCACGCGGATTCAGAATGAGCAGTTACTCAGAAAATTTCGAACGGTTGTTTTACTTCTGCAAAAATTGTAATTTATTGCTGCTCCAACCAGCTAATATTCTTGTTGATTTTTGTATTTGTTTCAGGTGCGCTGGGCACTGAAATTATCTGTGTTATCTCGCTCAGTGAAGGCCTGGAGCCGCCCATCAGACGCCGATCTGCTGGCTGATCCAGTCGACGTAGCTGGAGACCCTGGTGTAGACTGTGGGGTAGGGAGGGGTGGCGCAGCGGTAGGACCACGACACCAGACCCACGACGACGCCCTCATGCAGCAGGGGGCCTCCAGAGTCGCCCTGGAAGCAACAGTACGTACAACACCACTATTCTTAGTAGAGGAAGGGGTCGAAGTGGCAGAAACATTTATTAATGCAATTATTTAGCAACAGAAAGGTTTGGCCGGCCAAGGTGGCCGAGCGGTTCTAGGCGCTACAGTCTGGAACCGCGCAACCGCTACGGTCGCAGGTTCGAATCCTGCCTCGGACATGTATTTGTGTGATGCCCTTGGGTTAGTTAGATTTAAGTAGTTCTAAGTTCTAGGGGACTGATGACCTCAGATGTTAAGTCCCATAGTGCTCAGAGCCATTTGAACCATTTGAAAGGTTTGAAGGAAATTGTAAACCCTTATTTACCAAACGGTCGGCGGATTAAATATCAAAATACAATGTTAATTTAAAACTCATTTATTGTCAATACACTACTTTGTCATATCAGTGTAGGAATACAGAACTTTAATGAACTGAAATCTTATTGGTTGAAGAAGAAGAACTTGAATTACTGTTGCTATCGACATTCTGAGGTCGTTTAGAAGATGAATATCGTCAATTGTAGCAAAACCAGGTGTTGGTGCTTCTGGGCTTTTCAACTACAACTACGTGCGAAACAGGGTTCTCAATGTAGATGTCGATAAAAAATAAATAATGCAACAGATCTGATGCTGAACCTGTCATGATATATAAAAATTCATTGATAAAGCCTGATATTAAGTCTATCTGCGAAAATAATAACCAGTACCATCCACGCACTTAAAATTTAAATTTAAAAAATACTATTTGATAATATTATTATTTAAATTTGTTTCAACACCTTCTGGATCATCAAGGGATCACAAATTTAGCACTGGAGGGCAGCATGGAGGGCAGAAATCGTAGAGGGAGACCAAGAGATGGATAAACTAAGCAGATTCAGAAGGATGTAGGTTGTAGTAAGTACTGGGAGATGAAGAAGCTTGCACAGGATAGGGTAGCATGGAGAGTTGCATCAAACCAGTCTCAGGACTGAAGACCACAACAACAAACAACCTTCTGGATGAATTCTGAAATAACTTTTTGAGGGGTAAATAAACGTAATTTGTCGCGAATAGTCCATTTACAGAATGTTGCGTAACAAATATACTGTTCAAGGAAACCATGAGTTCGACGATGAAAGTGGACGTTATAAAGGGTATTACGTACTGAAGAATTAAGAAACGCTGGGCAGTGTGTCAATTCGGCCGACCCAGGCGAATTGTTGCATGAGTAGTTGGACAAAGCGTCCTACATCCAAAATACTGTACAGTCCATTCAGAACGAATCGCTGTTGTTCCTAAAGCTTCTAGTGGCGTTCCATAACGCTAGGATGAAAGAGACTAAATATTTTTCTGGACTGTCTATTGGATCTGTCCAGTACACTCCCACCATCTATTCTTCAAAGTATCCAACTCCTACGCGTAAAACGTCATATATCCCAAATCGTGCAGGTACATTCAGTGGTATGTGCGGATACTCCGTGCAAAATACACTCCTGGAAATGGAAAAAAGAACACATTGACACCGGTGTGTCAGACTCACCATACTTGCTCCGGACACTGCGAGAGGGCTGTACAAGCAATGATCACACGCACGGCACAGCGGACACACCAGGAACCGCGGTGTTGGCCGTCGAATGGCGCTAGCTGCGCAGCATTTGTGCACCGCCGCCGTCAGTGTCAGCCAGTTTGCCGTGGCATACGGAGCTCCATCGCAGTCTTGAACACTGGTAGCATGCCGCGACAGCATGGACGTGAACCGTATGTGCAGTTGACGGACTTTGAGCGAGGGCGTATAGTGGGCATGCGGGAGGCCGGGTGGACGTACCGCCGAATTGCTCAACACGTGGGGCGTGAGGTCTCCACAGTACATCGATGTTGTCGCCAGTGGTCGGCGGAAGGTGCACGTGCCCGTCGATCTGGGACCGGACCGCAGCGACGCACGGATGCACGCCAAGACCGTAGGATCCTACGCAGTGCCGTAGGGGACCGCACCGCCACTTCCCAGCAAATTAGGGACACTGTTGCTCCTAGGGTATCGGCGAGGACCATTCGCAACCGTCTCCATGAAGCTGGGCTACGGTCCCGCACACCGTTAGGCCGTCTTCCGCTCACGCCCCAACATCGTGCAGCCCGCCTCCAGTGGTGTCGCGACAGGCGTGAATGGAGGGACGAATGGAGACGTGTCGTCTTCAGCGATGAGAGTCGCTTCTGCCTTGGTGCCAATGAAGGTCGTATGCGTGTTTGGCGCCGTGCAGGTGAGCGCCACAATCAGGACTGCATACGACCGAGGCACACAGGGCCAACACCCGGCATCATGGTGTGGGGAGCGATCTCCTACACTGGCCGTACACCACTGGTGATCGTCGAGGGGACACTGAATAGTGCACGGTACATCCAAACCGTCATCGAACCCATCGTTCTACCATTCCTAGACCGGCAAGGGAACTTGCTGTTCCAACAGGACAATGCACGTCCGCATGTATCCCGTGCCACCCAACGTGCTCTAGAAGGTGTAAGTCAACTACCCTGGTCAGCAAGATCTCCGGATCTGTCCCCCATTGAGCATGTTTGGGACTGGATGAAGCGTCGTCTCACGCGGTCTGCACGTCCAGCACGAACGCTGGTCCAACTGAGGCGCCAGGTGGAAATGGCATGGCAAGCCGTTCCACAGTACTACATCCAGCATCTCTACGATCGTCTCCATGGGAGAACAGCAGCCTGCATTGCTGCGAAAGGTGGATATACACTGTACTAGTGCCGACATTGTGCATGCTCTGTTGCCTGTGTCTATGTGCCTGTGGTTCTGTCAGTGTGATCAGGTGATGTATCTGACCCCAGGAATGTGTCAATAAAGTTTCCCCTTCCTGGGACAATGAATTCACGGTGTTCTTATTTCAATTTCCAGGAGTGTACATTGAGGTGACAGAAGACCTCCTAATATCGTGCCGGGCCTCGTTTTGCGCAGCATAGTGCAGCAGCTAGACGTGCAAGGGACTCAACAAGTCACTGGTTTAGGTCTCCTGTAGATACATTAAGCCATGCTGCCCCTATAGCCCTCCATAACTGCGGAAGTGTTTCCGGTGCAGGATTTTGTGGACCAACTGACCTCTCGATTCCCATAAATGTTCGATGGGACTCACGTCGTGCGATCTGGGTGAACATATCATTCGCTCGCATCGTCCTGTATGTTCTTCAAACCAACGCAAACAATTGTGGCCCAGCGAAAAGGCACATTGTCATCCTTAATAATTCCATCGCTGTTTGCGAACATGTAAGTCCATGAATGGTTTCCAAGTAGCCGAACATAACCAGTCAATGATCGTTTCAGTTGCACCAGGGGACACAGTTTCATGTAAACCTTAGGGGTTTCGAAGCAACTCATATCGCTTGATACGGGCAAGTCTTCAGCTCCAGATTGTATACCGATTAGGTTCCTTTCAGATTACGCTGATACAATAGCTCCCTACTTAGCAATCATATACAACCGCTCGCTCACCGATAGATCTGTAAATACAGGTTGGAAAATTGCGCAGTTCGCACCAGTGTTTAAGAAGGGTAGTAGGAGTAATCCATCGAACTACAGACGTATATCATTGACGTCGGTCGGTAGGGGTTTGGAGCATATACTGTATTCAAACATTATGAATCACCTCGAAGGGAACGATCTATTGATACATAATCAGCATGGTTTCAGAAAACATAGTTCTTGTGCTACACATCTAGCTCTTTATTCACACGAAGTAATGGCCGCTATCGACAGGGGATCTCAGGTTGATTCCGTATTTCTGAATTTCCGGAAAGTTTTTGACATCGTTCCTCACAAGCGACTTCTAATCAAGCTGCGGGTCTATGGGGTATCGTCTCACTTGTGCGGCTGGATTCGTGATTTCCTGTCAGGAAGGTCGCAGTTCCTAGTAATAGACAGCAAATCATCGAGTGAAACTGAAGTGATATCAGGTGTTCCCCAGGGAAGCGTCCTGGGACCTCTGCTGTTCCTGATATATATAAATGACCTGGGTGACATTCTGAACAGTTCCCTTAGGTTGTTCGCAGATGATGCTGTAATTTACCGTCTAGTAAGGTCATCCGAAGACCAGTATCAGTTGCAAAGCGATTTAGAAAAGATTGCTGTATGGTGTGGCAGGTGGCAGTTGACACTAAATAACGAAACGTGTGAGGTGATCCACATGAGTTCCAAAAGAAATCTGTTGGAATTCGATTACTCGATAAATAGTACAATTCTCAAGGCTGTCAATTTAACTAAGTACATGGGTGTTAAAATTACGAACAACTTCAGTCGGAAAGACCACATAGATAATATTGTGGGGAAGGCGAGCCAAAGGTTGCGTTTCATTGGCAGGACACTTAGAAGATGCAACAAGCCCACTAAAGAGACAGCTTACACTACACTCGTTCGTCCCCTGTTAGAATATTGCTGCGCGGTGTGGGAACCTTACCAGGTGGGATTGGCGGAGGACATCGAAAGGGTGCAAAAAAGGGCAGCTCGTTTTATATTATCACGTAATAGGGGAGAGAGTGTGGCAGATATGATACGCGAGTTGGGATGGAAGTCATTAAAGCAAAGACGTTTTTCGTCGCGGCGAGATCTATTTACGAAATATCAGTCACCAACTTTCTCTTCCGAATGTGAAAATATTTTGTTGAGCCTAACCTACATAGGTAGGAATGATCATCAAAATAAAATAAGAGAAATCAGAGCTCGAACAGAAAGGTTTAGGTGTTCGTTTTTCCCGCGTGCCGTTCGGGAGTGGAATGGTAGAGAGACAGTATGATTGTGGTTCGATGAACCCTCTGCCAAGCACTTAAATGTGAACTGCAGAGTAGTCATGTAGATGTAGATGTAGATGTAGATGTAGACGTAAACACAGCCTGCACAATTATGGAGCCACCACTAGTTTACAACTTGACAACTTGAGCCCATGGCTTCATGGAATCTGCGCCACACTCGAATCCTATCATCAGCTTTTACCAACTGAAATCGGAAGACATCTGACCAGTCCAAGGTTTTCCAGTCGTCTAGGGTCCGACCGATATGGTGGCGAACCTCTGGAGACGCGCTGGAGGCGATGTCTTGCGGTTAAGCAAAGACACTCCGGTCGGTGGTCTTCTGCCGTAGCCCATTATCGCCAGATTTCACCGTATTCTCGTAACGGATACGTTCGTCGTACATCTCACATTGATTTCTGTGGTTATTTCACGCAGTGTTACTTGTCTGTCAGCACTGACAACTCTGCGCAAACGCCACTGCTTTCGGTCATTAAGTGAAGTCCGTCGGCCACTGCGTTGTCCGTGGTGTGAGGTAATGCCTGGAATATGGTTCTCTAGGCACACGCTTGACGCTGTGGGTCTCAGAATAATGAATTCCCTATTCATTTCCCAAATGAAATATCCGATGCGTCTAGCTCCAACTACTATTCCGCGTTCAAAGTATGTTAATTCCCGTCGTGCGGCCATTATCATGCCGAAAACCTTTCCACATGAATCACGTCAGTACAAATGACAGCTCCGCCAATGGCGCTAGCCTTTTCACATCTTATGTTCGTGATACTGCTGCCATCTGTATATGTGCGTATCGTTATCCCATGACTTTTTTCACCTCAGTGTATGTTGCGTGTAGAGTTAATAGTGAAGAAGTAGTAAATTTAATGGTCATTTCAAACGGTGTAGTTTTACTACATAAACAGCAAAACCATAGTAAGCAATGAAAACTTTTTTTCCTTTCCTCGTTTTGTTGGTGGGCGTCTGCGAGAAAAACTTTCGTAAATGATTGAAATAGTGTGTTAAGTTCGTTGTAAGTCGCTAAGAGCTCTCAAATACCAAATGAATATGCTCTAGCTATTCGCGCACCATGAACTGTGTTGCTTCAAGACATATACACAATTTATAACTGCAATGCTCTAAGTAGTGTTAAACCTTTAACAAAATATTGTTGTGTTGTTGTGGTCTTCAGTCCTGAGACTGGTTTGATGCAGCTCTCCATGCTACAACAAAATATTATTATCTTTTAATGAGAAGATTATGACAGCATTTTCTGAAGAAGATAAATTTGTTAACATCGAGTATAGATTTAAGTGTCAGGTGCTATAGAAGAATGCTGAAGATTAGATGGGTAGATCCAATAACTAATGAGGAGGTATTGAATAGAACTGGAGAGAAGAGAAATTTGTGGCACAACTTGACTAGAAGAAGGGATCGGTTGGTAGGACATGTTCTGAGGCATCAAGGGATCACCAATTTAGTATTGGAGGGCAGCGTGGAGGGTAAAAATCGTAGAGCAAGACCAAGAGATGAATACACTAAACAGATTCAGAAGGATGTAGGTTGCAGTAGGTACTGGAAGATGAAGAAGCGTGCACAGGATAGGGTAGCATGGAGAGCTGCATCAAACCAGTCTCTGGACTGAAGACCACAACAACAACATGACAGCATTTTAAATTTTTCTAAATTCGGTCAATAACTGTTAGAATTATTGATAACAAAGTGCTTGTTGTCCCTGTAAGCCATTACGTAGGTAACCTGCAATTGGGATTGTGCCCCGGGTTAGGCGTTTAGTAACATACAGTCTCTCCTAAGAGACGGGAGGGGCATTTTCTGTAGTGTTTCGGCTGAAATGATGAAAAAGGTGCGTTCCAGCCGTAGCTCGAGACGAAACTCCACAGCGTCCCCAGAATACTGTGAGAACCCCGTAAAGTTTCTCATCACGTCTTTCATGCGATTGTGTAATGGATTGTAAATGGTGAAAAACTTTTACTCACGTGCGGCGAATTATTAATTCCAAGAGTAGTATAAACTATCTGCGAGGTTTGGACTTTCCGTGCTACGAACGCATCTCTGTGGAATAAGTAACCAAAGATATATATTGGAGGAGTCTGTGTGAAGCGATTACAGAGCTCGGAAATGTTTAATTTTGGAGAGTTTTTGCTATCGTTGCGCGACGCTATTAACCTCCATTGTGAATGTTTAGTTAGTCGATGGCAAAATAAACAAATTCAAGAAAATAATGTTCACGGTGTGTATTTATCAATTTAAAAAAAGATTTGACGAACATTCTTCGCATATCACGAGACATAGATCGATCGGAGGTGCAGTGTGGAATGATAGTGCGAGCCTTCATCTTTTCGCGGTGAGTGTTCTGCGAGAGAATATCTCACAAGCAATAAACTTTTCATTGATAAAACAGTTAGACACTTGAATCCATACGCATAATACAACATAGCACCTAGTTGTGCCGAACGATCTCCGTAGCGAAATAAACATTTTAGAGATTTCAGGTGGAGCAGTTCCGACGAGGAGTATCAGCGAGATCGACGCTGTGGGACACATATCCAGCTCTCCTGTGGTGTTAAAAACCAAAGGTTTATATTCTTTAACTTTTAAAAGACTGAAGCTAAAACCTAAATAAAACCACTGGAAATCATACCTAAAAATACCGAAAATAAATAAGAAGTAGGGAAGTTTCTTAAGCAAATTTGTTAACTAAATTAATTAAATTAATTAAAATGTAATAAAACGACCAGTGCACGCCAAATCGTCGGTTTGTTTCCCGTCACAAGTAAAGGTTAAAGCGGACTTTTAAGCGCCCATTCGAAAGATCGGTCCCTAATTAGTCTAGTGCGATATTCGTTTCATCTGTTTGTATTAACAGGGACAAGAAAACACGATGAAGGACGAGAACTCCAGCAACGACAGTAATCGCCCCGCCCCATGGTGACCGATCGCCATGCAGCAGCGCTGCTCAGTCGTTGCTGGAGTACTCGTCATCCATCGTGTTTTACTCTCCAGCCGGCCACTGTGGCCGAGCGGTGCTAGGCGCTTCAGTCTGGAACCGCGTGACCGCTACGGTCGCAGGTTTGAATCCTGCCTCGGGTATCGATGTGTGTCATGTCCTTAGGTCAGTTAGGTTTAAGTAGTTCTAAGTTCTAGGGGACTGATGACCTCAGATATTAGGTCCCATAGTGCTCAGAGCCACTTGAACCATTTTTTACTGTCACTGTTAATACAAACAGATGAAACAAATATCGTACTACACTAATTTGGGACCGATCTACCGAATGGGCACGTAAAATAACGCTTTAAAAACATTTTGTTTGTAACAGGAAAATAATCGACACTTTCTGTTGACACTTGGCGTCGCATGGAAGGCGGAATGAGCAGCATTTAACTGAGCTGACTCCTGCAGCAAATTTCAAAAACAAAACTGAAAATATCTGCCTGGCAGCTCTTAGGTGGGACGGCGGGTATATTGTCCTAGGTTAATGTAGACGATCCAGGCAGATCTCCAGTCAGTCTGTGCAATATTTCTACGATTTAGTTCACTGATTCAATGTTCCCGACGCGAATACCATCGCCTGTACAAGGCACGCAGCTGAAAACTCCGTACACTGCTACGATTGCCTGAAACTGGATTGGAGCTGTACTCACGTCACAAGACGATCCCCGTTCGTCGACGCCAGCAGCGCAGATCTGCGTGGGGTAGATCGGAGACTGAAAGCCGTCCTCGAAGAGCGACGAGCACAGGTCCCGGTCCCACACCTCGATGTCCACCTTCTGCAGGCTGTTCGAGATGTTCCCATCGAACTACGGAAGGAAGTTTCTCATCAGGACATCACTCTTTCGCAGCTACCAAAGTTCTAACTGCTTAAATTTGCTGTCTTATCTTTAGCGACCCAACACTCTGTAGCATTACATGAGTTTGTCCAATATAGTCGGATCTACTTTGCGTCACGTGAGTGTAGGGGAGTCGAAACAAGTAGTGACCCATGACGTCATATCAACCTGAGATTTGTTTTTTACATTTACTTCACTTCTAAATTTTATTTATTACTTGCAGAGTAAAAAATTTAATTATCTAGAACATTTAATAGGTAATGAGTTTTAATGAGACAGATACAAATATGTTTTGACATACCAAATCACCTTTTTGTATTATGCATGATGTGTTTTTTCTTTGTAAGAACAAAAAACTTCCGTGTTGCTCGAGTGCGCGATCAAGTAGTCGTCGAGTGCGGATCTTCTGTAATTTTCATGAATGGGCATAGAATTGTTAATTTACAACCTTGTGTTGATTTAAAAATTATTCTAGGGAACCACGGCCCGACTTTGGTGCAAACAAATCGCGCGCGAATTCTCAAATATCGGCGCGGAGTTTAAGATACGCGGCTGGATATCGGGCGTTATCGTCGTGTGTAGGACTGAGTAACATTAAGCGCAATTTACGGACATTAGCTAAATAATAACTATCAAAGACTTATATGAGCGTTATAGTAATCGTCTTGATGCTTAAAGCAAGCGAGAATCAATTTACTGTCGGGATACGACAAATATTAATCATTGCATATTCAACTTGTTGATACGTTGCTTAGCAACCCAATAAGCTGACTGTGATATATTTACTGCAACGATCTTTTAAGTATCAATGACCACTGCACACACACATCAGAAACTAAGTACTCTAACTGTGAGTGACTTCTGGATTGCATGAGGCTTTTTTTATTTCAGCTAATTGTTATTAATAAACTTCTTTGGAGGTTGAAACTTCATCAATGGTGTCGCGCTCATTCAGTTTAATAGAACGATAGATGGTACTAGCTACGCTACTACTTATAGTTTTAAAAGAAAAGAGAGCACATATCTGTTTTTCTTTTGAGAAATGTTCGTACTTTAGTCATCAGCCTTCTCAAACCAGAGGCACGAGTGACACTCCCTCACAGTACTACGGTATCGTGAACCACCACACACGTGTGCCCACTTCTCACAACATTTCTGCATCGAAATCCCTGAGATATAGCCGCGGTACGAAGAAGGAAGAAAGAAGAGGAAAAATGAGCGAAAGAAACGAAACAAAGGGAGAAAGGGAGGTCACAATGCTCTTAACACATTTCAATTTCAGCTGCGCTCATATTAACAACAAACTGTTTGAGTGATAACATTTTGTCGCACTGGCTGTCATCGGGTGGATTAAGCTATGCATTTGTTTTGGTTTGATTACAGGTGCAATGAAAGAACCTCCTCATAAAAAGATAGACAATAACAGAACTTCTGTCATGTTGATTCTTGTCTGCGATTATGTAGCAGTAATAATCTATGTAGCGACTGGAAAAAAAACGCAATTTATTCACGTCTTCAAGAAGGACAGATGCACATGATAGACCTATATCGCTGACGTCAGTCTGTTGTAGAATTATGAAACATATGTTATGCTCAAGAACTATGACGCATTTCGGGAACGAAAATCTCCTCTATAAAAATCAACATGGGTTCCGCAATCAAAGGTCTTGATGATCTGAGCCCTCTCCGTTGCTCCAAAAGATTCGAAGCGCTGTAGACAACGGCGCACATGTTGATGCCGTGTCCTTTGACTTCAAGAAGGGATTTAACGTCGCCTACACTGCTCTTTAGAGGAGAAAGTACGAGCTTACCAAGTATTGGACAATATTTGAGACTGGATCAAATACAACTCAACACGTCGCTCTTAATAACCTAAAGTCGACAGATGTAGACCGTAGCTCGTGGTCTAGTGACTAGCGTTGTTTCCTCTGGATCACGGGGTCCCGGGTTAGATTCCCAGTCGGGTTGGGGATTTTCTCTGCCCGGGGACTGGGTGTTTGTGTTGTCATCATTTCATCCTCATCATCATTCGTGGCAGTGGCTAGAATGGACTGTGTACAAATTGGACTGCGTAAAAATTGGAACTTTGTAAGGGCGCTGATGACTGCGCAGTTGAGCGCCCCACAAACCAAACATCATCATCGACAGGTGTAAAGGTAATTTCCATAGCATCCCAAGGAAGTATGATACGAACGTTATAGGCTATGATGTATATAAATAATCCAATCGAAAGCGTCACGTTGTGTCTAAGACTGTACGCAGATGAAGCCCTTGTCTCTAACAAAGCAGCAACGCCAGAAGACGGTGTGGATTTCCAGAATGATCTTCAGAGGATTAATGAATGATGTAAGCTTTGGCAGTTGATCGCGAACGTAAACAAATGTAACAAATTGAACATGTATAGGAAAAGAAAGCCGCTGCTGATGATAAACAGCTGGAAACAGTAACTACGGTTAAATATCTAGGAGTAATCATCCAGAGCGACCTTAAATATGAAAATGAGATGCCAGAGCTGAGAATCATGGTAAGAATGATAGGAAAATGTAACTTATCCACGAAGGAAGTGGCATACAAGCCGTTAGTTCGATCGATTCCTTTATTTATTAATCTGGGATCCTTTCCAGACAGGACTGATACAGGACGTAGAGCAGATCCAACGAAAAGCGGCGCGTATCGCCACGAAATCGTTCAGTCAGCTTTACTGAGATGCTCAACAAACTCCATTGGCAGTCGTTCCCAGAGAAGCGTCGTGCATCGCGGAGAGGTTTACGACTGAAATTTCAGGAGAGTACTTTCCAGGGAGAGTCGGAACACATATTACTTCTTCTCAAAAACGTCGCACGAAATGACCACGACGAGAAAATCCGAGAAATTACAGGTAATACGTAGCCTTACCGACAGTCATTCGTCCTTAGCAGCATACAAGAATGGAACCGGGAATGGAGGATCAGTTAGTGGTATCCGAAGTACCCTCCATCACACACCGTTAGGTGGCTTGTGGACTATGATGTACACTCCTGGAAATGGAAAAAAGAACACATTGACACCGGTGTGTCAGACCCACCATACTTGCTCCGGACACTGCGAGAGGGCTGTACAAGCAATGATCACACGCACGGCACAGCGGACACACCAGGAACCGCGGTGTTGGCCGTCGAATGGCGCTAGCTGCGCAGCATTTGTGCACCGCCGCCGTCAGTGTCAGCCAGTTTGCCGTGGCATACGGAGCTCCATCGCAGTCTTTAACACTGGTAGCATGCCGCGACAGCGTGGACGTGAACCGTATGTGCAGTTGACGGACTTTGAGCGAGGGCGTATAGTGGGCATGCGGGAGGCCGGGTGGACGTACCGCCGAATTGCTCAACACGTGGGGCGTGAGGTCTCCACAGTACATCGATGTTGTCGCCAGTGGTCGGCGGAAGGTGCACGTGCCCGTCGACCTGGGACCGGACCGCAGCGACGCACGGATGCACGCCAAGACCGTAGGATCCTACGCAGTGCCGTAGGGGACCGCACCGCCACTTCCCAGCAAATTAGGGACACTGTTGCTCCTGGGGTATCGGCGAGGACCATTCGCAACCGTCTCCATGAAGCTGGGCTACGGTCCCGCACACCGTTAGGCCGTCTTCCGCTCACGCCCCAACATCGTGCAGCCCGCCTCCAGTGGTGTCGCGACAGGCGTGAATGGAGGGACGAATGGAGACGTGTCGTCTTCAGCGATGAGAGTCGCTTCTGCCTTGGTGCCAATGATGGTCGTATGCGTGTTTGGCGCCGTGCAGGTGAGCGCCACAATCAGGACTGCATACGACCGAGGCACACAGGGCCAACACCCGGCATCATGGTGTGCGGAGCGATCTCCTACACTGGCCGTACACCACTGGTGATCGTCGAGGAGACACTGAATAGTGCACGGTACATCCAAACCGTCATCGAACCCATCGTTCTACCATTCCTAGACAGGCAAGGGAACTTGCTGTTCCAACAGGACAATGCACGTCCGCATGTATCCCGTGCCACCCAACGTGCTCTAGAAGGTGTAAGTCAACTACCCTGGCCAGCAAGATCTCCGGATCTGTCCCCCATTGAGCATGTTTGGGACTGGATGAAGCGTCGTCTCACGCGGTCTGCACGTCCAGCACGAACGCTGGTCCAACTGAGGCGCCAGGTGGAAATGGCATGGCAAGCCGTTCCACAGGACTACATCCAGCATCTCTACGATCGTCTCCATGGGAGAATAGCAGCCTGCATTGCTGCGAAAGGTGGATATACACTGTACTAGTGCCGACATTGTGCATGCTCTGTTGCCTGTGTCTATGTGCCTGTGGTTCTGTCAGTGTGATCATGTGATGTATCTGACCCCAGGAATGTGTCAATAAAGTTTCCCCTTCCTGGTACAATGAATTCACGGTGTTCTTATTTCAATTTCCAGGAGTGTAGATGCAAATGGCGTATCTGATTCGTGAGAGTACGCGAGAGCTAGTCTTTGTTTTTAATCTCTTCGCCTTCGTATCCGGAGGTTCTTTTATTGCTGTAGTTAAAAACACCGCTCGAACAAGCCATGAAGGACCAACGGGACCGACTGGCCGCCGTGTCATCCCCAGCCCACAGGCGTCACTGGATGCGGATATGGAAGGGCATATGGCCAGCACACCGCTCTCCCGGCCGTATGTCAGTTTACGAGACCGGAGCCGTTACTTCTCAATGAAGTAGCCCCTCAGTTTGCCTCGCAAGGGCTGAGTGCACCCCGCTTCCCAGCAGCGCTCTGCAGGCCGAATGGTCACCCATACAAGTGCTAACGTAGCCCGACAGCGCTTAACTTCGGTGATCTGACGGGAACCGGTGTTGCCACTGCAGCAAGGCCGTTATCCTGTTGTAGTGAAGGTAGAAGAAATTGCATAGCCTTACATGTCTACTGTGGACACACGAACAAAACGCTCACTTTTACCAGCATTTTCCAGTACGGAGTTGACAGAGTAAGGAAGTACTCACCGAGAGGCGCCCCCAACCGACCACAGTGACTGGCGATCCGGCAGGTGTGTCCTCTCCCTGCGCAGGCAGCGGGATCGGCGACACTGTCTCACCGTTCAGCGGGAACGGCGTCCACACCTGTCACCGTACAGTTACACCAAGATACAGTAAAAATTTAGACAACCTATAAATGTATACTTCTTACTCTTGCGGACAACATAATAACATACTTTACAATTTTTTGTAGTCAAACTCCAGTAACAGTGACCAATTTTGCATTATAACATTCTAAGGCAAAAGAAACGAGGCACCACGAAGGATTGATGCAAATTGGTCACAAACTGATATTCATAAAGATATCGGCAGAAAATGGGAAAGTGTAAATTTTCGCTGACGATGGATGAATGATAGACGGTGTAGTGCAATTTCACCACGCAGTTGTCAAGGATAGCAGACAGGGAACATATCGATGCCAGCACATAAAGTCTTTGCGAATTTCATCCTGTGTACTAAGCTGGACAGAACCATGCCTCGCAGACAGGCATCAGTGATCACAAGTGCCATTAATAGGTGGCTCACTGAAAGGTGGCTGAGCTCACGGCACCCCTTGCGGCGGCTACCTGTGACCTCTGTGCACCAACATGCCCGTTCGCAGTGCTGCAGCCACATTCAGCTTGCAATCTTATCGATTGGAGTAGAATAGTCTTCAGTGATGAGTCCCGCTAAGAACCGAGCCCAACTGATCAGCAAAGACGTGTCTACAAATGCCCCAGACAGTGGTGGGATATCAACCGCTCTGCCCGCCACACAGCCCGACAACCAGGAGTGATCATCTGGGGTGTCATTTCATTTCATAGCAGGATCCATTTAGTTCTCATCTGTGGCTACCTTACAGCACAGCGGTACATCGACGATATTCTATGTCCTGTTTTGTTGCTCTTCAAGGCAAGCCATCGTGGGCTTACATTTCAGCAAGATAACGCCCGCCTGCACATGGCGAGAGTTTCTACTGCTTGTCAAACCCCACCTTGGCCAGCAATGTCGCCAGGTCTCTCTCACCAACTGGGGACGTTTGCAGCATTATGGGCAGGGTCTCCAGCCAGCTCGGAATTTTGGCGATCTAACGCGCCAATTGGACGGAATTTGGCACGATATCTCTCAGGAGGACATTCAACAACTCGATCAATCAATGCAAGGCGAATACCTGCTTGCATAACGGCCAGAGGTGGACCAATGCCCAGTTTGTGACACTCATGCCTTGTATAAATCATCCAGTTTTCATGAAATGGTGGTCATTTGTTTGTCTGTACATGTTCATCACATCTACCGATTTCCATACTATACCGATAATTCCTTATTGGTAAGTCGTCTGTCTCTATCTCTCTCCCTCCCTCTCCTCTTTGTCCCTTGGAGTGTATAAGACAAGAAGGTGTAAGTAGGGTGTATAAGTTATTGTATGTGAAATCCGTTGAAATTTGACATGTTCTGTTTTCTACTCCATAATGTACTTTGGACTTTCCTGAACATTTTGGTATATAATACATTAAAATAAGAGAATTGTGAGACCTTCAAAAATATTTTGAATGTTGATGTGTGACTGTCAAATTTCGCGGCTATGCACATACTGCCACAATTGAGCGGTCATATCTTGGGAACTACACACTCTAGAACGCTGTGAATTGGTTTGTTTCTGACTACTGCTGCGTCTCAGACGTTGGCATTATGAATAAACAAATCAGTCCTTTGTTTCAGATAGTAGTTTTCGTTGAAATTAGTGTGGTTATCGCCTGTTTTTGTAGTAAGCTAACTTCCATTGCTTTCTATACGTAAATAAAATGACTAAGTGTAAAAGTAATTACAAGATATCAAATTCTCGATTGACAGTCCGGAACTTAGTGACTGCTACGGTCGCAGGTTCGAATCCTGCCTCGGGCATGGATGTGTGTAATGTCCTTAGGTTAGTTAGGTTTAAGTAGTTCTAAGTTCTAGGGGACTGATGACCTTAGATGTTAATTCCCATAGTGCTCAGAGCCATTTGGACCATTTTTGCGAGTAACAGATATGTGACACCCGCATTTTCTTCTGAATTACTTGAAAACACATATGTTAACAGTGAAGGAATTCACGAATGTTTCTGAAGTGACAACGCCCCCTAGTGCATCGAAACGGGAAATAACTTTAGAAATAGGTGACAGTGGTAAAAGTAATGATATTAGGGACAACGTCATTATTGATCTGCAATTCCTGAGCTACTAAAGAATTCACGAATGTTTCTGAAGTGACAACGACCCCTAATGCATCGAAAAGGGAAATAACTTTAGAAATAGGTGACAGTGGTAAAAGTAATGATATTAGGGACAACGTCATTATTGATCTGCAATTCCTGAGCTACTAAAGAAGCGTTTACATGGGAAGACCCAGAATGTGAATGAGTCCTTCAATAATGTTTTGTGGTGCCGTCTGCCTAAAATGTATTTGTTGGCCTTATGGCTCTAAAGTTAGTGGGGCTGATGCTGTGATAACTTTTAATGGTGGTAACTATGAAAGGTTCTGGAGAAGTTCGGAATAATATTTGGACAGAACACAGCTAAAGGACGGCGGGAAATGGATGAGCTTCGTGAACGTAAAGCAGAGTTAGCTGCTCAGCAAATGACAAAAGAAGCGAGAAAATATCGAGGACGCAAGGACTGGGCTGTTGTGACACAGAAGAAGACACGGACTCTATGGGCCAGGGCAATTCTAGCGCATAAAAGACGCAGAATTGTAAGTCTGTATAAGAATTTTAATAAAAAAAAGTTTTAAACCTCATTATCTCTGAACTCCATTTTTTACATTAAATGGCCCGTTTTCTAAGAACGTACTGATGGTAGAGACATGAAATTTTCACAGAATCCCAAGTTTGAGACTCAATACATACGGCACTAGAATAATTAAAATATCCTGAGGGTTTTGTTTATATGTTCATTTATTTACAAAATTCTGTCAAAAAATTGAGTGTTTCAAAAACACGATAACATGCCCCACAACACAATTTTAGTAATAATTCTAGTTCAGTGTATGTACAAAGGTGCATTCAATAATTATGGAAAATTGTAAGTTGGTGTCTTAAAAAGTTTCCAAGATAAGGGACACATAATTAGATAATTTAACATTGGTGGCGTAGGACATACCATGTCCCCTTAACAGTGTGAAGAAATGCCTAATTCTAAGTGGTATATTTCTTCCTCTTTTTTGCATCGTCACAGTATGGGAACATTATTATTATCTGACCATAAGTATCTGGGCATCATTATGCAATACGGATCTGCCCACCAGATATCAGAAGAGACGGAACCGCCTGTATAAAAGGAGGCGGAGAATATTGTGTTACCAGTAGATAAGCAGTAACAGCAGAGTGGATCAGAAAAGAGAGTTCAGTGACTACACACATGGACTGGTCATTGGATCTCACCATGGTAACAAATTTATTGGGGAAATTCCAACCCTTCTAAAGATGCCGAAGTCGACTGCCGGTGAAGTGACTGTGAAATGGAAACCGGAACGAAGGATCGTAGCTAAACCTAGACCAGGCAGACATCATGCTCAGATGGACCGTGAGTTGTAAAAAATCGGTTGAAATTAGCAGAAGGAATAGGTAGTGATTCTGACAAGTTCCATAGCGCTATTAGCAATCCAAAATAACTGTGCAAAAGAAGTTAAAACAGTGGTGTGTAATTCTCGAGTACCACCTCCTAAGCCACACACTTCTGTCGTCAAAGCTGAGCAGTACCCAAGGTTATGTAAAGAGCGACGCCAGTGGACGGTGAATGATTCGCGACGAGCGATATGGAGTGATGATACAGGCTACCCCGCGCACCGATGCGATCGAAGTGTTACCTGCAATCATGTGTAGAGCTAGCAGCGAAGTCCCAGTGCGGAAGACAAGATGTGATGCTAGGATAAGGGGGTGGTTTTTTGTGGTTAGGGTGTAGTACCCTTAGGAAGACGATTAATGTGAAAGGATACGAACACATTTTAGAGGAATGTGTACAGCGCGCAGCAGAGAAACACTTCGAGTACGATGATTGGTCGTATCAGCATCACAATGCACCCTGTCACAAAGCAGCCGCAGTGATGCAAATGTCTGTGGAGAGTAACATTCCTGAGATGTACTGACCTGCCCAGTGGGTCAAAATGGAGTCGAATGAACACCTTTGGAACGAGTTAGAACGCCGAACGATTTGGGACAAGTTATTTATTACCTTCTGAAAGAGAATTTGTTTAGGTTTATTTTGCCATATACCACATTGATGAGGCTGACCGGAGTGGCCAAGCGGTTCTACACGCTACAGTCTGGAACCGCGCAACGGCTACGGTCGCAGGTTCGAATCCTGCCTCGGGCATGGATGTGTGTAATGTCCTTAGGTTAGTTAGGTTTAAGTCGTTCTACACTCCTGGAAATGGAAAAAAGAACACATTGACACCGGTGTGTCAGACCCACCATACTTGCGGACACTGCGAGAGGGCTGTACAAGCAATGATCACACGCACGGCACAGCGGACACACCAGGAACCGCGGTGTTGGCCGTCGAATGGCGCTAGCTGCGCAGCATTTGTGCACCGCCGCCGTCAGTGTCAGCCAGTTTGCCGTGGCATACGGAGCTCCATCGCAGTCTTTAACACTGGTAGCATGCCGCGACAGCGTGGACGTGAACCGTATGTGCAGTTGACGGACTTTGAGCGAGGGCGTATAGTGGGCATGCGGGAGGCCGGGTGGACGTACCGCCGAATTGCTCAACACGTGGGGCGTGAGGTCTCCACAGTACATCGATGTTGTCGCCAGTGGTCGGCGGAAGGTGCACGTGCCCGTCGACCTGGGACCGGACCGCAGCGACGCACGGATGCACGCCAAGACCGTAGGATCCTACGCAGTGCCGTAGGGGACCGCACCGCCACTTCCCAGCAAATTAGGGACACTGTTGCTCCTGGGGTATCGGCGAGGACCATTCGCAACCGTCTCCATGAAGCTGGGCTACGGTCCCGCACACCGTTAGGCCGTCTTCCGCTCACGCCCCAACATCGTGCAGCCCGCCTCCAGTGGTGTCGCGACAGGCGTGAATGGAGGGACGAATGGAGACGTGTCGTCTTCAGCGATGAGAGTCGCTTCTGCCTTGGTGCCAATGATGGTCGTATGCGTGTTTGGCGCCGTGCAGGTGAGCGCCACAATCAGGACTGCATACGACCGAGGCACACAGGGGCAACACCCGGCATCATGGTGTGGGGAGCGATCTCCTACACTGGCCGTACACCACTGGTGATCGTCGAGGGGACACTGAATAGTGTACGGTACATCCAAACCGTCATCGAACCCATCGTTCTACCATTCCTAGACCGGCAAGGGAACTTGCTGTTCCAACAGGACAATGCACGTCCGCATGTATCCCGTGCCACCCAACGTGCTCTAGAAGGTGTAAGTCAACTACCCTGGCCAGCAAGATCTCCGGATCTGTCCCCCATTGAGCATGTTTGGGACTGGATGAAGCGTCGTCTCACGCGGTCTGCACGTCCAGCACGAACGCTGGTCCAACTGAGGCGCCAGGTGGAAATGGCATGGCAAGCCGTTCCACAGGACTACATCCAGCATCTCTACGATCGTCTCCATGGGAGAATAGCAGCCTGCATTGCTGCGAAAGGTGGATATACACTGTACTAGTGCCGACATTGTGCATGCTCTGTTGCCTGTGTCTATGCGCCTGTGGTTCTGTCGGTGTGATCATGTGATGTATCTGACCCCAGGAATGTGTCAATAAAGTGTCCCCTTCCTGGGACAATGAATTCACGGTGTTCTTATTTCAATTTCCAGGAGTGTAAGTTCTAGGAAACTGATGACCTCAGATGTTAAGTCCCATAGTGCCCAGAGCCATTTGAACCACATTGATGAGGATCATTTCACTTGGGATCAGTGGAAGCTACTTTAGAACATTTGTTTTTCTTTGTGAATATTCACTGTGTATTCCTGTTTTTCTGACATGTTCTATACCCTGGAGAATCTATGGATTTATTGGAACGAAAAGTACATCTCATATAATCTATTAGCTCTGTTGAAATTGGACTGGAAAGGTAGCCAAGCGAATGAGAGACCGGTGGAACTAGTAAATTCTTAACTCGATTCCAAAAGAAAAGAAAAGAAAAAACACTATGGGGACTTAGAGGAAGGTGGGTAGATTACATCAGGAAACAGGCAGCAGCAAGACATCGTAATGTATGAAAAAGTTAAAGTAGCTCTATATTGGAAATGAATGATGATAGTGATGATGATAGCTGGTGTTTATAACAATACTACGGAACGTTCGATATAAGTTTCACTTTGCAACTACAGATGTGATAGCAGTGGCTCAAGATTGCGGAGCCGTAACTCCTGGTTTTTAGGTTTCTTTTCGACATATTGATCTATTAGATACTCACCCTAAGCACTGCGACATCGTTGATCCAGGAGTCGGACTCATCGTACTGCGGGTGGATGACGATGGACGTTACTGAGTGGCGCGTGCCTCCCTCGTCCAGAGTGATGGTGCCCGATAGCAACTCCAGAACGGTGCCACTGCAGGCAGAAGAATGCAGCAACACTGCGTGTCAAGTTGTATGTAAAGTTACGGTGCAATCACGGAGTAAGCCTGCGAAGGCTCTGTCTTATGGTCCGTCAGACGAATTTTTTCTGGTGTTTCGGCAGATAATCGCAATTTCGTTTTCGCAAGGTGTAGCTGGAGTCAGCTTGCAAGAGGTCCATGATTAAGGAGTTTGTTGCTAGTGCACTCGAGCAGATGTAATTTCGATGGATTGCTGATGCGCTGCCTGCGATATGTAAGCTATAAGAGAATCTCAGACCAAAGAGCAGTGTTGACTGCAGTAGGAACTGTGTAGCAGTAGGAGTAAGTAGTTGCTAGCGAGCAGTCTGGTGTATCGTGTTGGCTGGGCCGGTCGTGGTGGAGCGATGGCGGAGCCTGAGCGTTGTACACTCCTGGAAATTGAAATAAGAACACCGTGAATTCATTGTCCCAGGAAGGGGAAACTTTATTGACACATTCCTGGGGTCAGATACATCACATGATCACACTGACAGAACCACAGGCACATAGACACAGGCAACAGAGTATGCACAATGTCGGCACTAGTACAGTGTAAATCCACCTTTCGCAGCAATGCAGGCTGCTATTCGCCCATGGAGACGATCGTAGAGATGCTGGATGTAGTCCTGTGGAACGGCTTGCCATGCCATTTCCACCTGGCGCCTCAGTTGGACCAGCGTTCGTGCTGGACGTGCAGACCGCGTGAGACGACGCTTCATCCAGTCCCAAACATGCTCAATGGGGGACAGATCCGGAGATCTTGCTGGCCAGGGTAGTTGACTTACACCTTCTAGAGCACGTTGGGTGGCACGGGATACATGCGGACGTGCATTGTCCTGTTGGAACAGCAAGTTCCCTTGCCGGTCTAGGAATGGTAGAACGATGGGTTCGATGACGGTTTGGATGTACCGTGCACTATTCAGTGTCCCCTCGACGATCACCAGTGGTGTACGGCCAGTGTAGGAGATCGCTCCCCACACCATGATGCCGGATGTTGGCCCTGTGTGCCTCGGTCGTATGCAGTCCTAATTGTGGCGCTCACCTGCACGGCGCCAAACACGCATACGACCATCATTGGCACCAAGGCAGAAGCCACTCTCATCGCTGAAGACTACACGTCTCCATTCGTCCCTCCATTCACGCCTGTCGCGACACCACTGGAGGCGGGCTGCACGATGTTGGGGCGTGAGCGGAAGACGGCCTAACGGTGTGGGGGACCGTAGCCCAGCTTCATGGAGACGGTTGCGAATGGTTCTCGCCGATACCCCAGGAGCAACAGTGTCCCTAATTTGCTGGGAAGTGGCGGTGCGGTCCCCTACGGCACTGCGTAGGATCCTACGGTCTTGGCGTGCATCCGTGCGTCGCTGCGGTCCGGTCCCAGGTCGACGGGCACGTGCACCTTCCGCCGACCACTGGCGACAACATCGATGTACTGTGGAGACCTCACGCCCCACGTGTTGAGCAATTCGGCGGTACGTCCACCCGGCCTCCCGCATGCCCACTATACGCCCTCGCTCAAAGTACGGTTCACGTCCACGCTGTCGCGGCATGCTACCAGTGTTAAAGACTGCGATGGAGCTCCGTATGCCACGGCAAACTGGCTGACACTGACGGCGGCGGTGCACAAATTCTGCGCAGCTAGCGCCATTCGACGGCCAACACCGCGGTTCCTGGTGTGTCCGCTGTGCCGTGCGTGTGATCATTGCTTGTACAGCCCTCTCGCAGTGTCCGGAGCAAGTATGGTGGGTCTGACACACCGGTGTCAATGTGTTTTTTTTCCATTTCCAGGAGTATAGTATAAGGTAAATGCAGCCTCGCGCATATGTAATATTGTCATATCAACTCCCATGTAAATGTTTTTTAAAAAATCTGTTAATAATAATCTTTCTCATAAAAAGTAACTTTTGACAGTCATTCAACTCAATTTAAAGAATTCACTAATTTCTCCAATCCTTGGTCATACCGATTATTGAAAAGCAAAATCAGTTGTTTCTTTTTATACATCACAAATCTATCGGGCAGCATTGCACTTAGCTGCGCCAGAAAAATTTCTTATAGGAGCAGATACATACGCGTTATCCGGCGACCTTATTGAGGTAAGAATTTCAATTTATTCAGTATGATCTTTCAGGGCCATGACGCAGCATTGCTGACGTGCAAAATTTACCAGTTTAAATTCACAGTCAGTTATTGAAAGGTTATAAGTGAGCCACAATTTTACTGAAAAATTGGTCACGTTATTATTCCAAGGTCACGGAAGTGAACTGTTGGTAGGTTACGCTGAATGTGAATTGTATAATTATATTTTTTACTGTTGGGAGGTTACGGAATTCTTCTGTTGGGAGGCTACACTAAATTAGAATATTATTTATATTATTTTACTGTTGGGAGGTTACAAGCTCCAAACAAATCCTGTTCATGACGTATTTTACAGGACACCCAGCGTCGGCGGAAAGCATCGGTTTGTTTCCCATTAGGAACAAAATTATTTTTAAACCGGAATTTTACGTTCCCATTCGACAGAGATGTGCCATATTTTTCTAGATCGTTATTCGTTTTATCGATATTTGTTAACTGGGAGAGTAAAACACGAAGAATGACCAGTACTCCAGCAGCAACTGAGCAGTAGCGCCGCTGCATGGGGGAAGCAGTCAGTGCGTGTCAGGGCTGGAGTACTGGTTATTCTTCCTGTTTTAACAGTACAAGATCACAACCTACAATTTTTTAAAGGAAGTATAGATTACAGAACACACAAACTCACACAGACTATACAATATGCACAGGAACAAAGGCATCACACGCGAAACAGGGAACTTTACTCTGGACAGACGAATTGCCGAGACTAAAACGAGACACAAGAAGGAAATGAAGGCTCTACCAACAAGCGTGGATTCACAGAGACAAACAGACTCGACTTGCTGCATATAGACAAGTCAGAGACATCTTCAGACAACAGCTACTATAAACCAGAAAGAAACATTGGGAAATATTGAAGGCCACACACAGGCAATAGAACATTTAGAGGAAACCTTACGAGATTATCACAGACAATTTTAAGACCTCACTAGTATTAGCTACACTAAGGCAGGATTACGACACAAGAGGGTGGAGGAATTGGGCTCAATGTTTGCTGAATAAACTAATACCCGAAGACGTCATGAATATAGTCAGACACACCACGACAACCAAAACTGGGAAATAAACTACATGCACCATGCAACATAGCTGCTGACACCTGTCCATTTGCTCAGGAAGAAGTCGCAGCAGCGATGGGAGAATTAAGAATTAAACAAGCGCCAGGGGCAGATGGCATCCATTCAGAGGTACTCAAAATATTATCGCCCATATTTCACAGAAGTATCTAATGATCGCCTGAGGCTAGGAGGATGCCTACAATCTGGAAAACCCCAAATGCCGTGATCATGCAAAAATCCACAGACAAAAATGTCTTAAAAAGATATTGGGTAACGACCAAGAGAGATTACTCTGCAGCCAACTGTAGGCCCACATAACCCTCCATGTCTTTTTTATTTATTTATTTAATGATTTTGAGTCATCAGTCTTCTGACTGGTTTGATGCGACCCGCCACGAATTTCTCTCCTGCGCCAACCTCTTCATGGCCTTAGTCTACCACCCCCTCCCCAATTCAGCTTTAGACAAGGAAATTCTATCGACGACGCAATTAATCGATCACTCGAAATTGTTACAAATACACCAAAAAAATAAGCAGTGGCAATAATGGTAGACATCACAAGTGGCCAGCACTGTTTGCGAGGTTTCTACAATTGGAGGTACCCCATTTTCTGTATAATAGGCTCCTGGACCACTGCAGGGACAGAGTAATGGAATGGCACACCGACAATCGAAGAGTAATCAGGACAATTACCAAGTCATGCCCGCAGGGATCGATCTGTGGACCCATCTTCTGGGACATCACTGCTTAACCCCTGCTAGAACTCTTGGCTGGGCACAATAGGACGGTGTTGTGCTTACGTAGACTTCCTGCTGGTGGTAGCATCGAGCCCAGTTTGAAGAAAAGGCACGTGGCACACTATATATAACCACACAATGGTGGACAACAAACAAACTCCAGCTAGCGGGTCACAAAACAACATATAGACGATAACACGCTGTCTAGGAGTACACAGAGACGAAATGATAAACTTCCACGAACACGTCAGAGAAACTACAGACAAGGCAACAAAAATACTACATAAACTGACAAGGCTAAACTCAGGGCAATATAGACTATCCTTGTCAGTAATCAGAAAATACCACCATGCACTCTTCGAATCAGCACTCAGTTTTGTAAGAAGTACATGGGCACACCGGCGAACCCTTACCACCAACAGAAAGGCGGTATGGCTGGGGCGGAAATTGACCTTCTTAGACTATCGGGAGCTTTCAGCACCATATCGATCGAGGCACTGTGCATGGTGCTCGGAATCTACCCAACTGATATCACCATCAGATATCGGGCTGCACAGTACTGGTTAAAGATGGGTTGATTTGACCGAGTTAGCTAAATAACCGATCTACACTCAAGCGCCAGCATAAACATTGGCGAATGTAAACCTGGCAGAAAGAGTGAGGCCCAAGTGATAAAAGACGGAGAGTCCACACGTTCTTTCCGGGCGTGTCAGAACGGTTACAAGTGAAACATGCCGACACTAGCCACGACATGGGTCACTCCTTAACAGAACACGGATCTTATCACATGCAACTGAACTGTGTGAGTCTGATGCAGACACTTATTTGTACATGTGGAAAGACGGAATCTCCCGAACATACAGTCCTATTCTACGGGAATTACAGACACATCAGGGACATAATACAAGTGCACAACGAGACGAACCAGAATGGACATAATCAAATACCATAACAGACAAGGCTTCAAAAGCAACATTCGAAGAATGTCGACGCACTCGACCGTACAGAAGACAAGGCAATATGCAGCAGAATAAGAGGCTCCATGGGGTGGATATCGACATGGAAGACGACACGACAGCATACGGCAACAATGCAGACGTCACCATGTTTACTAACTATACAGGTACGTGACTTAGACATTAATTTAACAATAGGCATATTTATTGATAATATGTAATTGTTATCATGGACACTTGGTTGCGCACATTAGACTAAGGAATTTAGTAAAGTGCCGGTTCATTGTCGCAAATTACCAAAGGGAAAAGGCACTATAAACTCGTAAATAGTAACTACATAAATAACAAGAGGTATTTTACTATAAGCTAGCCTTAAAGGTACCGGGGTATTGTCACAAACTGCCTACGGCAACGAGCACTATAAAGGTCTTATCATGTACATAGACAAAACAGTTACGATAAAGGAATGTAGTATAAGGGCCACCCTACTTACTAACACGCAAGATGTCTGGGACTCAAGGGCTCGAAGCACATACCGAGGTGTTCACCCTCAGACTTCTAGGTGGCGGGACTAACATCTGTAACTCTTTCCTATTTTTCTTTCTGTTTCTTCACAAATTCAACAAATTTTGTATATAGTTCCATTTCCAATTCATGTGGTATATTTTGATAAAGTACAATGCTGCTGAACGAAAAAAAAAGAAAAAACACACACACACATGGCAAGACGCTGGCAATAGTACGATCGGATGTGGGCGCCGTGTGGAACTGATACTGGGCGTGGCATGAAGACATGGTGAGCAGGTTAGTCGGGGTTGAATCAAGCTGCACGTTGCAAAAATGAAATTGCAGATGTCTGCCAGAAAATCCCCAAGGCTGTTTATACATCGGAAAGTGCGGATCTGGTACCAATTCCATCGATTTACCAAGCTTTTTAATCGTTTCCACAACAGTTGCTCTCTTAAACAGGAGTACAAACACATATCTGAAACGGTGTGCGTAAGCTTCAAGTTAGCGAATAGTTCCATTTACAAAAAAGGTAACTGACCCATATCGATGTCGTATGTAGAAGGACCAAGGGAAAATAACGGTTTATCTCAGCAGCGTTAGCTTATCTTCTCGGCACAGATATCGGCGGAGCCACTCTTGACGGTATTTACAGCCGTACAGACTGCTTTGTCTTTCATGCTTAGTCAACAATACGTTATGTCACTGTGCTCGACCTTTCAAGAGCTTTCACATACAGCTAAAAATAATACATCTTTCCACAAAAACCCATAATTGCCTCAATATTTTGATTCATACGGAAGTCAGGACTAAAATGACGTGCCCCGCTATGAATTATCAATTGCCGAAAACCTCTTCTCGATATCCTGACCTCCTCATGAAATGAAATGAATGTTTCGTCTTACGTGACTCAACATGTACACTATGTGATCAAACGTATCCGCCCTCCACCGGTAATGCGAAATTCAACATGGTATTGGCCCACACTTAGCCTTGATGACAGCTTCCACTCTCGCAGGCATACGTTCAATCAAGTGTTGGGACGTTTCTTGGGGAATGGCAGTCCATTCTTCATGGAATGCTGCATTGAAGAGAGGTATCGATGTCGGTCGGTGAGGCCTGGCACGAAGTCGGCGTTCCAATACATCCCAAAGGTGTTCTATAGGATTAAGGTCAGGACTCTGTGGAGGCCAGTACTTTACAAGGATGCCATTGTCGTGTAACCATTCCACCACAGGCCGTGCATTATGAACAGGTGCTCGATCATGTTGAAAGATGTAATCGCCATCCCCAAATCGCTCTTCAACAATGAGAAGCAAGAAGGTGCTTTAAACATGAATGTAGGCCTGTGTTATGGTAGTGCCACGCAAAACAACAAGGGGTACAAGCCCCCTCCATGAAAATACGACCACGCCATGACAACACCGCCTCCGAATTTTACTGTTGGCGCTACACACGCTGGCAGATGATGTTCACCAGGCATTGGTCATACACACACCCTGCCATCGGATCGCAACATTGTGTACGGTGATTCGTCACTCAAAACAACGTTTTTCCACTGTTCAATCGTCCAATGTTTACGATCCTTACACCAATCGAAGCGTCTTTTGGCATATAGCGGCGTGATGTGTGGCTTTTGAGGATCCGCCTGACTATGAAATCCAAGTTTTCTCACCTCACACCTGACTGTCATAGTACTTGCAGTGGATCCTGATGCAGTTTGAAATTCCTATGTGATTGTCTGGATAGATGTCTCCCCATTACACATAATGATCCTCTTCAACTGTCGGCGGTCTCTGTCAGCCAACAGACGAGGTCGGCCTGTACGCTTTTGTGCTGTACGTCTCCCTTGCTATGGCCACATGTAGTAAGCGTTGCTTCACGCAATGGAGAATGGCAAAACAGAGGCACTCCGGCGACCGAGACGTTGCGAAGTAGGCAGGCACAGATAGCCCTGCTGACAGCAGCAGTCTACCAACAGACTGACGCAAGGACGCACGCAGACCGAGCGCCGAGCGAAGCCTGGAGAGTGCTGAGTAAGAGGAAGTGAGGCCAGCACGCTAAGTTACACTGCAATATACTGTGGGAGTAATAACAAAACGCTACCACGGAGGGTAAAAAACGTCCTCCTGCCGGATATAAATAGTGGAGCGCAGGCAGCAAAGAACAGAAGCCATTAGGAAGCAGTTCGGATCTGAGGACGGACGTGGTCCGTGTCCGAATGTTCAATCTTCGTAGGTGACGATTCCGGAAGTCTGTTCCAGCTTGCAGGAGTCATCCGTTCGCCACCAGATGACAACTTCAGCTCTGGAAGTCGGCCCGAGTTCGGTCAGCACCATGGCTGACTAACTACAGCGAGAACTTCCAGCAGGACCGGCCGCAGCGCGGTCTTGGTCACAGACGCCACCGGGGACTGACGCCCAGACTTCATGCCATCCTGGCTCCACGGCACGTGGTCCGGCGTAGCACGTGTCGGCAGCTGACCTCACGGCGATGCGGCTCCGTGGGCGTGCCGTACTGGGGCGCCGAGTGGCGACGACTTCATCTCAACCACAGGGCATCCTGGCTTCAGCGGAGCACTGGTGGCCCGAGGCTCCCGAGTGCGATCAGCAGCGCGCGTTGCTCGCATTGTCGGAGAATCTACACAGCAGCAGCCTGGGGGAGGGATCCGCAGGGCTGGGCAGCGACGATGAGGGAGAAATTGTAAAGAAAGTTCAATAAATAATTGTAAAACACCATGCTGTCTCAGACTTTGGCGCAGCCACTGTGTCTGTTGGTAACAAGTGGTGCATAAGTCGTAACAAGTGGTGTCAGGCGTAGCCACGCCACGTCTTTGACTAGTACCGTGCGGAACAACTGAGAAACACCGAATAGTGTGAGTCCAGCAACTGCCTTCTCTGTATGTTTCCTGTGTAGCTAGACATGTCTAGGGTAACTTTAACTGATGTGAGAGTGTCATTTGAAAGGCCTAGCAGCCCTGTAGACTTATTGCAGTTTCGTGGGAATGACAGTCACGTTAACTTAGTACCATCTAAATGTGTAGTGTGTGGATTAACAGGTCACCTCACTCCTTGCAATAAATTTGTACCAAGCACTTGTGATGTGTGTGGCTTCTGTGGTCATGTAACGGAGCAATGTGGTAAGTCTAGATGGCTTGCTATTAGACGTGCTAGGAATTAACTTGCTTCTGGGTAACATAATTTTATTTTTGTGAGGTGAGATATACCACACCGAAAATGCCAGAAACACGTGCAACCGGGACAAGTGACGCCGTAGTCGCATTGACGGACCAAGTTAAGAAACTGATTGAAGAAAATAAGTTGCAAAAGCAGCACATGCAGTGCATGGAGCAACAATTGTTGAAAAATACTCAATCATGCTCGGGAAGCGATAGTGTAGAATGCAAGGGTACTGTCTTTTCCGGTGTGGCAGATTGTTCAGTGGCTAATTTGATACCTTCTGTCTCAGGTAGAACATCATGGGATGTGGATGTTTTCATTGGTGACGTACGTAGTACGGCTAGACTGTGTGGCTGGTCGAATGAAATGTGTTTGCAAATGGTGAGGTTACGGTTAGTAGGTGACGGAAAGACTAATGTGGCATACCACGAAGGGTTAAAGGATGCTACTACGTTCACAGCGTTGGCTGAGGGGTTATTGCAAAGTATTAAGAAACAAAACAGTGCCAGATTTTTTAGAGAAAAATTGGGGAGGATGATGCAAAAAAACGGGTGAAGCGGTAGAAGAATTTTGAGACAGAATTAGGAGAACGAATGCGCACATGTATGAGTTAACGCAAGATGCGAGTGCAAATGAAGTTCTATTGAAAGAAACAGAGAATAGAGCTTTAGACGCATTTTTACGAGGGGTCTCGCCGGATTCTTCACGCCGGATACGGATAGAAAATCCAAGTGACTTAGCAGCAGCATTGCGCATAGCTACACATTAGCAGGAAGTGGATAGCGCCACTAGAAGTCTCAATGACAAGAAAATGTTTTCGTCTTCCAAAGAGTGTTACCATTGTGGGAAGCATGGTCGTTTTAAGGGACAATGTCGGGAACCGCAGTGTTTCAATTGTCAGAAAATAGGGCATAAGGCACAGCAGTGTAAAGCCAAGAAACGGGTTAATGATACAGGAGGTAAAAAATTGTTAAACGAAAAATGGAGTGTTCGTGCCGTCGGGAGGCATTCCCAGTGAAAAGAGGTACTCAGGGAGTGCACGAAGAGGCGGATTTTAGTTTCATGGTTTGGATAAGAGATAAGTGACGAAGAGTTTTAGTGGATACTGGAGCGCATGTATCAGTTGTCAGTGTGGACCTCGTGGGCAAGAAAGGATTGGAAGCTCCAAGATACAGATTACATGCAGTAGGTGATAAAAAATTAGATGCACTAGGGACAGCACAGCTCAAGTTTAAGATAGGGAACGTGTGGTTCCGGGAGCAAATGGAGGTGATGTCAACTGTGGGGCAGGGATTTTCAGCGATCCTTGGGTTGGACATTCTGATTAAACTTCACGCCAAAATTGACCTTTCGCAACATACGCTGGAACTCGACGGGAACTTGTTCTCAATGGGTACAATCATTGCAAATGTTTCAGGGTCGCAAGGTGAACCGATAGCTAAGGGGATACCAACTAAACTGCGTACAAGTGCATTAAAGGTGATTTCATGTGACAAAGTACGAACAGGTACAGGGAAGGTGATCTGGGTACCGGTGGCTGTCGATGTGCCACAGCAGGGGTTATTCTTGGTAGAGCCACTACCGAGTAATGAGGTTTTAGACGAAAAGCATTGCTTTATTCGTAGGATGTATCACGGGTAACGGACATAAACGGGCAGTTTATGGTTCTTGTGAATATAGAGAACTTCAGGTGGGATGATGTCGATCTGCCGAAGGAATTAGTAATAGCCACAGAAGAGTTAATGGATGAAGAGGACATCGATAGTTCGAGGCTAGACTATGATGTAAAGCAAACCGTCAGCACGTCTGCACTTCGTGACAAGGTAAATCATTTGAGAGGAAATGATAGTTCGGGAATGGAAGCATTATTACTAAAGTATAAAGCATTGTTTGAAGCACAGGGTACGTTGCTTGCTACGCCGATAACACAACATCGTATTCCGACAGGGACTCACGCTCCGGTATATCGTAAGCCATACAGACTACCGAAACAATTACAACCATTAGTAGAGCAATTAATAGAGCAACAACTGGAAGATGGGATAATCCAGCACAGTAATAGTCCTTGGTCTAGTAACGTGGTCCTAGTTCCGAAGAAGACACTGGGCGGGTCGGAAAAACTTCCCTTTTGTTGCGATTACAGACATTTGAATGAACGGACAGTGGCGGACGTATATCCGATTCCGAATATCACAGAAACGTTAGACAACCTAGGGCAGTGTAAATTTTTCTGCACTATGGATTTACGAAGCGGTTGTCACCAGATGGAAGTATGTCCGGAGGACAGGCCAAAAACAGCATTTACGACGCATTGTGGTCACTTCGAGTATAAAAGAATGCCGTTTGGAGTGAAAAAAAAAACGCTCCAGAAACATTTCAGAGATTGTTGGATGGAGTCCTTCGCGGGTTGAAACCGAAAAATTGCATGGTGTATCTGGATGACATTACAGTTTTTTTCAAGAGACATAGAGCCGTATGTGGAACGGTTAGAGGAGTTGTTTAAAAGATTAGAGGCAGCACGGCTAACATTAAGTTTGGATAAATGCCATTTTGCGCAAGCACATGTAAATTAATTACTTTTGAATACATTATGGGAGTGACAGTGATCAATGTGTTACAAAAATTTACTATTAAAAACAATCTTGATCACTACTAAGTAGTGATTCTCCAGCAGAAAGAGGTTCCTACTCAATGGTCTGAAGATGACCACAGTAGTGATCAAAACCGGTCACCTTAATAAATAAATCATGATCAAGACTAAGTAAGCACTGAAAGACCTGAGTCGAAACTAGGCCCCCGGAGTAGACAACATTCCATTGGAACTATTGACGGCCTTGGGATAGCCAGTCCTGACAAAACTCTACCATCTGGTGATCAAGATGTATGAAATAGGCGAAATACCCTCAGACTTCAAGAAGAATATAATAATTCCAATCCCAAAGAAAGCAGGTGTTGACAGATGTGAAAATTACCGAACTATCAGTTTAATAAGTCACAGCCGCAAAATACTAACGCGAATTCTTTACAGAAGAATGGAAAAACTAGTAGAAGCCGACCTCGGTGAAGATCAGTTTGGATTCCGTAGAAATGTTGGAACACGTGAGGCAATACTGACCCTACGACTCATCTTAGAAGCTAGATTAAGGAAGGGCAAACCTACGTTTCTAGCATTTTTGACTTAGAGAAAGCTTTGGACAATGTTGACTGGAATACTCTCTTTCAAATTCAGAACGTGGCAGGGGTAAAATACAGGGAACGAAAGGCTATTTACAATTTGTACAGAAACCAGATGGCAGTTACAAGAATCGAGGGGCATGAAAGGGAAGCAGAAGTTGGGAAGGGAGTGAGACAGGGCTGTAGCCTATCACCGATGTTATTCAATCTGTATATTGAGGAAGCAGTGAAGGAAACAAAAGAAAAATTCGGAGTAGGTATTAAAATCCGTGGAGAAGAAATAAAAACTTTGAGGTTCGCCGATGACATTGTAATTCTGTCAGAGACGGCGAAGGACTTGGAAGAGCAGTTGAACGGAATGGACAGTGTCTTGAAAGGAGGATATAAGATGAACATCAACAGAAGCAAAACGAGGGTAATGGAATGTAGTCGAATTAAGTCGGGTGATGCTGAGGGAATTAGATTAGGAAATTAGACACTTAAAGTAGTAAAAGAGTTTTGCTATTTGGGGAGCAAAATAACTGATGATGGTCGAAGTAGAGAGGATATAAAATGTAGACTGGCAATGGCAAGGAAAGCGTTTCTGAAGAAGAGAAATTTGTTAATATCGAGTATAGATTTAAGTGTCAGGAAGTCATTTCTGAAAGTATTTGTATGGAGTGTACCCATGTATGGAAGTGAAATGTGGTGCTACAGAAGAATGCTGAAGATTAGATGGGTAGATCACATAACTAATGAGGAAATATTGAATAGGATTGGGGAGAAGAGAAGTTTGTGGCACAACTTGACTAGAAGAAGGGATCGGTTGGTAGGACATGTTCTGAGGCATCAAGGGATCACCAATTTAGTATTGGAGGGTAGCGTGGAGCGTAAAAATCGTAGAGGGAGACCAAGAGATGAATACACTAAGCAGATTCAGAAGGATGTAGGTTGCGATAGGTACTGGGAGATGAAGAGGCTTGCACAGGATAGAGTAGCATGGAGAGCTGCATCAAACCAGTCTCAGGACTGAAGACCACAACAACAAGACGAAGTAGTGATTCTCCAGCAGAAAGAGATTCCTACTCGATGGTCTGAAGATGACCACAGTAGTGGTCGAAACCGATCACCTTAATAAATAAATCGTGATCAAGACTGTTTTTAGTAGTAAATACAAGTAAATTATCTTGGGCATGTTATTCTCGTCTCACTTCTGCAGTACGAGATTTTCCGGTTCCACAAACGGTTGAACAACTACAATCGTATATTGGTCTTGAGAGCTATTATCGAATATTCGTACAGGAGTTAGCAGAAATAGCAAGGCCACTTACTAAATTGCTAAGAAAAGGTGTTACCTTCCAGTGGACGTCAGAGTGCGAGAAAGCATTTCAAGAGTTCAAACGGATACTGACACCAGATCCAGTTTTGAAGTTTCCAGACTTTTCGAAGGAGTTTGTACTACAATGTGACACGTCTAATCACGCTCTTGGGGTTGTACTTGGGCAAGAAATTGATGGCAAAGAACATCCGATTGCGTTCGCGTCTCGTCAACTTAAAACGACGGAACAAAATTACTCCACGACGGAGAAGGAATTGTTACCGGTAATGTACGGGATTTCGTACTTTCGATGTTATCTCTGCGGTAGAAGGTTTAAGGTTGTGACGGATCATTCAGCTCTGAAATGGTTATTAGGTCTGAAAGACCCAGCGAGTAGGCTAGTGAGATGGGCGCTGAAACTCAGTGAGTTCGATTATGAGGTAATACACAAGCCAGGTGTTAAACATGCCAATGCTGACGCATTGAGCAGGAAAGTGGCAATATTACAAATAACAGGGGTGACTGAAGATGAGGGGAAAAGGGCACAAACCGTGGATAGTGATTGCCAATTGTTCAGAAAGCAACTGCAGTTCCTAGTACACGACAGGTTACTTTGCAGGGCGACGAAATGCGGCCCGCGCGTCGCAGTACCAGCAGCATTAAGATCTGAAGTTTTGCAACAGGCGCATGACCATTTTCTTTCAGGACATGGCGGGAGAAAAGCTATGGATAGGCGGATAGCGGAGAAGTTTTACTGGAGGACACAACGTCAATACATGGACGAATACGTCAGGAATTGTGTGCCATGCGCACAGCGTGCGGACTTGAGCAATCAAAAGATTCAGCTTCAAAGATTACCAGAGGCAGACAGACATTTCCAACAAATCGGGATTGATGTATTAGACACATTTAATTGGAGTGCAGCAGGGAACAAATATAGGTATTTAGTCATGGCCGCATTACGAGATCAGAAAGCAAGTATGGTGGCACAAGCTTTAGTTAATGATTGGTTACTCAGGTATGGGATACCTCAGTCCTTAATCTCGGATCAAGGTACTAATTTCACGTCTGATCTGATGAAGCAACTGTGTAAGTTACTGAAGGTAAAGAAACTACGGACTAGTCCATTCCATCCGCAAGCAAACGGACGAATGGAGAGAGTGCATCGCACGATCGCTAAGACGTTGAGTCACTATGTAAATAGTCAATACACCGAATGGGATGTGTACTTGCAATTCGTAACCAATGCATATCATAGTAAGGTACATACATCGACAGGATTGTTCAAATGGTTCAAATGGCTTTGAGCACTATGGAACTTAACTTCTGAGGTCATCAGTCTACTAGAACTTAGAACTACTTAAAACTAACTAACATAAGGATAACACACACATCCATGCCCGAGGCAGGATTCGAACCTGCGACCGTAGCGGTCGCGCGGTTCCAGATTGCAGCGCCTAGAACCGCTAGGCCACTCTGGATGGCTCGACAGGATTGTCGCCATACGTAGTGGTGTATGGGAGGAAGATGCCATCACCTTTTGACATGCCTCATCCAAGGCTGGGAGCGGAGGGCGACCATGTAAGGCAATTTGCTAAAACCATTAAGGAAGTATGGCAGAGAATTAGACGAGCTAACACGAAAGCGTTGGAACGACAAGAACGGATGGGAGGTACAACGAGGAAGTTGCCACAGTAAAGAGTAGGCGAATGGGTGCTACTAGCTAATCGGTATGTTCCAAAAGGGAGAACCAAGAAGTTCCTCCAGGGACCGTACCAGGTAGTGGAAATGACTTCACCTGTCAATGTAAAATTACAATTGCCTACCAAGACAATGGTGGTTCACGTTAGTAGAGTTAATCCGTTCCAGGGGGTAGTAGATCCTCCTTCTGGCAGAAAGCGAAAAGAAGCGCCAGAAGCAAACAGTAAACCGGATATTAAGTATAAGTTGCGTTCGAGGGATGTGTAGTTAGCAGTAATTATCATGTGTGTATTATTTTTGTGCACGGACTAGGGTTATTCTATTGGTATTAAGGAGTAGTGATGGGAGTTTTTTTCCTTCTCTCTCCATTCTGTAGGTGATGCAGGATGGGGTACAAGTGGATAGTATGGGGCGTAGTCCTCTGGCAGCTGACACAAGCTGGCCAGGTACAGGATATGCCGTTGAGAAGTGGGGTGTTGTTCGGAAAACAACCGGGTGTGGTCCTCACGAATCACGAGTGGACGCTTCGGCTGGCACTCAACATCCTGCAGGTAAGGAACGAGATGCGGCAGCTGCAGGAGGTGGTATCGAGTGTGGAAACGATTACATCTAAGAACGGAATATTACGGAACGTGCAAGAAGAGTGCGAGGCTTTGGATAGGTCATGTAAGGAAATAAGGGAACAACTGCGCCAAGTTGTGAGCATGATTCCAGGGAGGAGAAAGAGAGTAAAGAGGGATTGGTTGAATGCAGGTGGGAAGTTGCTGAAAACAATTTTTGGAACAGCGGACAGAGACGATTTTGAGGGTTTGAACAATTCTTTAACAGTTATTCGCGACAGGGAGGAAAGCATAGGGAAGTTAGTGGATATACACACAACTGAGATACGGGGATTAGGTACAGAGTTGTTCAATGTGACACACGTGGTGCGTGGGATGGCTACAGGGTTACGAGCATATATAAAACAAACACAGAATTTATTGAATACGGATCTGGAACAGGTACAAACGCGATTGGATATAGTGGAAAGGAAGCTGGAAATTGCTAAATTGCTGCGGAAACTGGTTAAAAGCATTGGTGATGCACGAGTGAGGATGGACGAATTCCAAGAGGCAGTACATCACGCATTGCACGGGCAGGTGAGTGTGACGTTGATGTCACCAGAAAAATTCAGACGGAGCCTGAAGCAGTCAGAGCGAGAGTTTCCAGAGGGGGTAGAGCACGTACTGCCGATAACTGAAGCGAGTATGTCACTTTTTTATCTTATGTCTAGGATTAAGGTAACAATAGGTCTGGTTAAGATGTATATAGACTGTTACACAGTGCATCCTTATCCGGTCAGATGGGAATGCATGGGGAAGGGCGTACAGTCCAGGACACAGGAGGCTTTATTAATTTCTGAGGGGGATACTCATGCTACTATGTCGAGTTTAGAGTTGGATAGATGTCTAACAGAGTCAGTTTCCATTTGTCTATCACGGGTTGTTTTCACGGGCAAGGGGTCGTGTGAGATCCAGTTATTTAGCGCAGAAGCAGAAGTTCAGAGTATCATAGAATAGTAGTGAAACCTACGCCACAATTCCAGCAAGTTGGGAGGCATTGGTTGTATTCAGTATTCGCTACGGAGAGGATATCAGCCAAGTGTTATGACAATGGGAATTGGACAGCAACCACAGAGATGGAATTACGGGACAATGGTTTGCTAATCAACGGGACAAATTGTGAAATAGTAGGAGATCGTTTCAGCTTACCAGCGACAGTCACGGGAGTCACCAAGGTTACAGATACCCATCTGACGTTGTGCAGGCCAGAGGCGTCATTCAGCATCACTCCAGGAGAAAATTTGACGTATATTAACAACACCTTGGATGCTACACTATTGCAAACGATAGATAAACTAGTAGATTCGGAGAAAGGGCAAATTTCAATGCAGCAATTATTAAGGCATGTGGAGGAGTACGATACCAGGCGCAAACGTAGCATAGTGACCATTCGTATTTTAACCAGTACTATTATCGTGTTGATTGTATTTATCGGTGTGGTATATGTCTTATTAAAACGGAGGATTCAGCATGTTAATGCCAGACCGCTCCATGAGATTCCTGTAGAATGGATTACCAGTAGGGCATGAGTCAGGGCAACCTGGATGTATATAGGGAAGAAGTGGAATATAGGATAGAACTAGAGTTAACGTATAGAGTAAATTCGGGGACGAATTTAATTTTTAGGAGGAGACAGTGTTGCGGCCATATGTGGTAAGCATTGCTTCACGCAGTGGAGAATGACAAAACAGAGGCACGCTGGCGACCGAGGCGTTGCGAAGTAGGCAGGCACAGATAGCCCTGCTGACAGCAGCAGTCTACCAACAGACTGAAGCAAGGACGCACACAGACCGAGATTCGAGCGAAGCCTGGAGAGTGCTGAGTAAGGGGAAGTGAGGCCAGCACGCTAAGTTACACTGCAAAAATACTGTGGGAGTAATAACAAAAAAGCTACCACTGAGGGTAAAAAACGTCCTCCTGCCATGTGTAAATAGTGGAGCGCAGGCAGCAACAGACAGAAGCCATTAGGAAGCAGTTCGGATCTGAGGACGGACATGGTCCGTGTCCGAATGTTCAATCTTCGTAGGTGACGACTCCGGAATTCTGTTCCAGCTTGCAGGAGTCATCCGTTCGCCGCCAGATGTCAACTTCAGCTCTGGAGGTCGGCCCGAGTTCGGTCGACACCATGGCTGACTAACTACAGCGAGAACTTCCAGCATGACCGGCCGCAGTGCAGTGTTGGTCACAGGCGCCGCTGGGGACTGACGCCCAGACTTCACGGAAACCCAGCCCCACGGCGCGTGGTCCTTCCATGACAAGACCTCGCGGACATCGTGACTGATGGTTTCCCAGCCGCCGGTGTAGCAGGCGTCGGCAGCTGACCTCACGGCGATGCGGCTCCGTGGGCGTGCCATAATGGGGCGCCGAGCAGCGACGAGTTCATCTCAACCACAGGGCATCCTGGCTTCAGCGGAGCACTGGTGGTCTGATTCTCCCAAGTGCTATCAGCGACGCGCGTTGCACGCATTGTCGGAGAATCTACACAGCAGCAGCCAGGCGAAGGGATCCGCAGGGCTGGGCAGCGACGACGAGGCAGAAATTGTAAAGAATGTTCAATAAATAATTGTAAAACTCCACGCCGTCTCAGACTTTGGCGCAGCCACTGTGTCTGTTGCTAACAAGTGGTGCAGAAGGCTTAGCACCCTTCACTTTTCCACTTCACTATCACATCGAAAAAAGTGGACCTAGGGATGTTGATGAGTGTGGAAATCTCACTTATAGACGTATGACACAAGTGACATCCAATCACCTGACCACGTTCGAAGTGCATGAGTTCCGTAGAGCGCCCCATTCTGCTCTCTCACGATATCTAATCACTACTGTGGTCGCTGATATGGAGTACCTGGCAGCAGGTGGCAGCACAATGAACTTAATATGAAAAACGTTTTTTTTTAGGGTGTCCGGATACTGTTGATCACATAATGTATATACAGGGTTATCCTCAAGTACCTCTGAGGTTTGAGAAGACTACTTTTCGAGAACTACAAGACATACGCATAAGTGGATGGAGGATCACTCCCTTCGATTCGTAATGCGCCGCTTGGCGTAGCTGCAGAAAGCACCACTAGGGGGCAGGCATGTCTGATTAGAAGACAAGTCATTCGCTCCTTATTGTCGCGTACGATCAGTTCGTACGTTCGCCTCAGTAGCTGCGCGGTGGGCGCCGTGGACTGCTCAGTGAAGGGGTCCGTGTTCGATTCCCAGCCGTGCCGAAGATTTATTTTTCTCCGCTTAGGAACTGAGTGTTTTGCTGTCTGTGCCGTGCGGCTATACCGTGACGCAATTCAATATCGATAGATCCCGGATGGCAGCATCACTGGCCGTTGCAGAGTCAGAGCGATTTTCCACCGTCAGAGGGAAGCGCAGTGACGTTTAGGTCGATTTAAGCGCAACAATGTGAACGGATGCTCTCTCTCTCTCTCTCTCTCTCTCTCTCTCAGTGATCGGGTGTCTAGCGGATTGTGTGGCGACGTCAGTATTAAGCGCCGTGACTTCGTGTCCTGTACAATACTTGGCTCGCTGCTCCATTTGGAATTTTAGTCAGAATGGATTACATGATCATACAATGAAGGCTTTCACGACCGGATGGTACTGTTGTTGATAATTCTTCCGGGTTATATCGCCGTGTTCCATGAAATTCTTCTATTTCTAACGTTTCGTCCAATACTACGTTGGACATCTTCAGAGGTATGGCCGGTCCTGCTGAGTCCTGCCGACTCGGCAGGGGACGACATTCTAAACACCTGCATTATTTTTTCAGGAACGTATGGAGTGATATATTGTTCCGGAAAATCAAACCTATTTTTAACAGTAATACAGTTCCCTTCTCAATGGAAAAGCAACTGAAACCACTCAACAGAGGAAAGTCCACTGGACCTGACGGGATACCAATTCGATTCTACACAGAGTACGCGAAAGAACTTGCCCTCCTTCTAACAGCCGTGTACCGCAAGTCTATAGAGGAACGGAAGGTTCCAAATGATTGGAAAAGAACACAGGTAGTTCCAGTTTTCAAGAAGGGTCGTCGAGCAGATGTGCAAAACTATAGGCCTATATCTCTGACATCGATCTGTAGTAGAATTTTAGAACATGTTTTTTTGTTCGCGTATCATGTCATTTCTGGAAACCCAGAATCTACTCAGTAGGAATCAACATGGATTCCGCAAACAGCGATCGTGTGAGACCCAACTCTCTTTATTTGTTCATGAGACCCACAAAATATTAGATACAGGCTCCCAGGTAGATGCCATTTTCCTTGACATCCGTAAGACGTTCAATACAGTTCCACACTGCCCCCTGATAAACAAAGTAAGAGCCTACGGAATATCAGACCAGCTGTGTGGCTGGATTGAAGAGTTTTTAGCAAACAGAACACAGCATGTTGTTCTCAATGGAGAGACGTCTACAGACGTTAAAGTAACCTCTGGCGTGCCACAGGGGAGTGTTATGGGACCATTGCTTTTCACAATATATATAAATGACCTAGTAGATAGTGTCGGAAGTTCCATGCGGCTTTTCGCGGATGATGCTGTAGTATACAGAGAAGTTGCAGCATTAGAAAATTGTAGCGAAATGCAGGAAGATCTGCAGCGGATAGGCACTTGGTGCAGGGAGTGGCAACTGACCCTTAACGTAGGTATACGAGCAAAGAGAGTGTAAGGATATTTAACAAAGTATAATCTAACATAAATCGCAAAAATACTTACAAGGTTTACTAAAAATGAGTGTCACCTTTCGGATGAATCGATAACAGGCAGGTTCTGTACCAAATGGTTCAAATGGCTCTAAGCACTATGGGACTTAACATCTGAGGTCATCAGTCCCCTACACTTAGAACTACACTCCTGGAAATGGAAAAAAGAACACATTGACACCGGTGTGTCAGACCCACCATACTTGCTCCGGACACTGCGAGAGGGCTGTACAAGCAATGATCACACGCACGGCACAGCGGACACACCAGGAACCGCGGTGTTGGCCGTCGAATGGCGCTAGCTGCGCAGCATTTGTGCACCGCCGCCGTCGGTGTCAGCCAGTTTGCCGTGGCATACGGAGCTCCATCGCAGTCTTTAACACTGGTAGCATGCCGCGACAGCGTGGACGTGAACCGTATGTGCAGTTGACGGACTTTAAGCGAGGGCGTATGGTGGGCATGCGGGAGGCCTGGTGGACGTACCGCCGAATTGCTCAACACGTGGGGCGTGAGGTCTCCACAGTACATCGATGTTGTCGCCAGTGGTCGGCGGAAGGTGCACGTGCCCGTCGACCTGGGACCGGACCGCAGCGACGTACGGATGCACGCCAAGACCGTAGGATCCTACGCAGTGCCGTAGGGGACCGCACCGCCACTTCCCAGCAAATTAGGGACACTGTTGCTCCTGGGGTATCGGCGAGGACCATTCGCAACCGTCTCCATGAAGCTGGGCTACGGTCCCGCACACCGTTAGGCCGTCTTCCGCTCACGCCCCAACATCGTGCAGCCCGCCTCCAGTGGTGTCGCGACAGGCGTGAATGGAGGGACGAATGGAGACGTGTCGTCTTCAGCGATGAGAGTCGCTTCTGCCTTGGTGCCAATGATGGTCGTATGCGTGTTTGGCGCCGTGCAGGTGAGCGCCACAATCAGGACTGCATACGACCGAGGCACACAGGGCCAACACCCGGCATCATGGTGTGGGGAGCGATCTCCTATACTGGCCGTACACCACTGGTGATCGTCGAGGGGACACTGAATAGTGCACGGTACATCCAAACCGTCATCGAACCCATCGTTCTACCATTCCTAGACCGGCAAGGGAACTTGCTGTTCCAACAGGACAATGCACGTCCGCATGTATCCCGTGCCACCCAACGTGCTCTAGAAGGTGTAAGTCAACTACCCTGGCCAGCAAGATCTCCGGATCTGTCCCCCATTGAGCATGTTTGGGACTGGATGAAGCGTCGTCTCATGCGGTCTGCACGTCCAGCACGAACGCTGGTCCAACTGAGGCGCCAGGTGGAAATGGCATGGCAAGCCGTTCCACAGGACTACATCCAGCATCTCTACGATCGTCTCCATGGGAGAATAGCAGCCTGCATTGCTGCGAAATGTGGATATACACTGTACTAGTGCCGACATTGTGCATGCTCTGTTGCCTGTGTCTATGTGCCTGTGGTTCTGTCAGTGTGATCATGTGATGTATCTGACCCCAGGAATGTGTCAATAAAGTTTCCCCTTCCTGGGACAATGAATTCACGGTGTTCTTATTTCAATTTCCAGGAGTGTATATAAATGACGTAGTAGATGGTGTCGGAAGTTCCACGCAGCTTTTCGTGGATGATGCTGTAGTATAAAGAGAAGTTGCAGCATTAGAAAATTGCAGCGAAATACAGGAAGATCTGCAGCGGATAGGCACTCGGTGCAGGGAGTGGCAACTGACCCTTAACGTAGACAAATGTAATGTATTGCGAATACATAGAAAGAAGGATCCTTTATTTTATGATTATATGATAGCGAAAGAAACACTTGTAGCAGTTACTTCTGTAAAATATCTGGGAGTATGCGTGCGGAACGATTTGAAGTGGAATGATCATATAAAATTAATTGTTAGTAAGGCGGGTGCCAGGTTTAGATTCATTGGGAGAGTCCTTAGAAAATGTAGTCCATCAACAAAGGAGGTGGCTTACAAAACACTCGTTCGACCGATACTTGAGTATTGCTCATCACTGTGAGATCCGTACCAAGTCGGGTTGACAGAGGAGATAGAGAAGATCCAAAGAAGAGCGGCGCGTTTCGTCACAGTGTTATTTGGTAAGCGTGATAGCGTTACTGAGATGTTTAGCAAACTCAAGTGGCAGACTCTGCAAGAGAGGCGCTCTGCATCGCGGTGCAGCTTGCTGTCCAGATTTCGGGAGCGTGCGTTTCTGGAAGAGGTATCGAATATATTGCTTCCCTCTACTTATACCTCCCGAGGAGATCACGAATGTAAAATTAGAGCGATTCGAGCGCGCACGGAGACTTTCCGGCAGTCGTTCTTCCCGCGAACCATGCGCGACTGTAACAGGAAAGGGAGGTAATGGCAGTAACACGTAAAGTGCTCTCCGCCACACACCGTTGGGTGGCTTGCGGAGTATAAATGTAGATGTAGATGTACATACATGTTGATGCTAAAACCAGTAATTCAACAGAATGTCATAAACCAAAGTCGAACGCCATCACTCAAGTCACATAAGGCACAAAAAGAAACATACAAATATGTGGTAGGCCCTCCATGCGCCCGTACTACTGCCTCGCATCTTCGAGGGATTCTCCTGGGACGTCTACGAAGATTTTATTGTGGAATTTTTTCCACTTCTCAATTACCTCTGCAAGTTGTTCAAGTCTGAGGTGCAACGGGCTTAACATGACCCAGCAGAATCTCGTTGATGTACCTCTGAGCATTAAGTCGGCCTCCCTGTATTAGAAAGTCCGATCGGTTGTGACACCACACCACACCACGAATGAGCCGCAGATCTGTGAAGTCGATCTTTCATGTGCCGAGCAGTTAATTGAGAGACGTGACGAGGTCTCCTTGGTTTTAAACCGTCTTGCGTATTGTTGTGTATTGCCACTGACACTGCAACCAGTTGTTTCTCTTAGGTCATTTTATAGGTCACGGACAGTCTCAGTGCGTCAGCGCAGAGAAAAGTTTAATGTCGGGCGTCTCTGGCGAATATTTTCCTGTTTTTCCCTTGCTCTGGCTTCCATTTGTATGTACCAGTTTCACGATATCGTTTCCAAACCCCCCCCTCCCCCACCAATGGATGAAACCACATTAAGCTCTGTAGACACTGCACGAGCAGCCCAGCCTTCCTGCTGTAACGTCACTGCCCCTGCCCGAAAACTCTCTGTGTTAGCCCGGTGTCTCATGTTGATTTATGAAACGTACAGAGAGTAGAGAAACGCACTCTTTAGTTACAGTCACTAAACGGCAGAGTGAGACATTGTTCGTCCATTTCAATCTTAGGCATGCACGACACCTTTGAATACTGTCAGTAAGCCACGGCTTTCAAACGTATTGTGGAGGATTGTTGTCACTATTAAAATCAGTCGGAAGACTAATGGCGACAGTCTATATCTCAATCACGGACTACGTACATGGTACACTCCATCACTTCTTGTCCCTCTAATTATTCTGAGCAGTTGCTGGAGCGCGGTGCATTGCAAAGTTCATAAAGTTTGATTCACCTAGTGGTGAATTTCTCCTTACACACGCCTCCTTGAACTTAATGACACGCGCTTCTCAACCGGAAAAAACTATAGAAAAAACAGCTGTGCACATCGTAACCGCAATTCGCACTATAATTGTTTTGTCGGTGGAAGGAATAGTTAAATGAAAGTATTTATGTGCATAAAATTTCACTCTATTACGGTAATCTTGCATACGCCGGTCCCTACTAAGCTTTACTCTAACCTGTACAAAGTCTGAAAAGTCCATATGCACATCATTCACAACCGTCGCCAGTTTATGATAGTTATTAATTATCCTCCACCGAAAGCTTACGAACGGATTGTTACTTTTAGAGCAGCTCGCTCAAATGTTTCTATGATCAGTCTCACGTAACAAAATGTTCACGTTCGGGGGTAAGCAAACACAACGCGGAACTTAGTTATTTAAAAGTCCCCAAACGTTCTGAATTTCACTCCGTCCATTAAACGGAACTCTATTGCACACTTTACGGTACTTCTCAAACACTTTGGTACCTAAATGTCGCAATACTAACAATAATTTTCAACGCATCACCCATCTCCCCTCATCTCTCCACACAAAAGAAATTTATAATTCCCAAAATACGGACGAAGATGCTAATTTCTTATTGGCAGAGAAACATCACAACCAGTCGGAAAGCAGCATCAAACCCGCTCAATCCCGCGCATATATATAGAACCAATCAAAATTTCTCGCTGAATCAGAACAGTAAATTACCGCAAATAAATTTTGAAAACACATGAATATAAAATTAATTCGCTCTTAACAATAATCTCATTTCCCCAGTACCATAAACTGACGAAATAGTTCATACCAAATTCCGCGGTATGAATGAATAACACACACGTCATTCTCGAACACTTCTCACGTGACCAGTTACTTCAATGTGTAGTATAAAAACTTTATATAAAACAGTATTTCACATTTGCACCTTCATTCACTCTCATAACAAAGCGCAATTATCTAGTAATTAATAAACAATAAAAAAATTAAATAAACAGAATTTCAAATAAAATTGACAGATTTTGACTATAGCTCAACCAATGTCCGTCAGCTAGTGACATCTATCAGATAGCATAGAAACTACTTACCCTCGAGCATCCGACGCCACCCGTCCCGCGCGAGACTCACACTGCATTCCTGCTCACAGATCTCCCATCTCAATATGCATGATGTAGAAGCCCTACGACTCACACTGTGTACGGGATGTTCGGAAATACCCGTTACAAAATTCTAAGATGTGTAGAGGGGAGTGAGTACACAAACTTTTGAATAGGAGTGAGTGTCCTCAAACGTATCATTTCTGTGCTACATTCGTTTGAAGTCATATTCGCCGCGCGGGGTAGCCGTGCGGTCTGGGGCGCCTTGTCACGGTTTGCGCGGCCTCCCCCCGTCGGAGGTTCGAGTCCTCCCTCGGGCATGGGTGCGAGTGATGTCCTTAGCATAAGTTAGTTTAAGTTATATTAAGTAGTGTGTAAGCTTAGGGACCAACGACCTCAGCAGTTTGGTCCCATAGAACTTACCAAAAAAAATAATTCTAAGTACGTATACAAGAAGGTAGTCATCGTGGGGACTAGTTGCATCAGATCGGTTTATGTCATTTGACGTCCGTCCTGTCTCACTGACGTGCTTTGAGCTTCACTCACATGTCCGTGAGTATTAGAACAACATGGTTGACTACACGTTTGCAGAATACACCGACATGATTCTTTTCAATCGCGAAGCTCACGGTAGTGGAAGAGCAGCTCCTCGCCTTTCTGAAGATCGTTCTTGACAACGTCCGACACAATCGCATATCCTTTTCGCCACAATTAGCAATGGCTTCGAGAAAGGGCTTTGCCTTCAGCGGGCGTGATTGTGGTGCTCCAAGGAGACGCCGCACTTCCAAGCTGGAAGCGGCCGTACTGCATCACGTTGAAGAAATCCGTCAACGAGTAAGGAGCAGTTTCTTTGGCATTAATGAGTGGAACGTCAAAAAGCGTGATGTACTGGATCACGCCTAATAAATTATTTGCAAAAGTGGTCGTGTTACCAACATATTTTCAAATGGTTGTAGCACAGAAACAGCACTTTGCCAGACATGGATTGCAGGTCAAAATATTATCTACTCAGCCCCCTCTACATGTCGTAGAAGTTTGTAACGGGAATTTCGGAAGACCATGTATGGAAGAAATTTTAAGTTATAAATACCGTAGGTATCTGTGTCACATTAAAAATGGAGGTACAGCAAGCCATTTTGGAGGGTGCGGGTGGATGGAGACAGTAGAATACTTTGTTCCCCTCCAGAAACAAATCCCCCGATCGATGCTTGATTGATTTAGTGTGCGATTTAGTTATTCACACATACACTTACCTAACGAGTGCGTAAACGCAGTGGGCCGCAGTCAGCGCCCAGTAGTCGCTGAGGATGGACGCTCCGCACGAGTGGCGACCATTCTTCTGCAGGGACAGCTGCAACGACATGCGTTCTGAAGTCAGCCTTTGTTTCAATAACTGCTACCCTAATTCGCGTATCACCTCCGTGGCGCTCTCTCCCTTATTCCTCGATGATACAAAACGAGTTTCACTTCTGTGAATCTTTTTGCTGTCCTCCTTGAATCCTATCTGATGCGGATCGCAAAGCAATATTCCAGAAGATGGCAGACAAGCCTACTATAGGTAGTCTCCTTAGTAGAACTGTTACATCTCCTAAGTGTTCTGACAACAAACACAGTCTTAGGTTTGCTCTCCCAACAACGTCCTTCCAAATTAAGTTATTAGTAATTGTAATCAGTTTAAGTTTAAGTTTAAGTTTAAGTTAATCAAATTAAGTTATTAGTAATTGTAATCAGTAAGTACTTAATGGAGTTCACAGCATTTAGATTTGCGTGATTTATCGAATGAATGAAATTTAGCGGGTTCCATTTAGTACTCTTTTGGATTACTTCACATTTCTCATTATTCAGAGTCAAACTCACTTCTACACCATACAAATGTCTTGTCTAAATCACTTTTCAATTCGTTTTGATAATCTGATTACTTTACAAGGTCGTAAGTGAGAGTATTATCTGCAAACAGTCTAACAGGGCTGCTCAGATTATCACCTAAATCGTTTATGTAGATCAGTAACAACAGAAGGCCTATAACACTTCCTTAGAGAACGCCAGATATTACTTCTATTTAATTAACTAGTAAGAGCTATAAAAAGCAGAATAAATAATTCCCGCGATGCTCATAGTCTGACGCAAAAGGTAAAGATCCAGCTGGCTATCAGAATCTAATTTCAAACCCTTAACAATTGTACTAAGTCTCCACAAAAGTATCGACCGCCCACTGGCCACTCAGTTTATGTCACTTAAACGTCGCGTTCCCATTAGTTGCTGACGCATCTTGGGCGACCGGTACTCGCCGGTCGGCTCCTCCGTGAGGTCCTAGGAAGCGAGAGTGAGTAAAAGCCTTCCTCTGTTACTTAGAAAAGTTAATAAGAACGGGGAGACATTTATCACTGACGCTTGCGCGTCCACAGGTTCGGTAGCATATGTCAGTGTATCTTTTCTTAACCGGCGGGAAAGTGTTTACTTTCCGCGCCCACAGAGGGCAGCTGTTGCAATGCCGACGTAAGGCCGGCCGAAGTGGCCGCGCGGTTCTGGCGCTGCAGTCTGGAACCGCGAGACCGCTACGGTCGCAGGTTCGAATCCTGCCTCGGGCATGGATGTGTGTGATGTCCTTAGGTTAGTTAGATTTAACTAGTTCTAAGTTCTAGGGGACTAATGACCTCAGCAGTTGAGTCCCATAGTACTCAGAGCCATTTGAGCCGACGTAAGTGGGTCGGTTAAGTTCGTCAAGTCAGCCAAGTACTGGAGTGATTTAAGACATTATCACCGGTGATGGGCTAGGCGTGATACATTGCCATATTACTCTACGTTGTGGCCGAGTGACAAAGTCCTTCCTGGTATCTTTCGGTGCGTTTCCTGCAGTCCACACCTTACTGCTAACTTGATGAAGTGCATTGAGAAAGAAGTTAGCCCGAGTAGATTAAGTTTGGCACACGACATCGGAGGCTATCAATCCGTTTCTCCAGGACGATCACAGAAGAAACTTCTTCTTTCTACATCTACATCTACGTGGATACTCTGCAAATCACATTTAAGTGCCAGGCAGAGGGTACATCGAACCACCTTCACAATTATCTATTATTACAATCTTGTATAGCGCGCGGAAAGAATGGACACCTATATCTTTCCGTACGAGCTCTGATTTCCCTTATTTTGTGGTGGTGATCGTCTCGCCTTTCTTTTAATGATTTCCATCCCAAATCCTGTATCATTTCTGTGACGCTCTCTCCCATATTTCTCGATAATACAAAACGTAAGGCCTTTCTTTGAACTTTTTCGATGTACTCCGTCAGTTCTACCTGGTAAGGATCCCACACCGCGCAGCAGTATTCTAAAAGAGGACGGACAAGCGTAGTGTAGGGAGTCTCCTTAGTAGGTCTGTTACATTTTCTAAGTGTCCTGCCAATAAAACGCAGCCTTTGGTTAGCCTTCCCCACAACATTTTCTATATGTTCTTTCCAATTTAAGTTGTTCCTAGTTGTAATACCTAGGTATTTAGTTGAATTTACTACTTTTAGATTAGACTGATTTATCGTGTAACCGAATTTTAACGAGTTCCTTTTCGCACTCATGTGGATGACCTCACAGTTTTCTTTATTTAGGGTCACCTGCCACTTTTCGCATCATTGAGATATTTTTTATAAATCGTTTTGCAGTTTGTTTTGATCTTCTGATGACTTTATTAGTCGTTAAAGGACAGCGTCATCTGCAAACAACCGAAGACGGCTGCTCAGATTGTCTCCCAAATCGTTTATATAGACAAGGAACAGCAAAGGTCCTATAACACTACCTTCGGGAACGCCTTTGAGAACCCTATGTTAAACATGTTGCTCTCATCGATTCAGATCTCAACCAAAAACTGGCACTCAACATTTACTTTTTTGCTTGCCACAGTAAATACGTTCTGTCTTAATAACATCTGAACGTTGGTGTGAATGATGACAGCCACTAATGTTTTCGGTATACGCCTGATCTTTCTATGGATCTGTTGCTAACTGTTGAGCACCATGTTTAATGTTTTTAATTTGCCGTTTCAGCTGGTGGGCTTTTATAGCTATTCTTTATTTTTTCTTAAGTTATTCTGATGATTTGGAGAGTGCTAAAGCTGAACATATTTTAGCAGCATTTAACCACAACCACCTTTCATTTATATTCTGCTCTAATATTTTAAATATTTTCGGAGCATATCTGTCATAGGAAGATTTGGGTTATTTAATCAAGTGTAACTGACATTTCACGATTCTTACTAGTTGCCAAAATTGGTGTTTTAACGATATAAATGCCCCTTTTAATTGTGTTTCTCTCTCTCTCAATTTCCTATTCCTAACCAACTGTTATTACTATTCTAAGCCTCCAATTGTCTTGTGAAAATCATTGCTTGTGAACCTAAGCAGCTTATCTGACTTATGTTATTGTATTGTTCATCTAGTACTACTAACCGTTTAGAATTCCGTTAAGCGTTAATAAGGCCAGTATGTTTTTTTTTTTCTTTCCTTTGTTTTTTTTATTTTATCTGCTAACATTGCTAATTTAGGACTATGGTGATTTTTTTGTGTACAGATGCAATCTACATCTACATATCTACATATATACTCCGCTAGCCACCAATCGGTGTGTGGCGGAGGGCACTATTCGCGCCAAAGTCATATTCCCCCTCCCCCCCGCTCTTCCACTCGCAGATCACGCGAGGGAAAAACGACTGTCTAAATGCCTCAGTACGAGCCCTAATTTCTCTTATCTTTGAGTGGCTATCATTGCGCGATATGAACGTTGGTGGTAATAATATATGCTTTACATCCTCGGCAAAGATCGGATTTCGGAATGTAATGAGCAACCCCTTCCGTTTAGCGCATCGTCTATCTGCAAGTGTGTCCCACTTCAAACTTTCTATGAGATTTGTAACGCTCTCGCGATGGCTAAATGTACCAGTCACGAATCTTGCTGCTCTTCTTTGGACCTTCTCAATCTCTTGAATCATGCCCAACTGGTAAGGGTCCCGTACAGACGAACAATAATCTAAGACGGGACGAACTAAAGTATTGTAAGCAATTTCCTTTGTTGAAGGATTGCATCGCTTCAGGATTCTACCAATAAACCGCAACCTAGAGTTCGCCTTACCCGTCACTTGTGTAATTTGATCGTTCCGTTTGGAAATATTTCGAATAGTCACGCCCAGATACTTGACTGAAGTTACCGCTTCCATTTATTTTGTATTCGTACATTAATTGAAAAAACCAGCTGTCCAATTACGCTGCCTTGGGGCACACCTGATGTTACGCTTGTTTCTATTGAAGTATCCCCATTCAGGACGACATACTGCTCTCTGTCTGTTAGAAAACTTTCTATCGAGCCGCATATGTCATCGGATAGACCGTAAGCGCACACTTTTTGGAGCAAGCGACAGTGCGGAAATGAGTACAACGCCTTTCGAAAGTCGAGAAATATGCCATCAATCTGGGAACCGGTATCTAGAGCCTGTTGTATATCATGCACAAAGAGGGCCAGCTGTGTCTCACTTGACCGCTGTTTCCTAAATCCATGCTGGTTTCTGCAGATGAGCTTCTCAGAGTCTAAAAGATCATTATGTCTGATCACAAAATATGTTCCATAACTCTACACAAATCGATGTCAGTGAAATTGACCGGTAATAATGCGCATCCGATTTTCTACCCTTTTTGTAGATTGATATGACCTGGGCCTTCTTCCAGTCCCGTGGAACTTACCGCTGTTCAAATGATCTCTGATAGATGATGGATAAGAATGGCGCTATATTTGTAGCATAGTCAACATAAAATGCAACGGGGATACCCTCTGGGCCAGATGCCTTCCTGGCGTCTAAGGATCTTAACTGTTTCATAATACCTGATACACTAAACACTATGTCAGCCATCCTTGCGTTTGGTCGATAATTGAAAGGGGGAATGGTGCTGCAGTCCTCTACTGCAAACGAGTTTTTGAAAGCTGGGTTTGGAATTTCGGCCTTCTGATTATCATCATCTGTTATGTTACCCGTACTGTCAGCAAGAGAGGTTCATAGATTTTACGCACGACCAAAATTTTTTGGGGTTATTTTTAGAATCTGCCGATAAAATATTGCTTTCAAATTCGTTAAAAGAATCTGTCATTGACCTTTTGACAGCTGCTTTCATTTCGCATAATTTCTATTTGTCAGCGGAGCAGTAACTACGTTTAAAACACTGTGCAAAATTCTCTGTTCTCTCAGGAACTTCCTAATATGTTTGTTGAACCTTGGTGGATCCTTTCCCTCCCCTATATTTTTGCTAGGCACATACACTACTGGCCATTAAAATTGCTACTCCAAGAAGAAATGCAGATGATAAACGGGTATTCATTGGACAAATATATTGTACTAGAACTGACATGTGATTACATTTTCACGCAATTTGGGTGCGTAGATCCTGAGAAATCAGTACCCAGAACAACCACCTCTGGCCGTAATAACGGCCTTCATACGCCTGGGCATTGAGTCAAACAGAGCTTGGATGGCGTGTACGGGTACACTTGCCCATGCAGCTTCAACACGATACCACAGTTCATCGAAAGTAGTGACTGACGTATTGTGACGAGCCAGTTGCTCGGCCGCCATTGACCAGACGTTTTCAATTGGTGAGAGATCTGGAGAATGTGCTGGCCATGGCAGCAGTCGAACATTTTCTGTATCCAGAAAGGCCCGTACAGGACCTGCAACATGCAGTGGTGCATTATCCTGCTAAAATGTAGGGTTTCGCAGGGATCGAATGAATGGTAGAGCCACGGGTCGTAACACATCTGAAATGTAACGTCCAGTGTTCAGAGTGCCGTCAGTGCGAACAAGAGGTGACCGAGACGTGTAACCAATGGCAACCCATACCATCACGCAGGGTGATACGCCAGTATGGCGATTACGAACACAGGCTTCCAATGTGTGTTCACCGCGATGTCACCAAACACGGATGCGACCATCATGATGCTGTAAACAGAACCTGGATTCATCCGAAAAAATGACGTTTTGCCATTCGTGCACCCAGGTCCGTCGTTGAGTACACCATGGCACGCGCTCCTGTCTGTGATGCAGCGTCAAGGGTAACCGCAGCCATGGTCTCCGAGCTGATAGTCCGTGCTGCTGCAAACGTCGTCGAACTGTTCGTGCAGATGGTTGTTGTCTTGTAAACGTCCCCATCTGTTGACTCAGGGATCGAGACGTGGCCGCGCGATACGACGCACCCATGCGGATAAGATGCCTGTCATCTCGACTGCTAGTGATACGAGGCCGTTGGGATCTAGCACGGCGTTCCGTATTACCCTCCTGAACTCACCGATTCCATATTCTGCTAACAGTCATTGGATCTCGACCAACGGGAGCAGTAATGTTGCGATACGATAAACCGCAATCGCGATAGGCTACAATCCGACCTTTATCAAAGTCGGAAACGTGATGTCCACGCATTTCTCCTCCTTACACGAGGCATCACAACAACGTTTCACCAGGCAACGCCGGCCAACTGCTGTTTGTGTATGAGAAATCGGTTGGAAACTTTCCTCATGTCAGCACGTTGTAGGTGTCGCCACCGGCGCCAACCTTGCGTGAATGCCATGAAAAGCTAATCATTTGCATATCACAGCATCTTATTCCTATCGGTTAAATTTCACGTCTGTAGCACATCATCTTCGTGGTGTAGTAATTTTAATGGCCAGTAGTGTATTTCTCTAGAACGTGGTGGACAATAAATTCCGACCAAAGATGCTCGATATTTTTGTGTCCCGCAGTGAATGCTTGGAGCTGACTATGAAGATATTCATTAATGACACTTTTATTTGCTTTCCTAAAAAAGAAAACTCTACGCTATTTCTTTGGCTTTTTGAAACTTCCACTGACATAGAAGCCATAACGACATTATGGTCGCCAATACCTTCTTCTAGATTAACATCTTCAAAAAGATCAGGTCAGTTTGTCGCCAAGATATCTAATTTTTTCCCATCCTGAGTTGGTTTTCTAACCAATTGCTCAAGGTTGTGTGTTGGGAGCGCTCCTAGAATAACTGCACACGTGTCTTTGCTTCTGCCCCCTGTGATAAACATGTAATTTTCCCAGTCAATGGATGCCAGATTAAAGTCTCCACCTACATATAGCTAATGGATAATTTGGATATTTATTTCCTATGTACTCAACACTTTCCCTGAAATGTTCGGCGACGTTTGTTGCGGATGCTAGTGGTCTATTAAAACATGCTTGTACAATAGTCAATCCCTGTCTGATTGACAGATTATAGCATCAGTCTTATCCTTCCTAAACATTATACAATCCGAGTTCAAAATTACACTGCTTATTTTGTCTGGTGTCAACCATATTCCGGTACTGGTCTATAAAAACATGCTTGTACAATAGTCAATCCCTGTCTGATTGACAGCTTTATCCAGACTATTTCACAGTCCGACACGTTTAAACAGCTTTTAATTGCAATGAACACATCACCTCCCATAGCATCAGTCTTATCCTTCCTAAACATTATCCAATCCGAGTTCAAAATTACACTGCTTATTTTGCCTGGTGTCAACCATATTCCGGTACCTAACACAATATTGGCATTACTACTGTTTATTTCGGGGAGTAACACGGGGATCTTGCTAAAGACACTTCGAAAATTTGCTAACATGAGATTTAGCATATTTAAATCCTTTGGAATGATGTGCTTACGCGAACTAACTATTTTTACAGTTGGCACGCCTACATCAGTGTCATGAACTGGTAATTTTTCAGGCCAACGGTTTGTTTCTCGTGGGGAGGAACCTAATCTGAAACCCCCCCCCATGTGCACGCCGCAAGTACTGTGCTACCCATGTAGCTGCTTCTTGTGGGTAGTGCACCCCTAATCTGTCGAGAGGCGTCCTACAACCTTCTACCCCACAGCGTAGGTCGAGGAATCTACAACCATTTTCGTCAAAGAGTCGTCCTAGCCTCTGATTTAGATTCTCCACTCGACTCCAAACCACAGGACCCCGGTCCACCCTCGATACGACGCCGCAACTCGTCGGCTTGGCTTCCACTCCTCGAGAGATGGAGGCCGCCTTCGTCAATTCAGCCAGCCGTCGGAAGGACCAAAGGATTTCCGCGGAACCTCGACGACGGGCATCGTTGGTGCCGACGTGTCCAGCAATCTCCAGCTGGCTGCACCCCGCACGCTCGATAGCCGCCGGAAGAGCATCTTCCACATCCCGGACAAAGCTCCCCGGAAAGCACATCGAGTGAACGTTGGACTTCTTCCCGCCCTAGCCGCTATGTTCCTGAGGGGCTCCATGACCCTTCTAACATTGGAGCTTCCAGTAACTAACAAACCCCTATCCCCACGTGCCTGTCCGGATGTTGCTGAAGGAGCGGCCACTATCCTGGCATTCTGATTCGGCTCAGTCAGCCCCCCCCCCCCCCCCCGTATCAGGGGTGCATTGTAGTGTATTGTGTAGAATCAATATTGTTATTGTATGTACATATGTATGTAGTTCCGTTGTAATTTTATGAGCTTTGGCAGTTTCAGAAAATTAATATCTGTGAATAATATTAACAGGAGACAGCTGAGGAGAGAGTGCGAGATATGTTGTGTTGCAGCTGCGAATTAAGCTGAATATTACAAGTGAACTAGACTGTCTTCGTTTTTAGCAAGATCTGTCAATGATGTGGTTTGGTTTGCTCGAAACTACGATGGACTCTGTGAGAGGGTCGACCTCCTCAATGGTTTAATTTTACTGGAGTGAAAAATATCTGGCGGACTGTGTTTATGTGGTGGTGCTCGACCGGGTGTCATCTGTTGTTTCTGGAAATCTGCGTTCTTGATACTAAATTAAATCGATTGGCCTTGTCGCGTTGTGATTTTGAACCGGTGAGGTTTTGTTTATGGCATATTCTGACGGACCGACGATCAGCAAGACAACGGAGCGTCGACATAAGGTAGGAAGCTGTAGAACGCACATCTCTGCAATCATATTGTCGACTGTCAACTGACATTTCATTGTTACGGAGCATCAATACAAATAAACTTCTATGGACAAATATGAGTGAAATGCGTTACGTAGGGTCAAGTCATTTTAAACAGCTCTTCTTCAGTAACACCTCAAACTGAAATTACATTTGTACTGTTAAGGACAATTTCAATGTCAGAACTTTACGTAGTTGTCACATAACAAAGAGTCTTGACCTAACGGTTATAATTGAACTAACGATGTTTTGAAAACACTAGGGATAAATATTGTATGTGAACTCAAATTATTAAAGACAGTGCCCGTGAAACAACAGAGGCATTCATAATCAGTTAACAACAACTTAAAGTCAAAACTGTTTACAGCTGCGTCATTTCAAGCCATATCATCACTTATTGTTTGGTGCTTACATTAACTTTATTCCGATCAGGGATCATTTACTTGTTTGTTGATTGCACTGCTTAATAACGAAAGTTTCTCACCAAGAAATTCTGACAGAACTAAACTGCTACCAGTAATTAGGCAAAACGCATCAAATTTACTAGTTTTGTGAATGATGTTTCCGTATAACAAGGTTGCACAGCCTAGCGATATATCCATCTTCCATAGCAAACAGTAATCGTCGGAGTTATTTATTGTTACACCAGCTCCTGTTAAATAATATTTGGAGAGATGTTATCTGTTTATATGCCACACTTATACGTGTTTGTTTTGTATGTGATTGGAGTGTGCTTGCGTGTGATCTCAGTCAATCTTTCTTAGGGATATTATCCACCAGATAATACGAGAGAGTAGTTCAGAATAGCAGAATCTCTAGGGATTATGATGCTTTAATCGAAACAGTTTACAGGGTGTTTTCGTGAACGTTTTGTTACAGAACCTTTGTGCGTTTCATGGAGTAGGCGCTTTCAAATTTTATAAGCTAATTTTCAAGGAGGTGGAAGGTATCAGCTGCGCATTTACTTGTAGAACACCGTGTAAATCATTATAGCGCACGTAGCCGAATGACAGTCCCTGCAACTTCTTCATAAACGGACTTAAGCGAACAGCAGTAGTAGGTCTGAATCAGTGAAAGTAAAGAAGAAGTGACGACCGTTGTAGGCTCCAGCAGACTTGTGAAGTCAATGCCTGCTAACCTAATTATTCTAGAAGTACATGTCTTTAATTTTGCTGAAGTAAAATTTATTTAACGAATTCAGTTAGTGATTTTAATGTCTTCATTCCTTGTTGTTTTCACTAACAATCTATAGAAAATGACTGAGTAAATGTTGATTTCTTATTAAATGCTGAGATCTGTTATCCAAAAATTTCATGAGAAATTTTTTTTCATTTTTTCAGTGTAGAAAGCTAGTAAAATTGTGTGTGCGAAGGTTCTTATTCATGGCTTGGCACCTTACCATTAAACTTACCTGCCTTCTTCCTACCAGTCAGACTAGGCAGTATTTAAATAGGTCATGTTCGAACTCTACCAATTTATTTCCTCTACTGGGTATAGGTGTCTACAGCCACTCCTCTCTTACGAATCACTGGTCTAATTATGTTACCAGAAAACTGTTCCACTTACTTTGAAAATCACGGCTTCTAGCCACCAGAGACGAGTGCTCTGTTACGAATCGTTCTGATTTCTTTACGGAAACTCATGCATGAGTTCACTAACAGAGACAAGTGCACACTGCCCTTGTTCTAGTAACCACCACCTGACACAAATACACCCAGTACTTTTGGACTCTGTTACCCAAGTCAGTTGCTCACCGAAATGGATTACAGACTTCTGGTAGAGCGCTTTGGTTCAAATGGCTCTGAACACTATGGGACTCAACTGCTGAGGTCATAAGTCCCCTAGAACTTAGAACTACTGAAACCTAACTAACCTAAGGACATCACCGTAGCGGTCGCGCGGTTCCAAACTGTAGCGCCCAGAAGCGCTCGGCCAATCCGGCCGGCGTAGAGAGCTTTCTTCTGCACGGCTCGTAGTTCCGCGATATCGAGTCGTTGCTGCTGCTATTCCGGCTTCCTGGTGCGCCGCTTGTCTTTAGGTGACTAACAGCGAGCTACCCTGTCAGTCCCATATTTATAGTCCATTATTGTCTAATAGTTCCGTCTACGGGTGTCTTGAAAGGAGGATATAAGATGAACATCAACAAAAGCAAAACGAGGATAATGGAATGTAGTCGAATTAAGTCGGGTGATGCTGAGGGAATTAGATTAGGAAATGAGACACTTAAAGTAGTAAAGGAGTTTTGCTATTTGGGGAGCAAAATAACTGATGATGGTCGAAGTAGAGAGGATATAAAATGTAGACTGGCAATGGCGAGGAAAGCGTTTCTGAAGAAGAGAAATTTGTTAACATCGAGTATAGATTTAAGTGTCAGGAAGTCATTTCTGAAAGTATTTGTATGGAGTGTAGCCTTGTATGGAAGTGAAACATGGACGGTAAATAGTTTGGACAAGAAGAGAATAGAAGCTTTCGAAATGTGGTGTTACAGAAGAATGCTGAAGATTAGATGGGTAGATCACATAACTAATGAGGAAGTATTGAATAGGATTGGACATGTTCTGAGGCATCAAGGGATCACCAATTTAGTATTGGAGGGCAGCGTGGAGGGTAAAAATCGTAGAGGGAGACCAAGGGATGAATACACTAAGCAGATTCAGAAGAATGTAGGTTGCAGTAAGTACTGGGAGATGAAGAAGCTTGCACAGGATAGAGTAGCATGGTGAGCTGCATCAAACCAGTCTCAGGACTGAAGACCACAACAACAACAACAACAACACCATGGGTGTCTTGTCAGCTACTTGTTGCTTTTTCTGACTGAATTTCCCAAGTTCTGGAAACCTTCCAGGAAGAAGTTACGGAAGTGTTCAATCCAGTTGGCTTACTATCATATCCATGTTTCTGCTGTAGGTTGTGTCAGTGTGACAGACATACGGTGTCCTTTCTAGATACGTATTCACAAGCAGCGACTTCCTTTCTCGTTGTACTGTTTACCCCTCAGCTTTCATGTACCGTGGTTGTGCGCTCTCCCAAGAGTTCGTGAGCGACATTTATTAAATTAATCAAATGGACAGCCATAACACATCCTCCACGAGAATACTTAATGAGTACTAAGCTGTGTCCCAATACTACTAATATTACCTTTTTCAAGATTTTTCTTACAGAGGTTTTTATATAGTTCCCTTACAAATTTAACAACAATTTTTTTCTTAGTGTCTACTTTTTAGACACAATGTGTCATCCTCCCCTTGAGGCTATCTGTCATATGTTTCCCCGCCATCTATCCGTTCAGTTTTCCTTAATTTCGTGGATCCTGTGGTATTTACCACTGTCGTTTTGACACACTGAGTGGCAACAACTTCCTCCCTGAAACCAGTCCTGGCAATGCGAACAACATCAACTTATTACAGCTATTTTCGTAAGTATTAAACCAAGATATATGGCTCTAGAGTAATGTTCGTTCCGTTTCTCACGATACAACTCCCGTTTTTACTCACTGATTAAGTTATCTCAGCTATCCACTACTTCTGCTACAGCCCTTAAGTCATCTGAATTAATTACTAGATGTTTTAATGTTAACTCTTACTGTAGAGACAGAGGGTGTTTTATATCAGTCCTGTGGCTACAGAGGGTGCGCCCTATTCATGTTACGTGGTGGAGGTTGCATCGTACCATTGTTACGTGATAGATGTGTTTTGCACCAGTGTTGCGTGGAGGGGGGGTGCTTTGTACCATGGTACTTGGCAGTGGGTGCTTCACACTGATGAAGCATAGCAGAGGTTGCTTCATGTGAGTGTTGCTTGACAGACTGTGGAACCTGCAGATGTGTGGCATGTTTCATACCAACGCTGCATGGCAAAGGGTCATTCTTACAATTTTACGTGGTAGACAGTCCTTTGTAATGATGTTGCATGACAGAGAGTGCTGCTTAACAAATTTGAGTGGCAGGAAATTCTGCATAGTGATGTAGCGTAGCAGAGGGTATTTCTTACCAATGTTGCTTGACAGGGGGAATATACAGGGTGATTCAAAAAGAATACCACAACTTTAGGAATTTAAAACTCTGCAACGACAAAAGGCAGAGCTAAGCATTATCTGTCGGCGAATTAAGGGAGCTATAAAGTTTCACTTAGTCGTACATTTGTTCGCTTGAGGCGCTGTTGACTAGGCGTCAGCGTCAGTTGATGCTAAGATGGCGACCACTCAACAGAAAGCTATTTGTGTTATTGAGTACGGCAGAAGTGAATCGACGACAGTTGTTCAGCGTGCGTTGCGAACTGAGAATCCGCAGGAAACAACTCAGTATGAACGTGACTCGCCTAAGGTGAACGTTTTCTGTGCCATTTCAGCCAATAAAGTTTTTGGTCCCCTTTTCTTCGAAGGTGCTACTGTAACTGGACTACAGTATCTGGAGATGTTAGAGAATTGGCTGTTCCCTCAGCTCGAACAAGAAGCACAACAATTCATATTTCAGCAGGATGGAGCGCCACCACATTGGCACTTATCTGTCCGTAACAACCTGAACGTCAACTACCCGAGGCGATGGATCGGCCGCCAGGCAGCCCGTGACAGAGCACTTCATCACTGGCCTCCAAGAAGCCCTGATCTTACCACCTGCGATTTTTTCTTATGGGGGTATGTTAAGGGTATGGTGTTTCCGCCACCTCTCCCAGCCACCATTGATGATTTGAAACGAGAAATAACAGCAGCTATCCAAACTGTTACGCCTGATATGCTACAGAGAGTGTGGAACTAGTTGGAGTATCGGGTTGATATTGCTCGAGTGTCTGGAGGGGGCCATATTGAACATCTCTGAACTTGTTTTTGAGTGAAAAGAAACCCTGTTAAATACTCTTTGTAATGATGTATAACAGAAGGTTATATTATGTTTCTTTCATTAAATACACATTTTTAAAGTTGTGGTATTCTTTTTGAATCACCCTGTATATACTCTGACAGATAAAAGTTAGTATACTCTTTTAGAAGTTTCCAGTTCACTCGAGATTTATTGTTGCAGCAATGGATACGAAGTACATGAAATAATTACATTTACAGATAGGTAGCACAAGCAGTATCGACCTGTGCTGAGACACGCACACAAATGTGTGGTGCAGCCTCCACGATTGACAATGGAGGAGCTAACTCTGGCATTCAGTCGACCTTACAGATGGCGAATACTATCCCGGGATATACAGGGTGAGTCACCTAACGTTACCGCTGGATATATTTCGTAAACCACATCAAATACTGACGAATCGATTCCACAGACCGAACGTGAGGAGAGGGGCTAGTGTAACTGGTTAATACAAACCATACAAAAATGCACGGAAGTATGTTTTTTAACACAAACCTACGTTTTTTTTAAATGGAACCCCGTTAGTTTTCTTAGCACATCTGAACATATAAACAAATACGTAATCAGTGCCGTTTGTTGCATTGTAAAATGATAATTACAAACCGGAGATATTGTAACCTAAAGTTGACGCTTGAGTACCACTCCTCCGCTGTTCGATCGCGTGTATCGGAGAGCACCGAATTACGTAGGGATTCCAAAGGGAACGGCGATGGACCTTAGGTACAGAAGAGACTGGAACAGCACATTACGCCCACATGCTAACACCTTTTAATTGGTCTTTTTCACTGACGCACATGTACATTACCGTGAGGGGTGAGGAACACGTTCTACGGGCGTTTCATAGGACGTGGAGGACGCATAAATTGGCCAGCCCGTTCTCCTGATGTTAGACCTCTGGACTTCTTTCTGTGGGGTAAGTTAAAGGAGAATGTGTACCGTGATGTGCCTACAACCCCAGAGGATATGAAACAACGTATTGTGGCAGCCTGCGGCGACATTACACCAGATGTACTGCGGCGTGTACGACATTCATTACGCCAGAGATTGCAATTGTGTGCAGCAAATGATGGCCACCACATTGAACATCTATTGGCCTGACATGTCGGGACACACTCTATTCCACTCCGTAATTGAAAATGGAAACCACGTGTGTACGTGCACCTCACACCTCATGGTAATGTACATGTGCGTCAGTGAAAAAGACCAATAAAAAGGTGTTAGCATGTGGACGTAATGTGGTGTTCCAGTCTCTTCTGTACCTAAGGTCCACGCCGTTCCCTTTGGATCCCTTCGTAATTCGGTGCTCTCCGATACACACGATCGAACAGCGGAGGAGTGGTGCTCAAACGTCAATTTTAGGTTACAATATCTCCGGATGTAATTAACATTTTACAATGCAACATACGGCACTGATTACGTATTTGTTTATATGTTCAGAAGTGCTAACAAAACTAACGGGGTTCCATTTAAAAAAAAACGTATGTTTGTGTTAAAAAACATACTTCCGTGCATTTTTTTGTGGTTTGTATTAACCAATTACACTAGCCCCTCTCCTCACGTTCAGTCTGTGGAATCGGTTCGTCAGTATTTGATGTGGTTTACGAAATATATCCAGCGGTAACGTTAGGTGACTCACCCTGTATTATGCCACGCCTGGTCGACCTGTTCACATAGTTTTGTAAAAGTTGTTGGTCGACAGGTCATACGAGTCACTCTCGTCCCATCATATTCTACACGTTTTCGATTGGATAATAGTTGCAGATACGTATGAGATCTTAGAAAAGCAGTGTTGAAGAAACTGAGATTTCATAACTATACGTCGGAGGCCGCTAGAAGTACAAAAAGCTGAAAATACTCTTTTGAACTCTAAAGAATAAATCGGAAATGGTTGCTGTTCAAATTTCTAAGTTCAAAGGTCCTTTTAAACTTGCATTAGTATTTTTTTTATTGCTATGAAGCAAGATCATCAGCCCACATGTGTTCAAACCATTAAAGTTCCTGTTCACAGTCCTCGTCACACTCAAACAGCCAGAACTTTTCCTATCCAATTCCGAAATCATTTACGAGAGTAACACAGTCAATAAACTGCTATTTACTTTTGCACTCGTCATTCAGTGGTTGTCTTATTGGCTGTACAGAATTACGGCCAATCAAAACTGACTTTCAGGGCGCGGCTCGCGCCAAAATCTAGCAAGAACCAACCACTGCTTTAAGCTCATTGACGTCATTAAAATAAGCAACTTAAAACTCTCTAGTTAAACAAATAAAATGAAATAAACTTTAAGCTGTACTTTACGTCTGCAATTTAACTATACAGTCGCGAATGTTCTGGCTGTCTCTTACATATTCAAATATGCTTGGAGATCCGTCATCCACTAGTAGGGGAACCACTGGTGGATTCGTTCCCACGGTACAAAGCTGGAACACTTGTAAGTTCCTATAGAAAATTACAAAGTGAAAATTTAATATTGGCGAATGTCCCACATATACTCATACAAGTACTCTCTTTCACACTCATCCTAACACAAAACATACATATCTACTTGAAATTCTTTAAGTTATTACTACAGCAAAATTACGAAAGGTTTTCTAAAATGAAAACTTTCCAAATTTGAATCTGAACACTGAAGATGTTATATATTTTCAAATAGTCACACTTCGTGAACTATTAACATACATATATTGATTTAGTTTTTTAAGTGTCGGATAATTGCGTTTTTTACTAACTTTTTTTTTTGTAACCTCCAAATTATGACAGTTTGACAGATTGTTCCTTTATACCACAGAAGGTTATGTACCTAATACGAAGTTCCTCAGGCTATTTCAAGATCAGTTATTAATTTTTATAGTTCCAGAGAATGTAACTACTCTGTAAGTGCCTCTCCGCTACTTTCACACGCTGCAGTCACGCCATATGGTCATGACGCACGTCTTCAGGACACAGCTCGCCCGTTGCAGATCGTATAAGTCTCTGACTGCTTACACTGGAGCCCACATACATTCATACAAGAAAGCTTTAATAGACAAATTGACGATCGCACCCAAGCTGCGACGCCCAAAATCTGGAGATAGTGCGGGACAGGGAATTTTCTGCATGGCTTGAAGAGCATTTTGAGTTTCACGGAGAGTGTGTGGACGAGCATTACCCTATTGGAGAAACACAGGACCTTCTTGTTGCAAGAATGGCAAAATAAAGGTCTAACAACGTTCTGCACGTACTGAGTACTGGTCAGCGTACCCTCCAGAAACAATAAAGGTGTACGAGAGCTGTAGGTTGTAGCACCCAAGAATATATGGCCTTGGGTGGGGCTAGTGTGTCTTGGTCGAATGCACTCTACACGACAGCGCTCACCAAATCTACGGCGTCCGCGCAAACGACCATGATTTGCGTGCAGGCAGAATCTGCTTTCATCTCTGAAGACCACAGCGCGCCATTCCATCTTCCAAGTGATCCTCTGGCGGCACCAGTCGGGCTGTGCACTTCGATGCTGTGGCGTGAGTGGAGGTGAGCACACCCGTAGTCCGATTGCTAATAACCAGTTCGCAACAGTTCGTGTCCACACAACTGGGCTCACAAGCCCTCTTGTTGTGCTATGGTATCTGTACGATCTGCCATTGCTGCCCTTACGACAATGCTGGTGGATGTCTCTGCTGTGTGGACGTCCAGAACCTTGTCTATGGGTGTGACAATGTTCACGTGACCACTGATACCAGCATCATTGCACAACTGACCCAGTACCCCCAACTTGTGCGGCATTTCCCTGAAAGAGCCATCCCGCCATTCGGAAGACCGCAATTTGACCCTTTTGAAACTGGCTCAGTTGGCTGTAGGAAGGACGAGTGCGCCTCCGTGGCACAGTTGCTTGCTTGCTTCACATTCAACCTTCTGGCTGCGAACGTTCCCTATTAAAGGGTAGACACAGATAGAGCGCTGGTAGCTATGCCACTACACCATCTGTTGGAGGACGACGTTTAAACCATTATCTGTACCTCTACTATCGCCCAGGTGTCATTTGCCATCATCGGATCGAAATCGACTGCGTCTTTCCAGGTGTACTAATTTTAAAACAGCCGTTGCAGGCACTGGCTTGCTGACAGCTGCGCTATAGTCCTTCGAATAAATTGTTACTGGATTCAAGTAAATTATTCATCCGGCTAATAATTGTATTTAACAGCTGACAGGCTATTAGCCGTAAGATGGATGCATGACCCACAACGGAGGGAAATTTTTAATAATGTCATTTTCTAAGGGGCTGGACCAATTTTGTGTAAAGGTTGCGCGCAAGTTGTTAAGTCATCGAGTTTCCTTTGACCCTTGTGGAAGCAGACACACACCTGCGCAGGGAACTCTCCGAGGGCTGCAGGCTCCCCGTTGATTATGCGCCCACTCACTTCCGACAAGGCAGGCGGCGACACACCACCTGGAACAAGCGGAGCAGACCATCGTGTGGCATTCTTTTCGTACGCTGCTGGCAAATACGAGTTACGACACGCGCAAAGGCGGCAGGCAACGAATGACAGATTGGCCCGAAGTGTAAGTGTACTACTTGCTTGGATATAAACGACCGAGTGGATAACGTCGAAAATTCAGTGAGGCAATTCGCAGATGACGTTGCAGAGAAGTAGCAACGGTAAAAAACTGTAGCGAAACGCGGGAAGACCTGCAGAGGACCGACGCTTGGTGCAGGGAGTGGCAACTGACTCTCAGCATAAAGAAATGTTACATATCTAGTATAAACAAACAAGAATATCAATTATTGTATGATTGCATTACTACAGAACAGTCAATGGAAGCAGTGCGAAACACATTAAATATCTAGTAGCCTGCATACGAAGCGATTTAAAGTGGAACAATCGCATAAAAATAATTGCGGGTAAATTTGAGATTACGATAATTTTCTTTCATTTCTGTCTACGATCACAAAATTGTCCCGTCCTTACGCTACCTGCTCCAGTCAGCGATAACCATCTTCAGATCTGTAGCAAAACATGGGGAAAAACAAATACAACTCGTGGAGTGTCTACATCTTTAACATAGGCCATAATGAAAAGTACAGGGCTATTACAAATGATTGAAGCGATTTCATAAATTCACTGTAGCCCCATTCATTGACATATGGTCACGACACACTACAGATACGTAGAAAAACTCATAAAGTTTTGTTTGGCTGAAGCCGCACTTCAGGTTTCTGCCGCCAGAGCGCTCGAGAGCGCAGTGAGACAAAATGGCGACAGGAGCCGAGAAAGCGTATGTCGTGCTTGAAATCCACTCACATCAGTCAGTCATAACAGTGCAACGACACTTCAGGACGAAATTCAACAAAGATCCACCAACTCCATTCGGCGATGGTATGCACAGTTTAAAACTTCTGGATGCCTCTGTAAGGGGAAATCAACAGGTCGGCCTGCAGTGAGCGAAGAAACGGTTGAACGCGTGCGGGCAAGTTTCACGCGTAGCCCGCGGAAGTCGACGAATAAAACAAGCAGGGAGCTAAATGTGCCACAGCCGACGGCTTGGATAATCTTACGGAAAAGGCTCAAGCAGAAGCCTTACCGTTTACAATTGCTACAAGCCCTGACACCCGATGACAAAGTCAAACGCTTTGAATTTTCTGCGCGGTTGCAACAGCTCATGGAAGAGGATGCGTTCAGTGCGAAACTTGTTTTCAGTGATGAAGCAACATTTTTTCTTAATGGTGAAGTGAACAGACACAATGTGCGAATCTGGGCGGTAGATAATCCTCACGCATTCGTGCAGCAAATTCGCAATTCACCAAAAGTTACCGTGTTTTGTGCAATCTCACGGTTTAAAGTTTACAGTCCCTTTTTCTTCTGCGAAAAAAACGTTACAGGACACGTGTATCTGGACATGCTGGAAAATTGGCTCATGCCACAACTGGAGACCGACAGCGCCGACTTCATCTTTCAACAGGATAGTGCTCCACCGAACTTCCATCATGATGTTCGGCATTTCTTAAACAGTAGATTGGAAAACCGATGGATCGGTCGTGGTGGAGATCATGATCAGCAATTCATTCATGACCTCCACGCGCTCCCGACTTAACCCCATGCGATTTCTTTCTGTGAGGTTATGTGAACGATTCAGTGTTTAAACCTCCTCTACCAAGAAACGTGCCAGAACTGCGAGCTCGCATCAACGATGCTTTCTAACTCGTTGATGGGGACATGCTGCGCCAAGTGTGGGAGGAACTTGATTATCGGCTTGATGTCTGCCGAATCACTAAAGGGGCACATATCGAACATTTGTGAATGCCTAAAAAAACTTTTTGAGTTTTTGTATGTGTGTGCAAAGCACTGTGAAAATATCTCAAATAATAAAGTTATTGTAGAGCTGTGAAATCGCTTCAATCATTTGTAATAACCCTGTATTGTTGACGTATGGGTGATAAGTTGCAATAAATTAGTTTTTTTTCCTTTATTATTATTTCATCCCCCCAGTCCCATGTGGGCTGGGAAGGGTGTGGGCTGGCAGCGATACAAATAATTATTTTAAAGGGTGACGTGAATGTATAATATATATCATAATAAAATATATAAATAAATTTAAATAAGTATAAATAATATAATGCTGCCTTCCAGAACTGCTTAAAGACGATGATAAAAATGTGTACATACAGCACAGTTAAAAACGGTTGAGAAACACTTGAAGAACACAAAACACCTGAACAAAACAGTTGAATAACACTGAAGAGACGCTGACCATTAAGAACGGAGCACCGTGCACTTTCACTAAAACTGGAGGAAAAATGGTTCAAATGGCTCTTAGCACTATGGGACTTACCATCTGAGGTCATTAGTCCCCTAGAACGTAGAACTACTGAAACCTAACTAACCTAAGGACATCACACACAACCATGCCCGAGGCAGGATTCGAAACTGCGACCGCAGCGGTCGCGCGGTTCCAGACTGAAGCGCCTAGAACCGCTCGGCCACATCGGCCAGCAAAACTGGAGATGGACCTGCCCTGGCATGGTAGATTGTAGACGAAAAGAAGAGTGGGTGTGGATAGAAATGGGAGAGTGGTGGTCATGAGTGCTGAGGACTGGTAGCGACGAGACAGGAGTGGCTGTGGGGGGGGGGGGGGGACAAAGAGAGAGGGGCAACTTTTATTGAGATCTGTATACTGGAGAGCTAATGGGGGTGGGGACGACAGGAACTGGGAAAACGGGGAGGTGTGGTACGGGGAGAGAGGGAGGATGGAGTGGACAGGGTAATGAAGTTTCAGAGTTGGTAGGACAAGTATGTGTCGTGGTGGAGTTCGGTTGAAAATTCTTGGGGTGAGGACATGGATGGTGTGCTGGTGCAAGGTTGGTCGGATGTCTATGGACCACTGTAGGATTGGAAAGGAGAGAGGACACAACATGAATGTTGCAGTCGAGTTTATGGATGGTGTAGGTTATTCGGAGATGTTCAGTGCGAAGTGACAAGAAGTGGGAATGTGAGGAGTGTGTAAAGGATCCTTGTGTGGAAGGTCATGAATACAGGAAGACACTACAACCAAAAACGTATGGCTACGATCGCGAAGACAACATTGTATTAATTACAGCTCACACAGAAGTGTTTAAACTATTGTTCTTTCCGCACTACTTATGTGAGCGGATCTGGAAAAAGCCCGAATAAGAGGTACGACGCAAAGTACCCTGTCCATGCACTTCACAGTGGCTTATATAGTACGGCCGTAGTCTTCATAACGAGGAATAGATTTCTGAAAAGTAGTGTGCTTTCAATCGGTTACGAATATTTACAGTGGGCGTTTTATGCTCTTTGACCAGTACGGATCTCACTTCATGTTGTTTCCTTATCGGCTGCTCAGTTACAAGATCTTGCCTTGAGCTTCAATTTTGAATTTGACCGCGATCACAGCAGAAAGAACGAAGGAAGGAAGTTTAACGTTTAAGATCCCGAGGCCAGTTATTTTAGGGGTGACATAAGCTCGAAATTGGGAAGGATGGAGAAGGAAATCAAAGAGACCATCTCGCTATTTGCAATGAATGACTTGGGGACAATACGGAAAATGTAGATGTGGGTGCCTAAACAGGAATTTTAACGCTAAGACTTTTAATCGACGCCCTCCAGGATATGAGTACAGTATCTTATGATTGATCCACCTTGCACGGATGAAAAAACCAATTTCTATTGAATCGATGTCCCAGTATAGACACATCTCGTTCAGTACTGCTCTCAGTGGCTACTTAATAAATCGTATGAAGGAGAACATGATACGCCCACTGTCAGCGATACTTTCTCGATTTTGGCCCTGAAGTTGCTACTGTACGGTATCTTGTCTCCTCGTTTCTTCCTTCCCGTCATTCAGAATTATAAATTATCGTTGATTTATCCAAAAATCTATTTGTCAATATGAGAATAGAAGGTATAGGAAATAGCTAACAAAACAATCCGGAGTTTTGGATGTAGCTAGTGTTACACGTATATGATCAGTTTAATAGCTTGTCGTTGTTATAAAACGTTTGGCACAGAAAATGACAGCGGGCATGGTGAAGCTCTATTGAAATTTTTCTTATGCTGAATTTGAGTACAGTAACTTTACCACAGGGCCACCTCAACCTGTATACGGTGAAGGGGATGAACAACAACTCATTCTTCTTTGCACTACACACGTCTCAATTACTATTTTCAAGAGCTTTCCAAAGTGCGGTATTTCCTCGTCAGTTCGCATGTTCCTCGTCACATTTATTGTTTCGAAAACTGGAGGTTGTGGAGCCAAACCTACGAGTGTAGTTTCAACTACATAGCTAGTTTACATGATTCATAAATGCAGCTGACTATAGCGCTGTCAATTTGCTGTACCGACGTATATTTTCAGCCAAATACGAGCTTGCAGAGGGCTGCTGAATTGATCATGATCCCTCAGTTACCCTGACAGTAAGATCATATGCAGTGTACGGGAAGATTACGTGCAGCGATGTGCAAAATTTTGACGTTGAGTTTATTTGAAAGTTATATACTTACACAAGAGCCAGTGGAAATATATAACGCATAAAAGGCCTAAAACTGACCGACCTGGATGGTAGGGACCGCTAAAGCGCACGCTTCCGGGTCCCGGCGAGGTGAACAGCGGATTAACGACCAACGCTGGGATACACATTACAAAAGCACTGAGAAAACGTTATCTCACTTGAACAGGAAATCTACACTAGATGCAAACTTACGTGCTACACAGATTCCTTCCCGAGAAAGAATGGTGGCGTCAGAAAGGCCATCTAGCCACCAAACACTACTAAACTGTCAAAACCGATGTAGTAAAACAATGCTGAACCTGTAGAGAAACCGTAAAAACCAGAGGGAAAAGAAATAAAGAAGAGAGCATATAAATAGGTGCTAAATCACATTGCTATAATTTCAAATAGTGTAAACACTAAAATAAACGAAACGTGCTGCCACGAAACACTGCGTATCTCAAAAGTAAATATCTACTGTTGAACAGTTACCTCTTTTATTGCCTCGCGGACCACTGAAGATGTGTAATAGGATATGGTGAAACAGCATAGGCTTCCGCTGTTTGAAACAGTTAACGTTAACTTACCGGGATGTACCGTGGCCGTTGTAAAGAAAGGCACTGCACCCATGGCTCTAAACATCGGGAACAGTTATTTTTTACAATACGACACTGCTGTACGGCCGGATAACTTTTACGTGTCGGAGACGGCTATTTTTTACAATATGACATCGCTCTACTGCTGTCAGAAAGGCCATCTAGCCACCAAACACTACTAAACTGCCAAAACCGATGTAGTAAAACAATGCTGAACCTGTAGAGAAACCGTAAAAACCAGAGGGAAAAGAAATAAAGAAGAGAGCATATAAATAGGTGCTAAATCACATTGCTATAATTTCAAATAGTGTAAACACTATTTAGTAAAAATAATATTTAGTAAAAATAATGTAGCACTTTGTTGCTAAACACCTATAAGGTGTTTGTTTTAACTTGAGGTATCTAAATACTTCGAACACGACGCATCGTACGAAAAAAATTTTCTAGATAAAAAGTTAACATTAGTGAAGCGGACATCTGTCTGTGTCACAACTGGGCACGAGGGAGGTGGCACAGTGGTTGGCGCACCGGACTCGTACTCTGGAGGCGGACGGTTGAAACTCGCGTCCCTACATCCTGATTCAGGTTTTCCGTGATTTCCCCAAATCGCTTCAAGCAAATGCCGGGATGGTTTCTTTCGAAGGGCGCTGCCGACTTCCTTCCCCATCCTTTCACAATCCGATGGGACCGGTGATCTCGCTGTTTGGCGCCCTCCCCCAAATCAACCAACCAACCACAACTGGCCGTCTCCTAACGAACCTTCCTGAGTGGGTGGGGCCAACACTGTGTTTTCAAATGGCGACCCCCTCCCCCATTTCGGATCCTACGCCAGAAAATACGTACGGTTTATTCAAATCATTGTTTGCCATTCGTGATAGATGGTGCTGTAATCAACAATATGAAGTATGTCTGTTTTTTACAATTAAGAACCGACCCATCTGATTCTACATTTCATTTACGATGTAAACGTAAACCTTTGTGTTCTAACGGTTGATACTGTCTCTTAAACGTTACTTTAATGTTGCAAATATGATTGTGCAGTACAATTAATATGGTTAGACGACATTTCTGACAACGTACTTTTCTGTTCGCTACGGAGTTGATTGTAGTGAGTCCCCCAAACCATCGGAATGCTTGATTTCGCTGGCCGCCCTCGAACTCCGCCATCAGGGTGACGGGTTTCGGTGTGTATTCTTCCAAGCACCGTAACTACCTGGCTACCGGCGGAATACAAACCGCAACCACTGTACTAAGATAAAACGCCCATTAAGTGATAATGACAGGCGTACGAGACATCGATACTCACCGAAATCAAGCACGTCAATGGTGAGAGGTGAGAGGGGGCACCGAAATGAAGCATCCAAATGGTGAGAGGCAAGCGGCCGACATGAAGCATCCTGACCGGGACAAAAGCTGTTACTTCCGCGTCGTTGTTCCTGGATTACACTAAACGTAGCTTCTAGCCAGGTATTGGCACGTCTAACCATATTGTACTGTACAATAGAATTTGCAACACTAAAGTAAGTTTTGAAGATAAATATCATCTGTTACGACAAAAAGGGTTTACTTTTACATCGAAAATGAAATCTAGAATCAAACGCGTTGGTTCGTAATTGCAGTAAATAAGCACACTTGATGTTTGTCAATAACAGCGACATCTACTACGAATGGGATACAGTGGGGTGAGTAAACTGTGCGTTTGTTTAGGTGTAGAAGCCGAATATGCAGTAACAATGGTGTGTTCCGACTTGAAAATACAAAGTCGACACCACCCACGCAGGAGGGGTGTTAATGAGGTGGCCAGTTTTATCACAGACGGATGTCCCCTTTACTAATATTAACTTTCCTCCTAGACCTTTTTTTTCGTACGATGCGTCGTTTTCGAGATATTTAGTTGCCTCAAGCTGAAACAAACATCCTGTACAGACTTACTCTCGTCTACGTGATAAACCTTACTGTTGCTACTGATTCGTCCGTCAGAGGGGGAGGTTAACCTCTGCAGCCCCCACGGTGCTGTTAAATGAGAATACGCTATGCACCTGCTTCGGATTTCATTCTGTCTCATCGTCAACACAGACACGACACTACACCGTACACTTCATGACGTTGTACAGCTACAAATCTGAAATGTGCTACGTGTGAGTGACCGGAATGGCGTGCGATACAGTGACCTGCACGACGAATGAGTTACACGCCAGCGACGTGACTCACCGGCAGTGCTGCGCGCAGCTGTCACCAGCACCAGGACCAGCCACCCAGTCCTCTGCATGTTCTCTCTCCGTACTGGCCAGCTACTGGGTTCTGCACTGCCGCTCCGCGGCTCTCAGAGCACTGGTTTCAAAACAACAGCGAGAGGTCCTCGAGACGTGAGCAGCGTTAATCAGCGCTCCGATAACGACTGTCAGGTGAAGTAGTCGTACTGAAAATCACTAGATAACATTTCAACTACGTCTGTCGCAGAATACGAAAAATCTAAAAAATTGTTTGATAATGTGATGTTAGCTGAGGAATACTGCTTTCGTATGACTTTTGTAAATATCTCTGGAACGCTTTCGAAGTACACCTAGTACGCTTACAACTTAGCATTGCTGAATATATTTATTCTGCGGTGCAACTGGTCTTTCGAACTTGTTATCTGATTGAAGCATTTATATTGGTAGCCTCAATAAACAATTCAAAATAAATACTGTCTAGTTATTCTCATGATGGTGCTTCACAGTTATATCCGTAAAATTCGTATAGGCTACATATCACGACATATTTTTACCCAAAGTGGAGTCAGCAGACGTTTTGCCGCATTCGGAGCAGTTCTTAGAATCCAGTTAACTTATGAATTTGGCCAAATATCGTGTTTCACTAAATGAGAGCGATTGCTTGTTTTACATCATCAAGTGACCTAATGCATAACCCATCACAATGTCGACGACTTTGTAATGTTGACGGAGCGTCTGCATTGGTCGTCGACTTGAATTACCATCATTGACACGCAAGTCGCCGAAGTGGCGTCAACTAAAAAACTTGCAGTACGGCGGCCGAACCCCGAAGGGGATATCCCGGCCAATAAATGCCATACGATCATTTAATTTTACCTCTAACTGAGAGCTGGGATCAGCTTGCGGTGCCCTCCCAGTTTATCCTAATATGGACACGTATTCGCCTATAAATGACCGCGAGCGGCGATCGGACTCCTAAATGTTTGTGGTCCTACTCTCGCGTTTAGTAAGTAATCACATTTCACTTTGCTGATCTCTCTCTGGAGCTTATATCTTACCACGTAAGTAAAATTTTGATTTAACGAACAGACAACGTGCCATTATTAAAAACACTGCAGAAGAGGGCACAAATATCAATGGGCAACACTCTGAGATGACGATGTTAGACTGCCAATGAATAACACGGACACCACACATGTACTGAGTTAATTAGCGGGAAAATGAATACTTTCATCTGCACAAAACACCTCTCTCGTAAATATGACACAGTTATAAATAGATGTAAAGTGAAATATTCAGTGGAAATAACCTGCTAACCATTGAAGATGCTTAGCAATTGTGGTGGTGCTTTTATTAGTTGTGTGCCTAGTAATCATTACTTGCGTATTACTTTACAATATCTGATCGCTCTGTATAGAACTGTGCTATTGTTAAAACACTGCACATGTCGAAATAAGCCTGTAATGATGTGATTAAATTTTCACTAAACAAAAAACGGTGTATACTCGCTTTATCAAACTGGAAATTACTGTCATCACACGCAAATAAATTTATGCAGTCGTCTAGACTTAAGTGCCACCACAATATTTTTCTGTTGCACGTAACTAAAATTCCACAGTACCTTTTGGTGTTTGCTTCTGCAACACTGCTTCCAATTTCTGGTTATATTTACAGCAAAATAGCTGGTAAAGATTCTTTGGCAGCACTATAAGTTTTTACTCAATTATGTCAGTATTAGAAATTTAGAACATGTTATATTTATAACTAGCTCAAATATATTCACAAAAAGAGAAAGAAGGTCATGACTTTTACAATATGTCATCCTAGTATGAAAACTCTTATACATTGAACTGCACCAATAAAACACATGCTTTAGTCTTTTCAAAGGTGGTGAGCACTACAGTATGATGAATTTGCAGCTTTTAATTATGGCTTAGATGTCGCAGTACTTTCCATCGTCATTCTCGGCCAGCACAATAGATCTTGCTGCAATGTAATGCATGCTGTAAGACTGCATATAACAAACAACTGGCCCACAAAATATGTAGCCATTTCCTCTTCCTTAGGTAAAGGCTGATTAAAAATACTGCACAATTAATAAGCACCCAGATCACAAAGCAAACTTAATAATTGTTTTATTACAGTTCCAGTGTTGAATCACAATGTTTATTTGTAATCAGATCATTAATTTCGGTCGGTAATGACCAACTTCAGAGATAGAAAATGTAACCACATATAGGTAGCCTAAATTACAAAACACTCCAAACTACACAAATGTGAAACAGAAAACAGCTATAAAACAGTTGCACAATGTATCAACACCTGAATAAAAACGAGTTGCATTACGCATATTACGCTGTTACATGTGATATTGCAGTCAGAACTCTTGGTCATTTCGGCTTCGTCAAAGCAATGAATCTGATATGCAAAGAACACCGTTGAAAATAATGTAACACAACAACACGGTGTCTAACAAGAAATTTTTGCAGCATTAATGATGTAATTTAAGTAATGGAGTATGTTTTGTATAATATATTTTGCCAACTCATTCTGTGTTCGAGAACAGCATTCCCCGTGGGGCTGCACTTCTTCGTGACTGTATCACAACTTGAAAACTCAATAAATCCATTTTTCCTAGCAAATTATGTAGATAAAACCTATAGAAAGAAGCAAAGCAAAATCGTTAAGCTTTTTTACTCAAAGTGAAGTAAGTAAATTCACATATCTGATCCAAGAAAATTTATTGTTAGTTTTTATTTGTAAGATACGATTTTGGCGCTTAATTTTATCGCTGACGAAAACTTTCAAAAGTTACTGTGTTAAAAAAAAAGAACTAAGAGCGCTATCTATCGGTTCTTTGGTGTGATACAGAACTAACTGCGCCATCTAATGGTTCTTTGGTGTACTATGCCGTGATGATTAAACATCCTAACTACTAAGCTGAACAGACGATTTTAGATAAAACTTTAAATTACGATATCTCTTTATTCCGTGTTCCGATTTTGAAGAAATAAACTCTGTATGTTGCCCAATCTACGATCAAATTGACTGTGAAAACCCTATGAAAATTCCTCTAGCTGTTTTACCGGTTAGCGTGTTCATGGAAACAGACAGACGCCACAGTGTCACATAAAACTTCAAATAACGATGTCGTTCCGCGTATGGAATCCTGGTCTCCTCTTTAAACTCCAAACCTATGCCCTGCCTATTAATTTTGTCTGTCTGGTCGCTTCGTTCCCCTCACGTCATTCTTCCTAAGTCACTCTCCATGATACCAACTCCCGTATCTTTTATCCCACTGCTGGCGTCCCCCAGGGCTCCGTCCTCTCTCCTCTCCACTATCTCCTGTACACTGCAGATATGCCCAAGCCACTCCCATCTGTCCACTTCCTCCAAAATGCTGACGAAACCGCCTTTGTGGCTCCCTATGCTGCCCTTCAACAGTCCCAACGCACCCTCCAAACCCACCTTGACCAGTTCACCACTTGGTGTAAGCAGTGGCTCCTTCGTATCAACTCTTCCAAATTCAGGCAATCATCATAGACCACACCACATGCTCCTTCCGTCCCCATGATTTCTACCTAACCATTTATGATCATCTCATCCAGCTCACCCCCCACCCTGAAATACCTCGGCCTCACCCTCGACCGTCAGCTTACCTGGACCCCTCATCTCCTGACCATCCAGCAAAAAGCCCATTCCCACCTCTACCTCCTGAAACTCCTGTCTGGCCGGAATCGGCACTGCATCCTTCCACCATCCTCCACCCTACAAATCCCCCATCTGTCCTATCCTCTGTTATGCCCCCCCCCCACTTTTAAAAGGCCCACCAAATCCTAGACTGCCACATGCTCCTCCTTGCCCTTTGCATCCATCTTCCTTCCCCCACACGACTCCAGTATGACCTCATCCCCTTCCCCCACCTCCTCCTTTTCCTCCAACATATCCGCATCCTTTACACTGCAAGCTTGACCCCCCCAACCCTGGTTTCCTCCTTCTCCATCCCCAGACCATTGCCACACCTCTATCGCTGTATCCCTCCCTGTCTGCACCTTCACACCCTCCATCTCTTTCATCAGGACAATTTCCAGCACCTCCTCCTCCCAGATGTTAAGCTTCGCTGTGGCATCTACACTTTTCTAGCAACTGTAGCCTGGCCTTGTCTTTCTCTCCCCCCCCCCACACACACACACACCAGGGCCCCTCTTTTCCTCACCCCTCCTTCTGTGAGAGTGGATGTTCTTCCTTCTCCCCCCCCCTGAGTCTCTGCACCCCCTCCTTGACTGTTTTCCCTCCCACATCCTTCCTTTCCCAGCCCCCCCTTGGGCGTGCCCCCCACACTCCCCCCCCTTTCCTTCCAGTCTCTCTCGTCTCCATCTCCTTGGCAGATCCTCTCAGTTTTTTCATCGTCATCATGCATCACCAGTGTTGTGTTTGGTACTGTTCTCCTGTGACGTCAAGAGCTGTGATTTTAATCGCATGCTGGACTTGTACATAGTGCTATTTTCAGTGCTTGTTCTGTGCTACGCCACCCAATCTCTACTTTTATGCTCTGGCCGTCCTTCGCCATGTATTTCTTTTAATCGTCACATTGTGTGATTTTTATCACCATTCTTACAGTCACCCTATTTTTATACGCTATCTTCTATTATGTTTCCCCTTTTATATGCCTGTTTCGCCGTATTTCTTCCTTTATGTTGTTTTAAATGTCTCCAAGTTCTGTACTTACTGTCTGTCTCTCGATAGAAGAGCGGTGCCTATGCTGCTGCCAGACCACCCCGTGTCGTTTTTCCTACGGTCTGACTATCAAGGAATAAATCGTTTACATTGCCCCTGCTATGCTCAAGTTACCTGTGGGAATCTATATCAGTCTAATAATATTGAAGATTAGTATGCTCAGACAGACAAGGCAGTTTTAAATAAAACTTTAAATCACGATATCTTTTTTTTTTTGTGACCCGTTTTTGATTTCATAAAGCCTATATGTTGCCCCAAGCTACGTTCAAGTTATCTGTCCCATGAATATTTGTCTAGTTGTTTTGGAGAGTAGCGTGTTGAAACACAGAGACACATAGGCTTTAGATTAAATGATAAATTACGATATCTTTTTGTTCTGTGATTGGATTTTGATGAAAAAAGCCTATATGTTCTCCCAAGCTACGCTCGAGTTACCTGTGAAAACTCCTTGAAAATTCATCTATTAGTTTTGAAGATTAGCGTTTTCAAAGAGACAGGTACGATGATTTTATTGATTATTATTCACGTATCACACATCACATTATTATTCACTTACTTTCAAAGAATGAATTGGGAGGTTCTAAAATGATTGGAAAACTAAAAAATAAAAATACCAGGTGTTTGTATGGCGTATCAGAACAAAATGGTCAAACACTGAACTAGATATGAAATCCCACTACCAGTCACAAAATTTGTTGACTATATAAATTATGTAATTAGTAGCAAGTTGCGAGGTCAGACTTCATGATCCGGCTATAGTGGCGGTACAAAAAACATTTAACACTAGTGTACATTGATATTAAAGTTTTCTTTTGTATGGTCTTGGCACGTGCTGTGGTCATTCTGTGGAGAATGAGAATGATAATCTGATAAGGAGCGACGTCTCTTTCTGCGTTGGTCTGCTGTTCATATTGTAAATAATGATTACCTTTTCTTCTTTTGTCATCGCCGTCACCTTATAAATTCTTCAGCATTCTGTTTCTATCGCCCTTTTGAAATTTTTAGCCCTTGTTCACATCTGAAACTCGATATCACAAACAACTCAACTAATGAGTTAATATTTTGTAGAGTGGTTAATACAGACGAGTTAAAATCAGGCGCAGTAGCTCCAGATTTTGATTAAGTCTCGATACACCGACAGATCATGATGATATCTCTTTTCTATGCAGTGAAATTATTTTTATACTCTTATGTTGGACTTTCTATCTTTTGGTGTCTAGAACACCTGTTTATGATAATCACAGTTACAGTCTATAAGTCTACAAAAACTGAAAGCACAATGTGCCGGAGTACGAGTAGAGAATAAGCTACTGAAGAAGCATATAAAACAACTCAGTGTGCGACACATAAGAATAACAATGCAGTTAGAGACATGAGTTCTTGGTTGGGAAAAAAGGGCAATGTAATCCAGTTTCTTATGTGTTTAACAGCAGAAACGTAACGGATCTGTTGAAGAAGCTTTTGAAACTTCAAGCTAGTGGTAAAGTATCATAATATTTTCAGTAAACAAGGAGACTGGTTGAGACACTAAATTTTCATTCAGCTAAGGCACATAGCTAATTACGAAAGTTTGTGAAATTATCTCACCCAGAAACATTTCACTGCAATTACTGAGAAGTTCCTAGTATATAAATAGTGGTCACGTTTTTACAGCTACTAAATTTGGGGAAGAAGCGCTTTATGTCCAATATAAAGCTGCTCCTGAAGCATTATTTTATCTGCAGAATAAATCACTTACCTAAATCTAAATCTTCTGAGAAAAACGGCAAGACAACTATATGCCAAACATATTTTATTTAAACCCACTGTTTTGTGGGGTTACATTAAGGATGTAGTGTTCAGTTCAACAGATCCTGATATATAAGCCCTTATGACACAATTTGCCCTGAGATGACAAAAGTCATGACATATCGAGATGCACATACAGAGATGGCGGTAGCTTAGTGTACAAAAGGTATAAAAGGACAGTTCATTGATAGAGGTGTCATTTGTACTCATACGATTCACATGGAAAGATTTCCGACGTGATTATGGCCGGACGACAGGAATTAATAGACTTTGAATGCGGAATGGTAGTTGCCGCTAGACGCATGGGACATTTCATATCGGAAGTCTTTGGGGAATTCAGTATTCCACTATCCACAGTGTCATCGATAACGCAGTGGGCCATGGCCTTCACTTAACGACCGATACCAGCAGCGATTGCGTAGAGTTGTCAGTGGTAACAGACAAGCAGCACCTCAGAAGTCAATGTAGGATGTAGGACGAATGTATCTGTTAGGACAGTGTGGCGAAATTTGGCGTTAATAGACTATGGCAGCAGACGACCAATGCGAGTGCCTTCGCTATCAGCACGACATCACCATCCGTGCCCCTCCTGGGCTCGTGACCAAATCGGTTGGAACCTAGACGATTCTAAAACCGTGGGATGGTCAGATGAGTCCCTATTTCAGATGACAAGAGCTGATGGTAGGGTTCGAATGGGGTGCAGACCCCACGAAAACCATGGGACCAAATTTTCAACAAGGCACTGTGCAAGCTGGTTGTGGTTCCGTAATGGTGTGAGCTCTATTTACATGGAATGGACTGGATCCTCTGGTGGAACTGAACCAATCACTGACAGCAAATAGCTATTTTCGGCTGTTTGGAGACCTCTTGCAGCCATTTCAATGAGATTTTTATGGATGATAATTTGGTATGCCACGAGGCCATCATTATTCGAAAGTGGTTTGAAGAAGTTCTGGACAGTTCGGGCGAATGATTCGGGTATCCAGATCGCCCGAAATGAATCCCACTGAACACACACGGGACATAATCGAAAGGTCAGTTCGTGCACAACATCCTGAACCGGCAACACTTTCGCAATTATGGACTGCTTGGAGGCAGTATGGCTCAATATTTCGGCAGGGGACATCCAGTGACTTGTTAAGTCCGTGCCACGTCGTGATGCAGCACTACGCACGGCAAAAGGAGGTCCGACAGGATATGAGGAGGTATCGCATGACTTGCGTCGCCTCAAGGGAGAGACGCTGTGGAGTCGGTGATGGAAGAGAGGTTGGCAAACGACATGGAGAGAAACTGAGTACAGCCTAGATCGTCTACGTGTAACGAGAGGAGCACGTGTGGAAGGAAAGTCATAAAAAAAGCATTATGATTTATGCTAGCATTTGCAAAAAATCCTCTTAGCTTGTACCTAGAATGAGTGTCTGCAATTACATGAATACTTCACACTCACCCTGTATTTTTGGTTTCCTTCATGGAAATAATATTACCTCCGATTTTTTTCTGTTTATTACATGTGCACTGAGTAGACGAATTTAAAAGGATACAAAAAGTCATGTAAAGGATCATTTTTATGAAGACAATTTCTTCTGAGTTTTATGGTATTTTTTATTGAGTCACTTCTGAGAATCCATAGTCAGTAACTGTGTGTAACAAATTCCGGTTGGTAATTTGACAACATTAGTGCGTCATGTGATTCAGTGAAGGCCTGGAGCCGCCCGTCAGACGCCGATCTGCTGGTTGATCCAGTCGACGTAGCTGGAGACCCTGGTGTAGACTGTGGGGTAGGGAGGGGTGGCGCAGCGGTACGACCACGACACCAGACCCACGACGACGCCCTCATGCAGCAGGGGGCCTCCAGAGTCGCCCTGGAAGCAACATTTCATAGTATTCAGTTACGGAAAGGTAAACAAAAAGAACTGTTCCCCTCTCAGTAGTTCGCCTGAAACGTTACTGCCAGTTCCGTTTCATGCTGTCTGTCGTTTAGCATCTCAAAGCGGATCATACAGGGTGTTTTTAGAAAAGGATTATACAACTTTGAAAATTCATACAGATTACTTCATAGTACCTACAGAGATGATTGTAGTGTCAATTTGTAGGGAAATACATCACGTTTCGTCTCGCGTTGTTTGCTAGTGCCCAATCGCACCATAAGGAGCGCTAGCGGCAGTTGCGTTAAGATGGCCACCATCACTGGACCCGAGAGTGATAGCTGTGTGTCTTGGTTTGAAGAATCGAAGTCGGCGTCAACAGTTCAGCGTAATATCCTTACCAACCGTGCTAAAGGTCCTCCTAGTAGGCCTAATATGACTGGCATAAATGTTTTGTGGTAACAGGGTGCTCGGTAAGACATGGGAAATTATCGCGTTGTCCAAACACATCTGACGACGTCGTTGACCGAGTGAGACAATGTTTTGTCAACAAGATACATCAGCGACTCGTGTTTGTACCTCCTGTGCTGGCCTCTCTACCTGAACTTAGAGCAAGGATTTGCGCCGCCATTGAGCAATTTACACCTGCAATGCTACAGTGAGTTTGGGAAGAAATTGACTTTCGGTGGGATGTGTGCAGAGTAACTAACATAAACCACGTACAACATCTTTACTTTAAGGTAAAAACCTTGATGTGTTTCCCTACAAAATAACACGAAGCCCAGCTCTATATCGTCTTTCAATAAAATTATATGAATTTTTAAAGTTGTAAAGTCTTTTTTGAAACACCCTGTATATACAAGAGTAACTACCAATCTCACTCTTGTACTACTACGACGAGTGTTTGGAGGAAGGATGTTAGGGATGATATTTTTTTTTAATTTCCCAGTGATACCGTTTTAATCCTCCTTCCATCCTGCAAATCTTACTGAGAGTGGATGGATCAATTTGTTTGTTTCTAAAGTTCCATGGGAATCCAAAGACTAAACCCCCTCCTTCTAGAGCTAAATCAACCTCATAGTACTTTGGTGGTTGTAGCGATAAACTCACGTCGTGTAACCGATATTGCATTGCTTGGTACCCCACTGTCTAGCAGCTGGCAAGGTAGCTAACGATACTACTTCTCCCCTCCCCCCCACCTTAATGAGGATGGGTCCCCCTAAATCTACGAATTATCCGGCACTTTTCTTGTACTCAGCGGCTTGTAAGTATGATGTGGTACCTTCCTTATGATTACACATGCAGTTTGGAGTTAGGCACCAAGTAGTTATTTCATCATGTAGCAACTTTCAATCAGCGTTCGTTTAATGCTGCAATTTAATAGCTATTTCATGGTTACATTTTCAGATGTATTTAATCAGTTTTCATATTCAGGAGGCGTCTCGATGAAGTAGCCTGTGATTTTAAAGTGTTCATTGCTTCAGTGTTGATCTTTTCTTGGTGGCGTTTAAATGAATGCATCACTGCCTTCAGCAATTGCGTTTAGTCATTTCACGGCCTCTTCTCTGCGAGCATTTTGACCCGAATAAAAGAATTTGCAGTGTTGAACATAGAAGTTATAGGTGAAATCTGGCACACGTCTTTAATACTGTATGCAATAAGCAGTACTATGTTTCATATTATCGTACATAAGATTACGAGCTGAACAAATGCGTAACGAATATATCCTAGTTTTGCCTTTATAGAATTTAAGGCGTTCTTCAACAGTTTGTTATCTGATAAGACCCGTTCCTGTACACGGCCTGCTTTCACTGCAGTCAGTTAAATTGTAGTAACTGAACACGCTTAGGTCCTTAGTAACTCTATCTCTGAATCCTAGCATGATAACTTTCCTGAGTCTGCGGTGAATTGCTTCCGTCCCCATTGTTCCAAACAACCCGCCCTATCCACTGTGCATATGAAACAAGCTATGTCTGCGTAGCATCCCCATTTTGAGTATTGTGTGTTATTGTTTTAGGGAACACATAATTAAGTCTATATCATTTTCCTTGTTGTCCATGTAGCTGTTCTTATTTGTAATTTGTAAAGACTGATGAATAACGTGTGTCTTTTATAGACAATAAACGTCCATTCCTTGTGATCATTGACCACTTTCTTTTGTTAATATACCGCATGGATCCAAACCTTACCCCTTAGTGCAATCTAACTTGTTACCAAGATGTAAAAAATGCTACAAAAAGCAAATGAATTTAACTGTTGAGATACATATTAGGTTGCTACATGCACCACCTCATATTCTTTAGCTAATGTGCCAGTGATACTTACCCATTGAGCATAAAATCGATGTTAACGATATCAGTGGCCAAATCCAATTGAAACACACTGTGATACTTTACTTATCGAATTACCAAACGCAAGTTCATTGGTACAGAGGATGACATCGTGTTGTGTCAAACGACCTCCATTGAGACCTCGTTGAATCACTGTTGTAATGACGCAATTCATTCGAAACACCCTGCCCCCCACCCCGTGCTCCATAACCCTTCGACGACCCATTACATGACAAATACACTGAAATACATCCATTGCTAAAAATGTATGTAGTGTATGTTAACTGTAAGTTGGCTGATTAGTTTCCCAGAACTGAATCGGCAGACGTCAGTACGGTTCGTTCAACAGTCTTTTGTTTTTGGTTGCAGCCAACGTTACATAGCAGACAGTCATTTTCGACTGCTAATTTTCTGTTTTGTACTTCACTATATTTTGTACTGTGTTCTTTCCTTGCGGAAAGTATATGTAATTGTTGCAGTTAGGATCTCCATTAAGCATGTTAATTCAGAAGTCGAGTTCAGTTTCGATGCTGAACAATATTTAAAAGATTTTTCATTTCATTATTTGTGCTTTCGTAGAAGGATGAAGCGCAGGTTAAGGTGCGTGCACTGTGGAGATAGGCAGGGTTAGTCACACCTCCCCTCCCCTCCCCTTTGCACGTCCCCTGCGTCGTACAGTTTATGTGGGGCCTGGACTTACTCTGCAGACCTCTTTGGCAATTGGCCAACCTGCAGTTAACAAACAGTATTGTACTGATAAGCATTCAGTAACACCACCAATGACGAAGACAAGATAAATACAAAATATATATATCAATAATACTAAATTTGGATATGATGTACATAGAAGCACAGCAGAAAACTTGGAGAACAAATACTGACAGTGTATTTGCGCCTAATGCTGGAAAGGGTATTTGATCCTCAACATAGAGAGATGTAGCATATTGCATACAGATAAGCTATAACACCGTACGAAGTTTTATTACAGTTTTGGCGATAGCTAGAAATAGTCACAACTTTTAAAATCTCCAGGACTGATTTAAGGTTGTCGTTCGACCCTAAATCACTCCTACATATTTTAACAGTACATACAACTAATTGGAAAAAAGCAGATGCCAGGCACACGCCAGTAGAAGAACCCCAAAAGAGCAGTTAATTTCTCTTTTGTGCCAAACTCTTCATCTCAGCGTAGCATTTGCAAACTTCGTCCTCAATTATTTGTTGGATGTTGTGGCACTATGAACATACAAGTAAAAATTGTTTTCTTTCTGTTCTCTTTCGATCTCCGGTCAGCAGTCTGGCTATGCCATGTGTTGGTCGTCTGGATAACTTCGACGCCTGTAGTAACTTTTTGCAATGACTGGGACATAGTGCCAGGTGCAGGATCCAAGACACCGGTAAGCAAGTTCGCCTAGCAGCTACTACGGCACATGTCTCACAAACAAGTCTGTTCTTGAAACTTCTTGGCAGATTAAAACTGTGTGCCGGACCGATACTCAAACTCGGGACCTTTGCCTTTCGCGGGTAAGTGCTCTACCATCTGAGCTGCCTAAGCACGACTCACGCCCCGTCCTCACATCTTTACTTTGCCAGTACCTCGTCTCCTACCTTCCAAACTTTAGAGAAGTTCTCGTGCGAAACTTGCAGAACTAGCACTCCTGAAAGAAAGGATGTTGTGGAGACATGGCTTAGCCATATCCTGGGGGATGATTCCAGAATGAGATTTTCATTCTACAGCGGAGTGTGCGCCGATGTGAAACTTCCTGGTAGATTAAGTTCGAATCTCGGTCCGGCACACAGTTTTAATCTGCCAGGGAGTTTCATATCAGCGCACACTCCGCTGCAGAGTGAAAATCTCATTCTGAAGTCTGTTCTTTTCGATTATTTTTACATATCGTTTCCTTTCCACACACAGTCTCATTCCTATCAGTGAAATGTATTCAAGTCGATCATCAGTTAGCCTAGTAATACCGAAAACTGCAGATTGTATGTACGTGGCGCGCCAACGTTCAAGGGTAGGTACCGCTGCGGTTCTCCTCTTCCTACTAGCAACGGTCGTTCGATTCAGCACGGAAACCCAGGATCCGTTCGCCTTGAGACTCTCTTCTTTCTTGTTAAAGCTTTTCTCGTATTTGTGTATTTCTTTAGCTTCTTCGAACACGCGGCTGTGATAACTCTTCTCTACATCAAGAATTCCGTTTCGGCGAATTTTACTACGTGGTCGGTCTCACACATCACGTTCTCCGCCATGGCCGATTTCTCCACATGCCCCAACCTGCAATGTCCCTTACGTTCGGTGATCCTGCTGTTCATTGATTTTTCCAGTCCGTGTGTACATGGTGTGCGCTATATTCCCGACGTTGCAAATGGGTCGCTTTTCTCCTTTGCCGTTCTGAGACACACTTTGATATTCTTTGTCGGTTTATAAATAGACTTTATGCCTTGTTTGCGCAGTGTACAGGCGACTCTGTCCGTCAATCCGAGAATGTATCGCAGAAAGGCCGTACCCGACATTTCTTTTTCCGATGTCTCGCTTCATCAAGTGTTTGATTCTGTGACACTCCTTCTTATCACCATCCCCACATCTAGTGGTCAAATGTCTTAGCGTTTGTCTCCAATCAATCTAGAAACAACGATATTTGTGGATTTTAAAATAATAAAGTTCGTTTTAGAGTATCTATACATGTCAACCCCAGGACACATCCCTACCCATTCAGTGATTTCCTTAAATCGCTTCAGGCAAATGCCGGAATGATTCCTGTGAAGGGCACGACCGACTTCCTTCTCCATCGTTCCCTAGTCTGATGGGACACATGGCATCGATGTTTGGTAACCTGCCCCAAATCAAACAACACCCAATCAACCCCTAGGAGTCTTATGGATGGCTAATTCGCACTCGCTATCCGGTAAAACCCTTTAGACGCGCCTGGAACGACACTCTAAACGTCTACACCCGTGGTCAATTCGGGCGAATTGTGGTAAAAGTAGTTGGACATTAGCGATTCCTAAGGTACATGTACCAAATAAGGCCCGATTCCTAAGAAGGTCCATTCTCATTTTCTAGCATAGAAAGTTTGAAAACAGCGCTAAATGTCTTCGGTAGCGACAGCCTCTGACATCTAGTGGCCAAGTAAACAACTATTTCCACACCCGCTCTCGTGCCGGCCATTTTACATTCGGTTGTACTACGGCGTTCAACGAAGAAGGGCTGCTTCTTATTTTCACGGTACGTTTCATCTAATGCAACCGTTTCGGTTATGAAGCATTTTTACTAGTAGATATGCATTTAGGAACAGAAAATTGTGCTGTATTAAGATGGTGGTATTATCTTCCTAATAATAAGTTTCTTTTTAAACAATAAACGCACACCCGTTTTAAACTGGTTGTTCCCATCCGTGGCGCTCCAAACAAGGTCTGGGCGGGCCTTATTAGGCACCCTGCTGTACAGAGCCTTGCATAACGACAAGGCGTAGTTAATTTTAGCGTATACTGGGAAAACTCATGTAACACGTATTTACTATCTCTAAATTAAATCTAAATTATTTTATACATTTTTACTGAGCTATTAGTTGGTCGTTGCAAGAAATGTGAAAAGAAAACATTTTAAATTCCTTCTTGGTAATCTTTGTGATGGGGCGTTCTGCATTTAGATCAATAATTTTTAGTAGCTTTAGTAGCTATAATAGAAGTACAGTAATTTAAAAAAAACATAACACAGTTTTATAGCCCTGATCCAGGAACGTCAGGTTTACTGGAAATGTTTGTTTTTAGATAGGGCCACAGAAAAAACGAGCAACATGGGATGCAGATAATTTAAAACGAGCTGTGGAAGCTGCTGCTGAAGGGATGCCTGTCAGAGCCGCTTCGAGAACACACAGGTTTCCTCGAAGTACGTTACACAATCACGTAAGTTCTGGACAACAACCAAAAGTTTGGGATGAAAAAATTGTTTGGACGAAGCTCAGGAAAGAGAACTTTGCCAAAGAATTTTTCGAAGTTGGGTATCCAATTACAGAAAAAGTGCTCAGAAAATGTTTATATGTATATTGTGAAATGAATATTGTGCAGAATCCTTTTAATGAGATGAAGACATTGGCTGGATGCAAGTGGCTCAAGATCTTCCTACAGAGACACCCAGATATTGCAAGAAGGGAGGCACAACGCTTGAATACTGGAAGAGCTGCAAAGCTAAACAAGATTATTGTAAATGAAATTATTGTAAATCTTTTCAGAAACTGAAAACCGTCAATCCCGAAATGGAGTTATTTGACAAACCCCACCTTATCTATAATATGGACGAAAAGGAATGTCGCCTCTGACTCCACAAGTCTCCTGAAGTTTTGGCGAAGAAAGGTGAGGCACTTTGTTGCCCCAGAACATGGGAATGCAATTGGACAGGTTATTCCTCCTATGATACGTTTCAAAGGAAACCGACACAAGCCAGAATGCGAAGACTATTTGCCACCTGGGACAGCAGTAGAAATGACAGATAAGTGCTCAATGAATACTGCAACATTCATCATATGGATACACCATTTTGCCGAATACAAGCCTGAAAGAGATGTTATTTTGATATTTGGTGAAGCATCATCACATCTGGACCCTAAAATTTGCGAAGTTGCTGAAGAGCACAATATCAGACTTAACAGCTTGCCCAGAAACACAACAAACGAGCTGAAACCCATGGATAAATCAGTATTCACGTCGTTTATATCTCACTGGGATGACAAAGTTCAGCTGTACTAGTCTACACATGAAAGGGAAGAAAACAGAGCAATTAATAGATGTGTTTGAAAAAATTTTCAGCAAGGTGTGGCCAAAAGCAGAATCCCTAGTAAATGTCATGTCTGGGTTCCGTGCAACAGGGACCTTTTGACCCAGAAGCTATTTCAGACACTGCATTTGCTCCCTCTCGTCTATCAGGGCGTCCTGACCCAGAAGAGGACATGACAATTGCCCCTGAAACAGGGAAACTGTCAGAGACACAATCAGGCCCAAAGGCTTCCCGAAATGGGAGACGCCAGTCCACTGATTCCAGTTCATCAGAAAGCGAGGCATATTCAATAAAGGATAGTTCAGGTGACTTCAGTCTTGAAGACAGTGACGCAGCTGAAGATCTGGATTGTTCTTTCAAAGAAATTTTGCAAACCCCGAAGCTGAAAGGAAAAAAAAATCAAACACCACAGACGAAGGAATTAAATTACAAGGTGCAAGTCGTATGTAAGACACTGTTCACGCAAAATCAAAAGAAAAATGGTGCCAACGAAAGCACTGGGTCTAAGAAAGATACAGGTCGCAAAAAATTTCACTGTCAATATAGAATATTCCGAAGAAAAAATGCAAAAATAAAGACTCTGCTGAAGCAAGCAGCAGCTCTGCCTCTAAGAAAGTGTTGAAAGAGGTAGGCTGGTTTTGTCACGTGTGCTGTGAAGACAGGATATTTGACACGATACTTTGCAAAAAATGTGTTAAAAATGTGCATGAAAATTGTGTAGGGTTGACACCCAAAGACAAAGTGCGAAATTTCCTGAGCCCCACCTGTAAAAATGATTTAAATGAGCCAAACCAGTTTCACGAATAATTATTCATGTGCTCATTGAAAATGTAAAGATTAGTATTATTGTTCTCATTACGACATGAAAACTTACTGCTGTCAGAACAATTTTGATTGCTGATTAAATTTAATAATCTGAAGGGTTAATAAGCAGTAAGTACCAACAGTTGTGTATGAAGCGTTTGTAAAAACAAGTAATTATAAAAGTCTGTTTCAGCTCATTCCACTTATTTATAAAATAAAATTACATTACAACTCTTCCAGTATATTCAAACAATTTTCCTGCCATTTACATGACCCACAATGTTAATACGAACAAGATGTGGCAACGTGTCATATTAGGAGCAAGGTCTCCTAACAAGACCCACTTGCAAGATTTAAACATTTTCTTTAAAGCGATGATATTAATTAAATAAACTTTCAATGTTCATTTATTTTTGAACTGAATATAGTTTTAGTATGTTGCACGTACGATCTCTGAATCTTACCACTAACACATATTTATTTGGTACACATACCTTACATCTAAAATACTCTAAAGTGCATGTCACAGCGAATCGCTATTGTTTTGAAGCCCTGTTATGTCGTTTTATGTTATTAGGGTTAACATGTCTTATTATTTGTTCACTAAGTTTACTTACGCCTTGGCTGTGTCATACTTCTTGTCCCGTGTTCATGTAGATGGAAATTTCATAAGGTATGTGCTTACAGCTGTCAAATGTTTGAAGAAATGCATCTCTGAGCTATCAGCTGCACAAATACATCCTCATCCACTACAGGTTTCGGTTAGATAACAATCTTCACAGGAGGAATTGCTGTACAACGATGTATTTGTCTGATACAAATACAAAATTGCATTTTTAGCTCATCTGAGTTTATGGAGCAGTTGCATGAACATATGATTGGGTTTGATTTGAATGCAGTGTATTCTCGACTCATCGTTGTACCATTTTTCCTCCTGTGAATACTGTTATTTAACCGAAACCGGTAGACAATAAAGGTATATGTGTAGAGCTGATGGCTCGGAGACGCATTCCTTCATGGGGAGAATCCAGAAAGACTCCAAATACAACGGTGCAAAATTTCTACGACTGTAGTATGTTTTCCTGCATGGCCATCTCTCTCAGCAACTGTCGTACGGGCTGGTGAGAAAGGGTGTTTCAGGGTAAGTTGCTCTGAAAAATTATCGTTAAGAAAAAATTTCGATACGCTGCGCCGTTTCCGAGTTGATTAGTATCGAAGTTAGCCAATCAGGTGGCTGCGCGCCTAAATTCAAGCGTCCTAAAACCTAAAAAGAGAGTGATTCAAAAATTGGGCATGGGACGGTAGTAAGGATCGAACCCGAGCAAAGGCTGGGCAGTTTCGCTCGCGATCATCAACTCTATGAGAACAACCGACACTGAGTGTACGAGTATCTGGCTGTCCGCTGAAATTTACTCGCACAAGGATCTGATGGGGTAAATTCAACGCTAATTAACTCGGAAAGGTGTAACGTATCGACCTGTTTTTCAACACAATCTACCCTGAAACACTCTTACAAGCATTTCAGAGTGTTAATGACCTCCCTAAGTATTAATTAATATTGGTTTCTCCGCCTTAACCTTACTAAAATTAAGGAATGTTTTCATAGGTTACATATAGCTTTCATTTACGAAATATCTTCTGCGGTCATTGTGGAAATGTCATACCGTGGACCCGATACATATCTACATTTTGTTTTTTTTAGATTAAAAACAATATTTCCTTATGAGAGCAATGTACAATTTACTTAAAATATTTTTGCTTCTTTGCAGCCGCCCCCTACAAGGCAGCAACATGTAAACTTGCAACACAATTACGTCTCGCGGGTAGCCGTTCTTCAAGGCACCGTCCGCCGCAACAGACACACGCTCCTGCAAGCAAAAGCTACAAACCGCGCTCGTCCCACATGTTGGTATTTTATTACTCGGCCACAATGGTATTCAGCTTGGGAGCGAGTTTTTATTGTGATGCTTCACAAGGACACGCTGAACCACTTCACAGTATATGAACAACTTTCTTGAAATCATTCACAGTATGATGCGCCTTCCTTTGTCACCAGTGTACTAACGTCTCTGTTTTTTTTTCTGATAACGGCCACTGGACGCCGAGTGCAGTAATATCGTGATCGGATAGTACACTTTCTGGACAACACGCACGTTCGTTATCCACGGAGTCTCTGGCAGTCGCCACGAGGGGTGCTAAGTCCTCTGCTGGCAGAGCACGTTTCCACGACCTTGCCGCTACAATCGTGGTCACTATTTTCCTAAGGCGTGTCATGTGCTCATACTGTATCCGAACCCCAAGATAGTATTTAGGCCGGCACTCAACCACAGATTGACAATGCCGTCGCGGCTATGGAGCCAGTCCTTGTTTTGAGTTCTCTGGGGCAGGCACTGGCTGCATCCGCAGCCCATCAGTCAGAGCTCTCGTAAGGAATCGTCGTTGCACTGTCACTGAGCAGTGTTTACCATGTAATTCCTATCGAGCTTAGGGCAGTAACTTTACTTCTTCAGACTTTGGCCTTACGCGGACTAAGTGCATATTGTTTCCTTTTACCAAGACTCGTTGTGTTATCAACATCAGAACATTCCAAATGAATCTGGACTTAATCCTTTTGGTTACTAATCATTATTTGCTTTCGTTAAGGGGAGCCGGAGGTGCCTATGCTGCCCATGATAAAATCACTAAGTTTGAGGAACATTTATGAATAAACTACCAAATAGAAAAATTTGAATTTTTTTTACATATAGAGTGGTTTAGTATTGCAGTTATGACAGAGGCATTTTGGAGTATCTTTTCTAGTTTCCTTCCAATTATTTTTTTTATTAATGACCCAATTTTTTTTTACAAATAATTGCTTTATAATTAATCTGAAATGAAACTACTGAACATATTGCCAAATGGCCGTGTTACAATGTAAGTGTGACCACTAGGAGTGCTGTATAAAAATTTCATCTCTCTAGCTTGAGTGGATTTTGAGAAAATGTTCCTTATATTCGAAAAATTCTAATTTACGCGAAATGGCTATCAAAGTTTCTCAATAAATTCCTGCACTATAGGATGGATTATCAGGGTCTTCTTCTTCATCCTCCAAAAGCTTCCTCTTCTGTCTTCTTTTCTGGGCTGTTGTTCCATCATACTTCATATGCCTTTCTCTTCTTTCTGCTCCTCTTATCCTTTCTTTATCAATATTTCTTAGTGCTCCTACAGTGTTCACCCCTGCTGTAAATCCTAATGCCTTCAGAACTTCACACTTCACACTGTTCCCTTCGTTGTAGGTTGCTATTGCATCATACATGCCAAAGTGCAGTGTTTTTATGCTTACAAACACCCTTTTAGGAATCACTTTCCAAATCAAATTGTTTACGTTCTCATAAGGATTCTGCGTCTTTCCGTGTAGACATTTGTGTAACAATTCTGGCTGTGCTAAGTCATGAAAAATTGGTTTTATTGCATTTATCACAGCTGTTGGCAAACCATGTTTGTGATCATAGTCCTTTTTTGCATTATATTTGCACCATGAATCTTTTGGGCACAGGCTGTGTTGAGGGTATTCTTTGGAAGAGGCAGTATGAAGGAACAATGCCCACACTGCTTTTCGCATGTCACTAACATTACTAGTATTTTGCCTTATAGCATACCCATAGTATCTCTGTAGACGTTCAATCACCTCATCAGTAAGCCTGCCTCTCTCTCCTATTGTCTTTCCATCACTGAGCTTACTTGAACCCAAAGTTTGTTTGAGCCTTCGAAGCCGTGCACCCATACGCTTTTGCACATGCCCAATGCATTCCAACTTTTCAACTACAAATTCATTTCCATATGGTTTCAGTTCCTCTATAGTCTTGAAACCTTTGGAGTCACCATCCCCAAGGTAGTATTTGCTAGAAGATGTCACAGGGCTAAGGCCGGCCATGTGTTGCTTAGCAGAAGAACGCACTGTTTCAGTAATTGTAGTATCGCAACTTGGTATTAGTGTTAATTTTCTTTTCCCTACGTTCTTCCTCTTCTTATATACATGGTTACTAAAACGTGGCACCGTAACCAGAACAACACTATACACAAGGAGTATAATACTACCAACAGCCGGCCGAAGTGGCCGTGCGGTTAAAGGCGCTGCAGTCTGGAACCGCAAGACCGCTACGGTCGCAGGTTCGAATCCTGCCTCGGGCATGGATGTTTGTGATGTCCTTAGGTTAGTTAGGTTTAAGTAGTTCTAAGTTCTAGGGGACTAATGACCTCAGCAGTTGAGTCCCATAGTGCTCAGAGCCAACTTGCCAACTACTACCAACAGCAGGCGCAACACTGAACTAATTCGAAACGGTAAACAGCAAAGAGACGATGTTCCGCACTCTTAGCGCTTCATTTGTCACAGAAAACAATGTAGCCAACCCTTGCACACTCGCTGTATGCGTAACATAAGGCGCTGTATGCGTAACAGGCCGAGAAAATCCCAAGCAGTTCGCCAGGAAGTCACGAGAGGGTGTTAGATGCATTCAGCGGCCGCCCATTTCCTCTGCAGGCTTGGGGGAAAATGGAAATAACTCCACTTCTAGGGCGAGTAGAACAATAATTCAAAGTTTACATTAAAGAGGAATGTTCCAATTAATTTTCAGTAGCAAAAAAAATCGTAATATTTTGGATTTGACCACCTCCGGCTCCCCTTAATAGGACTGAAAGTGTCAGTCGAGCTTTCATTTATATGTAGCTGAAACAGCACGAAGGAGTTTTGTGTTCTTGAATAGTCAAATAAAACAATTCTACATTTTTTACCTGTTCCTTTGCTCCTCCGCCAGCGCAAGACGTATCACTCTTGCTTATATCTTCTGAAGATAAAAAAATAATGCGAAACTAGGTTTCCACTAAATACGAAAGAAAAAGCAGTGAACTAGAACATGTAAACATGAGGCACAATTCCTAAGTAAATTGTACGCCAATATTATGCAGGATGGGGCAAATAAAAGTGGCCTGGACGAGTGGATACGATTGCATTTTAAAGTGTGTACATAACGGCGGAGGAAAGACCTACAGCTACTTCCAACAGGACGGACCAACTGCCCATACAGCCGGCCAGACCTTGGAGCACATTTACACAATCTTCACTTATGATAAATATGTTAGCAAAGGTCAGTCTGGTCGAAGTCCTATTTGACCACCTAGGTCAAGTCATCTGTCAGTGTGCGATTGCTTTGTGTTGGGAACCCTCAAGTCTAAGGTATATAGCAACAACCCTCATAGTCTCCAAGAACTACACCAGAAAATTTCGGATGAGACTGCAAAAATTCCAGCAATCCAGATTCGATCCGCCTTCAGCAACATGCCAAGATCAATGGTGGTCACTTGCAACATCTGCTACAGTCAGGTTAGCACTGTATTTCCTTTTCTCTGCTGTGTTTCTTTGTAACCTGGAACTCCCGTTCTCCGGGCTACCTTTATTTACTCCACTCGGTAAGCACATACTGTTTTTAATCTAGAGATATCAAAATATAGAAACGTTGTGTGTACCATATTTCCAAATGGCGACACAGAAGGTGCATTATAAATTGAAAGCGACACGCGTCTGGCGTAAAATAATGTTCAATTGCAGTATGTTTAAGACGGAAAAGCCTACAGAAATTTATTTTATGACTGTGTTCGATGATCAACCGAATCCTGAGCCAATAACATGTCTTGCGGAGCAACTTAATTTTGGTACGATCTCCTCTAGCGAAATAGCCGATGCACTCACATTGCAGGAAGAGCCCCGCTCATCTACACCAGCGGCGCAGATGTGGGAGGGGTAGACCGGAGACTCAAAGCCGTCCCAGAAGAGCGACGCGCACAGGTCCTGGCTCCAGACCTCGATGTCCACCTTCTGCAGGTTGTTTGGTAGAAATCCATCGTACTGCAGACAAAGACAGTCTTCCGTTAGAGTAGCAGCGGAAATCAGCTGCAAGGGATCTGATTACTTAAAAGCGGCTGCTGTAATGTAAAAGAGCAAGGAGCACATCTTATAGAATACATTATACATTCATGATGTATTACACGATATGAGATCGTGAGTAATGTAATGTCTTATAAGCATAGTTCACTTGTTTTATTTGTTATTTAATGTTGTACGAGTTTATCATTATTTAGATTTTGTACTACAACTATTTTCTTGAAAAATTATTGTTTTCAAAATTCTGGAAAATCGACATAGTAATATTAGTTCTGTTTAGTAGTATTTACCATAACATAACACAACTCCGAAGTGAGATCTTGTGGAAGTGTTATTAATGAAAGAAATTACTTAATAAGGGAGAACTGTAAATTTTTCTGATAGAAATTCTAGGTAGTTAGTATCATACAAAGTTTCAGATACAAAATCAACTTGTGTCAAAATTCAGTTTATGTCTAATATTTTCCAGCATTTTGCAAAGCATATTATTGCACTTGAATATTTGTGAATTCGTAATTTTTCATTATATGCTTATTAATGTAAATGTTTAATACACTATGTGATCAAAAGTATCCGGACACCTGGCTGAAAATGACGTACAAGTTCGTGGTGCCCTCCATCGGTAATTCTGGAATTCAATACGGTGTTGGCTCACCCTTAGACTTGAAGACAGCTTCCATTCTCGCAGGCATACGTTCAGTCAGGTGCTGGAAGGTTTCTTTGGCAGCCCGTTCTTCACGTAGTACTACACTGAGGACAGGTATCTATGTTGGTCGGTGAGGCCTGGCACACCGACTTCGTGCCAAAACATCCCGAAGGTGTACTACAGGATTCAGGTCAGGATTCTGTGCGGGCCAGTCCATTACAGGAGTGTTATTGACGCGTCACCACTCCGCCACAGGCCGTGTATTATGAACAGGTGCTCGATAGTGTTGATAGGTGCAGTCGCCATCCCCGGATTGCTCTTCAACAGTGGGAAGCAAGAAGGTGCTTAAAACATCAATGTACGCCTGTGCTGTGACAGTGCCACTCAAAACAACATGGGGTGCAAGCCCCTTCCATGAAAAACACGACAACACCATAACACTACCGCCTCCGAATTTTACTGTTGGCACTGCACCTGCTGCCAGACGACGTTCACCGAGCATTCGCTACACCCACATCCTGCCATCGGATCGCCACATTGTGTACCGTGATTCGTCACTCCACACAACGTTTTTCCACTGTTCAATCGTCCAACGTTTACGTTCCTTACACCAAGTGAGGCGTCGTTTGGCATTTACCGGCGTGATGTGTGGCTTAGGAGCGGCCACTCTACATCTACATCTACGTCCATACTCCGCAAGCCACCTGACGGTGTGTGGCGGAGGGTACCTTCAGTATCTCTATCGGTTCTCCCTTCTATTCCAGTCTCGTATTGTTCGTGGAAAGAAGGATTATCGGTATGCCTCTGTGCGGGCTCTAATCTCTCTGATATTATCCTCATGGTCTCTTCGCGAGATATACGTAGGAGGGAGCAATATACTGCTTGACTCTTCAGTGAAGGTATGTTCTCGAAACTTCAATAAAAGCCCGTACCGAGCTACTGAGCGTCTCTCCTGCAGAGTCTTCCACTGGAGTTTATCTATCATCTCCGTAACGCTTTCGCGATTACTAAATGATCCTGTAACGAAGCGCGCTGCTCTCCGTTGGATCTTCTCTATCTCTTCTATCAACCCTATCTGGTACGGATCCCACACTGCTGAGCAGTATTCAAGCAGTGGGCGAACAAGCGTACTGTAACCTACTTCCTTTGTTTTCGGATTGCATTTCTTTAGGATTCTTCCAATGAATCTCAGTCTGGCATCTGCTTTACCGACGATCAACATTATATGATCATTCCATTTTAAATCACTCCTAATGCGTACTCCCAGATAATTTATGGTATTAACTGCTTCCAGTTGCTGACCTGCTATTTTGTAGCTAAATGATAAAGGATCTATCTTTCTGTATATTCGCAGCACATTACACTTGTCTACATTGAGATTCAGTTGCCATTCCCTGCACCATGCGTCAATTCGCTGAAGATCCTCCTGCATTTCAATACAATTTTCCATTGTTACAACCTCTCGGTACACCACAGCATCATCTGCAAAAAGCCTCAGTGAACTTCCGATGTCATCCACCAGGTCATTTATGTATATTGTGCATAGCAACGGTCCTATGACACTCCCCTGCGGCACACCTGAAATCACTCTTACTTCGGAAGACTTCTCTCCAAAACTCGACCATGAAATCCAAGTTTTTGCACCTCCCGCCTAACTGTCATAGTACTTGCAGTGGATCCTGATGCAGCTTTGAATTCCTGTGTGATGGTCTGGATAGATGTCTGCCTATTAAACACTACGACCATCTTCAACTATCCGCGGTCTCTGTCACTCAACAGACGAGGTCGTCCCGTACGCTTTTGTGCTACACGTGCCCCTTCACGTTTCCACTTCACTATCACTTCGGAAACAGTGAACCTATGGATGTCTAAGAGCGTAGAAATCACGCGTACAGACATATGACACAAGTGACTCGCAATCACCTGACCACGTTCGAAGTCCGTGAGTTCCGAGGAGCGCCCCATTCTGCTCTCTCACGATGTCTAATGACTGCTGAGGTCGCTGATATGGAGTACCTGGCAGTAGGTTGCAGCACAGTGCACCTAATATGAAAAACGTATGTTTTGGGGGTGACCGGATGCTTTTGATCACATACTGTAATTTGAGAATATTATGTTCTTACGCCTATATTTACACATTGGTGAATGCGTCTGTCCAATCAGTCCACTTGAAAGTTGGCTCTTATATTGCGGTATTGAATGTTTAATTTTGTTATTGTACAAATCAATCATTTTTGCATAGTATTTATTGCAGCGCTGTTGCTGTTGCAGAGAAGCTTTTATGTAGCTAGTATCGACTACAAACAACTTAGGTATCTTACGAATTTATTTACAGGGCATCCAGGAAATCTTCTTCGTGTTCTAAGTGAGCGAAACAATGAGATCATTGCCCACCTGCAGAGAATGCTGGGGCGTGTGTTCGAACAGAGATCTCTTGTGTTCCTTTGGGTGAAGAGAAGACTTACTCTGTGTCGAATGCCGTAGGTGGCCATGATGCTGTACGGTAAGATGGTAGCGTGTAGGTTGGATTGGCACAGTACCAATTCGTTAATCGTTCACAAGGTGAGTCGTGTTTAGCTTTATCTCGTTTGTCGTCAGGAAATCGCTGTGACTTTGAAGTGTTGAACTCTTGTCTCACATGTTGTTGTGTCTTTGTGAGGCGAGTATGTTTCGAAGCTCGGTACAGAACCGCCGGCGCTGTGGCCGAGCGATTCTAGGCGCTTTGGTTCGGAACCGCGCTGCTGCTACGGTCTCACGTTCGAATCCTGCCTCGGGCATGGATATGTTACGTTAGTTAGGTTTAAGTAGTTCTAAGTGTAGGGTACTGATGACCTCAGATGTTAAGTCCCATAGTGCTTAGAGCCATTTGAACCATTTGGTACAGAACCTGCCTGTTATCGATTCATCCGAAAGGTGACACTCATTTTTAGTAAACCTTGTAAGTATTTTTGCGATTTATATTAGATTATACTTTGTTAAATATCCTTACACTTTCTTTACTTGTATACCTAGTGTCCCCTAAGCACAGTTAATACCTGTACCGTTGTCATTCAATTATATTCCTGAGTTCGGTTATATGAATTTACGTTTATACATTCTTTATGATTCTACTTGCCGTGCATTTTCTTCTTTAAACTAATTACGGTGCTTTGTGCGCAATAGTTTGTACACGACAACTTGATCTGAAACGTGTTACTTGGCCGCCTCAAGTGGAATAATATCCCAATTTACACATTACAGCTCACATCCAAAATAGTAGTAATCACTGTGAATATTACACTTCCACATTTGCAGCAAACAAGGTAGAGTCTGGTGCTGAGAGTCTGGTGCTGACACGGGTGACAGGAATGTAGTTCTTTGTTCAGTAGAAAGTGTATATATTCGATGTCTTATGTTTTGTGTATTACTTTAACAAATTGGGAACACATTCCCATGAAACTGCAAATAGCTGTAAGCAATGTAGCTTAAACACCTTTTTCCTTGGTGAGATATCTGATATAGTCGTCCATATTTTCTTAAATTCAGTTGTCGTTTTGGGATGCCCAATACAGATCGTTACGCTATCTAGGTGGTTTTGTGTAACCTCGTTTGCTAAATTTTATTCAGGGGTGAAAATTTTGTATATGAGATGAAATAATTTTCAAATCGGGCTATATTTGGATTTATCAAAATCAAATGCTAGCAGTAACCTTACATACTGTAGTGGAAGCTGGAGAGTACTCGTGAGCATAGAGTACCTCGTAGTTGTTTGGTTGATTCGGGGGAGGGAAGCGAAAAGCTAGGTCATCGGTCCCATCGGACTAGGGAAGGATGGAAAGGAACCATTCTGGCATTTGCCTGAATCGATTTATGGAAATCACGGAAAATCTTAATAAGGATGGCCTTACGCGGATTTGAACCGTGGTCCTCCAGAATGCGAGTCCAGTGTGCTAACCAGTGCGGCATCTCGCTCGGTATATGATAGATAGTCAGTCACAGTTGTATTAGGGTTTCTCATGGATCTGAGAGCAAAACTGAAAATTAAGATTATACAAAATTGTCAATGTTACTGGTGCTCCTTGAATGAATTAAAGGAAAATAATTTGCCAAAAAGCTGTTTGGTTATTAGTTAACTTCTACAAATCCTAGATATGTTTATAGATTATTTAAAGCTAAGTATTCAAAATTAACTATTTTTCTGACTACTATGCAATGAAGTTAGTTCTCTCGGTGATACGCGTTGCCGTGCTGTTCCAGTTTAATACGTTCTCGACATCAAGTGTTGACTTTTACTATATTCCACAGTCAGATAGTATCGAACGACTCTCTTATCAAATACGACCAAATATTCTCATTCACCACAGACTGTCACAATGATTATCCATTTATTTTGTTTTCATTACAGGAGCAGTGAATGAACTTCCAGATAAAAGGATGACAAATGATAAATGGTTCAAATGGCTCTGAGCACTATGGGACTCAACTCCTGAGGTCAAGACGCCTTAGATCGCACGGCTACCAGGCGCGGCCTTTCCTCTAGTACCACGGAAGTTATTGTCTCATATCTCAACACGTGTCCTACTTCTTGCCAGTGTTCTCCATCCGTTCACTTTCTCGCCGACTCTGCAGAGAACTTCCGCGTTTCTTATCTTATTAGTCCCTCTATTTTCCGAAATCCTTCTATAACACCACATCTCAAACGCTTCGATTCTCTTCTCCTCTGGTTTTCCCATAATCCATTATTCACTTCCATACAATATGATGATCTAAACTCCCGATCTTAGAAATTTCTTCATCAAATTAAGGCCATAGAGTTATTTTACAATTATATGTGGGATGTCCGTTCTTTCAGACACGTCGGAAACAACGGGCACGACACATGTAGTTGTATAGATACGCCTCGATGGGCATACGGCTATTTCAATGCAGATGTATACCATCGTTCGTCCCCTTGTGGGAATACACTGAGGCTGCGGGCAGTGGGGAAACAAACGGCGTCACATCATCAGTGATCAGCAGCACTTGGGAATCTGAGTCGGAGGGGAAGCGTGTCCGGATGACCAAGGTCGAAAAGGGAGTCGTTCTAGTTAAGTAGGGCATTCCGGGTCGAGTATCGGTCCGGCACAAATTTTCAATTACTTTTGAAAACTTTACCGGAGATATCACCTATCAAAATATAATACCTGAAACTAATTATAACAGTCTAAATCGCAAGGCACATTTACTGAAAGATGACCGGTTTCGCTCATTACATGATCATCTTCAGACCTACAGCCATTGTCCGTCAAAATTCATGTAGATCTGAAGATGATCATGTGATGATCAAAACCGGTCACCTTTCAATAAATCTGCCTTGCGGTCTTGACTGTCATAATTATTTTCTATTTTCATGTACCGGTGTTAAATTATTTCAGGGCCCAAAGTAGCTATCTCATATAAATTTACCTCTAGAGATATTTTAGGCACTAATGTCCTATGTGCCTATGCTTATCTGTTCTTTATGTCCTCCTTGTTTCAGCCGCCATATGGCGTTTGCTTCCTGGGTTACGCAATTCTGTCACATCGTTCATTTTTTTGTTTACGATTTTGAAGTTATGTGCTTCGCTAATCTCAAATCTGCTACTCCTCATTACTTTCCTCTTCCTCCAGTTTGTTCTGATTCCAGAGTAGTGCCCGACAGACTATTCGTTCCATTTCACTAAGGAGAGGACTGTCGTAAGAGAATCTTATCATTGATGTCCTTTCAATCTGAATTTTAATCTTACACCTGAGCCCTTACTTTACTTCCATCACTGCATGTAGAGAATGAACAGTAGGGGCGAAAGGCAACATCATTGTCTTGCATCCTTTTTAATCCGAGCACTTCGTTCTTGGTCTTCCATTCTGACTGCACCCTCTTGGTTTTTCTATTTATTATATATTATTAGCCTTTTTCTAGAGCTTACGCCAATTTTTCTAGAGAATTTGAACACATTGCAAAATTTTATATTGGCGAATGCTTTTCTACATCGACTATTCCTATGAAGCTGTATTGATATTTCTGAAGCCTTGTTTCCATTGTCGAGCACAATGTTAGAACTGGTAGTGAATATGTGTCTCTTATCCAGCCACTCATTAGACTACCCCGTATGGTCTGCTGGTCTGCTTCGCACCAAGAGTAATTTAAATATACTAGACATTTACACCAACTGAAAGTACTACAATATTATGGAGCTGCTCTACGCAGTGCTTCATGGCTGTGTAAGTGTGGGCTTTTGCAGTATTTCCCAGTGCTGATGACAGACATGTATGGGAGCCAGTACTCACCCAGAGACGACCCCAACCGACCACCGTAACTGGCGAGCCAGCAGGAGTGTCCTCCCCCTGTGCAGGCAGCTGGATCGGCGCCACAGTCTCACCATTCAGCGGAAACGGGGTAGACACCTGTCATCGTAGGATTACATTGAGGCAAAATCGGAACAAAGAACAAATCAATACGGCATTTCATTAAAAATACAGTATAAGTGAAAGTAACAGTAAATGGCATAAACGACATTTTGCAACCCACTTACCTCTGATAGGCCTTGGACGTCTATAAGATTAATGTAGTATCAATGAACAACTGAAATAAATCCGGTATTAACCTTACCACACTTTTTTTTTTTTAATTTCAATTCCCCCCGAAGGGGGCGGGCTGGCAGCAGCTTAGTATGCCGCTCTTCAGCCTACAGACTTTGTTAGAAAGATGAAGAGAATAAATAATAAAAACAGGCGATAAAATCGGAGACTGAAAGAGTAACATGGCGAAAAAAAATCGTGGAACTTAAAACAAAGAACAGAGGGATGATGATGCTAATAAAGTACATACGAAGCAGACAGGTAAAACAATAGACAGACAATTAAAAAACACGGCGACAGTCTGGATTCTGTTCGCAAAAGACATAAAATTCACACCTAGCGACAGCATGGTTTCTGTTCGCAACACGAGAAAGACGAACAACACTGATTAGTCACTGGAACACTGCACTAAAAAGTTGGCAAATGTGACATACCACAGCCGAGAGCAGGTGGGGGGAAACTGGACAGATGATGGGGAAACAAAAAAGGGGGGAAAGGAGAGTAAAAGCGAAGGGGGGAACCGGGAAAGGAGCTGATGGAGGATGAGGACCCATAAGAGGGGCGGGGGGCAGACGCGACAGGGAGTGGGGTAGGCAGAGGAGGGGAATACAAAAGGACTTGGGGGGGGGGAGAAGGGAGGTAGGGAGAGGTTTAGTGGGAGAAAACAGGATGGAAGGGGGGGAGAGGGAGCCTAGGGAAAGGACAGAGGAAAGGAGGGGGAGTGAGGATCAGAGTTGATAGGAGGGATAAATGGAGGGAGATAGAGCATCGTCCGGGAGGGGGAGTTGATGGAAGCCACCTTGGGAAAGGAGATGTAGGGTGTAGAGATGGAGGGTAGGGGGGACACAACGGTGAAGACGTGGCAGGGGGCGGGGATGGGAGAGGAGAGGAGCAACCATGGGGTGAGGGGGTTCAAGACGGCGGGAGGTGTAGAGGATGCGGATATGTTCGAGGAAGAGGAGCAGATGGGGGAAAGGAATGAGATCATAGAGGATCCGCGTGGGGGACGGGAGGCGTATACGGAAGGCGAGGCGGAGACCACACTTCGACACTGGTCTCGGCTTTCTACCCTGGACTTACCAGGCACTGGAAGAGGGCCATAGCGGCAATCACATCATCTTATACTTAAGGGACGATTGTAATGGGGGAGATGATGATGGTTCAAATGGCTCTGAGCACTATGGGACTTAACATCTATGGTCATCAGTCTCCTAGAACTTAGAACTACTTAAACCTAACTAACCTAAGGACAGCACACAACACCCAGCCATCACGAGGTAGAGAAAATCCCTGACCCCGCCGGGAATCGAACCCGGGAACCCGTGCGTGGGAAGCGAGAACGCCACCGCACGACCACGAGATGCGGGCGAGATGATGATGTAATATGCAGACATTCATTTATTAATTATATATCATATTTAAACAGATATTTGTCGTGTTCCAAGCAAGAAGTTCACAGCAAACACTGCGAGAGACCACCACTACACAGGCACAGCCTCCAACCTGTCGCCTGCCAGTACTGTGCAGCGACCTCTAGATGGCGCTCAGAAACACAGACCTGTTCCTGCTTCTGCGCCCCTTCCTTCAGCCCGTCGATATATCTGATGAAAACGAGGACCGCAACCAATAGAGAACAGCGTCACCTGCAGACGACATTGCTTACACGTTGCCGACAAGCACGAAAACACAATGCGCCACAGACACTGAGACAGTTATGAACCAGCAGACAGACAGTTCAGTGCCTGCAACCTGCTCAGTACAGTACTCTGAAGAGCATTTTCCGACTTAGCAGTCGCTATTTACGGAGAACCTGGACAACTATGGAGTGTGTGCACAATTACTATCAGTTGTACAGGATGTTTCCGTAAGAGTGTGCAAAAATGTAACGGTACATATAGAATGCCCCACTGAAAAATTTTAGATTGGGAAGTTGGGGTCGGAGAAGCAGCTTAAGGAGATATGGAAGTAAACTTACGTACCGCTTACCCGCTCGGTTGACCGTGCGGTCTAACGCACGGCTTTCCGGGCGGGAAGGAGCGCCTGGTCCCCGGCACGAATCCGTCCGGCGAATTTGTGTCGAGGTCCGGTGAACCGGCCAGTCTGTGGATTGTTTTTAGGTGGTTTTCCATCTGCCTCGGCGAATGCTGGTTGGTTACCCTTATTCCGCCTCAGTTACACTATGTCGGCTATTGCTGCGCAAACAAATTCTCCACGTGCGCGCACACCACCATCACTCTACCACGCAAACATAGGGGCTACACTCGTCTGGTGTGAGACATTCCCTGGGAGGTCTACCCGGGGCCGAACCGCACAATAAGCCTGGGTTCGGTGTGGTGGCGGCGGAGGGGTGAAGTGGACTGCGGTAGTCGTCGTGGGGTTGCGGACCAATGCGGCTGCGGAGGGGACGGAGCCTTTCTAGGTCCCCGGTTAACATACAGTACAATACAATATGTACCACTTTGTCTAGCATTACTCTTTTCCAGCTTATTTACAACAAATATGCGTATGAGTTTACACATACTGTGCTGTTTATTTACATGTACGTTCTTTATTTCCTGTAAGGAAACAAAGAGGACGAGCCAGATTACTAGGAAGTCATGATGCTGGTTTTGTTTACTCTACTTGTCCATAGTGTGGCTCTGTTGTCTGGTTGATTCATAGCATGTTCTGTCATGAAACAGCGTAAATACGGTACAACATGTCTGTCCACCACCTCACTTCAGTGTTCCTCCCGTCGGAGGTTCGAGTCCTCCCTATGGCATGGGTGTGTGTTGTCCTTAGCATAAGTTAGTTTAGGTAGTGCGTAAGCTTAGGGTCGATGACCTTAGTAGTTTGGTCCCATAAGACCTTAACACAAATTTCCAAAATTTCACTTCAGTGTGGATGTCCGCAACCATTTCAATGCTGTATTTCCTGGTCGCTGGATTGGGAGGTCCTATTCCATGGCCTGCGAGGTCATCTGACCTGAATCCCCTTCATTATTTCTTATGGGGATATTTAAAGTCATTTGTGTATGAGACCCCAGTGGATATGGAGATTGAATTAGTTGCCAGAATTATAGCTGCCTGTGATGTGATTCGAAACACACAAGGGATATTTGCCAAGGTACGTCAGAATCTTGTTCGCTGATGTCATGCTTGCACTGTTGTTGATTGCCGTCAGATTCAGCACCTTTTGTAAGATACAGTATTAATGGTACGTTCATTGTTTCTGTTGTGACTTGGCAAGACAGCCAAGCAACTATGATTGGTAGCCGAAAAGCACGCGTTTAAGATCACGCTGGCTGGCGTGAGGTCTGGAACAGTTAAAGGAGTTGAGTCTAGTAAAAATAATACGTAGCTGGTGGAATACTTAACTTTAATCCATAATTGGTGAACATCGGTCTGACCGTACATGCATCACAAGATAAATAGCAAATGATAATGGCGCCTTGCTAGGTCGTAGCAAATGACGTAGCTGAAGGCTATGCTAACTATCGTCTCGGCAAATGAGAGCGTAATTTGTCAGTGAACCATCTCTAGCAAAGTCGGCTGTACAACTGGGGCGAGTGCTAGGAAGTCTCTCTAGACCTGCCGTGTGGCGGCGCTAGGTTTGCAATCACTGACAGTGGCGACACGCGGGTCCGACGTATACTAACGGACCGCGGCCGATTTAAAGGCTACCACCTAGAAAGTGTGGTGTCTGGCGGTGACACCAGTTTCAATGACAATAATTGCATTTAACTGTAACCAATGTGAATAAAAAAGTACACAGTAATGTGATTTTGTTCCTATTATCTCCTTAAGCTGGCTTCTCCGACCCCAGGTTACCTACCTCAAATTGTTCACAGGAGCATCCTCTCTGTGCTGTTAAATCTTTGCACGCTCTTACGGAAGCACCATGCATATCATAGACAGTAAAGAGAAGACAAAGTTGCAAGATCTCACTGTATTAGGGTTTGAGACTTCAAGTGCCATGCATCAAATTGTACCGAAGCTAACCACTGTTTTGTAACATACCCTTAATAAACGTTTATTTAATTATTTCTTGTAGTGTTACCACATATCTGTTTTAGAGTGCCCTGTCAACCAACTGTCAAATAACAAGCGTGCCAGTGGCTACCTCGAACGAACTACAGCAGTTTTCTGCTACTGTGGATGTTTGGGCTGAATTAATAGTAGCATTCAGTTAGTGTAATCATAACAATATGTAAACGTCCAGGCAGATAAAAACAGGACTGGAACTCGAACTCCGGACCTTTTCCATTCACGTGCAGATGCCTTACCGGCTGAGGCAACCTACCTCCTCCCGTTCCGTCTTCACAGCTTAAATCCAGTATCACTTTGCTACCTTCAGACATTCATTCTGGAAACATTTACCTAGGCTGTGCCGAAACCATTTCTCCTCAACAGTGTATCTTCCAAGAATGCTAATTCAGCAAGGTACGAAGGGAAACTTATGTGAAGTTTGGAAGGTTTGAGGTAAAGTACTGGCGGATTTAGCTGTATGAACGGATCGTGAATGTTGCTAGGATAGTTCAGTTGATAGAGCACTTGTCCGTAAAATGCAAAGGTTCCAGGTCGAGTCCCGGTGCAGCACACAGTTTTAATCTACCAGAAAATTTAAATTCAGCGCACACTCCGGTGCAGAGTGAAAATTCATTCTGTGCATTGATCTTCTTCAAAAGGTAAGTTATTTCAAAGTGGGAGAGTGATTCTTCCGCTCTACAGCGTAGTTTTGAAACTTCTCGACACAGTAAAAATGTATGCCGGACCAGGAATCGAACCTGGAAACTTGAAGGTGTTTTTGCGATGTGCTTTGCCTTTTCAAGTATGGCACCCTAGCGGAGCTCATCTCAGTGAGCTATGTGCTGCCAAGTATTGATTTAAAGGTTATGCAAACGAGATCCTGCGCCACTACAGAAAATAAAAAGAGAGAATTCCTCTTACTGGGTTGCTCACAGCGGTTTCAGTTTATTTAATAAGAAAACAGAAAACTAGCCTCGGCTGGATTACACGCAGTTGATTACACGCAGCTGAGGGTCGTTAGTTCTAGTCAGTCGACCAAGTAGCAGTTTCGGGGAGCAAGATCGGCATGAAAAAGGTGCGCAACATCAGTTTCTCATACTTTAGTTGCGAAGTCTGTAGTTGCGAGTGTCTTCTACTGTGCTCGTCACGTTTGTACATGGGAGATCTGGGGCGGTGGTTGGCGGAAATGTGATATGGGCGAGTCCTGTGAGTAACCCTTAGATTCGTTCTGTCAATAAGGGAGATTACATGCTTTCCCTAGTTCCCTGTCACGTATTACGTACGTTTCTATTCATAATTTTTTAGGATTTAATACTGTGGCTAAAACCTCCCACTAGTGAAATTACGTTTTCTATAACGATTTGTACTGCAATGAAGAGAAATGCATGGCAATATTGCGAGACACAGGGTATCCTCATAATTCCCAGGGTGTGCCCTGGTAGATAAACAGAGCTAAGTTTTGCTCTCCACTTACCCCTTCGCCCTGGAGCTTCAGAAAAAAAAAATGACTCCAGGATGCTAAATTGGCCACATTGGTGCTTAGTGTCCTCTGCCTGCCCTGCCCTATTGGATAATGAAAAGTGATCAATAAGTGAAAGTCTGCACCTTTCCCACTCTGACACGCAGAATCGCACGAAAATGAGCCTGGAAGAGAAATTGGGCAGCCCAGAAATAATACTATGAACTATTCACTTGCAAAAGTACGTGTTGTACCACGAGAGATGTCTGAATTATCACCTACACAGTGTCTAAGAGAGGAACGTCCGTAACACGAAGGGGGACTGGGTGTTGTGTCGTCTACATCATCATTTCATCATTATCGTTCGCCCAATGTGGCGTCAGCTGAAAAGAGTTTCAACTCGGTGGCCGAACTTTCACACTTGGGGAATCCCGGTCTTCAATGCCATCCTTTCATTCCTTTTGATTAACAAAATGGTTCAAATGGCTCTGAGCACTATGGGACTTAACGTCTGAGGTCATCAGTCCCCTAGAACTTATAACTACTTAAACCTAAACAACCTAAGGACATCACACACATCCATGCCCCAGGCAGGATTCGAACCTGCGACCGTAGCGGTCGCGCGGTTCCAGACTGACGCGCCTATAACCGCTTGGCCACCACGGCCAGCTTTGATTAATAGTTTCATTAACAAATAGTAACAACTATTAGATTACTTAGTAATTAGAAATGTAGGTTGGCACAATTATTAAATAATAACGAGCATTACAATTTCTTCTTGCTAGAAAGTCTGTAGTAGTGATCAATGTTGCAACATTTAGACACACAGTTATCTTTAACTGTACAGTGAGACGATTCACCTTACATCTACGGATGTGATAGCCGACATACCCGACAACAGATCCTTAATTGCTGTATACGCACCCTCAGTAGGGCGATGTCGTTGACCCAGGAATCAGACGCGTTGTATTGCGGATGTATCGTGAAGGAGTCCACGGCGTGGCGCGTGCCTCCCTCATCCAGCGTGATGGTGCCCGCCAACACCTCCAGAACGATGTCACTGCAGACAGCAGAATGGAGCGATATATTCCGTACAGCTACTACCACCGATTCAGAACACATCAGCAATCATCCCCATCCATATCACTCAAAAATGGTTCAAATGGCTCTGAGCACCATGGGATTTAACATCTGAGGTCATCAGTCCCCTAGAACTTAGAACTACTTAAACCTAATTAACCTAAGGACATCACACACAACCATGCCAGAGGTAGGATTCGAACCTGCGACCGTCGCTGTCGCGCGGTTCAGGACTGAAGCTCCTACAACCGCTCGGCCACAGCGGCCGGCCCCATATCCCTGATTGCTTGCTTGTTGGTTGGTTGGTTGGTTGGCTGGTTTGGCGAAGAGGACAAAACCACGAGGTGATCGGTCCATTGGATTAGAGGAGGATGGGAGAGGAAGTCGGCGTGCCTTTTCAAAGGAACCATCCCGTCATATGCCTGAAAGGATTTAGGGAAATCACAGAAAACCTAAATCAGGATAGCCGGATACGGGTTTGAACTAGGGCTAGCGATATTTTTTAAAAACAAGTAATTATAAAAGTCTATGTTTCATCTATCTCATTCCACTTATTTATAAAATAAAATTACATTACAACTCTTCCAGTATATTCAAACAATTTTCCTGCCATTTACATGACCCACAATGTTAATACGAACAAGATGTGGCAACGAGTCATGAATAATGAAAGTAAGAGTGGCGGATGTACTATCCAACAAAGGGAAAGTAGAGAAATGGATTATAATTTGCGAGAATTATTTGAATCCGAAGAAGGTCATATTTCTAAGGAGGAGGAATTATCGTACAGTGGCCACAATGGTATTCAGCTTGGGAGCGAGTTTTTATTGTGATGCTTCACAAGGACACGCTGAACCACTTCACAGTATATGAACAACTTTCTTGAAATCATTCACAGAAGAAAACCAAGGAGAATTGCACAAATTTAATGCTCGTACCACTGAAAAGATGAATGGAATAACTATCGTCAGAGTCATCAGAAAGCATCCAGGGAGAAAAAGAAGTAGAGGAAGTTACCGATTCCGCATTACTTCGTGATGAGTTGCTTGTGGGACGATAAAAGGCTTATAATGAAATTTATTATCGGAAAAAGCTCTTCTTGATCAGCGAACAGCTTGAATAACTTCGAGCCACACAGTATCTTTCCATAAATTCCAAAATCTTCCTGCGACCATGTACCGTGCCCATACACGTGCTCGCTTACTTATATTTTTGCCTTGCCACATATTATAAAACCGTTTACAGCACAATCTCCATTTGACATCTGCGCGCCGATACACACGTCTGTACCACACCACCATACATATTGCGCAACTCCTCTCTGCCTTCACTTCTACGACTGAGCGTAACAATAACGATATTACTGAAGGTACTGAAGGTACCCTCCGCCACACACCGTCAGGTGGCTTGCGGAGTATGGATGTAGATGTAGATGTAGATTATTGTTACATGGGAGCTATTCTCTGTGTTTCATACATGGAAGTAAAAAACTAAGGGAGTTTTATAAGAATTTTTAACATTGTGCAGCCCTGTCAGCAACTGTGATAATTGAACACGTCAACCTCAGTTGCAAATAGAAACCAATGTTTAGCCAGGTTTCAGCCAAAATAATTTGGCCTTCTTCAGAAGCCAGTGACAGTAAACTATTGCATGCCAAGGTCTGGCCATGTCAAGTATAAAACTGTAGCACCGTAGTAACCAGTCATAAATCTACATTACTTGGGATGAAGAGAATCAGCAGAACCAGTCATAAATCTACATTACTTGGGCTGAAGAGAATCAGCAGGCTGTAGCCGATCAAGCAATATTTTCTTTTGTATAAATGAATTATGCTTGCACTGTTTACGTTTACTGTAGTGGTTATATTTCTGTCGCCGGCCGGTGTGCGCTTCAGATCCCGGACGAGCCCTAGCGTTTTGTGCAAACTGATTGCACGTCAGTGGGTGAGTGAGCGAAAAAGCTCGCCGGCAGTATCAAATGAATTTCATATTTGATGTGAGCAACTGACACTCAGGTCCGACGCATGAAGGTGATAACGAAGGTTTCGGGTGGAGATCGTAGCAAATGCATGTTAGTATGTCTTGCTTAAAGTGATGAAAAAGTGTTTCCACCCGGGGGGAATCGGGGACCTTCTGCGTAAAAAAGAACGCTACGGTCGCAGGTTCGATTCCTGCCTCGGGCATGGATGTGTGTGATGTCCTTAGGTTAGTTAGGTTTAAGTAGTTCTAAGTTCTAGGGGGCTGATGACCTCAGATGTTGATTCCCATAGTGCGCAGAGCCATTTGAACCATTTTATTTCTGTCCCTTGACATCAGATTGCCTATCGACCCCTGTGCAGTTCTGTTTCGTTGACATTTCAATAATCGTTCAGTTTGTTGACATGAACAAGATACGACAGCATACCTTTCTTCTTTTCACAGCGCACACGTTTATGGGCTAGTAAAGTATGCGCAGGTAACTTTTTTTTACAAACGCGAATATTAAAAATGTTGTGCATACGAGCTGAAAGCTGAAAACGTGATCAGAAAGCAAATAAGCTTTGGCCTTGGAGTTCAGCCCCATAGTCAATCAATTCAAATACAGTAGAAGTGGAATTAAATGGATTACGAAAGCATCCTTTTCACATCACAACCGTCTCTCGTTGGTTATTCGAAATATATCAAAGAAAAATAAGTTACTTTAACGAGTCCAGTTTTGTCGTATTGCTAGGGCAAATACACATTCAAGGACAGAAAAAAGTTCGAAATTGCCTTCCTAAGACTGTGTTTTTCACGTAAGCGCTATAATTTTGTAGTATTTAAAACAGCTGTTGCGTGCACACAACAGAAATAACGGTCAAGAAACAATCGTAAACAGCAGTCTGCTAATGTTTTGGTCTATTTAAAATGGCGTCAGACCGCGTCCACTCTGGCTTCAAAACAAGCGCCAATCTCCCTTTCTTTTACCTCGATGTTTCAGTACAATATAAATTTCCCTGACATCGCCACCACGTTTACTACAACGATCTGAGATAGTTTCTATTGGCATAAATTACATTTTCAGAAACACTAATTACTGACAAAAATTTATAAATACATATAGTTACAAAGAATTTTTTTATTCAAGGAGCTAAAAAAATACTTGAGTGACTGGGTTGTAGCGTGACAAGCATTTTTTTATGTCTGTTGGATATCATTCAGATATTGTTGTCGAAGGTCAACGAGAAGTCGCCCAGTGTTCACAATTTGACAGTTGTGGGCAACAGTGGCCCGGTACTCAGCCATTCACAGACGCACTCACCTGTCGAGTTCAGCGACGCAGTGAGCAGCGGTGAGGGCCCAGTTCTCGTTTAGGATGGACGCTCCGCACGAATGGCGACCATTCCTCTGCAAGGACAGCTGCAACACCAAACAACTGCATCATCAGCGCATGGGTGCTGTAAGGCTGGAAAACAGGGAGGTGTTCAGATTTCTGTCCAGTATCCTGATGCAGCTGCTATGTCGATCACCTTTTCACAGTAGAATGCATACTTTTTGTAACTGGATGACGTTGTTGCGATGATGTCAGTAGCTTGCAGTTGTGATAGATCTTGCTGGCAGCCATAATCGACCGGTTAGGGTTCAGTGAATTTTTTATTATCTTTAATCACATCTGCAAGTGGATAAATGTTCCAGAAAAAACTTTAGAAATGTAGTAATTGTGAAATTCGGCAATCTATGTATTATAGATCATATCCGAGACAAATGTTACAAGGTGAAACACATCATTTCAGTTTTCCATCTGTTCCGTTAAGTTTTATAAACAGATTTACTGTTCCGGGAGGTATCGGGTAGAGTTCTGCACTGTTCCCTAGTATACAGGGTGTTACAAAAAGGTACGGCCAAACTTTCAGGAAACATTCCTCACACACAAAGAAAGAAAATATCTTATGTGGACATGTGTCCGGAAATGCTTACTTTCCATGTTAGAGCTCATTTTATTACTTCTCTTCAAATCACATTAATCATGGAATGGAAACACACAGCAACAGAACGTACCAGCGTGACTTCAAACAATTTGTTACAGGAAATGTTCAAAATGTTCTCCGTTAGCGAGGATACATGCATCCACCCTCCGTCGCATGGAATCCCTGATGCGCTGATGCAGCCCTGGAGAATGGCGTATTGTATCACAGCCGTCAACAATACGAGCACGAAGAGTCTCTACATTTGGTACCGGGGTTGCGTTGACAAAAGCTTTCAAATGCCCCCATAAATTAAAGTCAAGAGGGTTGAGGTCAGGAGAGCGTGGAGGCCATAGAATTGGTCCGCCTCTACCAATCCATCGGTCACCGAATCTGTTGTTGAGAAGCGTACGAACACTTCGACTGAAATGTGCAGGAGCTCCATCGTGCATGAACCAAATCTTGTGTCGTACTTGTAAAGGCACATGTTCTAGCACCATAGGTAGAGTATCCCGTATGAAATCATGATAACGTGCTCCATTGAGCGTAGGTGGAAGAACATGGGCCCCAATCAAGACATCACCAACAATGCCTGCCCAAAAGTTCACAGAAAAACTGTGATGATGACGTGATTGCACAATTGCGTGCGGATTCTCGTCAGCCCACACATGTTGATTGTGAAAATTTACCATTTGATCACGTTGGAATGAAGCCTCATCCGTAAAGAGAACATTTGCACTGAAATGAGGATTGACACATTGTTGGATGAACCATTCGCAGAAGAGTACCCGTGGAGGCCAATCAGCTGCTGATAGTGCCTGCACACGCTGTACATGGTACGGAAACAACTGGTTCTCCCGTAGCACTCTCCGTACAATGACGTGGTCAACGTTACCTTGTACAGCAGCAACTTCTCTGACGCTGACATTAGGGTTATCGTCAACTGCACGAAGACTTGCCTCGTCCATTGCAGGTGTCCTTGTCGTTCTAGGTCTTCCCCAGTCGCGAGTCATAGGCTGGAATATTCCGTGCTCCCTAAGACGCCGATCAATTGCTTCGAACGACTTACTGTCGGGACACCGTTCTGGAAAACAGTCTCGATACAAACGTACCGCGCCACGGCTACTGCCCCGTGCTAATCCATACATCAAATGGGCATCTGCCAACTCCGCATTTGTAAACATTGCACTGACTGCAAAACCACGTTCGTGATGAACACTAATCTGTTGATGCTACGTACTGATGTGCTTGATGCTAGTACTGTAGAGCAATGAGTCGCATGTCAATACAAGCACCGAAGTCAACATTACCTTCCTTCAATTGGGCCAACTGGCGGTGAATCGAGGAAGTACAGCACATACTGACGAAACTAAAATGAGATCTAACATGGAAATTAAGTGTTTCCGGACACATGTCCACATAACATCTTTTCTTTATTTGTGTGTGAGGAATGTTTCCTGAAAGTTTGGCCGTACCTTTTTGTAACATCCTGTATATATAAAAATTTTCGGGGTATCGGACTGGAAAACATTATTAAATGATTAGTAAATTACTTTTAAATCCATGCGAATTGTCTTTGTGCCCACACTGCCCCCTAGAACGAGAAATAAGACAGAAAATTTTAACTACAAAAGAAGCAAGGTCACACACATCATGAGTGGATCATTATGAGCATCTAATGGACTGAACAGCACTACGGCGAACAAGTAAGAAATCCCTAGGAAACTAGTTCCACAGGAAATAACATATCAATCATTGAAGAACTGTTAATTTGAAAGGTGTAGAGAGGAAACGGAAGGGACAGGAAAGGATCAGAATACGTAAAACACACTCTCGATTGTGTTCGATGCTGCAGAAATGCAAAATCAACATTAATTACTCACACAAAAGAGTGACTTAACGCTTTGGATGGACATGTCTTTACGAGACTTCCATAGATATTCAGAATGCTTATCACATGGAACCGCTGCACATTGGCGGGATAAAACACGCGAGGAGCGAAAGTAAAACCACAGTGAAAATCTAATGAAGCTTTGTGCGGATGTGTTGAGTATACCCGTCGATCACGTCACGTTGCAGTTTTCAGTTCTATGTATGCAGTGAGCATTTTTAAGTTGCATAGAACAACAGATTCTCCCACCAAGTGTAAAGTGCCTACTGTCGTTCGATTTCTTCATGCTGAGGTGTTCCGCCTGATTTCACACGGCCCACATAACGTAACTGTCATGCGTGGCAGCAAAGTCCGAAAGTGGTGCAGGAATTTGGAAGCAGCGCGTACAGACGTTCATGGTGCAGGCGGTCAAGAAAGGAAGCGATTGTCAAATGATGATCTTGTTCAGCGAGTGGATTAGGCGTTTCGAGAAAATCGTGTACTAAGGGCAATTCAGAACAAGCGAAGAGGAATGTTGTCATCAGGCATCGTCCTACGTAACAAAGGTTGGTCTCACACTGCAGCTGCAACAATTATGCTCCTGGAGCGTTTTCGGTGGGAAGCGTTGCATCTCAGGCCATACAGTCCGGGCTTATCTGCCTCTGATCTTCATCTCTTTGCTCACGTTAACAGCTGGTTTCGAGGACAGAGTGTTGGCAAAGGCGGCGGTTTGCATACGAGAGTAGAGAATTGGCAGAAAGCACAGGCGGCTGCCTTCTATGCTGAGGGTATTGGAAAGTTGGTATCATGCTACTACGAATGTCTCAGCGGCTGCTATGTGGAGAAGTTGTTGGAAAGTGTAGCTAAACGTTGCAAATAAAACATTTCTGACTCTCATTGTGGTTTCCATTTCGCGACCGACCGGACCTTGAAAAAGAAAAAGCCCTCGTATAAAAGGCAGTTATCCAATGAGTGGTGGCTATTCGCTCTAATATGGGAGGCGTAACGTACAGTGAAATGAACAGCGTACCTTTTCAAAGCGCTGATATAATTTTGTGTTACAGTTGCGCTACTTGTAGCCTACGTATGTGGCAGAGTGAGGCAGCGCCTTTCGGCCTACGTAGGAGTCTGGACTCACCTGCGCAGGGAACTCCCCCAGAGCAGCGGGCTCACCGTTGATTATGCGGCCATTCACTACGGACACAGCACGAGGCGCTGTTCCACCTGGAACAATCAGAGCAGAGCATCGTATGACAACAATTGTCTTCTAGAGTACAATAAACAATATATATAAAGGACAGTGTCCTCACTGATCGCTAAGAACGGAAACTTGAAAGTTGGATAGGGTATCGATCTTATACTGAAGGCGTCGTTTAAGAAGGGACTTTTCGAAATTCCTACCCTAAGGCGATGAAATTGGGGACGCAGGATTTTTGAAAAAGTCACTATTAAGGTGGTTTTGGAGGTAGACTTACAAAAATTGGTATTTCGTTTTTCGATCAGAAACGTAAAGCATAAAGAAATGCCGGTTTTAACATTTTAGGAAATTTAGCCCTATAGAGGTGAAATAGTGGGTGAAAGCTTTTTTTGGGAAATGTCATTATTAAAAAAAACTACTAAAGTATTTTTAAGGCTAGATGTATGAACATTGATATTTGACTTCTCGGATACAAATGAAAAATACGTGTTTCAGTATTTTTGGAAATTGAACCTCTAAGGGGGGTGAAAAAGGGGACGAGTTTTTTTATGAAAATATTTTATTATAAAAGCATTTTTAAAGCTAAATCTATGAAAATTTAAATTTCGCTTCTCAGTTAGAAATAAAAAACATGTGTTTAACTGGTTTTTTTTGGAAAATCAACCCCTTAGGGGGTAAAATAGGATCAGACTTATTCACTGACTCATCATCGCGCAGCCGAAACCGCTAAGGATGGAAATTTGAAGTTTGACGAGGGTGCAGTTTTATACTGTAGGCATCATTTAAGATGGAATTCTCCGAAATTCCACTCCTAAGGGGATGAAACAGGGGATGAAAGGCTTTTCGAAAGTATGTCGCTATTAAGGGAATTTTAAAGCTAGACTTACGAAAACTTTTATTTGGTTTCTCAGTCAGAAAATAAAAAAATACCTGTTTCAGTATTTTTGGGAATTCAACCACTAAGCAAGCAAGATAATGGGTGAAATTTTATTCGAAAATAAATAATTACTAAAGAACTACTAAAGGATATTTAGGCCTACATTTATGACAATTGGTATTTGACTTCTAAGTTAGCACCAAAAAATACGTGTTTGAGTGTTTCTGGAAATTTAACCCCTAAGGAAGGAAAATAATTCGTTATTTTAAAAAAATTTTAAACCTAAATTTATGAAAATTTATATTTCACTTCTCGGTTAAATATAAATAAATATTTGTCATGGGATGAAAGTTGTTATGGAATTATCTGCGCAAGAACACAAAAGCCATGATTAACAAAAACTTTGTACTCCAGCTGCCAGAATCGCTTTGTGGTCAGAAGTACGCTCGGAAAAGACCGTGCTCATATTGCCTTAATTGGTACTAAAAGCTTAGAATGTGTTGCAATTTGTGAACAACATAAAAATTTGATTTAATAAAACGAAATTATCTGCAGACCATACAGTCTACGCGAGCGAAGCAGCGGGCACTAAGTTTGTTTGTTATAAAACATCTCCCGCACCATTTGGCCGACTGGTACAGCAACCATATAAAGATTATTCTTGAATACAAAAGTCTTAGTTGCGGGAATATTGCTTTTATGAAGCGTTTCGCCTTTCTTGGGCTACATCAGACTAACGTGGATTGAAAGACGTTGGTAAAACTGTTATGATGTGGAATAAGCACATGCTACAGTTAGCTCGGTCTGGACACATGCTTATTCCTTAGCATAATAGCTCTACGAGTGCCCCTCAATACTTGACAAGGACCCTAAAGAGACGAAATGCGTCATTAAAGCAATATTTTCGCAACCAGGACTGTAGTATTCAAGATGAATAAATATCTTTAATTTCCGTCTAGCATCACAAAACCTTTTGGTCCTTAGACTACCGGTTTCGATCAGAAATGACCATCTTCAGATCTCATTTACAGCAGGCCATAATGGCCTAGAGTTCTGGACCATTAACTTCCCCCGCTGTTGTTTCAACGAGTATCGTGTCGTTCCACGTGGATACGAGAATGTGTTTGACATGAATTTGCCCCCCCTCCCCCCCCCCCACCCCAGTTCAACGAACAAATTTACATTTAAATGTGATTCAGAGAATAGATAAACAAGTTGTTCAGTACAGTCATAACAATTACAATATGATAATCCCATGATCAATACGAGCGTCTCCCATTTGACTCAGAACTTCCTCGTGCGCGTTATTGTGTGCCCTCCTCTTTTCCTTCCCATGTTTCAACAAGTCCGAAGACTGTTTGAATACGACTCTACTCGCTAGTGTGTCCTGCGCAAAACCTCTTTGTGTCTGCATAACTACCGCAACCAGCATCCTCTTCAACCTGCCTACTTTATTCAGTTATTATTCTCACCGTAAATTTTTTACCTCCCCACACTTCACTCCTTTGCCAAATGAATATCTCCTGTCGACCGATACTCTTTTTTAGTCAAGTTCACATCTACATCTACATCACACTCCACCAGCCACCTAATGGTGTGTGGCGGAGGGTACTTTCAGTACCACTATCTGATCCCTCCAACCCTGTTCCATTGTCGGTAAGGCTCTGTATTAGCTTTAATTTGTTGTGCCACAAATTTATTTTCTGCGCAGTTCGATTCACTATCGCCTGATTGCCGCTTATCACTTCCTTCACCTATGGCAATGTTTGTTAACAAAAAATTGGGCGAGCTCCGCTATGGTTCGGAATCTGCGTTAATAAATAAAATAATTAGGTAAATCATTTCAAATGTGGAAGGAAGGCAAAGTAATACCAAATCCAATAGAAGAATGGTCAGTAAAGCACTGTGGAATTTAAATCAATCCCCAGGTTTATGAGAACCTTATTTTCTTTTATCTCCTGATTAGTTATGTGACTCAACCATCAAAGTTTCAGCATTCTTTCGTAGGAAGACGTTCCTAAAGCTTCCACTCTCTTTTCATCTGAACAGTTAATCGACAGTGTTTCACTTCCGTGCAAACTTTCACTCCGGATAAACGCCTTCAGAAAATACTTCGTAAAACTTAAATTCATATTCTGTATTAACAAACTTCTGTTTTCCAGAATCGCTTTTCTTACAGTTGCCAGTCTCCAGTCTCTATCCTCTCTAGTTTTGCCATCACCAGCTGTTTCGTTGCCAAATAGCAAAATTTGTCTACTACTTTCACCATCAGCTGTTTTAATTTGGCTGCATTTCTTTACTCTTTTTTTACTGTTATTGGTAGTTCTCTTACAACCTGTTTTCAAGGCATTATCCACTCTCCAGAATGAATTTTCGCTCTGCAGCGGAGTGTGCGCTGACATGAAACTTATGGTAAATTAAAACTGTGTGGCGCACCGAGACTCGAACTCGGGACCTGTCCTCAAAGCCCCATTTCCGACAGTACTTCATCTCCTACCTTCCACATTCCACAGAAGCTCTCCTGCGAAACATGGAAGGGTACCACTCCTGTAAGGGGGTGGGGGGGGGGGGTAGCTCAGTCGTTAGAGCACTTTCCAGGAAAGGCGATGGTCCTAAGCCTGAGTTCGAGTCTCGGTCCGGCACACAGTTTTAATCTGCCATGAAGTTTCATTTTCCACTCTATGCAGGTGCCCTTCAAGACCATTTCCACGCCGACAAACCACAAAATTGTTGGTCGTGTTCCAGAGTCTCCATGAATCGTAGAAATGACATTATGTAACGCGCAAAGCTGCTGCTTATTTGTAATTGTGCTACCGGTTTCAGTCAGAGATCATTTTACCATACAATTCTTGTTAATAGCAGGTTTTATGATATATTTGTGTAACACCAACGAGAACTGTACTGGAAAATTGTGTCTGGCTGAAACTGGTCGTACAACTAAAAATAAATCATACATTTTCACACATCACAATATGTTAGTTGTGCTTGATGTAACCTCATACGGCGATGGATGGGAACACATAATGTACCCACAAACTTTGACGAACGTGATCGGTTTGGTGCTCCGTATGCTATGGTGCGGGGGCGTACTGACCTCCAGATCCTTGAATACGGTACAATTTCCGCTCAGATAGTCCTTAAAAAAAGAGAGCTTCATCTCAGGTTCTAGAGAAGACATAACCTAGCTGACAAATACAAGCTGAACGTAGTGAAAATGATCGTAAGGAGAGCAATGAGAGAAGCTTCCAATGACTCTTAAAGTAAAATTTTTCCAACCGGTATGACTAAACACCCTAAGAGGTTTTGGTCTTACCTAAAATCTGGAAACAGTTCGAAACAGTGTATTCATTCACTCAGAGACCATTGTGGCACCGAAAAGGAAGACAAAAGAGAGAAGGCCGAAATACTGAATCTGCTCATCCGAAATTGTTTCACTGCGAAAAATCGTAATACGGCCCCTCCTTTCAATCAGCCTGCAAATTTTGTGATAATCGATGGCGGAACCAATTACAGTCGCTTAGTAGTGAAAATACCTCAGCACCAGATGAGATACTAATGAGATCCTTCAAAGATTACAGCAAAGAACTTGCTGCTCTTTTAACAGAAGTTTATCGCAGATCGCGGGAGCAACAACGAAGGGTACCTACCGACTGGAAAACAGCACAGGTCATGCCCGTTTTCAAGAAGGGCTCTAGGACAGATGCACACAATTATAGACCTATAATGCTGATGTCAACTGAAACTTCCTGGCAGATTAAAACTGTGTGCCGGACCGAAACTCGAACTCCGGACCTTTGCCTTTCGCGGGCAAGTGCTCTACCATCTGAACAACAAAAGCACGACTCACGCCCCGTCCTCACAGTTTTACTTCTGCCAGTACCTCGTCTCCGACCTTCCAAACCTCACAGAAGCTCTCCTGCGAACCTGAAAGGATATTGCGGAGAAACAGCCTGTGGGATGTTTCCAGAGTGAGATTTTTCACTCTACAGCGGAGTGTGCGCTGATATGAAACTTCCTGGCAGATTAAAACTGTGTGCCGGACCGAGACTCGAAGTCGGGACCTCTGTCTTTCACGGGCAAGTGCTCTACCAAGTGAGCTACCCAAGCACGACTCACGCCCCGTCCTCACTGCTTTTCTTCTGCCACTACCTCGTCTCCTACCTTCCAAACTTCACAGAAGCTTTCCTGCCAACCTGGCAGAACTAGCACTCTTGGAAGAAAGGATATTGCGGAGACATGGCTTAGCCATAGCCTGAGGAAGGTTCACAGAATGAGATTTTCATTCTACAGCGGAGTGTGCGCTGATATGAAACTTCCTGGCAGATTAAAACTGTGTGCCGGACCGAGACTCGAAGTCGGGATCTTTGCCTTTCGCGGGCAACTGCTCTACTAATATCCTTTCTTTCAGGAGTGCTAGTTCTGCATGGTTCGCAGAAGAGCTTCTGTGAAAGTCTGGAAGGTAGGAGACGAGATACTGGTAGAAGTAAAGCTGTGAGGATGGGGCGTGAGTCGTGCTTGGGTAGCTTAGTTTGTAGAGCACTTGCCCGCGAAAGGCAAAGGTCCCGAGTTCGAGTCTCGGTCCGCCACACAGTTTTAATCTGCCAGGAAGTTTCACATCAGCGCACCCTCCGCTGTAGAGTGAAAATCTCATTCTGATGTTAATTCCTTGTAGAATTATGGAATATGTTTAATGCTCATGGATTATAAGCCCGCATCTCGTGGTCGTGCGGTAGCGTTCTCACTTCCCACGCCCGGGTTCCCGGGTTCGATTCCCGGCGGGGTCAGGGATTTTCTCTGCCTCGTGATGGCTGGGTATTGTGTGCTGTCCTTAGGTTAGTTAGGTTTAAGTAGTTCTAAGTTCTAGGGGACTTATGACCACAGCAGTTGAGTCCCATAGTGCTCAGAGCCATTTGAACCATTTTTGATTATAACGTTTTTGGAGAACGGATATCTCCCCTATAAAAATTAACATGGATTCCGCGAACAGAGACCATGCGAAACTCAGCTCACTCTATTCCCGATATAGGTTTTCCGTGATTTTCATAAATAGCTTCAGCCAAATGCTGGGATGGCTCCTTTGAAAGGGCACGGGCGATTGACTTCCTCACACTTCCCTACTCCGAGTTTGTTCTCCATCTCTAATGACCTCTTTGTCGACGAGACGTTAGGCATTAATCTCCTCCTCGCTGATCCTCAGTTCATCAACCCCCAGCTGCTGACCTCACGCCCTGCTGCTGCTACAACGGTTGCGTCACCGAATTCTCGGATTCTCTTGTCGATGAAGGTGTGGCCAATGCCGGCTGCGTCACGCTCCAGTGGCCGGTGTGTACAGGGCAGGTGACTGGACCCTCACGTCGTGCTCCGTGGATGGCGGCAAAGTGAGTGGCTGCCGTCGCCCCCTAGTGCTTAGGCAGGAGGCAGCAGTTCGTATCCTAGTGGTGGCAGACGCGGTTGCGTCATCGGAACGGTGCCGAGTACCATTGTTTCCGACGTCACCTAACTGCCTCAGCTGTGTGAGTGTTGACACGCTCATTCGGGTGGCCTTAAATGCCGCTGCTCTCCACTGACTTTGCGCTCGTGTTGGCGTTTGTGTGTCACGCCAAATTATCTGTAAGAGAGGCGATGACCGGGTGACATAACCAGCAGCTGTGGTAGTTCCTGATGAATTGTCTCGTTCTGTCATGTGGAAGGCGGCGAAGCGGAAGAGGGGGCGCTCCACTCAACACGCGGGGCACTGCCTGACTCCAGTGAGGCCCGAATACCGTCAACATCTGGCTCCTAGTCCTATTATTACTTTCCTCTTCGCAGTAGAATATTAATGAATGCATCAGTCTACAAAAGAGACTGCGTACAAATCCCTCCAAGGATGGTGCTCAATTTTATAGGACCCACGCCAAACAGGCTCAACAGGTCATATTGGAGGTATACATAGAAGGGTGACAGGTTTATACGGCCCGTGGAAGAGTGTGAAACGTCCCCTTAGAAAAATTAATGAATTACTGTGTTGGTTAAACCCCTTACGTTATTTTATTTTCAAACGGCTGAAAAAAAGTGAACGTACTCAGACATTTCTCTCTTTACTTATTCTGATCAACATTAAACTGACACACAATATTTTTACCGCAACGCAATCTGACTTTCAATAATCCCTACAAAAGAATGGCCCTGACTAACATTAACCTATACCTTTCATGGATCACTTACCTCACAATAATCTTTGTTACTCGAACTACTGCAAAACAACGAGCGCCAATACTGCCAGCTAAATAAAAGATTCTAACTACTGAAGGCACTAACTACTGATAGGCATAGTTAGCAAATGAAAGATTTTGACAGAGAACAAACAATGCATATGCCTTAATAGTGTTCAAAAGTCATAATATATATATATCAGTTCATGACATCCAGTCTTACACATTTACTCTCTCTGAAGGACACACGTCCAGATCATAAACTGCCGAACACTACAATAGCGAATATTCCAACAATGCCAATCAGCCACAGACTGCATACAGCACAGCCAGTGATTTTCATACAGAGCGCTACGTGGCGTTACCAATATAAAAATCTAAACAGCCTACTTACAAGTGTTAGAGAAATGCTGAAGAAACTGAACTCTTAGATACTTGGGAAAAGACTCCAACTCTCCAGAGAGAGCCTACTTAGAAAGTTTCAAGAAGCAGCTTTAGAAGATGACTCTAGGATTATTCTACAATAATCTGCATATTGCTCCTTTAGGGATTATGTTACTAACAGTTTGTACGTAGGCATTTAAACAGTCATTCTTCCCGCGTTCCATACCGCAATAGAGAGAAAAGAATTCCCATAAATGCCACAAAGGGAAGTTAATTCTGTTATGCACTCCGCACCATGTTGTAGAGTATGGGTGTAAATGTAGATACATGATAAATATTACCGTTGATGGTGATTCTTCCTTCAGAGCAGGACTTTAAGGTCAGTGGACTTCCTGCTCTCTCACCATCGACGAAACGAACACGACACTGCGCACTCATGGCAGACACTAATCTTGTACAACTACACACCTGACATGTGGGACATGCATGCGGCTGGAATGCAGCCAAGTTGGAAGGCGTGCTTCATGAATGAGCCGGAAATTAACTTACCCGCCACACTGTTTGCGGCTGCCACCAGCAGCAATAAAAGCGACGCCGTCGTCTGCATGTTCCCCCTCTGTTCTGAGCAGCTGCTCCGTTCTGGCCTGCCACTCACTTGACTCTTATAGCAGTGATTTCAAAATCCTCGAAATTTGATCGTGAGCAGTGTTAATCAGTACTTCGATAACGGCTGTATGATGAAGTAGTCGTTCTTAAGAGGAGATAAGCTTTCCTCTACATCTTATCCACATTACGAAAAGTCTAAGTAGTTCTTTGATAAACTGACCTTGATTTAACAGTGCCTCATTCGTATGAGTTGTGTAACTCTCTGAAACACCTTCGAAGTACATCTAGTATTCGTGTATGAACTAAGAAGTTGGCACTGCTAAATATATTTGTTCCGCAGTTCATCAGGCCCCTTGAGACTTAGTACCTATCAGATGAAAATATGTCATTTTCATTGGTAAGTTGAACGAACTACTTAAAAAATACTGTGTGATTGTTTTTCATGATGGCATTTCACAGTCAATTCCACGAAATTCATATAGGGTACATATCACGATATATGTTTGGCCAAAGTGATCGCAGCAAATGTTTTGCGCTTTTAGGAGCAGCTGTTGGTACCAATTTAATTTACAAATACTCTACTCTGTTCAAACTTTTCCTTTTGCTGACAAAGAATGGCTTCGAAATTGCCTAAATAAGGACAATTTTTTTTTCTACATCATCACACTACCTAATTCATAACCTGTCACAAAGTTGACGACGTTCCTTGTGGATGATTCAGAGAAAGAGAATATTTGCTGGTCGTCGACTTTGATGACTGCAGTTAATTTGGATAAGAAATTAGTTTTACTATAAATTCACAAATTTTCTTTTCACCGCTTATTATTATATTAAATTATTACGTGTTTCAAAGTAGCTCCCAAATTGGCTGCAAAATAGCGGACGTGCAATGTAGGCAGACAAAGTTATCTGTGGCAGTGGAATCGCTGTTCGTAGTCAGTGTAATGTTCCATACGTTATTACGATTTTTTATCGAAATTATTTGGAGTAGCATAGTTGACAAAATATATATACATGATCAATTTGAGTAAACAACAAGCTTAGCACACTGGCCTAAATTTAACATTATTCATCATATTGTTCTTCACCCTACTCATGCAACTATACTTACAATTACTTTTTCCTTTTTTACAGACTATATGTTTTTGAATAAATATTTGTCTATGGAATAGAACCAGTTGTCCAGAAGAAACGATTCTAGGCTATGTTTAAAACTTGCTTTACTACCTGTCATATCTTTATGTTATCTGGGAAATAATCAATAATTGTAGTTGTTGCATATTGAGTTTCTTTCTGAGCAACATAATTTACAAATTCATGAATCAATTCAAATATTTTGTTTAAATGACAAACAGTGGAGCATTAATGTCATAAAAGAAAGTAATATACATTGTAAGGTTACAGTTAAAAAGTTGAACCCTTTGGCGAGGTACCTACAAAGACAACTGCAGGTGAAACAACAAATACTATTCTTACTGCTAGCTTTCGTATAATCAGTACTTTGTCATAAATCATGCGTTACCCCAGAAAATTATTCTATACGACATTATTGAGTACAATTATGCATAATATGCGGGAAGTTAATTCCTTTCATTCCAAGACTAGCAATTATCCTCAGAGGAAAAGTAGCTTAACTTAATTGTTTGGGCAGTTTAGTTATATGTTTCTTCCAGCATCAAGTTTCATCAATAAATACATCCAAAGATTTCATGTATTCTACCCAGTTTTCTGATAACTCTGCACGTGGTACATCAGGTGGAGGTATGACTATTTGTTGCGCTGACCTCAATACTGCATGTTTTCTCAAAATAAAATTTCCATTTGAAAAACATTGTTGACAATTTCTTCTGTCGCTTACTCTTTAATCCTCCTTAATAAAGGTTAAATGGAAGATCATTCCTATACACTGCCTTGAGAGGTGGCACGGCACTCTCTCACTTTAACAACACTGTCAGATTAATATACATATTTTAGGTTATAATCTCGGTATTAAATTTCTTATGTGTGATTTATGAGTTTTTAAATGAGGAAACTGTGTGCAGAATGTTCATATAACTGCATGTGTGGCCTGTAGAGAACTTGTACCCGAGGAGTGGTAGTGGCGGTAATGCAGACCAGGGACAAAGATGGACTGAGGACCATAAATGCTGTGTCCAGCGACCTGGCCGTGCGAGAGATTCTAGGAAGCAGTGCTTTGTGGATTTTTACCTGCTGAGGGACTTTCTTGGGCAGTGACACTCCCCTCTTCCCACTTAGGGTCGCAGCAGGAAGGCGCCAGTTGGCAAAACATTTTACCTGGACAAAGCAACAGACCGTTGCAAAGGAGGCCAGTTGGCAGAAAGTGGAATAGCTGTATTCTTAGCTTTTGTGCAAACGGTGGGATGGTCATAAAACTCCAAGCATTCTCATATTAGAAGCTAGGACGATACAGAAAGAGCGGCTGGTGCATGTGTTTAGTGCAGGCAAGACTGCCATGGAGTCGCCAGGTTCTTTTATCGAGTGGCAAAAACATATATTCCACGGGCACGGCTATCAGGGAAACTTAACAACCTTCTTCCAGAAATTGGAAATGATCGGCCTGGAAAAATTAGATCTGTCCACAAATGAGGGACTGTAGCCCCGACTAGGTAGACGTTTTCTGCCGAAACATGGCTATGTTTACCGTGAGAACGACGCCTCCCTAGTCTAAAATCTTCTTTTTTCATACAAGAGAGATGTAGAGTCGCTGATTGTACACCAAGCAGGCGCTTGCCTCCCCAGTGTGGGAACCCGGGTATTGTGTCTAGATCGGCTACCAGTCCAGCGGAACAGTGAAGAGGGGAGATTCAATGAGTATTTTGGCTGGTTCATACAATGTGGAGGTGTCTTTCCTTTTTTCGTTTTTTGCTGATTTGACTCCCGTACCAAGGCTTGGTGGAAACTGATGGTGATTCTTTCCTTGCTTCATCTTCTGGTCCTCCCATCCTCCCCTCATGGAGAACTTCAGTTCTTTCCCCGGTGGGTGAGACTTGTGGTGTGTAACTTGTGATGGGCTAAGAGCCAGTGGCAGTTTTCAACTGTACCGATGGTGCAACTGCATATCATCCAGAACATATCATGCGCCACCAAGGTGAACTTATTCGTCGTGAATCGGCCATGTAACATTTTACGATTCCAGCATGGACCATCGTGCCTGTGAGTCAAATTGGTTTGGCCAGACTGGCGCATGGGTGCACTCACACTGGAATCTGCTTGGATTTCAGGGCTCCGATAGGGAAGTCTTCCGCATTCTAATAATCAGAAGGCCAGTCCTCGTACTTTACAAATTTTCGTGGACGCGTCGGAACATTACACCTGCCGCAGTGCGCCGCTCCTCGGCCACAGCATGCCGTATGTTGCTGCCGCCTGAATCAAGGTGAAAGGGTAAAGTATTGCTGCACCAGCATAGAATTGTTAAATGATATTCATAGCTCCCTCTTCTTCGGTGAACCATAGTTTGCGGTGTACTTGGTCATTGATACACCATTTGAATAGAATTGGACCTCACATTGGATTCATGTAAATAGTCAGATTTCGATGTAAAAGGAATTAATTCAGGGGAGAATTTGTATAGTTTCCACCTCAATGAATGCTTTGCCAATCAAGCACCATTTCTGATTTGTGTTTGTCGTTTTTTGTAAGATTGATCAGCTCGCTATACTTATAAAAGGATGAACAAAAACTTCTCATTACTTTTGAATGCGACTGTTCTCATTCACACTCCCAAAACTATTCACTGTTTTTATTTTATTGTGGTGATACATGGGTAAAGCAGCAATTCAGGGTTCATTTTTATTAAGTTAGTTAATCTGATTATGAACCTGAGTTCTGAAAGTGAGAGCAGACGTAGGCAACAAAAGTGCTACGAGGAAATTCACTAATTTTATAAATAAAAAATTAAGGATGTAGCCCACGATTTGAAAGTTATTGAGAAGATAATACTTTTATTTATGTAAAGACAATAACATTTACGAGTGCCATCACTTGGACATATATTTATTACTAACGTAAGTGACGGCCTGTAGCCAGACAAAAAAATGAAAAAACGGGAAGACACGATCAGATGGGAACGTTAACTTTGTACACGTATCCTATACACTGTCATTGAGTATGTAAATGATAAGCGTCGTAATTCTCTGTGACTACTAGAGCAGCCACCAGAGTGTACTAGTGTTGTTCATGTTTAGTGTTGCCACCAAGCCTAGTAAGGTTAACAGGGCACCAGAGGCGGTCTAACGCCCAAGTGAAAATGTCGTGTGACGAGGGCCTCCCGTCGAGTAGACCGTTCGCCGGGTGCAAGTGTTTCTATTTGACGCCACTTCGGCGACTTGCGCGTCGATGGGAATGAAACGATGATGATTAGGACAACACAACACCCAGTCACTGAGTGGAGAAAATCTCCGACACAGCCCGCAATCGAATTCGGGTCCTTAGGATTGACATTCTGTCGCGCTGACCACTCAGCTACCGGAGCGGACAACGCCCAAGTGACATAAGCGGCCGCTTAGGAGGCTGGGAGGGATGCCACAGCTGTACCGTTTCTATACAAGGCGTAATACACAGAGTAGCGGTCTGTTGGGGCGCAAAGATGACAGAAGCGCTATAGCCTATCTGCTGCAATATCTGTATAAAGTACTGCTATTCATAAAATATCGATATATCGATATTTTGTCCAAAGAGTAGTATATCGGTATAAACAGGCGATATTTTTTCCACCAATATATTGATATGAAAATAGCAAAATCGACCACAGATATTTTTATTTTTTATTATATTTTTTCACAATTTTTGGTAAGTATTTGAAGTTGTTCTTTTGTAGCTGTAGGAGAACATAATATTATTTTCACTGCGTCAAGGAGTTTTTTTTATTCTTTGAGCTTTCATCAAGTCCAGTCCCTGTGTTTTTAATGTGTGTACCAAGTGTATGCGGCACAAAATAAGTAGTCCGACTGCACTGTGGCGTAGCGGTGTGAATGGAACAACAAGATCTAGGATGTGAGGACATGCACACACCAGTTGCGCTAAAAAACAATTTTGAACGCAACTTGTGTGCTGTTTCTTCACATTGACATTCTTCAAAAACGGTCACTGAAAATTATGAACAAAAAACTAAATGACAAGACAGTCTTAGCGGTGGGTGGAGACGTGTGAAGGCAAAGGCTGACATAATCGGCGCTCGCCGCTACCAACAGAAACTCCATCGTTTAGCCCCAATACGCAATATTGTCACCTCAACTGCTAGGTCACTGGCGTTGGCAGAAACAAAGAAACAGGGAAGTGTTCAAAACAAATCTGATGAAACCTGGCGACGGACCGTCGTACACATTGTATTGTGCCACTTACATGCAGTTACCATTGTTAGCAAAGTGGCAATCGTCAAGTGTGAAAGTGTATAGTTTTCCTTTGAGTTACTGCTATAAGGGGGATAGGTAGGTTGCTAGCTCGTTGATGTACAGAATAACTAATCATAAATCAATACTTAAATATACAGCTCTGAAACCGGCATTATATTTACAATGAACAGCCTATATTTTTATAGGCAGGTACGTCGGTAGTTCTTCCTACGATAGATCGGTACCTTTATTTGATATATCGAGATCCGACAACCCTAGTCTTTTAAGTATCGATATAACCGATTCCCGATATTTTTAAAAATATCAACAGCCCTAGTATATAGTGCGTATCACAATTAGTAGCGAAAACTGACACAGGCGAACGTATGGGTATAAGGGAAAATGGAGTTAGGAGTTGGGTCTAAGAATAAGTTTTTTCTTACGAAAAATGTTTTCTAACCAGCCCCATAATGGGCGTGAATAGCGTCAGATGTTGAGTGATTACTGTGGAGAACACGGAAATGTATAGTCGTGCAAGACTCGTTAGCAGCACCTGACAGTGTTTGAAAGTGCTGTAAGGTCAAATCGCGCAATACCCATATTCATGAGGCATTCGGATGTGACAGTGTTCTTACATGGTACTGCATGGGAACGTGAGGGCAGGCAGGGTCGTCGTGAAGGAGTCGTTCGACTACGTCCGATCTTCACAGGGTAAAATCGCCATATTGTGCAACAATCACCCCATAACGCCATTCATATTTGCGCCTGACATCTGACAGCAAACAGTTGACTCCCAGCAACATTCAGAGTCATCCCGTATGACTGATCGATTAACAGCATCCGTACTGGAGAGTTACGGTCCAATGCCTAGGCTGCAGTTAACAACACAATGGCAGTATCTGCTTTAGCACATGGAGTGATGCCATGATTGGGCAGCTTGGACTGCCCATGAATGGCGTTGTATTGTGTTCAGCGTTGCATTGCAGTTCTGCACTACTCCAGATGACCATCATTCATAAGTATGGTGGGGAACCAGAAAGAGGTCCAGTTCTTCCAGTGTTTACGAGAGGTAACTCCAAGCGGTGTTACACCTCGCTAAGCGTGCAGGGAACCATCGAGTATGACATCAGGTCACTGCTGGTTGTGACTGAGGGATTTCTGACGGCATAACATTGTGTCATGGAATCCTGGGTCCTCACACATTATTTCTCATGCTACAGTAGCGTGGCGTAATGCTTATCCACATATGACATGTGGCTATACGAAATGTTTGTGAGAGGTAGTCCTGTGACCAGCAATATCCCGGATCTGCTCTCAACAGAACGTGGGCAGTACCAGCCCGGACTCGCCGGCCGCGGTGGCCGTGCGGTTCTGGCGCTGCAGTCCGGAACCGCGGGACTGCTACGGTCGCAGGTTCGAATCCTGCCTCGGGCATGGGTGTGTGTGATGTCCTTAGGTTAGTTAGGTTTAAGTAGTTCTAAGTTCTAGGGGACTTATGACCTAAGATGTTGAGTCCCATAGTGCTCAGAGCCATTTGAACCATTTTTTGAACCAGCCCGGACATAAACTACATTGCAGTGCCAGCATCCGGGATATAAAGGATTAGTTACAACAGTTGTGGGCCAGCTTACTTCAGAAGAACGTCCAGCCCATCCCAGGAGAAACCAGTGCACACATCCAGGCCAGTAGATATGCAGCAGGATTTTGGAACATATATTGTGTTCAAACATTATGAATTACCTCTAAGAAAACTGTCTATTGACACGCAGTCAACATAGGTTTAGAAAACATCGTTCGTATGAAACACAACTAGCTCTTTATTCACATGAAGTGTTGAGTGCTATTGACAAGGGATTTCAGATCAATTTCGTATTTCTGGATTTCCGGAAGGCTTTTGAAACTGCACTACACAAGCGGCTTCTAGTGAAATTACGTGCTTATGGAATATCGTTTCAGTTATGTGACTGGATTTGTGATTTCCTGTCAGAGAGGTCACAGTTCGTAGTAATTGAAGTCATCGAGTAAAACAGAAGTGATTTCTGGCGTTCCCCAAGATAGTGTTATAGGCTCTTTGCTGTTCCTTACCTATGTACAGGATTTGGCAGACAATCTGAGCAGCCATCTTAGGTTGTTTGCAGATGACACTGTCGTTTATCGACTAATAAAGTCATCAGAAGATCAAAGAAAATTGCAAAACTATTTAGAAAAGATATCTGAATGGTGCGAAAATTGGCAGTTGGCCCTAAATAACGAAAAGTGTGAGGTCATCCACATGAGTGCTAAAAGGAATTCGTTAAACTTCGGTTACATGATAAATCAGTCTAATCTAAAGGCCGTAAATTCAACTAAATACCTAGGTATTACAATTACGAACAACTTAAATTGGAAGGAGCACATAGAAAATGGTGTGGGGAAGGTTAACCAAAGACTACGTTTTATTGGCAGGACACTTAGAAAATCTAACAGACCTACTAAGGAGATTGCCTACACTACGCTTGTCTGTCCTCTTTTAGAATACTGCTGCGCGGTGTGGGATCCTTACCAGATAGGATTGACGGGGTACACCGAAAAAGTTGAAAGAAGGGCAGCACGTTTTGTATTATCGGGAAATATGTGAGAGAGTGTCACAGAAATGATACAGGATTTGGGCTGGACATCATTAAAAGAAAGGCGTTTTTCTTTGCGACAGAATCTTATCACGAAATTCCAATCACCAACTTTTTCCTCCGAATACGAAAATATTTTTTTGACAATGGCATACATAGGGAGAAACGATCACCACTATAAAATAAGGGAAATCAGAGCTCGTACGGAATGATATAGGTGTTCATTCTTTCCGCGCGCTGTACGAGATTGGAATAACAGAGATTTTTGAAGGTAGTTCGATGAACCATTTGCCAGGCACTTAAATGTGATTTGCAGAGTATCCATGTAGATGTAGATGGAATCAAGTCTGTCCATTCAGTCACATACTTGCGTTGGATCCTATGGAGACGTCTTTTAATGATTGCAGCCACTGGCGAACAATATTCATGCCACTCTTATATCACGAAACGAGTCACCTTTTTCGAACCTATCTGCTACAGTAAAATTCCAACTTGGTTTTACGTAGTTCCTATGCATCTTGTAACTGCTCCTCAAACTCTGCCCCGCCATCCCTGCAGCTTTGCGCATCTCACCATTCCAATTTAAGTCGGATCTGAACAGAAATCGGAGAGCGCGATATCTACACCTTCTGCAACCCGTGTAGAAAGGAAATGAGATGAGTTAATGCTACAGGACAGCGTTTTCACCACTCAGTGGAAATGGGAAAATGTCGTAGCTGCTGGCCGGTGTGGCCGAGCGCTTCTAGGCACTTCAGTCTGGAACGGCGCGACCGATACGGTCGTAGGTTCGAATCCTGCTCCGGGCATGGATGTGTGCGATGTCCTTAGGTTAGTTACGTTTAAGTTGTTCTAAGTTCTAGGGGACTGATGACCTCAGATGTTAAGTCCCATAGTGCTCAGAGCCATTTGAACCATTTGTTGTCGTATCTCCGCCAACCATGTACGATGTGTAAGGTCAGCATCAAACGAAGCCTGCTCCTGCAGCACGAGGTAAAATAAAAGACAGTACGAACAGTCATGGTGGTATTTCTTATTGGGAAAATTAGGAAGACCCCACATCATGCAGGTACTGCAGTCTGAAGCAGATCTGCATCCCTAAGGGTGCATTCACGTCTACCATCCAAACATTTTATCATCATTATTCTGTACCATCCAACAGAGAAAAATTACGAACTATAAAGGCTGCGCTAACTTGATCCGATAGAGAACCCGATAATATTTTTACCACATTTCTCTCTTCCGATGTATCGAAAACAAATACCGCCTACGTACCAGCATGGAGCATATGTGGTGGTCCTATTAAATATACAGTTATTGACCCATAGGAGGAGGTGACCCGTGATCGAAGTCTCTTGCACAGACCAGTGTACTGTAGGAGGACCATAGCCCACAGACTCAGTCGCAGGAGAGGGTCCCTGCTTTGTTTTATTTTTCTGCTGTAGCAAGCTATGCACACTGCCATACATTATGTTTTTTCTGTCACGACTCCGATGTCTGCGACAGGTTCTGAATTGCCAGTAACACGTTTTGATCCATTGCCCCTCACAGAAAACTAGACGTCGGACGGTGTATATCATGTTGCTGCTTTTGCCACAACACGTACACTGGATGATTTTAAATAACAGGCAGTCAGAACATATGGAAACTTGAAGAGTTTTGGGGCGCTGTGGAGCGTTCCCAAACTGCTGTCCAAGGGTGATTGACGGCCTCTACATTTAAACTCATCTTTCACAGTGATGGAATAGCTGATGGCTCAGTGCTCAGTTTCGATTGATTCCTCCTACTGCAGTCATGTATGCGATCACTGTTCCGGTGCTTAGCCATCCCCGGAAGGCGTTGGCTCTCCACCAAGACTCTTTCTCCATCTCAAACAAGCGATGTCAGTCAACCATTACGTGGTAATCAACAGCGTGCAAGTGAATGGATGGGATGGAAAAGACACTGTCGATGTACTGTAATAAGCATCACAATTGATAGTGCGACCAATTTTACTAATTTTAACATAATTTCAACACCGAGCCGGCCGCTGTGGCCTAGCGGTTCTAGGCGCTTCAGTCCGGAATCGCGCAGCTGCTATGGTCGCAGGTTCGAATTCTGCCTCGGGCATGGATGTGTGTGATATACTTAGGTTAGTTAGGTTTAAGAAGTTCTAAGTTCTCTAGGACTGATGACCTCAGATGTTAAGTCTCATAGTGCTCAGAGCCATCTGAACCACTTTTTTTAACACCAACCAATGACGCAGCAGCATGCTTCACAGTTTTTGTATAATCAATAAACCGCCCCTCCTCTACTTTGCGAGTTCCATTGTGAATGAAGACAGATAACTGTGCAGTACGTCCATTCATTGTTAACTCTCGAACATATACATCAGAGTATACTAGACAACGGTCTACATATTTCTAGCACTTAGAGCATAGTGCGTAATTTACGAACTTTTCCTATGCGGATGGGAGTTACAGAGCATTCTCTCATTTTTAGGATAAAGATAGAGACTGAAAGATCTCCTCGCATTCTCTTTGGCCAACACTCCCTGCAGCTCTGTCACCGATTTAATCTGCAGCTGACCGGAAGTAGACAGCTACATTCCGCGATTCGTGAGGGAGTAGAGCGAACCGAGTCAGTAACTACTGTCCCGCACCCACCTAAGATCACAAGATTTCGCCAGATGCGCGGATGTTGAGGAGGTTAGCAACCCTTATCGGTGTATAGTAGTAGATATGAAAGTGTTGTGCTGTAATACCAGACGATTAGAAAGAAAAAGAAACGGGTGGTTTTTATGCATGATGGAGCTCCAGACAGACGGAGTTTGAAGCATTTTACATAAATCAACTGTGCTATAAATTCTATTGTTTTAGTGTCTGGGGTCAGTACGAAGAAGTTATTGGTAAGAGAGAACATAAACACATGCAGTCCTAAGACTACACGGTTCTGCAGTTAAAACAAGCTATAATGTTAGAGTGGCACGGTTTCCGAACTATTAGTCGTGTGAGATGCAACGCTGTTAATATTCCAATGTAAGAAATATATTTCCAGCGCATGACATACACTCTCCTTGCAGGTTTCTCCACGATAAACTATAGAGACAAACTGTAAAATGAAAAAACTACTTAAAACATCGATTCTGTGTGATACATGCACAATATAGCTTTCCAGAGATGTATAGCGCCCACTGTTCACTTCCAATCACGGTTCAGAAATTACACTATGCTCGCATCAGTGCTATATAAAATGATCGTTAGTAACGGAGAACATCTCTTACAAAGAAAGAGACAAACGCATAGCAGCGGTGTTTAATATGTGAAATTACACGTCATGCCGTAACTAACTCCGTGGACAGACATCTATCAAGCAGATGTATCCATGGGGATTTCAGTACCTCATAAACACCTGGCGCTAACTTAGAATGATCGTAATTACGAAACTGAAGACTCGATTTGATGCCCAAGATTAGGCAGGGGAATGGACTACGTCGTATAAATCTTCTTGCTTCTAGAAAAATGTGTCAAAAAAGGATGGACATGTTTCATCACACAGCAGATGGAAGTCCTCTGATGACTGAGATGTTTGCTGAAACGATTGCGAGTAGCGAGAGCTCTAAGTCACACACAGAACACGCAGTTGTATACGAGTCGAACGCAGGTCATGTCACATAACAGATGCCTCCCGACGTAACAACGGAAAATAATGGTCAAATGACCTGCAGCGACATTACCCCTCTCTCTAGAATGCATCATCAGTCTACCATTAAATCGTACCTCGTTACAACTCCATTTCAACCGATCACTCCATTCACTCTGTCATTTTTTAATGCAGATGCAACTAAGTTTAGAGGCAGATGGTTCTCCTTTTGCCAGGAAAGCATCAAAGGCAGCAGTTGCGTATCATTATTACCTCAACAGACACACAGTAAAATGCTGCCTCGACGAAAAAAATGACTGTTTTCCTGATTCCCAGTGCTTCCATGTTTTCTCGTATTCCTCTTGCTGTCACATATACGTTCCCATGTGCAAGAATTGCTCTGCACCTACCAGAAGACATGAAAGTACTCCTTCAATATCCCTGCACTTCGAGGTATTAACCCTCAATTTTTACGTATTTTCCGTCATTTTTCGTAATTTTATCGACTTTATGTCACTTCCACCCATGCGACCATGACATCACTTCTCATTCAGTATACTACAATTGCTTGTATTACACTTGCCAGCCATTACAAATGCACTGTTTCTCTGGTCGGACGGCACTGTATAGCACTGTACTCGAATGCATCCAGTCACCTCCAACCATATATTCTACAGTTGCAGTGCGTTTGCTCCGTTTTCGGTGTGCCTGTGTCGCGAAAGGCTCGCACGACCCAGAGCAGACCCGAGTAAGTGTTCAGTTGTGGATCCGCCACGCGTTATATCCAGGGTGATGTTGGGATGCAGATTGACAGTAGACCACATCCGGGATTTGGTTTGAATGTGGATCTGCCGCGCGTTACGTTCGGAGACGTGTTCTATGTTCGAAGTTGGATCCACCGGCATGGAAGGCCGGTTCATGGGAATAGCCATATGTGGGATGAGGAAAAGCCTCAAGATGTAACAGAATACGCAATAATATGGTTTTATTCCTATAATCTCCATAAGCTGGCTTCTCTGACCCCAGGTTCCCTACCTCAAAATGTTCAATAGAGCATCCTCTATATCCCGTTAAATTTTTGCACGCTTTTACGGAAACATCCTGCATATTAACACGACTGACAGCTGTGTTATCCAAAGGCTGAAAAATTCCACAAACCCCACACGAGTGTGTGCTGTTTTATCTAGTTCACCTTGTATTACTCTAATCTAAGTTGTTACCCAGGCTTTTTCCGGTTTCTACTACAAGCACCTGATCCCTTTCGTCACCATCCCTCTTCAAAGACGCCCCTATATTCATAGTCATCTAGCTAAGTTTGACACTGAGTTTTACGATTCTTGCGACGTGGTATTCTACGCTTAGCTTTTCCTGTACCTTTTGGCCTACAGCTTTCCTGTGACTCCTACCTATCACCACCATTCTTTTCTTACTACTTGAATTTTCTGCAGCCATAGTCGTCCTTACGAGTGTGCTGCAGTGTACATTGCTCAAAAACTGTTTGAGGTTCATTTCTTATTTCAGGAACATGTCAAACTGACTGCTAAACAAACTTTGAAGTGTGATTTCTCAAGTAAGTCTTGCGTTACATTACAACAGGCACGATCCATGGATGCCGCCGACAGGGTGAGATGTGGAATGTGGGAGGTGGAAAAAAGTCAAAGATGTACATTTTATGTAAGAAACCCAATGAAATGACTTAACATTATGAAAAGCTATTGTATTACTCTGCTATTATTTGTTATAAAATAATCGACAGTATTAATTTTAAGAGTGTCGTGGATATGTTTATCAGTGAAGTAGACGGAGCTGCGCAACAAAAAGTTAGGTTGTCCTTGGCGACCAAAAAATATCAGTTCAGATAAGGAGCCTAATCTATCGATCATATCTGCTCCCATTATTGTCAATGTCAAACTCAGAGTGATTATATCGTTTCATAGACCTTTATTATCAAGCAAGAAGTGTTATTGGGAAAGTTCACGCTTTCTCGGTGAATTTCATTGATGAAGTCTTCTCTGACTGTCAGTCGACTCGTGGCGCCGTGCTGCCGCAGCGTTTCGACGAGTTTCCCACTTGTCATATTCAGCCGAAGTATCGCGTTCATGTCCAGTGGATGTACGTGTAGATGTAGATACATAATATAAACATCACTGATGATGATGATTTCTCGTCAGAGGGCGACGTTATGCTCAACGGATTTGCTGCTCTCTCGTCATCGACAGAAAGAACACGACGCTACACGCTACACTCAAGACAGACACTTGTCTGTTACAACTACGTATCTGACATGTGGGTTAAGAATGCAACCGGAATGTAGTGCAAGTGGAAAGCTTGCACCACGAATGAACCCTACGAGAAATAAAGTAACTAACCCTGCTGTGTGCAGCTGCCACCAGAAATACACTGAAGCGCCAAAGAAACTGCTATAAGCATGCGTATTCAAAAAATGGTTCAAGTTGCTCTGAGCACTATGGGACTAAACATCTGAGGTCGTCAGTCCCCTAGAACATAGAACTACTTAAACCTAACTAAACTGAGAACATCACACACATCCATGCCCGAGACAGGATTCGAACCTGCGACCGTAGCAGTCGCGCGGTTCCGGACTGAGGCGCCTAGAACCGCTCGGCCACAACGGCCGGCCATGCGTATTCAAATACAGAGATATGTAAACAGGCAGAATACGGCGCTGTAGTCAGCAACACCTATATAAGACAACAAGTGTCTGACGGAGTAGTTAGATCGGTTACTGCCGCTACAATGGCACGTTATCAAGATTTAAGTGACTTTGAACGTGGTTTATAGTTGGCGCAAGATCGATGGACACAGCATCACCGAGGTAGCGGTGAAGTAGGGATTTTTCCGTACGACCATTTCACGAGTGTACCGTCAATATCAGTAATCCGGTAAAATAACGAATCTACGACATCGCTGGGGCCGGAAAAAGATCCTGCAAGAACGGGAGCAACGACGACTGAAGACAATCGATCAACGTGACAGAAGTGTAACCCTTCCGCAAATTGCTGCACATTTCAATGCTGCGCCATCAACAAGTCTCAGCGTGCGAACAATTCAACGAAATATCGTCGATATACGCTTTTGGAGCCGAATTCCCACTCGTGTACCCTTGATGACTGCAGAACACAAAGCTTTACACCTCGCCTGGGTCTCTCAACATCGACATCGAACTATTGATGACTGGAAACATTTTACCTGGTAGGACGAGTCTCGTTTCAAGTTGTATCGAGTGGATGGACGTGTACGGGTATGGAGACACCCTCATGAATCCATGGGCCCTGCATGTCAGCAGGGGACTGTTCAAGCTGGTGGAGGCTCTGTAATGGTGTGGGGCGTGTGCAGTTGGAGTGGATAGGTACGACTGACAGGTGACATGTATGTAAGCATCTTGTCTGAACACCTGCATGTATTCATCTCTATTGTGCATTCGATGTACTTGGGCGATTCCAGCAAGACAACGCGACAACCCACAGGTCGTCTCGAATTACTACAGAATGCCTCCAGGAACACTCTTCTGAGTTTAGACACTTCCACTGGCCACCAAAGTCCCCAGACAGAGCATATCTGGTATGCATTGCATGTGCTGTTCAGAAGAGATCCCCACCCTCTCGTACTCTTATGGATTTGTGGACAGCTCTGCAGGATTCATGGTGTAAGTTCCTTCCAGCACTACTTCAGACATTAGTCGAGTCCATGCCACGTCGTGTTGCGGCTCTTCTGCGTGCTCGCTAGGGCCACACACGATATTAGGCAGGTGTATGAGTTTGTTTGGCTCTTCACTGTAGTACAAGCGACGCGGGAGTCTCCGTTTTCTCTCTCCGACCTCACGCACTACTTTCTTCTGGCTGCCAATCAGTTGGCTATTATAGCAAAAATTTCAAAAGAGCAGCGCGAGGTCCTCGAAGTCTGATTGTGAGCTGCGTTAATCAGTACTGAAGATCTGGAGAAAACCATTCCTGTATGTCTTATCCAGATTACAAGAAACCTAAGTACCTGTTTGATAAGCTGTCCTTGGTTTTACAATGCCTCATTCGTATGAGTTGTGTAATCTCTTTGAAATGCCTTCGAAGTACACTTAGTTTTCGTATATATGCTAAGAATGCGGCACTGCCGAATATGTTTGTCCCAGAGTGCATCTGGTCACTTAAGACTTGTTATCAGATGAAAGCTTATTATTTTTGTTGGTAAGCTGAACTAGCTACTTAAAAATACTGGCTAGTTGTTGTCATGGTGGTGCTTCGCAGCCAATACTTTGAGTTTCATAAAGGGTACACATAACGACATATTTATTGCGAAACCGAACGCAGCAGGCGGTTTTCCACTTTCGTAGCATCTCTTGATGTCAAGGTAATTCACAAGTCAGTGACTCTGCACAAGTGTTTTGTTCCGCTGATAAAGACTGGCTTATAAATTTCCTAAATAAGAGAGTTTTTTTCCTTCATCATCACACCACATAATTCATAACCTATCACAATGGTGACTGTTTTCCTTGTGGATGGTTCAGTGACAGAACATTTCTTGGTCGTCCACTTGGATCACTGCAGTTGATTTAGATCAGGAATTAGCTACACTATAACTTAAAAAAATTACTTGTTAGTGTTTTACATTGGTTATGCGCTTCAAAGGAGTTCCGCTCGAGTCCACTAACTGTAAGTGCGAAATAGCGGATGGCAACTTAAAACTATAGCTTAAACATTGCAGGCAGGCATGATTATGTACGGCGTCCAACTCCAGTTCGTAGTTAGATTTATGTTCAATACGTCATTGGAACGATTTGTATATCGAAATGATTTGGAACGAGAAAGTCTACAGGATGTGTACGCATCATTAATTTGTGTGGCTTGCTGATTACTGGCCCCTTACAAGCTCCTAACCGGCACACGGGCCCAAATTTAACATTACTAAACGTGCCTTCTGCAGTACTTTTCGTAGACCTACTCTTTCAACTAGGTTTCTACTATTTTTATATGCTATAAGTTGTAAAGTAAGCAGAATGTTGGGTTGAGCTCCTCGCCGTAGGTTTGTCACTGATCTCGTAAGGATCAGTGGTTTCTCACTCTGACTTGCAACCTTTTTTTTCATGTGAGGATCCCAACCGATTCATAGCTCCAAGAAACCTACCCTGAGGTTTTATTTGTATTTTATTAGAGGAGAGACTTAACACTGTTCAAAGAGCCTGGTCTAGTTCGTTTTATGAGAGAAACAATTATTAGTTTTTCTGGAGAAATCAGTAACCCACAGCTGCATAATGTCTTACCCAGTATGCCCAGTGCGACCAAACGTCACATTCATACTAACGGTGAAGCCACTAGGAACCTCTCTGTTTCGAACCTGATGTATAATATGCGACATATTTCTGTCTATAAAACGTATATATCTTGGGCCCACCAGGTGATCGTCTGTTTTTTAGCTGAAAATTCCACGACTTTTCAATAGCTCATCCTTCGAATAGTCTGTTGTACCAAGAGAATGACAGGTAATAACAATAATAATAATAATAATAATAATAATAAGCTGCGTAATCTTCCACGTATTGCTTATTATACAGGGTGGTCCATTGAGAATGACCGGGCCAAATATCTCACGAAATAAGCATCAAACGAATGGCGCTGTAATAGTCACAAACGTATAAGTACGTGGTATCACGTAATATTCCGCCAGTGCGGACGGTATTTTCTTCGTGATACATTACCTGTGACAAAATGGACCGTTTACCAATTGCGGAAAACATCGATATCGTGTTGATGTGTAGCTATTGTGATCAAAATGCCTAACGGGCGTGTGCTATGTATGCTCTCGGTATCCTGGACGACATCATCCAAGTGTCCGGACCGTTCGCCGGATAATTACGTTATTTAAGGAAACATGAAGTGTTCAGCCACATGTGAAACGTCAACCACGACCTGCAACAAATGATGATGCCCAAATAGGTGTTTTAGCTGCTGTTGCGGCTATTCCGCACATTAGTAGCAGACAAATTGGGCGAGAATTGGGAATCTCAAAAACGTCGGTGTTGAGAAGGCTACATCAACATCGATTGCACCCGCACCATGTTTCTATGCACCAGGGATTGCATGGTGACGACTTTGAACGTCGTGTACAGTTCTGCCACTGATCACAAGAGAAATTACGGGACGATGACAGATTTTTTGCAAGCGTTCTACTTAGCGACGAAGCGTCGTTCACCAACGGCGGTAACGTAATCCGGCATAATATGCACTATTGGGCAACGGAAAATCCACGATGGCTGCGACATGTGGAACATCAGCGACCTTGGCGGGTTAATGTATGGTGCGGCATTATGGGAGGAAGGATAATTGGCACCCATTTATCAAATGGCTCTGAGCACTATGGGACTAAACATCTGAGGTCATCAGTCCCCTAGAACTTAGAACTACTTAAACCTAACTAACCTAAGGACATCACACACATCCATACCCGAGGCAGGATTCGAACCTGCAACCGTAGCAGCAACGCGGCTCCGGACTGAAGCGCCTAGAACCCCTCGGCCACCGCGCCCGGCCCCAATTTATCGATGGCAATCTAATTAGTGCAATGTATGCTGATTTCCTACGTAATGTTCTACCGATGTTACTACAAGACGTTTCACTGCATGACAGAATGACGATGTATTTCCAACATGATGGATGTCCGGCAGATAGCTCGCGTGCGGTTGAAGCGGTATTGAATAGCATATTTCATGACAGGTGGATTGGTGGTCGAAGCACCATACCATGGCCCGCACGTCCGCCGGATCTGACATCCCCGGATTTCTTTCCGTGCGGAAAGTTGAAGGATATTTGCCATCGTGATCCACCGACAACGCCTGACAACGTGCGTCAGCGCATTGTCAATGCATGTGCGAACATTACGGAAGGCGAACTGCTCGCTGTTGAAAGGAATGTCGTTACACGTAGTGACAAATGCATTGAGGTTGACGGACATAATTTTGAGCATTTACTGCATTAATGTGGTATTCACAGGTAATCACGCTGTGACAGCATGCGTTCTCAGAAATGATAAGTTCACAAAGGTACATGTATTACATTGGAACAACCGAAATAAAATGTTCAAACGTACCTACGTTCTGTATTTTAATTTAAAGAACCTACCTGTTACCAACTGTTCTTCTAAAATTGTGAGCCATATGTTTGTGACTATTACAGCGCCATCTATCACAAAGCGAAAAAAATGGTCCAAGTAAAACATTCATATTTCTTTACGTACTACACCAATATGTAATTAAAAATTGGGGTTCCAATTTAAAAAAAAACGCAGTTGACATCCGTTTGACCTATGACAGCGCCATCTAGCGAGCCATCCATAGCGCCATCTGGTTTCCCCCTTCAAGCTATACAAGTTTCGTCTCTGTAGTTTTTTCGTTTGACGCTTATTTCGTGAGATATTTGGCCCGGTCACGAATAATGGGCCACCCTGTATATGTTCAGGAGGACATAAGTCTAAGCTGTAATTAATATAATATACAGAAAATTTGTTTTTCAAAATTTTTAAGCCTCCTATTGACAATAAACGTAATTGCTCTTACCATATTCTGGAGTTTAGAAAAGGACTTGGTTCAGAAAATTATGCTCTACGCATTATAGCAGCAGCTGCTAATACTGACGCTGTTAAAGTTGCTTATTTTTGCTATTTTCATAAATTGTTATCCTGTGGCATAACATTTTGGGTAATCAACCAATGGAAAATAAAGTATTTGTCACTTAGAAAGGAGTAATCATAATTCTAAGCGGAGTCAACAGAAATCATTCATGCAGAAATCTTTTTTATAACACATAAAACATTAACAATGACCTCACAATACATCCTGTTCCTTATGTGATTTTTAATTAAGGATCTCCCGATGCACAAAACTATTAGTGCCTTTCATGACTACGACACAAGATCAGAGCACGACTTGCGTGTTGATAGAAAAAACTTGAGTCTTGTAGAAAAGAGGTTACACTACTCAAGTGTAAAGGTGTTTAATGCATTCCCATCAGACATAAAACATCTTACCAGTGTACAGCCGCAGTTTAAAAGTAAATTAAAGTGTTATCTTCTGGAAAACTGTTTTACCTCTCTCGATGAATTCTTTAATGTAAACATTTCCACATTTTAACTTAGATATGACACATTATACTTGTAATATTTGCTATTACCACTTTGTAACGGAACACTACAACCGTCGATAACACGTAAATTTTCGCTCAAGCTAGTGATGTATTTTAGTTCAATCAAATTTGTAACTTGTAATGAGGAATAATTGTAATTTACGATTTTGATTATTTTACAACTCTGTTCACTAATAAAAATACCTAATCTTGTAATTATTAGCATATTTTGTTCTTATACACATATTACAAATTTATCTATTAGCATCTCTAAGTATTGTACTCACCTATAATTATGATTCTTTCAATATCCATGCAACTCTCTTGTATATTGGATGAACGTAACACGAACAAATAAATAAACAAATCTGTGTCTCTATAAATGTTATTGACACACATTACAACTTCCATAGACTCCTTCGTAACTGAGTCCCTAAGGCCATGAGTGTCCCTCGCGGGGTGCAGTATATCTTCGATTTTTTAGGGCCACCGAAATATGCTTAGAATCCCATGTCTGTTCAAGTTTCGTCCGATTTCACTTAAACAACAGAAGGTACGTCGCGTGCTGGTCTTGTTGCATTAATTGATTAGATTTTGGTTTGCATTTCGTGGGGAGAGAGAGAGAGCGACTGGATGACATCTGCCTGATAGTCAATATTTCTGGACATAGAGGTCAGATAATTTATTTTGGCATGGACGCGGCTCTCGTTGAATATGCTTTTAGTCCTACGTATAAGAGCGTCCAGGACAGCTTTCTTATGTAATATGTCATGCTTCGCTGGCACAGGGAATTTTTCCAGACAGATTGAAACACGCAATTGTCAAACCTCTTCATAAGAAAGGGGGCAAGAGTGACTTAAATAATTATAGACCAGTCTCATTGCTGACTTCATTTTCCAAAATATTCGCAAAAGTTACGTATTCAAGAGTAGTCTCACATTTAAGTGAAAATAATTTACTCAGCATGTCACAGTTCGGATTCCGGAAGGCTTACTTGACTGAGAATGCTAATTACCCATCAAATAGCAGAAGCCCTAAATAACATATTATCGCCAGTTGGTATTCTTTGTGATTTCTCCAAGGCATTTGACTATGTGAATCATATCACACTCTTAGAAAAACTCAGGTTTTATGGAATTGAAGGCTAGACACACAGCTGGTTTGTATCACACTTAATGAACAGAAGGCAAAAAGTTGTGCTGAATAGCACAAATAATGTTAGGAGGGTGGTAAATTCTAGTGAATAGGGAGTTATCACAAATGGAATCCCACAGGGTTCAATTTTAGGTCCACTGCTGTTCCTTATTCATGTGAATGACCTCCCACTTAACGTTCAGCAAGCGGAACTAGTACTTTTTGCAGGTGACGCGAGTGTTATAATAAATCCCATTCCAGAAAAAGCGGATGGAGATATTGTTAAGGATGTCTTTCAAAGAATTATTAAGTGGTTCTCAGAGAACGGACTCTCCCTTAATTTTGAAAAAACTCACTATATCCAGTTCAGTACACCGAATAGAGCCATACCAACAATTGATGTAGCATATGAACAGGGGTCAGTTAACAGGGTAGATTTCTCCCAATTTTTGGGTGTTCACATTGATGACAACTTAAACTGGAAGAAGCATATTACTGAGCTTCTCAAACAACTAAGTTCAGCTTCTTTCGCTCTTCATATAATCGCTAGTCTTGGTAATAAACAGATGAGCCTCCTAACGTACTTTGCATTTTCCATTCAGTAATGTCGTATGGAATAGTTTTCTGGGATAACTCACCACTTAGACATAAAGTATTGATTGCACAAAAGAGAGCAGTGAGAATAATTAGTGGTGTTCACCAAAGGACGTCATGTAGGCACCTTTTCAAGGAGTTAAGTATTTTAACTGCACCATCAGAGTACATATATTCGGTAATGCAACTCGTTACAAATAATCCATCTCAGTTCGCTAAGAACAGTGATGTTCATACGTACAACACTAGAGGGAAAAATGACCTTTCCTATCTGTTATTGAAGATGTCAGTTGCTCAAAAAGGAGTACATTATTGAGCAACAGCAATCTTTGATCATTTGTCCAACAACATAAAGTATCTGGCAGGTAGCAGATCAAGTTTTAAATCTAGCTGAAAATCATTTATTTTGAACAACTCCTTCTACTCCATGGACGAGTTTCTATTTCAGAATTGGTATAAAAAATTGTACCTCTAAATGTAGTTGCATGTGTAGAACTAAAAATTTCAGTAATATTAATATTAGCACTTTCTTCTTTCTTCTTTTGCTACTGCTTTTATCCTGCATTGTGCGCAGGGTCGGCAGGGTGAAGTACGGAATTGACATTGTTAATTTTTTGGGGTGGCCGGATGCCCTTTCTGCCGCCATCCCATACCCCCTGGGATGGAATTAATGTACCCCAGTCTGCATCTAGTGTAAATCGTGAAATAGTGTGTGTGTGTTTCAAATGTCTGCGAGTCGTGGAACTGAGGCGGAACGTGACGACCAGGCCGGTATTCACCAAGTAGGATGTGGAAAACCACCTAAAAACCACATCCAGGCTGGCCGGCACACCGGCCGTCGTCGCTAACCCGCCGGGCGCATTCGATCCGGGACCGGCGCGCCTACCCGAGTCCAGGAAGAAGCGCGTTAGCTTTCTCGGCTATCCTGACGGGTCTAATATTAATATTAGCACTAAATACATATATATCTTGTAATCTGACTTGTTCCACATCATATCGATAAAATAATCGGGAAAATGATCTACTGAACATGACATAACTAAAACTAAAAGTAGGGCACTGGAATGATACCAACTCAATAAAAAATTTGTTCTTTATCATTTTTATTATCAACTGAGCAGGAACTTTAGTTGCCAGCACAGCATGGTAGCACTACAAATCTGATGGAGTTGGGACAACATAGTGATACAGAATTAATGGCGCCAGTTGGGCGCCGACGAGGTGCCGGTGTGGCGATGGATCCAGTCGACGTAGCTGGCGACCCGTGTGTAGATGCCGGGGTAGGGCGGCGTGGCGCACTCGTACCCCCATGACGTCAGACCCTGCAGCACGCCCCCGTGCAGCACTGGACCGCCGGAATCACCCTGCGGAAGGCATTCCAGGACATTAGGTTTCATTGGTGACATTTATGTTCAGGAAAATACGTTTTCAAATATCGCCTTCTTCGAGGTAGAAAGGCTTAGCTCATTTTCAATGGTTTACCTTCTTAACAAAGGAAGTCAAATCTCTCTGCGGCGAACGGGCTGTAGTCTAGAGTACATGCGAAATGCGACATGTGTTCAGATTAGATTAGATTAGTACTTGTTCCATAGATCATGAATACGACACTTCATAATGATGTGGAACGTGTCAGGTTAATAAAAGGTGTCTATACCAGATATTACATTAGGCAAAATATTACATGACACTCAATATTTATAATTTTTTTTTGTGGAGGTTGGGAAATTGCTCACTTACTATATCCAAAAATTCATCTAATGCGTGGAAGGAGTTGCCATTAAGAAATTCTTTTAATTTCCTTTTAAATGCTATATGGCTATCTGTGAGACTTTTGATGCTATTAGGTAAGTGACCACAGACTTTTGAGGCAGCATAATTTACCCCCTTCTGAGTCAAAGTAAGATTTAACCTTGAGTAGTGAAGATCATCCTTTCTCCTAGTGTTGTAGCCATGTACACTGCTATTACTTCTGAATTCGTTCGGATTGTTAATAACAAATTTCATAAGTGAATATATATATTGTGAGGCTACAGTGAAGATCTCTAGCTCTTTAAATAAGTGTCTGCAAGACGATATTGGATGAGCTCCAGCAATTATTCTGATTACACGCTTTTGTGCAATGAACACTCTTTTACTCAATGATGAGTTACCCCAGAATATGATGCAATACGAAATCAGAGAATGAAAATATGGGTGGTAAACTAATTTACTCAGATGTATATCGCCAAAATTTGCAATGACCCTAATAGCAAAGTAGCTAAACTCAAACGTTTCAGCAGATCCTCAGTGTGTTTTTTCCAGTTCAACCCCTCATCAATGCATACACCTAGAAATTTTGAATATTCTACCTTAGCTACCGATTTCTGATCGAAGTCTATATTTATTAATGGTGTCATTCCATTTACTGTGTGGAACTGAATATACTGCGTTTTGTCAAAGTTTAATGAGAGCCCATTTGCAGAGAACCACTTAATGATTTTCTGCTATCACGCGTGGTTGTGAACGTGAAAGCAAACAAGTTGCCGGTAATTAGCCTAAGTTGTCACGTTTAACGCCCGACTCCGATTGGTTTCTCCTCAATCATATCAGATGCCCCTGCTTCATGAGACAATGTGAAGAGCTTTTGAGGTTACAACACAAGACAGCGAGGCATAGTCAGCTTGTCGAAAGCTGTACATCACCTCCCTTAGTCTAAATACATTGATGGGCAAAAACATTAAGACCATTTGCTTAATAGCTTGTTTGTCCGTCTTTGGAAGGAAATATATCACTGATTCTGCGTGTCGGGGATTCGAGAGCTTGTTGGTAGGTATATGGACGTATGTAGCATTACGTGTCTGCGCACAGGTCATATAATTTGCGTAAATAACGAGCCGCTGATTTGAGTACGCAGTGATGGCTCCCTATAGCGAGCGACCCACATGGGTTCCGTAGGATTCACATAAGGCGAATTTCGTCGCCGAGACATCAACGTCAGTCCACTATAATGCTCCTCAAACCACTGTAGCACTGTTCTGGCACCTAGACACGGACGATTATGCTGGTGAAAGGTGACATTGCCTTAGCATGAAGGGACGCAGGTGGTTCCCAGCTGTCTTCGATTACTACCAGAGGTCCCATTCAAGCGGAGGAGAATGCCTCCCATACCGTAACACAGCTCCCATCAGCCTGCGTCCGTGGCGTGCTGCGCGTTTCGAGCCGCCTTTCTTCATCTCGATGACAGCGTTTTTGGAGACGACCATCGACGAAATGTAGCAAAATGTGGTTCACCCTGTAATGGTTCTTTATTTACCCGACCATTACGTCCACTCCAACCCCAGTTCTCGAGACCAGTAATATCGTACTACTTTTCTGGGAAGTAAGACATACACTCCTGGAAATGGAAAAAAGAACACATTGACACCGGTGTGTCAGACCCACCATACTTACTCCGGACACTGCGAGAGGGCTGTACAAGCAATGATCACACGCACGGCACAGCGGACACACCAGGAACCGCGTTGTTGGCCGTCGAATGGCGCTAGCTGCGCAGCATTTGTGCACCGCCGCCGTCAGTGTCAGCCAGTTTGCCGTGGCATACGGAGCTCCATCGCAGTCTTTAACACTGGTAGCATGCCGCGACAGCGTGGACGTGAACCGTATGTGCAGTTGACGGACTTTGAGCGAGGGCGTATAGTGGGCATGCGGGAGGCCGGGTGGACGTACCGCCGAATTGCTCAACACGTGGGGCGTGAGGTCTCCACAGTACATCGATGTTGTCGCCAGTGGTCGGCGGAAGGTGCACGTGCCCGTCGACCTGGGACCGGACCGCAGCGACGCACGGATGCACGCCAAGACCGTAGGATCCTACGCAGTGCCGTAGGGGACCGCACCGCCACTTCCCAGCAAATTAGGGACACTGTTGCTCCTGGGGTATCGGCGAGGACCATTCGCAACCGTCTCCATGAAGCTGGGCTACGGTCCCGCACACCGTTAGGCCGTCTTCCGCTCACGTCCCAACATCGTGCAGCCCGCCTCCAGTGGTGTCGCGACAGGCGTGAATGGAGGGACGAATGGAGACGTGTCGTCTTCAGCGACGAGAGTCGCTTCTGCCTTGGTGCCAATGATGGTCGTATGCGTGTTTGGCGCCGTGCAGGTGAGCGCCACAATCAGGACTGCATACGACCGAGGCACACAGGGCCATCACCCGGCATCATGGTGTGGGGAGCGATCTCCTACACTGGCCGTACACCACTGGTGATCGTCGAGGGGACACTGAATAGTGCACGGTACATCCAAACCGTCATCGAACCCATCGTTCTACCATTCCTAGACCGGCAAGGGAACTTTCTGTTCCAACAGGACAATGCTCGTCCGCACGTATCCCGTGCCACCCAACGTGCTCTAGAAGGTGTAAGTCAACTACCCTGGCCAGCAAGATCTCCGGATCTGTCCCCCATTGAGCATGTTTGGGACTGGATGAAGCGTCGTCTCACGCGGTCTGCACGTCCAGCACGAACGCTGGTCCAACTGAGGCGCCAGGTGGAAATGGCATGGCAAGCCGTTCCACAGGACTACATCCAGCATCTCTACGATCGTCTCCATGGGAGAATAGCAGCCTGCATTGCTGCGAAAGGTGGATATACACTGTACTAGTGCCGACATTGTGCATGCTCTGTTGCCTGTGTCTATGTGCCTGTGGTTCTGTCAGTGTGATCATGTGATGTATCTGACCCCAGGAATGTGTCAATAAAGTTTCCCCTTCCTGGGACAATGAATTCACGGTGTTCTTATTTCAATTTCCAGGAGTGTATTTTTGTGGCAATATTCACATTTGGTTTTATTAATGTATAGGTACCCCGATGTATCGATATATTACAGTGATATGGTCCCTGTGTGTATTCATTTCTGTGAGACTGTCATAATCTTTGACTTACTTGTAACCGTTTTGGCGCGAATGCGCACAGAGCAGTATGTTTGACTTTGCAGAAGTTAAGTTGTTTTTTCGCTTTGTAAAAGAACAGTCAAGTCTTGTGTTTGGTTAAAGTGGAAATTAAATATATGAAGATTGATACAAAACTGTTTTCTTGATGGTGTGACAATTAAGAAGAAGTATATATGAATTTACAAGAAGTTTAATAAAAATGTGGATCGTGAACCAAGTCAAAAATTATTTCTACCATACCATTGTTCTGATCTGAGAGTGTTTGATCATTAAGAATTTCCCGAAAAACGCATTTGTTAGGTCTTCAAATATTGCTAAAATACAGACCTGGACCTTCTAGCAGTCAAAGTGGAATCACCCTAGAATCAACAAGATGGGCCATAACAACTTCGACGAAATCTACGTGGGAATCCATTCAAGGTAAGTGCCAAAATTAATGACTTTTTTACTGTGACTTCATTATTTCCATTCTGACGATACCATCCACAGTCAATAACTTTGTTGTTGCCCGATAAAGCGAACATATGCTGCGTGAGCAACATTATTATTCTGATTTCTAACCTACTTTGCAAGTGGTGGTGTTGTTAGAACCCCAAGAGCTGACACGTTTTCACTGAACGACGGTCGAATCCCGAAGGTCCCGTGCCCACTGCAATCGTAACTGACGATGTCGTGGGGTCAACATGTGAAGGTGTAGGGGTGCTCTGCTGCATAGCTCCGTGTTCAACAACGTACGATGAACGGGTTGCTCCGAAACACTTGTGCGTGCACCAGCATTGTGCTCTTTCGGCAGAGATGCCACAGATAATCGTCTATCCTACTTTACAGAGCAGAGAAGCCTCCGAAACCCACGTTCTGTGGAGAGTCGAGGACGTCCAACCACTTACCGCCTGGTGATAGTTTCACTGTCCTTCCAGCTCTTTCCGTAGATGCACATGACGGTATCACGCGAATATTCGACTGGCTTCATCGCTTTCGAGGCACTCGTTCACTGGCTCTGAGTGATAATAAACAGCCCTTTGTTAAAGTCGATTGTCTCAATGGATTTGCAGCCCATATTTTCGCTAGGGTACTCTCGCCCCCCCCCCCCTTCCCCCGTCTTCGTCTGCTCCATTTACATACCTTTTTTTTTTTTTACCGCGTCACGTGACCGCAACGCCACCAGGCTGCATGCAACGTCACGTTGGGACGTGGTCGTAATGGTTTGGCTGATCAGTGTATTCAAACTTTTTTGCCCTCTCACGTTTAGAATTGGTTTCCAATGTCTTAATCCTAAGCATGACCTCTTGGCCACACTTTGTCATGCGGAATGTTTTTCTCAGTTCGCAAGAGTAATACGATTTCTTGGAACGACTGATCATCCAGTCACTTATCCAAGTTGGTCAGCGAACCACAGCGGGACACACCTATGCCAGAGATTATCTGTCGCATTGCAGACAGCGTCTTAAACCTTTATGATCAGTTAGTCGTGACCATGATGGCTAAGTCAATCGTTACCTATCGAATATCGAAGACAACTTCGAAATTTTGCACAAAATCGGAAAATGTAAAGGAATGGGTGTCATGGAAGGAATGGAAATACTCACAGACTAAAAAAAAATGGAGATAATATTCTAAATGACGTAGCTGAATCCAAAAAACTGAATATTCTTTAGTAGCCTTAAGACTGTTCTAAAGCAACAGGTTTAAGATGTGGCACTGTTTCCTTTTCGGCCGGGTCGCAGCGTAAAATACGTCATAACATGACATTTTGTAATGAATGACTCCAGGAAAGGTGCAAATAGTTTAATCAGTAGTGCCTCTTCCTCGCTACATGATTGTTTCGGCTGTAGCGCCATTCTCGAGTAAACCTGTAGCTGTTACAGTGTTCTAAGGTTTTTACAAGTTGTACATTAAGGTCAATTTACATATTCTGTCTAGCCTAGTTGCAACAAACGCCCATACTGTATCAGTGAGCGAACTGTCGACTAGCTATTTGTTGCTAGATAGTTGCAAGTCACGTATTTTTTATTTTTTGAACTGTTTTCATGAAATACTTTTGACAGCTAAACTGACACTGGACATGGATTTCCGGCCACGCAATGTGCCCCCCTACCTTACCCTACCCCCCTTGCAAATACCCCAATAGCCAATACACGATGAGACTAATGATTATAAAGAGTCCGCTTCGATTGCAAACAGAAACCGGATGTTGACCAAGGTTTCGGCGCGGATAACCACGCCTTCTTCGGAACACACTAAAGCTACAAACTTCCTAAAGAGGCATGGTCCAATATTAATACAGAACGCTCAAAAGGGCTAAAGACTGGCATAAGATGTAAAATAAACGGTACGTGTGTACCATGTCAATAGCTGTACTTGGCTCAAACGTCAGAAGTGTGCTTCCTCACCCCGGCCAACGTTCGGTGGGCCGCAGGCTCTTAGGTAAACCGAGGTGGCGCCTGCAGCTGCGCTGTGAGAGTGTCAGAAAGGAACGCGCATGCGCAAATTGAGAAATCGTCTTCTTCCATCTGATTGGCATAAAATGTGTTACGAAAGTGATCCGATGACCTGGTCATAGGCGCAGGAATTTAAGGCGTGTGTATGTATAATGTCCTAGCTCGAGGACGGTTTTATAAAACTATAGAACGTGGATAGGCTGAAACTATATATGTGTGATAGCAAATTCCACGGATGGTCAAAACGCATGCACGCAGGATAGGCAAAATACCATCAGCTAGAAGGAGGCTAAAAATAAGGGGGATGAATAACCCATTTTTCAAGTATTTGAGGTCGGTGATAGTACTTGATGACTACGCTTGGATAAGCATGTAAAGTTACTATATTAAATTCTAAGCGCTATTGACCAGAAAAGGGTTAAATTAGTATGATAGGCTTAATGTAATTGCGTGAAAGGACGTACAACGTCGCCTTCATCGCCCTTAACATCTAATGACCGACAGATGTCATTTTGAATAGTGCTATCGGATATGTACCTAAAGCTAAACTAGTTTCTCCAAATCAGGTACTTGAGATACTGAACCATGAAGCTTCATCAAGTGAGGTCTGTGAACGCATATAGCGTGGAACAGACAAACTACCTTTATGTGTTAATAGCTGTTGACGTGAAAAGCCAAATAATGTAACTGACTTAATATACATGCGTAAAATTCTTTATAATCATTAAATTCATTCACGATTGCTGATGCGCTGCAATGTTAAAAGTCCTCACCATCAGAATGGTCAACAAAGCAGTATTCTATGTTCATTTAGATTATGACATTTTATCTTTAAGTAAAATGTATTTCTATGCATAAAAGACTGATGTTGAGGAAGCTTTCCAGAAATATGCAATATATTAAGTGAAACATGGGACAGTTAAATGCGACTGGTGGCAGAAAAATGGAAATAATTAACTTAGTGATCAATATCATAAACCTAGTAATTTGAGATGAGGAACTATTGCTCAGAATTAAATGTTTACTTTTTTAATCAGATAATGAACTTACACCTTACGACAACACCTTCAGCTCACATGACAGCGCGTTAGCCTTGATGCCTGCATTACAGCGATTTGTCGCACTCACTCAAATGTCCCTGTTGTTTGTTGTACCAACGGCCAGGCAACCGCGATCCTACCGCCCAGTTCCGCTCAAGTTTCTACTCTGGTTTTTACACCAACGATTTCCCACACGAATAAATTCGTAGGAATGAGAGTCAGTTACCGTTCTGGCATAGGAAAGTGCTTGTGGAGGTGAGGATTTCTGTTTTCTTCACTCTATGTGTTGAGAGAGCAAGAATAATTGCTTGATTCTTCTTGGATCGATTTTTAACTCCAGAGAAGAAGGGGAGGTTATCAATCCAGTCAGCTCATGCAAAATTGGTACAATGCCAAATACAGACTTCTCATCCTAATCGGCGGGTGACCATGCTTTTGGTGTCAAATAAGTTACTCGCTCCTGCTAACCCTACTTAAAACGTGGACACGTCGACAGGACATTAAACGCTAATCTGCCTCACTGTCAGAATGACTAAGACAGCTTTAGTGTCGCAACCGTCTAACCCCTGCCTGGCCAACACTAGAGTTCAGACTAGCTGATCTTCTTTGAAATTTTTTGATATCTTCCGTCGATCCTATCTAATACGGATCCCATACTGCGAAGCAACACTCCAGAAGAGGACGAAAAGGCGCAGAGCAGGCAGTCTCCTTTGTAGATTTGTTGCATCTTTTAAGAGTTCTGCCACTAAAACGCAGTTTTTGGTTCACATTCCCTACAGTATATGGTTGTTCCAGTTTAAATTGTTTGTAAGTGTAATTCCTAGTTATTTGAATCGACTGCTTTTCAATTTCTCTGTTGTAAGGCATAGCAGAAATTTAGAAAATTTTTATAGGACTCATTTGATGGACCTCACACTTTTTATTGTTCGAGGTCAAGTGACAGTTTCATGCAGATATCTTTTCCAAATCGTTTAGCGTTTACTTTTGATTTCTTAATGACTTTACTAGGCAGTAAGCGACAGCATAATCAGCAAACAATCCAAGTGCGCTGCGCAGACTGCATCCTAAACCGTTTATACAGATTAATATCAGGAGAGGTTCTATAAAGCTTTATTGGGCAACATTAGCCATCGCTTCGATTTCACTAGATAACTTCTCGTCAATTTCTATGAACCGTGACCTCTCTGACAGAAAATGAGGAATCCAGTCACGCAACGGTGCAAGGAGTCTGTACATGTGGCACCCGAATACGACAATAATATTAATGTAAACTAAAATTAACCTAGTATACGACTTTCTAAACGATGTATGTCTCTGATAGGCTTTATAATGCGGGTCGTTGACTATGCACGACTGCAGAGACAAAAATACTGTTTCTGGCTCTGAGCACTATGGGACTCAACATCTTAGGTCATCAGTCCCCTAGAACTTACAACTACTTAAACCTAACTAACCTAAGGACATCACACACATCCATGCCCGAGGCAGGTTTCGAACCTGCCACCGTAGCGGCCGCGCGGTTCCAGACTGTAGCGCCTAGAACCGCATACTACTGTTTCTGGTCTGAGATGGTAGTGTTGGAGTAAGACAGCACTGGGCACACAGTTGTGGGTAGCTGACTGTGAATGAAAGAGGATGGTGTAGGCGGTTTTTGTGGTGTGTTCTGTGAAGCCACCAACTGTTATATTAACGTAGGAATTACGTGAACATGTAAGCAGAAGTCTTCATGCAAGTAAGGTAAAGATATTAAATAATCATGATTTTCGTTATGCTAGCCCGTTAGTATAGATAAGTTGGCTGATAATTTGTAATTTTGAGTAACCCCAGAATGTACATAAACTGATTTGATAAAAGATAGTTAGCTATGTCACTTTTGTAATGTTTCTAAGATGTGTTAACACAGCTATAAGTCATTTGATGGATTGCGTTTATGCTGGTTTAGTCAGGTTAGATAATACTGGCTGTATAAATCTCATTGTTCGTGAATCAGTCAGTAAATATGATGGTTCAAATTGCTCTGAGCAGCATTATGGGACTTAACATCTAAGGTCATCAGTCCCCCAGAACTTAGAACTACTTAAACCTAACTAACCTAAGGACATCACACAAATCCATGCCCGAGGCAGAATTCGAACCTGCGAGCGTAGCGGTCGCGCAGTTCCAGACTGAAGCGCCTAGAACCGCTCGGCACACCGGCCGGCAGTAAATATGATGTACTTTTCTGACTAATATAACTTCAATTGTCAGATGTTTTTAAAAAGACAAACTTAACTTGCAATATAATTTTTGCTAAAGATCCCAGTGTTGGAAATTCAATCAGTACCGTCTCCCTGCCCAGGTCATATGTTTTTCAAAGAAGTTGGATTTTTCTTATATGTTTTCATTCATCAGCCAAAAGAATTGCATGTGCATTTCAAGGTATTATGGCCTGCATTGCACAATGCTGAGCCTGTAGACAGCTTATTTTATTTTTTTCATGAGAGACTAGAATATAAAGTGGTCCACTGTTGCTGCTTAAGAGAAATTAATTTATTGTTATGTGCACAGGGACCAAGGTTATCAGTTCTGAATAGGGTCAGAGATTTCAATGCCTAAGAGGCTGAATGTGTTTTTGCAGTGACTGTATTTCTTTATTGGTATTGGGAGTTGCATTGCCCAAACAGTGCGTATAAAGTTTTTGCTAACAGTAACGCAGAGTAAGCACACCACTTACACGCTACACGATAACTACAGTTTGGAATCCATTCCTCATTCAATATATCATTCAAGAATTTTTAACAACGTTACACATTCATTCAATGTAATCAAAAAAAGATGTATTTATTTAAAGAATGTTACAACTGAAACGATACTCCATAAGTAGCCAATGTGATTAGAAGCTGCATGTGAGGACTGGTATCAAAAACCTTCTGAAAATCTAGAAACATAGAATCAGTTTTGTGGTATTACGCATCAGTACAACACCCACTCGTGTACTACAATTGGTAAAGGAACAGCAAGTTTCCGTCTGATGCTTCCAGCTGTCGTGCGAGATCTGGTCGACCCAGTGGTACATTCCCACTGAGTGAGCCACAGCTCCAATGAATCTTTACCACGAGCGCCCTCTTTCCCCCCAATATAGGATGACCGGCGGCAGCGACTCATCCCACTTGCATATGGAGTCTCAACGCTACGACAGCTTCGTTCATCCTTAGTACAGCGAGCCTCATCCTAGCTGCCCTTGTATGAGATGGACTCTGTTTCTTGCTGCACTAAGTAATGAGTCTTGAAATGCTTGAAGAAATACAAGTTACATAAATCTTCTGTTTACTGTGTTAACTTGTTTGCTTATCATTTCTACTCCTGTCAAGCTTTGCTACGCCCCAAGTTATCGAACCATTCTGTACCCCACCTCTCCTTGTGTACGAAGCCGTACACAACAAGTTTGAGGTCACCTGTCGAGAGCATTTATTACTCGATGAGAATAAAAACCTTGTTGTGCTGCGTTACTTTCTGAATCGGTAGTGACTGTATCGATAGATCGAATTCTTGGAGGTAATTCATAATGATCGGGCCGGCCGCGGTGGTCTAGCGGTTCTAGGCGCGCAGTCCGGAACCGCGCGACTGCTACGATCGCAGGTTCGAATCCTGCCTCGGGCATGGATGTGTGTGATGTCCTTAGGTTAGTTAGGTTTAAGTAGTTCTAAGTTCTAGGGGACTGATGACCACAGATGTTAAGTCCCATAGTGCTCAGAGCCATTTGAACCATAATGATCGGAAACAGTATATGTTTCAAAATTCTACTGCAGATAGACGTCAGTGATACGTATTGTAATTCAGCGGATTACTCCTCCTTCTTTTTCCGTGAACTAGTTGGTCTTGAGCACCATTCCAGTCATTGTGTATGGATCTTTCGTCTACAGAGCGATTGTATGTGAATGCTAAAAATGGGGCTATTTCATCAGCATACACCGAAAGGAACCTTAACTGGCATGCAGTCCAGATTGGAAGACTTTATAAAGTAACTTAATTTACTTCGCTATATCCACTTCGAAATTACGCATATTTGCAGCTGTTCGTGATTAAAATTCTGGGATATTTTCTGCATCTTCTTTGATGAAAGAATTTCGGCAAACCGTGTTTAGTAACTCTCTACAACTATAGCTGTCATCATGATATTACCATAGATATCGTGCAATGAAGGTGTTTATTTTGTCTTGTCGTTGGTATATTTTACACACAACCAGAATCTCTTTGAATTTTCTGCCAGATTTTGAGGCAGAGTTTCGTTTCGGAAACTATTAAACGCCTGTCGCATGTACATTCCTGGAAATGGAAAAAAGAACACAATGACACCGGTGTGTCAGACCCACCATACTTGCTCCGGACACTGCGAGAGGGCTGTACAAGCAATGATCACACGCACGGCACAGCGGACACACCAGGAACCGCGGTGTTGGCCGTCGAATGGCGCTAGCTGCGCAGCATTTGTGCACCGCCGCCGTCAGTGTCAGCCAGTTTGCCGTGGCATACGGAGCTCCATCGCAGTCTTTAACACTGGTAGCATGCCGCGACAGCGTGGACGTGAACCGTATGTGCAGTTGACGGACTTTGAGCGAGGGCGTATAGTGGGCATGCGGGAGGCCGGGTGGACGTACCGCCGAATTGCTCAACACGTGGGGCGTGAGGTCTCCACAGTACATCGATGTTGTCGCCAGTGGTCCTCGGAAGGTGCACGTGCCCGTCGACCTGGGACCCGACCGCAGCGACGCACGGATGCACGCCAAGACCGTAGGATCCTACGCAGTGCCGTAGGGGACCGCACCGCCACTTCCCAGCAAATTAGGGACACTGTTGCTCCTGGGGTATCGGCGAGGACCATTCGCAACCGTCTCCATGAAGCTGGGCTACAGTCCCGCACACCGTTAGGCCGTCTTCCGCTCACGCCCCAACATCGTGCAGCCCGCCTCCAGTGGTGTCGCGACAGGCGTGAATGGAGGGACGAATGGAGACGTGTCGTCTTCAGCGATGAGAGTCGCTTCTGCCTTGGTGCCAATGATGGTCGTATGCGTGTTTGGCGCCGTGCAGGTGAGCGCCACAATCAGGACTGCATACGACCGAGGCACACAGGCCCAACACCCGGCATCATGGTGTGGGGAGCGATCTCCTACACTGGCCGCACACCACTGGTGATCGTCGAGGGGACACTGAATAGTGCACGATACATCCAAACCGTCATCGAACCCATCGTTCTACCATTCCTAGACCGGCAAGGGAACTTGCTGTTCCAACAGGACAATGCACGTCCGCATGTATCCCGTGCCACCCAACGTGCTCTAGAAGGTGTAAGTCAACTACCGTGGCCAGCAAGATCTCCGGATCTGTCCCCCACTGAGCATGTTTGGGACTGGATGAAGCGTCGTCTCACGCGGTCTGCACGTCCAGCACGAACGCTGGTCCAACTGAGGCGCCAGGTGGAAATGGCATGGCAAGCCGTTCCACAGGACTACATCCAGCATCTCTACGATCGTCTCCATGGGAGACTAGCAGCCTGCATTGCTGCGAAAGGTGGATATACACTGTACTAGTGCCGACATTGTGCATGCTCTGTTGCCTGTGTCTATGTGCCTGTGGTTCTGTTAGTGTGATCATGTGATGTATCTGACCCCAGGAATGTGTCAATAAAGTTTCCCCTTCCTGGGACAATGAATTCACGGTGTTCTTATTTCAATTTCCAGGAGTGTATGTGACGATAGATTTAGGCCCACTATCTTCCTATGAAGGTGCTCAGATGAATTCTTGTCTTAATGATCGTAGATAGTTCTTGTGCACGATCGTAACTATTCCAGTCTGTGAATACTCTTAATAGCAATCCCCAGACCAGACAGCCGCAAATCCAGAAGTAATACTCGTCCTTCAACCCTGTTGAGTTGTACTTAAGATAAGTAAATAAATTGGAGAAATTACAAAATAAATGAAAAACTTAGTTTAGTTTAGAAGAATTACACACTGGCAAACAACGGACAAAGCAGCAGTGGGAACGGCCGGCGCTTGCAAGTCAGCATAGCACGTTCAGGAGAAGCTGCCGATTCAGCCGTCAGGGCATCGCCCGACCGGCTCACGTGTTTCTCAGTTGTCACATGTGAGCAAAGGCCCTCGCCTGCATTCCAAGAGCCAATGACCGACGTTAAGAAGATTCTTCGAGAAGCTTTTCAACGTGACAGGCGAGGCAATGACCGTGAAGTCGTTCACCTCCAGTGGACTGAAGTGAATAAATACGCGAGACGCAGTGGGCCCGAAAGAGGAAGGAGAGAAGAGTAGCAGTAGTTTTCAGTCAGTTTCGGCGCTGAAGACTGTCATGCAAGAAGAGACTACATCATGCACAGACGCACCAAGTCTGCCGCTGTAATGGAATAGCAAGCAGCAGTTAGAAGGTATTTGAAGTCTGATTTTTACGTACCCGGGTGACTCGTGAGGACGGGAAGGAGACGGCCTCACATCAGCAGTCACCTGTGAGCGGGGATGAAGATCTGACAGCCGAAGACTGGCAAGCGGGAGTCCGTTGTTCGAGTCCGGGACACTGGCCTTTCCCCACCGCGCCGCTCTGCTGGCCGACGCACGACACTGACACACGCGGCCGCTTAGAGAAGAGAAACACTGGGACGCCACATCCAAGGTATCACCGTCCGATGCACGACTTCGCTCTCAATAATTAAACGGGCCACAGCATGATGCGCGTCTCCAGTCAACTGTGCGAGACGGCGACACGAGATACACACCGCCACGCGTAATCAGACGCCGCCGCTGCCGCAGCAGAAGGCTTCGCAAACGACACAGCTGCCGCTCTCCGAGCCAGAACATGGAGTAAGGAAACAGTTGTACAAACTTGCAGTCGAATTAAGTCGGGTGATGTTGAGGGTATTAGATTAGGAAATGAGACACTTAAAGTAGTAAAGGAGTTTTGCTATTTGGGGAGCAAAATAACTGATGATGGTCGAAGTAGAGAGGATATAAAATGTAGACTCGCAATGGCAAGGAAAGCGTTTTTGAAGAAGAGAAATTTGTTAACATCGAGTATAGATTTAAGTGTCAGGAAGTCATTTCTGAAAGTATTTGTATGGAGTGTAGCCATGTATGGAAGTGAAACATGGACGGTAAATAGTTTGGACAAGAAGAGAATAGAAGCTTTCGAAATGTGGTGCTACAGAAGAATGCTGAAGATTAGATGGGTAGATCACATAACTAATGAGGAAGTATTGAATAGGATTGGGGAGAAGAGAAGTTTGTGGCACAACTTGACCAGAAGAAGGGATCGGTTGGTAGGACATGTTCTGAGGCATTAAGGGATCACCAATTTAGTATTACTTACATGACAGGTACCGTAGTTCACATCCTCAAAACGAGCAGCGCAGATCTGGGAGGAGTACTGGGAGATGAAGAAGCTTGCACAGGATAGAGTAGCATGGAGAGCTGCATCAAACCAGTCTCAGGACTGAAGACCATAACAACAACAACATGTAAAGATGCTGTTTCATTCTACCTCATACCCGAGCCAAGGAAGAACCCAGCCTGCCCACATGTTGTTAAGAGAGAAAAATCAATTTATTTAGTATTTTCATCCTGACATAATGCTTTAGTGTCAAAGGCCCTTTGCAGTAATGCTCATCCTGACAAATGGCTAGCATCAAAAGAGAAAACCCAGTTACATTCAGTAACAGAACTGTTACAACCCATTCCTGAATACAAACAGCAACAGGAAAACTTATCTACAACCTGCGAAGAATATTTCAGATTTCTTCCTTAACACACCATGTACGGTTTTTTCCCAGGCCTGTTCATTCACTTGAAACGGCCAGGATTTGGTCACTGCGACCAGCGACGAACGTTCCTGCTCACGACGCCTGCTCCTTACAGTTGTGTGTGTATAGCACAGCGCTCAGACTGACATGTCTCGTTAAGCTCAGGAGACAACCCTTTTTGTCTACAGCCCACAGAGCCTTAATACTTACATGACAGGTACCGTAGTTCACATCCTCAAAACGAGCAGCGCAGATCTGGGAGGAGTAGATGGCGTATCCCAAGTCGCCCCAAATCGATGCACACACCTCTTGGTTCCATTTGTGTAAGTCCTCTTTCTGCAGATCGTCTGTACTTGGTCCCTGGTACTGCAAAATGAAGAGTAAGGACACCATGATACCATTCAACTATCGAAATTTAGAAAATTGCCCCTTTAAGGAATCAAAGTAGCTCATCTGAAACGAGCAAAGAGTATTAATGTAAATAGAAGAAAGATGGTACAATTACATCACTCATTTAAATCTGATACCAGTAATCGGGGAAGTGTTATACAAACTCACATGTATAATTTTAAGCATCACTGCAAAGTCACATATGTATGTATGGAGTTGTAAGCAAAATTTATTAGAAATAACTGGTTATGGATTGGTGTGTTAACATGAAAAATTAGTGCATGCAAACCGCACAAGTAAGTCCTCTCAATATGTATGTCATTAAAGGAGCATGCTTTTCGCTAGAATAATAAGTACTGAGAAAACTCTAAGCTAATGTGACCTTTCAGCCTCCAGCTATAACCTCAACCCTTACGGGCAAGGTGAAAAACGACATACCTCTACACAAGGAAGTAATATACAAACACATGTTCCGCGTTAATGTGGCAGATTATTATACAAGTGAAACCAAAACCACTCTAGGTAATGGATTCTATAGCACAGCACCACCTTGGCCGCCTTAAAAGTAAAAAATCAGAAACTGCACAACATTGTTTTACTGCGGGTCATTCGATGGACTGTAATAAAGCGGAAACTTTCGCGACTTAATCAGTGAGGAATCGATTGCTAACTCGACAGCTAGAATACTTCTTTAATCTGGCCGGTGATTTCCTGTTAGACACGATACGAAATATAAGGAAAAATCCATTTGCTAGGTAATCGACATTTCTCTGCTAGTTCAGAGAATTAGGATAATCGATTTAATATCGACACTGTGACCTTTCATACAGAGGGCACTTCAACATTCTACCGACTTACACGCATCACCAGAATTAATACTCCGAATTCCAATACTGACAATCTGTATCTTATTGAGCAAGCAGTAAAGGACACAAAAGAAAAATTCGGAGTAGGAATTAAAATCCATGAAGAAGAAATAAAAACTTTGAGGTTCGCCAATGACATTGTAATGCTGTCAGAGACGGCAAAGGACCTGGAAGAGCAGCTGAAGGGAATGGACAGTGTATTGAAAGGAGGATATAGCATGAACATCAACAAAAGCAAAACGAGGATAATGGAATGTAGTCGAATTAAATCGGGTGATGCTGCGGGAATTAGATTAGGAAATGAGACACTTAAAGTAGTAAAGGAGTTTTGCTATTTGGGGAGAAAAATATCTGATGATGGTCGAGGTAGAGAGGATATAACATGTAGACTGGCAATGACAAGGAAAGCGTTTCTGAAGAAGAGAAATTTGTTAACATCGAGTATAGATTTAAGCGTCAGGAAGTCGTTTCTGAAACTATTTGTATGGAGTGTAGCCATGTATGGAAGTGAAACGTGGATGATAAATAGTTTAGACAAGAAGAGAATAGAAGCTTTAGAAATGTGGAGCTACAAAAGAATGCTGAAGATTTGGTGGGTAGATCACATAACTAATGAGGAGGTATTGAATATAATTGGAGAGAAGAGAAATTTGAGGCAAAACTTGACTAGAAGAAGGGATCGGTTGGTAGGACACGTTCTGGGGTATTAAGGTATCACCAATTTAGTATTGGAGGGCAGCGTGAAGGGTAAAAATCGTAGAGGGAGACTAAGAGCATTAAGCAGATTCAGCAGGATGTAGGCTGCAATAGGTACTGGGAGATGAAGAAGCTTGCACAGGATAGAGTAGCATGGAGAGCTGCATCAAACCAGTCTCTGTACTGAAGACCACAACAACAACAAATCTTTTTCTCTTAGAAGAATTTCTGACTGCTACAGATACTCTGCCGAACAAAGTCGATGATAGTACTTCAATGAAAAATTTCTTTTTGCAGCCTATAAAACTGTATTTAATATTGGACTTCGACCTTCAAAAAATAATAATTGGTATAGATTTCTAATGTCGGATGTTAACGAAATGTTGCCGTATTTGCTTCTCCCATAGCGTCTAATGTATTGTGTATCATAAAATAACATGTGATGTAGATAATTGCTGTTCAGATGGCACTAAGTGCGTCAAAATTGATGAACTAGTTTTGCAAAAGGTAACATCAGATATTCATCATCCTCAAAATTACGGACACAAGTTCTTTAGCTCTCTCGTTTTCTCATTCAGTTGCATTTTTGCTTAGTTATTCATTTATGCAGATACACAAGGAGTAACTAACAAGAAGGTACCTTAAAAAAGGGAGTTATACATTTTTATGGCAGGCCAAGTAACTTTTCTTCAGTCGCACACTACACCTCAAAGCGACAGAGATACATGGCACTATTGTTCAACAAATTCATTAAGTTCTGTAAAAAAAACGATTGGATCGTTATATCAGTAGTTTAGCTTCTCGACGATAGAAATCCACTCCTAGGTCAGCGAGCCATTCGAGAACCGCCTTATGAGCGTCTTCATCGTTGAAAAATTTCCAATTGTTGCAAACCAGTTCGTCGACTGGCATGTAGTCCAGAACTACACGTTGAATCTGTGTGCATCTTAGACGTTTTCACCTAAACTATCGTACTTGTCCGCGAGATTCCATTTAGGAGAAGGTACCAGCTACCACGTCCTTTCACAGCGTGATGCCCGTATCATCTGTATCGCAGCAGAACTTCGTCTGCAGGAAACCTGGAACATGCACTCTCCTCCGACAATGCGCCACTTTTGATATGTAATGGTCTTAGCGTGCGACGACGCGTGTAACTTACTTTTTGAAGTACCCTTCCAAAGTTCCAAAACTTCCATTTAATATATATTGATCGTGCTTAAAATTTAGAAATACTTCTGAAGCAAGCTTTCGACAGTTTCAGCACAGTGTTAGCGAAACTTCTCAGAAGTGCGGAAGGGTGGGTCAGATGGAGAGGGTGGGGGCAGTGAATCTCCAACGCTCCTAAATTTGACATTGACCTAAAACGCTATTTGTTGGATGTTTTCAACTGCAAAAATATTATCCACCAGGCCAATTTAATATGAACCGGCAGTGTGGGTCATGGAGATCAAGTCTCTAAGCTTACAGCTTGGCGTCCCTGTGGCTCTAGGGGTCAATAATATTTCAGCACCGGCCGTAGTAACAGAGCGATGTCCTTAGGTTAGTTAGGTTTAATTAGTTCTAAGTTCTAGGGGACTTATGACCTCAGGAGTTAAGTCCCATAGTGCTCAGAGCCCAATATTTCAGCGACAAATGACGAAGATGTAAAGCAGCGTGCGTTTGGTCTCTTTCTGCGACGTTCCTGTCATTGCGATGGCGCCCACATGAATGTGTATCGAAAATCATTCTACAAACTGTAGCGGATCAGCCTTATTATTTGTTTATTAGCACAGGTCAAAAGTGCGTGTAGGCACCGATTATCAGGCTGAGGCACCGAGAGCTCTGTGTCTCTGAGGTTAGTTAAGTAGCAGTCGTCGACTAGAAACCATTGGCGGTAGTCGAATGTAGGTGTTGAGCGCGTCGCCCTAGTCGCTGGCAGACTCTCGGCAATAGGCATGCTGTGGCAATTGGCACTTTTTCATTTAAAGTGGATAGAAAGAGGAATTGTGCGAACAATACATGAATGAATGTTACAGCTACCACCCCTGTCACTATTGGATATTTAAAACCAAACTCGAACGAATAATCCGAATGGGACAGAATTCGGTAGATGTGATGTGCTTGTACTGACAAACAAATTATTACAGTATCGTAGAAACCGGATGATTTACTCAAAAAAAAAAAAAAAAAGAGCTTCGCATATTAAGTCAATAACGCGTTGGTCTATCTCTGGCCCTAAGGCGAGCAGATATTCGACTTGGCATTGAGTGATAGGGTTGTTGGATGTACTTCTGAGGACTACCTTGCCGAATTCTGTCCAGTTGGTAACTTACGAGGTGCATTCAAGTTCTAAGGCCTCCGACTTTTTTTTTCTAATTAGCTACTCACCCGAAATCGATGAAGCTGGCGTTACTTCTCGACGTAATCACCCTGCAGACGTACACATTTTTCACAACGCTGACGACATGATTCCATGGCAGCGGCGAAGGTTCCTTTAGGAGTCTGTTTTGACCACTGGAAAATCGCTGAGGCAATAGCAGCACGGCTGGTGAATGTGCGGCCACGGAGAGTGTCTTTCATTGTTGGAAAAAGCCAAAAGTCACTAGGAGCCAGGTCAGGTGAGTAGGGAGCATGGGGAATCACTTCAAAGTTGTTATCACGAAGAAACTGTTGCGTAACTTTAGCTCGATGAGCGGGTGCGTAGTCTTGGCGAAACAGCACACGTGCAGCCCTTCCCGGACGTTTTTGTTGCAGTGCAGGAAGGAATTTGTTCTTCAAAACATTTTCGTAGTATGCACCTGTTACCGTAGTGCCCTTTGGAACGCAATGGGTAAGGATTACGCCCTCGCTGTCCCAGAACATGGACACCATCATTTTTGCAGCACTGGCGGTTACCCGAAATTTTTTTGGTGGCAGTGAATCTGTTTGCTTCCATTGAGATGACTGGCGCTTTGTTTCTGGACTGAAAAATGGCATCTACGTCTCATCCACTGTCACAAACGACGAAAAGAAAGTCCCATTCATGCTGTCGTTGCGCGTCAACATTGCTTGGCAACATTCCACACGGGCAGCCATGTGGTCGTCCGTCAGCATTTGTGGCACCCACCTGGATGACACTTTTCGCATTTTCTGGTCGCCATGCAGGATTGTGTGCACAGAACCCACAGAAATGCTAACTCTGCAGGCGATCTGTTCAACAGTCATTCGGCAATCCTCCAAAACAATTCTCTCCACTTTCTCGATCATGTCGTCAGACCAGCTTGTGCGAGCCTGAGGTTGTTTCGGTTTGTTGTCACATGATGTTCTGCCTTCATTAAACTGTCGCACCCACGAACGCACTTTTGACACACCCATAACTCCATCACCACATGTCTCCTTCAACTGTCGATGAATTTCAATTGGTTTCACACCATGCAAATTCAGAAAACGAATGATTGCACGCTGTTCAAGTAAGGAAAACGTCGCCGTTTTAAGTATTTAAAACAGTTCTCATTCCCGCCACTGGTGGTAAAATTCCATCTGCCGTACGGTGCTGCCATCTCTGGGACGAATTGACAATGAACGCGGCCTCATTTTAAAACAATGCGCATGTTTCTATCTCTTACCAGTCCGGGGGAAAAAAATTCGGAGGCCTTAGAACTTGAATGCATCTCGTATATCGTCAAACTCCCGAGCTGGTTGGAGGGCCCTGCCCATAATGCTCCTAACGTCCTCAGCTGAGGAGACATATAGCAACGCTGCTGGGTGTGGCAAGCACGAAGACAAGTAGTAGAGAAGATATTCTACACCTCGTTTTGTAGCCCTTCTTGGCAAGCCGTGCTGGGCTTACTTTTCAGCAAGACAACGCCCACACACTACGAGAGTGTCTACTGCTTCTCATCGTGCTTGCCAAACCCTACTTTGGTCACCGAGGACACCGGATCTCTCCAAAGTAGAGACCGTTTGGTGCATTACGGACAGGTCCCTCCAAACAGCACGGTATTTTGACGATCTAAGACACCAACTGGACAGAATCCGGCAACATCTCCCTCAAGAGAACGTCCAACAACTCTACCTACCAATGCCAAGCCGAATGACTCCTTGCAAAAGTGCTAGATATTGACGAACGCGTTATTGATTTGCTCAATTTGTAAAGCTCTTTCTCCTGAATGAATGATCAAATTTTTCTGAAATTGTAATCATTTATTTGTCTGTACATTGCCATCACTTCTAGCGATGCCGGCCTCGCTCGGATATTTCCTTCGTGGTGCGTCTTTTTTTCCCTTCCTGTTTTTTCTTTTTTCCTTATAGTGTATATGGGTGTGAGTCTAATCAGAGTATCGTGTGATAAAATAAGGGAAATCAGATCTCGTACGGAAAAATATGGGTGTTCATTCATTCCGCGCGCTATACGAGATTGGAATAATAGAGAATTGTGAAGGTGGTTCGATGAACCCTCTGCCAGGCGCTTAAATGTGATTTGCAGAGTACCCATGTAGATGTGTATGTACTACTATTTCAGTTTTGGCCTGCGTCGAGATTTTACTGGTTTTTGTACACCGCATTTGGGTCTAAAAAAACACTTTTCAGAATATTAGAACTCCACACCGCCGTTTAGTCCAACGGAACCTATATTCAAATCTGTGTTCGTATCCAGTCCTGTAATATCGTTGTAAAATCCCTCTTTCCAAGCTGATGATCTTTACGTATTAGCCAAGATCTAAAATTAATTTTAGGCTCCATTCGTTATTCTAGTGAAGATTTGTGGCGAAATCTATCGGTAATGTTACAAAACTGAAGCAGGATTGTTTTGCTGAAGAGTAGATTTCTCCATTACTTCGTTATTCTGTCCCGATATCCAAGCCTCCACGTGACTTTCTGTACTACCGCGGATAGAACACACGCAGCCGGACATGTAACACATGGGCCACACGCTCTGAACTTACAAATCAAAGTATGTTGGGAAACTGCATCTCCTGAGGATGATGGGACTTCCGAAAGGCTCAGGTTTTTAATACAGACACTGAACCTCATTTTTCAAAGCTTTAATCTGATGATGGCTGCCGACGGAACGGCGTAATAAATAAATATATTAAACTGACTGTTTTCTTCACTAAATAACATGTCCTGTGTCTCGGTCTGTAAACTTCGCCAAGCATATTACACTTCAGGGAGATGAGACATTGCGTTTCTAATGCTTTGTTTTTCGTCATCTTAAAATTATAGCCCGATTCGGAAAAGAAAGTACCCACCGTTTCTCACACAAACGGCACCAATCCGGCTTCTGATAAAATCTTGTCATTTACAGTGGCTGCTCACATTTTCGTTTTCTATTTACCTATTTTCCAAGTTTACTTCAACTGAAAAGCAGTTACTGAGGAAATAAACATTTAACGGTGCGACGACGATGGGCTCGCTAGACTTGGAGCAGACTGGGGAAGAAATCGGCCGTGTCCTTATGAGACGAACCATTCCAGCCCTTGCGTTAAGCCAGTTAAGTAAAAAAAGAAAAAACTAAAATTACTGGTCGGAAGGAGACTTGAACGTGAGTTTTCCCGCTTGGAGGACCAGTTTTCTTTTTCTATTTTTTAATGGGGTAGGACGTCAGACTGGCCGACTTGGAGCAGGAGAGGCACCACAGGACATTTTAATTTCCACTGTCTGTACTTTTACAAATAAATTCATAAGACTTTGTCAGCATGACCAGGAAGGGTTCAGGATTAACGCTCATAGCAGTGGAAGTTCAAAAATAAAACAAATATATTTTTTTACATGTGAAATGTCATCATTTTTTCACTTGCTATTGGCTGCATTTGTTGCTATAGGTACACTTTTCTTCATAAGTAAGGGAGGTTATTCGGTGAATTTTGCACAGCATGCAAACCATACTTACAGGTGTATGAAACTCTAGAATTTTCCGAATCTATTAAAAATTGTGCTAAAAGTTGAGATAATTAACCATAAAATTTGAGTTTTTTCAAAACATGAAGTTTAAAATGTAACAGCTCATTCATTTTTTCATTAATTAAATACACCTGTAAGTATGGTTTGTATGCCGTACAAAATTCATCGAAGAATCTCTCTTACTTGCGAAGAAAAGTGTACCTATAGCAAAAAGTGTAGCCAATAGTAAGTGAAAAAATGAGGAAATTTCACACGTAAAAAAATTTGTTTTTTTATACTTTTGAACTTACATTGCTATGAGTTTGAATCCTGAATCCTTCCTGGTCGTGTTGACAAGGTTTTATGAATTTCTTTGTAAAAGTATAGACAGTGGAAATTAAAATGTCGTGTGGAGCCTCTCCTGCTCCAAGTCGGCCCTTTTGACGTCCTACCCCCCTTAAGCGGCGTATTTTTCTTGTGCTATTTAAGACTTTTAACAGTTAATGCGGATAATTTTTTGAAATATAAGGAAAAAAAACTGAGAATCTGAAACTTTGTCCCTGTAAAGCACAGAGACCCTTTATTTTCATAAATTTGAAACTGTTTAACTAAAACTCTTTCTCAAAAATGAGGATTCCAGAACTGACTATGGACTGAAGTTCAGAACTCCTAGCAGATCTTCGGTCTCTTCTCCTTTTTCTAATGAAAGAAGCGAAAAACAAGCCTCATTTGCCTAAACGTCGATCTTCTGCCCGACACGCTTGGCGAGATATTCTCACTTACATGATAGTCCGCTTCTAGTTACTAAATGATAAAATCTTAGAGAACGAATCTATTTAATTTTAAACAGGGAGGGATCACAGTGGGCGACTGTCGAATATTCTGACGTGTGGTTACTGTGTCCTCTCCCTTGCGCTCCTCCCCCCTCCCCCTCCCCCCACCCCTTCCTCAACAATCGTGTTTGAATCTTTGGGTTCCTGAACCATCTCAGTTCTTCAGTTGGAGATATTCCATATTACCTACTTAGGTCTTCCGCAAGGGAATGTGGTATCCAGAGCCATGTATAGGTATGAGATTTTGGAAATTTTCTTATACTTGTTAGTGTTTCAGAGTGAATCTTCTGTTCGAACTTGTTTGGATTCGCTAGACAAAAGTATCCGCTATATACACGCAGCAGTCATGCTTACAAGGGAAATTAATAAATAAATGTCGTGTGACTAGGCCTCCCGTCAGGTAGACGGTTCGCCAGGTGCAAGTCTTTCGATTTGACGCCACTTCGGCGACTCGCCCGTCTCTCACATTTAGTGGTAACATGGCCCAGTGTGTAGTCCATCGAAAACTGAACACAGACCAAACATGAAAACGGGAAGAAGTTGTACTGAACTGTGAAAAAAGAAGCAAAATAGAAATAGTGAACGGTCCAATCTCAAGATGTGCAACATCGAGTAAATTGTTGGAACCACGACGTCATGGTTGTGTGCTGACGATGTTGTACTAGAAAGTGGGAGATCAGTGTTCAAATCTCCCTCGTAACTTTTTTTTTTCAAGAAAATTATGAACTGACCGTGCGGTTATTGTCGTTTCTGTTCGCTTTATTCATACTTGTATCAACGTCGTGGTGTAACGTCCGCTTGCAACAGTGAGGTGTAAGGAAAGGACTTCCAGGCGTACTTATCACCTATCTGTCCTACACAAGGACAACGTGTTATCACTCTTGAATTCCTTTGTTGTAACGTAGTCCACACCCGTTTATTTGTTATTTTTATTTCTGTGAGAGATGCAGCATCTCGCCTGCTCTTAATATTCATCACATTTACTTGCGATGCTAATACATTCTTACCACATGCCTCATTTTCTATAACCAATACACTGTATGACATTTTCAAGACTACAGAAGGAGAACAGACACGTCAATGACCTCACGGAAAGTTCATAATTTAGAAAGAAAAGGGGTGGAGAGGGGGGGGGCGAGGGATATTTGAACACGAATCTCCCGCCTTGAAGTCCAACACCGTGACCTCACAGTCATGACGCCGTGTTTCTGGCAATTCCCTCGATATTGAATATCTTGAGCTTGGAACTTCACTGTTTCTATTTTCCTTCTTTTTTTTTACAGTTCACTACACCTTCTTCCTGTTCTCATGCTCGACCTGTGTGCAGTTTTTGATGGGCTATCCACTAAGCCATGTTACCACAAAATCTGAGACGGGTGCGATGGGGAGTTCCCCCTGTTAGGTGTTGGAAAGAGTCGAACGTCGGACTGGAGAATCTTTTGTAGGTTAAGAGCATACGTTGCCGTACGGCGGAGGGACACCAGCCTCTTCCCCATCCATTGCCATCGGAAAAGCTGGTCCCAACAGATAGACTTGTGTGCAAGTGGAACCACCAGAAGGCACCGTTGCCACCATGTTCGTAAACACATAGTGCAACATACATATAGCACGCTATTGTAGTACAGTATGATGAACGTTTCCTCACATTTTTGGCCATTTTTTATCTGACATCTTAATCGTTAAACCATCTAGCACAGTGAGACAAATAGCTGACTTACCAAGATGACAACCATTTTGTGAAAAACAACTTGAAACAGAAGCGTATGAAAATGGACTAGAAGCATTTGAGAAATCTTTCACGCAGGAGGATCGTACAAACATACCGCCGTTTGAGTCTCGTACAGATCCCCGTGTGGAGGACATAGTGATAGACATCCCTGGGGTTGTGAAGCAGCTGAATGGGTTGAAAATAAATAAATCGCCGGGTCCTGATGGGATTCCAATTCGGTTTTACAGAGAGTACTCTACTGCATTGTCTCCTTACTTAGCTTGCATTTATCGCGAATCTCTTGCCCAACGTAAAATCCCGAGCGACTGGAAAAAAGCGCAGGTGACGCCTGTATATTAGAAGGGTAGAAGGACGGATCCTCAAAATTACAGACCAATATCCTTAACATCGGTTTGTTGCAGTATTCTCGAACATATTCTCAGTTCGAATATAATGAATTGCCTTGAGACAGAGAAGTTGCTGTACATGCATCAGCACGACTTTAAAAAGCATCGCTCCTGCGAAACGCAACCCGCCCTTTTTTCACATGATATCTTGCGAACCATGGATGAAGGGTATCAGACGGATGCCATATTCCTTGACTTCCGGAAAGCGTTTGACTCGGTGCCCCACTGCAGACTCCTAACTAAGGTACGAGCATATGGGATTGGTTCCCAAGTATGAGAGTGGCTCAAAGACTTCTTATGCAATAGAACCCAGTACGTTGTCCTCGATGGTGAGTGTTCATCGAAGGTGATGGTATCATCTGGAGTGCCCCAGGGAAGTGTGGTAGGTCCGCTGTTGTTTTCTATTTACATAAATGATCTTTTGGGTAGGGTGAATAGCAATGTGAGGCTGTTTGCTGATGATGCTGTGGTGTACGGGAAGGGATCGTCGTTGAGTGCCTGTAGGAGGATACAAAATGACTTGGACAGGATTTGTGATTGGTGTAAAGAATGGCATCTAACTCTAAATACAGATAAATGTAAATTAATGCAGATGAATAGGAAAAAGAATCCTGTAATGTTTCAATACGCCATTAGTAGTGTAGCGCTTGACACAGTCACGTTAAATATTTGGGCGTAACATTGCGGAGCGATATGAAGTGGGACAAGCATATAATGGCAGTGGTGGGAAAGGTGGATAGTCGTCTTCGATTCATTGGTAGAATTTTGGGAAGATGTGGTTCATCTGTAAAGGAGACCGCTTATAAAACGCTAATACGACCTATTCTTGACTACTGCTCGAGCGTTTGGGATCCCTATAAGATCGGATTGAGGGAGGACATAGGAGGAATTCAGAGGCGGGCTGCTAGATTTGTTACTGGTAGGTTTGATCATCACGCGAGTGTTACGGAAATGCTTCAGGAACTCGGGTGGGAGTCTCTGGAGGAAAGGAGGCGTTCTTTTCGTGAATCGCTACTGAGGAAATTTAGAGAAACAACATTTGAGGCTGACTGCAGTACAATTTTACTGCCGCCAACTTACATTTCGCGGAAAACCACAAAGATAAGATAAGAGAGATAGGGTTCGTACAGAGGCATATAGGTAGTCATTTTTCCCTCGTTCTGTTTGGGAGTAGAACAGGGAGAGAAAATGCTAGTTGTGGTACGAGGTATCCTCCGCCACGCACCGTATGGTGGATTGCGGAGTATGTATGTAGATGTAGAATAGATTCTAGCACTGCACAAAGTGAGAATTAAGATACTGAAAAAATAAATGTCAGTTCACTAGTGGTAACTTTCTTGACGAACTGATAACAGAAGTTAGGTTGACAGTTCTTACCCACAGGCTTCCCCATCCGATCACTGTGACGTTGGCGCCATCTGCAACCTCCTCCCCTTGCGCTGGCAGCTGTACTGGCGCCACCGTGACCCCATCAATTGGAAAGGCTGGTGATACCTGCACAAGCGGAACAATAGTAGTGAAACAGCTGAAATTAAAGCCCCTGAGTGACTGGGGAACACAGTGTCAAAGGAAATAGTGCCACTCGAAACCGATAAAGAAAACATTCATTGTAAAAGTTGGGCTGGGCTTTTACATCAGCAAATTCTCTGCCTTGTAATTTACTTTGGGATTGGTTTGTATCAACTTTAACTATGATGTGATACTTCATTGCTGCATCAGGAGTACCGTCTTCTCCTTGAAACTAGTGGCTTGAATTGAATAGACTTATATGCAGTATGCACTTCGTCGACTTATAGATCCAGATACTCTAACTTTTCAGCATCCCATGGGTGGGTGATGCATCAGATTGATTCTCCAAAAGGCTGCCTCCACTTTGTAGAGGGCAACAGGTGAGAGCTGCTGAGTTGATATGTCATAGGGTTCCCACGAAATGGAAATTTCCAGTACTACTCTAAGTAAACAGCAATAACAAGAGGCCTTGTTACCTCCCTTAATATAGCACAAAGTAGGAATAAGCAACGGCTGAGGGGGAAGGAAGGAAGATTATGGTTAACATCCCATGTATGGAGAGGTTAGTTAGTGATCGTTCACCGTAAGCGGAGGAAGTGGAGGCACTCCCAACAAGAATATCGTTTCTGGAAAAAGAAAAGTAAATTCCGTGCCGATTGGAGGAAACTATGACTGTGAAATAATTTTTTGAAAGTGCATCGACTCGGGACTGGAGATCGAAACCACTCTTTGATGGCTGTAAGCCGTAGTTTTAACAAAAATAAACTTTAATTAGTTTAACTGAAATATTTAAGTATTACTCATAAAAAAGGAATACAATATAATTCTAAGAATCCTAAGGGAGTAAAGGAGTAAGAACACTAGACTAGATTCGAATTTGTTTGTTCGTATTAACCTATAAGTATAGAGAGCATAGTGTCTCACTCTCACTATGTTAAGATCTGTTCTGTAAGAACCTAGTCCGTTAGCACTAATCCCTTCGATGTGATGTATAACTGTCAACTGGAAGCTGAAACAATGGATATACTCGTAAATGATCTAGTAGAAAGCGTCGGATGCTCTTTAAGGCTATTCGCAGATGATGCAGTCTATACCTAAGTGGCAACGCCAGAAGATAGTAAGAATTAGCAGAAAGACCTGCAGAGAATTAATGAATGGTGCAGACTCTGGCAGTTGACCCTGAACGCAAACAAATGTAACATACTGCGCATACATAGGAAAAGAAATCTACTACTGTACAGCTACACTATTGATGACAAACAGCTAGAGACAGTTCAAATGGTTCAAATGGCTCTGAGCACTATGGGACTTAACTTCTGAGGTCATCCGTTCCCTAGAACTTAGAACTACTTAAACCTAGCTAACCTAAGGACATCACACTCATCCATGCCCGAGGCAGCATTCGAACCTGCGACCGTAGCGGTTGCGCGGTTCCAGACTGTAGCACCTAGAACCGCTCGGCCACCCCGGCTGTCTATTGATGTCCACCCCCAACCTTGTATCATGTCAGTGACACTCTCTCATCTATTTCTGGATAATACAAAACGTGCTGCTCTTCTTTGAACGTTATCCATGTGCTCTGTAGATAGTATCTGGTAAGGATCCCACACGATGAAGCAGTACTCCAAACGAGTACGGATAAGCGTAATGTAGACAGTCTCTTTAGTAGATCTGTTGCATCTTCCAAGTGTTCTGCCAGTAAATCGCAGTCTTTGGTTTACCTTCCCCACAAAATTTTCTACGTGTTCTTTCCAATTTAAGTTGTTCGTAATTGTAATTCTTAGGTATTTAGTTGAATTTACGACATTTAGATTTTATTGATTCATCGTGTAACCAAAGTTTAACGAATTCCTTTTCCCACTCATGTGGATGGCCTCACACTTTTGATTATTTAGGGTAAATTTTTTCACACCATACAGATATCTTTTGTAAATTGTTTTGCAATTTGTTTTGATCTTCTGATGACTTTACTAGACGATACACGGCAGCATGATCTGCAAACAACCTAAGACGCCAGTTCAGATTCTCTGCTAAATCGTTTATATAGATAAGGAATAGCAGAGGGGTTGTAGCACTGCCTTGGGGGACGCCAGAAATGACTTCTGTTTTACTCCATGACTTATCGTCAATTACCACTAACTGTGACCTCTTAGACAGGAAATCACGAATCCAGTCACATAATTGAGACGATATTTCATAAGCAGGCAATTGAATTAAAAACCGCTTGTTCCGACAGTGTCAAAAGCCTTCTGGAAATTTAGAGATATGGAATCAATTTGAAATCAGTTGTCAATGGCACTCAACCCTTCGTGTGAGTAATGAGCTAGTTCTGTTCCACAGGAACGATGTTCTCTAAAACCGTGTTGACTGTGTGTGAATAGACCGTTTTCTTCGAGGTAATTCATAATATTCGAATTGTATTGTATTATATAACTACCAATGCCCGGGTTTACGGATCTGAAGATGACAACACTTATTTCCGAAACTAGTAACTAAGTGAGTTAACAAAGCGATCTTGACAGATAAATTAGTTTTCAAAATAGGACTACGATACAAACTTATAGATCGCCTCCTACATTGAATGATCATGTCAGGTAAACATGACATTCATTTTTTGACTTGAAAAAACGTCTAAGCAGCGGGACTTCGCCGAACGACTTTCTGCGCTCGCCAAAGCACTCGATCTCTCTCGTAGCACAGCTTCCGGCTCCTAAGGTCCTCTCCTAACTCTTGTTTAAACATATCAAATATTTTCTCTTTTTTCCGTAAATATTTCGTACACACAGCTTGTCCTTCCAATTTCCTCATTGCGAGGTATTTTCGAACACCCTTGACTTTTCAGTTTCCTTGCACCTACAAAATACTCACTTTAAGTAAGGCAATATCGTTGACCCAAGAGTCAGACGGATCGTACTGTGGATGAACGGTGATGACGTCAACCGCGTGGAGTGAACCCGCCTCCTTCAGATTGGTGACGCCCGCTCGCACCTCCATGACGTCGTAGCTGCAGATAGAAGACTTTGTTACTGCACCTGTATCCTAAAAAAAAACTGTTATTGCTACATACTGCATCTCAGTGTACACGAGAATGGGAATTTCCTCCGAAATTCTTAAAAATCAACAGAAACAGAAATAATGGAGCAAGTCAGAGAATACTTCCACAGTCTACTGAATTCGAGTGAATATAAGATGAAAGAAGACCAAGAGAAGAAATAACAGAAGCAAATGAAGAACTTGAAGTAAGAGAAGAGCGTATAGCTGTTATGAAGCTAAAAAGTGGAAAGACAACAAAGGACGATGGCATCAAACCAAAGATGGTTAAATTCTTGGAGAATAAACAGAAGATCGGCTACTTAATACTGTGTTGGATGTGTAGAAGTCAAAGTAAACCTCTAGAGAGTGGAAAGCCGCAGCAGTCACTCACATACATAAGAAGGAGGATAATCGTGATTGTAGTAACCATTACTGTCTCTATATTTGGAAAGATCTACTCAGGTATCATAGAAACTACATTCAGGAAGGACGTGAATAAAAACTATAAGGGCCGTATGGCTTTCGCCTAAAGGGAAGCATCCAGGATTTCATCATCACACTTTCAATGGCCAAACGAAAATTTCTGGAGAAAACCAATGTTTCTCATGCTCTATTTTAGGACTTGAAGGACATATTTGAATGTTTCCCGAGAGAAACGCATAGCAGTACCAGAAGTCAATGAAACATAACCATGATGACACAAGGGAAAGACGCATTTAAGTACTTGAGCTCTAACATCAATAGAAATGGGAATATGGAAGAAGAGAAATTAGGGAAACAGTCGGAACAGCAGGAACAGGTTAATGGTTTGAGACTGAACTTCCTCAACAAGAGAGAGATCTCGAAGGTAGTTCCGTGTAGATCTACTGTAATGAAGTAGAACAAATCCAGACAGGGAAATGATTACCATTGGCAAGCGTCGCCAAACCCTTGCTAGCCAGGGCGGAATTTCAGGACCATGACCAGGCTCAGTTCGTAACGTTGGTGCTCACCCAGTGAATTATATATTTTGGACGGACACTGAGCCCTCGGTCACGCTTTGTGTTGTATGCAGTAGATGAAATGTATGACGAGAAAAAAGAAATTATTCAGGTAGTGAAGGGAGGCGAAAATTTAATAGTCATGGGTGACTAGAATTCGTCAGTAGGAAAAGGGAGAGAAGGAAACATAGTAGGTGAATATGGATTGGGGGGAAGGAATGAAAGAGGAAGCCGCCTTGTAGAATTTTGCACAGAGCATAACTCAATCATAGCCAACACTTGGTTCAAGAATCATAAAAGAAGATTGTATACCTGGAAGAATCCTGGAGATACTAAAAGGTATCAGATAAATTATATAATGGTAAGACAGAGATTTAGGAACCAGGTTTTAAATTGTAGGACATTTCCTGGGGCAGATGTGGATTCTGACCACAATCTATTGGTTATGAACTGCAGATTGAAACTCAAGAAACTGCAAAAAGGTGGGAATTTAAAGAGATGGGACCTGGATAAACTGAAAGAACCAGAGGTTGTACAGAGTTTCAGGGAGAGCATAAGGGAACAATTGACAGGAATGGGGGAAAGAAATACAGTAGAAGAAGAATGGGTAGCTCTGAGGGATGAAGTAGTGAAGGCAGCAGAGGATCAAGTAGGTAAAAAGACGAGGGCTAATAGAAATCCTTGGGTAACAGAAGAAATATTGAATTTAATTGATGAAAGGAGAAAATATAAAAATGCAGTAAATGAAGCAGGCAAAAAGGAATACAAACGTCTCAAAAAAGATATCGACAGGAAGTGCAAAATGACTAAGCAGGGATGGCTAGAGGACAAATGTAAGGATGTAGAGGCTTGTCTCACTAGGGGTAAGATAGATACTGCCTACAGGAAAATTAAAGAGACCTTTGGAGATAAGAGAACCACTTGTATGAATATCAAGAGCTCAGATGGCAACCCAGTTCTAAGCAAAGAAGGGAAGGCAGAAAGGTGGAAGGAGTATATAGAGGGTTTATACAAGGGCGATGTACTTGAGGACAATATTATGGAAATGGAAGAGGATGTAGATGAAGACGAAATGGGAGATAAGATACTGCGTGAAGAGTTTGACAGAGCACTGAAAGACCTGAGTCGAAACAAGGCCCCGGGAGTAGACAACATTCCAGTTGAGTTACTGATGGCCTCGGGAGAGCCAGTCATGACAAAACTCTACCATCTGATGAGCACGATGTATGAGACAGGCGAAATACCCTCAGACTTCAAGAAGAATATAATAATTCCAATCCCAAAGAAAGTAGGTGTTGACAGATGTGAAAATTACCGAACTATCAGTTTAATAAGTCACAACTGCAAAATACTAACGCGAATTCTTTACAGAAGAATGGAAAAACTGGTAGAAGCCGACCTCGGGGAAGATCAGTTTGGACTCCGTAGAAATGTTGGAACACGTGAGGCAATACTGACCTTACGACTTATCTTAGAAGAAAGATTAAGAAAAGGCAAACCTACGTTTCTAGCATTTGTAGACTTAGAGAAAGCTTTTGACAATGTTAACTGGAATACTCTCTTTCAAATTCTGAAGGTGGCAGGGGTAAAATACAGGGAGCGAAAGGTTATTTACAGTTTGTACAGAAACCAGATGGCAGTTATAAGAGTCGAGGGGCATGAAAGGGAAGCAGTAGTTGGGAAAGGAGTAAGACAGGGTTGTAGCCTCTACCCGAAGTTATTCAATCTGTATATTGAGCAAGCAGTAAAGGAAACAAAAGAAAAATTCGGATTAGGTATTAAAATTCATGGAGAAGAAGTAAAAACTTTGAGGTTCGCCGATGACAGAGACAGCAAAGGACTTGGAAGAGCAGTTGAACGGAATGGACAGTGTCTTGAAAGGAGGATATAAGATGAACATCAACAAAAGCAAAACGAGGATACTGGAATGTAGTCAAATTAAGTCGGGTGATGCTGAGGGAATTAGATAAGGAAATGAGACACTTAAAGTAGTAAAGGAGATTTGCTATTTAGGGAGTAAAATAACCGATGATGGTCGAAGTAGAGAGGATATAAAATGTAGACTGGCAATGGCAAGGAAAGCGTTTCTCAAGAAGAGGAATTTGTTAACATCGAGTATAGATTTAAGTGTCAGGAAGTCGTTTCTGAAAGTATTTGTATGGAGTGTAGCCATGTATGGAAGTGAAACATGGACGATAACTAGTTTGGACAAGAAGAGAATAGAAGCTTTCGAAATGTGGTGCTACAGAAGAATGCTGAAGGTAAGGTGGGTAGATCACGTAACTGATGAGGAGGTATTGAATAGGATTGGGGAGGAGAGAAGTTTGTGGCACAACTTAACTAGAAGAAGGGATCGGTTGGTAGGACATGTTTTGAGGCATCAAGGGATCACAAAATTTAGCATTGGAGGGCAGTGTGGAGGGTAAAAATCGTAGAGGGAGACCAAGAGGTGAATACACTAAGCAGATTCAGAAGGATGTAGGTTGCAGTAGATACTGGGAGATGAAGAAGCTTGCACAGGATAGAGTAGCATGGAGAGCTGCATCAAACCAGTCTCAGGACTGAAGACCACAACAACAACAACAGTGCAGAGAGCGACGAACTGGCGCCTACACAACTCATCACGCCAGCGACTGGAGACCGCGGCAAAGAATGCTAGTTTTAAAGTACACTGACCTTGAAATGCTCTCACTATACGCTGGGGACAAAACCCAAGAGTAAATCGTAAAGACAAGTTGAAAAGAGAGCGAGAGACTTTATTCGAACGGCGGGGATTGGCAGGTCAGCTCATGAACTCAGCCAATAGTGACGATGATAACAAAAACCATGGTCCTATGTGGGGAACGGAAGGGGAAATGGAGTTTTTATTTGGACATATAAAGTAAAGCTTGGTGGGATGTAGGAGTCTTTCATTTCAGGCTGAAGGAGACGGCTAGGAGCACAGCAACGCCGATCAGCTGACATCCGTATCTGGAGCGTAATGGTCAGTGTCAAAGGCCAACGACGCACCTTGGATCTGTAAAAAAGAAAAAAATAACCTCACTCATTTGATAGCTTCATAATGAATTGATTACCATTTCATTAACGGTCATAGTAATTGTGATATTTCTAAACTGAAGAGCCAAAGAAACTGGCACACCTGCCTAACATCATGCAGGACTCCCGCGAACACGCTAAAGTGCCGCAACTCGACGTAGCATGGAATCGACTAACGTCTGAAGTAGAGCTGGAGGGAACTGATACCATGAATCAGCAGAACTGTCGATAAATCCGCAAGAGTACGAGGGGGTGGAGATGCTTCCTAACAGCACGTTACAAGGCATCCCAGATATTCTCAATAATTTTCATGTCTGGGGACTTTGGTGGCCAGTGGAAGCGTTTAAACTCTTAAGAGTGTTCCCGAAGCCACTCTCTAGCATTTCTGGACGTGTGGGGTGTGGCATTGTCCTGATGGAATTGCCCAAGTTCGTCGGAATACACAATGGACATGAACGGATGCAGGTGATCAGACAGGATGCTTACGAAAATGTCACCTGTCAGACTCGTATCTATGAGCTTGAACAGTAACCTGTTTGCATGCAGGGTCCAAAGATTCATGAGGTTGTCTCCATACTTGTACATGTCTATCCTCTCGACACAGTTTGAAACGAGACTCGTCCGACCAGGCAACGTGTTTCCAGTCGTCAATAGTCCAATGTCGGTGTTGGCGTGCCCACGCGAGGCATATAGCTTCGTGTCGTGCGGTCATCAAGGGTACACGAGTGGGTCCTGGGCTCCGAAAGCCCATATTGATGATGTTTCGTTGAATGGTTCCGATGCTGACACTTGTCGATGGCTCAGCATTGAAATCTGCAGCAATTTGGGGGAGGGTTGCACTTCTGTCACGCTGAAACGATTCTCTTCAGCCGCAGCTATGATTCTTCCGGCAGCAGCGATGTCGGAGATTTGACGTTTTGCCGGATTCCTGATATTCACGGTACACTCGTGAAACGGTCGTACGGGAAAATCCCCACTTCACTGCTACCTTGGAGATGCTGTGTCCTATCACTCGTGCGCCGACTATAACACAACGTTCAAACTCACTTGCCATTGTAGCAGCAGTAACCGATTAAACAAGTGCGCCACATACTTGTTGTCTCATGAAGGCGTTGCTGACCGTAGCGCCTTATTCTCATTGTTTACATATCTCTTTATTTGAATACGCATGCCTATACCAGTTTCTTCGGCGCTTCAGTGTATAATAAGTAAGGCACTGAAAAGATTGCAATGAGAAATAATGGCGCTCGAAGTTTGCGTTTGGTGCAGCTTATTGAACATATTGCTTTGTACAAAATGGAGCTAATATACTGAATTTTTCTTCAAACTTGAGACGAGATCTACATTTATCGCCATCTCGAGAATATGGATTACACATAGTGCACTCATTTCCGTTCGTATGCTCAAAGATAGAGAGGAAGTGAAATATTCATAACTTCCCTCATGTCTCATAAACGGTCAGAATTACCGAAATGGATGTTTGGTGAGTGATAGCATGCAAGCGGAGAATATTTTGTCATATAGATAATCTACGAAACTTTCTTATCTACTGCGTTACAGGAGTGACAACAGATTTTTGTTTTCAATGCAGTAAGGGTCATCGGTAGCTGGTGAATTAAGAATTAGTATGAGCATGTGAGAACATAAATGAAGGAATCACACTTTTATATTTATACTTAGATTGACCTTCTCATAACCTAATGACCATACTTATCACATCTGTTTGATTAATGGTAAATTGTTCCATTAGTCTGACGCAATTGTCACTACGTTTGCATGTTAGTGAGGTGAAATTTGGTAAACACTGCTGTGTTTTAGGAAAAGAAGCTGATTTTAACATGATAATAAGAGAAAGAAGAAATGTGTATAAGACGGGGGAAAATAAATCGCTTCCCCTGGTGCAATTTTTCAGCGCAGTTCTGTGTTCATTGTATTTTTAATAAATAACGTTTGAGTTGAATTACTTGTCGTACTGGCATCACCAGTTAATACTATCGCTCGCAGAGTCGCTAGTTGTAGCTTACAAATTCTACCTGATACGCGTTCATGTGAAGGTTTCAGCTGTATAATTAGACCTCCCTCCCACTCCCCCTCCCCCCCCCCCCCCCCCGCCTACTACACCATGTCTGTGGTGTAGTGTAATTCATATACATACAGGGTGTTCGGAAATTCCAGTTGCAAACATTTCAGGACTTGTTGAGGGGACCAAGTAGATAGTATTCTGAATTGGAACCCATGTCCGGAAAAGTACCGTTCCCATGCTACAACCATCTGGAAACATGTTGGTTGCGCAATCACTTTTTTAAAGTAATTAGTAACGTGAACCAGTAAAATCACTTGTTTTATAATTCCACTCTTTAGTGACCAAAGAAACAAAGAGGAAACGTGATGCAGCGCGATCACTGCAGCATGTTAAACTAACACGTTCCACATCACTACGAGCTGTCGTACTCATGAGCTATGGAACAATCATTAATGTAACGTAATGCTTCTTCCAATCCGGGTGTGCGACGTCTCCTTGTAGCGCCACAGACCCACCTGCTGACGGTGAAGGTATCCCCTCTCGAAGCCGTTTGGTAATTGTGGCGAAAAGGGTGTGCGATGTAGTCGTACGTCGTGTATAACGATCTTATTAAAGGCGACCAGCAGCTCTTCCGTTTCCGTGAGCCTCGCCTTACAGAAGGATCATGCCAGTGTATTCTGTAAACGTGTAGTCAACCATGTTGAGGCTCGAACCATTTCAGATGGATAGGGTAGACATCAAATGACATCAGCCGATCCGACGTAAGCTCCCCCACCGTGCATGTCTACCTAGCAAACATGATTTTAAACTGCTGTAGCGCGGAAACGGTACGTAACCGGACGTGGGTTCTTGTTCAAAGTATTATGTCTTCAACTTTTTTAGTCCTGTCTTCCTCAGTTGCCTATAATATTAAGGTATATTGATAATTTCTACTTTATGGACCGTCTGACTACAACTGAATGAAACACAATTTTCGTGCCATACTCGTTTCGCCTTTATTTTCTGCAGGGCATCTTCAGTGGCCTGGAATATGTACATATTTTTGCTATTTAGTTTACATTTTGGTCAAAGTACCTATAGGTTACAAACAGTTCTGGTGGTTGGTTTTTGCTATTATGTAGTAATATTCTGAACTGTACTTACAGGTTGCATGGACGATTTTCTACATATTGCGCTCCTGTTTCATTTTTGGTATTGTTACTCTTCTTATAAATATATATATATATATCACACCAAAATACACACACACACACACACACAAATGCATACACAAACATATCAGAGATACTTCAATAATTCCACTCGAAAGTTGGCAATAATCTTTGGCACTAACATCTGACAGTCGGAAACACAAACCAAAACGCTGCATCAAACAAGTGTTCAGTTCTTAGTGCTGTTAAATGTGGAAAAAAAACCGCAAATTGGCATTTACAAGAAGAAGAACAACACCAAAAATGTAACAGGAGCGTAATATTTTGAAAATCGTCCACGTAACCTGTAAGTACAGTTCAAAATATTACTACATAATAGCAAAAACCAACCACCAGAATCTTTTATAACCTATAGGAACATTGACCATAACGTAAAGTAAATAGCAAAAATATATACATATTCCAGGCCACTGAAGATGCCTTGCAGAAAATAAAGGCGAAACGCGTATGGCACGAAAAATTGTGTTTCATTCAGTTGTGGTCAGACGGTCCATAAAGTAGAAATTACCAGTATACCGTTAAAATATTATGTACTCACTCCCCTCTACAAGTTCTAGAAGTTTTTAAAGGGAATTTCTGAATACAGAGTGTTTCACAATTCACGTTACACACTTCTAGAGGTTGTAGAGAGGGCTTAGTAGATCAAGTTTTAGGACCGTCATCCACAGACGCTACAGAGCATCAAAGTTGTAGGCATCGGCGCCTGTAAATGTATGTATATAAAAGGTGTTTCTGTAATGATGTTATAAACTTTCATGGACGATGGAGAAGGATAAATGCATCAATTTGAGGTAAGGGCCCCTGTACCGGAAACGAACTAGTCGAAATCCAAAAGCGAAAAGCGTTGTCATACCTCTGACAGTGGAATACGTGTACCGGTACTGTTGTTGCTACGATTCTAGAGAAGGAAACTTTCAGAGGTGGCTTTGCCGACATAGAGAAGAAAAAATTTCTAGTAAACATGGGCTCTAAAATGCATATCTTAAGAGCTTCGAACACTTGTTCAATAGAGGAGATGTTTTTCACACTAGCGAAGATGAACAAGTGTTCATACATGCTTCAGTAGGGTTCCTATGAAAACCTGATCTACTAAGTCCTCTGTACTACCTCTAGAAGTGTGTAACATGAAATGTGAAACACCCTATATAATGACTGTGATGGGAATATGTTTGCAGTTTTCTCATGCTTTAAGTCCTCTAAAACCTCCCTATAATTACCCTGTTGTGCTATGAGAAACTTCTTGCCATTCAGAAAGTAAGTTAGCACACTGCATTTATTCACATAAGGGCCAGATTTCGTGTAAAGGGTTACGTTTCAGGACAGTAAACACCCGGGTCATAGTTTCTTATGAACTCACAGGTTAAAGTATAAAGTAATGCAAGATTTACATAGTGAATGACAAAAATAAACAGGCAAGACATGGATATCGTAGGAGGGAAATTTGGTGAGAAGGCCAATAAACGCGACTGTAGACAGAAATCCCCCGTATTCTCTACACTGAGAGATAGATGAGAATCATATTGACTAAACGATAAGACGGTGACAGTGTTAATTAAGTACTACACCTGAGCTGCTTTGTGAATGGTCTTCAGGGGCCAATGTGATATTATTTTTAAATTACATGCTATTGATGGTAGCATACTATGAAGGTAAGAAGCAAAACAGTCATCACCCCGAAGATTGGTTTGAACACCACAGTGCTTAACCACGCAGAGTCCTACAGAGGTTGTGCTCCACTGCTTTCTCTGACCTAAAGGAACTTATAGTACAGCATGACTACAGTGAGTTGTGATTGTTGGCACACACAAATCATGAATGTAGCATAGCAAACCAGTGTACATCGAAGTTCAGTTTGACTTATGATAAGGTTACATTTAAAAAAAAGGAAAGAAACGCATTCGGGCTCTGAAGAACACGCGATAGTCGACCGACCGCTGTGTCATCATCAGGCATTCACCATCAGATGCGGTACGGAGCGGCATGGGGTAAGCACACCAGTCTCCAGGACGTCGTTAACGTTCCTACCTTGGAGCCGCTACCGCTCAATCAGGTGGCTCTTCAGCTGGCTGAGTGCACTCCGGTGCAGTTCTACCACAAACGAAAAATCATTGGCAGTACCGAGGATCGAACCTGGGTCCCCCGCATGAGGGTAGGTCACGCAGGCGAAGGCATCTTTTGGTTAAGACTTCTGTTTCACTAATTTGATTCTGTCCTTCATCTACTACCTCTTCACACTTAACCATCACTGTATATCATACACCTAGATAACCTTTTTGGCATATTTCAGTGCTTACCAATTTGCACTATTTTTACCCCCCCCCCCCCCTCACTCTTCTTCCAGAACAGTACGCCTCGGTATCTAACTCAATGGCCAATCCACACGTTTTTCACAGACTTTTTTCCTTGCCGCGCTTCATCACTTTTTTCTCCGAACACATTTTTTTCATCCCTGTGTAGCACATTATTTCAAATACTTCCGTTTCCTGTTGCATATTTCACTTCCACACAATGGTTTGTCCTCGACGTACCTCCCAGGAAACGTATTCCTCCATTCTTAGCAGTTCTTAATACGACTGGATTTCTTTTGCTGTAGGAATATTTTTATTTCACTGTCCTGTTACCTATACGTTGTAACCCCTCTCCCACTACATTTTGCTTATTCTTAACCGAAATAATATTCTTTCCACGCCATCGGAGGCAGGTAAAGGATGGTCAATAGACAAAATACAATTGTGTTTCCTAAAAGAACAAACGTGTCTCTTTTCTTCACGAATATTGTAGTAATAAAGTGTGCAATCTAAGTGAAAGGGTTGCTTTGAACGGATAACAACTCATAGCATGTACTTCGTTTGTTGACTTCGAAAGTAACGCACTTCCTAACGATGGTTAGACTCAACTATACTCGTATTAGCAGTTAAATTTAGTTCCACTTTCACACTAAAATTTGCCATTACTGCATTGGTTTTCAAAATTAAACTACCTTGCTCTACTAGTTCACCGTAGCCTCCGTAATTGTTTAAGTAATAACATAGCCTGGTTCAAAATGGCTCTGAGCACTATGGAACTTAACATCTGTGGTCATCAGTCCCCTAGAACTTAGAACTACTTAAACCGAACTAACCTAAGGACATCACACACATCCATGCCCGAGGCAGGATTCGAACCTGCGACCGTAGCAGTCCCGCGGTTCCGGACTGAGCGCCTAGAACCGCTAAACCACCGCGGCCGGCAACATAGCCTGGCAAAGGACGCTGCTGAGTAAGAATGACGAGACTGATTTATCCACTGATTTCATACGTACGTAATTACGAGAACCTATTCGCGGATAAACCGATTAATGACTCATTGTGACACTACCATTAACGGAAAACTTCCAAACTCGTATTTTGTCACCTGAAAACTGTCCATTTTTTGTGGTACCTTTCACGCGAAACTTGAATAACGACTGACCCTCCCACCTTTCTCCATACACACACACGCACACACACTCACACACACACACACACACACAAGCGCTCGAACGGTAGCACTTCTTAGACATCTGTTTCGCCAAACGGCGAACTTAGTTCATGTGACGGAGTTCCAGTAGCAGGTTGCCTTTTCAGTGGCTTCCAGCGGCACCCAAAATTTGAATTTCATATGATTATTTACCGCATTTAAACGTATAAAACTTTTACTCCCTTACAAGCTTAACTTCACATATTAAACATATTAACTCATCTGTAAGATAATCAGACGTTTCAAGCTTTTTTATACGTGTGAGTTCGATTCTTTAAAGAATCATGGGAGGGAGAGGGGGAGAGGGGACGGGGGGAGTTTTCTGATTATTGAAGTCAACACCACGATAATGTCTCCTGCCAGCAAAGGTGCGCTCAACTCCGAATGTTCCAGAGAACCAGAGATGCGTAAAGGATATGACTATGTCATACTACGATCAATAGTGGTACCTCTTTTACTGTCTTACTAGAATTCTGTTTATATTCTAACTGCTTTAAGTACTAGCTCACTACAGAATTTTTTTATTGACGAAGTTAATTTCTGTGTTTTTGTGGGAAATGAAGTATTTACCCATTATGTAATACTACTGTTATAATTATTGTTCTAATTGTGTTTACTCGGGTAATTGAGAGTTCAGTCCTTTTGTATTTTATTTTGAAGAGTACAGGAAAGTGTTGTACCTGTAGGGTAGCTTAGATACGAACACATGATTTTTTTTCTGGCATGTGTTTCAATACTGTGACTGATTTCTAAATCACATTGTTAAGTGGCAGTTTATGCAGGGACTATCACATAACCAACTGTTGTAATGTAACGTGCAGATCCCACTCATTAGTATAGTCAATTATTTAACGCTGCATGAAAACTACAGACAATATTCATTACTGCAAATGACTGCATAGCTAATTGTTTTTGTCCTTTCTTTTTAATATGGTGAAAGGGACCTATTATTTCTGCTGCCTTTGGGGCTTTCTTTGCCAGGCTTGCGACGGGCAAGTTGACTTAGAAGGACCGGAGTATCATAAAACTGTTTGGTGCTGAAAGGCATCCCTACACAGGCACAGAACAGGGAAATGGTAGTCTCCCGTGTCTGGACAGCAGAAGTGGAGAGGGCGAACAGTATTTCATAACAACTGCATTATGAGGGACACTAAAAGGAATCCTTTTGGCTAGATAAGTTCTCCAGGCCAAGTGAAAACAGGGAGGTTCAGACCGCGAGAACAGCCATTGGACACTGTTACATGGATTTCCCATGCGTGCCTGTGTGCAAGGCTTTTGGTTGGTCATGGCTGGAAATCTGTCGTGTAGTAGGAGAAATTTTTTGCCTTCTTTCCTGCAGCATATCATTATTGATTAACTACGACAAAATCCGAAAGAGAAAGAAATTGTTAAACTGGTTCAGACAATTATTATTGCTCGGGTTCGTCATCCACACCACATGCACACTCCCTAAAAATCCATATGGTCGCACTATGTACATGAGGATGTTGTACATGACGATGTTGTACTTTAAAACAGTTTTTCACATATGGAAAACCTTACTTTTCCAGAGTACATTTCGTAACTTCACAAACGACTGCAACACACATACGTGAATGCTATCATAGTAAAATGAAATACCAGAAGCATTGTACGCGTCAGAAACAACCACAATTGGAGCATCAGGCATCATAGACACAGAAAAAATAGAACGCAAAATTCTCAGAAAAATATTTGGACCAATTCACAGAGATGGCATATGGATGAAGCGACCTACCTAAGAGCTGTACCAGCACACTCACAGACTAACAGACGCGATCAGAAAACGCAGATTAACTTTCTATGGGCACATACAGAGAAAGGACAACAACCGACTTACAAAGAAAATTTTTGATGTAGTAAACAGCTCAAGCAAGAAAACAAATTGGTATCATGAAATAGACGAAGACTTAAGGCAGATAGGGATCAACAGGCAAATGATAGGAGACAGGAAATACTTCAGAAACAAAGTTAGGAGTGCAAAATTTATTGTCAATGAGAGAAAGAAGACAGGAACATTATGGACAGAGCAAAGGAAACAGGAGCACAGCCAAAGGATGAAGAGGTTTTGGGAAGAGAAGAGGAAGAAAGGAAAGAAGTGAAAATTGTGTCATCATGTGATTTTCGAGTTCAAACACTGTCCATAAGGGCAACAATGAAATGAATGAATGAATGAAATAACAAAGTAATGTATATTAAACTTCTATTACAACATACTTCTTCCTGTTTGTTATGGCGTGCACTTTGGTCCTGACAGTGCGATCCAACTGAATAAAAATTAAGCCAGTAAATAAACCCGCTCACCTGCCAACAGAGTCGACACAGTGAGCTGCAGTGATGGCCCAGTAGTCGCCGATGATGGACGCACCGCACCAGTGGGCGCCGTTTCTCTGCAGGGACAGCTGCAACACCAGATTTGCGTGTCAGTGCAAAATGAATCGGTGGATGTTGTACGGTATAAGGCTATAGACATGAATGACAATATGAACAAAAGATATCATTGTTTCGTACTGATTGAAACAGAATCACACTTGTAATTCACAATACATTTTAATGTTGAAACCCATGATACTTATGTGTAGTCAGTATTAATTTAACCTGCCAGTAATTAAACTGAGGATTTTGGTCAGTCACGTGTTATCACAATACATAAACACAATATTTTGTTAGTAAATTGTAAATGGTTGCGAAAACACACTTGACCTCTTAGCCACAAACAATCCAGAGCTAATAGAGAGCATCATGACTGATACAGGGATTAGTGATCACAAGGTCGTTGTAGCTAGGCTCAATACCGTTTCTTCCAAATCCACCAGAAACAAACGCAAAATAATTTTATTTAAAAAAGCGGATAAAGTGTCACTAGAAGCCTTCCTAAGAGACAATCTCCATTCCTTTCGAACTGATTATGCAAATGTAGACGAGATGTGGCTCATATTCAAAGATATAGTAGCAACAGCAATTGAGAGATTCATACCTCATAAATTGGTAAGAGATGGAACTGATCACCCATGGTACACAATACAGGTTCGAACGCTGTTGCAGAGGCAACGGAAAAAGCATGCGAAGTTCAGAAGAACGCGAAATCCCGGATTGTCTAACATTTACAGACGTGCGAAATTTGGCACGGACTTTAATAGGTTCCACAACGAAACATTGTCTCGATTTTTGGTACAAAATCCGAAGAAATTCTGCTCGTATGTAAAGTACACAAGCGGCAAGACGCAGTCAATACCTTCGCTACGCAGTGCCGATGGTACTGTTACCGACGACTGTGCCGCTAAAGCGGATTTATTGAACGCAGTTTTCCGAAATTCCTTCACCAGGGAAGACGAATGGAATATTCCCGAATTTGAAACATGAACAGCTGCTAGCAAGAGTTTCTTAGAAGTAGATACCTTAGGGGTTGCGAAGCAACTCAGATCGCTTGATAAGGGCAAGTCTTCAGGTACAGATTGTATACCGATTAGGTTCCTTTCAGATTACGCTGATACAATAGCTTCCTACTTACCAATCATATACAGGGTTATTACAAATGATTGAAGCGATTTCACAGCTCTACAATAACTTTATTATTAGAGATATTTTCACAATGATTTGCACACACATACAAAAACTCAAAAAGTTTTTTTAGGCATTCACAAATGTTCGATATGTGCCCCTTTAGTGATTCGGCAGACATCAATCTGATAATCAAGTTCCTCCCACACTCGGCGCAGCATGTCCCAATCAATGAGTTCGAAAGCATCGTTGATGCGAGCTCGCAGTTCTGGCACGTTTCTTGGTAGAGGAGGTTTAAACACTGAATCTTTCACATAACCCCACAGAAAGAAATCGCATGGTGTTAAGTCGGGAGAGCGTCGAGGCCATGACATGAATTGCTGATCATGATCTCCAACACGACCGATCCATCGGTTTTCCAATCTCCTGTTTAAGAAATGCCGAACATCATGATGGAAGTGCGGTGGAGCACCATCCTGTTGAAAGATGAAGTCGGCGCTGTCGGTCACCAGTTGTGGCATGAGCCAATTTTACAGCATGTCCAGATACACGTGTCCTGTAACGTTTTTTTCGCAGAAGAAAAAGGGGCCGTAAACTTTAAACCGTGAGATTGCACAAAACACGTTAACTTTTGGTGAATTGCGAATTTGCTGCACGAATGCGTGAGGATTCTCTACCACCCAGATTCGCACATTGTGTCTGTTCAATTCACCATTAAGAAAAAATGTTGCTTCATCACTGAAAACAAGTTTCGCACTGAACGCATCCTCTTCCATGAGCTGTTGCAACCGCGCCGAAAATTCAAAGCGTTTGACTTTGTCATCGGGTGTCAGGGCTTGTAGCAATTGTAAACGGTAAGGCTTCTGCTTTAGCCTTTTCCGTAAGATTTTCCAAACCGTCGGCTGTGGTATGTTTAGCTCCCTGCTTGCTTTATTCGTCGACTTCCGCGGGCTACGCGTGAAACTTGCCCGCACGCGTTCAACCGTTTCTTCGCTCACTGCAGGCTGACCTGTTGATTTCCCCTTACAGAGGCATCCAGAAGCTTTAAACTGCGCATACCATCGCCGAATGGAGTTAGCAGTTGGTGGATCTTTGTTGAACTTCGTCCTGAAGTGTCGTTGCACTGTTATGACTGACTGATGTGAGTGCATTTCAAGCACGGCATACTCTTTCTCGGCTCCTGTCGCCATTTTGCTCACTGCGCTCTCGAGCGCTCTGGCGGCAGAAACCTGAAGTGCGGCTTCAGCCGAACAAAACTTTATGAGTTTTTCTACGTATCTGTAGTTTGTCGTGACCATATGTCAATGAATGGAGCTACAGTGAATTTATGAAATCGCTTCAATCATTTGTAATAACCCTGTACAACCGCTCGCTCACCGATAGATCTGTACCTTTTTTATTTGGTCATCAGTCTACTGACTGGTTTGATGTGGCCCGCCACGAATTCCTTTCCTGTGCTAACCCCTTCATCTCAGAGTAGCACTTGCAACCTACGTCCTCAATTATTTGCTTGACGTATTCCAATCTCTGTCTTCCTCTACAGTTTTTGCCCTCTACAGCTCCCTCTAGTACCATGGAAGTCATTCCCTCATGTCTTAGCAGATGTCCTATCATCCTGTCCCTTCTCCTTATCAGTGTTTTCCACGTATTCCTTTCCTCTCCGATTCTGCGTAGAACCTCCTCATTCCTTACCTTATCATTCCACCTAATTTTCAAAATTTGTCTATAGCACCACATCTCAAATGCTTCGATTCTCTTCTGTTCCGGTTTTCCCACAGTCCATGTTTCACTACCATACACTGCTGTACTTCAGACGTAGATCCTCAGAAATTTCTTCCTCAAATTAAGGCCGGTATTTGATATTTGTAGACTTCTCTTGGCCAGAAATGCCTTTTTTGCCCTAGCGAGTCTGCTTTTGATGTCCTCCTTGCTCCGTCCGTCATTGGTTATTTTACTGCCTAGGTAGCAGAATCCCTTAACTTCATTGACTTCGTGACCATCAATCCTGATGTTATGTTTCTCGCTGTTGTCAATTCTACTAATTCTCATTACCTTCGTCTTTCTCCGATTTACTCTCAAACCATACTGTGTACTCATTACACTGCTCATTTAATTCTTCTTCACTTTCACTCAGGATAGCAATGTCTTCAGCGAATCGTATCATTGATATCCTTTCACCTAGTATTTTAATTCCACTCCTGAACCTTTCTTTTATTTCCATCATTGCTTCCTCGATGTACAGATTGAAGAGTAGGGGCGAAAGGCTATTGATATGTACCTACAGATTGGAAAATTGCGCAGGTCGCACCAGTGTTTAAGAAGGATAGTAGGAGTAATCCATCGAACTACAGACCTATATCATTGACGTCGGTTTGCAGTAGGGTTTTGGAGCATATACTGTATTCAAACATTATGAATCACCTCGAAGGGAACGATCTATTGATACGTAATCAGCATGGTTTCAGAAGACATCGTTCTTGTGCAACGCAGCTAGCTGTTTATTCGCACGAATTAATGGCTGCTTTTGACAGGGGATCTCAAGTTGATTCCGTATTTCTAGATTTCCGGAAAGCTTTTGACAACGTTCCTCACAAGCGACTTCTTATCAAGCTGCGGGCCTGTGGGGTATCGTTTCAGTTGTGCGACTGGATTCGTCATTTCCTGTCAGGAAGGTCGCAGTTCGTAGTAATAGACGGCAAATCATCGAGTAAAACTGAAGTTATATCAGGTGTTCCCCAGGGAAGCGTCCTGGGACCTCTGCTGTTCCTGATCTATATAAATGACCTGGGTGACATTCTGAGCAGTTCTCTTAGGTTGTTCGCAGATGATGCTGTAATTTATCGTCTAGTAAGGTCATCCGAAGACCAGTATCAGTTGCAAAGCGATTTAGAAAAGATTGCTGTATGGTGTGGCAGGTGGCAGTTGACGCTAAATAACGAAACGTGTGAGGTGATCCACATGAGTTCCAAAAGAAATCCGTTGGAATTCGACTACTCGATAAATAGTACAATTCTCAAGGCTGTCGGTTCAAGTAAGTACCTGGGTGTTAAAATTACGAACAACTTCAGTTGGAAAAACCACATAGATAATACCGTGGGGAAGGCGATCCAAAGGTTACGTTTCATTGGCAGGACACTTAGAAGATGCAACAAGTCCACTAAAGAGACAGCTGTTAGAATATTGCTGCGCCGTGTGGGATTCTTACCAGGTGGGATTGATGGAGGACATCGAAAGGGTGTAAAAGAGGACAGCTCGTTTTGTATTATCACGTAATAGGGGAGAGAGTGTGGCAGATACGATACGCGATTTGGGCTGGAAGTCATTACAGCAAAGACATCTTTCGTCGCGGCGAGATCTATTTATGAAATTTCAGTCACCAACTTTCTCTTCCGAATGCGAAAATATTTTGTTGAGCCCAACCTACATAGGTAGAAATGATCATCAAAATAAAATAAGATAAATCAGAGCTCGAACAGAAAGGTTTAGGTGTTCGTTTTCCCCGCGCGCTGTTCGGGAGTGGAATGGTAGAGAGATAGTATGAGTGTGGTTCGATGAACCCTCTGCCAAGCACTTAAATGTGAATTGCAGAGTTATCATGTAGATGTAGATGTAGATGTAAATTTCGTCATCCTCTTTTCTTTTGGAACCTTAAAGAACAATGTAAGGCAAAAATAAGATAAACTGGTGTAATTAATGTACATCTAATGAGGATCATACGAAAAAAACACCGTCCGAACAGGTCTTGAAGGCCGACAGCAATTAACTTCGATGATATGACGGCAAGGCCGTTGGCTGCTGAGGTGTATATAGATTACGTACTAGATCTACTACTTTGCTTCCGCCTTTTTTTCTCGAAATTCGGGGATTTATTGTGAAAATTTACAAAAAAATTATGATTCATAGTATTGCCCATCGCTGGCCACTACATTATCCCATCTTTCGGATAGCATACGAATCCCGTGGAGGAAGAACTGGGCGTCTTTTGTGGGGATCCATGAATCGATTCAATTTTGCAATTGTTCATACGACCGGAAGTTTTGGTCAGCCAGACTGTATGCAACTGATCGAAAAAGGTGGTAGGCAGAAAGAGAAACGTATAGAGAATATGGTGGGAGGGACAGGACTTATCATTTCAACTTTTCCATGTATATTTTTACAGGTTTTGCGACATGGGGTCGAGCACTGACCTGCTGCAAAATTACCTTTACGTGTTTATCGCTGTATTGTGGCCTTTTGTGTTTCAGTGCTGGACTCGAACGCATCAATTGCTTTCTGATAATGATGTACTGTGACTGTCTTTGTCTGTTTCAGTAATTACGAAAACTTTCTGTGTTCCCACGCCATGCCGGTCTTCGACATCAAAATCATCGTTCTTAAGGCGTTGAAAACATTCTATGCACGTTCTTCCACTAATAGTTCCCTCGCCATTCGTCTTACCCAGAATTTTAAGAGCCACAGCCGCAGATTTCTTCATGTTAAAGCAGAAAATTAAAACTTCCCGCAAATGGGGAGAAATGGGTAAGTAAGTTGACGTACTTAATGGAGAATAACCTTATGCTGCAATCACAAATCGACTAATATTTTTATGGATTTATGTTTACAGATGCCTAAGCTTATTGTATTACAGCTATGACCAACCACCTGAACCTCACTTGCCGCTACTGCCGTCCATTGCAAAACGGTGGAAGCAGAGTTGTAGACCCAATAATACTGAAAACTTCGTTTACAAGGTTCTGATCAAAATCAACAATGAAAGTAGCGTTCAAAAAACAACGCTTGGATAAAGTTCCGTTGTTGATAGTTGTAAAATATTCCAGAAACTGTTCTTCTGAAATGCTCTCCCGCTAACGTCGAATTTGTGTAAGACAAAGCGGCACGTCGGATTTCTCTCAATCTCTCACAGTTATTATTTAGATTTCAAGCGTGCAATTGTTGTCTTAATATGTTCCAGCATCGGCATTCTAATGGAAACGATTTTGTGAAGTTGTAGAAATACAGGTATATGGAAAAAATGAAGAAGAATAAATCACGAGATTCGAACCACCATAGTTTCATTCATACTATGGAAAGGCCTGGACCTATTAGACGACGATGTGGACCAACTACTGCCTTGAAGCAAAAATTTGTATCAAATTATTTTATGTTTTTTGAACACTTGCTTCCTTACTTAAAATACCTATAAGTACACCTCGGCGGGCATACGACTGTTTCAATGTGGATGCATATCATCGTTCATCCCCCAGCGGGAATACAGTGAGGCTGCGAGCGACGAGGAATATGAACGAGCTTGTAACATCAGAGGCGAACAGCAGTCGGGAATTTGAGTCGGAAGGATAGCGTGTCCGGATGGCCGAGGCGGTCGAGGCGAGAATCTGGGTTCGAGTCCCGGTATGATTATCAATTTTCAAGAGCAGCTGTTGAATTATTTCCACGTCCAAAGCAGCCAACTCGAACGAATTTCCCTTTAGTTAAAACTATTGTTCCAGTGTTTGTCATAGTCCTAAACTGGATAAAGTAAGACAGAATACATGTTAATTTAGTATATGGAACCATCTGCGTTTCGCTGATGATGTAGCACTTATTGTGTGTACATCAGATAAACAACCAATGGAAGGACTTAACAGAGTAAGTCTGGAAAACCAATACTATAATGCCGCAATAAATTAATATACATCGATACCTCGAAAACGAAATAGTACCAGTTACCAACAAGTTGACTATTTTTGCACTTACGGAGTTCTAGAAAATAATTGGATCTACAACAAATGACAGAAAACGAAAAATAACCAAAATTGATAGGGAAACAGACATATTTCTGCCTCTAACAAAAATGAAATGGAGATGGGCAGGAAAAGTTTGGCGATGGTTGTTCATCGGACAGGGGAAGTTCTCTGATGGATTGCAAAGGAAGAGAGAAGACTGAGTGACGACCTCATGGAACTTCGGTAGACGAAATTAGAAAACCTGCAAGAGGAACATCAATGCGTATAGCTGCAGAACGTGTTGCGTGCAAAGTTATAGAGGAGATCTTTATCCAGTAGTGGCTGGTGATTATGAAAAGTGGATTTATGGCGGGTACTCACCTGTGACGGGAATTCGCCTCGTTCAGCTGGCTCGCCGTTAACTATTCTTCCATTCAGTGGCGACACCGCCTGCATCGTCGGGGCGCCTGTAATACACAACCATAACACAAAGAGTTTAGAGGACTACTCTAGAGATGATATTTTGTCTTTGATCCCAACAGAACTCTGAGTCAGGCCCGGTACCAGCGCGGCCGTTAAGCGATGCACCAGATGCATGTTGCCTATTTTAAAGAGTTCCAGAGCCAACAAAGATTAGATTTTCAGTATTTCACACAACTGAATTATTGACCGAATTTAAATATTTAAAATGGCATCTCAGTTCTCATTAAGATATATAATCTCACGTTAACGGTTTAACACAGTAATTCAAACATTAAACTTAGGAACTGTGGAGACGTTTTGAGACAGCTTAACTATATTCGTCTAATATCTGAGCATGAGAGCGCTTAGCGACTTCCAACAAACTTTACACTTTATTTCAAATGTCTGCAAAACTTTTTGTCGCTGACATCGCGCTCAAAATGATAAAAGGAAACTAGTTTATCGCTTACCACATTTTCGCTGTTCATACGAGATACTTCATCATAAGACTCGGTATTTTAATTTATTACTTCTTTACTATTAACTCTATTGGAGAAATATTTTTCAAATAGTATCCACATACACCGCTGAATGTACCTGCAAATACATAGCACTGTACGATAACGGGACAAGGCATTTTATACGCGGGTCGGAGTTCGATTCTCTAAAGAATCTGGTTGGAAGAGGGGTGGGGGGAGGGGGCGAGGTGGGTGTTTTTTGGTGCTTTCAGATACCTTGACAGGAGTGAAGTGATCGCACTGTTATTAAGCTGACGTCCTTCCAATTTCGATATATTCGCCGGCTTAGGGACTCACTCTGCATCGGAAGTCTTATAAGGTAGATTCTACAACCCCGAAATTGAAACCGTTCGCAGAGATAACAATGATGTTTCAATCCAAAATATCGTTAAGGAGAAATTGCGACTGAACCGTCTGCTGCATTGTCCAGAATAGCGTTATTTATGTTTTAAACTAAATTACAATTGATCATTATCGGCTGTGAAATCACTTTGGATCTCTATAAAGTGTTCGTCTAAGCTTTACTGTTTGTATGGAGTGTTCTGAAACTATTCTTTCACATTAATACAGGAGGTAGAGAACATCAAAAGAAATATATTTCGACAACATATGGGCACCGAAGTCAAGTCCTAACGCTAGGGAACATTTTGTCAGTGGTGCTGACATACTGTTGTTTCGGTGTGCTGACTGGGAATGTGTGCTGACATACAAAACTGCCCTGTGTACGTATGGTTGGATCTGACGTCTGCTCGGAAACACGCCAATTCATTCGTAACCATCATCGCCTTGTGAAAACAACAGTAAGTTACTTGTAAACATAGCAATTCATGTCCGCAGCTCGTGGTCTAGTGGCTAGCGTTCGATTCGCAGCCGGGTTCGGGATTTCCTCTGCCCGGAGACTGGGTGTTTGTGTTGTCCTCATCATTCGTGACAGTCGGTAGATTGGACTGTGAAAAAACTGGACTGTGAAAAAATTTGATAACCGCGCAGTTGAGCTCCGCACAAACGAATCCTCACAACGATTCAGTCGCAGTCATTATTACCTTGTGACGACAACAACAGTGTACATGGAGCGGTTACCGTACACTGAAATGGCTGACACGCATCTGGTATACGGGTCTGTGAATGGATGAACTGTAGTGAGAGGATGTCGACAGCGCTTTCGCGACCGTCAAGTTTCACAACACCAAACATTCGGACGTCGGCATCACCTGCTGCGTGAAATAGGCACTTCCCGTGCAAGTATGCGTGATACAAGTCAGAATCGAACAGTGTGAATTGCCGAAATGGTAGACGAGATTCTGCGTCATGCTGAAGACACTCCAGCTACAAATACACTAAGTATTGAACACATCCTTAGTGCCAAATATACCCTTGTCTGGAATGTGTTACAGTGCCAGCAGCTTTATCCTTTCCATATTCAGCGCGTGGCATCATTAGCACCTGTAGATTTTTCTCAACACAGGCAGTTCGCACATTGGTTTTTACACAGACTGCCCTGCACCCAGTAATGCCGGCCGAGGCCCTGTACACCGTCGAGGATTTGTCACCCGTGAAAGGTGTTTCAGTATCCACAATTCGCATGTTTGGGCACATGTGAATCCACGAGCTACTCGACTTCGTGCTCATGAACAGCGATTCGGTGTTACTGAGTGGGTGGTAGTGATAAGTTGATTGGGTTATAGACTCCTATTCCACCCCAACGAGCCGAGCGGTTCTGGGCGCTCCACTCTGGAACCGCGCGACCGCTACGGTCGCAGGTTCGAATCCTGCCTCAGGCATGGATGTGTGTGGTGTCTTTAGGTTAGTTAGGTTTAAGTAGTTCTAAGTTCTAGGGGACTTATGACCACAGCAGTTGAGTCCCATAGTGCTCGGAGCCATTTGAACCACCTCAACGAACAGAGATATCACATTTTCGTGGAACATTGGTTGCCAGAACTGCTGGAGGCTGTACATATGAGCGTCAGACAAATGATGTGCTTTCGGCACGGTGGGTCGCCAGCCCATTTCAGCATTTCTGTGAGGAATCATTTGAGAGTTCCTTTGGGAATCAATGGATCAAGGGTGTGACCTGGTCACCCAGGTCACCTGACCTCACTTGTCTGGATTTCTTCCTCGGGAGGGGAATATCAAGCGGCTGGTGTATGGAATAGTTGCGGAAACAGAAGAAGATCTCGTTGCTAGAATTGCCGTCGTAGCAGGTGCCATTGCAGACACGCCAGGAATCTTCGAACGGGCACAACAATCAATGGCCCAACAATGTACCACGTGCATACGGGCCAGTAGTCACGCATTCGAGCAGTTCCCTTGATTGCCATGCTGTAATTAGCATGCTAAACTGCCTAGTGTGTAAATCGTCCATAGTATCATAAATTGTCGTCAGCGGCCATATGAACCACAACTCTATAATACATTCGATAAGTTATTTCAATTTTTAAAGGTATTAAAATCTTCTAAAACTTTTTTGGTAACCTCATCAACTGTTACCAGTTGCTTTGTTACAGGATCACACATAATCGTTTCGCGATGATTTAACCGCATCCTCAGGTGTACACATACAGCTAATTTAACATTGATTCGTTAAAATACACGGCCTCCCAACGTTCGGATGGCGATCGAATTGCCTGGATCGCCTAAACTGGATGTTTACAAGACGAAACATCTAAAATTCGTGCGGCAGACGCAGGCAGTGTACCCAAGCACTGTGTGATCTTCTAATAAAGGAACTCCTAACAGATAATGCAGCTACCAAAAAGTTTTTTAGAAGATTTTAGCATTTTTTTTATTGAAATGTTTTATCGTTGTGGCTGGCCAAATCGTGAAATCATATATATATTTGTTTTGATGTTCTCTATCTCCTCTATTAATTTGAACGAATAGTTCCACAACACACTGTATATTTAACAGTAGCTAGGACTTTCGTGTGAAATGACTGTATGGTTTACTGTTATAGATAGCCGTCTTTATCTCTCTTTATCCGTGCGATCTCTGATATCTGTAATCCTGTCTTAGCGGTCTTCAGACAAAATCTACGTTGATGGAAGTTGAACCGTTCTGCTTATTCTCTAAACTTTCTCAGTAAAATTTGGCAAAAAGTATTGTCTCCTTCTCTCTAGGGATATCCATTTGAGTTCACACTGCCATCTTGTTCGAACAAATCTAACAGCGCGCCTCTGAACTGCTCCAATGCCTTCCTTTAATCCGACCTGCTGAGAATCCCAATGACTCGAGCAGTATTCTAGAATGTCTCGTACAAGTGTTCTGTATGCGATCTCCTTTACAGATGAGCAACACTTTGTTAGAATTCGCACAATAAACTGAAATCGAGCTTTCGCCCTCCCTACAATCGACTTTACGTGCTCGATCGACTTCATATCGCTTTGAAACGTAACGCCTACAAATTTAATCGACGACGTTTTATCAAGAAGCACAACACTAATACTGTATTCGAACATAACAGGATTGCTTTCCCTACTCATCTACATTAACTTAGTTTTTCTATATTTCGGGCAAGCTGCCATTCACAACACCAAAAAGAGATTGTTTCTAAGTCACACTGTATCTTCCTAAAGTCACTCAATGACGGTACTTTCCAACATACTACAGCGTCGTCAGCAAACAGACGCAGATTTCTGTTCACCCTATCCGTCACATCACTTCCCTGGAACACTTCTGACGGTGCCTTTGTCTCTGATGTACACACGCTGTCGAAGACAGAGCGCTGGTTTCTCTAACTTAAGACATTTTCGAGCCACTAACATATTCCGTGAGCTTAGGCATTCGTTAACAGGCTGCAGTGGGGCACTGTGTGAAATGCTTTCCACAAATCTAGGAATATGTTATATGTTAATTGCCCTTCATCCACGATTCGCAGGATTTTTTTTTTTATTTATCATTCTTTCTGACTGGTTTGATGTGGCCTGCCACGAATTATTATCCTGTGAGACCTCAGAGTAGCACTTGTATCCTACAGGATCAATTATTTATTGGATGCAGTACGTCTTTACAGCTCCCTTCTAGTACCATGGAAGTTATTCTTCGATGTCTTAATACATGTCCTCTTCGCAAATCGGATGAACATAGCAAGCTGAGTTTCGCACGAGCGATGCATTTTAGATTCGTGCTGATTTTTGGACAGAAGCTCTTCTGTCTCAAGGAAAATAATTATATTCGAAATTAAAATCAGCTCACACTGACGTAATGGTCTGTAATTTTGGTGTTTCGTTTTACGCGTCAGGTCATTTACGTACCTCGTGAACAGTAACTGGCCTGTGTGTATGCAGCACTCACTTTCTCTTCTGACGAAGTGAAGTTAGTGGCCTGGAGCGGTAACGGCGTGTTTCGGAGCGAAGCGATGCCGTGTGAGCAGTACTGTCAGTCGCGCTTCGCAGCTGAAATAATGTTGCGCGAGCAAGAGACGAAATCTCGACGCAACTTGAGTGAACCAGTTCGTTTAAGTACTCGCTAGGCGATCATATGAGTAGCACGCACTTGATTAGAAAGTCTTCCGTTCTCAAAAAATGGTTCAAATGGCTCTGAGCACTATGGGATTTAACTTCTGAGGTCATCAGTCCCCTAGAACTTACAACTACTTAAACCTAACTAGCCTAAGGACGTCACACACATCCATGCCCGAGGCAGGATTCGAACCTGCGACCGTAGTGGTCGCGCGGTTCCAGACTGTAGCGCTTAGAACCGCTCTGCCACACCGGCCTTCCGTTGTCAAACATCTTGCAGATATTTACTTAGCTAACTGTTCGATGGAGCGGAATTGTATCGGAGGCTTTCTGGATGTCATGAAACACGAACTCACGAAGCTATCCTCCAATTAGAACCTTAATCTCGTGATGAAAGGAACAAGCTGGGTTTCACACTATCTGTGGTGTCACCGCCAGACACCACACTTGCTAGGTGGTAGCTTTTAAATCGGCCGCGGTCCGCTAGTATACGACGGATCCGCGTGTCGCCACTGTCAGTGATGGCAGACCGAGCGCCGCCACACGGCAGGTCTAGTGAGACGTACTAGCACTCGCCCCAGTTGTACAGCCGACGTTGCTAGCCATGGTTCACTGAGAATTACGCTCTCATTTGCCGAGACGATAGTTAGCATAGCCTTCAGCAACATTTGCTACGACCTAGCAAGGCGCCGTATTCAATTGATATTGAGATTCTATTAATGTATCATCAAGAGCGATGTTCTACAAACGTGGATTAAAGTTAAGTATTCCAGAAGCTACGTACTTCTCTTTATAGCATTCATTACGTATCCTGTTTCAGACCTCACGCCAGCCTGCGTGAGTTTAAGCGCGTGCCTTTCGGCTTCAAAAAAAAAAAAAATGGTTCAAATGGCTCTGAGCACTATGGGACTCAACATCTTAGGTCATAAGTCCCCTAGAACTTAGAACTACTTAAACCTAACTAACCTAAGGACACCACACACACCCATGCCCGAGGCAGGATTCGAACCTGCGACCGTAGCAGTCCCGCGGTTCCGGACTGCAGCGCCAGAACCGCTAGACTTTCGGCTTCCTCTCATTGTGTCTAGGCTGTCTTGTCTAGACACAACACTATCAGTGCTTGTGAAAGTAGTGTTGATCTCCAAACAAAAGTGATTAACCGCGTTGCGCGGCCCCTCCCGTCGGAGGTTCGAGTCTTCACTCGGGCATGTGTGTCTAGGGACCAATGACCTCAGCAATTTGGTTCCTTAGGACTTCAAACACATTTGAAAATTTCTGATTAACCGCGAGTACATAGTATTCCTACAATTCCACAACAAACTTACATCAAAGAGGTAGGTCTCGACTTCTGTGAATCTGCGTTTCAGGGTCGTAACGAAGTGTAGCGAGATAGGCCCAAGTCAGCCACAAGAAAGAACAGTTTAAGTATTAACTGGAAGTGTTATGTGACTTCTTCTACCTCTCGTGTTCCTACAGGAGATGGACAAAAATTTGGATACACCGAAAGAAATGTAGATTTCAACCTAAATGCAGATGCTAACCTAGCCTTCAGGTTGCGCTGTTGTATTCCACCATGTACGACATTTGTGCAGCGTTCTCAATGCGTTGCAAGTGGCGGTCGTCGCTCGAATAGTGTTCTGTGTAGTTGTGAGTGCATTAAGTCGGAGTTAAATGAAGTTGAACGTGGCCAAATTGTTGGTGCTCGTATGGAACGTGCTCTAGTTACCAAGGTAGCAGAAGAGTTTGGTGTTTCAGGCAACATACCGAAGTTTTATAGCGCATACAGGAATAGCGCGAAAGCAACATCCGCTAAGTCACAACGCGGACGAAACTGTGTGTTGGATGATCCTGACGAATGGCCATTGTACAGGATTGTGTCGAAAAATAAGTGGACTACACCTGCAAAATCACTTAAAGACTCAATCTCGCACTGGCGAACCCTGTCAGCACCAAAACAACACGAAGGGAGCTCCAAAAGTCCGGAATTGCAGGGCGAGCTACAATTCCAAAACTACTCATCAGTGATGCAAATGCTTGTAACGGGAAAAACATTGTGTCGAGGTCATAAAACCTGGACTGTGGATCAATGGAAGAAAGCCATTTGGTCGGATGACTATTGTTTCACACTGTTTCGAAATTATGTCCGAATTTACGTCCCAAGAGTGAAACATGTCGGGGTTTCGGTGATGATTTGGACAGCCATACCGGACACTCACATTACTGCCAAGGATTACATGACCATTCTGGCAGATCAGGTCCATCCCACTGCACAAATGTTCGTTCTTCAGTGGTGGTGCTCTGTTCCAAGACAGGAACCTTGTTCACACAGCTTGCATCTTCCAGGCCTGGTTTTCTGACCACGAGGGTGAATTGTCGCATCTCCCCTGACCACCACACCCAACATATCTCGATATTATTGAACCTTTGTGGTCTACTTTGGAGAGAAAGCTGCGTGGTCGCAATACATCGCCATCATTATTATCTGAACTAGCCAATTTTTTGCAAGAATAATAGTATAACATTCTCTTGAAAACCGTACAGGACCCATATTTATCCAGACGACTGGAAACTGTTTCAAATAACATCACTTTTCCTATAGAGTATCAGGCATATTAATGTGCTGTGTTTTTCATGTTTCCAAATTTCTGGCCACCTCTGTGTCTCCTGCTTGCGCTCGGTCGGCTAATGTAAACGCAGAGTGTTGCCACAATGTCTCACATGTGCTTCACGTTTCATGTTTATTTTTAGAATCCAAAGAATATCTATTAAGAAAAATTAAATATAGAATTTAAAGCACATGTCTGAGGCTGTTACTGCCATGGTGAATATTATGGAGTGTTTGCGTGCCCCGGTGTCTAGACCATGGGTTGCAAAGACAAAACACTTTATACATCGTTCTGAAAAGATATAAGGACCAAATCAAGGCGAAACGCCTTCCTCTGACACATCCGTAAGTAGTTTATATTACATCAAATGCAGGCACATTAGCATCTTTCGTCTAATCGCAAAACATGTAAAGTGTCGCTAAATACGTAAACGTTCTTGTGTAGTGGAAAAGCGGATGGCATGTTGCTGACGAATATATTACTATAATTTGAGAGGTTAGCCGTCTGAAAATAGGCGCGTTACCTCGAAATTGATAATGGTCCAAAAGTAAACTTTCTTAGAAGAATGTGTGGCTTGTTACGTTCTTCACCAAGAATCCGTAACGGCCACGAAGTTCATCAAGGTCCAGCATGGATAAAATAATCATGGAAAATCTAAATGTGTATGGCCTGATGGAGACTTGAACCGACGTCCTCCGCAATACGAGCCCGTTGTCTTAATCGCTGCGCACCTCTTTCGGTATTTAGCGACAAAAATTTAAGCCGCAGGTGATTAAGGCTAATAAAAACGAGAGTAATAGCTTACTTAACACCAAAACTCGGACCCATAGACGTGGAGGAAATGAAACAACTCTTCTATCTAAGAAAGAAGATTAAACAGGATCGTCGATGCAAGTAGGGTGGCATGGAGCAAGAAAGATTCCTTCGATCAGAGAAGTTTTTATTGGGGTGCATGGCATTGCGCGGAAGTGAATCGTGGACCACCGAAAATCCGGAGGAGAACAAACCAGAAGCAAATGACTCTTGGTGCTATCGAAGAAACTTGAAAACTAGATGCACAGATAAAATACGAAATGAAGAAGTGATAGAACGAATAGATAAGGAAAGAAGTTCACAGAAATATTTTATCAGAAGGAGAGACATGTTACTGGGAGCGCCTGATACGGTTCCGGGAATGGTTAATAAGGCGCTGGAAAGGATGGTGGTGGGGAAAGATAGGTGGGGGGGGGGGGGATAGTGTGGTATATACATGTAAATGGAAAAATTAACACGATATTACAAGAGATGGATGGCATCCTCAAACCGGTCGAACGTGTGCGTGTGCTGACTTTAAGTAGATTATTTTAAGTAACTTCAACTATACTGTGCAACCCACGTGACGGTTTGTGGAGCAGGGTTTTCATCTGGTACCACTATCTGATCCCCCCCTTCCTCGCTCCATTCGGGAATGAGTGCCGATAGACCTCCAAATTAGGTATAATTTCTCGACTTTGGCTTTGTGGATGATCCGCAAGACCTATGTGTAAGGAAGTAATATGTTTTTCGACTCTCTCGGAATTACGATAGAAAACTTTTTCGCGATGCACTACGCCTCTCGTCAAGCGTCTTCAGTGGAGTTTGTAGAGTATCTCTGTGAATCTCTCGCGCCGACTAAACGACCCCGTGACGAACCGCGCCGCCCTTCGTTGCATCTTCTCTATCTCTATTGATGACCAAAACTAAGGAATTGATCGAACAGGCTCCTTGTAAGCTGCTGTTTTGGTGGAGGAATTAAATTTCCTTAACATTCTTTCTATGAATCTCAGACTGGTACCTGCTTCTCCCACTTTTTGCTTTATGTGGACACTTAATGTATGGTAGCTCCGGATGGACACTCCTAGATATTTTACGGTGGTTGCTGTTTCCAGCAATTTGTCATTAATAGTGTAGTTGTACAGTAGACAATTTGTTTTCTTATGTATGCGCAGTAACATTTATTTACGTTCACGGTCAACTGCCAGAAACTGCATCATTCATCGGTCCTCTGCAGCTTTTTTCTGCAAATCGATGCTGTCATCTGACGTCCCTACATTCTTGTGCGCAACTGCATTATCTACGAACAATTTTAAATAGCATTCGGCACTTTCAGTTCGATCATTTATGTAAATTGCAGTCAGTAACAGTTCTATCAGACTCCGCTGGGGCACTCCTGAAATTACCTTCACATCTGTCGATTTTGTTCCGTTAAGAGCGAGATCTTGAGTTCCTTCTGCAAGGAAGTCATGAATGCAGTCGCAGATCTGGTCCGATACTTGGTAAGCTCGAATTTTTTCTAGTGAACGACAATACGGAACTGTATCCAATGTCTTGCTCAAGTCGAGGAACATGGCATCAACCTGAGCGCCGACGTTTACAATCTCTGGGGAAATCATGGAGGAACAGAGCGAGTTGAGATTCACAAGCTCTCTGCGGAATCCATGTTGATTTTTTATAGAGGATATTCTATAAAATATTATCAGTTCACACATAATGACTTAACACGCAATGACATTCTACATATAAACCAGCGTAGATTTCGACAACATCGATCATCTGAAACCCAATTGATATTCTTCAGGAAGAGCGCCATAAATGTCATGGCTGGAGGTAACCTGGTGCATTCGGTGTTTATAGTGTGTTTACAGCGTTTCTCAAGAAAGAGGATATTTGGTGTGACCTAAGAAAGTGTAACACCGCAGTATTAGACTGCATATCTACACGTCAACGTAGTGCTAAGAATTGTAACTTACTGTTAAGGTAGAGAAATGTTATGTAGTACAAATTACGAAAAGTAAAACTGCAGTAGCAGCCTTCGATTACAAGATTAATTACCGCAAATGACGTCAGATATCCAGTGAAACAATCACATAACCAAAGTGTAGGTAAACGGAATGGTAGAGTTAGCTTTATTGATAGGATACTGGGAAATTTCAAGTCGACATCGAAAGTCATCGCTGACTTTATACTTGCGTAACCTGTTCTTAAATATATATCAGCTCAGATTAAAAGTGTTATCGAGCGTACGCAAAGAAAGGCACAGGCACGTTTGAATGGCCAAAGAGTGTGACAGACACTAGGTGGTTTACATCTATCGCGAAAATATGACTAAAAATACTCCAATGATGGGCTTTCAGGTTGGAGGTATTAGATTGCGCCCTGCGCTCTGACTCTACAGGGACTGACACTAAAAAAACTCCGTCCGAACAGACCTTGAAAGCCCCAACAGTACCGACCGGCCGCCGTGTCATCCTCAGATCACAGACGTCACTGGATGCGGATATGGAGAGGCATGTGGTCAGTACACCGCTCTCCCTGCCGTATATCAGTTTACGAGACCGGAGCCGCTGCTTCTCAATCAAGCAGCTCCTCAGTTTGCCTCACAAGGGCTCAGTGCACCCCGCTGGCCAACAGCGCTCGACAGACCGGATGGTCACCCATCCAAGTGCTAGCCCAGCCCGACAGCTCTTAACTTCGGTGATCTGACGGGAACCAGTGTTACCTCTGAGGCAAGACCGTTGGCTGGGACTGAAATTAGACTAGTAATAAGTCGCACGAAGAGCTACGAGTTGTGGTCCTATCATTTCCCCACTTGTGTATTCACCAGGTGACTAATGTTGGCACACGCTGGGAGAGAGTCTGGTACTTTGGAACGTTTTTCAGACATGCGCCTCTACCCACCCCTGTAACAGAATTTTAATACATTTTCTTATTCCATTTTTAAGTAATAGCATTTATTTTTAGTGCTTTCCTCTGAAATTACAGAGATTACTCCAGTAAATCCGTTGCAGCATCCCTAAATATGGAAGTTAATAGGAATATAAAAAAAGGGAGGAAGGTTTATCTGTTTAGCAAGAGTAATAGAAGGCAGATTTCAGACTACCTAACAGATCAAAACGAAAATTTCTGTTCCGACACTGACAATGTTGAGTGTTTATGGAAAAAGTTCAAGGCAATCGTAAAATGCGTTTTAGACAGGTACGTGCCGAGCAAAACTGTGAGGGACGGGAAAAACCCACCGTGGTACAACAACAAAGTTAGGAAACTACTGCGAAAGCAAAGAGAGCTTCACTCCAAGTTTAAACGCAGCCAAAACCTCTCAGACAAACAGAAGCTAAACGATGTCAAAGTTAGCGTAAGGAGGGCTATGCGTGAAGCGTTCAGTGAATTCGAAAGTAAAATACTAGGTACCGACTTGACAGAAAATCCTAGGAAGTTCTGGTCTTACGTTAAATCAGTAAGTGGCTCGAAACATCATGTCCAGACACTCCGGGATGATGATGGCATTGAAACAGAGGATGACAAGCGTAAAACTGAAATACTAAACACCTTTTTCCAAAGCTGTTTCACAGAGGAAGACCGCACTGCAGTTCCTTCTCTAAATCCTCGCACCAACGAAAAAATGGCTGACATTGAAATAAGTGTCCAAGGAATAGAAAAGCAACTGGAATCACTCAACAGAGGAAAGTCCACTGGACCTGACGGGACACCAATTCGATTCTACACAGAGTACGCGAAAGAACTTGCCCCCCTTCTAACAGCCGTGTACCGCAAGTCTCTAGAGGAACAGAAGGTTCCAAATGATTGGAAAAGAGCACAGGTAGTCCCAGTCTTCAAGAAGGGTCGTCGAGCAGATGCGCAAAACTATAGACCTATCTCTCTGACGTCGATCTGTTGTAGAATTTTAGAACATGTCTTTTGCTCGAGTATCATGTCGTTTTTGGAAACTCAGAATCTACTATGTAGGAATCAACATGGATTCCGGAAACAGCGATCGTGTGAAACCCAACTCGCTTTATTTGTTCATGAGACCCAGAAAATATTAGATACAGGCTCCCAGGTAGATGCCATTTTCCTTGACTTCCGGAAGGCGTTCGATACAGTCCCGCACTGTCGCCTGATAAACAAAGTAAGAGCCTACGGAATATCAGACCAGCTGTGTGGCTGGATTGAAGAGTTTTTAGCAAACAGAACACAGCATGTTGTTCTCAATGGAGAGACATCTACAGACGTTAAAGTAACCTCTGGCGTGCCACAGGGGAGTGTTATGGGACCATTGCTTTTCACAATATATATAAATGACCTAGTAGATAGTGTCGGAAGTTCCATGCGGCTTTTCGCGGATGATGCTGTAGTATACAGAGAAGTTGCAGCATTAGAAAATTGTAGCGAAATGCAGGAAGATCTGCAGCGGATAGGCACTTGGTGCAGGGAGTGGCAACTGACCCTTAACATAGACAAATGTAATGTATTGCGAATACATAGAAAGAAGGATCCTTTATTGTATGATTATATGATAGCGGAACAAACACTGGTAGCAGTTACTTCTGTAAAATATCTGGGAGTATGCGTGCGGAACGATTTGAAGTGGAATGATCATATAAAATTAATTGTTGGTAAGGCGGGTACCAGGTTGAGATTCATTGGGAGAGTCCTTAGAAAATGTAATCCATCAACAAAGGAGGTGGCTTACAAAACACTCGTTCGACCTATACTTGAGTATTGCTCATCAGTGTGGGATCCGTACCAGATCGGGTTGACGGAGGAGATAGAGAAGATCCAAAGAAGAGCGGCGCGTTTCGTCACAGGGTTATTTGGTAACCGTGATAGCGTTACGGAGATGTTTAACAAACTCAAGTGGCAGACCCTGCAAGAGAGGCGCTCTGCATCGCGGTGTAGCTTGCTCGCCAGGTTTCGAGACGGTGCGTTTCTGGATGAGGTATCGAATATATTGCTTCCCCCTACTTATACCTCCCGAGGAGATCACGAATGTAAAATTAGAGAGATTAGAGCGCGCACAGAGGCTTTCAGACAGTCGTTCTTCCCGCGAACCATACGCGACTGGAACAGGAAAGGGAGATAATGACAGTGGCACGTAAAGTGCCCTCCGCCACACACCGTTGGGTGGCTTGCGGAGTATAAATGTAGATGTAGATGTAGATGTAGAAATTAACGATTTTAGAAATGTGAAAAAAATGTTCCAAGATACAACTTAGTCATGTACCAAGGAACAAATATTCTATTGACTTTTAAAAGTGCTGCAATTGAGATCATCTCTTCTGTATTTAATAGTCTGTTTGCTAAATTGTTACTCTATTACACACCAATAGTCAGTGATTGAAATCAACTGAAGTAGAAGCATTATCAGAAACCAGTCAAGGGTTACATACATTCTGAAAAAGAAGCATTGGAAACTAACACAAATTACCGTTTTCAGGACAGGTGAAGGTGAACGTGTTAACACATCTAAGAAACTCAGTTCACTTGCAAATATAACTTGCTGCAAGATACAAGATCTTCCTTCGTTTCAGGGTACAATACGGAGCACCGGTTATGGAGCATGACTCAACGCTCCACACCTTATATCGCTAGTTGTAAAAATTAATACAATTTTATTCAACATAAAATGCTGCAACTGAAGAATTAATAATACCTTCCAAATAGCTTCCATATATTATGCAACACGTAAATTTATATAACTCAACGTATTTGCAAATGCTGCACAAAATACAACCCTACGTCTCACAGCCACAAAAACGGTAGAAGCTTCTTGTGATGGTCTCTGGTGTGGATTCCTTCACGTGATTCTAAAATCGGTCATTAAATTGAAACACCGACTGCGATTTATAATGTGTTCAAGGTACACTACCCTATAGGAACTACACGCACCCCTACAGTAAAAAGTACCATCACCACACACGTAGTATTGACATAGATGAAGCGTTGTCGTCTGGCAGTCCCCAGAAATCTGGATGACACTACGTCGGATCAGTAACAATCGTGCGAAAAACGATATGGTGCTGTTTGAAAAGAGGCGCACTACAAGAAATGTGGCCTTCATCCAACGAACATAACCATTAACTTGTGGCAACAAGATCTAAACGCAAAAAAGAACCCTGCCAAATATCTCGGCACCGCACGAGATGACACACTCACCAGGTAACAACACACCTCACGGATGAAAGGCTATAGAGAGATTCCATATTCCTAGATTTACAGAAAATGTTTGACAAAGTGCCCCACGCCGGCCGGAGTGGCCGAGGGTTAAAGGCGCTACAGTCTGGAACCGCACGACCGCTACGGTCGCAGGTTCGAATCCTGCCTCGGGCATGGATGTGTGTGATGTCCTTGGGTTAGTTAGGTTTAAGTAGTTCTAAGTTCTAGGGGACTTATGACCACAGCAGTTGAGTCCCATAGTGCTGAGAGCCATTTCAACCAAAGTGCCCCACTGTAGACTATTAAGGGAAGTCTACGTGAATGAAATAGGTTCTCAGATATGTGAGTGCTTCGAAGACTTCGTAAGTAATAGAAATCAACACGTCGTCCTGCATGGAAGGTGTTCATTAGAGACAAGGTTACCCTCAGGAGTGCAACACGGAAGTGTGATAGCACCGCTCTTATTCTATACACACATAAACGGTGTGACGGATAGAGTGGACAACAATATGCGACTGTTTACTGGTGACGCTGTTGTAAATGGGAAAATATCGTCGTCGAGTGACTGTAGGAGGATACAGACTGGCTTAGGCTGAATTTCTGTTTGGGTTTATGAATGGTTTCTTGCCCTAAATTATGGAAAAATATAAATTAATGCAGATGAGTAGAAAAAGTAAGGAAGGCGAATGCCAGATTTCAGTTTATTGGCAGAGTTTTAGGAAAGTGTAGCTGGCCTATAAGGGAGGTCGCCTATAGAACATTAGATTGACCCTTTCGGGAGTAGTTCACGTGTCTTTGGGATTCCCAGCAACTCGGGTTAAAGGAAGACATGGTAGCAATTCAGAGGCCAGCTGCCAGTTTTGTAACGTATAGGTTCGATCAACGCCCGAGTATTACAGAGATACTTCGTGAACTCGAATAGGAATCCATGGAGAACCATACGGTGTTGTTTTCGCGAAACACTATTGACAAAATGTAGAGAACCGCCATTTGCAGCTGACTGTAGAACTATTCTACTACCGCTACTGTTCATTTCGCATAAGGAACACGAAAATAAGAAAAATTAGGGCTCGTTCAGAGGCATATGGACGGTCGTTTTTTCCCACGCTCCATTTGTGAGTGGAAGACGAAAGTGAACGATTGTTAATGGTATAAGGTGCCCTCCGTCGTTCACGGTATGGTGGCTCGCGGAGTGTGCGTGCATGCGCGTGTGTGTTCGTGTGTGTGTGTGTGTGTGTGTGTGTGTGTGTGTGTGTGTGTGTGTGTGTGTGTGTGCAGGTGTAGATTTACTAGCCAAAGAGAGACAAATATACTTCTCCAATCGAAGCTTCAAGTACGAACGACACAACTATCTTCATATCTTCGTGAGACAAGTCCTCTAATGCAACGTGATGGCTTGGTCGGCCTTGTACACACTGAACGCCACGAGTAAAAGAGCTTGATGGGAAAAACCTACATTTACCTCCTTAAAATCCTTCTGGGTCCACTGCCGCGTCATCTAATAAAATACTTAAAATACTAAAACCGACATTTCAGCCAAGTTGCAGCGGCCGTCCCAAGTGTGCAGACCAACAGCCTAATTTCCGAATTTTTAATACAAATACCCGACAGCACGTGTAGCGAAATCTGTGCAGAAATTACTCCCACTGATTCGGGATAATATTGAATTCTTTTCTTGAAACAACAAGACTGGTTCAAATGGCTCTGAGCACTATGAGACTTAACATCTGAGGTCATCAGTCCCCTAGAACTTATAAATACTTAACCCTAACTAACCTTAGGACATCACACACATCCATGCCCGAGGCAGGATTCAAACCAGCGACCGTAGCAGCCGCGCGGTTCCGGACTGAAGCGCCTAGAATCGCTCGGCCACCGCGGCCGGCTGAAACAAAAAGAAGTTCCAATCTTCAACAAAGACGTATTTTCCTGAGTGAGGGTCTTGGTAGTTTTCTGGCAGTAGTAAGGCAAATTCTCGCATAGAAAACATCTACCAGTCACAAAAAGAAGCCTGAAAGAAAGCATTTCATGTGAAAGTAATTTGTGTCCCACCAGAACAACACTCCTATCCAATGCCGAAAAAGCAGACATTTCGCTAAAATGGGCTGCTCCACTACCCTTTACTGCCCCCTTCGTGAGGACAGGCCAATGGAAGGTGAAAGTCTCCCCGACACCTGGCACAGACCCGCTACTCACCCATGACGCGGTTCGCGGCCACCGCCGCCAGAAGCAGAAGCGACGTCCACCTCAGCATGTCTCCACTAGTCTGGCCAAACACCCCGCTCTTATAACGGTAGCAATCGCTAACAGGTCTCTTCGACGTCGGAAGTGCTGCGTCTACGTGAGTTCACCGAAATCTCTGCGGCAAAGGTCAAATGCTGTGCGAAAACAACTGTCAGATGCTCTTAAAATTTTTCGCTGTAATCATTCATAGATAACCGCGCACGTGTAAGCCTCCCACCTCTTGCGCTATACACTATAATCGTCCGTGTTAGTGTGCATCTAATTTGTTGGAAAGGCATCGATTCCGAAGAAAATCTGTAGTGACATCCTGTGTTGTAGTGTCACACCTGCTAGGTCTCTTAAAATTATTCCCTCTGATCACTCACAGATAACCGCAAGTGCTGTTCTCTTTCAACATTCCAGCTAAACGCGAGTTGTAGACTGAGAAGCGAAGATTATAGGGAGTGCATCTCCACTGCCCACCTTTGTCCGTTTTAAAAGCACAGTCTGCCCGCGAAATAATTGCAGCGTGTTGCAGTAGCTAAATTCCTTTTCAAATGATGTATCTTGGATCGCAAATACCTCCTGATGGTACCTAATCAAGCAAAATGTGTAGCAGTTTGTTGTGTATCCAGGCCTACAATTTCGTCTTTACTTCTATATTCTGCGAAGTAGTGCCGTAAGTTTTGGGGAGTGCTTAGACCTTTGGAAAAGATGTTGAAGTTTTAATATTCATTACTTTAATGGAGTCATGGGTATTAAAAGACAAAGGTATCACATTCGAGTCCCCGTCCGAAACACAGTTTTAATCTGCCAGCAAGTTTCAAATCATCACACACTACAGGTTGAAATTACGTTCTTAAGTCATGAATACTGTCTCAGAATTTTAATGTAAGCCTTGTGTAGAACAGGAAGCACCCTCTAATTGATTATTATATAAATAAAAGAAAAGTTCGGGATACACAGAGACGTTGCGACTCGTCTCTTTCATGACGCCAAGTCTTCCCCAGGATCGTGGACCGTGGTTTTCACAACCTGGGCTCTCTTCCTGAAGTGCTTTGCCAACGTGCTTCTTGAATTTATTTTGGACACATACGCATTCACGTTACAACCAGGCTCTTTAGCCCTAGGAGTTACCGCAAGATGTTCTCTGGCCTCTCCATCCTATTTTCATATCATCCTATTTGCATATCATCTTGTAAGTGTAGACCACATACGGCTTAAATTCAAAGAAACAGTATCGACAGCAATTGAAAGATTTAGACGAAATAAAATTACCAACGACGGTGTTACTCCCCCTTGGTAAACAAAACCGGTCAGAACACTGTAGCAGGAACAACAAATAAAGCGTACCAAATTTAAACGAACACAAAATCTGCAAGACTGGCGATCTTTTACAGAAGCTCGAAATTTAGAGCGGACTTCAATGCGACTTGCTTGTAATATTTTCCACTACGAAACTTTATCTCGAAACCTGGCAGAAAATCCAAAGAGATTCTTGTCGCTGGTAAAGTACGCTAGCGACATGAGACAATCAATGCCTTCTATGCAGGATAGCAATGGAAATACTATCGACGACAGTGGTGGAAAAGCAGGGTTACTAAAAACAGCCTTCTGAAATCCGTTCACTAAAGAAGACGAAGTAAGTATTCCAGAATTCGAATTAAGAACAGTGCCTACATGAGTAACTTAGAAGTAGATATCCTTGGCGTAGTAAAGCAACTTAAATCACTTAATAAATGTAATTCTTCCTGTCCAGACGGTGCAACAATCTGGTTCCTTTCAGAGTATGCTGATGCAACAGCTCCAGTCTTAAGTATCATATACAACTGCTCGCTCGACGAAATATTCGTACCCATAGACTGGAAAGTTGCACAGGACGCACCAATATTCAGGAAATGTAGTAGGAGCAATCCACTAAAATACAGGCCCATAGCCGGCCGGAGTGGCCGAGCGGTTTTAGGCGCTACAGTCTGGAACCGCACGACCGGTACGGTCGAATCCTGCTTCGGGCATGGATGTATGTGATGTCCTTAGGTTAGTTATGTTGAAGTAGTACTAAGTTCTAGGGGACTGATGACCTCAGAAGTTATGTCCCATAGTGCTCAGAGCCATTTGAACCATTTGAACAGGCCCATATCATTATCGTCGGTATGCTGTAGGACTTTGGAACTTATATTGTGTTCGAACATTATGAATTACGTCGAATAGAACGGTCTATTGACACACAGTCAACACAGGTTTAGAAAACATCGTTCTTGTGAGACACAACTAGCTCCTTACTCACATGAAGTGTTGAGTGCTATTGACAAGGGATTTCAAATTGATTACGTATTTCTAGATTTCCTGAACGGTTTTGACACTGTACCACACAAGCGGCTTGTAATAAAATTGCTTATGGAATATCGTTTCAGCTATGTGACTGGATTCGCGATTTTCTGTCAGAGAGGTCACAATTCGTAGTAACTGACGGAAAGTCAACGAGTAAAATAGAAGTGATTTCTGGCGTTGCCTAAGGTAGTGTTGTGGGCCCTTTACTGTTCCTTATCTATATAAACGATATAGGAGACTATCGGCGTCTTGGGTTGTTTGCTGATGATGCTGTCGTTTATCGTCTAGTTAAGTCATTAGAAGATCAAAACAAATTGCAAAACGATATAGAAATGATATCTGTATGGCGCAAAAATTGGCAATTGACCCTAATAATGAAAAGTGTGAGGTCATCCATACGAATACTAAATGGAATCCATTAAACTTCGGTAATATGATAAATCAATCAAATCTGAAGCCTATAAATTCAACTAAATACCTAGGAAATACAACTGCGAAAAGCTTAAATTGGAAAGAGCACATTCGTAAATGTTGTGGGTTTTATTGGCAGAACACTTAGAAAATGTAACAGATCCACTAAAGACCGCCTACATTGGAGTACTGCTGCGCGGTGTGGGAGCCTTATCAGGTAGGATTAACAGAGTACACCAGAAAGTTCAAAGAAGGACAACACGTTTTGTATTATGGAGAAATAGGAGAGAGAGTGTCACAGACATGATACATGATATGGGGTGGACATCACTAAAACAAAGTGTTTTTCGTTGCATCGGAATCTTGTGACTAAATTTCAATCACCAGCTTTTTCCCCCGAATGCGAAAATATTTTGTTGGGGCCGACCTGCATAGGGAGAAACGATCATCATAATAAAATAAGGGAAATCAGACCTCTTACGGATGACTAGGTGTTCCTTTTTTGCGCGCGCTGTTCGAGATTGGATAATAGAGAATAATTGTGAAAGTGGTTCGATGTACCCTCTGCCAGACACTTAAATGTGATTTGCAGAGTATCCCTGTAGTCCTTAGCGGCTGGACTACATCACATGGATTCTGCCAATAAATCTCTTTCTGATACCCGCCTTAGTAGCGACTAATTTTACGCCATCGCTCCACTTTAAATAACTCTGTACACGTACTCTTAGATATTTTATGAATGTCACTACTTCCAGTCTTTGTTCTGCAATCGTGTGACCATAAAATAATGGGTCTTTCTGCCTACTGATGCGCAACACGTTACGTTTCTTTATGCAGAGGGTCAGTTGCCAATCCATGCATCACGTGTCGATCCTCTGCTGGTTTTCCTGCATTTCGTCACAGTTTTCCGGCATTTGTGACTTCTATGTATAAAACAGCATCCTCTGCGAAAAGCCACATGGAACATACGACTTTATCCATTAAATCTTTTATATACATAGTGAAAAATAACGGTGCAACAGCACCCCCTTGTGGTTCGACCAAACCTAATTTTACGTCCGTAGATTTCTCTCCATTGAGTACGGCGTGCTGTGCTCTGTTGCTAGAAACTGCGTAATTTAGTCACAAGGCTAGACCGATATTCCGTAAGCACGTGTTTCGTTCTTTAGGCGGCAAAGCAGAACTGTATCCAATGCCTTCCGGAAGTGAAGTTACACGACATCAAGCTGTGCGCCAGTACCTGCAGCTTTCTGTGCCTCGTGGTCAAACAGCGCGACCTGACTTGCACACCATATTGGTTTCAGAACCCATGCTGATTCCTACAGAGGATGTTTTCGGTCTCTAGAAATGTCATAATACACGAGCATAAAGCATGTTCCAAGAATCTGCAAAAGATGGACGTCAGAGACACAGGTCTATAGTTTTGAGTGTCTAGCCATTATTGAAAAGAGGAATGGTCTGCGCTTTTTTCCTTTCATTAGTGACACTTGAGCGCTCCAACGGCCTGCGGTACACTACTGCTAGAAGAGGAGTAAGTTCATTCTCATACTCTGTGTAGAACGTATTGGTATCCCGTCAACTCCACAGGCTTTCAAGCTTATGAGCGACTTGAGCTGCTTTTCTATCATACTGTCACATATTTCGATATGTCATTTTGACGTTCATGCGACGATTTAAAGGAGGAACTACAAGGCAGCCATGTTCAGTGAAACAGTTTTCGGAAAAAGGCGTTTAGTATTTTGAGCTTTTCTGTGTCATCTTCAAACTATTGCTAGATATTTGCGTTGTTAGTTGTACACAGTACATACAGTTGCTGTGACAGAACGCTCGTCAAAGCGAAATTTTACTGTCACAAGATCCTAAAACAAGCTGCGAAGTTCAACATTAAAATTCTTTAGACTGAAGACACGTGAAACAATGTCTTAGAAGCACCGCATATCAAGTATCCTCAGTTTCTAAAAGCACTGTCGGAAATAGCAGTACGTGCCCACAGGCGTGATTGTTATTTATTGTACTACAGTCTACGTAACTATGACTGGCATGCCGTACGATACTCAACATATGAGATATGAGAGAGAGAGAGAGACAGAGAGAGAGAGAGAGAGAGAGAGAGAGAGACCGGTGACGCGTCAGAAATCGCTCAGACACTCTTACGCTGCTAAGAAGAAGAATCACATCCGCACAGCGATTTCATGATGACAAGAAACCGTGTTGCTACGTATTTGATTTCTACCGTATGATAACACTCAAGTAGGTCATCTGCCTCCAACAGCATCTGCCTCTTACATATATTTAATCACTACTCTTACGCAAATCCCTCTCTGACCCCACACTCTCCTGGGCAAACCAAGAGCAATTTCCCAATCATTGCCTGAGACAACCGCAGGGAGGAGAGCAAAGTCGCAGTATTCAGCAAGGTGGCCGCTGTCACAAGTGAATATTCAGGACTATTCCTAAATGTATTCGACAGGACGTGAGACGATACATTGAAAATACGATAAAAGAAACGGCTGGAAACAACAACAACGTGAAGAAAACGAAATAAATTTCACGTAATGTACTTTTACCTACCACTTTACAGCCACTAAGATATGGTATCAGTCGATCTTAAAACCATCTTAGCGCTCACTGCTTCGCTGCCTTAGACTGTAAGGTCTGCACGAATTTTTATGTTTTTCGCAAATTGTAATATCTTCTAAGCTTTTCACACTAATTAAGGCCATATAAGTATGGTCTTTTTCGACTGTACCTCAGACCAAAAAGCCATTCTGTTAGCTGGAGTTCAAAGTTTCTGTTAATCATGACTTTTGCGTTCTTGTGGAGATATTTCCATAGCAACTTTCATCCCCTAACAAATATTTCTTTATATCTGACCGAAAAGTGAAAAGCCATTTTTCATAAATTTAGGTTTAAATTTTTTAGTGTAACGAAGTATTATCTTAAAAATCTTCATCGCCTATTGCATTCCTTTATGGGTTTAATTTCCAGACACACGTATTTTTTATTTCCAAGTAAGAAGTTAAATACCAGTAGTCATAGATATAGCCTTACAAATCTTTTAGTAGTCCTTTAATAATTACGACGGTAAATCAGTTATAAAATTTTATTGTAATCAAATAGGAAACTCACACGAAAATCATTTTTCGACATAGTCTCCTTGCGTATCAACACACTTGGTCCATCGTTGTACAATCTTCCTGATGCCTTCATAAAAGAATGTTTTCGGTTGGGCTGGGAGCCAGGAATGCACCGCTTCTTTCACTCCTTCGTCCGAGGTAAATCGACGGCCCCTTAATGCCTGTCTGACTGGACCAAACAAGTGATAGTTAGAAGGGGCAAGATCGGGATTATATGGAAGATTATCTAGTACTTCAAATTTGAGTTTCTGGTGCATTTCAGCAGTATGCGGACGGGTCTTCCCGTGCAACAACACAACACATTTTGACAGCAATCCTCGGTGGTTGCTTCGAATTGCAGATAGTAAGCAGGCAGTAAGCACCTCACTGTAACGTACACTATTTATTGTTGTGCCCCTTTCGCCATAATGTTCCAGTACTGGACCTTGTGCGTCCCAGAAAACCGTAAGCATCAGTTTTCATGCGGATGGTTGGGTCTTGAACTTTTTCATGCGCGGCGAATTTGGATGTTTCCATTCCATACTCTGCCGTTTATTCTCCGGCTCATAACGATGGATTCATGTTTCGTCGCCAGTAACTATCTTGTGTAAGAAGTTGTCCCCTTCGTTATCATAGTGATCCAAATGATTTTGCAGATGTCCAAGGGCGTTTGTTTATGCAACTGTGTGAGTTGTTCTGGGGCCCATCTTGCACAAACTTTATGAAACCCGAGATCTGTTGTGGATTATTTCGTAGGCAGAACCATGACTAATTTGCAGGCGATGTGCCACTTTGTCAATAGTTAATCGTCTGTCTAAGAGAATCACTTCACGTGAGCGCTCAATGGTTTCTTCATCTGTGGCGGTAAATGGTCGTCAGGCTCCTTCTTCGTGCGTAACACTTGTGCGACCATTTAGGATTTTTTCAGTCCATTCGTAGACACTCCGTTGTGGCAAAACGCTGTTCCCGTACTGTAGGTCGAAATTCTTCGGTGAATTTCGGCCCCTTCTATGCCTTCCGACCATAAAAAATGGATCACTGAACGTTGCTTTTCTTTGGTGCAAATAAACAACGTAGCAGCCATGATTAACAGCACGACGCAATAATGAAACCAACCTAGTAGCGTGAAAATTGCAAAGATGTAACAACAAATGAACAAACCATGCGCCATCAACGTAAAACGACAGTACTACCAAAATAAACTAAAATATAACTAAATTGCCGATAATAATTGACTTACCCTCGTATGTATTTTCAAAAACCTTCAGCCATAATTTTAACCCCCCCTCCCCCCTCAGTGATTGAATTTCTAGAAATACTGAAAGACGCATTTATTTATTTTCTGACTGAGAACCAAAATACCAGTTTTCGTAGTTCTAGCTTCAAAATTACCTTGTTGTTGTTGTTGTGATCTTCAGTCCTGAGACTGGTTTGATGCAGCTCTCCATGCTACCCTATCTCGTGCAAGCTTCTTCATCTCCCAGTACTTACTGCAACCCGCATCCTTCTGAATCTGCTTAGTGTATTCATCTCTTGGTCTCCCTCTACGGTTTTTACCCTCCACGCTGCCCTCCAATGCTAAATTTGTGATCCCTTGATGCCTCAGAACATGCCCTACCAACCGGTCCCTTCTTCTTGTCAAGTTGTGCCACAAACTCCTCTTCTCCCCAATTCTATTCAATACCTCCTCATTAGTTATGTGATCTACCCATCTAATCTTCAGCATTCTTCTGTAGCACCACATTTCGAAAGCTTCTATTCTCTTCTTGTCCAAACTATTTATCCTCCATGTTTCACTTCCATACGTGGCTACACTCCATACAAATACTTTCAGAAACGACTTCCTGACACTTAAATCTATACTCGATGTTAACAAATTTCTCTTCTTCAGAAACGCTTTCCTTGCCATTGCCAGTCTACATTTTATATCTTCTCTACTTCGACCATCGTCAGTTATTTTGCTCCCCAAATAACAAAACTCCTTTACTACTTTAAGTGCCTCATTTCCTAATCTAATTTCCTCAGCATCACCCGACTTAATTCGACTACATTCCATTATCCTCGTTTTGCTTTTGTTGATGTTCATCTTATATCCTCCTTTCAAGACACTGTCCATTCCGTTCAACTGCTCTTCCAAGTCCACTTTCAAAAAGCTAATCATCCCCTGTATCACCCCCTTAGGAGTGGCATTTCCGACAATCCCTTCTTAAACGATAACTACAGTACAAGATCCACACGCTCTACAACTTTCAAGTTTCTAGTTTCTATCCTTAGCAGTTTGGGCTGGGCAATGACGAGTCAGTCAATCAGGACGCACCCTTATATATATATATATATATATATATATATATATATATATATATATATATATAGAGAGAGAGAGAGAGAGAGAGAGAGAGAGAGAGAGAGAGAGAGAGAGAGAGCGATTAAGATTATTATTATCATTATTAGTCTCAAAGCTTCCAGAGTGGAAGACACTAAGTAAAGATGATTCATTTTCCGTTCTTCTTGTTCTTCTGATTCTTTTTATTTCCCCACCAGTTTTTCATTGTTTGCGAGAATTTAGCTCTTCTTTCTTCGCTCCATTTCGTTCCGGTTCTTCTGGCTTGTGTCTCTGGTTTACCCTCCCGTTTTTCCACTTTTATTCCAAAATTGTTCCTCACGTCTATTACTTCTTTGGTGATTTTGGCTAATTCCAAGTCTTTTTTAACATTTTGGATCCTTTCTCTTCCATTAGCGAGGGAATCTACGTATTTTACTTTTCTTATTGTTAGTCTGTGTTCGGGAAGCCTCATTATGTGACCATAGAATTTGAGGGATCTTTTCCTCATGTCTCTGTTAGAATATTCTTCAATTTTGGACGTTGTCTGAAGCCTTTATTCATTCTCGGTCCATCTTGATCCCAAAATTTTCCTCATTATTTTTCTTTCTTCTGTCATTAGATTTTCTATATAAAAAAAGGTTCAAATGGCTCTGAGCACTATGGGACTTAACGTCTGAGGTCATCAGTCCCCTAGAACTTAACTACTTAAACCTAACTAACCTAAGGACATCACACACATCCATGCCCGATGCAGGATTCGAACCTGCAACAGTAGTGGTCGCGCGGTTCCAGACTTTCTGTATCAGTTTTCATGTTTAGTGCCAAGGTTTCGCTGGCATATAACATTATGGTTCATCATAGAATGAAGGCTTTCACGGCAGGTGTTGTCATCATTTAACACTTCCGGGCTGAGATGCCGTGGTCCATACATAAGACTCGCCATAACGTTTCGCCTTCGACTGCGGAAGGCATCCTCCGAGGACCATCGGCGAACAACAACGAGAGCGCGAGTGAGCGCCGTATATACACTCCTGGAAATTGAAATAAGAACACCGTGAATTCATTGTCCCAGGAAGGAGAAACTTTATTGACACATTCCTGGGGTCAGATACATCACATGATCACACTGACAGAACCACAGGCACATAGACACAGGCAACAGAGCATGCACAATGTCGGCACTAGTACAGTGTATATCCACCTTTCGCAGCAATGCAGGCTGCTATTCTCCCATGGAGACGATCGTAGAGATGCTGGATATAGTCCTGTGGAACGGCTTGCCATGCCATTTCCACCTGGCGCCTCAGTTGGACCAGCGTTCGTGCTGGACGTGCAGACCGCGTGAGACGACGCTTCATCCAGTCCCAAACATGCTCAATGGGGGACAGATCCAGAGATCTTGCTGGCCAGGGTAGTTGACTTACACCTTCTAGAGTACGTTGGGTGGCACGGGATACATGCGGACGTGCATTGTACTGTTGGAACAGCAAGTTCCCTTGCCGGTCTAGGAATGGTAGAACGATGGGTTCGATGACGGTTTGGATGTACCGTGCACTATTCAGTGTCCCCTCGACGATCACCAGTGGTGTACGGCCAGTGTAGGAGATCGCTCCCCACACCATGATGCCGGGTGTTGGCCCTGTGTGCCTCGGTCGTATGCAGTCCTGATTGTGGCGCGCACCTGCACGGCGCCAAACACGCATACGACCATCATTGGCACCAAGGCAGAAGCGACTCTCATCGCTGAAGACGACACGTCTCCATTCGTCCCTCCATTCACGCCTGTCGCGACACCACTGGAGGCGGGCCGCACGATGTTGGGGCGTGAGCGGAAGACGGCCTAACGGTGTGCGGGACCGTAGCCCAGCTTCATGGAGACGGTTGCGAATGGTCCTCGCCGATACCCCAGGAGCAACAGTGTCCCTAATTTGCTGGGAAGTGGCGGTGCGGTCCCCTACGGCACTGCGTAGGATCCTACGGTCTTGGTGTGCATCCGTGCGTCGCTGCGGTCCGGTCCCAGGTCGACGGGCACGTGCACCTTCCGCCGACCACTGGCGACAACATCGATGTACTGTGGAGACCTCACGCCCCACGTGTTGAGCAATTCGGCGGTACGTCCACCCGGCCTCCCGCATGCCCACTATACGCCCTCGCTCAAAGTCCGTCAACTGCACATACGGTTCACGTCCACGCTGTCGCGGCATGCTACCAGTGTTAAAGACTGCGATGGAGCTCCGTATGCCACGGCAAACTGGCTGACACTGATGACGGCGGTGCACAAATGCTGCGCAGCTAGCGCCATTCGACGGCCAACACCGCGGTTCCTGGTGTGTCCACTGTGCCGTGCGTGTGATCATTGCTTGTACAGCCCTCTCGCAGTGTCCGGAGCAAGTATGGTGGGTCTGACACACCGGTGTCAATATGTTCATTTTCCATTTCCAGGAGTGTATAAGCCATCCATAGGGCGCCGCTGTCAATCACGTGACGTCGGCTGTGCTATGATCTCTGATATTGCCAACTTTCTCAATTGAAATTAATCGATTGTCACGCTGTTGCTGCAATGTTGACATCCATATCACATCCAGCGTAATGCCTTCATTTTTTCCATTAAAATTACTGCAGTGTTTGGCAATCTCAGTGGCCTCTCTGTGCATTCGCGCATAATAATGCGACGTCTTTTCTATGACGGTCGTCTCACTAAACTTTATATCATGATCACCTTCCTGAAACACATGTTCCGCTACAGCCGATTTATCAATATGTCCGAGGCGGCAGGTTCCTTTTATGTTCACCCTTACGAGTGCTGACGCTTCTTTTTGTTGTGCCTATATAGACCTTCCCACAACTGCACGGAATTTTATAGACACCTGGTGTAGCTAGAGGATGTCGTTTATCTTTGGAGGATCTTAAGCAATCTTTTATTTTCGTGGTGAGTCTGAAAACAGTGTCCACGTCGTACTTGCTTAAAATTTTTCCAATGCGATTAGTGACACTTTCCCCTTGTGTTGATCCTCGCCCGTCCTGGTTGTCAGTCTACGGCGTAGACTGTTAGAATACCCATTCTTCTTTAAGGTCGCTCTAAGGTGTTCATCATCTAAGTGAGCTGGTTCACATATTTTGTGCGCCCTCTCTATTATGTTTTAATCACCCATCTTTTACGTCTTGGGTGACCTTATGACCCAATGATCCGTCCTCTCGTTTGATTACAGTCACATCTAAGAAGTTCAGGGGACCATCGATTTCCATTCCCATAGTGAATTGAATTCTTGGATTAACACTGTTCAGATGTAACAGGAAGGCATCCATCCAGCTCCTCTTACTCTTCATATAACAAATGTATCGTCTACATGACGATACCATCTGGCTGGTCTTTTTCTAGCTGTTTTCAGAGCCCTTTGTTCGAAGTTTTCCATGAACAAGTTAGCCACAACTAGACTAAGAGGACTTCCCATAGGCACCCCGTCAATCTGTTCATAAAAAACATTATTTAATTGAAGAATGTCTGAATAATGCCAAAATATCACAAGGAACAATGTCCGCTATACATGTGATCGCTTCATTCACCGGAATCATGGTAAACAACGACTCCACATCAAAACTGACCGGGTTATCATTACGGCCCACACTAATTTCCTTAATAATGTCGATGAAGTGACATAAATTTTTAACATGACTGTCAGTTCCACCAACATGAGGTTTCAGCAGAGAGGCAAGGTGTTCAGCTAACTCATGGGTATGAAACCCTATTGCACTGACCATAGGTCTCAAACGTACCAGCGGTTTATGGACCTTGGGTAACCCATAGAGTCTGGGCGAGTAAGCTTCTGATTTAAAGAGTTGCTTCTTGTCGACTGAAGAGAGGGATGACGCTTTCACCAATTGAGTGGTCATTTTTAAAATCCTCGGTGTCTGATCCTTCTGAAGTTGTTTGTAATTGCTGGGATCCAAAACGTCCATGATTTTTTTCGTTATAATCTTTACTCTTAATTACGACAGTAGTGCAGAAAGCACGATGATGTTTTATTCTGCGTTGATGTCCCTCACAGTACCCGTGGTCTAGGGGTAGCGTCTTTGATTCATAATCAAAACGTTTTCGGTCCAGGGTTCGATCCCCGCCACTGCCTAAATTTTGACAAATAATCATCATTGGCGGCCGAAGACTTCCGGCATTAGAAGTCAGCCTCATTCTGCCAACGGCCTTGTCAAAGAGGGCGGAGGAGCGGATGGAGGTTCAGGGCACTCTCTTGTCCTAGGGGTGGGAAATTGCCCCTAAATGCGGAAGAATCAGCAATGATCAACGACATGAGGATGCAGAAGGCAATGGAAACCACTACAGTAAAGTCACGTAACGTGTATCCACAGGACATGTGGCCTGTAATTGAAAAAGTGTCAGGAATACAGAAATACAAGTCGCTGAGGAATGAAATAAATAGGAAGTGCAGGGAAGCTAAGACGAAATGGCTGCAGGAAAAATGTGAAGACATCGAAAAAGATATGATTGTCGGAAGGACAGACTCAGCATACAGGAAAGTCAAAACAACCTTTGGTGACATTAAAAGCAACGGTGGTAACATTAAGAGTGCAACGGGAATTCCACTGTTAAATGCAGAGGAGAGAGCAGATAGATGGAAAGAATACATTGAAAGCCTCTATGAGGGTGAAGATTTGTCTGATGTGATAGAAGAAGAGACAGGAGTCGATTTAGAAGAGATAGGGGATCCAGTATTGGAATCGGAATTTAAAAGAGCTTTAGAGGACTTACGGTCAAATAAGGCAGAAGGGATAGATAACATTCCATCAGAATTTCTAAAATCATTGGGGGAAGTGGCAACAAAACGACTATTCACGTTGGTGTGTAGAATATATGAGTCTGGCGATATACCATCTGATTTTCGGAAAAGCATCATCCACACAATTCCGAAGACGGCAAGAGCTGAAAAGTCCGAGAATTATCGCACAATCGGTTTAACAGCTCATGCATCGAAGCTGCTTACAAGAATAATATACAGAAGAATGGAAAAGAAAATTGAGAATGCGCTAGGTGACGATCAGTTTGGCTTTAGGAAAAGTAAAGGGACGAGAGAGGCAATTCTGACGTTACGGCTAATAATGGAAGCAAGGCTAAAGAAAAATCAAGACGCTTTCATAGGATTTGTCGACCTGGAAAAAGCGTTCGACAATATAAAATGGTGCAAGCTGTTCGAGATTCTGAAAAAAGAGGGGGTAAGCTATAGGGAGAGACGGGTCATATACAGCATGTACAACAACCAAGAGGGAATAATAAGAGTGGACGATCAAGAACGAAGTGCTCGTATTAAGAAGGGTGTAAGACAAGGCTGTAGCCTTTCGCCCCTACTCCTCAATCTGTACATTGAGGAAGCAATGATGGAAATAAAGGAAAGGTTCAGGAGTGGAATTAAAATACAAGGTGAAAGGATATCAATGATGCGATTCGCTGATGACATTGCTATCCTGAGTCAAAGGATCTGCTGAACGGAATGAACAGTCTAATGAGTACACAGTATGGTTTGAGAGTAAATCGGAGAAAGACGAAGGTAATGAGAAGTAGTAGAAATGAGGACAGCGAGAAACTTAACATCAGGATTGATGGTCACGAAGTCAATAAAGTTAAGGAATTCTGCTACCTAGGCAGTAAAATAACCAATGACGGACAGAGCAAGGAGGACTTCAAAAGCAGACTCGCTATGGCAAAAAAGGCATTTCTGGCCAAGAGAAGTCTACTAATATCAAATACCGGCCTTAATTTGAGGAAGAAATTTCTGAGGATGTACAGCATCATTGTATGGTAGTGAAACGTGGACTGTGGGAAAACCGGAACAGAAGAGAATCGAAGCATTTGAGATGTGGTGCTATAGACGAATGTTGAAAATTAGGTGGACTGATAAGGTAAGGAATGAGGAGGTTCTATGCAGAGTTGGAGAGGAAAGGAATATGTGGAAAACACTGATAAAGAGAAGGGACAGGATGATAGGACATCTGCTAAGACATGAGGGAATGACTTCCATGGTACTAGAGGGAGCTGTAGAGGGCAAAAACTGTAGAGGAAGACAGAGATTGGAATACGACAAGCAAATAATTGAGGACGTAGGTTGCAAGTGCTACCCTGAGATGAAGAGGTCAGCACAGGAAAGGAATTCGTGGCGGGCCGCATCAAACCAGTCAGTAGACTGATGACCAAAAAAAAAAAGATGTCCCTCAGTGCCTACCTTTGTGCCTGTGGTAGATTACTATTAGGTGGCTTACATGTGCGAAAGATTCTAGCTGTTTCCATTCTTATAACATCAGCAAACTGCTGTGACAGCTGACGGATACCTGCCTCAACATTAGCCACAATATCTTCAGTGGGAACCATTCGGGGCGTCACTGCAAAATTTCCATCCTTAGTAAATACTGAAACTTCATCTACAGTAAAGATTTTGTATGACAGGTTAATAGCTGTCCGAGAATTATCCTCTCTTGTGCCTCCCGACGTGATCTTCAGTAAGCTATAGAATTTCCTCTTTTGTCAAATCACTGATATTTCTGCACTTACTTCCATAGTTCTAAATGTAAGGTTGTCAATCTTATTCCAATCGTCATACTGCATGGTATTACTAATCAGAATATGAAGTTGAAATAGCTTACTGTTGGTTTCCGCCAACGCTCGCCGCGTCTGGTGAACCCTCTCTCGTAACATTGCTGATTCCATACGGCTGTAAATTCGATGAGCTTGTGCCGAGCGGAACGTCCTCTTCACTTGCAGAAATTTCGGAACAGTCGACGTGTCCCTGCAGCGTAACAGGAAGGTGAGCGAACACAGTTGTCGTGACTTGTTCTTGCACATGCTCTCGAACCGTCGAACCAATGCTGACGTATCCTCCCCGCAGAGTCGTTTCATCATAGAATGAAGGCTTTCACGGCAGCTGTTGTCATCACTCAACACTTCCGGACTGAGATGCCGTGGTCCATACATAAGACGCTCCCCTGACGTTTAGCCTTCGACTGCGGAAGGTATCCTCCGAGGAAATCGGCGAACTGCAACGAGAGCGCTTTTTTTTCTTTATTGTTAATTTCACACCTGACACAAGTAGGCCAGCAGCGGCATACTAAGCTGCTCTTCGGCCACAGATAAAACTAATGATACAAAAAAAGGCAATCGCAGAACAGACATGGTGGATATACAAACGTAGACATCCAAAATTAAAACACACGGAGCCGTTCACGGGCGCAGAGTCCAAAGTAAAAATGTTCAGACACGTGGACACGCATAGAGATGACAGATGACACACGCAAACGTTGGAGCACAGACGATTAAACACTGGAACACTTGAGCACGAACACGACGGCACACACAAACACTAGGCGATGATCTCCGGCGCGCGAAAGTTCACTATATGTGTACGAGTCCGGGGACCTGCGAAAAGGGGAAAAAGGGGGGGTGGAGGGAGAGGGGAGTGTGTAGATGCCAGTGGCAGGGGAGATGGGAGGGGCAGGAAAGAAGGTAGGGGGTTGGGGAAGCCCAGGGGAAGGAGGGAGGAAGGGAGGAGGGAGAGAAGGGAGAGAGGGTGCCCTCGGGAAAAAACACAGGGTGCGGTAGAGGAGGATCAAAGTTGGTAGGAGGGGTAGATGGAGAGGATGAGGGCATCATCAGGGGGAGGGAGTTGGTGGAAGCAACCTTGGGCGAGGGTGTGGAGAGTGGAGAGATGGAGAGCAGATGGGATGTGGGAATGCAGGCGTGGCAGCAGACGGGGATGGGAGAGGCTGGGAGAGAAAAGTGGGTGAGGGGGATCTAGTTTGTGGGAGGTGTAGAGGATCTGTATCTGTTCGAGGAAAAGGAGGAGGTGCGGGAACGGAATAAGGTCATATAGGATCTGCGTGGGGGAGGGGAGACAGATGCGATAGGCGAGGCGGAGCGCATGGCGTTCTAGGATTTGAAGGGATTTGTAAAAGGTAGGAGGGGTGGAGATCAAAAAAATGTTCAAATGTAAGTGAAATCTTATAGGACTTAACTGCTAAGGTCATCAGTCCCTAAGCTTACACACTACGTAACCTAAATTATCCTAAAGACAAACACACACACCCATGTCCAAGGGAGAACTCTAACCTCTGCTGGGTGGAGATCCAGGCAGGATGAGCGTAGCAGAGGATAGGGCGGATAAGGGATTTGTAGGTGTAGAGGATGTTGGAGAGGTCCAGACACCATGTGCGGCCAGAAAGGAGCTTGAGGAGACGGAGTCGGGAGCGTGTCTTGGCTTGGATTGTCCTGAGATGGGGCGTCCAGGAGAGGCGACGGTCAAGGGCGACGCCAAGGTACTTAAGGGTGGGGGTGAGGGCGATTGGACGGCTATAAATGGTGAGATAGAAGGCGAGGAGACGGAAGGAAGGGGTAGTTTTGCCTACAATGATCGCCTGGGTCTTGTAAGGATTGACCGTGGGCAACCACTGGTTACACCAAGCGGTGAACCGGTGAAGATGGGATTGGAGGAGGTGTTGGGAGCGTTGAATGGTGGGGGTGAGGGCAAGGAAGGCGGTGTCATCGGCGTACTGGAGAAGGTGGGTGGGGGGTGAAGGCGGCGGCATGTCCGCCGTATACAAAAGGTATAGAAGAGGGAAGAGGATGGAACCTTGGGGCACACCGGCAGAGGGGTAGAAGGTGTAGGAATCTGTGTTATGAATGGTGACATAGGAAGGACGTTGGGAAGGAAAGGACCCAATCAGACGGACGTAGTTGATAGGAAGGGCGAAGGTCTGGAGCTTGAAGAGGAGACCGGAATGCCACACACGGTCGTAGGCGCGTAAGGTCGAGGGAGAGGAAGATGGCGGAGTGACTGGAGCTGTTCAGAGAGGAGATGAGTGAGGTGAAGGAGAAGGTCATTGGTAGACAAGGACAGTCGAAAGCCACACTGGGTAACGGGAAGGAGGCGGTGGTGGAGGGGATGCTGGTGGATGCGTCGGGTAAGGATGGATTCCAGGACCTTGCTGAAGACCGAGGTAAGGATGATGGGACAGTAGGAGGAGCAAAAGAGAGCGCGAGTGAGCGCCGTATATATAAGCCGTCCAGAGGGCGCCGCTGTCAATCACGTCACGTCGGCTGTGCTATGATCCCTGAGCGGAGAAAATCTACGACCCAGCAGGGAATCGAACCCGGGCCGTTAGATATGACATTCTGTCTCGCTGACCATGCAGCTACCAGGCGCGGACCATATCTGGTGAGCATCTCCCTATCCGCCACCTGTGGAGGCGCCTGAAAGGAGATGAGTATCTCCCGCTGGAGATTATCATTATTATTATTATTATTATTATTATTAGAGATTATTATTATTATTATTCTCTCGGTACTGCTATATAAGATGTTAGTGACTTCACAGTGCTGCTGCTTCATAATAATGCATGTCTCCATATTGCAAATGTCGTAACACAACTCAAGTGGGAGACATTCGAGCACCCACATGCGATTGTCACCCCTTCGGCCCCTTTAAAAAGGCCTTGAAGGGTCGACGATTCCAATCGGACGAGGATGTGCAGCAGGCGGTTACGTTCTATTTCACGCAGCTGGACACGATGTTTTACCAAACAGGTGCCTTCAGCAATGCTCACGGAGATTTAGCCTGATTGGCATGCCGATTCTGGACTGCACGGTCTTCGAATGGAAACTTTTTGATCGTGAATTATATTTACACTGCAGAGCGAAAGAATCTGGAGCACCTACCTAATATCGTGTAGGGCCCCCGTGGGCATGCAGAAGTGCCGTAACACGACAGGTCATGGACTTTACTAGGGTCTGAAGTAATGCTGGAGGGAATCGACACCATGAATCCTGTAGTGCTGTCCATAAATCCGCAACAGTACGAGGGGATGGACAACTCTTCTCAACAGCACGTTCCAAGGCATCCCAGATACCCACAACAGTGTTCACATTTCGGGAGATTGGTGGCCAGCGGTAGTGTTTAAACTCAGAAGGGTGTTTCTGGAGCCACTCTGTAGCAATTCTGAACGTGTGGGATGTCGCATTGTCCTGCTGGAATTTCCCAAGTCTGTCGGAATACGCAATGGACAGGAATGGGTACAGGATGATTATGTACGTATCACCTGTCAGTCATATCTAGTCTTATCAGGGATCCCATATCACTCTAACTGCACACGTCCCCACCATTACAGGACCTCCGCCAGCTTGAACAGTCCCTGCCGCGCGGTATTAGCCGAGCGGTCTGAGGCACTGCAGACATGGACTGTGCGGCTGGTCCCGGCGGAGGTTCGAGTCCTCCCTCAGGCATTGGTGTATGTGTTTGTCCTTAAGATAATTTAGGTTAAGTAGTGTGTAAGCTTAGGGACTGATGACCTTAGCAGCTAAGTCCCACAAGATTTCACATACATTGGAACATTTTTTTGATCTCCACCTTTTACAAATCCCTTCAAATCCTAGAACGCCATGCGCTCCGCCTCGCCTATCGCATCTGTCTCCCCTCCCCCACGCAGACCCTATATGACCTTATTCCGTTCCTGCACCTCCTTCTTTTCCTCAAACAGATACGGATCGTCTACACCTCCCACAAACTAAATCCCCCTCACCCACTTGTCTCTCCCATCCTCTCCCATCCCCATCTGCTGCCACGCCTGGATTCCCACATCCCACCTGCTCTCCATCTCTCCACTCTCCACACCCTCACCCAAGGTGGCTTCCACCAACTCCCTCCTCCTGATGATGCCCTCATCTTCTCCATCTTCCCCTCCTACCAACTTTGATCCTCCTCTACCGCACCCTGTGTTTTTTTTCTCGAAGGCCTCTCTCTCCCTTCTCTCCCTCCTCCCTTCCCCCTGGGCTTCCCCTACCCTACCTTCTTTCCTCCCCCTCCCATCTCCTCTGCCACTGGCATCTACACACTCCCGTCTCCCTACTCCTCCCTTTTTTCCCTTTTGGCAGGTCCCCGGACTCGTACACGTCCCCTGCTGACATGAAGGGTCCATGGATTCATGAGGTTGTCACCATACTCGTACACTTCCATCCGCTCGATATAATCTGAAACGAGACTCGTCGGACCAGGCAAGAGGTTTCCAGTCGTCAACAGTCCAATGATGGTGCTGACAAGCCCAGGCGACGTGTAAAGCTTTGTGTCGTGCAGTCATCAAGGGTACACGAGTGGGTCTTCGGCTCCAAAAATGCATATCTATGATGTTTCATTGAATGGTTCGCACGCTGACACTCGTTGATGGCCCAGCACTGCAATCTGCAGCAATTTGCTGAAGGGTTACACTTTTGTCACGTTGAACGATTCTCTTCAGTCGTCGTTGGTCACGTTCTTGCAGGATCTTTTCCCGGCCGCAGCGATGTCAGAGATGCGATGTTTAGTCGGATTCATGACATTCACGGCACATTCGTGAAATGGTCGTACGGGAAAAATCCCAACTTCATCACTACCTCGGAGATGCTGTGTTCCATCACTCGTGCTCCGACTATAGCACCACATTCAAACTCAATTAAATATTGACAACCGGCCATTGTAGCAGCAGTAATCAATCTAACAACTGCGCCAGACACTTGTCTTATACACACATTGCCGACCGCAGCGCCGTATTCTAGCTGTTTACACTCCTCTGTATTTGAATACGCATGCCTATGCCAGTTTCTTTGCCATTTCAGCGTAAATTTTTGTATTTTCTGAGGAAAGGTATAATTGCTTTTAGTCTTCAGTGATACATTTTACGTTATTTGATTTACATTTTAAATAATGTGAAAATAGTAGAATGTGCATTGCAAAAATCAGTGTTCATTTATAAACCATTTTGTTAAGCTTTGGAAAGAGAGAAACAAAGACACACACACACACACACACACACACACGCACGCACACACACACACACACATACATACACACACACACACGCACGCACGCACGCACACACGCACGCACACACACACACACACACAGAGGAGAGAGAGAGAGAGAGAGAGAGAGAGAGAGAGAGAGAGAGAGCTACGTAGATCGAAGATTGTGTTGTTGCAGCTGAACAACGAGGCGAAGTGCAGTAGTTGTGAGATAGTGGCCGGCAGTGTGCGCGTAAGTCAGAGCTTTTGAATGACGGTGGATTGTTACAAATATTAATGTTAATGGAGAAAGCCACTCAATTACAAGTAGAGCCAATGCTGCTGCCGGTACAATCTTTATGGTGGACATCGACAATAAACTGAGGCGTAAAGTCATATCGATCTCGTAATTTCGGTTTGTCTACAAATGAATAAATTAGGACTATTGGGACCGAATTCCTTTTTAAATAATTACTTTTTCCACATCATCGCAATCGGTCCTTAGTACCACACTGACCACAAAATATTTTCCTCATTATATCGTTAATCAATTTTTCCATGTTTGTATGTTATGAACATGTATTTAAATGTGGTTCTCTAATATCGCCTTGTTATTGTAATGTAATTTATTACGTAAGAGAAATGTTGTGAAATAGGTACGTGTAATGAAAACGGTAAATTATAACGTATTATCCAAGAGCATAAGCGGTATATCGATTACAAAGATGTACGTGTCAAAGAACGTTGCGAGGTAGCTATCGCTGAGGCAGAGTATGTGTAACAAAGAGCTTATGTTAGGTCGCGCAGTAGTAGGCAGTCGTCGTTTAGGAGCAGCAGGGGTAGGCTGGCAGTGTCTGTCGCCATTCTCAGTCGCTTAGTATTAAATATACAGCGTAATAATTTCAGTGTTGTGCATTAAAGATTTATGGAAGAAATAACATTTGAAGCAAAATTAATTAAGAAAATGCTACAAATATCATTATGGAATTTTGTTGCAGAACCTTCCCACAAATTGTTACATCGATCTACAATAAGGTAATCAGTATTCATGTATTTGTGCGCTTTTTCTGTAGAACGAATTTGAATGAGACCAGATTTGTATGCGATCCCAAGTTTTATTTCATTTTTTTGTGAAGATCATTTGTTTGCGTAAATGTAATTTTTATGATGTGGCTTAACAACTGCAAGTCAGTTTCACAATATAGTAAGATTTTCAAGTAAGATATCTCAGTCAATCTCCTCAGTTATGATCCGCCTCCCAGTTCCAAGTCGTTTTTATTTAAACAAATTCTAAATATGTATCATTCAAAACTTTTGCATTTTGGCTGTTGCAACTGCAGGTAGTTTAGTAGTGCTCAGAGCAGAACAACGTGTTATTCAAGGCGACACAAATACGAGGTAAGAAATTTATTTCACACGGTTTATGGATTTTCTCACAGGGATCAATTTTGTACTTATTCAGATTTACAGGGCCGTAATAAGATCGAGTAGATCTGAGTGTACTTACCTCCAATTTGTAATTATCGTGCAGAGGTTTTTAATCAGTTTGGGTTTACTGATATTGCTTTCTTGCTAGCAGACAGATTGTTTAAAACAGGACCAGGTTAACATACGGATACACATGTCAAATACGCAGACAGCACACCACTTAATATAACTGCTCTTTGTTAGATATAAACAACACACCTTACTTTAGACATAAACGTTGCTGTTGTTTGGACTCACTGAAATAGTCCATCTCACTTCCGTCAACCCTGAGTAAATCGTATTTTCTAATTTGAAACATTGTTATTATAACACACATTGAAGTGGAGTGCTGATACTACAAGGGGACTTCAAAAATTACGTTACCCACTATTATGGTAGACAAGTAACGTTTATTAAATGCTTCACTACGCTGCAGTGTAAAACACTATTTTTCAACATAGTCACTAAGACTCTGCAAACAAAGGACAGGAACTCGCACCAGTCGTTAATTTGTCGATGATAGAAATCTGTTCATTGTTCACGAGCCATTATATAAATGCTGTGCTCGTCGCTAGAACATCCCATCCCCCCCCCCCCCCCCCCCCCCAACAGATGTTCCTTCACATTGCCGAAAAGACGGAAACAGCTTGGTGTAACGTCTGGGCCTGGACCTGTCAAGCAGTATCAGCCATGTCTGTGCGCCGTTGGTCAGGTTGTTGGCACCGTTTCATTATGGCTGGAAGCCACGTTGCATTTCGTTCATAAATAACCAGAACATCACTGGGATTCTGTGTGCAGTTTGCACGTTTTGCCCACAATTTTGCGCACTTCGACTTTAGGGTACGCTTTGTCGTTGTTCCATTTTAGTCCCACACTGTGGGGTACCTGTTGTCCGCAACGCAGTAGACCTGTGTCTACGAGAAACCCAAAACACGTGCAGAGTTCTGACAATGCTCCACTCTCGGTGCGTAATGCTCTTAGCCTGGTATGATATGTGTAACTTACTTTTTGAAGTTCCTCCTTACATGTGATTGCACTCATGGTAGTCGTAATAAGATGCCTCCAATCAACATTCCTTAGAAGGGAAACACCCCATCGCACACCCCTCAAATTTAGTGTTAAAATGGCTCAGTGGATAGCCCTTCAAAAACTGAGCACATATCGAGCATGAAAACAGGAAGAAGATGTACTGAACTGTGAAAAAAGAAGCAAAATAGACCACGAACGGTCCGCACTCAAGATGTGCAACTTCGAGAGTATTAAATGAATCACAGCGTCGTCGTTGTATGGTCACGGTGTTAGACTGCAAAGCAGGAGTTCCGTGTCTAAATCCGCCTCTCGACCCCTTTTTTTTTCATAAAATTATGAACTTTTCATCTGGACGTTGGAGTGTCTGTTCTCCTTCTATAGTCTTGGCAGCTATACAATCGTTATAATCTATGAGTCACATGGTAAGAATATTTTACTGTCGCAAGTAAATATGATTAATAGCGAGAGCAGACGGCATGTCACATAGATCTCTCACAGAAATGAAAACAACAAATAAACGGGTTTGAACCATATTAGAACAAAGGAATTCAAGAGTCAAAACTTCCAATACGGAACGCAATAGTCATAACATGTGGTACTTTTTTAGAACAAATAGGAGGTATGTACACCTGGACTTCCCTTCCTTACACCTCGCTGTTGCAAACGGACGTAACACCAACACACAGACACAAATTTAAACAAAGCGAACAGAGACGTGAATGACCAGACGGGAGGTTCATAATTTTGTGAAAAAGAAAATATGACACGAGGGAGATTTGAACACGGATCTCCCCCTTCGCAGTCCAACACGATGACCAGAAAACAACAACGCCGTGGCTCTTGAAATTCGCTCGATGTTGCACATCGTGAGCTTGGGCCGTTTACTGTTTCGATTTTGCTTCTTTTTTCACAGTTCACTACACCTTCTTCCTGTTCTCATGCTTGATCTGTGTTCAGTTTTCGACGGGCTATACACTGGGCCATCTTACCAATGAATCTGAGAGGGGGTAAGGGGGGGGGGGGTTACGAGGAGTTTCCCTTGTTAGCAAAATGTTCAAATGAGTGTGAATTCTTAAGGGACCAAACTGCTGAAGTCATCGGTCTCTAGACTTACACATTACTTACACTAACTTATCCTAAGAACAAACTGGATAGTTTCTGTCACGTTGCACAACGATTGGAATTCACGATATCCAGTTTTATGGCGCTATACGGTAAGTTCGTTGATCTAAAAATAGTGTATGGGACGTGAAGATGGCAAAATAAATTGTCGAAACTGGTTGCTTTCAGAATAAAATAAATATCTTAAAGCGTACGGCTGTTAGTAAAGTTTATTGAATTGAAAAATCCTGTAATGTTCAAATGCAGTATTAGTGGTGTGCAGCTTGACATAGTCACATCGATTAAATATCCACGTGATACTGTGATGATGTTACAGACTTTCAGCGGTAATGCAAAAGGGTAGATATATCAATCTGAGGTGAAGAACCCTGGTTCGGAAACGACTGAGTCGAAAATTACAAAACCAAAATCGTTCATATACCTCTGACAGTGGATCACTTCTACTGCAAGCTCTTTGCTTTCCATATTCTGTGAGGAGATAGTATGGCCAAAACAATAAAAAATGTCTAGTAAACATGGGCTCTGAAGCGTATACCTTACAAGCTACGAGGACTTGTTCATCTTAGCTACAGTGAAAGACATTTCTTCTGCTGAACAAGTCCTCGTAGCTTTTGAGGTATGTATTTTACAGCAGATGTTTACTAGACAATGTTTTCTTCTTTTGGTCCTTACTACCTCCTCCCAAAATACCGAAAGCAAAGAGCTTGTTGGAGAAGACGTCCACTGGCAGATGTATCTGAGCAATTTTGTAACTTTCGACTTGGTCGTTTCTCGGCCAGGGTTCCTTATCTCATACCGACAGATTTACCTATAATCTATGAAAGGTTGTAACATCACCACGGATTCACCATGCAGAGTCCCAAAGTTGGAAAACGATATTAAGTGGGCCGACCACGTCAGGTTGGTTGTGGGGTGGGCGAATGGTCCACTTCGGATTACTGGGAGAACTCTAGGAAAGTGTAACTCATCTACAAAGGAGACCACGTATAGAACACTAGTGCTCGAGTGTTCTGGTTCCGAACCAGGTCGGGTTAAAAGAAGACATCAAAGCAATTGAGAGGCCTTCTGCTAGATTTGTTACCGGTAGGTTCGATCAACTCGCGAGTATTCCGGAAACGCTCTGAACTCAAATGGGAATCCCTGCGGAAAGACTTTCTTTCCACGAAACTCTATTGAGAAAATTTAGAGAACCGGCATTTCGGCCGACTGCAGAACGATTCTACTGCCACCAACGTACATTTCGCGTAAGGACCCCGAAGACGAGATAGACAAATTGGGTCTCGCACAGACGTACACAGTCATTTTTCTCTACCTCCATTTGAAACGGAAACAAGAAAGACAATTAGTGACAGCGGTACACGGTACTACCGAATAGTGGCTTGCGAAGAATGTCTTTGGATTTAGATTTAACAACCCCAATTATTTCTTGGTTGTATACCAGTTTGTGGCTTCCTCTATAGGTTTTGCACTCTGTGGCTCCCTATACTACCATGGAAGTACTCCGATGTCTTAACACACGTTCGATCTTTCTGTCTCTTCTACTAATCAGTGTTTTCCATACAGCACTACCCTCACCTTTTCTGCGGAGAGCCTCCTGATTTATCTTATCACTCCACTTAATTTTTGGCTTACTTCTATAACACCAAATCTCAAACTTTTCCATTCACTTCTTTTTTGGGTCACCCAAAATCCTTGGATCACTTACACATAATGCTATGCTTCAGAGGTGTAGATTTTAGAAGTTTCTTCCTCTAATTAAGTTGTATGTTTGATACTGATACGGGTTCTAGGCGCTTCAGCTTAGAACCGCGCGACCGCTACGGTCGCAGGTTCGAATCCTGCCTCGGGCATGGATGTGTGTGATGTCCTTAGGTTAGTTAGGTTTAAGTAGTTCTAAGTTCTAGGGGACTTATGACCTCAGATGTTGAGTCCCATAGTGCTCAGAGCATTTGAACCATTTTTGATACTGGTACGCTGGTTTTAGGAGGGAATGTGTTCTTTGTCTGTGCTAGTCTGCTTCTCATAACCTCCTCGCTTTGCCTGCCATGTGTTATTTTCTCCTCAAGATAGCATAATTCTTTCATTTTTCTCCGCTAATGGATCCCCATTTTTAAATGTTACGATTATCGCTTTTGTCATATTTCCGATTCCCCAATGCTTTCCTCTTTGTTTCGTCTATTCTCAATCGTTTTTCTATACACAGTAGACTGTTTACGAGATGAACAGGTCCTGTAATTCTTAACCAGTTTCATTGAGGATAGTAATTCCATTAGCGAATCTAATCACTCATAAGCTTTCACCCTGAATTTCAGTCCCACATCTGAACCATTCTTTTGTTTCCGTGGTTGTTTATTCGGTGTACAGATCGAACAGTAGGAGAAAAACACTGCATCCATGCTATGAGCCATTTTTAATCCTGGAATTTCTTAGCTTCAATTCTTATTGTTCTTTCTTAGTTACTGAATATATTACAAATTTCTCGTCTTTACCTACAGCGTATTTTATTTATTGACAATTGCAAACGTATATCATCACTTTACGTTGTCGGACGGTTTTCCTAGGTCGACAAATCCTACGAAACTGTCTTTTTCTTCAGTCATGCCGCCATTATCAAGCACAAAGTCAGAACTGCCTCTCTGGTACCTTCACGAGTTCTAAATACAAACTGATCGTCGTCTAACAAATCGTCAAGTTTCTTTTCTATTTTATATTTACTGTTATTGCCAGTAACTAGAATGCATCAATAGGTAAGATGATTACGCGGTGTTCTCGCATTTATCTCCCTTTTATATCTCGTGGACAGAGTGAATGATATTTTTTCACCGTTCAGCTGTTACAGGGGACGGACTAAAATATGAAGGCACCAAAAACACAACACATTACCGTACAGGACCTGCAAGATGCAGTCGTGAATTATCCTGCTGAAATGTAGGGTTTCGCAGGGATCGAATGATGGGTAGAGCCACGGGTCGTAACACATCTTAAATGTAACGTCCACTGATCAAAGAGCCGTCAACGCGAACAAGAGGTGACCAATGGCACCCCGACCATTGCGCCGGGTGATACGCCAATATAGCGATGACGAATACACGCTTCAAATGTGCGTTCACCGCGATGTCGCCAAACACGGATGCGACCATCATGATACTGTAAACACAAACTGGATTCGTCCGAAAATATGATGTTTTGCCATTCGTACACCCAGGTTCGTCGTTGAGTACACCATCGCAAGCGCTCCTTTCTGTGATGCAGCGTCCAGGGTAACCGCAGCCATGGTCTCCGAGCTGATAGTCACTGCTGCTGAAAATGTCGTCGAACTGCTCGTACAGATGGTTGTTGTCTTGCAAACGTCCCCATCTGTTGATTCAGGGATGGAGATGTGGCTGCACGGTACGTTACAGCCATGCGGATAAGATGCCTGTCATCTCGACTGCTAGTGATACGAGGCCGTTTGGATCCAGCACGGCGTTCCGTATTGCTGTCCTGAACCCACCGATTCCATATTCTGCTAACCGTCATTGGCTCTCTACCAACACGAGCAGCAATGTCGCGATACGATAAACCGCAATCGCGACAGGCTACAATCCGACCATTATCAAAGTGGGAAACGTGATGGTACGCATTTCTCCTCCTGACACGAGGCATCACAACAACGTTTCACCAGACAACGCCGGTCAACGGCTGTTTGTGTATGAGAAATCGGTTGGAAACTTTCCTCATGCCAGCACGTTGTAGGTGTCGCCACCGGCGCCAACCTTGTGTGAATGCTCTGAAAAGCTAATCATTTGCATATCACAGCATCTTCTTCCTGTCGGTTAAATTTCGCGTCTGTAGTACGTCTTCTTCGTGGTGTAGCAATTTCAATGGCCAGTAGTGTACCATTCTTTCCGCAAACCAATGGCAAGTTTAGGTAACGAATATGGAGTTGGGGAACGATGGCCCTCCCCTCTCTCCGTAGTAGACCACAAACACTCAATATTTTGCTCTGATGACTTTTGTAGCCAGGGGATAAGCGAGTCCTCATCCTCTTGCTCAGTCCGCGGCCATATTTCACTATTGGGACACAACTTGGCAAAATTGTGCAACAAGACTTATTCGACCCAATAACTTATTTCTACTGCTCAGTAGTTCACGTTTTATGGCTTCGGTAGCGCGTTTTCCTGTTACAGGCATTTGCAGTGCTCGTGACTGGATGTGGAATTCCAGCTCGCTCGGCAGTTTGCAACTTATGGAGCTCCCTTCGTGTTGTTTTAGTGCTAACAGGGTTCAAGAATACAATATTCAGTTCTGCAGTGAATTCTACAACTTTTCTCCTGTTATTTTTCGTCACATTCCTCTTCAATGATCGTCCGCTACCATCACTCTACACATACTTTCGTCCGCGTTGTGATTCAGAATACTGTTCTGACCACGACTGAGCTTGTAACGTATTGTGAACGTTGCACAGGTGTCGTCCATGATCAAATATAACAGCGCAGCCTGCAGTCTTGGCTGGCATCTGCATTTACCGGGTGATCAAAAAGTATATAAAAGGAGCTGTAATGAGAGAGAGAATCCGATGCGCCAGCAGTTGCAGCATGTTGAGGTTACCTGAAAAGGCGCTCTTAGTGAAGCTGTATTATCAGAATGGGGAATGTGCTAGTTCAGCGTTACGATCCTATCGCCATAGGAAGGGGATTCGAACGGGTAAAGGTCCGTTGACAAATGCAGCTGTGGCGAGAATGATTTCGAAGTTCGAAGCCACGGGTTGTTTAGACGATGGACCCCGTAGTGGCCGACCGGGCACAAGGCGTAATGCTGCTGAGACAGTCCAGGAAGAAATAGAGACTGTAGCGGATTCATCTATGCACGGGGAAGTCAGCGCTCATGCAGTCGCCCGTCGCACCGGCATTCCATACACTAGTGCTTGGTTGGCACTTAGGCGTACCCTCCGATGCTATCCGTACAAAATCCATCGGCATCATGAACTGTTACCTGGCGATTTAGTGAAGCGGAGCGCATTTGCGGTGTGGGCGTTTCAAAAGATGGTGGAAGATGACGATTGGTTGAGTAACGTGTTGTGGACCGACGAAGCTCATTTAACGCTCCGAGGGTCTGTCAGCGCCCACAACTGCAGAATTTGGGCTACCGAAAATCCTAGAACTGCCGTGGAAACTCCACTGCACGACGAGAAAGTCACGGTATGGGTTGGATTTACCACATCTACCATTATCGGGCCTTTTTTCTTCGAGGAAATGCGTGATTCTGGTTTTGTAACTGCTACCGTGACGGGTGAGAGGTACGCCGATATGTTACAGAATCGCATCATCCCCAGCCTGGCTGATAAACACCTGCTGGAACGTTTGATGTTTATGCAGGATGGCGCTCCACCCCATATTGCTAGACGCGTGAAAGATCTCTTGCGTGCGTCGTTTGTTGATGATCGTGTGCTCAGCTGCCAATTTCGTCATGCTTGGCCTCCCAGGTACCCAGACCTCAGTCCGTGCGATTATTGGCTTTGGGGTTACCTGAAGTCGCAAGTATATCGTGACATCTCTAGAGATGCTGAAAGACAACATCCGACGCCAATGCGTCACCATAACTCCGTACATGCTTTACAGTGCTGTTCACAACATTATTCCTCGACTACAGCTATTGTTGAGGAATGATGGTGGACATATTGAGCATTTCCTGCAAAGAACGTTATCTTTCAAAAATGTTCAAATGTGTGTGAAATCGTATGGGACTTAACTGCTAAGGTCATCAGTCCCTAAGCTTACACACTACTTAACCTAAATTATCCTAAGGACAAACAAACACACCCATGCCCGAGGGAGGACTCGAACCTCCGCCGGGACCAACCGCACAGACCATGACTGCAGCGCGGCAACATTATCTTTGCTTTGTCTTACTTTGTTATGCTAGTTGTTGCTATTCTGATCAGATGAAGCGCCATCTGTCGGACATTTTTTGAACGTTTGTATTTTTTTTTTTTTTGTTCTAATAAACCCCCGTGTCATTCCAAGCATGTGTGTCAATTTGTACCTCTCTATCTACATTATTCCGTGATTTATTCAGTTTTCAAATTTATACTGACTTTTTGATCACCGGGTGTTTTCAGGCGTGCACGTCTCGCGGTGTTTCTGTATTTTTGTCCAAAGCCGATGTGTCTCCAGTCTGATACTAACTTGAATAACTGTGTTTCGTTGCCACTTCCTCCTGCGATTTTCGGAATTGCGGTGGAATGTTATTTGTGCCTTCTCCCTTGTTTGGTCGGAAATCTTTCACAGCAGAATTTTGGATTCCCCATTTCTTCAAAAAAGACACTAAACTTGTGTCTCCTTAAAAGACTTTCTCTAATCCGCGTAGAGTGGGTTACATTCTAGTGACATTCATACGACGGTAATTGTTTTCCAGCAATTGATGGAAATAAGCTTGCTAATGGTTCTGGCAGAAAACAGCAATTTTTCGGAGAAGTGGCATAACTGGTAGAAGGGAACGACCAACGAGAATACTTGCGTTTTGTTCCTGAATCCGAATGGCTGGAAGGCCGAAAGCTTTAAATATTTTGGGAGTTGTTGGCAGCTATAAGGTTGAGGTGGGTTCTACGAAGGAGAAATCATTTATTCCTGAATCTGATTGGCTGTAAGGCCGAAAGCTTTAAACATTTTGGGTGTTGTTGGCAGCTAGAAGGTTGAAGTAGGTCCTATGAAGGAGTCGTCCTTTTCCAGTAACGAACTCGTGATTCTCAGTGATCGGTAAAGTTCTTCTGCCAGCACGGAAAGGTAAGTGCAGTTCGCAAGCTGATTCCCGTGTGAAGTCGTGAAATTCTCATGAGTCACTTTCTGGTATTCTTGGCGAGTGTTGCCGATTTAATAAGTGCGTACTTGCTCGGTGGCAAATACCTCAAAGCAGTCATTATCCTGTTGGAGGTGGCTTTCAGTGAAAGAAAGTGACTGGGCACGAGCTCATTAAAGCTTATAAATTTCTTTTGTTCTATGTAAATTTGAATTGCTGTGTTTCTATTGACTCTGAAATATTATCCTTCTATTTTCTTTGAGGCAACTGTCCGCGAAAGTTGGAAGAGTCAATTGAAGTTGGTGTATTGACTGTTAGCAGTGTACACTGGTCGAGTCTCGATATCCTTTTGTGTGCAGTAAGATGTTACAAGGTATTCTACTTCCAGTGGTGGAGTAGTGACAACTCTAATCGTATCTCGTAGCTCAAAGAGAAGCTGTCGTAAGACTGTTTTAATAATAGATGACATGACGTATCCGGGTCCACCAATAGACTTTTCCCAGTTAATGTTGCAAACACGCCTATTACTGTGACTGCTCATTCAAGACCTTGTATTGCGTGAAATTTCCCGTCCATTGATTCTTGATCACGAAGTACTGTGGAACTTCGTTTATCTGGACTATGTCAGACCTTAGCTCATCGGATAACCGAAACTCTGGAAATACAGACAAAAGAATTACAATGATGCAGTATTATGCTCTGTTGTAGGGTACAGCTTAGTAACGAGTTTTGCAAGGCCTCGGCGTACTACAACACTACACACGTAAAAGAGGCTGTATCAGTTCTACCAAGGTGGCTACCACTAACACAACTACTGAGTCATTGTTCAAAGTTCACTATATTAGTCGATCACTCATATGACACACGTAACTTTTGGTTGCGAAGAGCTCCGCTAGACACTTACAAGAAATTATTGTACGTCCAGTCGCGAAGCGATAAACTGGTGGACGAAGACTGCTGACAGGCTGTTATCCGCTGACCTTCGTCGATACCAGAAGGCCTGGCGTCGCTTCCGGAAGTGGAGACAACGATTCATCGTCCAGTCGACTCTGCTTGTCGAGCAGCACAGCCGACATAAACAAACAGCTGTACGGATGGTAATGCACAAAACTCTTTTTCCGCCCACGTCACAGGCAGATACAGTCTGTTCTACATGGTAGTCCATTGACAGTGACCGAGCCAAATATCTCACGAAATAAGCGTCAAACGAAAAAACTACAAAAAACGAAACTTGTCTAGCTTCAAGGGGGAAGCCAGATGGCGCTATGGTTGGCCCTCTACATGGCGCTGCGATAGGTCAAACGGATATCAACTGCGTTTTTTTTAAATAGGAACACCCATTTTTATTACATATGCGTGTAGTACGTAAAGAAATATGAATGTTTTAGTTGGACCACTTTTTTCGCTTTGTGATAGATGGCGCTGTGATAGTTACAAACATATGGCTCACAATTTTAGACGAACAGTTAGTAACAGGTAGGTTTTTTTAATTAAAATACAGAACGTAGGTACGTTTGAACAGTTTATTTCGGTTGTTCCAATGTGATACATCTACCTTTGTGAACTTATCATTTCTGAGAACGCATGCTGTTACAGCGTGATTACCTGTAAATACCACATTAATGCAATAAATGCTCAAAATGATGTCCGTCAACCTCACTGAATTTGGCAACACGTGTAACGGCATTCCTCTCAACAGCGAGTAGTTCGCCTTCCGTAATGTTCGCACATTCATTGAGAATGCGCTGACGCATGTTGCAAGGCGTTGTCGGTGGATCACGATAGCAAATATCCTTCAACTTTCCCCACAGAAAGAAATCCGCGGACTCAGATCCGGTGAACGTGTGGGCCATGGTATGGTGCTTCGACGACCAATCCACCTGTCATGAAATATGCTATTCAATACCGCTTCAACTGCACGTGAGCTATGCGCCAGACATCCATCATGATGGATTTTATCTTGTAGTAACATTGGTAGAACATTACGTAGGAAATCAGCATACATTGCACCATTTAGATTGCCATCAATAAAATGGGGGTCAATTATCCTTCCTCCCATAATGCCGCACTATACATTAACCCACCAAGGTCACTGATGTTCCACTTGTCACAGCCATCGTGGATTTTCCGTTGCCCAATAGTGCATATTATGCCGGTTTATGTTACCGCTGTTGGTGAATGACGCTTCGTCGCTAAATAGAACGCTTGCAAAAAATCTGTCATCGTCCCGTAATTTCTCTTGTGACCAGTGGCAGAACTGTAAACGACGTTCAAAGTCGTCGCCATGCGATTCGTGGTGCATATAAATATGGTACGGGTGCAGTCGATGTTGATGTAGCATTCTCAACACCGACGTTTTTGAGATTCCCGATTCTCGCGCAATTTGTCTGCTACTGATGTGCGGATTAGCCGCGACAGCAGCTAAAACACCTAACTGAGCATCATCATTTGTTGCAGGTCGTGGAAGTTTCACATGTGGCTGAACACTTCCTGTTTCCTTAAATAACGTTACTATCCGGCGAACGGTCCGAACACTTGGATGATGTCGTTCAGGATATCGAGCAGCATACATAGCACACACCCGTTGGGCATTTTGATCACAATAGCCATAATCAACACGATATCGACCTTTTCCGCAATTGGTAAACTGTCCATTTTAACACGGGTAATGTATCACGAAACAAATACCGTCCGCACTGGCGGAATGTTACGTGATACCACGTACTTATACGTTTGTCACTACTACAGCGCCATCTATCACAAAGCGAAAAAAGTGGTCCAACTAAAACATTCATATTTCTTTACGTACTACATGAACATGTAATGAAAACTGGGGTTCCTATTTTTTAAAAACGCAGTTGATATCCGTTTGACCTATGGCAGCGCCATCAAGCGGGCCAACCATACCGCCATCTGGTTTCCCCCTTCAAGCTAGACGAATTTCGTTTTTTGTAGTTTTTTCGTTTGTCACTTATTTCGTGAGATATTTGGCTCGGTCACTATCAATGGACCACCATGTAGAACAGACTGAATCTACCGGTTCAGCCATATCTCGACTCGGCCCTTAACGCCTGCTGTACTGGCAACCCAAACGGCACTGCTGTATCGCGTGCAGTCTGAGTGCGCCGTATGATACACCAAATGATACGGTGCAAAAACCATAAATACACACGACACTTGTTTGGAAATGGTTCTTTGTGGTGTACGTGATCAACACGTACGGCAGTGTATGCTCTGCAACTTGCTCCCGTACTGGCCACAAGGTTGGTAAGGAGTCCTCGTGGTAGGACGTTCCATACCTCCACCAGTGGGACGCGTGCTCGACGCTACTTTCTAAGTCGGGCGAACGGGCAGACCAGTTCTTTCGGCGAATATCCTCTCGTTCCATAAGCTCTTCCCCCTGCACAGTTCGATGAAGTCGCGCATTTTCATCCAAAAAAGTAAAGTCAGGGCCGAATGCTACCCTGGAAATACGCACATTCCGAAGGACTACAGTGTCACCGTAACATTGACTAGTGAGTGTACCGCCTACAAAGATCACGAGCTCAGTGTGCCCATGAAACATTATGCCATCGCACGCCGTAGTACCTGGACGCTTGAAACGATCATGTTCTACAATACTGGACGTACCCTCACATGGCGAAATCAGTGCCCTGTTAAGAATCATGATACGCCTTTTGCCGGCCGGAGTGGCCGAGCGTTTCTAGGCGCTTCAGTCTGGAACCGCGCGACCACTACGGTCGTAGGTCCGAATCCTGCCTCGGGCATGGATGTGTGTGATGTCCGTAGGTTAGTTAGGTTTAAGTAGTTCTAAGTTCTAGGGGACTGATGTCCTCAGATGTTAAGTCCCATAGTGCTCAGAGCCATTTGAACCATCTGATACGCCTTTTGTAATATCCAGAGTGCCATCATAAATGGCGATGGCTGCAGGGTAATTATTTCCTTTCAATACTAGTGTTATTACTGTTCGTCTCACTGCGCATGTGTGTCAGCTACGTTCTGTAGTAAACTGTAGCTGCTCCTTCTAAGTGTGGTCCAAGTCTCATCGAACTATTTTACTTGGCAGTGACACATTATTCGAAAGTTATTTTCTTCCTTACGTTTTGCTCACCAGTGTGTATATTTTCAAGTAAATACAAAAAGTCTACAATGTTTTACCGCAAATTTGGCCGGATATTGGGGAAAATAAGTACATGCAGTGGGTTTTACACAGATTTTTATGTCGTTTACGTGCAGCACGATCACGCAGGCGTATCATTAGCATCAGTTCGGCTGAAATTCTTTGCCTGTTGCTCTAAATATTGTCTTGTCCAGCTGCATTGTGGGCTCTGCTTGTACAAAAGTATCTGCATTTTGATTGCGAACTTCGTCAGTTAATACTTCATTTGACCTTCAATTCTCGCCTAGAATTAGCATGTGCCGTCTGACGTGGGTTCAGCATACAAACTCCGTTTCTGTGACAGATAATGAGGGTTCATAACATACTTATCGATGTTCTCGATCTCGTAGAAATAAATGACCTACGGCAATTAGTTTGAGCAATCTTCACGATTCATTAATACATTGGCTCCACCTACGTATCAAATACATTAAGATTGCAACATAGGCGTTAACAATACGCAGCACTTTAACATAATTAGCACTTAGAAAACACGTCAGTCGCTTTAGCAATTACAAAACGCGTGAAACTCTTGAAACATCTGACTAGCGACTCCCTTCTTCACTTAACGGTACCAAACATGTCGCAGCTGTACAGTATCAACTCAATTTCATTCCGTAGTTCAATGGTAATTTTTCAAATTTTGATTAAATATTAAACAGACGTTGCTAATTTTAATTTAAAATCTTCATTTCTTCGTAATGAGCGCATTCTATGCAAATACAATTTAGCACAGACGAAGTTACATTCTTTTACTGCTATGACTTTTCAAGGTTTAAATATTGTATCAGTGTTGCAAAAATCTAAACATGACGGTGGTACGAGTGAATGAAGTGTGTTTCAGAATTTCAATTTGAGACGTAATTTAGGTATTTAATACTTCAACAGTTTGTACATAATATACATTGCGTTTGCTCCGTCCTGTAAGCTTCTCACTGAAATATAAATTACCGAAAGGTAAAAACTTTTTACAGCTATATAAATTTTGTAACTAAGTGCTTCGTTAGATTAGGATTAGTTATACATTTTTATTTTTTAATTGGTTGACTTTTTTTGTAAGACGTGGTAATTGAATCAAGTATTAGCCTCAATTAAATTGCTTCTCAAGATATTATCTTTAGCTACGTGGATGGGTGCAAACATGGTTGCAGAAACTTTTCTTTCCTTTATCAGTCCACGAGAATATAAATGAAATATTGTAAAATTCTGTAAGCATAAATAACGAAGATATTAATCTGATGAGTATTTGTTCGTCTACGTATTTTGTTTGCCAACATTTGAGCGTGCAAAACAGTACTGTAGCCTCCGACAGACGGTAAATCGGTATTGTAGTATTCGATGCTCGATCCAATCCAGGACTGTAATATGCAATACAGGTCGAAAATGTTACAGTCCTTAGTATCGTTACTGAATGCAGACGAACAACGGCGTTAATTTCGTCACCAGAAATCTATTGTAGCCATTGTGATTGTCATTTCACAGCCAGTTTGTGTATGAGCACCTTGTGTCCATGAACACTGGCACCTTCTTCCTCTTTTGTTGTATCAAATTCCGTATAACTGCTAAGAAATAAATATCAGTCAGGCTTTCGAAAGCACCATAGTACAGCAACTGCATTAATCAAAGTAACTGATGACATTAAACATGCTATGGACAGACGTGAAGCTACCATCCTAACACTGCTTGACTTTAGCAAGGCTTTTGATACAGTTGACTTTGATATATTACTAATTAAAATGAAACAGCTGAATTTCTCAAACAGCGCTATACACTGGTTCGACAGCTACCTCAAAAACAGAAGTCAACAAGTCATTTGTGGGTCGGAAAAGTCATCATGGAAAAACATGCGCTCTGGAGTTCCCCAAGGCTCCGTCCTTGGTCCATTACTCTTCTCACTGTACATTAATGATATTTCTTCAGTGATTCACTCCTGCAACTACCATCTATATGCCGACGACATCCAACTGTACATAAGTGCAAGCCCCAAGAACATTGCTGACGCAGTAGCGAGTATGAACGCAGATCTTTGCTCTGTTTCTCGATGGGCACAGAACCTAGGTCTGAAACTAAACCCCAAGAAATCCCAGGTCATACTTATATCTCATCCAAAGCTAATCAGTCGGTACTTTCGCGAAACAGTCCCTCAAATACTCCTCAATGGTACCCAACTACCATACCAAAAAACAGTAAAAGACCTTGGAATAATCTTGGATGAACACCTAAACTGGGAAGAACAAACAGTCACAGCTTGCCGGAAATCGCTCTCCTCCCTACATGCAATTCAAAAATTTAGAAAAATATTTCCAACCCATGTTAAACAAAAATTAGTCCAAACACTAGTCTTGCCTAATCTTTACTACTGTGATGTAGTTCAACACGGCACAAATAGTGAAAATTCGAGATGCCTCGAGCTAGTGATGAATGCTTGCGTTAGATACGTATGCAATATACGGTTGTATGATCATATCAGTTCTTCATACTCCCAGCTAGGTTGGATACGCCCACATAAGGCACGCGATCTTCACACGATGTGCTTACTTCAACGATTTCTTAGCCACTGGTGCCCCCAATACTTATCTTCTCACATTAAACACCTATCATCATTCCACAACCGCAATACTAGATCGGATACATCTAGCATCTTGGCTGTACCTTTACATAACACAAAATCTTTCTCTGTGTCATTCGCCATCTCAGCCATACGACTATGGAACGCGCTCCCCTGTGATCTGCGTCTTATCCAGAACCACTTAACATTCAAGAGGGAACTCAAGACTTACATATTAGGGACGGTATAGCCACCATTGTCGTGCCCCTCTCATCTTTTTCTTTCTCCTCTCCATCATAGCTTCGAATTTTACCATTCTATTTCTCCTCCTCTAACTTATCCACCTTTTCTATATCTCTTTCACCCCATTCTATCGTCTTATGTCTCTGCTTGATGAGAATAACTCACAAGCTGCAAGAATATAACGAGAAAATTCCCAACTAGCAATAGGACTGACATTCATAAAAGAAAAAATATGTTCACTTTCCTATACATAGTCATTACTATTATTATTATTCTTGATTATTATAATTACTTTTTGATTGTTATAATTATCATTGTAGTACTTTTATAATCTCTAATTTTTTCTGTAACATTAATACTGTAGCCCGCATCTCGTGGTCGTGCGGTAGCGTTCTCGCTTCCCACGCCCGGGTTCCCGGGTTCGATTCCCGGCGGGGTCAGGGATTTTCTCTGCCTCGTGATGGCTGGGTGTTGTGTGCTGTCCTTAGGTTAGTTAGGTTTAAGTAGTTCTAAGTTCTAGGGGACTTATGACCACAGCAGTTGAGTCCCATAGTGCTCAGAGCCATTTGAACCATTAATACTGTATAACATGTTAATGTCCTTAATGTTCTGTAGAAACTGAAATTTGTTGAATCTGAGTATGCCTGGTTAGGTGTAAGAGAGGGCCTGAAGGCCCTAATCTTGCCAGGTAAAATAAATGCATAAATAAATAAATAAATAAATAAAATAAATAAAAGCGGAAACGATCCGTTTGAAGCAGGTACTCGCATTAGTGAGGTCAGGATAATCGATATTCCACTCTGTGTATGGCACTCCGCTGCACAAATTTAGATCCCGGCAGTTGATGGCACTCGGTGTGCGTCCAGAGGAAACAGGAGCCTGGCGACTGTTACAGACGCAGTCGGCGAGCGCCGACCAGCCCAGCTCGGGGCTGAACCTGCCCGTGGTGAAGGGCCTGGACCCGTTCCTGTACGGCCAGGCCGACTCGTACGACCCGCAGGCGTCGTCGGACACGTCGTCGCGCTACCAGACGGACTTCTACGCGCCCTACAAGAGCTACGAGGAGTACTTCCGCCACCTGTTCCCCGACCTGGGCGCCGCCGGCTCCGCCGCACAGCCCAGCGCCAGCGAAGCCTCCGGAGACTGCAGCAAGGTGGGACAGCTTGTAACCTCTCCCTCACTTATCGACCTCAATGACAGTGAAAAATTAAACCGCGTGCACCTAATGGAAATTTGGGAAAAGCAATCGTCACCGAAGTTAATTTGTCGGTAAAGAGGGAGCAAAGGGTTACATCTAAATGAAAGGAAAAATGCAAATTAAATTGATGAAAATTAATTTTGAGAAAAGTATAAAATTAATAAAGAAAGTAAATGTGCGGTCGTTACGTTAACAATTAATTGGCGTTAATTAGATATTTGAGATTTGGGGAAAATTACGGTCGCCAGCCCTATGGAAAACTACTATAATAACTCAAAATGAAAGATTAATGCACATATAATTAGCACTAAAAGAGTGGCAACTGAAGGTTGACACGTGTTGTGTGAAAACTAAATGTTCGTCAGAAGTAATAAATTTCGCTACACTCTGACTTAATTTAGCAAAAGAATTAATAAAACCGGAAAATTGAAAGTTAATTTAGTGACTGAAATTAATAGTGAACTTTGTTTCTGAAGCACTACGAAATTCAATAAAATAAGGTTAGTCTTGGGTTACCTCAACAATCATTTCAAAAGCTACTTGAATCTACGCAATTTGGAACTAAGAGATTTAACTTTGAACTTGAATTAAATGATTCTGAACAGTTAACAATAGTAAAATTTTGTACGTACCAAGCTGAGCTGCAATCACAGGTAAGCTAAAATATGGTAACAAAACTCGCACTCTTAATTTCTGCTTGTGTAATCTAAATATTGTAGCCAGCTATGAATACTTTAACTAAACTTTGAAATTAAAACAGTGAAATGGAATGATATTACTTTAATGCTGGCGTATGAATTTCAACGACACTGGGGTTCATTCCAGAAAAGGAAGGGACCCTGCTTGGTAATGCAGTTGGGACAATGAGCAACAAAGGTTCATGCTAAGTTGCTGTATTTTTGTGATGCAACAGTTTGAAAAGCTGAGGTCTGCCATACAGTTCTAAAACTTTACGTGCTTCCAGTCTTCCTTGTTGGTTGATTGAAGGTTTGCAGTCGTCAATCGGGGAAGTGGCGACAGTCACTCATTGTCGGCCGTCGAAGTTGCAGAAGCTCGATGTTGGCGCTCCTCCTTCTCGACACGGTCACCAGGCGAAACGGGCTCTTGATGTGCGCCAGCTAATGCTTCCCGTCCGCGACACCGTGTCAGAAACTATCAAAGCAAGTCGAGCGCAATTACATGCTGCCAAGCCCCGAAAGCGCGGCAACTCGCGGGAGCGTCACGCAACACACCTGCGCCACCACTACCAAAGATCCTAAATACTTTGCTTCTCCACACGACCTATCGATGTAATCGTTCGATAGCACAGTTTTCCCTAGGCCAGACCCAGCGTAAAAATACAAATAATATGTACAAAACAAACCAATTATACATCGACATAAATATATAAACAAATAGTAAAACAATTACAATATATAAAGACACAGAAATGTCATATCTTCAGGTAACAAAATAAGGAAAAAAATTTATAGTACAATAGATGGAAATAGGAGGATATGCATTTCCGGCGTTACACGCTGCACGCGTCGACACTGAACTGGCTGGCATAGCTTTCTTGCTACGTCATAGTCAGTGTTAACACTCCACAATTTACAACCTCTTTTTACATCTACATCCATACACTGCAAACCACTGTGATGTGCATGGCAGAGGGTGCTTCCTATTGTACTATTATTGGATTTTACTCCCGTTCCATTCACTTATAGAGGACGGGGAAAATGACAGATTAAATGCCTCCGTTTATTAGCCTAATCTTGTTCTCGCGATCCCTACGTGGATGATATGTGAGCACTTGAAGTGTATTCCTTGATTCATCCATTGCAGCTGGTTCTTGAAACTCTTACTAAGCTTTCCCAGGACTGCACGTATCTTCAGGCATCTGCCAGTTCAGTTTCTTCAGCAGCTCCGTAACGCTTTCCCATGGCTCAGACAAACCTGTGGTTCGTGCTTCCCCTCTCGATTTTCGTCCAATATACCCCGTAAGTCCTATTTGGTACAGGATCCACTTACTTGAACAATATTGTATCACAGGTCGCACGAATTTTTTGTAAGCAGTCTCCTCTGCAGACTGACAGGATTTCCGTAGTATTCTACCACTGAACCGATGTCTGCCACCTGTTTTGCCTGCGACTGAGCCTTTGTGGGCCGGCCGGAGTGAACAAGCTGATCTAGGCGCTTCAGTCTGGAACCACGCGACCGCGCCGGCCCGAGTGGCCGTGAGGTTCTGGGCGCTACAGTCTGGAGCCGAGCGACCGCTACGGTCGCAGGTTCGAATCCTGCCTCGGGCATGGATGTGTGTGATGTCCTTAGGTTAGTTAGGTTTAAGTAGTTCTAAGTTCTAGGCGACTGATGACCTCAGAAGTTAAGTCGAATAGTGCTCAGAGCCATTTGAACCACGCGACCGCTACGGTCGCAGGTTCGAATCCTGCCTCGGGCATGGATGCGTGTGATGTCCTTAGGTTAGTTAGGTTTAAGTAGTTCTAAGTTCTAGGGGACTGATCACCTCAGATGTTAAGTCCCATTTTGAGCCTTTGTGATCGTTCCATTTCATATCCCTGAAGATTGTTACACACAAATACACAATTTGCAGTAAGATTTTGGAGCATTTACTGTACTCGAACATAATAAATCATCTTGAAGGAAATTACTTATTGATACATAACCAACACGGATTCATAAAATATCGTTCTTGTGCAACACAGCTAGTTCTTTATTCCCATGAAGTAATGAGTGCTGTCGACAAGGGATCTCAGATCGATTCCATATTCCTAGATTTCCAGAAGGCTTTTGATACCGTTCCTCACAAGTGACTATTAATCAAATAGCATGCATATGTAGTATCGTCTCAATAGTATGACTGGATTCGTGATTTCCTCTCAGAGAGGTCACAGTTCGTAGTGATAGACCGTAAATCATCGAGTACAACAGAAGTGATATCTGGCGTTCCGCAAGGTAGTGTCATAGGCCCTCTGCTCTTCATGATTTACATAAATGAACGAGGTGATAATCTGAGCAGCCCCCTTAGATTGTTTGCAGATGATGCTGTAATTTACCGCCTAGTAAAATCGTCAGACGATCAATTCCAATTACAAAATGATCTAGAGAGAATTTCTGTATGGTGCGAAAAGTGGCAATTGTAACTAAATAAAGAAAAGTGCGAGGTCATCCACTTGTGTACGAGGTGCATTCAAGTTCTAAGGCCTCCGATTTTTTTTCTAATTAACTACTCAACCGAAATCGATGAAACTGGCGTTACTTCTCGACGTAATCGCCCTGCAGACGTACACATTTTTCACAACGCTGACGCCATGATTCCATGGCAGCGGCGAAGGCTTCTTTAGGAGTCTGTTTTGACCACTGGAAAATCGCTGAGGCAATAGCAGCACGGCTGGTGAATGTGCGGCCACGGAGAGTGTCTTTCATTGTTGGAAAAAGCCAAAAGTCACTAGGAACCAGGTCAGGTGAGTAGGGAGCATGAGGAATCACTTCAAAGTTGTTATCACGAAGAAACTGTTGCGTAACGTTAGCTCGATGTGCGGGTGCGTTGTCTTGGTGAAACAGCACACGCGCAGCCCTTCCCGGACGTTTTTGCTGCAGTGCAGGAAGAAATTTGTTCTTCAAAACATTTTCGTAGGATGCACCTGTTACCGTAGTGCCCTTTGGAACGCAATGGGTAAGGATTATGCCCTCACTGCCCTAGAACATGGACACCATCATTTTTTCAGCACTGGCGGTTACCCGAAATTTTTTTGGTGGCGGTGAATCTGTGTGCTTCCATTGAGCTGACTGGCGCTTTGTTTCTGGATTCAAAAATGGCAACCACGTCTCATCCATTGTCACAACCGACGAAAAGAAAGTCCCATTCATGCTGTCGTTGCGCGTCAACATTGCTTGGCAACATGCCACACGGGCAGCCATGTGGTCGTCCGTCAGCATTCGTGGCACCCACCTGGATGACACTTTTCGCATTTTCAGGTCCTCATGCAGGATTGTGTGCACAGAACCCACAGAAATGCCAATTCTGGAGGCGATCTGTTCAACAGTCATTCGGCGATCCCCCAAAACAATTCTCCCCACTTTCTTGATCATGCCGTCAGACCGGCTTGTGCGAGCCCGAGGTTATTTCGGTTTGTTGTCACACGATGTTCTGCCTTCATTAAACTGTCGCACCCACGAACGCACTTTCGACACATCCATAACTCCATCACCACATGTCTCCTTCAACTGTCGATGAATTTCAATTGGTTTCACACCACGCAAATTCAGAAAACGAATGATTGCACGCTGTTCAAGTAAGGTAAACGTCGCCATTTTAAGTATTTAAAACAGTTCTCAGTCCGTCCTCTGCTGGAATATTGCTGCACGGTATCGGATCCTTACCAGGTAGGATTGACGGAGGACATCGAAAAAGAGAAAAGAAGGGCAACTCGGTTCGTGTTATCACGCAGTAGGGGTGAGAGTGTCTCTGATATACGTGAGTTGGGGTGACAGCCACTGAAACAAAGGCGGTTTTCTTTGCGGCGAGATCTATTTACGAAATTTCAATCACCAACTTTCTCTTCCGAATGCGAAAATATTTTGTTGGCACTCACATATGCAGGGAGAAATGATCATCATAATAAAATAAGAGAAATCAGAGCTCGAACGGAAAGAATTAGGTGTTCCTTTTTCCCACGCGCCATTCGACAGTGGAATGGTAGAGAAGTAGTATGAAAATGGTTCGATGAACCCTCTGCCAGGCACTCTATCCTGTGCAAGCTTCTTCATCTTAGAATAACTACTGCAACCTACATCCTTCTGATTCTGCTTAGTCTACTCATCCCTTGGTCTCCCTCTACTATTTTTACCCTCCACACTGCCCTCCAATACTCAATTGGTGATCCTTTTATGCCTCAGAACGTGTCCTACCAACTGATGCCTTCTTCTAGTCACTATATGCTACAAATTCCTTTACTCCCCATTTCTATTCAGTACCTCCTCATTAGTTACGTGATCTAGCCATTTAATCTTCAGCATCCTTCTGTAGCACCACATTTCAAAAGCTTCCATTCTCTTCTTGTCTTAACTATTTATCGTCCATGTTTCATTTGCATACGTGGCTACACTCCTTACAAATACTTTCAGAAAAGACTTATTGACGCTTAAATATACACTCGATGTTAACAGATTTCTCTTCTTCAGAAACGCTTTCGTTGCTATTGCCAGCCTACATTTTATATCCTCTCTACTTCGACCATCATCAGTTATTTTGCTCCCCAAATAACAAAACTCATCTACTACTTTAAGTCTCTCATTTTCTAATCTAATTCCCACAGCATCACCTGATTTAATTCGACTACATTCCATTATCCTCGTTTTGCTTTTGTTGATGTTCATCTTATATCCTCCTTTGGAGACACTGTCCATTATGTTCATCTGCCCTTCCAGGTCCTTTGGTGTCTCTGACAGAATTACAACGTCGTCGGCAAATCTCAAAGTTTTTATTTTTTCTCCATGGATTTTAATTCCTACTCCAAATTTTTCTTTTGTTTCCTTTACTGCTTGCTCAATATACAGATTGAGTAACATTGGGGATAGGCTATAACCTGTACAAATCTTAAATAGCCTTTCGCTCCCTGTATTTGATCCCTTCCACCTTCGGATTTTGAAAGAGGGTATTCCTGTCAACATTGTCAAAAGTTTTCTCTAAGTCTACAAAGATCAGTCGTAGGGTCAGTATTGCCTCGCGTGTTCCTGTATTTCTACAGAGTCCCAACTGATCTTCCCCAAGGTCAGCTTCCACTACTTTTTCCATTCGTCTGTAAAAAATTCGTATCAGTATTTTACAGCCGTGACTTATTAAACTGATAGTTCGGTAATTTTCACACCTGTCAACGCCTGCTTTCTTTGGGATTCGAATTACTGCATTCTTCTTGAAGTATGAGAGTATTTCGTCTGTCTCATACATCTTGCTTACCAGATGTAAGAGTTTTGTCATGGCTGGCTCTCCCAAGGCTATCAGTAGTTCTAATGGAATATTGTCTACTCCCGGAGCCTTGTTTCGACTTAAGTCTTTCAGTGCTCTATAAAATTCTTCACTTACTTCTACATCTACATATATATTCCGCTAGCCACCAAGCGGTTTGTGGCTGAGGGCACATTTCGCGCCAAAGTCATATTTCTCCCCCTCTGTTCCACTCGCGGATCGCCCGAGAGAAAAACGACTGTCTGAACGCCTCAGTACGAGCTCTTATTTCCCTTATCTTTGAATGGTGATCATTGAGCGATTTGAAAGTTGGTGGTAATAATATATGTTCTACATTCTCGGTGAAGATCGGATTTCGGGATTAGTGAGCAGCCCCTTCTGATTAGCGCACCGTCTATCTGCAAGTGTGTCCCACTTAAAACTTTCTATGAGATTTGTAACGCTCTCGCGATGGCTAAATGTGCCAGTCACGAACCTTGTCGCTCTTCTTTGGACCTTCTCAATTTCTTGACTCAGACTCAACTGCTAAGGGACCCATACAGACGAACAACAAGACTGGACGAACTAACGTATTGCAAGCTATTTCCTTTGTTGAAGGACTGCATCGCTTCAGGATTCTACCAATAAACCGCAATCTAGAGTTCGCCTTATCCGTTACTTGTGTAATCTGATCATTCCATTTGAGATCATTTCGAATGGTCACACCCAGATACTTGACGGACGTTACAGCTTCCAAAGACTGGGCATTTATTTTGTACTCGTACATTAATGGGGATTTTCGCCTTGTTATACGCAGTAGGTTACACTTACTAATATTAAGAGATAACTGCCAGTCATTACACCACGCATTTATTTTTTGCAAATCCTCATTGATTTTTTCACAACTTTCGCGTGATACTACTTTCCTATAGACTACATCATCATCGTCAAACAGTCTAAGGCCGCTGTCAATACCATCAACCAGATCGTTTATGAAAATCGTAATAATCAGAGGACCTATTACGCTGCCCTGGGGCACACCTGAAGTTACGCTTGTTTCCGTTGAAGTCACCCCGTTCAGGACGACATACTGCTTCCTGTCTGTTAGAAAACTTTTTATCCAACCGCATATGTCATCAGATAGACCGTAAGCGCGAATTTTTTGGAGCAGGCGACAGTGCGGAACTGAGTCAAACCTCTTTCGAAAGTCGAGAAATATGCATCAATCTAGGAGCCGGTGTCTAGAGCCTGTTGTATATCATGCACAAAGAGGGCCAGCTGTGTCTCGCATGACCGCTGTTTCCTAAAACCGTGCTGGTTTCTGCAGATTGTAACGCCGGAAATGCATATCTTCCCATTTCCATCTATTGTACTATAATTTTTTCTCCTTGCTTTGTTACCTCAAGATATGACATTTCTGTCTCTTTATATATTGTAATTGTTTTACTATTTAGAATCTTCGGATTTGAGGTTGTTCTGGACACGAATTTTGTATGGTGCAAATCTCGTAACAAAGTATTGGTTACGAACAGGTCGTTACGTCAGCGAGATTAAGTAGTGGGAGGAATCCTAATTAGATTTGAGATTTGTCATTTATATTGAAAATTATTAAAATGAGTGAAGGCAACAATTACCAAAATTTGGTAGACTTGGATACGGAACAATCGGTCGAACAGTGGGAAACGCGCACCGCGGTACCCATTGTTCAGGGGCAGGCGGCTAGCATGTAAGACGCGACCGCCGAAACGCAACAAAGAGCAGAAATGGAATTCCAAACTTTAGAAAATGTTTCGGAATCGGAAGTGAAAATCAAATCTGAATCCCTTGATGACGAATACGGGGGGACAATTAAAGAGGAAGCCGCTACGGAAGTAAAACCGGTAGTTTCCGGGAATTTAACTGATTTATTGAATGTTTTGATTAACGAAATCAAGAGTCATTCCGCCAAGCAAGAAGCTCAGGCTGCCAAGCAAGAAGCTCAGGCTGCCAAGCAAGAAGCTCAGTCTGAAAAAATTGAACGGATGCTAGACAATCAGAACAAAGCCATTAACGTTGTTAACAACAATGTTGGAGTTGTTAACACAAAAGTTGATAATATCAAAGAAGATATTGTTGTAATTAATACCGCAATCGGTAATCTTAAACAGGAAATGATAGGCGTTCATGCGGAAATTGCGAGCATAAATACTCGTTTTTATTCCGAAATTAGCAGAATCGAGAAAAGTGTAGGAGAATCAGTTGCTCCGATCATTGAGAATAAGGTGACGGAACAAATTCAATTAGTGAAAAAAGAGGATCAAAAGAAGGTGGAAACTTTAAAGGCCTTAGTATCCGAAGTAGATACCAAAGTGACGAAGCAGGCTAATACCTGCGAAGAGAAAAAAAGGGAAGTAGAAACGCTTGCGACAACCACTTGCCAAGTAATTACGAGAGTGTCGGAATTAGAAAAGAAACTTGACGAAAAACAGAGCTATGTGCCAATCTATGCACATAGTTCGGAATTGTTGACGAAAGAGGAGCGGTTCGACCCCTTGAAAAAAGGCGGTATACACGCGACGGATTTCATTAAGAATTGTGAAAGAGTTTTACCCAGATCATGGACTAATGAGAGAAAAATTAATGCGATTATTGATGTGTTGGCTGGTGATGCCAAGCGTTGGGGCTTAAACCTCAACATTACGAACCTGACTTTTGACGAGTTTAAAAATTTGTTTCTGGCTGAATACTGGTCAGAGCAAAAACAGCAAAGTGTCTGGCGCGAATTTGTCGTATCGAGGCCTTTCGATGCGAATTCGCGCGGCTCGATGAAGGAGTTTTGTGAGGGCTGGATCCGCAAGTTCGAATATTTGCGTGATCGCCGCACGGAATCCGAAATAGTCTGGGAACTCTACAAGAAGCTTCCAGATGATACAAAACGATACGTAGGAAGCAATTACAGGACAATCAATGATTTCCTGGAAAGAGTTGAGGACGAGGACAACTGGCGCAATAATCGCGACAGTGGTAGAGGCCGTGGTAACAACAACGGGTACCACAACAACGATAACTATGGGAATAATGCATACCGCAATCTTGGCAGCAATAACAATAGTGGTTCGGGCCGTAATGACAATCGGTACAATGCAAATAATAACAGGAATGACGGAAACCAGTATCATACTAACGTGATACGGGCTTCACAGAATAGTAATAACGCCAGAGGGTGTGATCAGCCACCTCAGCAGCATCCGGGGAGAGTATCTGCTGGGACGAGACAGGGAAACCATTAGCCGCGCCGACCGGTCGTGGAGAAATTTTGGAGGCCCAATAACAAGAGAAAACCCAGGTGTCGTCGTTATGAAAATTCCGTATGGAATAATCAACGGCGGGAGAGTGTGCCAGTGTTAGGAGAAAGGCGTGCGCCCACGAGTAGTAGATCAGCTGTAGACACGGCAGTAGAAAATACATTCACTGTCAGTGAGAACAATTTAAGTAGTGTTCCGGAAATCGATTATAAAGTGGCAGCTGCAATACCCACAGCGGAACTGGAGATTGAGTTTAAGAATTATTCGCAAGTGTTGAGAGAAGATCAGATGTCAGATAAAACGTCCGTCATCGAGCAAGGGGATGCAGAGAGGGATGAGGTCTGGCTAAGGCAGTTCGGTCGCTTATACGACGAACTAAGAGATTATAGGGGCCTGTACGGGAGAAATGTTTATGGGGAGCGCGGGCAGGATTTGCCGCGTCTCGTCCCGCAGGAAGATAGTGTTTGTGAAGTGATAGAAAGTTCTGGCCCTAACCGGCAGACTTTACCAGAAATAGTTGATGTTAATGGGGAGCACGAACAAGATTCCTCGTGTTTCGTCCCGCAAGAGTTGGATGTTGAAGCAGTAACGGAAAGTTCTCGCCCTGACCGGCAGGCTTTACCGAAAGTTATAGTGGTAGAAGTGGCACGTAGATTACAGCGAGTATGAGGTTAGAGCTGACGTTATACGGTCAGACGGTAGCAGTGTGGGTTGCGCAGATCTAGAGGAAGTAATTGCAGATACTACTGGGCACATTTCTCCAGGTAGATTGGCAGATGAGATCAATCTGACTAAAGAGGAATCAACGAAGGTGACAATTAGTGAATTGATAGCAAAGCAACACTCACTAGTTGACGATTTAGAGGAAAAGGTTTCGGTATTGGAGGCGAAGCTACAGACTAAGCCTCAGGACAAACGTGTTGAAATTAAAACTGTATGTGAACAGAGGCTGAAAAAGCCGCCAGATAAGCCGGATTTAGGATCAAAGCCGGATGGTTTTTTCTGGAATGACCTGGATATAGACGAGGATTTACTGTGGGAAAATAAAGAAACAGTCGAGGACAAGTGTAGACAGATAGTAGTGTCTGTTAATATGCACGACCTACAACTAAACGTGTTGATTGACACCGGTGCAGAATTGAGTGCTGTATCTGGGAAAATATTTGAGTTACTGAAAGACAGACCCGGCATCGTAGTTATGCCAGTAACAGGAGTGAAAATTATCGGTGCTACTGGGAAGGCCAGTAAACCGGTCACAAAACAGATTTTTGTCAACTTCGAGATATGTGGGGCACGATTTGAACAAGAGTTTATCGTCGTGCCAGACTTAACTACGGAAGTAATTACTGGGTTAGATTGGCTATTAAAGTACCATGCAGTGATTAACTGTGAAAGCAAGACTTTGACATGTATGTCACTAGATAAAACAATAGTAGTTTGTTTTGACGAGGCAGGAGACGGTGTGCATAGGCAATACGAGCCTATACACATTGTTAACTGGCCGGATGGTATTGATGTAGGTATGAATTTGAACTACTGTAATGTGAGGAATCTCGGCATTGACAATATTGTAGAAAGTGATTTGGAAAGTATTGTAGACGGTGTGTCAAACGTAACACACGAACAAAGACGAGACCTGTATGAAGTAATAATGAGGAATAAGAGTGTGTTTCCAGACAAACCGAGTATTGGTGTGAAAAAAGATCGTTTGCCAGAAATAATGAAGCTAAGAACCGATGGTTGCATACGTCGTCATAACGCTAAAGCGCGTTTTGCTAAGTTTGCAATCGGAGACTTAGTACTTGTAAAAGCTCACGAGAAATCGAGCGAGATAGACCATGAAATCTCTAAATTTAAGTTTGCTTATAATGGACCATATAAAGTCATTGGTATACCGCACACAAATGCTTATTGCCTAGAGTATCCAAACTCTGGAAAGCTATTAGGTATACGGAACATTGTAGACCTGAAGTTGTACCAACCAAGGATTGATTAATACCACAGAAAGGGTAATTTGTACAGTATGTAAATATAGAGTGTAAGATTTAAGGATGTGCCATGTTGCGATGCTTTTGCCTGACCTAGAGGTCATTAAAGAACTTGTAATTAACAAGTAATTAATTTTTGATTAGACGTTTTAACGAATTGAAAAATCCAAGCTGCTAGTTTAAGTTTTCAACTGAGTCACAGTAGATTAAGGAATGTAAATATGATTTTGTAAATAGCTGTAAGATTTCATAAATATGTGATTTACTAGTCATTGCCGATGTACTTAGACACTGTTTTAAGTTTCAGGCTAGTACATGCGTGTGATGATGGACAGTGTTGAGTTATCCACTGTGATAGTATTAAGGGACTCCTTGAGATTACTCGGGAGTGGGTTTTTCCTAAAGAATTCAGTGAAACGGACGTTCTGGAAACGCCGTTACGCAGGCGAGTGAGATCGAGCGCGCCGCACAGGCGGGCGCAACAATACTGGCGAGGCGGAGCCGCTGTCTGCTCTTGTGCCGCTGTCGGCATTCTTTGTACTTGCGAGTACGGAAGGCGGAATTGTTTTTCTTCCTGGACAGCTGAAAGAATTCTACTGTCAATATTTATGGTTTTTTCGATCTGCTGAATATTATTTTCTTGTTTAGCATTAAGTGGACTCTCATGGCGAGAGTATTAATTATGAAAAGGTTATATAAAATGTGTATTCTATGTAATTAATAATTATTTTGCGTATTTTGATCTACCTGCTTTTATGACCATGTACTCTGATTAATTTTGTAAATAGTATTCCATTTCTTGATACTGTTAGGAAATTTGATGATTTTAGAATAGCTAAACCATTTTCTATGTTTTCTATGAATTTTAATATGTTGTCAACCTGTTTTCTTTTGTGTAAGATGACAGAGTGTCTCCACTCAATTACTATGGTCTAAAAATTGATTTATGCTTAATTAGACGAATGCTAAATTTTGTTGATGTTTTGAGCATATGCATTTCCGCTGTTTCTTTTTTGGGACATTTTCTGAGTCTGTTTAGGTTACACGAACATCCTCAGACAATGTGGGGCACGTGTAACGCCGGAAATGCATATCTTCCCATTTCCATCTATTGTACTATAATTTTTTCTCCTTGCTTTGTTACCTCAAGATATGACATTTCTGTCTCTTTATATATTGTAATTCTTTTACTATTTGTATATATATATTTATGCATTTATGTCGATGTATAATTGGATTGTTTCGTAAATATTATTTGTATTTTTACGCTGGGTCTTGCCTAGGGAAAACTGCTATCGAACGATTACATCGATAGGTCGTGTGAAGAATCAAAGTGTGTAGGATCTTTGGTAGTGTTAACTCTGCCGCGGGGAGCGCGGGCTGAGGAGGGGGAGTCTGGCTGGAGTAGCGAGTGGAGCAGGTGTGTTGTGTGACGCTCCCGCGAGTTGCCGCGCTTTCGGGGTTTGGCAGCATGTAATTGCGCTCGACTTGTGATGATAGTTTCTGACATGGTGTCGTGGACGGGAAGCATTAGCTGGCGCACATCAAGAGCCCGTTTCGTCTGGTGACCGTGTCGAGAAGAAGGCGCGCCAACATCCAGCTTCTGCAACAGCGACGGCCGACAATGAGTGACTGTCGCCACCTCCTCGATCGATGGCTTCAAACCTTCATTCAACCAACAAGGAAGACTGGAAGAACGTAAAGTTTTAGAACTGTATGGCAGACCTCAGCTTTTCAAACTTTTAAAATTGTTGCATCACAAAATTACAGCTACTTAGCATGAACCTTTGTTGCTCATTGTCCCAATTGCATTACCAAGCAGGGTCCCTTCCTTTTCCGGAATGAACCCGAGTGTTGTTGAAATTTAAATGCCAGCATTAAAGCAACATTATTCTATTTCACTGCTTTAATTTCAAAGTTCAGTTAAAGTATTCATAGCTGGCTACAATATTTAGATTACACAAGCACAAATTAAGAGTGCGAGTTTTATTACCGTATTTTAGCTTACCTGTGACTGCAGCTCAGCTTTGTACGTACTACATTTTACTATTGTTAATTGTTCAGAATCATTTCATTCAAGTTCAAAGTTAAATCCCTTGTTTCTAAATTGCGTAGATTCAAGTAGCTTTTGAAATGATTGTTGAGGTAGTCCAAGACTAACCGTATTTTACTGAATTTCGATGTGCTTCAGAAAGAAAGCTCACTATTAATTTCAGTCACTAAATTAACTTTCGATTTTCCGGTTTTATTAATTCTTTTGCTAAATTAAGTCAGAGTGTAGCGAAATTTATTACTTCTGACAAACTTTCAGTTTTCACAGTACACGTGTCAACCTTCAGTTGCCACGCTTCTAGTGCTAATTATATGTGTAATAACCTTTCTTTTTCAGTTACTATAGTAATTGTCCTTAGGACTGGCGACCGTAATTTCCCCCAAATCTCAAATATCTAATTACCGCTAGTTAATTGTTAACGTAACGGCCGCACATTTACTTTCTTTATTAACTTTACCCCTTTTCAAAATTAATTTCCACCAGTTTCATTAGCATTTTTCCTTTCATTTAGATGTAACCCTTTCCTCCCTCTTTACCGACAAATTAACCTCGGTGACGATTGCTTTTCCCAAATTTCCATTAAGTACACGCGGTTTAATTTTTTACTGTCATTAAGGTCGATAAGTGAGGGGGAGGTTACATGATGAGCTTCTCAGAGTCTAGAAAGGTCATTATGTCTGAAGACAAAATATGTTCCATGATTCTACATCAAATCAATCTCAGTGAAATTGGCCGGTAATTATGTGCATCCGATTTTCTACCCTTTTTATAAATTTCTATGACCTGAGCCTTCTTCCAGTCCTGCGGAATTTTCCACTGTTCCATTGATCTCTGATAGATGATGGATAAGAATGGTGCTATATTTGCAGCATAGTCAACATAAAATCTTACGGGGATACCGTCTGGGCCAGATGCCTTCCTGGCGTCTAAGGATCTTAACTGTTTTACAATCGCAGATACACTAAACACTATGTCAGCCATCCTTTCGTTTGTTCGATAATTGAAAGGGGGAATGGTGCTGCAGTCCTCTACTGTAAACGAGTTTGTGAAGGCTAGGTTTAGAATTCTGTTTATCATCATCAGTTACATACGTAGTGTCATATCTCCCATTTCATCTTCATCTACGTCCTCTTCCTCTTCCATTTCCATAATATTGCCCTCAAGTACATTGCCCCTGTATAGACCCTCTATGTACTGCTTCCAACTTTCTGCTTTTCCTTCTTTGCTTAGAACTGGGTCTCCATCTGTGGTCTTGATATTCATGCTGATAGTTCTCTTGTGTCCAAAGGTATCTTTAACTTTCCTGTAGGCAGTGTCTATCTTATCCTCGCAGGTATACAGATTTTAAAATAATGTCACAAGACGACAGCATGATAATACGGAAATTTGCAAGAAATGAAAGGAAACATGTAGACTCACATATATATTTTACACAACAAACGGAGAGATGTAAACTCTCCTCATTATAGCAAAAGTTATTAGTGAATGTTAATATTAAGCTTTATGCTAAATGTATATCAGTTTCTGATATATACAATAGCTGGAAAGGCAAAAGACTTGCTTCGACTAGAATTTGGTTACTTATGGCATCACAAAAAATGTGCTAAACTTAGAAAATAAATAGCACGTCTACTATAGTCTTCTGTAAACACATGTGAACCATTATTTTAGTACACCTTTCAGTCAAAAATAAGCCTTCTTTCAAACAGACAAGTATAGGCCGCGACATGCGACAGTCATCATCACAATAAAATAACACTAATTAGTTGTACACACTACTCTTAGTTTTCACGACATGTTGAATTTAGAGTCTCAGATAAATGAAACATCTATCCATCGGAAACATAACAACATTTAGTTTTAACACTGTGACAGCAATTTCTTTCCTCAGAAATAATGTAAATTTACTATATAATACGTGTGACAGGCATTTCTTATGAAGTAATTTAAGAAAAAAATTAATTCGATTATGTACACTTCGTATACTATCGGAACATATATTTTAAAGTAATACTAGTCTAGCAACGTCAGCTAAAAGAGATCTCAGTGACTCCCAAAAAATCCAGTTAGAGTCTGACAGCAGCGCTTCGTACCTAGATCGCCAGGAGTTGAAGAAGTGCGTTCGTTCGTCTACTCAGAACCGAATTTGGTTCTATGATCGAGAATTTCGAACCTTTGTACCACAAAACTAAGGGGCGTGCGAGATAACTGGTAAGGTGAGAAGCCGTGCAGACTTGTAGCAGGGATAAGGATCGTTCAATCGTACGCTTTCAACACAAACTCCTACGGCAGCTTGTAAATCTACTGCTTATTGTCACCAACTTTATCACAGAGAATAGAAAAATAAACCCTCACTGTTGCGCGTCAGTACACGGATGTTTTATTAATGACTTCGCCGATATAAATCTAATGCCAAATCTTAAAACATTGTCGAGCACTCTAATAAAGCCTGATATCAAATTCATAAAGAAAAGTAATTCAAAAAGAAATGTTACGGTTGTTGAGCACTTAGCCTGCGTCACTTGCACGACGGAATATAGGCAACCAAACGTACACGGGAGGTGCAATGGCTTCCTCCCTTGCAGGCGTCACTGTTCGTTCGCTGGAAGCCATGTGCCCTCTTTGTATCATGAGCTTTGGATTTTTCGGTTACCAATAGAAGTGTCTCCGTGTGGCAAGCATGATGGATAGTAGTACGATATACACATGCCTATAGTTTCCACTTGCATATTACTAATTAAAAAATCGCTACTTAAGGAAATAGATGAACTATATGTCCTCGGAGTCTTTCGGGGTGGCATGCTTCTGTAAAATCGAAATGACGCGGTTTGCCGACCAAAGAGATTTTATTGAGGGGAAATATATGTTCCGATGACTTAGGTACGAGATGTGTTGAAAAATGTGATGGGAATGTTGTAATTTCCAGCGAGGTATTAGATCCACGCGATTTCTTTCGCTGTTGTGTTGGTAAACAAGTCTGAAGACTGTAAGCATAGCTTTCGCCACGTCGGATATTTAGTCTGCTGTCGGCTGTTAAAAAAGTTAATCGGATATTTAGTCTGTTGTCAGCTGTCAATGAGGTTACATGTGTTTTGGTACTACCGCAGATTACTTATTTTGTTTACAAATGCATCACAGAACATGTACCAAATTTTAATGATGAATGCAACATAGCTCAGCAACGTTTTAGAAATGTTAAATATTGCTTATGCTTACTCAGGAATGAGTAAAAGCGTTAGCAGAAGGTCATGAAGACGTTGACGACTTCACAGGGCGCCCCAGCATATTACCAGAAGATGAAATAGTGGAAAAAGTAACTGAAATGATTATGAACAACCGCCAAATCACAATCAGAGCACTAATGGTTTTGCGGCATATTAGTTGGCTCATACCAAGAACTTTTTTTTGTATTTTTTGGGTATGAAATGTGTGGCAGCAAAATTTGTTCTAAAACTGTTATATCTCGAACGAAATTGCGGCGAATGCAAGGTGCTCAGGAATTCCTAGACGAAGTCAACAGCTATGCGGAATTGTTGAAATGTGTCATGACAGGTGATGAAACATGGGTTTATGAATATGACGTCCAAAACAAGACTACTCGTCCCAGTGGGCGCGTTCCGGATCGCTAAGCCCGAAACCAGCTCAACGAGTGAGTCAAACGTGAATGCTGCGTTGACCGTGTTGTTCCATTCGAACGGCGTAGAGTACTATGGCTTTTTCGTCACAATGTCCGACTATCAGTAAGGGGTACTGCTTATAAGTTTAACGTCGTTTGTGTAAAACAGTAAAAATAATCCCGGAGCTGTGGCAAAAAAATTCATGGCTTCTGCAACTAGAATATTGTATCTGCTCATACTTTGTTGCTTGTTCGTTAATTTTTTTCCAAAAAACAATACTTTAACGATGCTCCAGCCCCCATACTTGCCAGAAATGTACTTTCTCTGTTTCCAAAAATGAAGTGAGGCGACAGTAGTTTATTATCTAAAAACGATTGAACACTTTACAATTAATAAAATACACAATTTCACAGTGGGAGCACTGATGACTAATAAATAAGGCAGTTAAACTCAAGGCTCACCACATCAGTGAACACAGTTCTCAAAATGCATATGTGCAAAGTGATAATTAATAATAATAATAATAATAATAATAATAATAACAATAAATATCACTGAAGTTAAGAGTACAGATAGTCTGCAAAAAATCCGCAGAGCCCTCTAACTGGGGTGGTATCAAAATTGGTGTTCCACAGCGTTCAGTCTTGGGTCCCTTATTGTTTGTATGTATATGAATGATTGGCTACTCTACATTCATGAAGATGCAGGACTAGCTCTTTTTCCTGATGATACAAGTATAGTAATCACTCCCAATAAACAAGATTGAGCTGAGGAAATTATAAATAATGCCTTTCAGAAAATTGTTAAGTGCCTCTCTGCAAATGGACTCTCACTAAATTTTGAGAAAACACAGTGTATACAATTCTGTACAGTAAATGGCGTAACGCCATTGATAAATATAGACTATAAACAGACGTCTGTTACTAAGCCAGAATATTCAAAATTTCTCTGATGAGAAATTGAATTGGAAGAAATACATTGACGATCTGCTGAAACAGTTAGGTTCACTACTGATGCTATTAGGGTTATTGCAAATTTTGGTGATAAACGTATCAGTAAATTAGCCTATTGTGACTATTTTCATTCGCTGCTTTCATATGGAATCATATTTTGGAGTATTCATCACCTTGCAGACATTTATGTAAGGAACTCGCGATACTCACAGTACCTTTGCAATACACATATTCACTCACGAAATTTATTATTAATAACACATCGCAATTCAAATATAACAGCGAAGAAAGGATGGTCTTCACTATTCTGAGTTAAATCTGAGTTTGGCAGACAACGGGGGGAATTATGCTGCCACAAAAATGTTTGGTCATTTGCCAAATAGCATTAAAAGTCTGAAAGATGGCCAAACAACATTTAAAAAGAAATTAAAAGAATTTCTGAATGACAGCTCTTTCTACTCAGTAGATGAATTTTTTAGATACGAAGCAGTAACTGTAAAAAAAAATTATATTGTGTAAAGAAAAAGTGTTGTTAAAGTGATACATTCCTATGTAATGTTGGCAGATCCAAAATAAAATCAGCTTCCTGTCCTTACCAAAATAATTTGTAGTACTAAGTAGTTGCAGCAAGAATTATTGATTGCTATATGGTGTCTCTCGTTAACAGACAAAAACTTCAGTTTATCAAACAAATAATAAAACTTAGTAAATGCACAAACGACTCAAGGCCCACTAATAAATGCCTACCACAGCGAAACGCTTTCAAACAAACAAATTTTTCACACAAATTTAATTAAGGAACAAGATGCCACGCCACTGTATACCAGGTAACGGCTACACTGGCCAGTCTTCAGTGAACAAAGTTTCAGTGCCCAAGAAACTTCAAATGACATTTGAGACAGTTACAGGATAACAGAGTCAATGGCCGGCGGCCATGCAAGCAAGATCTTCAGTGGGCAAAGGTGCTTTAGGATTTATACAAAATTGGTTAACAATGTAATGCTCATTACTAATTATTTTAAGGGTATTAAGCTTACGTCCAGACACGCCTCTGCGGGCAGGCAGACTGTCAGGCTTATAAACACAGTTACTTAAGTGAGGTTTAAAAGGAATTATCTGTATTAAATTATAACAGAAAGTTATTGAAAATATGATGGCACCCTGATAGGTGTCACGTATAATTGAAATACAGACTTCAAGTGTGGCAAACTCTTAATCTCAGGGAATTATAGGCAAGCAAACAACGGCAGCGGCCGATCAGATATACAGAAAGAATTAGAAGGCTTGCGGTCAGAAACAGCAAACAAACAAATCGCATTATTATTATTACTCAGGTGACTAGTTCGGCTTCCAGCTAACAACTAGTAATGTAGATTTACTAGAATCCGCCGCCCACCTGTCTACCCAAAGTACGAGGACTATTCGGAAAGTAAGGTCCGATCGGTCGCGAAATGAAACCACAGTTAAATCAAAAATGTTTTATTTGCAACAGTTAACTACAGGTTCCAGCTACTTCTCTACGTAGTCGCCACTCCATCTTAGACATTTATCATAGAATTGTACCAACTTTCCAATAGCCTCGTCATAGAAAACAGCTTGTGCTTTCTGTCAATTGTCTGCGCTCGTCTGCAGTTCGTTGCCTGTGTCAAAATGTTGTCTTTACACAGCGGTTCATGTGCACAGAGATGGACATCAGAGCAAGCCAAGTCCGGACTGAATGGTGGTTGATGAAACACTTTCCATAGAAAACGCTGCAGGGGCGTCTTCGTTGCTGGCACCCATACTTTGCGGGAAACACTATTTTTGAAGCATCTTATCGTGCTCACTGTGTGCTCAGAACTGAAAATGCCGACGTTATGCGATCCACGAGAATACTAGAGATACCGTCAGACACATCTGTGCAAAACTTCATAGGATTTTTCACGGCGGTACCCATTTCACGCCCAATCGGACTTTTATTTCCAAATAGCCTTCGTAAACACCTTTTCCACAATGGTACAGGGAATGTACATTACCAAAAGTCATCTGGCGGAAGCCACAAGACCATCTAAAGCATGCAGTGAAGCCATCTTTCTGGGTTCGCTCTTGAATTCACTAAGAAATGTGTTAAATAATGGCTAATCTGTCCTGTAACCCTTATACATAGGTAGAATTAAACACTACTGTAATAAAGTACAAAACACCAACAAATAAATAAAGTCTGGCAAGATCTGAATAGGTGATACGCCAGACAAGTAAACTACCAAAAAAAAAATTTACAATAATACACAATCAGACAAGCCACCCTACCCAGTAACGTGGTAACTAGGAATCAAACTCCAAAATACAATCCACGTTCGACAGAAATCGCGAAATCGGCTGAACACAGCCTGGTACAAAAATACAAACGAATGCCTTCGCTCACAACACAGTGTCGGAGGGACGACCACAAATGTCAGGTAGCTCCGAATGGAACCACGGTGTAGTGCGCCGCACGTCAGTTAAGAATAAAATTACTTCTCGTTAGAGAAAAAGGCTTGAACGGTATCTGTGCGTGAAGGATCTGGTTGGGGATCGGTGCTCGTAATTAAGGTGTCCATAAAAATGAGGTGTCTATTCACATGGAAGGTTGGAAGACGGTACCTGGATATACACGAATGAAAAACCTTTGATGTTTAAATGAACTGAGTTGCCGGATTTGCGCATTTATTATAGGTGAATAAATGTTAAATAAACGACTTGGCCATATTTATCTGTTGCACAACAGATAGCAGTAGGGCGCAAACACGGAAGTTTGCAAGGGAATACGTGAGCACAGGCTCTGGTAAAAATATCACGTTTGTTGAAGACTCAACTGAACAAACTAATAAACTAAACAACTAATAAATGGGCTATGGTTGCTGTTCTTCGTAATACTCTCGGCTGAGTTACAAAATTTACAGCTGCGTCTTGGAGACCCCAGTATGATTTATCATTAATTATTAATTATGGAAGGTAATAAAATTCTAAACAGCCGACCAGTTGCAATGGATAAAGAATTTCTTTACCTAGGTTTCGACAAATATAAATTTGTCTTCTTCAGAAGGTAGCAATTTTACATTAGTAATGACTAATGTACCATGGCCGTTTTTAGAACGGCTGTGCAGCTACGTTTAAAATAATGAATTATAGAAGGGTCAGAGGAATCTTTCAAAGGTAACATTCACGCACATATACACATATAATAGAGATAAGGACAAATATAAGAACAAAGACAAATTTCATCAGTATGCACGTGATTGGAAAGCGGTCATTCCCTTGGCTTGAGTGGACGAAGCCAGTGGACAAGAAACTATCGATAAGAATAAACTGTCAATAGCTACACCACAGAAGAAATTCTGGAACCAATTTGGAAGTTTTACCCCGAGAATGAATAACTATGACATGTAACGATTCTCCAAACCGCGAACACGTGGTCTTCACAAACAAAAATTCTATATAAAACGAGAGGTAAAATTCAGAATAGACACGATCTGCGAACTTAACGCTCTCAGATCCGTACTTAACACGTGCTGAGGCAACAAAGACATATGGAGACTAGATTGCGAATTGAAATCGAAATTAGCGACGTTTCAGATATCTATTCAATTTTATTTATATCGAGCGAAGTGGCGCAGTGGCTAGTACATTGGACTCGCATTCGGGAGGACGACGCTGAATCTTTCCCTCAGTAAATGGGGTATATTCTCCACTGACTCGGTTGTTTTAACCCCCTCCACTGACGGAATGACCCACTTCCCAATTCCGTGTGTATAAAACCAATACGGACTTGTAGCTGTCACGCCTTTGCGCTTACTGCTACGTATTTTAACTGTAAATAGCTCAGTCCCAATGGTAAGAGGCAGTAGTGAATTCACGTAGTTAATATTTGAATCCAGCACAGCTGCCACAAGCTCAGCTCACTTTTACTCCACTCCTACCCTCACCATTGCACCACATTAACTAGGTGCTACGTGGACCTTGCTAAATTCACTTGCGTATACATTTTTGACCGTTACTCGCCAGTATTTACCTAATGATTAGTACACTCCTAACCGGACTATTTCCCTAAGAGCTGTGATGATTGAACGGGTTCGATCCATGGCCTACAGTGCCCTACAGTTCACACGGTAACACTGCCTACCTGACCCACTTAACTTGGTAGTGAGCTGATGTATCCAATCACCACTGCTAGCAGCAGTGGATAATCCTATCAGCACGACGAGAGCAGCAGACTTACCGTCGAATCCTCCTGAAAATACTTATAACTATGGTCGCCAGCTCTGAAGGAGCAAAAGAATAGATCAATTTTTGGACTCGTTTCAAAGTGAAATGGCTCGAGTTGAATTTAAACTTAATTCTGAATATTACTATTTCTGATCATTCTAGATGATTCTACAAAGCAAATCCTCTCTCAATTTCTGTGAGTTGGCTTGGTAATTACTACCAAGACAGGTTATGCAACTTCGGTTAACAAAATTCTATCCTTCAACTTATTTAATGATTTTGGATATTACTCTTTGGACCATTGATACAGAATTAGTTAAGTGACTTTACTTGAAAGGTTGCTCAGAAAAATTTAAGTAACTGTAAATAGGCGACTCATTCTGGTGTGACCATTGATCTTTTCAACATTCTTATACGCTAAAGTATTCTACAACCAAAAGAATTGTAAATGAAAGAGGCGATGGTGGCCTCAGTCTGATTTCACTATACTATGTTTGAGGTTACTACACTTTACAATGAACAACATGCGTCGTAATTTTACTCATTACTATATTCTGTCCTCTGCACTTGCATAAAAGAAAACTGGTATTCTCCTTTTACATGTATACAAAGTTTGACTTAACAATTGCAAGCAGTCTTGCCTTGGGTAGATGTGTCGGTGCTGGTGGTGAGATGCATGTGGCTAACGCAGCTCTTCACGCCTCATGCCCTTAATGGCGGCTGGAACTATGAGCTGTAGCACTCGTATAAGCTACTGCACGTCCGCCATAAAATCTGGGCACAGGAACTCTTACAATCAGCCCCAGTGGCATAAAGGCGGCTTCAACAACCATTCGTCGCGTTTTACTCCAAAAACGGCGACGATATTCGCCTCTTCGCTGTTGCACAATCACTTTTGCGTGAGCCCAGTTACGCACGTCCGATCACATCAACACTCCCCAGGCCATTCCATTGTTCAGTCCCTGTGTCTCCAGCTACCCCTAGCTACGCTCGTATCACCAAGAGTGGGGGCGTCCCCCTACCACCTTTTTACTGAAATCATTTAGTATTTAAGAATATTTATATTTACTACCCTGGAGTTCATACCAGTCATAATAATATACTACTAGCGCTTTACAACATTAAATTATACAGTAATAACTTATAATTACCAAGAAAAAGAATACACTTGACTCCGAGAGCTTAGTACATTGTCTGACAGGCAGCGCTAATTCCCAGTTCCGCCAATAGATGGCATCAGGGTGCACTCCCTGGCAGTCTCACACAAGCGCGCCCGTTTCCGACGCGCGGGCTCCAAATTACTGTCAGCCCACCATCATTTCAGTTCCGTTACAGGTTCAATCCCGCGTCCAGCGATCCTGATTTAGGTTTTCCGTGATTTCCCTAAATCGTTCCAGGCAAATACCGGGATGGTTCCTTCGAAAGGGCACGGCCGACTTCTTTCCTTGTCCTTCCCTAATCCGATGAGACCGATGACGTTGCTGTCTGGTCTCTTCCCCCAAACAACCCAACTCAACTCAATTATATTTATACTCGTGAGGTCAGCAACGAACTAAATGTCACACTGACGGAGAAGATACATCACGAGACGACATGTTTGAACAGAGGTAGAGCAGAACAATGGCTTGCATGCGCAGCTAAGTACAACTGGTTATAATGTTTCGAAATTAACAAGAAATATTCCGTATGCCACTCAACGAGCAATGAGCGACGAGAGTAAGACATTAATTTTGACTGTAGCTGAAACATAGAAAGATACTATAATGAGTTAATTATAAATAAGCACACTCATACTTAATTGGTGTCGCGTATCTTGAAACACCCAAGCAAACCCTTTTGGAAGCCACGCGTCCTGTTCTTCCGGAAGTGACCACAGAGCTGCATATTGAGTGATGCCAACCTATACAAGAGCTTCACCCAAGTTGAACAGAAACCTCTTTGGTACCTGGAACGTGCTTTATAGGATTGGCTATTTTTCCACAGTAGCAGACAACTTTTTCCCCCATCCAGATCCAGATACCGAAATTCATATTGTACACTCATTCATGCTTTACATTCATCAAGTGATACGAGGAAATGATATTTATACTGACACACTGCGCATAGATGTGTTGAATATGCGTGTGGGCTCCGATAATTATCAAAAGTCTTAGTAAAAGTGAGGTGAAATAAAGATAATATATCTTGTAGATGAAATTAAGGAATTCTGCTACCTAGGCAACAAAATAACCAATGACGGACTGAGCAAGGAGGACATCAAAAGGAGATTATCATTGCAGAAAAGGGCATTCCTGGCCAAGAGAAGTCTACTACTATCAAACATACGCTTTAATTTCAACAAGCAGTTTCAGAGAATGTACGTTTTGGGCACAGCATTGTATGGTAGTGAAACATGGATTGTGGGAAAACCGGAACAGAAGAGAATAGAAGTATTTGAAATGTGGTGCTACAGACGAATGCTGAAAATTAGGTAGACTGATAAGGTAAGGAATGAGGTTCCGCACACAATCGGAGAGGTAAGGAATATGTGGAAAACACTGACAAGTAGAAGGGACAGGATGATAGGACTTCTACTAAGACATCAGGGAATAACTTGCACAGTACTAGACACCTACATCTACATGGATACTCTACAAATCACATTTAAGTGCCTGGCAGAGGGTTCATCGAAACACCTTCACAATTCTCAATTATTCCAATTTCGTACAGCGCGGACACAACAAACACCTATATCTTTCCGTACGAGCTCTGATTTCCCTTATTTTATCGTGGTGATCGTATCTGCCTATGTAGGTCGATGTTAACAAAATATTTTCGTGATTGGCAACTCCATGGCGTGTTGTGTGCACCACGACCAAATAGTGGATAGAATTGGAAAGAAGATCAGCATTGGCCGTATTTTGTTGTTTTATTGTCAGCAAGATCGATTTTCGGTCACTTAGTGACCATCCTCAGTGCTGTAATTTACAATTAAAATTGGTAGGCACTGGTATCAAACTATAACCACAAGCTGAGTTTATGTGATCGCTCTAAGCTTGTGGTTATAGCTTGATACCAGTGCCTACCAATTTTAATTGTAAATTACAGCACTGAGGATGGTCACTAAGTGACCGAAAATCGATTTTGCTGACAATAAAACAACAAAATACGGCCAATGCTGATTTTCCTTCCAAAATATTTTCGCATTTAGAGGAGAAAGTTGGTGATTGGAATTTCGTGAGAATATTCCGTCGCAACGAAAAACGCCTTTCTTTTAATGAAGTCCAGCCCAAATCCTGTATCATTTCTGTGACACTCTCTCCCATATGTCGCGATTTATACGAAACTTGCTGCCCTTCCTTCAACTTTTTCGATGTACTCCGTCAGCCCTGTCTGGTAAGGATCCCACACCGCGGAGCAGCATCCTAAAAAAGGACGAAAAAACGTAGTGTAGGCAGTCTCCTTAGTAGATCTGTTACATTTTCTAAGTGTCCTCCCGATAAAAACACAGTCTTTGGTTAGCCTTCCCCACAACATTTTCTGTGTGTTCCTTCCAATTGAAGTTGTTCGTTATTGTAATACCTAGGTATTTAGTTGAATTTACGTCTTTTAGATTAGACTGATTTATCGTGCAACCGAAGTTTAAAGAATTCCTTTTAGCACCCATGTTGATGACCTCACACTTTTCGTTATTTAGGGTCAACTGCCAATGTTTTCTGAATCTTTTGCAATTTGTTTTGATCTTCAGATGACTTTATTAGTCGATAAACGACAGTGTCATCTGCAAACAATCTAAGACTGCTGCTCAGATTGCCTCCCAAGTCGTTTATATAGATAAGAAACAGCAAAGGGCCTCTAACACTACCTTGGGGAACGCCCGAAATCACTTCTGTTTTACTTGATGACTTTCCGTCAGTTACTACGAACTGTAACCTCTCTGACAGGAAATCACAAATCCAGTGACACAACTGAGACAATATTCCATAAGCACACAATTTCACTACAAGCCGCTTGTGTGGTACAGTGTGAAAAGCCTTCCGGAAATCCAGGAATACGGAATCGATCTGAAATCCCTTGTCAATAGCACTCAGCACTTCATGTGAATAAAGAGCTAGTTGTGTTTCACAGGAACGATGTTTTCTAAACCCATGTTGACTGCGTGTCAATAGACCGTTTCCTTCGATGTAATTCATAATGTTTGAACACAATATATGTTCCAAAGTCCTGCTGCACATCGACGTTAACGATATGGGCCTGTAATTTAGTGGATTATTCATAAACCTTTGTTGAATATTGGTGTGACCTGTGCAACTTTCCAGTCTTCGGGTACGGATCTTTCGTCGAGCGAACGGTTGTATTTGATTGTTAAGTATGGAGCTAAAATGGGAGTAGTTGTGTAGTTGGAAATGATCGTATCGCATTGTTAGCCGGGAGGCCCCATTCGGGAGGAGTTCGGCCGCCGTATTGCAAGTCCTTTTTAGTTGACGCCACATCGGTGACATGCGAGTGAATAATGACGAAAGACACATAACACCCAGTCCCCTGCCGCGAATCGAACCCGGGCCCCCTGCGTGGTAGGCGGCAACACTATCGCTACGCTACAGAGCTGTAGAGGGCAAGAATTTTAGAGCAAGACAGAGAGTGGAATACATCCAGCAAATACACTCCTGGAAATGGAAAAAAGAACACATTGACACCGGTGTGTCAGACCCACCATACTTGCTCCGGACACTGCGAGAGGGCTGTACAAGCAATGATCACACGCACGGCACAGCGGACACACCAGGAACCGCGGTGTTGGCCGTCGAATGGCGCTAGCTGCGCAGCATTTGTGCACCGCCGCCGTCAGTGTCAGCCAGTTTGCCGTGGCATACGGAGCTCCATCGCAGTCTTTAACACTGGTAGCATGCCGCGACAGCGTGGACGTGAACCGTATGTGCAGTTGACGGACTTTGAGCGAGGGCGTATAGTGGGCATGCGGGAGGCCGGGTGGACGTACCGCCGAATTGCTCAACATGTGGGGCGTGAGGTCTCCACAGTACATCGATGTTGTCGCCAGTGGTCGGCGGAAGGTGCACGTGCCCGTCGACCTGGGACCGGACCGCAGCGACGCACGGATGCACGCCAAGACCGTAGGATCCTACGCAGTGCCGTAGGGGACCGCACCGCCACTTCCCAGAAAATTAGGGACACTGTTGCTCCTGGGGTATCGGCGAGGACCATTCGCAACCGTCTCCATGAAGCTGGGCTACGGTCCCGCACACCGTTAGGCCGTCTTCCGCTCACGCCCCAACATCGTGCAGCCCGCCTCCAGTGGTGTCGCGACAGGCGTGAATGGAGGGACGAATGGAGACGTGTCGTCTTCAGCGATGAGAGTCGCTTCTGCCTTGGTGCCAATGATGGTCGTATGCGTGTTTGGCGCCGTGCAGGTGAGCGCCACAATCAGGACTGCATACGACCGAGGCACACAGGGCCAACACCCGGCATCATGGTGTGGGGAGCGATCTCCTACACTGGCCGTACACCACTGGTGATCGTCGAGGGGACACTGAATAGTGCACGGTACATCCAAACCGTCATCGAACCCATCGTTCTACCATTCCTAGACCGGCAAGGGAACTTGCTGTTCCAACAGGACAATGCACGTCCGCATGTATCCCGTGCCACCCAACGTGCTCTAGAAGGTGTAAGTCAACTACCCTGGCCAGCAAGATCTCCGGATCTGTCCCCCATTGAGCATGTTTGGGACTGGATGAAGCGTCGTCTCACGCGGTCTGCACGTCCAGCACGAACGCTGGTCCAACTGAGGCGCCAGGTGGAAATGGACTACATCCAGCATCTCTACGATCGTCTCCATGGGAGAATAGCAGCCTGCATTGCTGCGAAAGGTGGATATACACTGTACTAGTGCCGACATTGTGCATGCTCTGTTGCCTGTGTCTATGTGCCTGTGGTTCTGTCAGTGTGATCATGTGATGTATGCGACCCCAGGAATGTGTCAATAAAGTTTCCCCTTCCTGGGACAATGAATTCACGGTGTTCTTATTTCAATTTCCAGGAGTGTAATTGAGGACGTAGCTTACGAGTGCTACTCTGAGATACAGAGGTTGGCAGAGGAGAGGAATTCGTGGGGGACCGCATCAAGCCAGTCAGAAGACTGACGACTCATAAAAAAAGTCAGAGAGTTACACACTGAGCCGATAAAAGTCACGGGATAGGTATATGCACATATACAGATGGCAGTAATATCACATGCGCAAGGTGTAAAAGGTCAGTGCACTGGCGTAGCTGTTGTTTGTACTCAAGATGATTCATGCGAAACAGTTTTCTAAGTGATTATGACCGTCTGATGAGAATTAACAGACGTTGAACGCGAAATGGTAGTTGGAGATAGAAGCATGCGACATTTCACTTCGGATATCGTTAGGGAGTTCTATATGCCGAGATACACAGCGTCAAGAGCGTGCCGAGAAAACCAAATTTCAGGCGTTACCTCTCACCACGAACAGCAGAGTGATCGACAGCATACGCGTAACGACCGAGAACAGTGGCGTTTGTACTGACAGACAAGCAACACTGTCTGAAATAACCGCAGAAATAAACGTGGGACGAATGAAGAACGTATTCGTTAGGACAGTCCGATGAAACATGGCCTTAATGGGCTATGGCTGCCTACGACCGATGCGAGTACCTTTGCTAACAGACGACATCGCCTGCAGCGCCTCTCCTGGGCTCGTGAGTATAACGGTTGGACCCCGGGACGACTGGAATACCGTGGCCTGTTCAAATTGTAAGTAGGCTGTTTATGTTTTCTTATTGGCAACCTTACGTAGCGCTCTGTATGAAAATCACTGGCTGTGCTGTGTGCAGACTGTGGCTAGTTTGCATTGTTGTCTGCCATTGTAGTGTTGGGCAGCTGGATGTTAACAGCGCGTAGCGTTGCGCAGTTGGAGGTGAGCCGCCAGCAGTGGTGGATGTGGGGAGAGAGATGGAGGAGTTTTGAAATTTGTGAGACTGGATGACATGAACTGCTATATATATTGTGACTATTAAGGTAAATACATTGTTTGTTCTCTATTAAAATCTTTCATTTGCTAACTATGCCTATCAGTAGTTAGTGCCTTCAGTAGCTTGAATCTTTTATTTAGCTGGCAGTAGTGGCGCTCGCTGTATTGCAGTAGTTCGAGTAACGAAGATTTTTAGTGAGGTAAGTGATTTGTGAGACGTATAGGTTAATGTTAGTCAGGGCCATTCTTTTGTAGGGATTTTTGAAAGTAAGTTTGCGTTGCGCTAAAAATGTTGTGTGTCAGTTTAAGCACAGTCTTATAAAATTGTTCTAAGGGGACGTTTCAAAATGAGTCCCAATTTCATTTGGTAAGCGGTGATGATAGGTTCGCGTGTGATGTGCACCCCACCAAGCCATGCACCGAGGTTATTAACAAGGCACTGTGCAAATGCAAGTATTTGAATATTGAACAGCTGTCAACATGAGTAACGTAGAAGTAAATATCCTCGGAGTAGTGAAGCAACTTAAATCACTTAATAAAAGCAAGTCTTCTGGTCCCGACTGCATACCAATTAGGTTCCTTTCGCAGTATGCTGATGCATTAGCGCCATACTTAACAATCATATACAACCGTTGGCTTGACGAAAGATCCCTATCCAAAGACTGGAAAGTTTCACAGGTCACACCAATATTCAAGAAAGGTAGTAGGAGTAATCCACTAAATTACAGGCCCATATCGTTAACGTCGATATGCAGCAGGATCTTAGAACATATATTGTGTTCAAACATAATGAACTACCTCGAAGGAAACGTTCTATTGACATACAGTCAACATGGGTTTAGAAAACATCGCTCCTGTGAAACGCATCTATCTCTTTATTCACATGTTTAAGTGTTGAGTGATATTGACAAGGTATTTCAGATCGATTCCGTATTCCTGGATTTCCGGAAGGCTTTTGACACTGTACCACGCAAGTGGCTCTTAGTGAAATTGCGTGCTTATGGAATATCGTCTCAGTTATGTGACTGGATTTGTGATTCCCTGTCAGACAGGTCACAGTTCGTAGAAATTGACGGAAAGTCATCAAGTAAAACAGAAGTGAATTCGGGCGTTCCCCAAGGTAGAGGCCTTTTGCTGTTCCTGATCTATATAAACGATTTTGGAGACAATCTAAGCAGTGGTCTTCGGTTGTTTTCAGATGACGCTGACATTTATCGACTAATAAAGTCATCAGAAGACGAAAACAAACTGAAAATCGATTTATAAAAGATATCTGAATGGTGCGAAAATTGGCTACTGACCCTAAATAACGAAAACACGTTTAACAGGGCTAGGGGAAATAAAGTTAATTGTGGGGTGTTATTACCGGCCACCAGGTCCCACCGTTACAGCTCTAGAATCATTCAAACTGAGTCTACATTCTGTATCGCAGAAGTACCTGGATCATGATATACTAGTCGGAGGCGACTTCAACATACCTAGTATAGACTGGGATGTCTATGGATTCAGTACAGGTGGTACAGACAAGCCGTCGTGTGAACTACTTTTGAACACATTATCCGAAAACTGTCTTGAGCAGCTAAATCGACAGCCAACGCGTAATGGAAATATTTTAGATCTGGTAGCCACGAACAGACCAGACCTCATCGACGGTATCAGTGTTGTGGCAGGGATTAGTGATCATGATGTTGTCATTACGACTATGGTTACGAAAGTTAAAAAGTCGGTCAAGAAGGCTAGGAGAGTATTCTTACTAGAAAGAGCGGATAAGCAGTTGTTACCATCCCACTTAGTAAATGAATCGACTTCAAAAAAATGGTTCAAATGGCTCTGAGCACTATGGGACTTAACATCTCAGGTCATCAGTCCCCTAGAACTCAGAACTACTTAAACCTAACTAACCTAAGGACATCACACCCATCCATGCCCGAAGCAGGATTCGAACCTGCGACCGTAGCAGTCGCGCGGTTCCAGACTGAAGCGCCTAGAACCGCATGGCCACCGCGGCCGGCAATCGACTTCATTTACTTCCGGTACGATGGACGTAGAATAATTATGGTCAAATTTTAAACAGATTGTAAATCACGCATTGGACAAGTATGTGCCGAAAAAGTGGGTTACGGACGGAAAAGACCAACCGTGGTTTAACAGCGCAATTCGGAGAATGCTCAGGAAGCAAAGGCAGTTGCACTCGCGGTACAAGAAAGATCGGGAGACTGAGGACAGGCAAAACTTAGTAGAGATTCGTGCTGCTGTAAAAAGAGCGATGCACGAAACATACAACCATGCCACCGTCATACCTTAGCAAAAGATCTTGCTGAAAACCCAAGGAAATTCTGGTCTTACGTCAAATCGGTAAGTGGGTCGAAGGCTTCCATCCACTCACTCACTGATCAGTCTGGCCTGCCAGCGGAAGACAGCAAAACGAAAGCTGAAATTTTAAATTTAGCATTTGAGAAATCTTTCACGCAGAAGGATCGTACAGACATACCGCCGTTTGAGTCTCGTACAGATTCCCGTATGGAGGACATAGTGATAGACATCGCTGGGGTTGTGAAGCAGCTGAATGGGTTGAAAATAAGTAAATCGCCAGGTCCTGATGGGATTCCAATTCGGTTTTACAGAGAGTACTCTACTGCATTGGCTCCTTACTTAGCTTGCATTTATTGCTAATCTCTTGCCCAACGTAAAGTCCCGACCGACTGGAAAAAAGCGCAGGTGACGCCTGTATATAAGAAGGGTAGAAGGACGGATCCTCAAAATTACAGACCAATATCCTTAACATCAGTTTGTTGCAGGATTCTCGAACATATTCTCAATTCGAATATAATGAATTTCCTTGAGACAGAGAAGTTTCTGTCCATCCATCAGCACGGCCATAGAAAGCATCGCTCCTGCGAAAGGCAACTCGCGCTTTTTTCACATGATATCTTGCGAACCATGGATGAAGGGTATCAGACGGATGCCATATTCCTTGACTTCCGGAAAGCGTTTGACTGGGTGCGCCACTGAAGTCTCCTAACTAAGGTACGAGCATATGGGATTGGTTCCCAAGTATGCGAGTGGCTCGAAGACTTCTTACGTAATAGAACCCAGTATGTTGTCCTCGATGGTGAGTGTTCATCGGAGGTGAGGGTATCATCTGGAGTGCCCCAGGGAAGTGTGGTAGGTCCGCTGTTGTTTTCTATCTACGAAAATGATCTTTTGGATAGGGTGGATCGTAATGTGCGGCTGTTTGCTGATGATGCTGTGGTGTACGGTAAAGTGTCATCGTTGAGTGAGTGTAGGAGGATATGACTTGGACAGGATTTGTGATTCGTGTAAAGAATGGCAGCTAACTCTAATTATAGATAAATGTAAATTAATGCAGATGAATAGGAAAAAGAATCCTGTAATGTTCGAATACTCCACTAGTAGTGTAGTGCTTGACACAGTCACGTCGATTAAATATTTGGGCGTAACATTGCAGAGCGAGATGAAGTGGGACAAGCATGTAATTGCAGTTGTGGGGAAGGCGGATAATCGTCTTCGGTTCGTTGGTAGAATTTTGTGAAGATGTGGTTCATCTGTGAAGAAGACCGCTTATAAAACATTAATACGACCTACTCTTGAGTACTGCTCGAGCGTTTGGGATCCATATTATGTCAGATTGAGGGAGGACATAGAAGCAATTCAAAGGCGGGCTGCTAGATTTGTTACTGGTAGGTTTGATCACCACGCGAGTGTTACGGAAATGCTTCAGGAACTCGGGTGGGAGTCTCTAGAGGAAAGGAGGCGTTCTTTTCGTGAATCGCTACTGAGGAAATTTAGAGAACCAGCATTTGAGGCTGACTGCAGTACAGTTTTACTACCACAAAGATAAGATAAGAGAGATTAGGGCTCGTACCGTATGGTGGATTGCGGAGTATGTATGTAGATGTAGATGTAGATGTCATCCACATGAGTGCTAAAAGGAACTCGTTAAACTTCGGTTACACGATAAACCAGTCTAATCGAAAAGCCGTAAATTCAGCTAAATACCTAGGTATTACAATAACGAACAACTTAATTTGGAAGGAACACACAGAAAATGTTGTGGGGAAGGCTAACCAAAGACTGCGTTTTATTGGCAGGACACTTAGAAAATGTAACAGATCTACTAAGGAGATTGCCTACACTACTCTTGTCCGTCCTCTTTTAGAATACTGCTGCGCGGTGTGGGATCCTTACCAGATAGGACTGACGGAGTGCATCGAAAAAGTTAAAAGAAGGGCAGCACGTTTTGTATTATCGCGAAATATGGGAGACTGTGTCACAGAAATGATACAGGATTTGGACTGGACATCAGTAAAAGAAAGGCGTTTTTCGTTGCGACGGAATATTCTCACGAAATCCCAATCACTAACTTTCTCCTCCGAGTGCGAAAATATTTTGTTGACACCGACCTACATAGGGAGGAACGAACACCACGATAAAATAAGAGAAATCAGAGCTCGTACGGAAAGATACAGTTGTTCATTCTTTCCGCGCGCTATACGAGATTGGAATAATTGGGAATTGTGAAGGTGGTTCGATGAACCTTCTGCCAGGCACTTAAATGTGATTTGCAGAGTATCGATTTAGATGTAGATCTAGAAGATGGTGGCGGCTCTGTAATGGCGTCGACTGTGTTTTCTTGGAATGGACTGGGTCCTCGGTTATTTTCGGCAACTTGCATACCATTTCCAGATATTCATGTATTTAATGTTCCCAAATAGATGGAATTTTTATGAATTAAATTGAGCCACGTTACTAGGCCACAGTTGTTCGCAACTGGCTTGAAGGACATTCTGGACAAGTCGTGCGAACGATCTGGTCACCCAGATCGGTCGACATCAATCCCATCGAACATTTGTAGCATATGATCGAGGGTTCAAAATGGTTCAAATGGCTCTGAGCACTAAGAGACTTAACATCTGAGGTCATCAGTCCCCTGGAACTTAGAACTACTTAAACCTAACTAACCTAAGGACATCACACACATCCATGCCCGAGGCAGGATTCGAACCTGCTACCGAAGCGGTCACGCGGTTCCAGACTGAAGCGCCTAGAACCGCCCGGCCACAGCGGCTGGCGATCGAGGGGTCAGCTTGTGCTGAAAATCCAGGACCGGCAACACTTTAAGAGCTGTGAACGGCTATACAGGGTGTTACAAGAAGGTACGGCCAAACTTTCAGGAAACATTCCTCACACACAAAGAAAGAAAATATGTTATGTGGACATGTGTCCGGAAACGCTTACTTTCCATGTTAGAGCTCATTTTATTACTTCTCTTCAAATCACATTAATCATGGAATGGAAACACACAGCAACAGAACGTACCAGCGTGACTTCAAACAATTTGTTACAGGAAATGTTCAAGATGTCCTCCGTTAGCGAGGATACATGCATCCACCCTCCGTCGCATGGAATCCCTGATGCGCTGATGCAGCCCTGGAGAATGGCGTATTGTATCACAGCCGTCCACACTACGAGCACGAAGAGTCTCTACATTTGGTACCGGGGTTGCGTAGACAAGAGCTTTCAAATGCCCCCATAAATGAAAGTCAAGAGGGTTGAGGTCAGGAGAGCGTGGAGGCCTTGGAATTGGTCCGCCTCTACCAATCCATCGGTCACCGAATCTGTTGTTGAGAAGCGTACGAACACTTCGACTGAAATGTGCAGGAGCTTCTTCGTGCATGAACCACATGTTGTGTCGTACTTGTAAACGCATATGTTCTAGCAGCACAGGTAGAGTATCCCGTATGAAATCATGATAACGTGCTCCATTGAGCGTAGGTGGAAGAACATGGGGCCCAATCAAGACATCACCAACAATGCCTGCCCAAACATTCACAGAAAATCTGTGTTGATGACGTGATTGCACAATTGCGTGCGGATTCTCGTCAGCCCACACATGTTGATTGTGAAAATTTATAATTTGATCACGTTGGAATGAAGCCTCATCCGTAAAGAGAACATTTGCACTGAAATGAGGATTGACACATTGTTGGATGAACCATTCGCAGAAGTGTACCCGTGGAGGCCAATCAGCTGCTGATAGTGCCTGCACACGCTGTACATGATACGGAAACAACTGGTTCTCCCGTAGCACTCTCCATACAGTGACGTGGTCAACGTTACCTTGTACAGCAGCAACTTCTCTGACGCTGACATTTGGCTTATCGTCAACTGCACGAAGAATTTCCTCGTCCACTGCAGGTGTCCTCGTCGTTCTAGGTCTTCACCAGTCGCGAGTCATAGGCTGGAATGTTCCGTGCTCCCTAAGACGCCGATCAATTGCTTCGAACGTCTTCCTGTCGGGACACCTCCGTTCTGGAAATCTGTCTCGATACAAACGTACCGCGCCACGGCTATTGCCCCGTGCTAATCCATACATCAAATGGGCATCTGCCAACTCCGCATTTGTAAACATTGCACTGACTGCAAAATCACGTTCGTGATGAACGCTGACCTGTTGATTCTACGTACTGATGTGCTTGATGCTAGTACTGTAGAGCAATGAGTCGCAAGTCAACACAAGGACCGAAGTCAACATTACCTTCCTTCAATTGGGCCAACTGGTGGTGAATCGAGGAAGTACAGTACATACTGACGAAACTAAAATGAGCTCTAACATGGAAATTAAGCGTTTCCGGACACATGTCCACATGTTTCTTTTCTTTATTTGTGTGTGAGAAATGTTTCCTGAAAGTTTGGCCGTACATTTTTGTAACACCCTGTAGAGGCAGCGTGGATCAGTATTTCTGCAAGGGATTTCCAGCGACTTGATTTCGCGCCACGTCGTCGCTTCTTTACGCCGGGCAAAACAAGATCCGACACGATGTTGGGAGGTATCCCGTGACTTTTGTCACCTCAGTGTATAAATGTGTCAGCTTTCAACACTATTTGGTTCTAACAAGGATATTACTGTCATTGTACATAACTCAGCACCACAGAAGAACCTACAGCATTCAGAGTCATGTGTTACTCAATTATTATGTGTACATAAGGTAAATAAATTAATTGATGTTCGTTACCCTTTTGTGTATGCCTGAGTGTGTTAAGTGACCACTTCCACTAACGACATAACAAAATGGGACAGCCCTTGCCATGATTGTTGGCCACTCATTATGTAAAACACAAAAATAATTTAAAAATAGTACTAATAGGGTCTCGAAATTTCAGTTCTCTACCAGTAGGTATTTATCAGAGCGTGTTCGTCGGAATACTAAGCTCCTTACTGCGGTAGGATCAATCGTACATCACCCAGAACCTTCTCAAACAAACCTCTGAGTGGAATTCGCGGAGCTGCTAAGTTACATAAATTACAGACAGGCATGCTGTTGCTTGAGTGTGCAGGTCGAGAAAAATTACGCCCTTGATGTGAGCGTGTACTTGGCTCTGCTTGCATAAGAGCTCATCAGCTGTTGCACAGACAGAGTAGCTTATACACTTGTCGAGGCTGTAATCTCATCCTACAAAAAAGGGTGTTCGATGAGACTTTGTCTCATGGTGGAATATTTTCAACAGTGCGTAATTCAAAGCTCTGGACGACCATCATGTAGTGATAATTAGGACACTTAGCAGATATGTTACAGCTCATAAAACCTCCTTCCTATGTCCTAGCTGAAGGTTGGCATATCTGTAAGTAGACTGCTGTTTACATCCTACGTAGATCACGCACTGCCATAACCAGCACCACACCACGTTGTTGTGCTGTAGTGTTCCTGGTTTATCGCAGTTTATATTGGCGTTGCTTGTGGTGTAACTACACAGCATGTTTGTACGTTTCAAACACGATGTACCTCAGCCACAAATCCTTTTCCTGAAAACAATCTGTTCTCTGGAAAATAATGTTCGTTCTTGTGCTCTGAAGATCTATGGCATACACTACTTGATCAAAACTATCCGGACAACCCCATGAAATGCGACACTGGCCACTAGGTGTCGTAAGAGGCGGAGCCGCCAGCATCAAAGGAGGCGGGTGTGACGTAACAAAATAAAAGTGGTGGTGTTATTCAATGGTAAAGTTGGAATTTGAGATTTCGCTTACTGTTTTATCAATCACAATTGGCGTAAGAATCATGGATTGACGATTGTCATAAAATATTGCATTATGAAATGTGAATAGTCTTTACTTGCAGTTTCACGTGGCTTGAAGCAGTCACAGCTAGCGTCCTATTGATTAAGAAATTACATTATCGTCTTTCTAATTACTTCATGATCGTAGATACGATCATACACGGTAGTGAAGTTATTCTTACGACAAAACAATTTCCTAAGGGACCAGAAAGTTCTTAAGGGCGCAAAAACAACTGTAACATCACACAAAAGGGAAATTCAGTATTAAATATGATGCAAGAAGACGATAAAACAGTTTTCTTTTTGTCAATGTAACACGCACATTGGACTGCTGATCTTGGTGTCTGTAATCTTAGCAAAATGTATAATTAAAATGAAAATAATACTGAGGAGATGATAGGAATGAGCACTGCTAAATGATCCAATATTTCCAGAACAAATATTTATTATAACTAAAACATATATCGTACCTTAAGCTTAGTACTACAATGACGGTAGATTTTTATGTCCGTTTCATGTCCATTGAGCGTTCTTTTATATAGCTATTGTCCTCTTGAGTCGCTCGTGCCTCGTCGCGATAAGTTATAATAGTTCTTCTTTTCACACTTCAGTCAAACTTAGACGGAACACGTTTTTATTTATTTAGTAAAAAATTAGATCAGACCACCACAAATCTGCGTTCGTCTTACTTAAGAAAAATAGTGCAAGTTTTTTTAGCGCTCAAGGCTTCATTTGTTCTCCAGCGAACAAAATAGTGAAGGATGGCATATCTATCCGTAGTCTTCTGTTTATGTTGCCGCCCAAAGACGACGAATTACTTTATTTAGGAAAGTCCACCGTCGCTATGCGACGCCTTATTATACAGTGATCATTCTTTATAAACAAGTATTTGCCTTCTGGCTGAAAGTATTAACTATTTGCTGTTTTAGTGAAGAGAAAAATAGCGAATATTACAGGGGTGTATTGTAAGTAGAGAAATGGTAACAGTATAATGGATCGGTGTGGACAGCTCAGTGCCTTCGAACCAGTCACTGGATGTCACCTTAGTAGCGAATCCGTCAGAGACATATCAATCCTATCCAAGTTGAGTGTTGATGATGTGACTGTGAAGTGGAAACGTCAAGGAACGACCACACAAAAACCAAGACCGGGCAGACCTCATGTAGTGTCGGACGCAGACCATCGAGTACTGCGGAAGGTGTTTGTTAAAATATCGCATGAAATCAATGATAGGTATCACTCGTCATCTCCAAAGTATGCTAAAAACAGTCCAGTTACCATAACGACATGCGTGAGGAGTTGAAAAGAATCAGGTGCAAAGGTCGAGCAGTTCCTCATACGGTACACATTTCTGAAGTCAGTGATAAACTACGCTTGAAATTATATAAAGACTGACACCACTCTACAGTCGATGACTTGATAAGAATCGCTTGGCGTGATGATTCACGCTGTATCCTGTTGCAATCCGATGGAAGGGTTTGGTTTTGGCGAGAGCCTGGAGAATATTACCTGCCTCATGTGTAATGCCAATGTTGAAGTCCAGAGGAGGTGGTGTTAGAGTATGAGTGTGTCCTTCGTGGTCAGGGTGGGCGTGGTGCTCTCACTGCACTTAAGGAAATGCTAAATGCCGAAGAATATGAACACATTTTAGAAGAAAAAAATTTCCTTTACTTCACGTCTAGTGTCACATTTTTTTTGTCATCAGACTACCGGTTTCGGTCTATAACGACCATCTTCAGATATGTTCTATAAAAACAGGACACCGTTTTATTCGCGACCATGTCGGAGCTTGTGAAACTTTTTAGAGCATTGTGTACCGCGTATATTAGAGAAACAGTTCGGAGAGGATGATTGTATCAGCACGACGGCACGGTTGTCATTAAGCACCGTCTGTGAGGCAGGTGAGGCAGTGGTTTATGGGTAGCAACATTCCTCGAATGTGCCGGCCTGTCTAGAGCCCCGACCTGAACCCAATAGAACGCCTCTGGGAGTATCACTACGTTTTTTTTTTTTTATTTTATTTTTTTTTTTTTTTTCTTGAGGAAGAAGGATCTGCGATTCCTCAAAAGGCCATCAGATTCCTCATCGGAAGTTTCCCCTGTAGAGTTCAAGCCTTCATACATACGAATGGCGGACATACGCCATATTATTTTCGCTAATACCTGTATGTAAACTCTATCTTGCACACACAAAAATACACGTAACAAAATGTTTATTTTTCAGTGCCATCAGGCTATTGGAGTAGAATTTCTTGCCTAGAGCCTGCTAGACGAATTTCTGTTACATTTCTGTGTCTGAACTATACCGCATATCGATTACTAGTGGCGGAATTTAGTCACTACTTCATTAGTTCGAGACTCGAAGACACTACAAAAGTTGAAGAAAAACTGTACATTGCGGAGACCGAAGTGACTCCAGAGAGAGGAACGACTGACGACCGCGTTGTTTCCTAGCGCGGAGCGTCGTTAGTATGCTGTCTGTGAAAGCCGGCGGCCGTAGCCACTGCGCGTGCGCAGAATTACTCCGCGGCCATGACCTAGGCTAACGTCACACCAAGAGGTGTCACGAATTCTAAGAAGGGTGACTCACTTCCGCTAAGAGGCACATATGACATACTCAGAAAGTACAGCTGTAAGTCGAAAGAGATGTACTTCGAATCAAAAATGTAAAGACAAATATTGAGATCTTATGCAGTGTAAAAAACGAGCAAGAAATTTTCAATAAATTCTAACAAACATACGCTGCTAGATCTTGAAATGATTCTATCGAAAATATAAGTGCTCCAACTCTATGGCCATGGTGCAACAAACGTGATATATTGTCAGCAGGAAAAACAGTCAAGATTGCAAAGACGACACAAGCTTTATTGAGGCGTTTCCTCTTTTTCAGGCATCTACAGGATTTCTACATGGGAAAAATACATAAAGAAAGATTAAGGCTACGGTCCTGTCTGGCACAAGAAGTTGGTGAAAACATTTTTAAAAAAACTATAAAAAACACCAGAGTGAAGGGGTACTTACGTTTAGGAACTGAAGGTAACGCATTATCATAAGTAGTAAAAACTTTTGGTGTGCACCTAAAATTCAAAAGTAAAGGAATTTTTGAAAAAGGTGCCATAAGTTGACAACGAAGAACCAAACTGGCAGTGGAAATATGAAAGAGGTGACTCTCCATTAACTTCAGCGAAGGCATGCATCTGTGCTCAGAAAGGGACGTACTTCTAACCTTGACACAAATAATTGGTATACATGTCGTAGCGCCCGCGTATACATGGCCACATGTGTGCGCGGTACGTGAGACTCTGACATGACGCTGTCGACGGAGCAGACGGATTCAGCTAGGTGGCGTTTACGTGTCTGAAAGTGCAGAAAATAAGGTTAACGTCAAACGTATAGCGAGTGCTAAAGGTGCAAATGAAAAACACATCTGAAACAAGAGCCAGAAGAAAAACAGATGTAAAAACAACTAATGAAGAGATAAAATATCTACCAAATGGCGCCAACTTTTGGCGTCAAAAACAAGGACAAGAAGTCCGTAAGACATACAAGGGCATTACGGCTTGTTTTCAGAACAGACATAAAATATGCAAACAAATTTCTGTAAGCCAAATGCAAAATTTAGAGTAAATGAATAAATTGACATCTTTGTGATGAGAATTATGTCAGTACTCAGTTATACTCTTTGAAAAAATTGTCATCATTGAATCAGAAAATGTCTGATTCTTTGTAATTAAGACTTACATTTTTAGCTAGAGAGTGTGTCACAATCTCCGATTCCTCCAGCAAAGTCTTTTTTTCTTTTTTTCTCTTGGGTGCACGTGCAAAATCTGGAGCGGATTTACTACAGGTTCTGCGTATCCGCTAGCTTATAAATCCTCAGCGAATGAAGAACTGTTTCTAACTGCATCTTTCTTAATGAGCACATGCTCCTGAAATCTTATTCTGTCCAGTGTAAGACATAAGACATTCAGCTCATGTTAATTTACAAACACCGGAATGGGTAAATTCGTGTTCATATGGCTGCTCACTATGTATCTACTAAATAGCAAATACTTTCAGCGAGCTTCGTCTCTCTGCAAAAATTTGTATTGTATTGTCATTGTGTCGACGACAAGTTCAGCTCGCCATAGGGAAATTAGTTTTGACTTCTTTCGTAAGCCAACCACCATCGTCATGTCATCCATATCAGCACAAAATGAAATTCTTCAGAGTTATAATAGACCGCCTATGCGATATTCCTTTCACGCCAGCCGCTGTTAACCGTGGGTCGGCCGATGTACAGTTCGTTGCTAGTGGTAATAGATATAAACCGAACGTTGTCGGCAGGTAGTACAAACAAAAAGTACAGTAAAATGATAGTTTAACAGGTGCTATTTGTACAATTCCAAAAGCAAAGCTTGTTGCCTTAGCCTTCTTCGGTTGTCTTTCCCATCAACTCGCTAGGCTATTTAGGAACTGTAACGTTAAAGTAGCTTACATCACTCATGACAAGATCCAATATGACTTTATACACAATGAGCAGCCATGTGCAGATAAATTCGCTCATTCTGACGTTTGTAAATTAACATGCACATGATGCCTGCCTTTGGGCAGACTGGCCGGATGTTTAGAACAAGATTTCAGGAGCATGTGGCGACTGAGAAAAGTGCAGTTAAAAACAACTCTTCATTCGCTGAGCAGTTATAAGCTAGAGGACAGGCAGAACCTGTACTAAATCCGCTCCAGATTTTGCACGTGTGCCCAAGGGAAAAAATATTAACTTTGCTGGAATAATTGGAGACTGTTTTCTTTCCTTTAATGTCATTTCCATTCTCCATCAGGGGCGGGCTGCAGCAGCATAAGCGCTGCTCTTCAGCCAAGAGACATAATTAGACAGGAAGACATTTAAAAACAATATAAAGGAGATAACATGGCGGAATATAGAAACAAAAGAGGCGGAACAGAATCAAATAGGACATACAAATCGGTGACTGTAAATCAGAGATAAAAATCTAAGAAAGTATGTTACACAATAAAACCATACACTACATCAAAAGGCAGCAGGCATAGTACAGCCGGAGCATAAAAGTACAAGCCTGCAGACAGTGTAAAGGATGCCTGCAGACAGTGAAAAGGATGCGGAGATGTTGGAGGAAAAGGAGGAGGTGGGGGAAGGGGATGAGTTCATACAGGAGCCATGTTGGGGAAGGAAGGCGGATACGGAAGGCAAGGCGGAGCGCATGGCGTTCGAGGATTTGGAGGGCCTTGTAAAAGCGGGTGGGTGCGGAGATCCAGGCAACGCTGGCATAACACAGGATAGGACGAATGAGGGATTTATAGGTGTGGAGGATGGTGGAAGGATGCAATCCCCATGTCCGGACAGACCGGAGTTTCAGGAGGCGGAGGCGGGAATGGGCTTTCTGCTGGATGGTCAGGAGGTGAGGGATCCAGGTGAGGTGAAGGTCGAGGGTGAGGCCAAGGTATCTCAGGGTGGGTGTGAGGTGGATGGGACGACCATAAAGGGTGAGGTAGAAATCATGGAGACAGAATGAGCGGGTGGTGCGGCCTATGATGATTGCCTGGGTTTTGGAGGGGTTGAGATGAAGGAACCACTGGTTACAGCAAGCGGTGACCTGGTCGAGGTGGGTTTGGAGGGTGCGTTGGGACCATTGAATGGTAGGATAGAGATCCAGGAAGGCGGTGTCATCAGCATACTGTAGAAAGTGGACAGGTGGGGGTGGCTTGGGCATATCAGCGGTATACAGCTTGATAGTGAAGGATCTTGTGTGTAATATTGAAACAGAATCAAATAATGTAGTTCATGAAATAAGTTCGTGGCTTGTGGAAAATAATTTGATGCTAAATCACAGTAAGACTCAGTTTTTACAGTTTCTAACTCACAATTCAACAAGAACCGATATTTTGATCAGACAGAATGGGCAGTGAACAGTTCAAGTTCCTAGGCGTTCGGATAGATAGTAAGCTGTTGTGGAAAGCCCATGTCCAGGATCTTGTTCAGAAACTAAATGCTGCTTTATTTACCATTAGAACAGTGTCTGAAATAAGTGACACTTCAACACGAAAAGTAGTCAACTTCGCATATTTTCATACGCTTATATCGTATGGTATTATTTTTTGGGGTAATTCTTCTGATTCAAAAAGGGTATTTTTGGTTCAAAAACTGGCTGTTCGAGCTATATGTGGTGTAAGTTCGAGAACCTCTTGTCGACCCCTATTCAATAGTCTGGGAATTCTGACATTGCCCTCACTGTATATATTTTCTTTAATGTCGTTTGTTGTTAGCAATATTAGCCTATTCCCAAGAGTTAGCAGCTTTCACTCAGTTAATACTAGGCAGAAATCCAATCTGCATGTGGAATGCACTCCCTTGACTCTTGTGCAGAAAGGAGTGCAGTATTCTGCTGCATCCATTTTCAATAAGCTACCACAAGAACTCAAAAGTCTTAGCAGTAGCCCAAGTTTCGTCATGGCTCACTCCTTCTATTCTGTCGAGGAGCTCCTGGAAGAGCTAAAAAATTTAGCAAATTCCAGTGTTACATTGTTGATTTTCTTTATTTAAACTTACGACTTGTCACCTGAATATGGTTTTTTTATATTTCATTTTATTTGTTTCTAATATCGTGTTATAATTTCATGTATTGACTCGTTCCATGACCATGGAGACTTCTCCTTAATTTGGTCCCACGGAACAATAAATAAATAAATAAGAAGAGGGAAGAGGACAGAGCGCTGGGGGTCGCCAGCAGTGGGATAAAAGATACGGGACTTGGTGTTGTGGAGGGTGACATAGGAAGGATGGCTCGAGAGGAAGGAAGCGACCAGACGGACAAAATTGATAGGCAGGCCGTAGGTCTGGAGTTTAAAGGGGAGACCGTGATGCCTTACACGGTCATAGGTATTTTGGAGGGCGAGGGAAACAAAAATGGCAGAGCGATGGGAGTTAAGCTGGAGGGAGAGAACGTGAAGGAGGTTAAGGAGTTGGTCTTCAGTGAAGAAGGAGGGTCGGAAGCCACGGTGGGTAAGGGGGAGGTGTTGATTAAGGCGCTGATTGATATGTTGGGAGAGGATGGATTCGAAGACCTTACTGAAGACGGAGGTGAGGCAGATGGGATTGGAGACTGTGACACACTCTGTAACTCTTAATGAGCAACTGAGCACTAAGAATCAGATATTTTACGATTCAATAATAACAGTTTTTCAAATAGTATAACTAAGCACTGGCATAATTCTGCTCACAAAGATCTTAATTTAATCCTATATCCTAGATTACACATTTCACTTATAGAAATTTTTTATGTATTTTACGTCTCTGTAAACAAGTTGTAATTTCCATGTATTTCTTACAACCTTTTTGTCCTTGCTTCACATGGCAACACATGGCACCATGTGTTAGATATTTTATCTCTTCTGTGATTGCTCTTACACGTGTCTTTCTTTTGCCACCTGTTTTAAATGTATTTTTCATTTGCATTGACTTTACCTATCACTCTATATGTTCTATTTTATTCTTATTTACTGCACTTTCAAATCTGTAAACGCCAACTAGTGCAGTTTCTGTCTGCTCCCTCGGCAGTGTTCTGTCACCCAGTCTCACGTGGCGAGCGCACATGCGGTCTTGTATTTGCGGCCACTACAGCATGTACACCAATTATTTGCGTCAAGATTTGAAGTGTGTCCCTATCTGAGCACAGCTGTATGCCTTCGCTGAAGTTATGGATCGTCGCCTCTTTCACGCTTCCACTACCAATCTGGTTCTTCATTGTTAATCTATGGCAACTTTTTTAAAAACTTTCTTTACCTTTGCATTGTAGGTACACACCAAAAGTTTTCACTACTTATGACTCTTCCGTTGCCCGTAGTTCCTAAAAGTAAGTCCCCCTTCACTCTGATATTTTTATAGTATTTTAAAAAGTTTTCACCACCTTCTCATCCCAGACATTACCATACCTCTAATCTTTTTTATGTACTTTTCCCTTGTACAAGTTCTGAAGATACCTCAAAAGAGCGAAGCGCGCCAATAAAGCTTCTAGTGTCTTTCACACCTAGACTGCTATTTCCTGCTAAAAAATCCTATCGAGAAGATGACCTTAAAAATTTTAATCGAGGAAGAGCGTATCGATAATAGGAAACACAGTTTAAAGAAGCAGTCCACGATTTTATCTTCACAAACATCGTGAAACTGTTGCAATTAGCAGGTAAATAGTTTTATCACCTCAACTTCGGAAACATATGCCCAAGCGCTCCTGGATGGCGTTCCTATGTGGCTCCGACCTCATACCATCCCCCCCCCCCCCCCCCCCGCCAGACATTTTTTTGCTTAATCCTCATCCCATCCCTTCTGTGAAGTGCCCCTGGTAGTTAGCTACATTTGACAGAGTCAGTAATTCAAAACTGGAATATTTTAGCTAGGAGCAGTTTTAAGTCAGGAAGTCTTTGATTACCTGTTACGACAAGTAGTCACCAAAATTCCAATTCAGAAACTTAAGTTGTTACGAAAATGCCGCGAGGCGATGATAAAACCACTAGGAATAATTAAATATTGTTATGGTTGGTTACTACAAAAAATGGTTCAAATGGCTCTGAGCACTATGGGACTTAACATCAGAGGTCATCAGTCCCCTAGAACTTAGAACTACTTAAACCTAACTAAGGACATCACACACACCCATGCCCGAGGCAGGATTCGAACCTGCGACCGTAGCGGTCGCGCGGTTCCAGTCTGAAGGCCTAGAACCGCTCGCCCACACTGGCCGGCTTTGGTTACTACAGATCGTTGATTAGTTCTTACGTTCTTTGATAACATGAGAACTGCCAGGCGCTGTATGGTGGCCTCAGCAGGGATTATTCCATAAAATTTCGGGTGTGCAGCCGCATAAGTTTTACATTTACTTCTGATATTTCGGCTGTATACCGTCCAACCATTTTCAGAGGGAGCCTGGTGACTGACGTTCAAACGCCGTTGCCGTTGCAGTAAATATGTGGGCATCATTTAGTCCAATGTGTAACAAAGAAGTTCAAACCTTGCGGCTACGCCTTCGCCGTTAATAGATGGATGTATAATTGGACTTGGCTGTGATGTCTGTCTTGGTGGGTATTGTAACTGAGGGTCCAGCACCTGCTCTGTCCTTTAAAGCCGCTTACCGCGCCACTGCGCATGTAGCCACAGATACACGAAGCGCCAGAGACATTGATCGACCGCAAAAAGGTACAACATATGCATGAAATTAGATCTGTGGCTGCACGGTCCACCCACACAATGACATCGATGTATCACTGCGAGCTGCACCGTTGCGAAGTTTTCGTGATTTTATTACAAAAGTCCACGCTGAAATCGCTATCCGTATTAATTAAATTCGTAGCCAATCAAATTACAACTGCTTCTTTCACTACTGAGTCACGGAAAGATAATGCAAACAAACTGCTTAGACATGGCCCTTTTTCCACACGTGTAACACGTGGCGTTACGTAATAGGCAGTCATATCTTTTATGTCGAGAAAAATGTCTAGGCCAAGAGCTCACTAAGTTGGCAGGTCTGCTTACCTGTCTACGTGGCTGTTCAAATGGTGCAGATGGCTCTAAGCACTATGGGACTTAACATCTGAGGTCATCAGTCACCTATACTTAGAACTACTTAAACCTAACTAACCTAAGGACATCACACACATCCATGCCCGAGGCAGGATTCGAACCTGCGACCGTAGCAGCTGCGCGGTTCCGGACTGAAGTGCCTAGAACCGCTCGGCCACAGCGGACGGCTCTACGTGGCTAGTCAAACTTAGCAGCCTCTATGGCAACCGAATAACATTGCTCTGAGATTTGCAGTTCTTGGGGAAGTGATGTATCAAAGTACTTTGAGATCTGTTCCCGTATTCTACTATCTGGAACATTGAATGTCATTGCAACACGGATCATTACATCACTGCAAAATTTGTCAGGACTACAGTTAAATTTACACTTCCTCGTCATGCCGTTAATTCTGTGTACTACTGGTGGTACGTCTTGATTTGTCCATGCGTAACAGATGAGATATCCATTTTTGTTGGTATTCGTCAACCTCACTGTGTATATGGAACATATTTAATTCCTTCCTCATATCTGTATACCACTACATTTTTGGTGGTATACTCCGCAAGGTGAAAGATGCATTGGAAGACCTGCAAAACTATGGAAGGACCAGGCGTAGCTGCAAGAGACTGAGGGAAAGCCTAATGAATGACGGAAGAACATGAAGAAGAAGAAGACTGGTGGTACGAATGTTCGCCTTTTTCTGCAACAGCTTGGGCTTGCTGGTCATAGTAATGAGTTAATGCAGCGATTACTTGGTCATTGCTGAGTTCGTCGGGAGACGCACATGGGAATAGTTTTTGTGTTAACCTGAACTAAAAGAAGTATCGTAACGTTCCAGTACCTTGAACACGATGCACTTGGCATTGTGCATGGAACTGAGTCAGGTATTCGAGCCATTCTTCTTCTGATTCAATAAACTGCCGGAACGGTGGTATACTGGTTGGCGGCACTTGTTGAGGTGGTTGGTTGGTCGGTTGTAGTGGTGCGGCCGATGCAGCTTGTTCAGCCAATAGTTGTTGCACCGTCGTCAGTAAGGCAGCAGTTTGTTAGTTCTCAAACGGAAAAGCTTGTGTTAGATCCATCACATTGGCCGTCTACAGCTGAGATGCGAAGATAGTGGGTAGAGGGAGCGGGGAATTCATGGTTTATGCAAATACGTTATATCAAAAAGCAAGCTCCTGTGAAAAGAGACATTTGTTAGTTCTGCGTCTCCCCTCCTCGAATACACGGAAGAACACAACAAGAAGTTAGCAAATACAGACACTTGAGCACGATCACCTCTGCAAGCGAAACCACGAGAGAAGCAAGCAAGATCTTCTGTCAAGAAGACTATCTTCGATCCTCACTGAATTATCCTCGTTCGCCACTGTAGTATCCTCGTTGCCGCAGTAACATCATCGTCGCCACTCTAGACTCTTGTACCGCAAGTAAGAGGATTTTATTTTGGATGACCGGTATCCTCTTTCCACAACACAAAAGCAAAAAAAAAACGGTTCAAATGGCTCTGAGCACTATGCGACTTAACTTCTGAGGTCATCAGTCGCCTAGTACTTAGAACTAATTAAACCTAACTAACCTAAGGACATCACACACATCCATGCCCGAGGCAGGATTCGAACCTGCGACCGTAATGGTCGCTCGGTTCCAGACTGTAGCGCCTAGAACCGCACGCCCACTCCAGCCGGCTCAACACAAATGCACCCATGGATTAATATGGTTCTTTGTTTGCATGAACATTTACTTAACTTGAGTAGAGTCCATGTGTTGTTGTACTAGCTCATCAGTAATAGTCATCTCGCAGGCAATATCGGTAATCTTGTTATTACAAACTTTCGTCAAGCTCTAGTCACTAATCTGGTCGCAATGTACTGTTGTAGTCTTTGACATGAACTGTTCCCGGATGTACCGACAGACACCAAACTGGAAGATTGAGTGAGTCAGTGACTGAGGTGCTCCGTTCATCGACGGTGACCTAAAAACATGCTGTCGAGTGGGCGTTGGTGGCATGTTGCTTGTGGTGTGTCTCTGGTCTCTCTCGTGATAGGTGCGCTTGATCCAGTCCCTACTATCGATCCTCGCGCTACATCTTTGCAAACTGGTGTGCCGGTGACGGCTTATGCTAGCACAATAGCACTATACTGGTCTACACTGGAGCCAACGTCTTGCTGAATCAATAACCTTCCCATCATCCCTGTACAGCTTCCCGCAGTGTGCATCCTTAATTGGGCTTGTAACACTTATATCGATTAGTAGCAGGTTTATATTAGGTAATTGTGCATCTACGATTATGGAGTGTGTGTTCTTTGTTAGTTAAGGTCCTTGATTTGTGACAGGAAATCAAAGTTCTGTAATATATCCCGAATGCGAGTCCAGTGTGCTAACCACTGCTCAACTACATTGATTTTCTTATAAGTGTACACATATTATAAAATTTCACTATTTTAAATACAATTTAGTTTTTTCCATATATAATATATATATATAAAATTTCACTATTTTAAATACAATTTAGTTTTTTCCATATATATATATATATATATATATATATATATATATATATATATATATATATATATATATAAATTAAAATAGTGAAATTTTATAATATGTGTACACTTATAAGAAAATCAATGTAGTGGAGCAGTGGTTAGCACACTGGACTCGCATTCGGGAGGACGACGGTTCAATCCCGCCTCCGGCCGTTCTGATTTAGATTTTCCGTGATTTCCCTAAATCGCTCCAGGAAAATGCCGGGATGGTTCCTCTGAAAGGGCACGGCCGACTTCCTTCCCCGTCCATCCCTAATCCGATGAGACCGATGACCTCGATGTTTGGTCTCTTCCTCCAGACAACCAATCCCAACCCAAAATCAATGTATATTGGAAGCTGGTTCATGCTTAGTGCCTTTGTGTTTGTAATATGTAAAAGACATACTGTAGTCTGTCCACAACAGAAGTGGATCGGCGCGATGTAAAAGGTGGTTTTGGCGGTCGAACTGGGCGACTACTTGGTGGGAATGGTACGCACTCAGTGGCTAGCCGTTGCACGGTACACTTCGAGAGTGCCAAGGTAGGCAATCGGTAGCCGCTATGCAAGGAATTTTGCTTTGGATGTGTATTTGGCTGTTACATGGTACTCTCGGCATTAAGGAATTGCTCTAACACATTAAAACTCCGTCGCCAAAAGAAACTGTAAAGAGCATTCAGATATCAAGAGCCGTGAGTACAGTTAGCCGCCACTTCGCTTACCACCACTACTTCGCCGCTTCTCCACTAACTTCATGCATACAGAAATGTGTAAGAGCATGAACCAGTTTATTTGTGTTACTGATTTTAATAACAATCTAAATCCTATAAACCCGTGTTTATTGCCCTAACTTTTATCTTGATCGTGAAACTACGCAGGATCCCCTCCTAAGTGTTCAAAAAACCGAGTATCCTGTTTCAAATGAACTAGTGATTTATATATGTTTGTCAAATGTGCAAGGATTAGCAAGAGTTGAAGGTAGTTAGAATGTTGCTTAAGTGATCTCAGTTTACTGCAAAGTATCGTTTTGCAAAAATTCTGTGCCAAACTGGGTAAATGTTACTGTCTAAAACACCTGCTTCACAGGTGATGAAAAAAGGCAAATAAGTTGTACCCATTTGAAACTTAATTTAGCTTTGATTACTATCATGAACGAAATTTTGAAGTTAATTGAGCATCAGTTTTGAACAATTTGCCTCGAAAAGAATACAACCATAAACTATTCCAAGTGAAGCTAAAAATTAAATTTAGTTGAATTGAAATTTGCTACTGAAATAATCATAGAGTTTGACTAGTGATATAATATCAGTTTATGGGTCCCCACCATATTCTTCTCATATTAGGAAGATAACTGGAATATTATTGCTACTAAGGAAATCTGATACATTTCTTTAAATGGGAGTGTAAACTGTGTAATTGTGGTATTCGTTATTTTTATTTGTAGTATTTATATGTCAGTTAAGACAGAAGCCCCTCCATGTCCAACTTTAGTTTGGTGCTTCCTGAAGTAAGATCTCAGTACTGAGTCATATAATGATCGTGATTGTGACTGTTATTATTATGAGTTGGGTACAATTTTACTTTTTATGATTCTCTCTCTCTCTATTCGTTTAGTCGGTTCCGACTCTTCGTGACTCCATGAACCAAATCACGCCACTTTTTCCTGTCTTGCACTTTCTCCCGTAGACCTTCCAGGTTGGAACACATTGCTTCTGTGATGCCATCGATCCATCTCATCCTCTGACATCCTCTTCTTCTAGCTCCTTCAATCTTCCCCAGCATTAATGTTTTTTCCAGCGACGCATGCCTAGTGTCCAAAGTAAGTCAGCTTTTGTTTTAACATTAGACCTTTCAGGGAGAAATCTGGTTTTATTTGCTCCAATATTGATCTGCTGGTTCTCTTTGCAGTCCATGGAACTCTAAGAAGTTTCCTCCAACACCACAATTCGAAGGAGTCAATTCTTCGCCGTTCAGCCTTTCTAATTGTAACACCTCCGTTTTTATCCCGACCTGATCTGATCAAATAGCAGTCCAATATTTATTATTAACATGACCGTGAACCTAATGGGGCTGGTAATCGGAATTGACTGCTACGGAAGTTGTTACTTTCCAGTTCGTTCTGCTCAATACTATAATACTGAATGTCTGGTAATGAGGAACACCAACACAGTTTTACTAATTACGAACTTATGTTCTTCTCAAAACACAAAAAAGGAGACAGCCACTGCCTTCATCATACATATCTAATTACGGCTAATCTCAGCACAGGCTTTCTTCATTTTCCATTATCGTCACACGCTAATCCAACACTGCATCCAACACTGCAATCCAAGGTTAGGCCGGCGCGGTAGACGCGAAACCAAATATCGGCACTAGTAACGTCTCTGATCACTTTCATAATGATACTTCTTCACTTTCCCGGTATTAATCTATTAATTAGGGGTCTAACCACGGCGATGGCGACACCCTTCTCCGTTAAAGACCCTGTATTTCAACAATGGCCTTCACACACACACATACCCGCCAACCACACTGACGCATCTCCACTCACTCTCGCAACACGTCACAATCGATTGTTCGCCCTATCGACCTGTGCCGAGTGCAAAGTTATAGTAAGGGCCTACGGATCCCTTACATAATGGTCCAGGTCTCACATCCATACATCACAACTGGAAAGACCGTAGCCCTCACAATACGGATCTTTGTTGCTAGTGTTATATCTCTGGACCTTATAACCTTTTCAAGGTTTGACATCGCATGTCAACCGAGCAACAGGTGTCTCCGGATTTCATGGCTGCAGTCGCCATAAGCAGAGATCTGGGAACCGAGATAACTGAATGTGGTCACTACCTCCATGGTTTCTCGTGCTATATCCCACGAATTGGTAGGTGAAGTTGTTATAATTTTCGTTTTCTTCACATTCAGCCTAAGACCGGCCTTTTCACTTTCGTCTTTCACCTTCAGCAAGAGTGTGCTCATTTCGTCTTCACTTTCTGCCAACAGGATCGTATCATCCGCGTACCTGAGGTTGTTTACATTTATTTCAGCTATTTTAATTCCTGTTTCTCCTTCATCTAGCCTCGTATTCCTCATAACATGTTCTGCATACAGATTGAATAAGTACGGTGACAGTATGCAGCCTTGCCGGACCCCTTTCTGAATCTTTGTCCATTTCGTTGTTCCATACATATTCCTCACCGTGGCTTCTTAGTCAAGGTATAAACTCCGTTTCAGATGAATGAGGTGATATGGTACACCCATGTTTTTCAGTACGTTCCATAATTTGTTGTGATCGACGCAGTCAAAGGCTTTGGGGTAGTCAATAAAGCAGAGGTACCCAACTCTCTGGAATTCTCTTGCTTTTTCCATAACCCACCGAATGTTAGCAATTTGATCTCTAGTTCCTCTTCCTTTCCTAAATCCAGGTTGTTCTTCTGGTAGCTCTCGATCTAGATATTGGCGAAGTCTATTTTGTAAGATTTTCAACATGACTTTGCGAGCATGTGAGATAAGTGCGATTGTTCGGTAATCTGAGCATTCTTTAGAACTTCTCTTCTTTGTAATGGGGATGAATACTGATCTCTTCCAGTCTTCTGGCCACTGCTGCGTGATCCATATTTTTTGGCATATTGAGTGCAGCACTTTCACTGCATCCTTTCCAGTGACTTTAAACAATTCTGCTGGTATTTCATGATGTCCACTAGTTTTGTTGTCAGCCATATTTTCAAGGGCCCACTGGATTTCGCTCTCCAAACTATCCGGCTCTAGTTCTAAATTAACATTAATATCAGCAGTAGGAGCCCTGTCATTATGGAGTTCTTTCTTGTATAGGTCTTCTACATATTCTGCCCATATTTCCTTAACAACCTTTGCTTCACTCAGATCTTTCCCGTTTCTATCTTTTATCATTCCAATTTTTGCCTGGAATTTTCCTTTAATTTCTCTAACTTTCTTATAAAGCTCTCTTGTCTTCCCCATTCCGTTACTATTTTCAACTTCCTTGCACTGTTCATGAAAGAATATATTTTTATCTCTTCTAGCTAATTTCTAAAAATCTTTATTTAATTCAAAAATAAAAATTTTTCAGAAATTGAGATAAAAATATATTCTTTAATGAACAGTGCAAGGAAGTTGAATATAGTAACGGAATGGGGAAGACAAGGTTTTATGATTACATTTGTACATTATTGGAAACTACTGATATCCACAGCCTGGACTGCCCTGTGTCAGTTTGTATCCTGTGTGCTACTTCAAGGGAATCTTAATGAAAGTCATTTCAACAACAAATTCAACTTTCTTAAACATATATTTCCAAATTCATGTGCCTAATTGGGCTGGCGACTGCTCGTTTTTTTTTTTTCATTTGTATACGAAATTTACTACTTTCATTAACCCCAAAGTTTAAAGCGTGTTTAGTTTTTGTGTCAATTAGCATATATTCAAAATTACTGTCTGATACCTTCATCCATTAGACACATGCACGGTCAAAACAGAATCCTCTTAGAGGGTAACATTAGCTTGAGTAACAGCAAGCTAGTGTTATAGACTAAACAGATGGAAGTCAGAAGGTGCGAGACTCTGGCCATAGGGTGGATCAGGGAGACCAGTCCAATGAAATTCTGTGAGCTCCTCCGGGTACCTCAGCACTACCAACAGAGGCGTGCAGTTGAGCATCAAAGTGTTTCGTTGTGATCCTTCGATCACCTGGAATGAGAGTGTCCGCACGTACCAACATGGCAGGAGTCACAACTGTGTGCGGTCGGCAGGCACGAGGGAGATCTGACAGGTTTGCGCGACCTTGTTGCGATGATGACAGGCGCTTCGCCCAACGAATCAGCATTTGTTCACTGTTCGGTCTCTGTAGACATTCTGAAAGCGCCTATGAATAATTGCGACGTTCTGGTTTCCCGCCAAAAGAATCTCAGTGGTAACTCTCTGTTTGGAACGCACATCTGGTACAGAAGCTGTTACAGGGTAAAGTCAAGCGCCGGCACCCCAGTCGGGAACGACAGTGAAGAGAAGGCTGGGAAAAGAAGTCAGCCAATCACACGCTGACCGACCTTGCTTCCAGGACGACAACGCGACAGCAGTGGCCCCTATGTCAAGAGGACATAAGCGCCGCGCCCGACTCGTGGCGGCCAGTTCGATAGCAGCTTCAAGATTTGCGAATTGGGTAGCAGCGCCAACGATTTGCTCTTCGATAGCAGTTCAGGAAAGACTTTTGTCAGTTGGAGATCAGCAGTTACTGCAAAGACTGAGCCGGCCGGAGTGGCCCTGCTGTTCTAGGCGCTACAGTGTGGAGCCGGGTGACCGCTACGGTCGCAGGTTCGAATCCTGCCTCGGGCATGGATGTGTGTAATGTCCTTAGGTTAGTTAGGTTTAAGTAGTTCTCAGTTCTAGGCGACTGATGACCTCCGATGTTAAGTCCTATAGTGCTCAGAGTCATTTGAACCATTTGCAAAGACTGATTATTTCGTATCTCACCCTTTGCTTGCGACACATCTATGTAACTGCCAAACTTACTACTGCATTCGATTAATTGTAAAAATAACTCATTAATAGGAGTTGTTTGTTTGTCTAGCGAACCGAGTATGTAGGATTCCTAGACACTACAAGATTGACGACAAGGCTGGACAGAAGAGAAGCCATTTTGAAAACTACGTAAACTTCCTCCACGTGAGGGAACTTCATGAAATATAGGGACTGAAGTTGAATATTGCACGATATCCTACAACAAATTCCTCATTTTTTTCAAACCAAATTGGCCGAGAAAGAAAAAATGCTCCAGTAGTTACTGAACGCTCCGCGTTTATGTAAAAATTGTGTACGTTAAGTAATTTGTGTTTATAAAGATGAACAGAATAAAATGGGCCACCACATGCGGACATTTAAACTGTGACTCGGCCAGTGAATTAGTTACACATGACAACAATAGACCTTCAGCATCAAATGGGTGAAACTTATGCAATCGGCATAATTTGGAAGATACGGTTCACTGGAACATGCCGTTTGAGACATGAGAATCTTCACATTGACAAACGAAGATAGATCATGAAAACTGAGTAAAGAAGTGGTGCGAAAGGTTGGTGTGGGTATCAGGCTTGCCCTTACACGATGAAAAAATTAAAAAAGGTGTCTTGTGTTAGTTTCCTTCATAAATATTAACTTTCTACGACAGTAATAATAACTGATCATACAATGCAATCAATTTTCTTGGGGAGAAAAGGACCATGTTTACTGTCATTTACGATAACTGCTATTCTGGTTGCTCTTTAAAGTATCTATTTCTTACGTTGGACCGTAATCTGCCTCCTGGACGATGCTCTATTTCACGCTTTAATAATTTCATATTTGAACTTCGTACACCTTGAAAGATTCGTGGTGCTTGTAAGTATGAAACACTAACTACATCAGGTTTTTATTTCAATGACAACTTGAAAAATAAGAAAACACTGACTTTGCTTCTGACAACATACGCCGTAAATTCTGTAGAAGGCCCTATTTCCAATTAATTCTGATTATATGTTGTGTTATCTTTGCCCATTTATTAATTATTGTAAAGAGAGCTCCAAGCCAATTAGCGGGCGCTGATAACCTCGCTGTTGTGCGTCCTAAAACACTAATAATCATCATCATCATCAATCCAAGCCAAAAATAAAATAAATTTTCTTCTGGTGTCTACCTCAAGATGACTTTATTCTACAAGGGAGAAGGCTACGTGTTGTGTAAATCATGTATAGTTCATTTTCGGCGCTCTGTTCATTCTGAAATAGGTAGAAGAATGCCGAAAGCTCACGGTGTAGTTCGGTGCTTTGTTTCAGGAAACTTCTTTGCTACCGTCGTCGGCAGCAACAGAGCCCAAGACAACATTCCTCACGCGAACTGACTTAACGTCTCACGTTTGTGCGTGATCTTTGGAACCAACGTCTGGCATACGGGACGACTTTGTGTCGTGGAGCCAATGGCCGCAGGAGACGTGAGTCCCATATTAAACTGCTAACCTCGCTGCCTTCGTAGGAGATCTTATGCTCGATCCACACGGCACTCTGGCGGTCCTGTTGTATCTTATCTCTATTTCGTTCACCTCGATTTCTGATTCATGACACTGGATCAAAAGGTCTAAAAATGTATGAAGGGCCTATATCAGATTAAGGTAAGAACTAGAACAATTAGCTACCCTGTACACAATTGAAAAAAATGGACAAATATCGAAAAAAACATGTAAAAATCAGCAAACGAAGCTTTAGGAAGGAAAAAAAAATATTGACAGTGTCAAGAATTAAAAATATGGGCAGCTTAAATTGCGAAAGTGATACAAGAGAAACAAACTGCATGTAAATAATATCTTTCAAAAACTTCCCCGGAAAATAAACAAATCTGTGATCAGAAAAGGAATTACACCAAAGAAATAGTGAAGAGATCCCATCAACAAGCATGAGACAGATACATTAGAATGTTATATCCCTGGCCATCAGCTGAGGGCGTCTAAAGCTTTGAAAATATTAAATAAAACGGAGACGTATATAGTTGCCTCGAAGTCTTTCGCGCCGGAAGGCCTTGGATAAAAATTCTGGGAAAACTTGCAACGTTAAACCCTGATAAAAAATGATACAATGCGTCTGAAAAAATTAAGATAGAAAAGTATAATGAATATGATAAAAATTTATTGGAACGATGCTGAAGAAAAGAAAAGAAAAAAAATCGAAAGAAGTAAAAGAGCTAGATGAAATAACAATAAAAGAATTCGCAGAAGTTTTAAAAAATCGAAAAGCAACAGGTTTGGAACTAACGCAGGTTTAATAAAATATATGGGGTTACAGCCTCAATTATTACGTGTGCTAAATACGTGCTGCACATAAAATGATGTACCACGACACTGGAAGAAAGCAAAGATAATACTGATGTATAAGAAAGAAGAAAAAATATGTTTGGAACTACTGATGGGTAAGATTACTTGACTAGAATAAAAACTTTATGCAAGAATTTTAAACACAAGACTGAAACAATAAAAGAATGTTTAGTTGTGGAAGAAAAGGTCAGATTTAGAAAGGGACAATCAGCAACTGAAGCAATTTTTTATTTTACCACAACTTATTGAATATCAGTGAGAGACTTTAAAATAGACACTTGAGAAGGCGTTCGATAATGTGGTTATAGAAAAGTTATGGGGAATTGGAGAATACAAAAGTTACCTTTAAGTCTTATGTGAGCTATCAAAAGTCTGTATAAAGAAATCTCAGTAATCTTAGATACAGAAGGCATAATTATATTATACACAACCAATGCAAATAAATATAGGAGTCAGAAGGGGTTGTAATTTATCCCCTTTGATGTCCAGCATTTCCACTAATGTTGCAATTCGCAGATGGAATTCTGGGATGAACACTGTGGTAAACATAATATCAGTCCTATACGCTGACGATCTTACACAAATTTTTAAAAAGAAATTTACTTACAGACTCGAATTTATGATTCACATAAAATTTTATGAAAATATCTTCTTGTACATTTAAGTGGATGGCACTTTGTGGAAAATATTCGGTGAGATAAAGTACAGTAGTTAATGAGAAAAACAACTGAACAAGTAAACTATTTCAATTGTCTTGGATGTAAAATATCGTATGAATACGAAGAAAATACGCAGATTAAGTTGAACAGATTTGAGAGTATCTGTGGAACAATTCATATAAGTTTAGAGCATAAAACATCAAATGAAACACAACTGAAATTTTATAAAGCAGTCGCATAGCCAGTCTTATTATATGAAAGTGAATCGTTGGTATTGAATAAAAGACAAGAGAAACAAATACAAGAAATAGTAATGAGATTACTTAGAGGGTCACAGGTTGTAAAAGTATAGATATGACGAGATGAGGATATTCAAAAAGAGTTGAAAATCTGGAGTGTGAAAGAGAAACCCGAAGAAAGCAGAAATAAATGGAAGGAACTTCTACAAAGAATGGATCCAGAGAGAGACCACCATTTCAGATCAACAACTTTAAACCAAAAGGAAAAAGAGATCCTGGCAGTCCAAGGAAGAGATGGGGAACGTAACAGGCCACAACCGCCCTAATACGGGAAATGCAGAAGAAGAAGAAGAAGAAGAAGAACATGATGATGATGATGATGATGATGATGATGATGATGATGACGATATTACATGACGATGCTCTGTTCTTTTTTATCCCAATCTCGTGTTACGTGGGGAAAGGAATAAAATTCGTCTGCAGGGAAGAAAACAAATATAGTTGATTTACATGTCTTCAGATTTATGAAAAATAGAATATAAATTACAGAATAAAATTATGGAAATATAGATCTGCCTTTTATGCAAACAACACATGTCTTTACTGCCCAGACATGTCTGGGTTCCATCACCTGTGAGTACTTTTATTCAGGTCTGTATAATAAATAAATATTTCAAGTAATAATTACATAACCGGAAATTAGGCAATTGTTGCTACACACTAGTGAAATCAAGGACACGGTAAAACTTCTACTCACACACACCTTTATTCTCACACGTCCATTTTACAGTTATAGTTGAAATATATCCGCTGCAGACAAACCCTGTTTCCTGGCAAAAGTAATGAAGGAGTCGTGATCCGACCAATGCAGCAAGTAACTCCAACCTGGGTAGAGTTACCTTCTTGATAGGGGCCAGTCTGTTCTTGCTACAGACAAGGTGCACAGTGTATCCAGTTTCAGTAGATGTCCTTGTATACAAAACAGCGCCGTAAGCTCTTTCAGATGCATCACAGAATACATGCACCTCCACAGAGCCACCTGTGCCCAGTGTCCCTATCCATCTAGGAATATGTAGTGATGACAAATGATGAAGCTTTGAGACCCATGAGTGCCAACGACATGCAAGATCTGTGGGCAAAACTTCCTCCCATGTAAGACCCCTCAGCCATGTGTCTTGGAAAATTATCTTTGAAACGATCCCAACAGGAGTGAACACACCCAGGGGGTCATAAAACTGAGCTGCTGCTCGAAGAACATTTCTCTTGGTAACCAGTTTGTCCATTAGATTTTCAGCTATCTTCTCGTAGTCACTACAGATGGAGTCATCTTCTGTGTTCCAATTAATACCTAAAACTTGGGCTGTGGTCTTTGTTTCAAGTCCTTTGACATCCCATATTGCCTTCATATCATTCGAATTAGTCGCCCATTTGGACAATGGAAGACTTATCTGCTGGAAAAGTTCTGTCAGTTCATGGTAAACAGTTGCAGCGGTGTCGCTGTCTCTAACACTGGCTACGAAATCGTCCATGAACACTGACTTGTTTACAAGTCCTGAAGATAGTGGATATTTTTACTATTTAGTGCTGCTAGCTCCCTTATGGCAGCTGACAACAGGAATGGGCTTGGTGCAAGTCCAAATGGCAAACGTTTGAAGCGATATGTAATTACGTCATTTGTGGTCATGTAGGCACCACTTCCAGCTTGCTCAACACGATACCAAAGGAACCTCGTGAGGTCTCTGTCTTCTTCTTTCAACGTTAACTGCAGTAAAACTTCTGCTCACACACACCTTTATTCTCACACGTCCATTTTACAGTTATAGTTGAAATATATCCGCTGCAGAGGGCAGCACAATGTACAGACTTAACAGAACACCAACAGATGGCGTAGGAGTCTTCATTCCCTGACATCCTCCCCACCCTGGTCCATCTCGAGGGGGATGACCAGCTGGACCGGTCGACAGATCTTCATACCATCTGGCTGGCGGAGGATGATGCACCGTATTTTACTGTCTCTGCCATGCCGCACTTCTTCTACCACAGCCCTCTTCCACAAGTGCCGTGGTTTGCTGTCTTCTTGGAGCAGAACAACCTCTCCAATTCTCCGTTTCCTTTGCGAAGGGTATCCCTTTACCTCATGATATTGTCTTAGCAGCAGGAGGTATTCGGTCTTCCACCTGCGCCAGATGTCCTCATTGACCTTTTGTCTGAGTCGGAACTCCTTGGCAAGGTCCTTTCTAGTTGCTGGCTCTGGCCCACATGGAATTGTCACTAATTTCCCACCATTTAGAAAGTGAGCTGGCGTCAATGTAGTGTCGCTCTCTCCTTGAGTGATGGGTCGTGAGTTTATTGCGACTTCTATGCTGATCAAGGTGGTGTTTAAGCTCTCTTCATCCACCTGGGAGCGACCAAGAACTTTCCTCAGGCAGCACTTGACTGAGCCTATCATGTGTTCCCACCAGCCTCCCCCTCGCAGCTTGTTTTGTAAGGAGCGAAGACGCGCTTCAGCAGTTGTGCAGTTGCAGGAGAGAGGCATATCCTTCTTTCGAGGCAGAGATACAACTCTGCGGCCATATTCCACACAGTATGATTCTCGGAATTCCTGATAAATAGGGTGGTCCATGGGTTTTAATGCTCGCTCTTGGTGTCCTGTTATCCAGATTGTCTCCAGGTCCCGAAATCGGCGCACTGACTCATCAGATATATCACTGCAGCTGCCCTGAATAAAGTTGACAGTTGCTCTGTTGATGGTGGTGCTAGATCTGTTTCCACTGAGAACATATCCAAAGATTGTTGGGAGAAAAACCAATGATGGTGATACCTTGATTGGTTGTTCCAAAGTCACGATTCTCCAGTAATAATCAGCTCCAATCAGGATCTCAATAGGTAGATCTTCATTGTCTCTTTTAGGATCTGCGATTGGTGTACCACCCCTCAAGGCCATATCTCCTACATCTTGTGGCACTGTTGGTTGCTGTGAAAAATTATTTGTGCTTTCCAAGGCTGTTATTGATATGTGGGAATTAGTGGAGCACCCTATCATATTAAACTGCACCTTCTTCCTTGAGAGTGATGAACTGTAACTGGATTCGAAAGTAGTTATCTCGAGAGTAGTGCTTCCAATGACACTTAGTTGGAGAGATTCGATCAGTGAATGGTGAATGAAACTCGATTGACTCCCTGTGTCCAGGATGGCACGTGTCTGTTTGCTCTTACCAGTGGATCCTGTGATACTCACACGAGCAGTCTGCAGGTATGTGAAGTTAGAAGTCATAGTTTCAATTTTATTTACTGTTGTGGTATGGCTACTACAGATAGAAATGTGATTCTCCCCCTTACATTTCGCACAGGACGCTTTTCCCCGTTTGAAACACTGATTTCTGTTGTGGCCACGTCTCAGGCATAGAAAGCAACGGTTCATTGTCTTGAGGGCGTCGATTCTTGCCTGCAAGCTTGCAATCTTTTGGCAGTCTTGGCCCCAGTGCCCTCTTTCGCCGCAATACACACAGAAGGGCTCTGAATTCTGTTGCTTCTTCTTGTCCCTCTTCGTTTTAACCTTTACATGGAAGGCAGATGCTGTTGGTACGTAATTTTCGCGTGGTACAGTATCTCCACGAATTTTGCGTGTGTTGATAGCTCCTTCCACCTCTTCATTTAAGAACTCCATAAGGTGGGTGAGGTTCCCTTCTTCAATCTTTTGCCTTCGGGCATGAACAAGCCAATTTTTGCAAATTTCTTCAGGAAAGGCTCGAAGAAGTTTGGGTGCAAGCAGTCTCCCATAAGAGTCCACATTTTCTCCTAGAGCTCGTAGTGCTTGGATGCGCTTATGGCACTCAATGTAGGTGGAATTGAGAGCCTCTGGATTGCCTGAAGTCGAAGTGTTAAGATTCTCCAAGAAATCCAGGTGACTTTGGATAATTCTGTTCTTGTACCCATATTTGGATTTCAAAATTTGCTTAGTCCGCTCATATGTATCAGCTGTAACAGCAATGCCATCGACCAAGTCCTTAGGTTCCCCATCAAGGTAACCACGGAGGAATACATGCTTGTTCATTGTTGACACCATCGGATTTTCGTCTATGGAAGCTGTGAATTGCTCCCAAAATCGAGGCCAAGCTTCTGTGTCCCCTGAAAATGGGTGCAGTTTGATAGTAGGCAATTTTATGTCCATACAGGCGTGTTGTTGAGCCGCTGACGTCGCGTTTCTGGCTCCTGAGCGCGCTCCTCCTAGAAGGCCTTTCGCCTTTCGGAGGGTGCGTTTGCATTTACCAGTATATTCCTCACAAGCTTCCGTGTCGGCTTCGTATTCAGAGTCATCCAGCAAGTCCTGTATTGTATCGTTGAGTCGGGTCAACTCTTCTACTGTTTCCTGAAGGCGTTCCTGGAAGTGTTCTACTTCTTCTGCAGCTGTAGAACCATCGAAGGCGTTTATTTGGCTGACGAAACGCGTCGCATTCGATCGCAAGGTCGTCCGCTTCCGGCGCAGCCTCCCCAAGTTCGTAGCTACTGCTTCTGCCATGGTGAGTTGGTGGTTTTGCTTTCTGCCGCGAGAGTGCGTTCAAGGTCAGGACTCCCCGTCAGTTGGATGCAATCGCTAAGGGATGGCGCTGTCCTGGAGTGTGAACCGTTAGCAGCCCCCTAGTGGTGTTTGTAGTTCTCAACAGATGACGCGACTGTGCAGTTTTCAACTTCCGCGACCTTTTGTAGTGGTCGCTGTTGCTAATAGATGGCGCTGCAGTCTACCAATACTTTAGCAAGTCCCATTTGTGCCTTGCAAATAATACGCCAACTGCCCTCTATTACTCTGCCACCAACAAACATGCACCAAGTAACATCACATACAAATCAATCGCCCCGCAGTGTCCTTTGCTACAGTTTCAGAGCAATGCCGCAACTTATCTGTGTGAGCTGAACGTGGCGTGACGTGACCGGATTTTGAGATTGAAGTCGCTCAAAACCTTCTCCGCCGGCGTCGAGTCCTCTTTAATGTGTAGTAGCACTCTATCTCTTCATGTTCTCCCGGGTTTCGGCACCAAAATGTTGCTACACACTAGTGAATTCAAGGACACAGTAAAACTTCTGCTCACACACACCTTTATTCTCACACGTCCATTTTTGATTTTACAGTTACCGTTGAAATATATCCGCTGCAGAGGGCAGCACAATGTACAGACTTAACAGAACACCAACAGATGGCGTAGGAGTCTTCATTCCCCGACAGCATTGAAACATATTCTGTACATTGTGATTTCTTCCTTATTCTTTAGCGCCGTAAGAGTTTGTACGACAATCTGCACATTATTATATGGCTTGCAATTTGCAATTAAAAAAATGTTAAATGAGGTTGTTTAGTGAGTCAACAAATTACTTACCTTCAAACGAAATTTCGTTGCTCGAGACTATTTCGTGTCTGTATTGTAGACTTACTTACCGATGTTTTCTTGGTACCTGTCATCTGAATGCTCATCTTTTGCTGAAATATGCATAGGAATTCGATATATATTTACTACTCACTACTCCGAAGGTAGAACTTCACAAAACACGGTATTTTTGTTGTTGCTAGATGTCTGCTATGTGTACCTGTTTTTGTGCTCCTTCTGGCGCTTCATTTGAATTATGTTTAGGTCCTCACTCTTTCACGCTCTGTGTGTGTAGTGTGTGTGTGTGTGTGTATGTGTGTGTTTTGTGCTGTTGCGTTTCGACCGTGGATGTTTTCCCTATGGTGCTTTTTTTATGCAGTCTGTGGCTAGGTTTTCGTTTTTTTAAGTATTTTTTCGTTGGGGGTTACTAAGTCGCCAGAAAAAATGTTATGAACTATTATATTTTGGAAGCCAACATTTTTAGAATGAATAAGAGTACCAACCACTGATAACACAAAAGTACCGAAACTTTATTGCATTTCAAAAAAACAATTTGTCAGTTTGTTTGCATAATAGGAAACTTGGGTTCACATAATTTAGTCTGCACACACGCCCACTTTTAGAGCTTCACAGCAAACAAAGACGATAGAGCTAAATCTTAAACAAATTGTGATAACACAGCTTAATAAAATATGAAATCTTAAAATTGTTAATGGATTTAAGCGGTGCATATTTGTATAGGAAGGAGAGCACGAGTCACAGCTAGACATACATGGCAAATTGTGTTAAAACACTGAAGTAATAGAACGCACTCTGTAAGCTGGGTACACCTACAGGTACTAGGCGCAACTGCATATTTCAGACACTTCATGTAACACTGCCACCACCATTATCAGAATAGACTTTTCACTATAACTGTTATACACATAAGAAACGCGATGAACCGAAAAATTTATAATGTGGAGATGTATCAAATAAATGCGTAAGACATTGGAAAGTAAAGAGGACACTGATAATCCTTTGTAACAGAATAAAGAGTAACTAACAATCGGTTATGAATTTTTTTTTTTTTTTTTACAAATAACATATTGTCTGTACGCAGTGACGGAAGAAGAAACTTAGATTCCTGGAAGCAGAAACTACTGTCAAACTTATTCTTTCTAGAATTATCACAGTGAAATGTGAATGGAAAAACTTGTAGTAGGGAGGGAGTCTCTGTTAGCCCATGAAAACACACCAAGTACATGATGAAAGCTTTCGCGTTAATAGCACAGGCCAATACTACCTCAAGTTATGAGGCTATTAAAATTTATGGGTTTGTTTGTGTGAATGCAAAGTAGCGCTTATCTTATTAAATCACGTAGAAGTGCACAACGTAGAAGTCCGGTTATTCAATCGCTCTCTGCATGATCTGCCCTACTACTTGTGTATGATATAGTCCAACTTATTATTGCTGAGAAAATATTGGAGTTTGTGATGGAATACCGTGACTTAGTTCAAGAATTAGACTGACAAACACATCGCAATATGGCGGCGAGTGAGTGACGTGCACTAGTTTTGGTCCCAAGTTTGCCTGAAATTGGTGGGTCTTCTTAAGCGATCAAGCTGTTCTGAATACTCAGGCTTGATATGGCGAGTGCCTAGTGTCACATTAGCAATTCACTTTTTAGTATATGTTAAGTGAATCTGCTCTCAAAATGGAAAACCATAGAACAACGCGCAGCACAGCCAACAGTCAGGCACTTGTGGCCACAGTGCCCAGCACGGGGCCCATGAGAAATACGGGCCCTGGAACCAACTCGTAACGTCACACTAGTCGCCTTGTCCGTTACACTTCGCAAACACTCGGCTCCGTGCAGGGAGCATGGGAAATCAATACTTAATTGAAAAGGTATCCAATAAAGGTCTTAACTTTGTCGTGGTCTATCGAGGGCTTGGGTGTATTTAAACACGTAGTCGAGAATTATTAAACTCGTCTGAAATAGTTACACGCTCCCTGTTGGAGACAGTTGCTGGCACTCATAAGACCTTATAAATTATGAGTGTTCTTTGGAAGTCAGATCTCGAAACTGGAGAGATCTGTAGAGAATGAACAAGAGTCCCTAACTGTTCTTTCCACAAACCTGTCGTCTTATAAAGTTGTGTCCCCAGCGCAGAAGAAAGCTCGTCGGTCGTGGGATCTTCTTCGGCGAAGGATGCTATGCCGTCATCTGGAACCTGTGATTGTGATTTTTATAGGATTCCAATTGCCCATGTTAGTCTCTGTATCTACAGAGTGCAAGATCTGTAGTACTGACAATGATGGTAGGCGACACTTCTCATTAATGTATCCTGTTTTCTTATTATTTAAATAACAACACATTTTACACTGTATTTTAAAACACTCGACAAAGCTAACTTAATTATACGGTAACTTTTCTATCCACTTCTGATATAGAGTACAACATGCCCGTTCCTTCCGAACGACCGAAACATAGCTAGACGTCCATCCCTCTAGAACGCCCAAAACAGTCTTACACATCTGACTCTGAAGAACGCCAGAGACAGTATGACTAATGCAGCCAAAGTACTTCACCTCTCAGGGGCGCCAAAGCGACCTGAAGGTGTCCAAAGCACTTCGGTTGCAATAACGTTATTCTTATGTTTCTCATAACCAGTGAAAATTAATAAACAAAAACGATAGATTCGTTGGGTAACCATGAGAGATCGGCATGCCTAAAACTGGGTTAAATAAAATGAAAAGTATATAAATAATTAATAAGAGATGTCAGGCGTTTTGGAGCCTAGCACTCGAATGTTCCAACCAATCACAAGCAAGTTCAGTACAATTGGTGGACACTCCCACGGGACTGGTACATACTGTACCATCTGTCACTTGTACCTCACCCCACTTTTGTACCATTCGCTACTTCATGTGTATCAAGCTGCATCAAGGCGAGCTTCTAGCAAAATGAAATACTGGCGGCCACAGCGAGAAATATCACAACCTGCAGTGTAATGTGCTGTGACATACGCGCCACGACCTGTATATCTCGTGGGATCTCGGTTCGGCATCGCTGACGTCACCGCACTCGTCATGGCTGAGGTTAGTGTCACTGCTCAAGCACAGGACATGCTCGGGCTAGTTCTCCAGTCGATTACTGATGCTTCCATTGCAGTAGGTACGGACTAAATACAGCAAAGAGACGAATGCGAGCGACTTCCGTATTCTGAACAAGTCATTAAAGAAATTGAGGATGGGGCGCGATTGCTCGAACAGAAACTGGTCGAGAGGTCTGACGAACTTGAACAATATCAGAGACGCAATAATCTCAGACTGTTCGAGATTCCAGAGAACAACAGAGAGAAACGTACAAGTTAGTGTCAAATCATCCGAGAGAAGCTACACCTGCAGGAGGCGCTGAATGCCATGTTATAGTGTGTCACATAGAACGCCAACATCTGCAAAACCCAGATCAATAACAGTGAAATTCTTTTCGTACAGAAAGAGATCTGAAACCTTCAGAGCTAAGGATAAACTCACGAAGTCAGCTCCGACAATACTAGAGCATCTCACCACTGAAAGCTTAAGCATCATGAACAACGCGATTTCTAGATTTGGGTTATAAAAATGTAGATATAGATACATGATGGAAGGATAATGCTGAAGACCGAAAATTGAAAAAAGATCACAACGGAAGCACGAACGAAACAGAGTCTCATTGATTACTCACGGGGGTAAACGACTATAACGACGAAAAATTCTGCCTAAAGCGTGTTGCTTGCAATACTGTCATAAAAGCCAACACGCGTATCAGATCAGCATCTAATGGACACGACGGAATCACAGTCCAAATGATGAAGCTATTATTGAGCCACTACTTCCCACTATAACAGAAATCTTCAACCATTTCTTAACCAAAAGTGTTTTCCTAAAGCCTGTAAAAAGTGACTAGTTGAGCCTCTACCTAAACAGGACGTTGCGACAGCACCCTCTGATTATCGACTTATTGAATTCTTTCTGCACTGTCGAAGGCTTTAGAATATATAGCCCATAATGAGCTAAGAAACTACCTAACTACAAACGATCTACTAGACGAATAACAATCAGGTTTTCTGTAAACATTGCAGCACGACTTCTGCCTTAATAAAGGTTACAGATGACCTGAAGCTTGCCACACATGCACGAGTGGCGTCTACCATGAGCTGCTTAGACTTCAGCAAAGTTTTTGACAATGTCGACCTCGACATTTTATTCGCCTTACTTAGCAGCCTAAATTTCTCGCCAGGTGCAGTGCAATGGTTTCGTTCATGCCTGATGCCTTGCCAGCGATGTCTAGCACCATAAAGTCACAATGGAGGCAGGTAGTATCTGCCATCCCTCAGGGTTCGGTATTAGGTGCTATACTCTTTTCAGTGTATGTCAGTGACGTGTCATCAGTTTTGTACTATCCCAATTACCACATGTACGCAGATGACTTCCAGTGTCTAGGTGCAAAACCAATAAACCTGAAGACAGCTCTCGAGAATCTCAGTACCGACCTGTGTGCACCATCAAAAATGGGTGCAGGATACAGGGTTAAATCTCAACCCATACAAAACCCAAGCAGTACTGGCTGGTCATTCTGGCTCATTAGAACAAATTATTGGGAATCCCTACAATCTTCAACCCTAAAGGGGACAAATATCAGCTTCTTTCCTTCAGGAAAGGGTCTAGGAGCAATAACAGATGAAAATCTAAATTGGACTGAGCATGTAACTGCAATGTGCTGAAAGACATCAACATCTCTCCATGTCCTACAAAAATATAAAAACTTTTCCCTCTTGACCTGAAACAGAAACTTGTACATACACTTGTACTTCCAGTTATTAATTACACCGATGTCGTCCGGCATAACTTTCTTCAGGATAGATCACAGCGTCTGGAACTGGTTACGAATGAGCGTGTTCGTTATATCTGTGACATTTGATTCTTTGTTTGTATTTCACCACCAAATGCACTGCCATCCTGGCTGAATGCTGACAAGCGAAGAGATTGCCATACATCTGTCGTCTCTACTGTGTTATCAGCATGCAGTGTTCTTGACCTTAAAGCTGTTGACTGAAACATCTGTTTCTTTCCTGTCCCAATCCATCGTCCAGCCGTCTCCTTCCTAGTAGCAGGAATTTGACTCTGTAATAATCTCCCACAATGTATGAGAGAACTGGATAACATCTTCAGCTTCAGGTGATAATTAATTACATCTCTACAAAAGCAACATTAATGGTTTCCATTATCCTTGTGCGTAATCGTTATACTTGTACATCATTATTTCCAATCAGATCTTCCTCATTTTCCAGTATTCTTAGCTCCTGCAATCTCCATAAATTTTATTTCCCCAGAACGCGCTACATCAGAAAAAATCTACTTGTATACCTAAAAATTCTTTTTAAATCTGCCATTATTATTATTATTGACATTTTTTTCTCAGGCTTAAGTCTGGTTAAAAATGGAACGTGACGTGGACCTTGATCAAGCGCGACTTCCTTGTAACTGTATGGTATATGTTATATTGCATTTAGGAACTTTCGGGTAATTGAACATGTATCAATAATTACAGATTTTTGTAGTTGTATATATATGTTTGGATGTAGCTGTATTGCATTGATGTACTGGTGGATATTGTGAGGTATGACTCCTGTAGTTGATAGTATAATTGGTATAATGTCAACTTTATCCTGATGCCACATGTCCTTGACTTCCTCAGCCAGTTGGATGTATTTGTCAATTTTTTCTCCTGTTTTCTTCTGTATATTTGTTGTGTTGGGTATGGATTTTTCAATTGGTTGTGTTAATTTCTTCTTTTTATTGGTGAGTATGATGTCAGGTTTGTTATGTGGTGTTGTTTTATCTGTTATAATGGTTCTGTTCCAGTATAATTTGTATTCATCATTCTCCAGTACATTTTGTGGTGTGTACTTGTATGTGGGAACGTGTTGTTTTATTAGTTTATGTTTTATGGCAAGTTGTTGATGTATTATTTTTGCTACATTGTCATGTCTTCTGGGGTATTCTGTATTTGCTAGTATTGTACATCCGCTTGTGATGTGATCTACTGTTTCTATTTGTTGTTTGCAAAGTCTGCATTTATCTGTTGTGGTGTTGGGATCTTTAATAATATGTTTGCTGTAATATCTGGTGTTTATTGTTTGATCCTGTATTGCAATCATGAATCCTTCCGTCTCACTGTATATATTGCCTTTTCTTAGCCATGTGTTGGATGCGTCTTGATCTATGTGTGGCTGTGTTAGATGATACGGGTGCTTGCCATGTAGTGTTTTCTTTTTCCAATTTACTTTCTTTGTATCTGTTGATGTTATGTGATCTAAAGGGTTGTAGATGTGGTTATGAAATTGCAATGGTGTAGCTGATGTATTTATATGAGTGATTGCTTTGTGTATTTTGCTAGTTTCTGCTCGTTCTAGAAAGAATTTTCTTAAATTGTCTACCTGTCCATAATGTAGGTTTTTTATATCTATAAATCCCCTTCCACCTTCCTTTCTGCTTAATGTGAATCTTTCTGTTGCTGAATGTATGTGATGTATTCTATATTTGTGGCATTGTGATCGTGTAAGTGTATTGAGTGCTTCTAGGTCTGTGTCACTCCATTTCACTACTCCAAATGAGTAGGTCAATACTGGTATAGCATAAGTATTTATAGCTTTTGTCTTGTTTCTTGCTGTCAATTCTGTTTTCAGTATTTTTGTTAGTCTTTGTCTACATTTTTCTTTTAGTTCTTCTTTAACATTTGTATTATCTATTCCTATTTTTTGTCTGTATCCTAGATATTTATAGGCATCTGTTTTTTCCATCGCTTCTATGCAGTCGCTGTGGTTATCCAATATGTAATCTTCTTGTTTAGTGTGTTTTCCCTTGACTATGCTATTTTTCTTACATTTGTCTGTTCCAAAAGCCATATTTATATCATTGCTGAATACTTCTGTTATCTTTAGTAATTGGTTGAGTTGTTGATTTGTTGCTGCCAGTAGTTTTAGATCATCCATGTATAGCAAATGTGTGATTTTGTGTTGGTATGTTCCAGTAATATTGTATCCATAATTTGTATTATTTAGCATGTTGGATAGTGGGTTGTTATTATTATTATTATTATTATTATTATTATTATTAGTACCAGAGTTAGTGGCTGTAGCAGTAGTAGAGGTGTATCTAGTATTAACATTGTTAGTTGATAGTGTGGCAAGTGTGTGTGTCGGCTTGATAGGAATGGTTGTTGAAGTCTGGTTGACACAGGTCGGCGTCCGTCGATCGCGACAACTCCGATCTGTAACTGTTAAAACAAACTCCTCGTTTTGTTTGTTTGGTTTCAGATACTATCTCCCTTTAACAGCACGCCGAAATGTATAAGCGGCCCTCGCTTATAATTGAAGCAATGGTGTTCGAAGGATGTCTGTGTTCTTTACTGCCACACACAGCGACTGCACCACTCGGTACCGCAACTCCCTTTATCTGATACAATAAACCAAATATGCTTCGCGTGTTCACGACGGGCTTATAAACTTAGGCGAAACTTGATAACAGTATGCGATTGCAGGCTTTCTCGTCGTATGTCAGCTATGAAATCTTCAACGTCGCAACGTTTCAATGGATTGCGAAGTTTTCGCTTGAAGATGATGGATACGCAATCCATTGAAACGTTGCGACTAGCAGACGACGCCACTCGGCTAACAACCCATGAAGATTTCATAGTTGATAACAATAGTTTTTATGCTCGGTTTGCAGATGAATGTTCAAACGTAGATAATATGATATCTCGAATTATAAGTTCCACCATTCAAGCCGATGCCACATTATACTCTTGCGAGGATGTTGATTTGTGAAGTATTATAGCGTCGTTAATGCGTCGCTACGGTGCAGATTCTACAGCTCCTACGTCGTAAATCCAGAAATAATGTATCCTCTAAATAACGTACAGAAACCGTCGTAATAAACCATTCAATTACTGTCACTCAATCACCTTTAGCTTCGGCCTTCTATCAAGAAAATAATTATTTCACAGTTACACAATAATGTTGAATTAAATTATGTAGACGACACAAAGTATTAAAGCTATAACTGAGTTTATTAAACTTCTGAATTATATAACCACTGCACGGAAAAGCACACCGATCTGTCATTCAGGGAATTGAAGCTACGATTTATATCAGCATTTCTGACATTGACTACAGCTTCCGACAACACGGCGTACCTGTGAATTCTTCATGGTTGCGTGTACATGTTTCCTACTCAAGTCTATTCGTAGAGTTTATGTCGGCGTTTGGTATATTGCTGTGTCCTTCAATGTTCGTGACAATCACAGCTCACGACGACTAAGTCCCAGAATTGATTTAGTATCAAACGAGTTACCTTTTCCTTGCATCTAATATCTGTTCCGTTGTCTGGCTAAATGGTAAATGTTCTATCACTTTTCTTCAGAACTTTGACTAATACTTCAAGACGATACTTGCAAAAATTTTAAAATTCCAGATCGGCCTGAAACATCTAGTATCAGTCAAAAAGCGTGCTTCTATCGTGACGTCTCCAAGAGAGCGAATTAACGTCTCCATTGAAGTTTTTCATTGTAGTCGCAGCGAACTTACAGCTCGATGCGGCTACAGCTCTTTTCTTCGATACATGTTATCTCTGATCACTTTATCTCGTCTGAGTTTTAATCTTCGTAAAGCTTATATTTTTAATTCGTCATTTAGAGTTTCATGCTTCGTAGATTAAGTGATCATCTGATAGTCTTTCATTTAGTTGTTTCCGTGAAATAGATATTGTTAGTTCCCTAGCATTTCTGTTGGTCAAACTTTCAATAGTGTTAATATTTTGTTGCTAGTAGCTACCGTCAAGGTCAGGATAACTAATTTTTATATATTTTTCCGTCAAAAGGGATGTCATTAGGGGCTTTATATTTGGGGTGTTATAATACTCACTGTTACATTGTCAATATTGACACTCAGATTATTATAATACTATTGTCATTTTCATTCTTATTTCTTAGGTTACTACTATGTAAAAAAGGTGCTGTATGTGTGAAGGCCTGGTCCGACATAAGAGAAGGCCTGATGGCCGTAGTCAGATCAGGTTAAATAAATAAGAATCAGATTTAAAAAAAAAAACATTTTTTTACGAAATTTGTGAGTTTATTATAGTTATTGTAGTTATTATTATTATCACTATTTACTGAATTTTGAAGCAGTATTTGGAACACTGGATGTACTAATTGCAGGTAAGTGAATTTACAGTTAATAAAAAACCGACTGTGATAAGAAAATTGAAAAGAATACAACTGAGTTAAGGGGCAAGATTGGTAACACTGTTAGTCACTATAAAGTTCAGTACATTATTATGAAACAGGCAGAGAACTTACTAGGATTGTACTGTTATATTCACTGACTTAGGATGATGGAGCAGCAAACATATCAGGCTTAGTGCGCTGTATTTCCTCATGTGTTCTGGGTTAGTGAGGAATGGCTCATCTTACTGATCTGACACGTGGACTGAGTGAACTTACATATTTAAAACTTATTGGAGAAAACACTATTTAGGTATTTCTGTAGACTGTGCTTTAAATGAGAATGATGGTTTTGAAAAGCTATTTTTCGTTAATACTGGAGGTCAGTGGGTAACTTGTGTTTTTTAGAGCCAGATGCCTGAGATACACTGCAGTTACTTTTTCATGGAAAATTTTTATAGTAATGAAGTCGTATTTCGTTCAGATGTGGTACCTTGGTTAAATATTTTATGACGTAGTTAGTTACACGATATATAACTCTGGCACTGAGACGCCATTTAGAACTACTATACAGGGTTTTCCGAAAGAGCGTGAAAAAATTTAACAGGACATTGAGAATGCTGCACAGAAAAATTTGGGGTAGGGACCCTGGAGTCGAGGAAGCCAGCTTAAGGAGATAATAGGAGTAAAATGACATTACTGCGTACTTTTTTATTTACATTAGTTACAGTTAACTGCAAATACCATAACTGACACAATGAACGCACCATTTGTTCTGTATCTTACAAAATGTGCTGAAACTGACGGCCATCATCCTCAGTGCAAGCATGACATCTGCGAAAAAGATTCTGACGCACCCTGACAAATATCCCTGATGTGTTTCGAATCACATCACAGACAGCTACAACTCTGGGAACTAATCCCATATCCGTATCCAATGGGTTCTCATACAGAAGTGACTTTAGATATCCCCGTAGCAGATAATCAAGAAGATTAGGTCAGATCACCTCGCAGGCCTCCTCTGCAAAATCGGGTGTGCGAGAGGGTCTTATGTCGCCAAGGCTCTCGTTTCTTCTTTCCAACGAACCAATCTCCCGCATTCGTCTATGGATGATGCCTCTTAGCAAATCGTTCCATGTACAGCCTCTCCGCAGCGAGAGCGTTGCAGCGTATTTCCCCCCCACACAAGGTGCATGTCAGTGAGTTCTGCGAAACTGTACCGTTACTGCTCTATCGTATTGTACTGTACGTCTCTGAATGGCACGGGGTAATGAATGGGTCTGTCGTTGTTCATAGCACGCTCTGTCATGGGACAATGGAAATACGGTACAGCAGAACCACCTCATTACTTCCTAGTAGTCAGGCTCGTCCTCCTTGTATCCTTACAGGAAGTAAAGAATGTACACGTAAATCAACAGTACAGTATGTGTAAACTTGTAAACGTCATAGTAAATACACTCCTGAAAATTAAAATAAGAACACCGTGAATTCATTGTCCCAGGAAGGGGAAACTTTATTGACACATTCCTGGGGTCAGATACATCACATGATCACACTGACAGAACCACAGGCACATAGACACAGGCAACAGAGCATGCACAATGTCGGCACTAGTACAGTGTATATCCACCTTTCGCAGCAATGCAGGCTGCTATTCTCCCATGGAGACGATCGTAGAGATGCTGGATGTAGTCCTGTGGAACGAACGGCTTGCCATGCCATTTCCACCTGGCGCCTCAGTTGGACCAGCGTTCGTGCTGGACGTGCAGACCGCGTGAGACGACGCTTCATCCAGTCCCAAACATGCTCAATGGGGGACAGATCCGGAGATCTTGCTGGCCAGGGTAGTTGACTTACACCTTCTAGAGCACGTTGCGTGGCACGGGATACATGCGGACGTGCATTGTCCTGTTGGAACAGCAAGTTCCCTTGCCGGTCTAGGAATGGTAGAACGATGGGTTCGATGACGGTTTCGATGTACCGTGCACTATTCAGTGTCCCCTCGACGATCACCAGTGGTGTACGGCCAGTGTAGGAGATCGCTCCCCACACCATGATGCCGGGTGTTGGCCCTGTGTGCCTCGGTCGTATGCAGTCCTGATTGTGGCGCTCACCTGCACGGCGCCAAACACGCATACGACCATCATTGGCACCAAGGCAGAAGCGACTCTCATCGCTGAAGACGACACGTCTCCATTCGTCCCTCCATTCACGCCTGTTGCGACACCACTGGAGGCGGGCTGCACGATGTTGGGGCGTGAGCGGAAGACGGCCTAACGGTGTGCGGGACCGTAGCCCAGCTTCATGGAGACGGTTGCGAATGGTCCTCGCCGATACCCCAGGAGCAACAGTGTCCCTAATTTGCTGGGAAGTGGCGGTGCGGTCCCCTACGGCACTGCGTAGGATCCTACGGTCTTGGCGTGCATCCGTGCGTCGCTGCGGTCCGGTCCCAGGTCGACGGGCACGTGCACCTTCCGCCGACCACTGGCGACAACATCGATGTACTGTGGAGACCTCACGCCCCACGTGTTGAGCAATTCGGCGGTACGTCCACCCGGCCTCCCGCATGCCCACTATACGCCCTCGCTCAAAGTCCGTCAACTGCACATACGGTTCACGTCCACGCTGTCGCGGCATGCTACCAGTGTTAAAGACTGCGATGGAGCTCCGTATGCCACGGCAAACTGGCTGACACTGACGGCGGTGGTGCACAAATGCTGCGCAGCTAGCGCCATTCGACGGCCAACACCGCGGTTCCTGGTGTGTCCGCTGTGCCGTGCGTGTGATCATTGCTTGTACAGCCCTCTCGCAGTGTCCGGAGCAAGTATGGTGGGTCTGACACACCGGTGTCAATGTGTTCTTTTTTCCATTTCCAGGAGTGTAAGCTAGTAAACAGTAATGCTGGACAAAGCGGTAGACTAGTTTACTTCCATATCTCCTTAAGAATGGATTCTCCTGTCTCAGGTTTCCTACCTCAAACTGTTCGGCGTAGCGTTCTCTATATCCTGTTATATTTTTGCAAGCTCTTACGGAAATACACTTTGTAACTATACAGGGTGTTACAAAAAGGTACGGCCAAACTTTGAGGAAACATTCCTCACACACAAATAAAGAAAAGATGTTATGTGGACATGTGTCCGGAAATGCTTAATTTCCATGTTAGAGCTCATTTTAGTTTCGTCAGTATGTACTGTACTTCCTCGATTCACCGCCATTTGGCCCAATTGAAGGAAGGTAATGTTGACTTCGGTGCTTGTGTTGGCATGCGACTCATTGCTCTACAGTACTAGCATCAAGCACATCAGTACGTAGCATCAACAGGTTAGTGTTCATCACGAACATGGTTTTGCAGTCAGTGCAATGTTTACAAATGTGGAGTTGGCAAATGCCCATTTGATGTATGGATTAGCAGGGGGCAATAGCCGTGGCGTGGTACGTTTGTATCGAGACAGATTTTCAGAACGAAGGTGTCCCGACAGGAAGACGTTCGAAGCAATTGATCGGCGTCTTAGGGAGCACGGAACATTCCAGCCTATGACTCGCGACTGGTGAAGCCCTAGAACGACGAGGACACCTGCAATGGACGAGGCAATTCTTCGTGCAGTTGACTATAACCCTAATGTCAGCGTCAGAGAAGTTGCTGCTGGACAAGGTAACTTTGACCACGTCACTGTATGAAGAGTGCTACGGGAGAACCAGTTGTTTTCGTACCATGTACAGCGTGTGCAGGCACTATCAGCAGCTGATTGGCCTCCACGGGTACACTTCTGCGAATGGTTCATCCAACAATGTGTCAATCCTCATTTCAATGCAAATGTTCTCTTTACGGATGAGGCTTCATTCTAACGTGATCAAATTGTAAATTTTCACAATCAACATGTGTGGGCTGACGAGAATCCGCACGCAATTGTGCAATCACGTCATCAACACAGTTTTTCTGTGAACGTTTGGGCAGGCATTGCTGGTGATGTCTTGATTGGGGCCCATGTTCTTCCACCTACGCTCAATGGAGCACGTTATCATGGTTTCATACGGGATACTCTACCTGTGCTGCTAGAACATGTGCCTTTACAAGTACGACACAAGATTTGGTTCATGCACGATGGAGCTCCTGCACATTTCACTCGAAGTGTTCGTACACTTCTCAACAACCGATTCGGTGACCGATGGATTGGTAGAGGCAGACAAATTCCATGGCCTCCACGCTCTCCTGACCTCAACCCTCTTTACTTTCATTTATGGGGGCATTTGAAAGCTCCTGTCCACGCAACCCCGGTACCAAATGTAGAGACTCTTCGTGCTCGTATTATGGACGGCTGTGATACAATACGCCATTCTCCAGGGTTGCATCAGCGCATCAGGGATTCCATGTGGCGGAGGGTGGATGCATGTATCCTCGCTAGTGGAGGACATTTTGAACATTTCGTGTAACAAAGTGTTTGAAGTCACGCTGGTACGTTCTGTTGCTGTGTGTTTCCATTCCATGATTAATGTGATTTGAAGAGAAGTAATAAAATGAGCTCTAACATGGAAAGTAAGCGTTTCCGGACACATGTCCACATAACATATTTTCTTTCGTTGTGTGTGAGGAATGTTTCCTGAAAGTTTGGCCGTACCTTTATGTAACACCCTGTATAACGTTCCACGCAAGCTGCTCTGTTCCTGCAAGACAGCATCCTGCACAACATTCGCGTCCCGTGGCTGGCCACACTGCAGGCGTCGTCTGCCGCAACAGGCACAAGCGCCTTCGCACCCAAACACAGATCTGCGGTCATCTCGTATGTCGGTAAACGTCCCGGACGACAACAACACGCCAACTTGCTGTCCTTGGGAGTCCCAGGCAGCCTCCAAGAGAGGTGCTGTCGACTGCCAGCACGACGCTATGATCGCGGGCACTATTTCCCACATCCATGTATGACCTCCGGGCACAATCATTTTACATTCCCAGTGTTCCAGCAGCCGTCCTCACCTTCCGGGCAGAATAATTGTACTTCTCAGGTTCTTTCTCTCACATATACGCCTCCAGACACAGTTTTTGTATCTTTCGCGAGATCTGGCTCTCTGCGTGCACTTTTTCATGTTCTTTCCAGTGAGCTCCACACACCAGTATCCGTCCTTTGGGCGTTCTCTGCACATTTACATGATGCTCTCACACCACTATCAGCCAATCAAGGACAACACTCCTCTTACAATGTTTGGTGTCCTCTTAGATCCGCTTCAGATGGCTTGCTCCTCGGATGTTGACCGCTCCAGTAGGTCTATCTGCACTAGCCTCACAGTGGGTCCAGGACACTAGCCTGAGGACGTGGCTGCTGGACAGCTCTGATGCCACTTATCACTCCTAATCATGAGTATATGACGTCACATCGTCCACAAAGGGGCCAACGAGATACACGGACCCTGCAATGAACTTGTGACGTCACACTAGACGGCATGTCCGCCACAATTCGTAGACTCTCGGCTCCGAGCAGGTCCTAAGGAAACCAATATTTAATTGAAAAGGTACCCGCTAAAAGTGTTAAGTTTGTCGTGCGCTGTCGAGAACCTGCAGGCATTTAAACACGCAGTCAAGAATTACTAAAATAGTCTGAAACAGTTACATGCTCCCCACTGGAGACGGCTGCTGGCACTCGTTAAGACCTGCAGTGTCACGTGCTGTGACGTACGTGCCACGGCCTGTTTTCTCGTGGGCCTCTGTCCACAAGATAGTTTCCGTCTTAATAGCTTCTGCGTGACGTTCGTGCTCTTGCAACACTGGGTCGTCCTGCCGTCACACCGGAAAGAATGTGCCACGTTATACAATTCCAAACAGTAATTTAGATTATGCCCCGACGATTCACGTTTGTAGCGATTATTTTTTTCACTATCAATCCGGCTTTTTTTTTACAACAATTAGCATCATCTCAGCATAAAATTGTTTTTCTTCTTTTAGACGAAGAAAATTTTAAAACGAGTGTCTATAACTACATGATCCAGTCACCAACAGTTTTTATGAAATTAATGGATCACATGTTTGTCACCTTTCTTTCGCCACTGTAAAGGTAGGCAATATTCAATGAATAATGTATCTTGACTAGGAGCAATGGGCAAGGGACATTTTAACATTATTACCTTTGTTAATTTTAATATCCACAAAGTTAACATACTGTATATCACTGTATACCATGTAGGTTGCACCTGTGGCTTTAGGCCGCAAATCCGGTTGTGTATCAGTAAACCAACGATTTTACTAGCTGTCAGTGGAATTCTTCTTAAGGTCATGCCTCTCAAGGGCTGAGGACGCCCAGAATATAAGATACTTTGTGATAACTATGTGGCGAACAAGATAAAAGTCAGGGAAAGACTTGGAAATGTGTTTTGTCTGGAGTGCGGCAGAAACATGAACAATGAGACGAGAGTGTAAAACAGGCTAGAAGCCTCTGGAATGTTGTTGTGGAGGAGAATAGAAGAGAATAAGATGGATGGAAAGAGCGAGCAACAGAAGAGTGTTGGGAAAGGAGAATACTGCAGCAGATTTTAAGAGAAGGGAAGAAAAACTGAATGGGACACTCGTTGACACGTGAGGACTTGCTAGCAGACGCTTTGGAAGGACTAGTTTGTGGGTGGAGACTGAGAGGATGGAGGAGATACAAGATGACATACGACACCGAGGGAAGCGGACCTGAAGAAGGTGGCAGAAGACAGGAGAGCCTGGAGATTGCCACGTGAAAAGCTGCCTCTGGGCAGAACACAGATGTTGATGATGCTATCGGCTGATGTCAGATTTGTAGTGACGATGTCTGTTTCCATAATGTGTACTGGAACTTTCCATTTTGCTAGCGTGAAAAACTTAGTCAATATCCCCCTATAACGAGTGATATTTGAGCTCAATACGGTAGATGACACACTCCAAGAAAAAAGCGATGAGTCACGAAGGAGTTGTGCAAATTGGTCACAAATTGATGTTCATACATGTATCGATGGAAAATGCAAAATTGTAAACTTTGGCGGACGATGGATGAATGTGTGACTCTGCAGCGCCATTTCACCGTGCAGCTGGCAAGGATAGTAAACAGGGGACATGGCGATACTAGGGCATAAAGTCTTTGTGAATTTCATTTCATGTACTCAGTTGGGCAGTAACTATGCCTCGCAGAGAGGAGCGTGAACAGTATACGTAGAAGTCAACATGTGAGAGAAGAGGTGTAGTTGGCTCAGAGAAGCCGGCTGGATACGAGACTAGGAGCGATGCCACTATTCGACGATAATTGTAGGAATGAGTGGACTGTGGCCAAACGCAGCGTCAAGAAGGTAGCGGTCGACCCAGAGAGACGACAGAACGTGAGGACCGAGCAATCGCCGGAGAGAAATCTCAGAGCTCCAGATTCTTTACCATCGATCCGGCGTGCATCTTGTGCTTCAGTGACCACAAGGACCATTCATAGGCGGCTCACAGAAAGTGCGACGAGACACTGCTCACGTTGCATCCAGTACGGTTGAGCTTTGTACACCCGAAAGACCGTCTGCAATGGTGCCGGGCACATTTGGCCTGGAATCCCGTTGACTGGAGCAGAATTGTCTTCAGTGATTAGTCCCGCTTCGAACTGAACCTCGATGACCGGAGGAGACGTATGTGGAGACACTCCGGATAGCAATGCGATACAGCCATATTATCATTATCGGGCACCATACAGCCCGGCAAGCAGGACTGATGGTCTGGGGTACCATTTCACTTAATAACAGGACCATTTGGTTGTCGTCCGCGGTACCCTCACAGTACAATGGTACGTCAACGATATTCTAGATTTCAGCAAGACAATGCCCGTCCACATACAGCGTGAATTTCTGCTGTTTCTCTTCGTGCTTGCCAAACTCTACCTTGACCAGCAAGACCACCGGATGTCTCCCCAACCGAGAGAGTTTGGAGCGTTATGGACATGTCCCTCCAGCCAGCTCGGGATTTTGACGACCGGCCGCTGTGGACGAGCGGTTATAGGCGCTTTGGTCCGAAACCGCGCTGCTGCTACGGTCGAAGGTTCGAATCCTGAATCGGGCATGGATGTGTCTGATGTTCTTAGGTTAGTTAGGTTTAAGTAGTTCTAAGTCTAGGGATCTGATGACCTCAGATGATAGTCGCGCTGGATTAGGCGAACAGTCTGAAGCGCTGGAGTCATGGACTGCGCGGCTATTCACGGCGGAGGTTCGAGTCCTCCCTCGGGCATGGGTGTGTGTGTTTGTCCTTAGGATAATTTAGGTTAAGTAGTGTGTAAGCTTAGGGACTGATGACCTTAGCAGTTAAGTCTCATAAGATTTCACACACATTTGAACTTTTGAACCTCAGATGAGAAGTCCCATAGTGCTTATTGCTATTTGAACCATTTGAATTTGCATTTTGACAGTGTAACGTGCCAGTTGGAGAGAATCTGGTACGATATCCGTTAGGAGGACACCCAACAACTCTGCCAATCGAAGCCGAGTCGAATAACAGTCTGCACAAGGGCCACAGGTGAACCAACTGTCTTCCTCCATTCCTGAAGCTTTTTCTCCTGAACAAATAATCCATTTTTTCCTGAAATTAAAATCATTTTTTTTGTCTGTACACGTACATCACATGTCCCTATTTCCATCCCGTTCGGTTAATTCGTTAGTTGCCTTAGACGCGTGTTTTGTTATTATTATTTATATTTTTTACATTTTCCTGGCAAACCTCTAGTCTGAGTTTTCTAAGTAATAATTCATTGTATGACGGTCGAAGTAGAGAAGATATAAAATGTAGACTGGCAATGGCAAGGAAAGCGTTTCTGAAGAAGAGAAATTTGTTAACATCGAGTATAGATTTAAGTGTCAGGAAGTCGTTTCTGAAACTATTCGTATGGAGTGTGGCCAAACGCAGCGTCAAGAAGGTAGCGGTCGACCCATAAAGTCGACAGAACGTGAGGACCGAGCAATGGTGGAAGAGCAATCTCAGAGCCCCAGATTCATTATCATCGATCCGGCGTGCATCTTGTGCTTCAGTGACCACAAGGACCAATCATAGGCGGCTCGCAGAAAGTGCGACGAGATCACTGCTCACGGAAGTGAAACATGGACGATAAATAGTTTGGACAGGAAGAGAATAGAAGCTTTCAAAATGTGGTGCTACAGAAGAATGCTGATGTAAAGGATGAGCCAGACAATAAGGGATTTTTTATTATTATATGAGCCTCCAACCGGTAACTTCATTTTTCCATTGCGGCCAAGCCACGGCTGGCAGTGTTAGCTGCCTGTAAATTCTTTCGTCCCACGGTCTAGTAACAGGAAGTCAGCACCGAGGAAGGGCACCTTGATCACGCGCCTCTCTCATGTGCTTACGAGGTAACGCCGTCCCAGGCGTCGCTTAGCAGTCGGATGTGCGCCCTGTAGCAGTAAACATCTCCCCTTCTCCCAGTGCTGCGGCACTGTGGACTTAGTTTTGGCAGACAACAACTTTCGGTAGCTTCGCGAACAATGTTCGCCAAATTAGAAGCTCTGGCTCACCCTCACCTCCCTAGGCCTATGTAGCCCCTTTTCATCATGCTTTAGCCAATAAATGGCATTTCTCTAAAAATTACCCTATTGTTCCACAACGCCCACCGCCTGCCCATACGCCCCATCCTGTACACTGAAGATTAGATGGGTAGATCACATAACTAATGAGGAGGTATTGAATAGAATTGCGGAGAAGAGGAGTTTGTGGAACAACTTGACGAGAAGAAGGGACCGGTTGGTAGGACATGTTCTGAGGCATCAAGGGATCACAAATTTAGCATTGGAGGGCAGCGTGGAGGGTAAAAATCGTAGAGGGAGACCAAGAGATGAATACACAAAGCAGATTCAGAAGGATGTAAGTTGCAGTAGGTAGTGGGAGATGAAGAAACTTGCACAGGATAGGGTAGCATGGAGAGCTGCATCAAACCAGTCTGAGGACTGAAGGCCACAACAACAACAATAACAACATGGAATACACTGACTAATAGGTATTTTTTAATCGCCTTTTTAAATAAGGTCGTTTTAGAAATCTGTTTAATCTCCTCGGGCAGTTTATCGTACAGTTTCACTCCTTGGTGGAAGGAGACAAATTCAAATGACACTGAGCACTATGGGACTTAACAGCTGAGGTCATCAGTCCCCTAGAACTTAGAACTGCTTAAACCTAACTAACCTAAGGACATCACACACATCCATGCCCGAGGCAGGACCGAACCTGCGACCGTAGCGGTCGCCCAGTTCCAGACTGAAGGGCCTAGAACCGCTCGGCCACTCCGGCCGGCTAGAAGGAGACATTGTGACAATCTTTGACCGCTGTCCGCTTTCCCGGAAACGAACCCTGGATACGCGGCTTCTCAGCCGGAAAGTAGGCGCGAGGTTTGCTGCGCGAGAAGTGGCGCTTCAGGTTGCGCGGGTGACCTTGGAGCCGCGACGCAGCAGCGCGTCTGGCGGCCGACCGCGGCAGCGCAGCTCCTGGCGGGCGTATTGCGGGCCGCGGGACTGGTCTGACGGGAAGCCTGGGCGCTCGCGGGCAGCTGGCTGGCTGTGGAGTGAACGAACCCGGCGGCACCTCACACCGCAGTTCTGCGTCCGCCACAGCGCACGGCAGGTGGCTGCACCGGCACCAGCACCATGATCGGCTACTTGAGGTACGACCCACACCCACACTAACGGCACCTGCGGGTTACTAACAACGTGGCGACTACCTGTCGCGACTTACAGGTGTAACAGAACTAAAGTTTCTTGTAGTTCCTTAGTTCACACTGTTGTTGTTGTTGTTGTTGTCTTCAGTCCTGAGAATGGTTTGATGCAGCTCTCCACGCTACTCTATCCTGTGCAAGCTTCTTCATATCCCAGTACCTACTGCAACCTACATCCTTCTGAATCTGCTTAGTGTATTCATCTCTTGGTCTCCCTCTACGATTTTTACCCTCCACGCTGCCCTCCAATGCTAAATTTGTGATCCCTTTATAATGTATTAATGTAAGGAGAGAATAGATGCTGAATGATGAATGCAGCTTGCCGCTAACTTTGTGTAATGTCTTGTCTGTATAGACGTGTATCTGTTGCCTTTAAGATCCCTTCACTTTCACACATCAATCTATACAGTAAAGTAAGGGCCTCCCGTTTTGTCTTTAGGCTGATCCGTGATAAGACAGGCGAAAAGTTAGACTAATGGAGGATTATTAGTATTTTCTCTAATTTTTCATTCGCTCTCTCTCTCTCTCTCTCACATTTATTATTATTATTGTTAATCGCTGCATTCAGTTGGGAAAATCGATCGTTTGAACAATTCGTTCCTTTTACGACAGATTTCGAATTCCAGATGTGTACGAAGCCTTTTTGGACGATTTAACAAAGACTCGGTGATTGCAGGCTCTCTTCGACACAGCTGAAACTTCCCCACTAATTACAGGGCCAACGCGATCATCAATGATTCAGACAAAGAACTCATTCGTTCATTCACTCCAGAATAAAAGGGGTCACAAACCTTATTTATGAAGGAAATTGTATATTCAATCCATCTCCATTACATGTCCATATCTCTGTTGGTTCCAAGTCTTAATTATTTTCCGTTACAATTTCTTTCTCTTCAAACAACCCGCTAGTGGCACAAATGCTAATAGCTCGCTTTAGCGCGAAGAAAAGCAAATATGTCTCTTTTAGAAACCCGTCAATCTTTCAACAGATACTTCCCAAGCTGTCCTAGTTACCAGTCTAACAACCATGGAGAATACATACATGTATCTCTGTTATTCCAAAGAATAAACGTACTAGAAAATACTTTGGCGTCGACGAGCTGTCGCCGCATATGTTATTAGAAAATCAGATCAGATACTTTTCCTAAGTGAATGAATGCGGATGGTTTGACTGACAATGATTAATTGGTGCGTGGTAGAGGGTAATTTTCCGTGGGGAGATTACACCTTGATGCCTCAGAACATGTCCTACCAACCGGTCCCCTCTTCTCGTCAAGTTGTGCCACAAACTCCTCTTTTCCCCAATTCTATTCAATAACTCCTCATTAGTTATGTGATTTACTCATCGAATCTTCAGCATTCTTCTGTAGCACCACATTTCGAAAGCTTCTATTCTCTTCTCGTCCAAACTATTTATCATCCACGTTTCACTTCCATGCATGGCTACACTCCATACAAATATTTTCAGAAACGACTTCCTGACACTTAAATCTATACTCGATGTTAACCAATTCCTCTTCTTCAGAAACGCTTTCCTTGCCATTGCCAATCTACATTTTATATCTTCTCTACTTCGACCATCATCAGTTATTTTGCTCCCCAAATAGCAAAACTCCTTTACTACTTTAAGTTTCTCATTTCCTAATCTAATTCCCTCAGTATCACACGACTTAATTCGACTACATTCCATTATCCTCGTTTTTCTTTTGTTGATGTTCATCTTATATCCTCCTTTCAAGACACGGTCCATTCCGTTCAACAGCTCTTCCAAGTCCTTTGCTGTCTCTGACAGAATTACAATGTCATCGGCGAACCTCAACGTTTTTATTTCTTCTCCATGGACTTTAATACCTACTCCGAATTTTTCTTTTGTTTCCTTTACTGCTTGCTCAATATACAGATTGAATAACATCGGGGAGAGGCTACAACCCTGTCTCACTCCCTTCCAAACCACTGCTTCCCTTTCATGTCCCTCGACTCTTATAACTGCCAACTGGTTTCTGTACAAATTCTAAATAGCCTTTCGCTCCCTGTATTTTACACCTGCCACCTTTAGAATTTGAAAGAGAGTGTTCCAGTCAATACTGTCAAAAGCTTTCTCTAAGTCTACAAATGCTAGAAATGTAGGTTTGCCTTTCTTAATCTATTTTCTAAGATAAGTCGTAGGGTCAGTATTGCCTCACGTGTTCCAGTATTTCGGCGGAATCCAAACTGATCTTCGCGAAGGTCCGCATCTACCAATTTTCCCATTCGTCTGTAAAGAATTCGCGTTAGTATTTTGCAGCTGTGACTTATTAAACTGATAGTTCGGTAATTTTCACATCTGTCAACACCTGCTTTCTTTGGGATTGGAATTATTATATTCTTCTTGAAGTCTGAGGGTATTTCGCCTGTCTCATACATCTTGCTCACCAGATGGTAGAGTTTTGTCAGGACTGACTCTCCCAAGGCTGTCAGTAGTTCCCATGGAATGCTGTCTACTCCCGGGGCCTTGTTTCGACTCAGGTCTTTCAGTGCTCTGTCAAACTCTTCACGCAGTATCGTATCTCCCATTTCATCTTCATCTACATCCTCTTCCATTTCCATAATATTGTCCTCAAGTACATCGCCCTTGTATAGACCCTCTGTATACTCCTTCCACCTTTTGGAATTCACACTCGGAATTTATATTCTAACAAAGATGGAGTGCATCAAATCAAATCCAGTCAATGTTTACGCTCTCGTTTATATTACCATCGTGCGTTTCAGACCTTATACCAGGTGTACCGGTATGAAATGAGCTTTTTTTGTGAAAATGAAACACTAATTTTGAATTGAAAAGTAAAACCATTTTATTCAGACTACTGACCATTGCTTTCTATACAGTTTGACCACCTTTCTGGCAATTTGTGGACACCACGCCAATAGAAATGTTCGTCTTTTGAAGCAAACAAATCAGACACCCAGTTTTTGACTTCTTCTTAGGAATAGAAGTGTTCCTCAGCCAATGCGTGTCCCATTGATGAAAACAAATGGTAGTCGGAAGGGGCCAAGTCTGGTAAATACGGCGGGTGGGGTAGCAGCTCCCAGCCAAGTGTTTTGATTGTATCCTGAACCAGTTATGCTTTGTGTGCAGGTGCATTGTCGTGTAAAAAAATTACTTTGCCACGTCTTCTGGCACATTCTGGTCTTTTTTCGATTAATGCATAGTTCAAATTGATCATTTGTTGTCTGTAGCGATTGGTATTCGCAGTTTCACCGGGTTTTAGAAGCTCATGATACACCACATCTTTCTGATCCCACCGAACACAGATTATTGTCTTCTTTCCGAATCGATCTGGCAGTCGATATTGATGGCTACCCCTGATTAATCCATGATTTTTCCCGTTTAGGATTCTTAAAATAAATCCATTTTTCATCGCCAGTAACAATTCGATGCAAAACTGATTTTCTTTCATGTCTTTGAAGCAAAATTTGACAAATGGTTTTCAGGTTTTCCATCTGTCTTTTTTTCAATTCACGTGGCACCCATTTTGCACACTTTTGGATCTTTCCCATAGCTTTCAAACGGTCAGAAATTGTTGTGCAACATTTAGCGTTGCTGTCATTTCCTTCTGACTCAAAGTATCATCTTCATCCAATATTGCTAGCAATTCGGCGTCTTCGAACTTTTTTGGTGGTCTTCCACATTCTTCATTTCTTACATCAAAATCATTAATTCTGAACCGTTGAAAACATCTTGTGCATGTTGCTTCTGATAGAGCATGATCACCATATGCCTCGACAAGCATTCGATGCGACTCTGCAGCACTTTTTTTCAAATGAATATTAATGCTTTCCGCAAATCATTACTTTCTGGTACAAAATTCGACGTTGTTAACACGATGAAAACGTATGATATTGTTTGTTCCATGACTTGATGTATACTAAATATCTTTGACAGATGTCATACCAACCAAACAAAAAAAAAATTAAGCCTCTTTCACAACAAATGTTCTGTATCGACACATTTGTATCTTAACGCTCATTTCATACCGGTACACCTGGTAATTCATCTTCAGAAGATATACTATTAAGCCTACTTTACACCAGCGACTTCCTGCTCCACACCGACTACTTGATGTGATACATATCCAGATTGCCAATCAGTCGTATCTGGAATCCATTTTGCGACACTTTATCACTGCATAAGACTAAAAATGTGATACATCCACAAGAGTGTATTACTTTAAATATACGAGGGTATGAACTTAAATAATGGCAACTATTTATTCACAGCCGATACAAAAGAGTTACATGTTTGCAACTGTTACTGTCCTTCGAAGTGGTCACCAGCGTTGTGTAGAACCCGTTGCCAGCGATGTGGAAGGCGTAGTATACCGTTAGCAGAGCCCGTTCCGTTGATGGTGCGAATGGAGCGGTCGAATCTGTGGAACAGTTCTGAAGCGAATGCCACGAAGTGGTTCCTTCATCTTCGGAATCAAATCAAAGTCACAAGGACTTAAGTCCGGGGAGTATGTTGGATGGTACAGCACTCCCCAGTCCCATCGACCGAACAGAGCAGCCACAGTTTGCGCTGTATGCGCCCGCGCAGTGTTGTACAAAATGATGGGTGGGTTGCGCGGAAAGTGTCGCCGCTTCTTCCGCAAAGCTGGTCGCAGGTGATGCTCCAAAAACGAAAACTAACAGTAATACCGTGCATTGACGATCTGCCGTGTAGGAACGTAATGCGTTAGGATAACACCATCACAGTTGTACTCGAGAAACACCAAAACTTTCACCATAATTGGGTTCTGACGCACTTTCGACTTTCGCGGCGGCCGATAATGACGCCATTCGTTGGACTGGCATTTCAGTTTTGGCTTCGTGGCATTCGCTTTATCCACAGATTCGACACGCAGTAGACCGCTCCATTCGCGCCATCAACATACCAGACTCTGCTAATAGCATACTACGCCTTCCATATCGCTGCCAACGGGTTCTACACAACGCTGGTGACTACTTTGAAGGACAGTAACAGGTGCAAACATGTAACTCTTTTGCATCAGTTGTAAATAAATAGTTGCCACTATGTAAGTTACAACACACGTGTTTCAAAATTTTCAAAATTACACCGACAAACTTTGAGGGGATTAGAAGATGTCTTGAAGATCAAAACGTACTTGCCGAACAGATGAGATTTGTTTCAGAGAAGGGAACATGACCAAGTACTCAAAGCTTCTCAAGCATGCATTTTAGAGCCCCTGTTAAATGAACTTTTTCCCCCCTTGTTCTGATCCATACAATCGCCTCTGGAAATCGCCTGTCCGACTTTGTTAGCAACAACAGTACCGTTATATGTGTTCCATTGTCAGAGATATCGGAGCAATTTCCGCTTATAACTTGCGACTCGTTCTTCTCCGGACCAGGGTCCCTCACTTCAAACTGATACATATATCCTTCTCCATCATCTCTGAAAGTTTGTAACACCATCACGGAATCACACACAAACAGGCACTGGCGCCCATAACTTCGATGCTCTTTAGCGTCGTTGGATGACGTTTCCAGACACGGTTTTTATCCACATTTTGTTCCTCAAGACACCTTGTATATACCTTCGAAGTTTTTCGATATAGTTTTGAAATGTCCTGTATATTTATTCATTTTTGGACTATCGATCCCGAACTTCAAGAAATAGAGCAGCTTGTTTGAGATCCGAGCCATAAAAGAACCACAGACAGAGAAATGTCCTGTCCCTGAAGGCTGGGAATGAGACAGAACGAATTCTAGCTCGGATTATAAGCGAGAGCAGTTTTTAAAATTTCTTTAACCTCAGTACATTCGTTTAACTATACTTGTACTAATTCATCATTATGTGACCAGTGTCTTGACATAAGGTTTTCGGTTCTGTACTTACGTGGTCATTGATTGTGGAATGAAATTTACCGCAATGCAACCACCGTTAAGTCAGTTCGAAAGTCAGATAGGATCTCTTCTCGTTACATTCACGTATGTAGCGCTGGAAGAATGACTATTTAAAAGCCCCCTTGCTTGCTGCAATTAATCTAATCCTGTTTTCTCAGTCGCTGCGGGAGGGACACATAAGGTGCTGTAGCACGCTACAGGCCTAAATTAGTCAGCTGCTCAAACTCTGCTGCCTACAGTGTGTGGTTTCTCGTTTTCGTGTTTTTCAGTGTTTATGGTGTACTGCCTTAGAAGTAGTCTGCCATGCTCTTAGTTATTTGAAAATTCTTGCAGTCAGCTCCGGAATATGTGTTACTATGGTGAGAGGTCTAAAGCTCATCTTGAAAGACAAGTGAAATTATCCTCTTGACGAAGCACTTGCATTACGAAGGACACAAGATTGGCGATCCTGTGGAAATAAGTAGAACTACAGGAAGTCTCAGGACTGCTTCACTGTTTGAGCAGCTTCTTGGTGTCTATAGCTTCCAAAGAATCAGATAATTCCTCAATAACATTCATATATAATACTGTTTTGCGCGGCACTTTCACAGCACAGGCCTACTACATTGATGTTTTAAGCATCCTCTTGCTTGCCACTGTTGAAGAGCAATTGGAGGATGGCGATTGCATCTTTCAACACGATCGAGCACCTGTTCATAATGCACGACCTGTGGTGGAGTGGTTACACGACAATAACATCCCTGTAATGGACTGGCCTGCACAGAGTCCTGACCTGAATCCTATAGAACACGTTTGGGATGTTTTGGAACGCCGACTTGGTGCCAGGCCTCACCGACCGACATCGATATCTCTCCCAGTGCGGCACTCCGTGAAAAATGGGCTGCCATTCCCCAAGAAATCTTCCCGCAACTGATTGAACGAGCGCCTGTGAGATTGGAAGCTGTCAACACCATATTGAATTCCAGCATTGGCGATGGAGGGCGCCACGAACTTGTTAGTCATTTTTGGTCAGGTGTCCGGATACTCCCCTATTTCGCGATGGTACTAAATGTGATGTCCTTCTTTGAACTGTTTCAGTAAGGATCTCGTACATAGCAGCAGTACTCTAGCAGAGGACGAACAAGTGTAATGTAGGCAATCTCATTAGTAAACCTGTTCCATCTAAGTGTTCGATAAATAAAACGTAGTCTTTGGTTTGCCTTCCCCACAACATTATCTATGTGACCGTTCCAACTTAATTTGTTGTAATTCTGATTCCTAGGTATCTAGTCGACCTGAGAGCCTTTAGATTTGTGCGATGTATCATATAATCGAAATTTAATGGATTTCTTTTTGTACTCATGTGGATGACCTCACACTTTTCCTTATTAAGAGACAATTGCCACTTTTTACTTCATTCACGTATCGTGTATAAGTCATTTTCAATTGGTTTTGATCTTTGGTCTTTTCTAGACGGTACGTGACAGCATAATCTGCAAACAATTTAAGAGGGTTGCTCACATTATCTTCTAAATCCCTTATATAGATTACGAACAGCAGAGCGCCTGTAACACTTCCTTGGGGAACGCCGGTTATCACTTCTGTTTTACTCGATTCCTTTCCGTCAGTTACTACGAACTGTGATCTCTCTGACAGGAAACCACGAATCCAGTCGTATAACTGAGACGATATTCCATAAGCACGCAATTTGATTATAAGTCTCTTGCGAGGAACGGTGTCAAAAGCCTTGTGGTAAACTAGAAATATGGAATCAATTTGAGGTCCCCTGTCGATAGCACTCATCACTTCGTGCGAATAAAGAGCTAGCTGTGTTTCACGAAAGCAATATTTTCTGAACCCGAGGTGACTGTGTGTCAACAGGCCGTTACCTTCGAGGTAATTCATGATGTTCGAACACAGTATATGAGTATATGTTCCACAATTTTGATGCAAATCAACGTTAGTGGTATGGGTCTGTAATTCATCGGATTACTCCTGTTTCCTTTCTTGGTTATTGTGTGACTTGTGCAACTTTCCAGTCTTTTGGTACGGATCTTTCGTCGAGCGAGCGGTTGTATATCACTGCTAAGTATGGGGCTACTGCATCAGCATGCTCTGCAAGGAATCTTATTGGAATGCTGTCTGGCCTGAAAGACGTGCCTTTCTTAAAGGCTTTAAGCTGCTTCGCTACACCGAGGATATCTACGTCTAAACTACTCACGTTGGCAGTTGTTCTCGATTCTAATTTTGGCATATTTACTTCGGTTCGTTGGTGATGGAATTTCTGAAAACCGTCTTCAATAACTTTGCTTTCGTTGTGCTCTCATCGGTAATATTAGCATTAGTATCGCCACTGAAGATATTTATTGTGCCTTGCCGCTGGTGTACTTTACACATGACCAGGATCTCTTTGGATTTCTTGTCAGATTTGGAGAAAGGGTTCCATTGTGGAAGCTATTAAAAGCATCTCGCATTGAAGTTCACACTAAATCCTTCAGGTTATGCGTTCTTCTGAATGCAGTATGCTTTTCTCGTTGCTTCTGAAACAATGTTCTCATCTGTTTTGCGTACTGTGTGGAATCAGCTCCATCTTTCATTAATTTATTTTGCATAAATCTCTCAACTGCCTCAGATACTTTTCGTTTAACTTAAGTCATATCTCCTCTACACTTACATGATTGAGAAGGAGTGGAGACTGTCTCTTAGGGAGGCGTCAAGGGAATTTTTATATGCTTTTTAAAATAAATATATTTTGCGTTTACTTTGGTGGATTTGGATGTAGTTGTGGGTACTCTCGCTACAAGCGTTTCGCGGTAAATTATGCTTAGTAATTTGTGATAACATTTCTCGAGGAGAATAGCGTTTTTTTAGTACTTTAAATGAACACAAATAGTCTCGACGGTAAAAAACCTTAATTTTTGCGGTTATCGGTTTCGGTCAGTACTGATCACCTTCAGACGTCATACCATGTTGGCAGGCGGTGACGGTGAACGGACAGTTGACGTTCGTCGAGTTCGCAACGCCTGCTCCGTTCACCGCCACCGCCTACCAACATTGTATGGGGTCTGAAGATGGTCAGTAAGTGACCGAAACCAGTAACCACAAAAATAAAGGTGTTTTGCGGTCGAGACTTCTTCAGTTTGAATTATGGTTAATAGAGGGATCCGTGGCACACAGCGGTAAGACAGGGGCTAACTGTTGCATCATTACCATAGACCGTGAACAGTAGCAGTGCGTTCCAGTTAGTCTGTCGTAACGCTCCATAATTCTGCCCAGTGCAGACTAACGACGTCAGAGCGACACAAGGCCGCATGGGACTCCAAACTTACAGGTGCAACGTGAGGAGCCAAATGCAAAATTTTTGCCCAGGGTGTATCATAGTAGGTAGCTAAAATGAACATAGGGCATAGTATACGATTACAGAATCGAGATTAATGCGAATGTGGAGTTACTAGCCACCAGCGATTTCAGCACCAAACATTAGCTGTAGATAGTATAAATGTATCTGATACGTAAATTTGATGATAACTGGGTCCTTAGCCTTCGTGAAATTCTGAAATGAAAATCGTTCCGCTTTTCGCTGATGAAACAATGTTTATTGCCACTTCAATTTTGACATGTGGTCATTTTCAATCATTCTAAAAACAGTCAGTCGTCAAATATAATACAAGTAATTACGAAACTGACAAACGCTGAAAGCGAAAATTTTAAATCTATTTACATGGGATGTTATAACCCACTCAATAATATAATGATGGCACATGCAGTTGCATGAAGTATTGTGAATTTATCTGCTGTTCCGTATTGGGTTGATGAAATAATGATGTAAACACTGAAGTTTAAATTACATTTAGTATGCGTGGTAGCTGGATCACAAAGGCGCAAAGATGTAAACATAAAAGAGTATGAGCTATGGAGTCCAGATACTAACATATGGAGTCGATAACATGCGGTTTGTGAAATGTGTGCGTAGAAAAGAGAAAATTGACGGAAATATGTGTTCAATAACAACAGAATATACAAATGAGACTGTTAATACAGAATAAAAGTAGGTAAAAAAGATTAAGGGAGTATCAAGTCAAACTAACGTCCAAAAATCACATATATAGATTAAATTAGCGGTGCATATATGTAAAACGAGAGCAAGAAATACATAAATATAGGAAAGGTGTGAATTAGTAATAAGCGTAGCTTAACACTACATTATAAGATGTGTCTGAAGCAGATCAGGAATTTCGTATTTTTAAGGTCAGTCTGTTCATTCAAAACGTATTCTGGCTGGTCTCGAAGTGCCCTATAAACTTCGGTCTCTTCTAGATAATCAAGTTCTCTTCCTTTTCCTACTATGTGAAGAATTTGTAAAGAGTTTGCAACGTTATCTAACTTGTGTTTAGTCGCCCGAACATGGTTTGCACAGGATGATACAAAAGATGATTTACAATTATCACTAGTGTAAATGTATTCTCTAAAACGAATGTTAAAACTTGTTTGTCCTATATAAGGAGTTATCGCATCCTCTGAATGCGATTTTATGAATTCCTGTTTGTATGTAAGGTTCATTGTGTTGGATACTGTGACGTATGGACAGACTTAACGTGTTGTCAGTGTGGAAGGCTATTCCTACTTTGGTGTTACGAACTTTTGGGATTCAATCTCCATCTAATTTCTCCCAAATTTCACCCAAGGTCTACCTTAACAACAATACAATACTGCTACAGCACATCACATGTTATAATTTACTGTACACACGTACTTGCTAAAGGAGATTTTCGCCTTGTCTGCCTCACATTTGGAGACAATATTGCACTTCGTCTCTGCACTGAGTTACGAAGTCCATCAAATTCAAACAGCACTGCGTCATCTCGTAAACCTTTACAAGACTGTACGATTAAAATTAACTGCTCCAGTTCTTCAGCAGTTCCAACGGTAGTGCATATAATGAACAACTGTACGAATTATACATGACTTTATTAACAGAATATTTTTCTTTCGTATCGCAAATAAATCTGTAATCTTGATCACTTTGCGCTCCAGCTGATTCACGTTAAGATGAATTACGAGCACCACAGTTGTATCAACGTACATTTATCATGTCACGGCTGGTTTTTTCAGTGAACATCATCAGATGCCACAGCTAAAAGTGTTCTATGAAGATTAGTTACATACCCTGTTGGCAGTGTCACCTGATGTTCATTGAACGAAACCGGTCGTGACGTAATAAATGTCCATTGACATAGTTCTAATGGTTCTAACTCATGTTGACACAAATATGAGTTTTCTTTTTCTGTTGTATTCATAAATTTTAATAATATTAGTCAATTTTCAACCACTTCCAAGGCAAATTTTCTAAACCATCACTACTTACTGGTGAGTTTTCTTCACTTGTAACGTACAACTTACGCAGTTAAACACTCTCTTTTTACTACTGACCTGTAGTAGCCAAAACTGTAGTTAGGTTTCGATTCCTTAGTAATAGGGACCTATGTTACACTTAGTAACCATGGTTTTGGGCCAACATTTTATATATAGGCACCGATTATTTAGTAAGCGTTGTCTGAGGATGACTGTTAGTCAGCCGAAACCAGAAATCAGGAAGCTATAATTTTATTTTTTGTTGTTATCAAGACTATTAAAATTTTAAAAAACCATATAGATCGCTGTATTTCCTTCAATAGACGATTCCATGTTTTACGAATGGTGTCTTACTTTTAACACGTCAGAATAAAATGGGGTGATATTTTTTTTTAACTTCTGTCAACCTCTTCCAATGGGAAGTGAAATATTTTGTAAATTACAGAACTAGAAGTTTCCATTATTAAACTACAAAACAAGCAGAAATTTTATAATTTCATTTCTTCCATTCAGTTTAACAGACAGCACGTTATTGTTGTACCCAGAACACTACAGTGGGTCTAGCTCCGTCAGCTTTCACAAAAAGCTTTTAAAGACCTCAGGAATTATCTTAAATCGAAAAGAATTGTTTCTTCTTTTAATATTTAGCACTGGAATAAGAAAGAAGTTATTTCTGTTACAAAGGAATGTCTATGTAGTACTTACTTTAAAAGAGTACTCATTTTAGATTTATATTTATTTTGAGTGATCTTCCCAAGAGCCCAAGGAAAGGCTGTCTGAAGGAATGCCACTTACATTCCGTGTCCTACTCTCTTTAAATTCCTTACATCTTTACTGCCTAAACAGCTGTTCCTTCCTTCTTTGCCATACCAGCCTTCCCTTGTATGATGTTTTTCTCTTTTAGTACATGAAGCACTGTTTACTGACAATTTATCATCGCTTGACGGATCTGTCATATCAAAACGCATTAGCTACGTGCATTGACTGAGACATCTCGCAGGGTCATCATCTCTCTCAAGCTTGTTTTGTTCATCCCTTATTGATGAATATTTGCTTCCCTTATAGAGGTTATTGTATATGAGAGCTTCCTTAAAGAAGTTGCATCTAATGTGTTGTTTATTAGGAGTGATTTGATTGGGTCCAAGGTGCGTCGGCAGCAGTGTCTCAGCTGCCAGCGAGTACACTGCGGCCCAACACGCCCACAGGAATTACAGACCTAACAGGTGCGCAGGTGTTCGGCATGGATTAATCGACTGTGCGTCCGATGCCACTGTGGAAGCCGGAATACACCCATTACGCACCCTTAGTTAACACTGGATGATGACAAATTCATTAGTATTAATATTCAAGGCGTCAATGAAAATTTCATTTGTTAGTGACTCATTACCAACGGCACAATCGGTATGTTTACGGTTATAAATACCTCTGTGAATGTTTCATTGGAGTTAGCAACACGGCCCACCCTGAGCAAACAATGACACAAGAATTACTGCACATACAAATGAGACGTTTTGCTTAAAATGATACTTACGTCTACGAAATTCATGGACACTTACAGAGGTGGCTCACCTAACGGTAAACAGTCACGATGTTCCCAATTACTAAATTGTGGAAATGGTAGTTCGAATCCTGGTGTAAAGAAAAAATATTTAGCAAGAAGGAAGAGAGAAGGTGGAAATATACTTTTCGCAATTACCAGATTGCGCATAATGATCTGAGTTAAAGTCCAAAATCCTCCCCAGTGAGTGAAGAAATGTGACATTTTTGATAGCGCTCATGGCACTGAATGCGGAGTTTAATTCCCTTAGCGCTGTTCGTGGTACTTTTTATTCAATAACGAGTACCATAAGCAGACAGATGGAATTGCGATGGGAAGCTCATTGTCACCTGTTATTGCCAATTTGTTTATGGAAGACTTCAGCGAAGTTGCTTTGGAGTCAGCGGCTTTGTTATTTTCAGATATTTAGATGATACTTTCGTTGTTTGGCCTCGTGGTACTGAGAATTTAAACATCTTTTTAGAGCACCTCATACCCATCCACCGGGATATTCTTTCCACGATGGAAGTGGAAAAGGATGGCTGCCCTCTCTTCTTTGAGGTGTTAGTCAGGAGGAAGACTGAGGGTATTTTGGGAAATACCGTTTTTTGGAAGCCTGCTCACACGACGTATCTACAAGCTGATAGTTGTCACCATCAGGCCAGCGTGAATGGGTACTTCCTACCTTGGGTCACAGGTCCCAATTCATCTCAGACCAAGAGAGTTTGTCAGCTAAGTCAGAATGGTTATAGTGAAAGACATATCAGACGTGCGTTGCGCTGTCGGCTAACCATGCACCGAGTCAATGACTACAATATGAAGGTGGCACCAAAGTCTACGACCTTTTTGCCTTACTCAGGGAGTCTTCCTAATGGGATGGATCTTATTTTGCGGAAATATGTTGTGCAATATGTTTTTCGGCCACCATCTAAGACTAGTTCTCTGTATGTCCATCTTTTCAGAGATAGTTGCAGGACTCGGCTGTTTGCTCTAGGATGTCAAATCAAACACCTCTCAGGCGTCTAATTTCCAAATTTTTTTTTGTTGGGATACCAGTTTCGGCGATTTACTACGCCATCTTCAGGGCCCTGACCGACGTGTAGGAACATTCCAACATCGGTTCCGGTCAAAATAGCGGTCAGCATTCAAATACTGGGATCTGTAGCAAGCAGAAATTTACCGATACCAATACTAGAATGCTGGCCCCTATTTTGACCGGAACCGATGTTGGAATCTTCCTACACGTCGGTCAAGGGCCTGAAGATGGCGTAGTAAATCGCCGAAACTGGTAGCCAAATAAATTAAGTTTGGAAATTAGACGGCTGAAAGGTGTTTGATTTGACATCCTATATCTAAGATTAGGTTCCTTTTAGGTTCCATAAAGGATGATCTTGTTCGCCTGAGGCAGGTGTCTATTGTATTCCTTGCAGTTGTGGCATGTAATATACTGGTCAGATTGTCAGGACCGTGGAGGACCGGTGTACTGACCATAAGCGACACACACGCTTACGACAGCCGAGCAAATCTGCTACTGGAGAACACTGTCGTGGCACCGGGCATCCTATGGAATCTGCTACGGAGATTTTGGCATGCACTTCCAGCTATTGGGATAGTATTATTAAGGAAGCACTAGAAATTAAATTAGCGAGTAACCTCATAAATAGAGATGGGGGTTTTGCTTGAATTCTGGGCGGAATCTAGCTCTCTCCCATGCCAAAAAAACACAGCGACAGATTCGATGCTACCTAATTTGTTTGTTATTCATTTTCAGTAACAATAACTCCTGACGCCAGTCGTCTTTGAATTTTTTGCTGGCGCTAGTGTTTACAGTGTGTGTGTGTGTGTGTGTGTGTGTGTGTGTGTGTGTGTGTGCGAGCGCGCGCGTGTGCGTGTGTTATTTTCCGCAATTGATCTGCAAACCGAGTTTTAAATTCTCTTCCACAGCACTTACTTGCTGCGTTTTACTTTGAAAATGACAGGGTGTGCACCTGTCGTAATATCGGCTGCTTTCCTGCAAGTTATTTGACTATTACAGAATTTTCAGAACAACAAGTATGATTGCAAAACACTAACACGAGCTATCTACGAAAAGATGGAAGCTTAGTTTCCAGTGTAATACAGGAATATGCGAAGCAGTACTAACCATTTCGACATATGTTTGGAGATAGATTGAAGAAAGGAAAAACAATGAAAGCATTTGCAGATTTAGAAAACGTTTCTGAGAATATTGACTGGAATTCACTCTTTTAGATACAGAAGTTAGCATGGTTAAAAAAAAAAAAAAAAAGAAACGCAACCGTACCTATAATCTGGACAAAATCCCAACTGTGGTTATAAGAATGATGGTCAGGAAAAGGAGGTAAAAAGTGAGAAGTGAATTACACAGGGCTTCATTGTACCCCACATGTTATTCAGTGTATATTTTCATGCACACTCTGCAAAGCACTCAAATGCGTAGCAGAGGATACTTTCCGCGACACAAGTTGTTACCGATTCTCTCCGTTACCTTCACGTACACAGCACGGAAAGGATTGCTTAAACGCCTCTGCGCGCACTTTAATTTAGTCTGACGTTGTCTTTGTGATCCCTGCGGGAGCGATACGTAGGGCATTGTAGTAATTTTGCATCACTTACCGGAACGGAGAGTGTCTTGAAAAGAGGTTAAAGATGAGAATCGACAAGAGAAAAAAAAAGGTGGGAGGGCATAATGGAGTAATGGAGTGTAGTTGAATTAAATCAGGTGGTACTGAGGCAATTAGAGTAGTAAATGGGGCACTGAAAGTTCTAGATATGTTTTGCTATTTGGGCAAGCAAATAACTGACGGTGACCGACATAAGAGAGAATATAAACTGCATACTCCTAGTGGCAAGAAATTCATTTCCAAAATGTTCAATGCGTTAACATAAAATATATCTCTGCAAGTCTTTTCTTAAAGTATTTGTCAGGAAGTTATCCTTATACGGGAGAAAACACGCACGACAAGCAGTACAGGCAAGGATGGGATAGGAGATTTGGGGTATAATGTCCCAGAACAATGCTGAACGCTACGCTCGACAAACTAGAGAAGAGGTTGTAAGGTCACACACCAGTTTTTGATTAATGTTCGTTCTTGAATACAGACTTTTTTAGTTTACTATCGGTTTGGCATCGGACTTATCTCAGCAGCATTTTCGGGTAGCTTTACTCCCAAGGTACACGAATTATTGTACTGTAGTTCCTAACTGCGTGTCACACAGTTAATTCAGTAACAAAAATGATGAGAAAGGTCTCTTGGCAAAAAAACAGTTTGTACTAGACACAGTGTTGATTATACATTAAATTCACAGAAAACCTCTCCACATTGTCTAGAGTACATTACCATTCACACGATTCCACAATTCCACTCAGGTCAACCACTGCCTTGCTGATTCACTTTCATCACTGTAAAATACTACATGTTGTCTTACTTCGTACAAAACTATCGTGAACCGACGTTATTCCTCCTTTCTTCTTTGCACGTCCGGATACCGCACTTCGTGTGCTGGCTGCGCGAATATTATTCGTGCTCGTTCAGCTGTTTCTGTTTGTGTCGATCATGTGGCTACATACAGTAAGTTGCGAAGATCTCTTTGCACTACCCAGTGCACTACATTTTACTCGTCATTCTGCAAGTCTTCATATTAATTTCTTTCGAGATTTTTCTCTGACAACTCGCTATACATCCCATTACGCTTTCGATTAATATAGCGGAAGTTATATATAGAGAATAATAAGTCTTCCTGTTTGCTTCTAGACCAATATTTATCGAAAAGCAGGTTTTCAAACTCAAAATATGTCAAAAAATATGTTTCAAATGGTTCTAAGCACTACGGGACTTAACATCTGAGGTCATCAGTCCCCTAGACTTAGAACTACTAAACCTAACTAACCTAAAGACATCACACACATCCATGCCCGAGGCAGGATTCGAACCTGCGAACGCAGCAGCCGCGTGGTTCCAGACTGAAGCGTCTAGAACCGCTCGGCCACAGCGGCGGGCTCAGAGTATGTCAAACGATCTTTTTCCAAAACTGTACTCCTGTTGTATATTTTGTTGACAATAAAGCAGTTTTTGTCCTGTCGTCCCGTACTTTTAGTAATAACTCTTGCAAAATTCTTTCGTGTATATCTCATTTGAAGCAGTTCTGCCGGATGTCTGCCAGCCGAACCTCCTTCTAGACGTAATTTATTGTTTACTGCTCGTTCTACATCCTTTTCTATCGTTTATCATACTTCTTGTACTACTTTGCTAGCGGTGTTTCCTACGAGTGTTGTGGCCTCCTTTAGCTTCTGCTACCGTCTGCTGTATTTTTCGCACTACTTAGCTAACTGCGTTTTCTTTCTATTCCATCTGCGCTAGGCGTGATGTGACCTTCAATTGCTTCTGCGCATTTACCTCCTCTGGGCCTCTTCATTGTCTGCTTCTTCAGTATCGTTCCGTGCTGTTTTGCACGTTTTCCTCTGTTTTCCTATATTATCGTTTCTTGCTTCACTGTCAAGGATGTATTTAATTGTTACTTTTCTGTTGTATTCTTCGACCGATTTTGTTTCCTCATTACTACTATTTCCCTTGTTCCGAACATTTCCTCAAAACTCAGACTATGTTTTCTCTGTCTTTCCTTAACTGTTTAAATTTCCAATTTCACCGCCATTTTTAATTCTTTAATTTTTTTCTCTCCTCTGTTGTCTGGCAATTTTATTTCTTCCGTCTTAGTAGCTTGCCTATATAAACTTTTCATCGTGTGGTTGAAGTTCACTTCTGTGTCAATAATTGTTTACAAATAAATTAGTTTTTGGATAAGTTATGCCTTGAGAAAACCCAGTTTTTTTTTTTCTTTTCTGCCCATACATGTTCCGCTGAAGTCTCAGTTTCATCAATGAGATGTTTTTAATCGTTTTCTCTTAGGCAGCAGAAAAAACGTTCATTTTAATGACTGTACACACAGAATTTCAGTTTTTAAGCAAAGTATTCAGGAACTTTAAACAGAAACTTTTTACATTAATTTTTAACACATACTTTGGTTTCTGTGGCTTTCTGTACTTTCCATTACAGCTGTTCTCCTTTTCTATACGGTATCTGTAACCACGAACAACTTAATAAAGAAAAGTAATTTAAAGCGAATTTACGACTACATATGTTAGATTGTTGTGGTTCACACTATACACTGAAGCGCCAAAGAAACTGGCATAGTCATGCATATTCAAATACAGAGATATGTAAACAGGCAGAATACGGAGCTGCAGCCGGTAACGCCTCTAAAAACAATAAGTGTGTGGTGTAGTTGTTACATCGGTTTCTGCTACTACAATGGCAAGTTCAAGATTTAAGTGAGTCTGAACGTGGTGTCATAGTCGGCGCACGAGTGATGGCACACAGCACCTCTGTGGTAGCTATGAAGTGGAGATTTTCACGTACGACCATTTCACGAGTGTACGGTGAATATCAGGAATCCGGAAAACATCAAATCTCCGACATCTCTGCGGCTGGAGAAAGATGCTGCAGAAATGGGTCCAACGACAACTGAGGAGATTCGTTCAACGTGAAAGAAGTGCAACCCTTTAGTAAATTGAGGCAGATTTCAATGGAGGGTCATCAACAAGTGTCAGCGTGCGAACCATTTAACGAAACATCCTCGATATGTGCTTTCAGAGCCAAAGACCACTCGTGTACCCTTGATGACTGCAAGACACAAATCTTTACGCTTTGCGTGGGTCCCTCAACAACGACGTTGGACTGTGATGACTGGAAGCATGTTGCCTGATACATCTAGATACGACTCTGACAAGTGACACGTACGTAAGCATCCTGTCTGATCACCTACATCCATTCATGTCCATTGTGCATTCCGACGGACTTCACAATTCCAGCAGGACAATGCGACACCCCACATGTCCAGAATTTCTACAGAGCGGCCCGAAAACTTGAAAGTCACTAGGGCGATGTCTGCACCGCATGGTGCATGGTCCAGACACTCCCAGTGAAATGCCCGGAGCTTTTCGGCGGTTCTGATTGCAACACGTGGTCTCGCATTTTCGTGGAGCAGAATCACCTTCCCTAAGTCGAGAACCCCTCGGTGCCTTCGCTTGATGGCAGCCCTCAGATGTGACAATGTGGAACAACAGCTGTCGGCACTGGTTGCACCTTGTGGAATGAAATCCGACAGAAGCGGTCCACAGCTATCCCGGAAGGCTGTTAACATCACTTTCAGAACAGCTGGCGGTGAATGGAACTTTTTTGTCACAGGCGAACCCGGATGTTTCCACACCATGCTCTGCTGCTTGGATTCTAGTATGAAATATAGTATCCACATTTAATCGCCAGTTACACACACACACACACACACATACAGTCTTTTCACGCGTGTAAGTGCATTTAAGAGCCAAAGAAACTGGTTCACCTGCCTAATATCGTGTAGAGCACCCGCAAGCCCCTATAAGTTGCCGCAACACGACGTGGCACGGACACAACTTATGTATGAAGTAGTGTTGGAGGCAACTGACATCATGAATGTTGTAGGACTGTGCATAAACCCGTAAGAGTACGACGGGGTGGAGATCTCTTCAGAACGGCACTTCGAAAGGCATCCTAGATATACTCAGTAATGTTCATGACTGGGGAGTTTGGTGAACAGCGGAAGTGTTTAAACTCAGAAGAGTTTTCCTGGAGCCACTCTGTACCAATTCTGGATGTGTCGGGTCTCGCATTACCAAATGGTTCAAATGGCTCTGAGCACTATGGGACTTAACATCTGTGATCATCAGTCCCCTAGAACTTAGAACTACTTAAACCTAACTAACCCAAGGACATCACATACATCCATGCCCGAGGCAGGATTCGAACCTGCGACCGTAGCGGTCGTGCGGTTCCAGACCGAGGAGTAAAGCTTCGTGTCGTGTAGTCATCAAGGGTACACTAGTGGACCTTCGGTTCCAAAAGCCCATATCGAGGGTGTTTCGTTGAATGGTTCGCACGCTGACACTTGTGGATGGCCGAACATTGAAATCTACAGCAATCTGTGGAAGGATTGCACTTCTGTCACGTTGAATGATTCTCTTCAGTCGTCGTTGGTCCCATTCTTGCAGTATCTTTTTCCGCCCGCAGCGATGTCGGAGATATGATGTTTCACCGGATTCCTGATATTCACGGTACACTCGTGAAATGGTCGTACTGGAAAACTCAGCTTCATCACTACCTTGGAGATGCTGAGTCCCATCGCTCATGCACCGACTATAATATTACGTTCAAACTCACTTAAATCTTGGTAACCTGCCATTGTAGCAGCAGTAACCAATCTAACAACTACCCCGGACTCTTGTTTTCTTACGTATGTAGGCGTTGCCGACCACAGCGGCGAATTCCGCCTGTTTGGATATCTCTGTATTTGGCTACATGTGCCCTATACCAGTCTCTTTGGCGCTTCAGTGTATATCGGTACATGGTCACCCTTAAAAGTGAAAAATTAGTTACACTGACTGGCGTTTCAGCCTCGTCTGTGGAAGATATCTTGCAGCTGCACTGAAGATACAAAGGGACCTCTAATTTATAGGCGCAGTGCAGACTTTAAGGGGACTGATGACCTCAGATGTTAAGTCCCATAGTGCTCAGAGCCATTTGAACAGACCATAATGAGAGCACCACCATTCATCATTGATACCGATACAAGTGATATTATTTACAATGAAATTGCAGCCACCACCTCTACATCAGTCATCACATTCAGCAGATGGCTCTACAGTTCCCAGCTGCGTTTAGAGCAGGGTTTCTCAAACTGCTATCTGCGGAGCACTGGTATTCTGCAGGGAGTGAATAAATGCTTGCCAGCCGGAGTGGCCGAGCGGTTCTAGGCGCTACAGTCTAGAACCGTGCAACCGCTCGCTATGGTCGCAGGTTCGAATCTTGCCTCGGGCATGGATGTATGTGATGCCCTTAGGTTAGTTAGGTTTACGTAGTTCTAAGTTCTAGGGGACTGATGACCTCAGACATTTAGTCCCATAGGGCTCAGAGCCATTTAAACCATTTTTGAATAAATGCTTCACGAAAAACTATTAATAACACTTTGAAGATACTAATTATTTTTTTAAAATTATGTTATGATATTTGTATCTTAATTATGATTTCAAATTGAAATAATCACTGAATAAAACAAGCTTTTCTCATTCTTAAAAGTTTTATTAGTCATCAAAATAAACATCATGTTCCATCAAAGTATATTATAATTAAAGTTAAATCTTCAAACCACTGTAGAAATAACACCACTGGTCAGAATGACAACAAATTGCAACGGAATATTATCGGAGAAGGGGGAAAACGTATGGCAGAAGAAAAATAAATAGTTACGAAATGTAGCAACAGATGGCGCTGTAAACATCATAATTTAATACTTGTCGACTACAAATGACATGTGAGTCGTACAACAATACCTGAGGTGTACGTTTGAGGTTAAACAAACTGCACTACTCAGTGTGCATGGTTGTTCAGGTTGAAAGGTATCAGGCTAGATCCAGAAAATAAAGTGGATAGTTGCCAATCGCAAGTTGGAATAAGTATAATATCTTTGAGTAGGAGGATATCTGATGGTTAAGAGAGCTGGGCGCGCGCTGTAAAAAACTCAGTAGTCGAAGCTAGGTGCCCGGAGGAAGCAGACGTGTGGTGACAGCTTTAAGGTATGATTCGCGCTACGCATTTTTCAGGTTGTACACTGAGCAAACTTTAGCACGTTAATGGGAGACGGTATAAAATAATTTCAAAATGGTTTTTGTTAGGTAATGTCAGAGTTAGGTAAAATTTATTGTAAGAGTGTTTCGTGCTGCAAAAATGTTGGAAATGGTAGTTTTTGTATAGGACTTAAATTTATCAAAAAGTCAGTATAAATTTGAAAACTAAATAAACCACGAAATAAGGTAGATAGAGAGGTAAAAATTTACACACGTTTGGAATGACGTGGGTTTTATTAGAACCAAAATGCAGGATGGCGCTCCATCCCCTATTGCTAGACGCGTGAAAGATCTCTTGCGCGCGTCGTTTGGTGATAATCGTGTGCTCAGTCGCCACTTTCGTCATGCTTGGCCTCCCAGGTCCCCAGACCTCAGTCCATGCGATTATTGACATTGGGGTTACGTGAAGTCCCAAGTGTATCGTGATCGACCGACATCTCTAGCTATGCTGAAAGACAACATCCGACACCAGTACCTCACCATAACCCCAGAAATGCTTTACAGTGCTGTTCACAACATTATTCCTCGACTACAGCTATTGCTGAGGAATGATGGTGGACATATTGAGTATTTCCTGTAAATAACATCACCTTTGCTTTGTCTAACTTTGTTATGTTAATTATTGCTATTCTGATCAGATGAAGCGCCATCTGTCGGACATTTTTTGAACATTTGTATTGCTTCGGTCGTAATAAAACCCCATGTCATTCCAGGCATGTGTGTCAATTTGTACCTCTCTATATGCATTATTCCGTGATTTACTCAGTTTTCAAATGTATACTGACTTTTTGATCACCTGGTATATATACACTCCTGGAAATGGAAAAAAGAACACATTGACACCGGTGTGTCAGACCCACCATACTTGCTCCGGACACTGCGAGAGGGCTGTACAAGCAATGATCACACGCACGGCACAGCGGACACACCAGGAACCGCGGTGTTGGCCGTCGAATGGCGCTAGCTGCGCAGCATTTGTGCACCGCCGCCGTCAGTGTCAGCCAGTTTGCCGTGGCATACGGAGCTCCATCGCAGTCTTTAACACTGGTAGCATGCCGCGACAGCGTGGACGTGAACCGTATGTGCAGTTGACGGACTTTGAGTGAGGGCGTATAGTGGGCATGCGGGAGGCCGGGTGGACGTACCGCCGAATTGCTCAACACGTGGGGCGTGAGGTCACCACAGTACATCGATGTTGTCGCCAGTGGTCGGCGGAAGGTGCACGTGCCCGTCGACCTGGGACCGGACCGCAGCGACGCACGGATGCACGCCAAGACCGTAGGATCCTACGCAGTGCCGTAGGGGACCGCACCGCCACTTCCCAGCAAATTAGGGACACTGTTGCTCCTGGGGTATCGGCGAGGACCATTCGCAACCGTCTCCATGAAGCTGGGCTACGGTCCCGCACACCGTTAGGCCGTCTTCCGCTCACGCCCCAACATCGTGCAGCCCGCCTCCAGTGGTGTCGCGACAGGCGTGAATGGAGGGACGAATGGAGACGTGTCGTCTTCAGCGATGAGAGTCGCTTCTGCCTTGGTGCCAATGATGGTCGTATGCGTGTTTGGCGCCGTGCAGGTGAGCACCACAATCAGGACTGCATACGACCGAGGCACACAGGGCCAACACCCGGCATCATGGTGTGGGGAGCGATCTCATACACTGGCCGTACACCACTGGTGATCGTCGAGGGGACACTGAATAGTGCACGGTACATCCAAACCGTCATCGAACCCATCGTTCTACCATTCCTAGACCGGCAAGGGAACTTGCTGTTCCAACAGGACAATGCACGCCCGCATGTATCCCGTGCCACCCAACGTGCTCTAGAAGGTGTAAGTCAACTACCCTGGCCAGCAAGATCTCCGGATCTGTCCCCCATTGAGCATGTTTGGGACTGGATGAAGCGTCGTCTCACGCGGTCTGCACGTCCAGCACGAACGCTGGTCCCACTGAGGCGCCAGGTGGAAATGGCATGGCAAGCCGTTCCACAGGACTACATCCAGCATCTCTACGATCGTCTCCATGGGAGAATAGCAGCCTGCATTGCTGCGAAAGGTGGATATACACTGTACTAGTGCCGACATTGTGCATGCTCTGTTGCCTGTGTCTATGTGCCTGTGGTTCTGTCAGTGTGATCATGTGATGTATCTGACCCCAGGAATGTGTCAATAAAGTTTCCCCTTCCTGGGACAATGAATTCACGGTGTTCTAATTTCAATTTCCAGGAGTGTATATATTTATCAACATTGTGTTTAAATCTAACAGCCTGAATCATAATCCACGTCCTTTGCTTGTATTGAATATGAAAATGAGTAGTAAAGTTACCCACCAAATGAAAGAACGTAAAGAAAATGAGGCCTCTATGCAATTTGCAGGGTGGTCCATTGATAGTGACCGAGCCAAATATCTCACGAAATAAGCATCAAACGAAAAAACTACAAAGAACGAAACTCGTCTAGCTCGAAGGGGGAAGCCAGATGGCGCTATGGTTGGCCCTCTACATGACGCTGCGATAGGTCAAACGGATATCAATTGCGTTTTTTAAATAGGAACCCCCATTTTTTATTACATATTCGTGTAGTACGTAAAGAAATATGAATATTGTAGTTGGACCATTTTTTTCGCTTTGTGACAGATGGCGCTGTAATAGTCACGGAAACCGTCTGTTTATTACCCATTACCTATAAAGTAATTTTTAAATCGGAATTTTACGGCCCATTCGATACATCGCTCCCAGATTAGTCTAGTCCGATATTCGTTCTACCGTTACATATTAACAGACAGGGACAGTATAACACGAAGAATAACCAGTACTGCAGCAGCGACAGACCGCCCTGGCCCTCGCTGACTGCAACCGCCAAGCTTGCAGCGCTACTTATTTGCTGCTGGATAGCTAATTATTTTTCGTGTTTTACTGTTCCTATTGATACATGTCGATAAAACGAATATCGGACTAGACTAATTTTGGAGCGCTGTATCGAAGAGGCACGTAAAATTCCGATTTAAAAATCACTTTATAGATAATGGGTAACAAACCGACGCTTTTCGTCGATACTCGATGTCGTATGAAACACGTGGTGAGCAGCGCTTGTTCGTGTTGACACCACATACACGTTGCAAAAACAAAATTGCAAATATCTACCGAAACACCAGAGAATACGAACCTGACGATTTCCAGGTGAGACATTTTGTATATGTCCCAAACACACGCCGACAAGCTTTAGGGACAAACTCTTTTACACCAAAGCAATAAAAAAATGTCTATTAAACGTGGGCTCTAAAACGCATGCCTTTAGAGCTATGAGCACTTGTTCAGTAGAACAGATGTGTTACCCACTATCGAAGATAAACAAGAGCTCATAGTTCTTAAGTTACGCGTTTTAGAGCCCATGTTTAATAGACATTTTTTCTTGTTTTGGCGTGAGAAATCTGGCCTTAGGCTTGTCGGTATTTTTTTGCTACACCTTGTGTATAACATTGATTATCAATACAGTTCAGCAGTCAAGTAATGTCATTACGATATTGAAAACGTGTGGAACAACACATTTCCTCACTATGGAAGTTTAGATTTAATTAACTGAACAGTGACATAATAATCTGGTTATTGCCAACATAAATGTATGAATGCCTCAGTTACAACATTTTATAGAAAAAATCAAAATATTTGTTATTACACTACTCTAAGTGTCTGTTCAGTTTGGTGATTCGCTCTTTGTTCGTTTTCTTCTATAGCAGTTGTGGCCTTGAAAGTTTTTTTTTTCCAGAGTTCATGTTGTGGTCAGTTTGTGTGAACAGCCCTAGTAAAATCTGTAGAAATCGTCGTTAGCCAGATTATGCTGCTCATTTCACAAGTGTTGGGCTGATTTGAACATGTGAATCTACATTTCGACATAGTTCTTCTAAGAGGTGTAACACCCACCCATCACTTAGCTAGTTTTGGCGTGTGTTCACCCCAACTAATTGACTAACAGATCAACAGAGAGTGCGAACTGCCGCAATATCGGATAACCCAAAGAAAGTAATATGGCCCTGTGACTCCTGATTGAACTGCGGTGGCAGTGTTGACATTAATTTATTCAGAATTGATCACTTTTAAATAAAAAGGGGTGCACATTGATGTTTTATTCAGCTATTGAACACCAGATGCAAATGTGGAACATAAAATTAATTAAGAAAGTGACTTGGGATTTCAACTACTTGATTGAAAACAGATGCAGTCGATTAGCACAAATTTATTTTAGTTCAAGACCTTCAATCATGACATTACAAGACTCTCCTATCAGGCAGTAGTAATAAATTGCGTTTTCGTGGAGTAAAGCGCGATACTCAAAAGTAATTCCTATCGACTGACACAGGCGTAATGCGAAGTGCGAGAAGAACTCTACAATACACGGCCCATGAAACCCTCGTGGAAAATTTGTCGACATGATCCAACAAATTAATCAGTGGCCGGAGCGGGCGCAATATCACCGAAGCAGCAGAGCGGTGTCGTTGTGTGGACGTCGGCCGACCTCGTGGTGCTGCAAGGCTGCGCTCGTCTATTCACTCCTAGCTATCTTGCTCAGTACATATCTGAACCAAAACTTCCTATCTCCAAGCTCAATCGTTCCCTTTGCTAAGTCCTAAACTGCAGAGATGCTCACTCTTTCTCAGGCAAGCTGAGTCGAGAACGCCACGTCCACACTCTAGACAAGCTGGGAACGGAAGACCTCTACTGAGACTTCTGACAGTCCGCTCTTTGCCTCGGTTTCCCCTCCAGCAAAATCACTTACGCCAATTGCAGCGCAAGTCGCGTTAATTATGCGTCGCTTCCCAGCGCCGACCAATGCCTGCTCTGGGAAGTGAACAAATTCCCACAAAATTTCCCTTCCTCTCAACTTCTTCTATTTAGCTCCCCCAAGGCCACCCATCAAGGTTAGCGTCTGCACAAACACCAAGTTTTCCGGAATTCTGACTCCCAGGAGAGTACTTCAAATTCCAGGCTCTGCGGACCGTGAATTCAGCGTGAATTTGCTATAGTCACGCACACGCATATTTTGACCTCTGTTGACTGCTCCACCATAGCTTTGTGCGGCTTTCTCGCATGTTTCACAGAAAACGGGACAACGGACATTTATCAACAGGAGTACAAGTTCCCGGTACACCAGCATTGAGTCGGGATCAACGACCCTCTCACTGTCACTCATCTTAAGGCGGCTGGAGGCCGCGCCGCATTACCGCTTTCTCAGAGTTTGAGCCACCCTAAGGTGCCTATTGTCACTTCCCTTCGCTGTTCCCCACCCAGCCACAGTCACTCTAAATGCTTCCCTGGGGAAAAGTAGCGTCCAGTAAATCGACGCATTTCCACGAAGTTTTTCATGTCGTGTGAATTACTTTAAATCCATCACCCAACATTAATTATTCCAATACGTCCATACTATACCCTCTACAAGATGCATTGTGCCTTGTCAGTCATTTTGTTCACCCCTACTGTTCGCTCATCGTGAGTTAGGTGATCTTTAATAACTTCATGTAAGGGGCATAGTTCTTGCCATCTTACAGATGAGCACATTTTTAGTGGTATATAATATTGGAAAGCTACAACAAACGATTATCCCGCCAACCAGTTGCAAATAACTGTTTCGTACGCTGACCTAGGTTTCGGCACCTCTATGGATGTCTTCGTCAGAATGAAATTTTGAGAAACCGTAAAATTTCATTGCAAGAAAGCAATGGTCAGAATTAAAAGCAGATATGCTCAAGTCAAAAAATAAAATAAAACACGTTCTAGCCTTTGGCACGTGTACCTAGTTAGGATCAACCTGAGACTTAAGAAAGTGTTTTATTTTATTTTTCGACTTGAGCATATCTGCTCTTAATTCTGATCATTGCTTTCTCGCAATGTACTTTTACAGTTTCTCAATATTTCGTTCTGATGAAAACTTCCATGGAGGTGCCGAAACCTAGGTCAGTATACCAAACAGTTGTTTGCAAACGGTTGGATAATGCTATGTTGTAACTATAATACGGTTGCTGAGAAACAGCCATGTTTAAAACCGTAAGATTGGAAAGTTATCTTTAAAAGTAGAAAAAGCGTCCTTGGTAATTCATGTGAGTCACGACTGCATATTTACTTAAAAATTTTTAGTATAAAAAATCGATGCGTCCACGGTGCTTGATATTAAATTTTCTACCAGTCTGGCCAATATAACACCTGGGTTAATCGTCACGATCAATCTTGAATATATTCCTTAATTTTCCAGAGCTAGAGTAGCAGTTTTGGTGTTGTGTACTACCGTACTTTGCACGGGGTTATAAGTTTCAGCACCAGTAAGTACTCACATAATCTACAGCATTCATCTTTAGCACCACATTTTAAAAGCTTTTTGTCTATTATTCATTGCTCAAGTTTCACTTCCATATACGTCTACACTCCAGACAAGTATTTTCACAAAAGACATTGTAACACTTAGCTTGTTTGCAACAAGACAAGTACCAACTCGCACAGTGTGATGACAACTGGAGCGCCACGGACTCTCAGGAACGCGAACAGAGTTGGGGCTTCTGTAGTCACGGCAGCAGAGGTTGTCGCGCTGATGGTGGTGCGCCCAGCGAGGTCACTCGGGACGCAGTAGTGGGTCATCTCTGCAGACGACTCGCGTTTCTGCGTGCGTCACCATGGATGTAGCCCTGTACGAAGTCTCGACGGAGCCACGAACGTTGCCGGATTGCACCTGCCACCTTCATATGGTTCCGCCACCTGGCATGATTGTCTAACGTGCCATTGGCTCCATAAAACGATCACCTCTGGTTCGCACGTCCTGTTACATGGATAGCAGCCGGGTTTCTCATGTGTCCACGCAAATGGAAGTGTCGTGTGATTATGGCGTTATCTTTCAGTAAGATAAATCAAGGCTACATGCTGCCCATGCTGTTCTGACCTATTTCTATACACACGGCGTCCCACAGATGCGCCAACCGTACTTTCTTGAGCTGTCTCAACCACAGGCAACATCTGACCATGGGTTACTAAGAGACTGACCAGCCACCACTTGGCAGTCACTACGACGGAGCCTTAAGGAGGATGGAGCGATGGCCCTCCTGTCATCCGGGCTCAGTTCGACAGGATGCCCAGCTGAATTAGAGTCATAGTTACTGCTGAAGGTGGCTAATTTGTATACTACTTCAAATAATGTACTCTACCTGTTATACTGTACTGACACAATTTTATTCAACTCGCCGCGTATCATAAATCAGAGATCGAGTGCGGTCAGTCGATCTATGCCAAATCGAACGCTTCAGAAGAAAAATACTTTGTAAACTATTACTTAACTCTGCGTAATAGAAGTTGGTTCTGGTGTAGCATAACAGCAACTTCCGGCCACTAAACAAAATTGCTTGAAATTATATGTTTCTTTTCAAATTTATCCTTTTACGTAAATTAGTTTATCAGCGTTCATCGTGTGGTTAAAGTTTTCTCACTTACTTTCTCGTTTAGAAATTATCCACAGCTTTGCTAACTCATCTGGGAAATGAGATTATAGGTTTCAGGAAAGTGTGACATGAGACCACTGCTCTTCTTAATTTTAACACTTTTTTTTAGAAGAGCCTTTTGAAGCAGCTGGGGCAAAGCTTGACGAACTACCTCACTTCTGAATACTAGTTTCACTTAAAAGGCAATATTTTAATTACAATTTGTTATTAAAATATCAATACAGGTGTATCAGTAACTTCCACCACACTTTGCTAACACGAAATCCAATCACGGTTTTCTAATGGTCTGATCAAACGGAATCGTTCGGTGTAAAACATATAACATTTACTTACATTTTTGTTTTGACATTTCAATAGTGCTCTTTGTTTTTGTATGTTTTGGCTCTTTCCGACCAAATCAACCCGGTTCAATCGAAAACATTATTAACAGAATTTGCATACGACCAGAACCGACAGTTTGTGACGGATTCCCAATGTTCATATGGATACTCTGAAGTATATGTACTGTAACCGTCTAAAGAACTTAAATAAATGGGTAAAACAGCGCCATCCCCATTAACATGACTTCATGAAAAAGACATTATTATGTACAGGACATCAGAATACAATACTGTCTGCCTTCCACAGGATCAGACCGAGCGAGTTGGTTCAGTGATTAGCACACTGGACTCGTATTCCAGAGGACGACGGTTCAGGCTCGCGTCTGGCCATTCTGATTTGGGTTTTCCGTGATTTCCCTAAATCGCTTGAGGCAAATGCCGGGATGGTTCGTTTCAACCATACTTCCCTAATTCGATGGGACCGATGACATCGCTGTTTGGTCCCCTCCCTCAAATCAACGAACGAACCAACCACAGGACCACATCAGGAAATGGTTAACACTATGGACCGAAATAAGATCACCTACAGTTCTGTAACACACCAGCTTTGACGGATGGCAGGTAGACCAGACATTGTAGGAAGAAGAAGCATGTAACAACAGGATATGGGTTTCGTCATAAAATATGTGTTAACAAAAAATTCCACGAACTCACTGAAGAGAGTAAACGTGTGTTATGTGAGAATGGCGTAAAAAATACCGCATTATGATGTGTACTAACAGAACAAAAATTGTAACAGCCTTTAGCAACGACTAAAAGATCTTGTAAAAAATCTTTTAAAAAACTTGTGTATTAATCAACTTATCTCATTCATGAAATAAATAATAGCTTAAATCTACATGATATTTAATGTGAATAATAAGACACGTCGTAATTGTGATATAGGGCTTGTCTGACGCCATGTGATCTCGATGTCACTGACCACTGGAATAAAAGCAGCAGCGTTAGTTGAAGAGACTGTTTCTCGTTTGCAGTAGCACTTGCTTGAGAGGTTGTTGTGGTCATCCTAGCAGATGCTTTAACACACGACAGTTATGCGTAAGCTTGAAAGATGACGCTGCAGTGTTTTTGCCTAGAGTGAAGATGGCAACACTGTTACCTAGAGTGAAGATGTCAACACTGACTAATGAGGCAGTAAGCCTCTGCAGCCGTTCAGCGCATCCATCTCATGTTGTTGGTGAACAGAGCAAATACATGCGATTATTCAAAGTGTTCCTTTATTATTTATAAAGCTAAAATATCAATTCGAACATACATATGAAGCCGTGGACCTGCATCCTGAATGACAAAATAGGGTGCAAGGAACAGCCAAGAGAGCTGAGGATTTGGGAGTTAACATAGCCAGAAAAAATGGATCACCCTCAACAACTGCGTTCATTGGCACCAGTGTATAGTATGTGCGTACGGAGGGGTTGCAGCGCTAGTGATCATTTGTCACGGTCATCGGCGACTGGATTCCACTCAGGAGGACTGTCTGTGCACCCTCTGTTTTGACTCTGCAGCCAGTAACTGTGCTGAGTTTAGAGATGATCAGTCTTTGGAACATTGATTATAGGGTACAACCATGCCCCACAGACGAGAAAGTACTCCCATTTCAATGGCACCGTATTATGGGTCTGCAGGAAGCACGATGGACGTATTGAAGGATTGCAGCACATACTGGGCCTGTGTCGATGACCGTGACAAATGATCACTAACACTAGAACCCCCCATATGCACATACTAAGCCCTGGTGCCATTGAACACAGTCGTTGAGGGTGATGCATTTTTTCCGGCAGTGTTAACTCCCCAATCCGTAGCTCTAGTGGCTGTATCTTGCAGCCTATTTTGTCGTCCAGGACGCAGGTCCACGGCTTCATATGTATGTTGGAGCTGATATTTTATCGCCATAAACAACAAAGAAACACTTTAAATAATCTTACATGTTTACTCTGTTCACAAACAACATGAGATGGATGCCGTGATCGACTGCAGAGCATTGCTGCCTCAGTGAGTCAGTGTTGCAACCTTCACTCTGGGCAATAGTGTTGTCATCTTCACTCTGGGCAAAAACAATGCAGCGCCATCTTGGAAGCTTAAGTATCACTGTACCGGTGGTGCGTCGCTGTTTACAGCGGTGGTCTGTGGAACATTCCCGGACTCTTAGGCCAGGTTCTTCAAATGGTTCAAATGGCTCTGAGCACTATGGGGCTTAACATCTGAGGCCATCAGCCCCTTAGAACTTAGAACTACTTAAACCTAACTAACCTAAGGACATCACACACATCCACACCCGAGGCAGATTTCGAACCTGCGACCATTGCGGTCGCGCGGTTCCAGGCTGAAGTGCCTATAACTGCTCGGTCACAACGGCCGGCAGGCCTGGTTCTGTACGTCACGAAGTACAAGTGCATCTCAAGATCGAAGTATTATGCGAGCAGTGGTGACCAACCGCACATCATCCAGGGATGAAATCCGGACACGTGTTACACCTGTTATGTCATCAGTTACCACTGGGAACCACCTGCTAGCAGCAGGACTAAGATCACGTGTTTGATCTATGAGTATTGAATAAGTTTGACCTGAAGTAGGAGTGAAAGAGCCTCATCCAACTCTAGGTCACAGTAGAGTGCAGCAGACTTCTACTCAGTGTAGGTCTGTAACAAAGGAGAATAGGAAGAAAACAGTCTTGCTGCTAGGCAGTAGCCATTAGAAGAGAGCAGGCCAGATGTTACAGAACAAATTAGGAACAGGGTACCAGGTCACAAGTATTGTGTAGCCAAGCCAGCTGACTGAGGACATATGGAATTTGTGTGAAGGGCTTGGGAGAGAGGATCAGATTGTTGTAATCGGAGAAGCAGGGAAAAGCCTGGGTAAGAACAATATTGGAAGCATTAGGGGTGACCTGGATGAAACAGGAGAAGAAACCACACAAACAAATGTGAGTCTTGTGGAGGTCCTGTGGTGCCATGACCAGTGCTGGGTTAACACTGCAGTGAACCGCACGAACACTGATTTGAGCAGGCAGCTGCTGACTGGAACGAAATCTCGTACGAGTGCAGCGCCTGTTGCTACAGATGGGAGATGGCGGTATACTAGATACAGCCTACACTTGAACAGGAGAGAGAATGATAGGTTGGTTGAGCTTATTGCAGACAGTATACAGGAGGGCCACCATCACACAAAGCAAGATCCCTGTGTTTACTGGTGTCAGAGTCGCACCTTTCTGGGTTAGAATCAGGATTCAGACACCCTATTTCCAAAAAAGTGAAAATAACAGAATGGCTCTAAGCACTATGGGACTTAACTTCTGAGGTCATCAGTCCCCTGAAAATAACAGAAGAGCCCTACAAAAAAGTAACATTACCTTATTTAATTAAAATATTAGAGAACTGAGTAGTAAGGTAGAAGAGCTTCTTGTCTGTTTGGAAAATTTAGAAAGCACTGAAAAGATACACATTCTTTTCCTATGTGAGCAACATATAACCACACAAGGTTGCATAAGTTAGGTATACAAGATTACACTTTAGCAGCTTACTCATGTAGAACTAATATCGGAAAATCAGGAGTTGTTACATATATTGAGACAGAACACAAGTTCAGGAACGTTGAGACCAGTAGATTTTCTAGTGATCAGCACATACATGTCTGCACTTGTGGACAGATACTGAAAAAATAGTTCACTTTCAATTGTAACTGTATACAGATTCCCACTGGGAAATTTTGAGCGTTTTATGATTAATTTGGATTCCGTACTATGCTATCTGTCAGGCAGTAGCAAGCGGTTAATGGTCTGTGGTGACTACAGTGTAGATTTGCTAAAGGATTCTGATACGAAAAGTGATCTGGGAACCTTATTTGGATCTTATAATTTTATCTCAGTAATTACCTTTCCAACATTGGTGGATAAAGACAGTAGGACTCTAATTGATAATGTTTCCCTTGGTGAAATTCAAAGCAATACAGCAACTGCTCACCCAGTAACACATGCTCTCTCTGATCATGATGCAGATTTAGTAAGGATAAATAACATATTGCCTTACAGTATGGATATTGCTCTGTGGAAATCAGTAAGAATAATTAATGGCTACAGGACAAAAGTTTTTAAGGATAGTTTACAAGAAATAACGTGGGATGAAATGATGAATTCAGATCATCATTTGAAAAAGGACATTAAATAGCCATGTAACAAAAACGTATATTATTAGAGGAATTAAAGTATCTTGGAAAACGGAAATATATCCACTGGCAGAACAAGTAGAATGCTGCACTACTACACAAACTACTCAAAATTACTAAGAGAGTTTATTAAAAAATCAAGGAAGATGCACATAATGCAAGAAATCAGTAGTTTCGACAACAGACTTAAGGCTACATGGAACACATGAAACGAAACACAGGACAACCAGCCTCAGAACAAGATAACGTTGCTCTTGAAGCGAATGGAAATAATATAAATAATGAATCACAGGTAGCAAATATATTTAAAAATCATTTCTTAAATATAGAGTAGACAGCATAAGGACGAATAGTTCAAGATAAGAATCACAGCAGTATGATGAAAAGATAACTCTCATAAAATTCAATCATACGAATGTATCACCAACTTCTTTTGAAATTAAGAAAATTACACATTCTCACAAAAATAAATGCTCATTTGGTTTTGATGGTGTTTCCAATAGAGCACTATAGATTCAGTCCCATACAACAAGCCAGGTCTTATATTAAATGTGTAATGCATCACTGACTCAAGGCATTTTTCCACAGAGACTGAAAAATACCTCTGTTAAACATCAGCAAAAGTAATAAGAGAGGTGTCAATAACTAACTACGTGCCTGCTGCATTGCTCACATAATTTTCCAAAATATTTGAGAAGATGATGTACTCTAGAATAGTTTCTCATATTAGCAACACTAATGGCCTCATAAAATCACAGTTTGGGCTTCAGAAGAGTTGCTCCACTGAGACTGCCATTTATAATTTCACTCACGAGATTTTAGAAGCATTAAATAATAAAATGGCGCCGGCTGGTATTTTCTGCTACCTGCAATTAACTGCGTGAATCACAGAGTTCTCTTTAAAAGTTAAAATTTTATGGAATTTACGGAATAGCCAACCAATGGATAATGTCATACCTAACCAAAAGAATACAGAAATTTGTACTTAGTAATTCAACCAGTATTGTCTGGGGACGTAATTCTGACTGGGGAGAACTCATACCTGGGGTTCCCCAAGGCTCAATATTGTTCCTCATATACGTAAATGATCTTCCATCTAATATACAACAAGCGGTATTGGTTCTTTTTGCAGATGATACTAGTATAACAATCAATCCTAGCCTATATGCAGTAGCGGAAGAAATGGTAAACAATATCCTTAAAAGTATCATTGACTGGTTTTCTGCGAATGGTCTGACTCTTAATTTTAAAAAGACACAACATGTTCAGTTATGCACATCTAGGGATACTGCAGCAATGATATGTCTAACACATGGTGAGGAAATAATAAGTAATGTCGAAACTTCAGAATTCTTAGTTGTACATACTGATGAGAGGTGTGACGGGATAAAGCGCATTTTCGAACTTCCAAAAGATCTAAGTACAGCCACATTTGTACTTAGAATCATTGCAAATGTTGGGAGAGACAAATCAGTAGGTTGACATATTTTGCATAATTTCATTCAACGACCTCATATGGAATAAAGTTCTGGGGTAACTCATCTTTAAGAAAGAACGTCTTCATTGCTCAAAAACGTGCTGTAAGAATAATACGTGGTATTCACCCACAATCATGTTGTAGACATCTGTTTAAGGACTTGGGCTGCTTCACAGTATATTTCCCATGAAGTATGCTGTAAATAAACCATTACAGTCCAAAAGGAACAATGATGTACATAATTATGACACTGGAAGGAAACAGATATTCAGTACTCCACGTTAAGGTTATCCTTCGCACAAAAAAGGGTGCACAATATTGCAACAAAAAATTTTTGTCAGTTAGCCAATGATACAAAGTATCTGACAGACAGCGAAGCAAAATTTGAAAAAAAAGCTGAAGAAGTTTCTCCTTGAAAGCTCCTTATATTCCGTAGAAGAATTTCTGTTATTTTAATGTGTGGAAGGTTGTGGGTAAGGATTACAAACTCACATCTGTACATTTAAAAAAATAAAGTAAAATAAACTTATTAATGTTCAGCATGTACTCAATATATACATAAATTTGCTATATGAAAGTAAAATGACTCATTCCACCTCATTACGATTTATCATGCAAAATGATCGACAGAACATGAAACTAACTAACTAACTATCCTACAGCCAGGCTACCGCTGACACCATGACACCACCAAGAGAGACTACTCCGGTTTTGTGATAGAGTTGACTGGAAAGTGCAGTCCCTCTTCTTCAGTGATGTGAGTAGGTCCCGTCTGTATGTGAGTGATAGACATACAGTGTACAGTATAGATGTGGTGAATGGCACAGTCTGAATTGCATTTGCCCGCACTACAAAGGTCCCACCTCCCATCCTGAAATTCATGGAGTGGGGACCATCATTACCTACAACAAGTGATCTCATTTGGTGTTTTTGAGGGTGTGTGAAACAGTGTTTGCAACATTGAACAGGTTGTTATCCACGTGTTTCTGCCATTTCTTTGACAGGAAAGTAATGTGCCTATACAGCATGACAACACCTGCCCACATACAGCTGCTATGATACAGTGCGCTCTTCATCTCTTCATGGGGTAAAACATTTGGCCTGGCCCACATGAGCACCACGTGTCTCATCAGTCAAACACGTATAAAGTGGGTGGTTACTCGATCTCAACAGCCTGGAAGAACCATTGTTGAACTGCAACAAAAGGTGCAAGATGCTTGAGACAGTCATGGGATGCCATTCGGCATCTTATTGCTCATTTTTATGTGTGAATACACACATACTTTGCCGCCAGAGGGAAGAGGGGAGATACACTATGCATTGGTGAGACTGTTCGGGCAACCTTTTCTGTGACAATGTGTTTCATTTGGTTTGAATTTGTTATCATCTTCTTCCACAATGATGAACTACCTGTTACATCAGCTATCAATCAAATGATCTTGTCCGTGAGAGGGGTGCATTTTTTTCTGGCAGCGTATAATACTAGTGGAGGCTCAAGTTAATGCCAAATAAAATAAACAGCAAGCAGATCTTATTGCACAGACACAGTAAATAAAATTTTGTTCCTTGCTGTCCTTCGTGATGTTGGAGTTTCAGTGGCTAGCAGTGTATCACAACATAGGAAGAGACACCAGAAAGAGTTTCGTAAGAGGTGTAGTGGGTGTGTGAAGGTCGCAGTCAGCAAACCCCATTTGAGGTTGTCTGAATACTGAATGTAGGCCTGCAAGCCAAACAGGAGGCTGACTGACACCGTCACATGTTGCAGTGAGGCGTGCGGGTTGGCATGGTGGTGCTGGTCGTGGTCTTGCCAGCTGGTGGGGGCCGCCGCGCTGCTGGGGCTGGCCGCCTGGCTGCTCACCGTCGCCCTCGACCTCCTGCACCCCCTGCGTCTGGTCGACCGCCTGCACCAGCGGGTCGTGCTCATCACGGGTGAGTCGCCTCGCAAACGACAGCTTACAGCTCTGTATGCACACGCTCTTCCTCCTGTGGTGATACATTGGAGTTTGAGTGTATAATGCAAGACCTCCCCTTACTTCCACTCACAATAATTGGACAGATCAAATTATATGGTATAAGTGTGTATTAGAATAAACTTTACAACGTGCACAGCCAGTGTACCAACTGCGGCTCCTGGCTTAGCAGGGAGACATGCACGCCCATCCACTATGGGTCTCGAAGCTACCTGCCCGGCTGTTACAACGGTGGCTAATCTTACCTGCGCACGCAAAGGACCTGGGAGATCCACTTCTGCATGTAGGTTGCAAGATCTCTCAGCAGGGAGCAGACTATGCTGGACAGCCCGACCTGCCCAGTTTGGAAGCTGCCACTAGATGGCACTTCGAGTGAGTTGCAGAGTCCAAACATACTCCCACTTTAAAATGAGTTTTCTCATTTTACAAGTAACCATAATTTTAACAAACAACAAAACCAAAACAATGAAACACAATAGCAATGCACATAAAACATTTGGGATGCCCACACCACCAAACACCACTGTGACACTGCATGTGAAACACGATGGGTACTAACATGTAGGACACAAAACAACAAAGTATTGACATCATACTGCATAAAAACATGAAAATCAGTACTAACAGCAGTCATCCAACAAGAAAACATCCACAGCTTCTCAAGCTGATCTTATGAATTTGGTAGTGGGCTGTATCATGTACCATTACACAGATCTCAGGGTACACTTAATTGATTCAGTGCTTAGGCAGGGGACACAGTTTTGCTACAGGCCTCTTAATCTGCCCATTAGCAGTTCTCACTCTCACCACATGCACACACTTATCAGAACCAGGGAACAGCTGGTCAATGACACCGAGCCTCCACACCAAGGGAGGCAAGTTATCCTCCTTGACCAGTACATGATCGCCGATCTGGGATTGCCATGCTCCTTCCGATGCCCATTTCCTGCGTTGCTGTGTGGACCACCTCTTCCAAATGGACTGATGCAACTGCTGCACAAGTTGCCATATGTGCAACCTGTCGGCAGGAACCTCAAGGACAGAGGGTTCAGGATGAGCACACAGTGGCTGGCCAATTAGGAAATGACCAGGAGTGAGAGCGGCAGGCGAATCGAGGTCTTCAGAGAGAAGACACTATGGCCTTAAATACAAGCATGCTTCTATCTGAATTAACACAGTGGTCAGTTGTTCAAATGTCAGTACCGCATTGCCGATGACACGTTTGAGATGTGACTTCATGCATTTGATTCCTGCCTCCCAGAGTCCACCAAAGTGAGGGGCATGAGGTGGAGTGAACCTCCAGCTTTCCCTCTAAGGTCGAAAAATTCATCACACCCTCAATAGTAGCATCATTAGAGAAAAAATATTTAAGCTCATTGTCTGCACCTACAAATGTGGTGCCATTTCACTGTAGATGTGAGAAGGTTTCCCTCTTCTTGCAGTAAATCTCCTGAGGGTGGCCAAAAATGAACTTGTTACCAAGTCACTAACTAGTTCTAAGTGGATGACCTTGGTTGCCATGCTAATGAATAAAGCAATATAAGCCTTGGTGGTAACCTTATCCCATCTTCCACGATTCTTTACAGCAATAGGGCATGCATAATCTACTCCACAGTGCTGAAATGGACGAGACTGGATTACTCTAGCTGCTGGTAGCTGACCATCAGTTGAACTGCTGTCTTGGACCTAAGGCTAAAGCATTTTAAACATTTCCTGATAACTCCTCTGACTGTGTTATGCCCATTGGGGATCCAAGACCTCCTACGCAACATAGCCAACAAAAGTTGTGACCCAGTGTGCAACAGATGCAACAGATTTTGATGTTCAGAAATTATGAGAATTTTTGTCAAATGATGCTTAGGCGGTATGATAATAGGATGGCGCTCATCATATGGTACATCAGCATTCATTAATCTCCCTCCCACTCATAACATACCTTCGGCATCAACAAATGGGTGCAAATTCCTTAATTTGCTATCATGTGGAATAGGGGAACTGGCCTTCAACAAAGCGATCTCATTACCATATTCACTATGTTGAGCTGTGCCAAAGGCCCTTTTGATAGCGTTTTGGCATTCCTGTGGAGTTACTGGCCCAGTTATCCTGTCTGATTGTTGAAGCCTAGTATTATTAGCAAACCTCAGTGCATAGGCCAAAACTCTGTAAGTTTTCTCGAATGATGAATATTTACACAGCAGTTCATCACGTTTAATGACTGACACGAAGGATATACACCTTCTGTCAGGCCCATCTTCTACACTAACTGGAGTGCAGGTGTTGCAGTCAAAGTCACGAGTAAATAGCCATGACGGGCCAGACCACCACTGAACAAGTGAACTCAAAGCAGCTGGATTAATACCACGTGATAAGTGGTCAGCAGGGCTATCCTCTGATTTGATATGTCTCCAGTTGGCAACTGAACTCAGTTGCTGGAATTCTGAGACTCTGTTGGCAACAAAAGTTTTCCAGTGACCAGGACTACGCTGCAGCCAACAGAGAACTATTGTGGAGTCCATCCACAAATGAATGTCGCCACTATCTAACATGTCTAAGGCATTGGCCACCTTGTGGAAGAGACTGATTTTTACGGGGGCAACCGGAGATTTGGCTGCAGCCAATAAGACCAACGCACTGTTATTGGGAAGAAGACATTTGACGTATACACATGCACCATATGCCAACTGTGAAGCATCACAAAAACCATGAATTTCTAATTTAACATACTGGGGGCAAGGAATGATCTTCCTGTTAATCAAAATACCATTTAGGGAAGGCAGTTGCACGTGAACAGCATTCCATTCATCAGTGAGGTTGGATGGAAGAATTTAATCCCAATCAAGGCTTAGTTGCCACAAGCTCTGCAAGAACAATTTACATCTTAAGACTGCTCGACGTAAAAGCCCCAGTGCGTCATAGATTGATGCTGTTGTAGACAGGATATTGCACATGGTAACCTTTGAGAACTGATGACTCTTCAGCTGCACATGGCACTGAAATGTGTCAGAGCCAGGGTCCCATAATGTCCCTAACGTTTTTATGGCTTGTTCACCAGTAACAAGGAAAAGACGTTTCTCTGTCCTGCACAGGAATTTTTTCCATGACCTTGTGACTATTTGAACACCATTTCCTCAGTGGAAATCCCCAGAAGCAAGTAGTTGCGTCAGCTAGGTTTGAAGTTCCTGAGCTTCAGTTTCCGTAGCTGATCCACCTAAGAAGTCATCCACATAAAAGCTAGACATCAACACTTGCGATGTCATTGGAAACCTGTTTTGATTTTCCAAAGCCAACTGTCGAAGACACCTGGTAGCAAGAAAGGCAGCAGGGGAGGATCCATAAGTGAGTGTACACAATCTATATGCTTGCATCGGTTCAGACGGTGATTACTGCCACAGAATTCTCTGTAAATTCCTATCATCAAGATGGAGAGACACTTGGCGATGTATTTTTGCTATGTCAGCTGACAGAGGCACATTAAAGGAGCGAAATTTTATAACAATCGAAAATATATCTGGCTGGACAGTGGGACCAACCATCAAGATATCATTGAGAGATACTCCATTAGAACTGGCAGCAGAGCCATCAAATACTGCCCTCAACTTAATAGTGGAGCTGCATCCCTTGAAGACAGCATGATGTGGAAGGTAACACCTTGGACCAAAAATACCTTGAGAATTAGATACTTCCATGTGTCCCAGTTGAACATATTCATGCATGAATGCAGCATATTCCTTCTGCAGATTCGATTGCCTTTTAAATATCCTCTCAAGATGCGCCAATCTCCGAGAGGTTTGTTGTCGTGATTCACTTAAGGGTTTACAGTCAGGTTTCACTGGCAGCCGAACCACAAATCTCCCTTCTTCATCTCATCATGCCATGTGGCGCTGAAAGTGAGCCGCACATATTTCATCCTGCTTACTCATCGTTTTCGTAGACAGTTCCTCTAACTCCCAAAACCTTTGCAGTTTGGCATCTAAATTGTCACCTCTAACAAAGCACGAGCTCACTGTAGAACGAGGCATATTGCATGCAGCTGAAGGCGTCCTACAGGACAAAATCCAGCCAAATTTTGGTTCGGTCAGTGAAGGGTGACTTCAGCCTTTCCTTACAAATAACGTTAAAGAAAACCTCAGCACCAAGAATTAAATCTACTGTGACAGCCTTGTTGAATTCTGGATCAGCGAATGGAAAATTACATGGGACATTCCAGGACCTTGTGTCTATCTTGCTCGCTGGTAGATCACTGGTGAAATTGTCTTCGATTGCCCAAAGTCGTTGAGCCTAGACTACAGTTCAACATTACAGGTGTAAGACACTGAGGCTGCAAAGGCATTGTTTATGCCTTTCACAGGAAACGAATGTTTACTTCGTTTCAGTTTTTATTTCTCTGCCATGTCCTTAGATAGGTAGGACAGCTGACTCTCACTATCTAGCAGAACTCTGCAAACCTGCTGTCTACCCATGCTGTCCTTAATGTTGACAACAGCTGTTGCCAACAAAACATTACAATGGATGTTTGTTTTCCCATTCGTAGCTTGATGGACTGATTCACTATTCTGCCCATTCCTCGGATCAGCAGGCTTGTGGAGAAGTATGTTGTGCCTTCCCTTACGGGTCTTACTAGGAGAAATCTTGCATTTACTCGAGAAATGACTAGAGCGGATGCACAAAAAAACAAAGCTTATTTTTTGTCACATATGCCCGCCACTCACCGACCTTTACTGATTGAAACCCATTGCATTTGGTGATAGCATGAGGTTCACTACAAAAATTACATGACCCCTCAGCATCAGCATTAACCAGATGAGCCCTTTTCACATGTCTCATTTGATTTGAATTATTGACATTTCCTGGGGGATCCTTTGAGGTGTTATCCCTGAACCTGATCAGCTCATTTTGTTTCCAAAAAATGTGTCAGTTGATTTAATGTGGTGAATGTCGACCCAGACATCTTTACCTCGCACTCATGACAGAATTTCTTCTGAAAGAATAACTTCATGAAGTGGAACATCAGGTTTGAGAGCTTCTAAGGCCTTCGGATGGCTACATACGCGATTAATTAGTTGCCTATAATCGCTCGCTGCGCCATGGCCGACCGTAGATACGGCCAACAAAGGCTTAGCATGTCTGGCTGCAATTATTTTTGGGTTATTATAACTCTGCGTAATAAGTCCCCAGGCTATCGACATGTTTCCTGCTGTGGCAGGTATATGCTTCACCTCGCAAAGACATTAAGGTAATGAAGTTTTTGAACGTCATCAACTGAATTGTTATTCATAATGTAACTCAAAAATGTATCTCTGTAAGATGACGACTTAAGGTAGTCGCCTTCAAAATTTGGCAAGTTAATAGTGGGTAGTTTCAAAGAATTGACACTGCCTGACAGATTCAAGCGCAAAGGCTTCGAAAGCTGGGTGTACCTTTTCATTGAACCCTTGACAGTGGTTTCAACTAAGTCCCACGAATCCTCGAATTCTGCCCTGTCCTTTCTATGATCTACTGATTCGTCTTCAGTTTCCAACCGTGTTTGAGACGACTCAAAAACAGTCTGAATCCGAGTCAGTCGACTTAATTTTCATTCCAGCATTTCGATGGTGGCGCTGTCCGCAGACTGTACTAAGCTGGCTAAGCGCGCGTGAATAGCCTTTGCTACACCTCTCTGCTTGACTAATTTCGTTGGAACTTTAGTAGTGGCAACTATTTATTTACAGCTCGTACAAAATAGATACGTGTTTCAAAGCTTTACTGACCTTCAAAGCAGTCACCAGCATTGTGTATAGCCCGTTGCCAGTGATGTGGAAGTCGTAGGATACTCTTAGCAGTGCCAGTCGTGTTGATAGTTCGAGCGGCGCGGTCTATTGCCCGACGAATTTGTAGCAGTTCTAAAGCGAATGCCGTGAAGAGTTTCCTTCAGTTTAGAAATCGAGTTGAACTTATGAGGGCTCAAGTCAGGGGAGTGAAGTAGGTGGTATAGCACTTAGCAGCCCCATCAGTCAACCAAATCAGTAACAGCTTGCACTGTACATGCTTGAGCATTGTCCTGCAAAATGATTGACAGATCCTGCAAAAAGTGTGATCACTTCTGTCTCTAAGCTGGTCGTAGGGTGTGTTCCAAAAATGAACAGCATAGAGACAGAAGTGATGACACTTTCTGCAGGACCTGACCATCATTTTGCTGGACAATGCTCAAGCGTGTACAGTGCAAGCTGTTACTGATTTGGTTGACTGATGGGGCTGCTAAGTGCTATACCACCTACTGCACTCTCCTGACTAAAGCCCTCATAAGTTCAACTCGATTTCTAAACTGAAGGAAACACTTCATGACATTTGCTTCAGAACTACTACAAATTCGTCGGGCAATAGTCCGCGCCGCTCGGACTGTCAACACAACTGGCTCTGCTAAGAGTATCCTACGACTTCCACAACACTGGCAACGGGTTATATACAGTGCTGGTGACTGCTTTGAAGGTCAGTAAAACTTTGAAACACGTATCTATTTTGTACGAGCTGTAAATAAATAGTTGCCACTACTAAAGTTCCAACCCTCGTAATTTGATACTCAGTACAAGCACAGAAAAACGAATAATTTCCAAATGGAAGATTTAATGTGTTTTGCAATAATAGGAAACTATGTACACATCAAATAAATTCTGTCCCTTAGACCTAGGAGATCACTGTCTCCATAATGATAATTTATGAAGAACATTATATATTCACAGCTGTAGCTATTCCCACTTTTCACTTGAAAGAAGTCTGTAATTATTGTTGTTCAACAGTCGATCACTAATGCACCCCGGATTCAGTTGGATGTGCCAGTTTGTTAATAACACGTATGCCTTACTAAAGCACCATCCTCTAGGTGCATCATCTTGTAATTGCAGCCATCCCTGGTGATAATTGTTATGTCTGTAACATCACTTTAACATGTAATTAACCTGCACTAAAATATAGAGATCTACTTCATCTGCAGCGGAGAATGTGTTATTGTCCCAGTTATTGTACCGATCTTTCTCGGTGGCGCTGGCATCGCTCTGTCTTAATAAACAACAGAGATAGAAGTAATACACAACTGAATTAAGGTTCACCCAGAGAAGTATATTTTATATTGATTTCTTATTATGCAAGATACAGTAATTCCGTTTGGCTGTAAGACAATATGCACTAACTACACAAGAACGGTTATGTTGGCTATTGCATCTAGTATCTTTGAAACTAGCATACGTACGTCGCACACTGCTGAGTATTTACTGTTTTTCATTTGTTAAGCATACTCGAGTGTTTAGGGTCCGCTCCTGGTCGGATAAAAGGAAGACATCGAAGTAATTAGAGGCAGGCTGCTAGATTTGTTACCAATAGGTTCGAACAACATGCAAGCATTGTGCACAAGCTCTGAGAACTCAAACGGAAATCCGTGGAAGACAGAAGACGTTATTTTCTAGAAGCACTACTGCGAAAAATGCAGAAAACCGGAATTTGAATCTGACTGTAGAACGACACTACTGCCGCCAACATACGTTTCTCGTAAGGACCACGAAGATAAGATACAAGAAATTAGGGCTCAGACGGAGGTATATAAACAATTGTTTCGCCCTCACTCTTTAACTGCGAGTGGATCAGGTGTGGAGGGGATATATCGATACGCGCTGCTAGCGCCGGTCACGGTCAGGCAAAGCAGCAACTCAGTGACAGTAGTAATTTAAATTAACATAGTGAAGTGGAAGTACGTTAAAAACAAGGTGTAAAATAGATGATGGCGGGAACACGAGCCACGCACGGCTCAGAATACTCCTCGATATCGGTCTCTTTCCACAACGTTTCAGTCCAGAAATCGTGTTCCACGTGCTCTCCAGATGCGAATCCGTCAAGAGTGACTTTCCAGACCAAATTAGGACTCACCTGTGAAAAGAACATTGGCCCACTGTTCGACCATCCAGGTGGTATGTTGACGGTTCCACTCCAGACGTTCCCTTCTTTAAGGACACGCCAGAAGTGAACAGACAGCAGGTTTCCAACAATGAAGGCCTCTCTGTTGAAGTCTTCTGAGGTATTCTGTAAACCATTTGCTTCGATACAACACGTCCAGTGGATGCTGTGAGGTCAGATGCCAGTACCAAGGCGGTACTGCCATGCAATTACAGCCAAATAACGATCCAGACTTTCTGACGTCACACGTTGTCGGCCTGTCCTGGTCTCCAGGGTACAGTTTCGGTCTCTATAAACCGTCGCCTCATCCGGGAAACAACAGAACGATTCACATTAAGCCATTGGGCCACATCAGTTTGCGACTTTCCTGCTTTTTTTCTTCCTACGGCCCTCCACAGCAGAGAGTCTGTAGACATCTTGTCTGTGCCTTACTGCACCGTCTGTGACTGTGTACACAGCAGCTGTGGATGTGGGACTACCCTGAAAACACTATCCCGCTTGATAGGTGCCCTGATTTCATCGCTGGCGTGGTTGTCCGGTGACCGAAATGCCATCTTGCGTGCAGAACACGATCGTACGGACATCTATTGACAGTTTGTACGACCATATCGTGAATTGGACATAGGATGGGAAAATAGCGGTTTGTTACTTTAATTTGTGGACCAACCGGCATTCGCTGTTCCGCCAGAGCGATACGACACAGATAAGAGTCGTTGACGTATTGTTGTCGTCCCAGTGTGAAGTAGTAAAGTCTCGCCTCAACTGTTTTTCTGTGCAGTCCACTAATCCCGGGCGCTTTTGTGTCACATCGTTTGTCACATCACGTATCGTATCGCCTCAATGGGAACTACAATTCCTAGAGCGTACGTTTCTGGAAGAGTCAACCAATATAATGCTTCCTTCTACATATACCTCGCTAAAAGATCAGGAATTTAAAATTAGAGGGACTCAGGTTCACACTGGGGCTTACGAACAATCGTTGTTCCCGTGGGCCATTTCCGAGTGGAACAGGAACAAGAAAGGGGGGGGGGGGTGACAGTGACACAGACAATATTCTCAGCCACATACCAGAACACTACGTGGTGGTTTGCGGAGTTTAGAAGTAGATGTAGAACCATCCACTGCCAGCCTGCACACAACAGGGGGAATGAAAGCACTGTTAAATAAAATAGAGGAAGAGGACACCATCTGTTGGTATTGGCCGATAGTAACGAGCAGCAACCACCCGACAACGTGAAGCAGATATCTTGAAGAAATATTCTGGATTTTACATAATAGAGTGATTGTTAGTTGTGACTTTGTTTGCAAAATACGCTAGTGGCCATTCAAATTGCTACACCACAAAGATGACGTGCTACAGACGCGAAATTTAACCGACAGGAAGAAGATGCTGTGATATGCAAATGATTAGCTTTTCAGAGCATTCACACAAGGTTGGCGCCGGTAGCGACACCTACAACGTGCTGACATGACGAAAGTTTCCAACCGATTTCTCATACAAAAACAGCAGTTGATGGGCGTTGCCTGGTGAAACGTTGTTATGATGCATCGTGTAAGGAGGAGAAATGCGTACCATCGCGTTACCAACTTTGATAAAGGTCGCATTGTAGCGTATCGCGATTGTGGTTTATCGTATCGCGACACTGCTGCTCTCGTTGGTCGAGATCCAATGACTGTTAGCAGAATATGGAATCGGTGGGTTCAGGAGGGTAATACGGAACGCCGTGCTGGATCCCAACGGCCTCGTATCACTAGCAGTCAAGGTGACAGGCATCTTATCCGCATGGCTGTAACGGATCGTGCAGCCACGTCTCGATCCCCGAGTCAATAGTTGGGGAAGTTTGCAAGACAACAACCATCTGCACGAACAGTTCGACGACATTTGCAGCAGCACGGACTATCAGCTCGGAGACCGTGGCTGCGGTTACCCTTAACGCTACATCACAGACAGGGACGCCTGTGATGGTGTACTCAACGACGAACCTGGGTGCACGAATGGCAGAACGTCATTTTTTCGGATGAATCCAGGTTCTGTTTACAGCATCATGATGGTCGAATCCGTGTTTAGCGACATCGCGGTGAACGCACGTTGGAAGCACGTATTCGTCATCGCCATACTGGCGGATCACCCAGCGTGATGGTATGGGGTGCCATTGTTTACACGTCTCGGTAACCTCTTGTTCGCATTGGTGGCACTTTGAACAGTGGACGTTACATTTCAGATGTGTTACGACCCGTGGCTCTACCCTTCATTCGATCACTGCGAAACCCTACATTTAAAGAGGATAATGCACGGCCGCATGTTGCAGGTCCTGTACGGGCCTTTCTGGGTACAGAAAATGTTCGACTGCTGCCCTGGTCAGCACATTCTCCAGATCTCTCACCAATTAAAAACGTCTGGTGAATGGTGACCGAGCAACTGGCTCGTCACAATACGCCAGTCACTACTCTTAATGAACTGTGGTATCGTGTTGAAGCTGCATGGGCAGCTGTACCTGTACACGCCATCCAAGCTGTGTTTGACTCAATGCCCAGGCGTATCAATTCCGTTATTACGGCCAGAGGTGGTTGTTCTTGGTAGTGATTTCTCAGGATCTATGCACCCAAATTGAATTAAAATGTAATCACTTGTGAGTTCTAGTATAATATATTTGTCCAATGAATACCCATTTATCATCTGCGTGTTATCTTGGTGTAGCAATTTTACTGGCCAGTAGTGTATTACGTCTCTAGCCAAAATGTCATTGTTCAATTGTTGCACCAGTGACGCTGACCAAGGACGTCAGTTGGGTAAGTAGGAGAAGGCTGGATTTGGTTGAGAGACGGTGGCCACGTTTTCCAGGCTGCGACTCCGGGTTCGGCGAGGCCCTGGCGCGGCGGCTGGACGCGCTGGGTGTGCCCGTGGTGGCGGGCTGCCTCTTCCCGGAGGGCCCTGGAGCCCAGCGGCTGGTCCAGGAGTGCTCCTCCAGGCTGCGCGTTCTGCCGCTGGACGTCACCTCGGAGCAGCAGGTGCGCGACGCCGTCTCCAGCGTCCGCGACAGCCTGGACGGACGGGGTACGTCTCTGCTACCGCCTTCAACACCAGTATGTGAAAATGAATTAATAGTCCCTTTCTCGAACTTCTACACTGATGAACCATAACGTTTTGACCACTGTCCGAGTCCAAATTGGATACCGCTTGGTGCCGTTGCTGGCACGTTACACCATGTGGGAAGTGTACATTCCCGTTCCTGACTTCTAAGACTAGTAGAGGGGAGTGGGTAGATAATATTTTGAATTGGAACCCATGTGCTATAACCATTTGAAAACATACTGGTAACGTGATCACATCTACAAGTAACTGATCAGTCGTGACCCAGTACATCACTCGTTCTACAATTATCTCTCAAACTTTTATTTTTATACGAACGCATAGCTTCGTGGCGATATACATTCATAAAATTTTCTCGGGCTTTCAGTCCCGTCCAGTGGTTTGAAATCCATGAGCTTTCGGCAGAATTCTCCACGGCCATTGTCAAGTGGTGGTTGTCGAACGTCCTTACGTAGCCGCGCTGTCTTCAGCGACGTCACTGGTGCTCGCTCCATCACCATATATGGTAACGTTTTCACTGCACGCTTACTGCGCCCGTTTCACGTTTCCTATCGCCGGGTTCTAAGCTGTTCTTAGCTGCAGGCCTCCGTCTTTATTAAGGGTGTTGACAGAAATTTTTAACTCGATCGCTTCTTTTATAACACTGTCCCAAAAACTAGTAGTTGTTTCTCGGAAGCCCACCCACACTGGCTTTGAGCACTATGGGACTTAACATCTGTGGTCATCAGTCCCCTAGAACTTAGAACTACTTAAACCTAACTAACCTAAGGACATCACACACATCCATGCCCGAGGCAGGATTCGAACCTGCGACCGTAGCAGTCGCGCGGTTCCGGAATGAGCGCCTTAACCGCGAGACCACCGCGGCCGGCCCCACCCACACAGAACGATATCTGCATGTTACCAGCTATCACCACCCTTCACAGAAATTTCTGTCCTGAGGACATTGGTGCATCGAGAGGAAGCCGTTTCAGACACTGAAAGCCTTCCGTAGCAACTGAGTCACTTACGGAAAGTCTTCCAAGAAAACGGCTACAACAACCGCCAGATTTCGCAAGCCATCTTGACGAAAAAAGAAACGTAAGCAGAAGACCTCCGAGGAGGGCACGAAGAAGCTTGCGTTCTTGCCGTTCTGTGGATCAACAACAGGAGAGATTAGCCGGTTTCTAAAGAAGCATAAAATCGATTCTGTTTTTTTTTAGGGCACCGAATAAAATTAGATAGCTAATGAGGCCTGTGAAAGACGATTTCCGACTCAGAACGCCAAATATCGTGTGAGTGTGGACATTTCTATATGGGACAGACTGTACATAGTACTGAACAGCGCCGTGTGGAACACGAGAGATGTTTTCGCCTACGGTATACTGAGAAATGGTTCAAATGGCTCTGAGCACTATGGGACTTAACTTCTGAGGTCATCAGTCCCCTGGAACTTAGAACTATTTAAACCTAACTAACCTAAGGACTTCACACACATCCATGCCCGAGGCAGGATTCGAACCTGCGACCGTAGTGGTCACGCGGTTCCAGACTGTAGCGCCTAGAACCGCACGGTCACTCCGGCCGGCTCCTGAGAAATCAGCGGTGGCGGAACATACATTAGAAAACGGACGCCGTATTCCATTTGCCGAGCATCTGTTATTACGATGACTACTAGTTTTTGGAACAATGTTATAAAAGAAGCGATCGAGTTAAAAATTTCTGACAACACCCTCAGTAAAGACGGTGGCCTGCAGCTAAGCTCAGCTTGGAACCAACCTTTCGGAAAGTTGAAGCGGGCGCGGCAAATACGCCATGAAAACGTTACTATATACGTCCCTGAAGCGACCACCAGCGACGTCACTGAAGGCAGCGCGTCTGTATAAAGACGGCAGCAGCAATCATTCAAGTCACCACTTGACAAAGGTCGAGGAGAACTCGGCCGAATTCTTGTGGATTTTAAACCACTGGATGCAGCTGGAAGCCCGAGAAAATTTTATCAGTAACTTTTTTTTGCGTCATCAGTCTTCTGACTGGTTTGACACCGCCCGCAAGGAATTCTTCTCCTGTGCCAATCTCTTCATCTCAGAGTAGTACTTGCAACCTACCTCCTCAGTTATTTGCTGGATATATTCCAATCTCTGTCTTCCTCTACAATTTTTGCCCTCTACAGCTTCCTCTAGTACCTTGGAAGTCATTCACTGATGTCTTAACATATGCCCTATCATCCTGTCCCTCCCCCTTCTCAGTTTTTTTCCACATATTTCTTCCCTCGCCGATTCTGCACAGTACCTCCTCATTCCTCGCCTTATTTGTCCGCCTAATTTTCAACATTCGTCTGTAGCACCACATCTCAAACGCTTCGATTCTCTTCTGTTCCGTTTTTCCCACAGTCTGTGTTTCACTACCATGCATTGCTGTGTTCCAGATGTACATTCTCAGACATTCCTCTCTCAAATTAAGGCCTATTTCTCTTGACCAGGAATGCCCTTTTGCCAGTGCTAGTCTGCTTCTGATGTCCTCCTTGCTCCGTCCGTCATGGGTTAGATTGCCTCCTAGGCAGCAGAATTCCTTAACTTCATCCACTTCGTGACCATCAATCCTGTTGTTAAGTTTCTCGCTGTTCTCATTTCTGCTACTTCTCTTTATTTTCGTCTTTCTTCGATTTACTCTCAGTCCATATTCTGTACTCATTAGACTCATCACTCCATTTAGCAGATCATTACTACTACGATACAACTTTACTTTCATAGCTCATCAAATACCCATGCAAAGAACACTTTCGTATACACTTACTGTACATATTATACTTGATATGCATACTATACAGGGTGTTAGAAAAAGGTACGGCCAGACTTTGAGATAACATTCCTCACACACAAATAAAGAAAAGATGTTATGTGGACATGTGTCCGGAAACGCTTAATTTCCATGTTAGAACTCATTTTAGTTTCGTCAGTATGTACTGTACTTCCTCGATTCACCGCCATGATTTCATACTGGATACTCTACCTGTGCTGCTAGAACATGTGCCTTTACAAGTACGACACAACATCTGGTTCATGCACGATGGAGCTCCTGCACATTTCAGTCGAAGTGTTCGTACGCTTCTCAACAACAGATTCGGTGACCGATGGATTGGTAGAGGCAGACCAATTCCGTGGCCTTCGCGCTCTCCTGACCTCAACCCTCTTGACTTTCATTTATGGGGTCATTTGAAAGATCTTGTCTACGCAACCCCAGTACCAAATGTAGAGACTCTTCGTGCTCGTATTGTGGACGGCTGTGATACAATACGCCATTCTCCAGGGCTGCATCAGCGCATCAGGGATTCCATGCGACGGAGGGTGGATGCATGTATCCTCGCTAACGGAGGACATTTTGAACATTTTGAACATTTTGAACAAAGTGTTTGAAGTCACGCTGGTACGTTCTGTTGCTGTGTGTTTCCATTCCATGATTAATGTGATTTGAAGAGAAGTAATAAAATGATCTCTAACATGGAAAGTAAGCGTTTCCGGACACATGTCCACATAACATATTTTATTTCTTTGTGTGTGAGGAATGTTTCCTGAAAGTTTGGCCGTACCTTTTTGTAACACCCTGTATATACTATAAAGTATGGGAGGCTACGCCCCACAAAAAGAGAAAAAAAAGAGAAAACTGACCAATAAACTGCATATTAATTTACCCTTATTCATATCAGGAAGTCAAGAGTTTACACATAGTAAGCTGTTCATAACACGACTTATATACAATGTGACGAGTGATGAAACCTATATGCTGGGATTTACCTGTCTGGGCACTACGGCCTTAAGTGTTATGAACAGGAACCAGAATGAGATTTTCACTCTGCAGCGGAGTGTGCGCTGATATGAAACTTCCTGGCAGATTAAAACTGTGTGCCCGGCCGAGACTCGAACTCGGGACCTTTGCCTTTCGCGGGCAAGTGCTCTACCAACTGAGCTACCGAAGCACGACTCACGCCCGGTACTCACAGCTTTACCTCTGCCAGTACCTCGTCTCCTACCTTCCAAACTTTACAGAAGCTCTCCTGCGAACCTTGCAGAACTAGCACTCCTGAAAGAAAGGATATTGCGGATACATGGCTCAGCCACAGCCTGGGGGATGTTTCCAGAATGAGATTTTCACTCTGCAGCGGAGTGTGCGCTGATATGAAACTTATGAACAGCTTACTATGTGTAAATTCTTGACTTCCAGATATGAATAAGGGTAAATTAATACGTAGTTTATTGGTCATTTTTTCTCTTTTTTTTCCATTTTTGTGGGGCGTGGCCTGCCATACTTTATAGTATATATAGTACGCATATCAAGTATAATATATACAGTAAGTGTATACAAAAGTGTTCTTTGCATGGGTATTTTATGAGCAATAATAGTAAAGTTGAGACTGTGTGTGCACTGCTGGGACAGCGCTACCTAGTGGCCGGTTGTGTACCACTACACTCGCAGCAGCCAAACCGGCGCAGAAGAGGGCAGTGTGATGCCGACCGTTGTTAGTCGAGCTGCGGTCATGTGTCAAACAGTTTTATCTTGTGACTTCGGTTTTATATATCGGATGGAATAGTATGACCATGAGAGCAGTTGTTTTTTTTTTTTTAATTTTTGTGACAATGATTTTATATGAGCTGCTCTCCCTCATGTATCGTTATATCCAAATGATTTATACATGTTGAGCTACATTCAGGTATCTGGTACTGTACTAATCGTAATGTACATAGTGTAACTCATGTAAGCCCTCCCTCAGACCTGTCATGTTATATCTTCACAGATCCGATGATACCACCTTTAGTGTGATGAAACCGGTCGTCTAGTAAACAATATTTAAGCGATCTTGGCTTTCGAATTCTTTCTACAACAGAGTGATCGCCCCACAACACACTATGTGTTCACTACGAAAGAGTCAAAACTAACCAACAGAAAGTAAACAGTGCTTGACAACAGGAAGACAGCCCAAACAACCGAGTACATATCATTGTGGACACAAGTCAAGAAGTAATTTGGTATGAAAAACTTAAGGACGAAAGTAATTTTCGCATGTTGTGTCACCGCCAGGTAACGTAGGTCGATGAAACTTGGACCAGTCGTAGAAAGTAGTGTTACAGTGTACTACAAACGGTAACTCAAAGATATACGCAATCAGGAGAAGAGAAATGGCACTTTTATCAAAGACAGTAATTACACTGAAATCACGGCGATTTATGATGGTTCCCTAGACATTACAAACGGCGGTAAAGCTATTGGATGGACTTTGGTGCATGTGTACTTGCTGCTATACCTCTCCCGAACTCATGACATCTTGGGTGTACTGACTTCCAAACATTCCAACACGGTAGCCTCAACGTTATTGTGACACTGTACTCCCTCCCCACGTGCGTCTTTTCATGAATGCATTCTCTCATGACTTCATTTTCATGGATGACGATCCGCTGGTGGATCCGGAGCTCTTGTAACGAGAGGATATTTGGCGAATGGGATGGTCTGCCCATTATCACGACGAAAACCCCATCGGGCACGAGTGAGGTGCGTTGCGGTCACGTATTGTCCCACCCTCACTTCCACCAGCAACCGTGCATCAGTTGCCAACTGCGTTGGTTTAGGACTGGAACGCCCCCCCTCCCCCCCCCCCCCCCATCCCCCACTAGAACTCCAAACCAACATGGGGCCAGCGCTGGAGCATGTTGCAAAGCATGTACTGGTCTCTGTGGCGATCACACACACACACTATTAAAAATCATGTCGAGCCTTTTGTAATATCCAGGGGATCATTATAAGTCACGTCTCGCTGCGTGAAGTAAAGTGTTATTTCTGTTCGTCTCATTGTGTATTTATTTGTTATCTTCTTTACTATACTGTAGCAATTCTTTTTGCATACGGTTCAAGTTTCATCTATCTCCGTTACTTCGTAGTGACACGTCATGCATAAGTCACATTCGTACTTGTGAGGTAAAGGGCGACTCGTCGCGCCCTGAAAATATTCTAAATTCGGAGGAAGCAGTGGTCGCACGGGCCGCTTGGCTGGGCGACCACGTGGTGCCACACGCTAGCCGGACGATAGGGATAGCCCCAGCGCATGTTCCAGCCGCGTGGCTGGGAATTACGCTGTGACGAGGACGATGCTTTGTGTCGATGAAGGTGATGTCTAGGCCGGGAGTGAACAAGATGGCGGACTTTGTGAAACCTTAATGGCAGACATTTCACAGTTCGCATAGAAATTAATAGCAGCCAGATGAATCATGATACCTCAAAAAGAAACATGTAGATTACCATTATTTGCACGACGATTCTGATGGTGTAATAAGATTTTCAATATCTTTATTAGTTTAAAGTTTAGCATCTGACTCTGAATTATATAAGTAACACCCAGCAACGAATTTCCAAAATATAAACGCTTCATCCGATTTTGTCAATCGCCGTGTCTTTAAAAAGCTGTTAGTGTAAATCTAAATTGGTATGAATTACAGGCATGTAACTTAAATAGTACATGTGTTATTGAAGGTCAAACTGGCCGATTACTATCGATCGCGTCAGGCCATAAGTACTCCACAGTTACGCGAAAAAACAGTAGCAGTATGTTTATAAATATATTGATTCTTCTATGTCTTTGTTAATATCCGATATATGCTATACACGAAGAAAGTGTTCAATTATTTACTGTGTTTTAGAAAGCACAGAAACATTAGACTCCTGGTCTACCTTTTGCTTCTTTTCTTTTGATATACCTTTATTTGACTGTTTATGTATTTAATAATGCGTGTTAGAGCGTGTTTATGGTCCAGCCGTGGAATATTTATTTAATTTCAAGTTATTCAAATGTAAAACCCGTATTTCGAATGTGTTTCATTATGTTTGTGTGGGTGCATTAGCTTGAAGACATAGCGCGAGCGCTCTAGCCAGTCACAGCGCTCGTGAACAGTGCGGTAGTTCGTAACGGTACGACACTGGACACGGGAAATGCTGGACGCGACGGCGCGGCGAACGCACTGTCGCGGGAGACACTTGGAGTGTGGAGCGGTTGGCGCTTGGTCGCGAGAGACAGAAATACTTCGGAGTGCGGACCTGTGAACTTGTGAGACTTCCGAGGTTCCTACAGTGAAGACTTAGTGTGCGTTTAGACGTGAATATATCTCGAGCTATGTTGTTGTTCATAACTAATTACGTACAGCAGGAATCTATTGTTTCTCTGTTATTCAACTTATATTTTATTTAATTGCTGGACCATAGACACCAATAAGTGTTTTGCAGAAATATACCGCATTCTCAAAAGTACTTCTACTATCGTACTCATCATTTAAACTCGTTAAGATAGTACCTGCAGATTTTATTTAATTGCAATCTTTCATTTATAAATTTATATGTTACATTCATATTCGCAATTGCCGAGTGATAAAAACTTTCGGCCATTCGATACAAAAAATGGTTCAAATGGCTCTGAGCACTATGGGACTTAACATCTGTGGTCATCAGTCCCCTAGAACTTAGAACTACTTAAACCTAACTAACCTAAGGACAACACACACATCCATGCCCGAGGCAGGATTCGAACCTGCGACCGTAGCAGTCGCGCGGTTCCGGATTGAGCGCCTAGAACCGCTACATTCGATACATGTTTGTATTCGTACTGTAGACTTTAGACTCAGCAGTATTTGCCTGTAATGCGCCAACTACGTATCCCAGCCCTTAGACAACGAAACCAGTCAAAACTTTTAATATTGCATCGTTGAGTCTGAGGTTGCGTAGTAATTTAGAAGCCAGCATACTTAAGTTTTGCACCACCTGTATATTTATTGCAAGCCTTTTCTACTATTTTCTCTAGTTTATCTCAATAATGTCTCAAGCAAGAATTTAGAACACCTTTTTTTAAAAAAAATCTTTCTTTGTGAGGAAATTAATCGAAATCACGTATTATGAATCTCACCTGCCAAATAAAGTACCAACAGAAACAACAATACACCAAGACTCAGCAACAGCTAAAAAAGAATACTATTAAAAACTAAGTACACTTGGTCCAGGGAAATTAAGTTCATAATCTTGATACAGAATGCCAATAAAACACATGATTCAACATTTAATTCTCAAATTTCAGTTAGGAAAGAACTTATCAAAAAACATTGTAGACACTGATATGAAAATTCATTTAATCTAACAACTTCCACAGAACAGCAAATTAAATGAGAAGATAAATCAATAGAGCAATTCAAACTTCCTGGCAGATTAAAACTGCGTGCCGGACCGAGACTCGAACTCGGGACCTTTGTCTTTCGAGGGCAAGTGCTCTACCGTGTGAGCTACCCAGGCACGACTCACGACCCCTACTCACAGGTACTGGCGGAATTGGAGCTGTGAACATGGTGGTAGCTAAGATAGTATATCACTTGCCCGCGAAAGGTAAAGGTCCCAAGTTCGAGTCTCGGTCCGGCACACACTTTTAATCTGCCAGGAAGTTTCATATCAGTACACACTCCGCTGAAGAGTGAAAATCTCATTCTGGGAACACCCCCCAGCTAAGCCATGTCTCCGCAGTATCCCTTCTTCCAGGAGTGCGCGTTCTGTAAGGTTCGCCGAAGAGCTTCTGTGAAATTTGGAGGGTACGAGACGAGGTACTGGCAGAAATGAAGCTGTGGGGACGCGCCGTGAATCGTGCTTGGGTAGCTCAAATGGTAGAGCAGTTGCACGCGGAAGGCAAAAGTTCCGAGGTCGAGTCTCGGTGCGACACACAGTTTTAATCTGCCAAGAAGTTTCATATCAGCGCTTACTCCACTGCAGAATGGAAATCTCATTCTGGAATAGGGCAATTATGACTAACTCGACTGTGATGAGGGTGAAGTTGACCAACTACACAAGTCTATAAAAATAAAAATAAACTTTTTACCTCATCAAATAATACCTTGTTCTCAATTTCAGAACTTTTTTATGTCCGTTATGCTATCCGACCATCTTTCTGGGGCATCATTCCTCCTCGTAATAAATCTGCAACTCACACAGTTCCAAAATCGCGTCCATGCATTACACTGCATACTCAACGACCACAGATTTCCAATACTGCCTGACAAAAATTCTACGACTCCTCAGTGCTGCCATCGCAGTCACGGACACGCCTAATAACTGTTTGTATGACCACAATTCTTCAACCATATCATTATCCTTTACAATATTAACACATCCAATAATATCATCAAAAAAATAGCCGTCTCACAACATTTTATTTCAAGAACATACATATTTAGTTATTGTCACCTTCAATATACTCCCTTTCTCTTCCTTCATTGGTAGTAACAGTGCTGGAAAACTTCCCCTGTTATCTCCTTTGAAACGCGTGACTTTCTTTTATTTTTTCTTCACTGTTTTAACGGACTGAAATCTTGTCCTTTTAATTCAGATTTTACCTTGGGTAAGAGATAGATCACATGGTGCTAGGTCAGGCGAATAAAGCGGGTGGTCTAACACTAATACTGTATTTCACTAGAAACTTCTTGACAGACAATGCGGTATGAGCGCTGCGTCCTCTCTATGCAGAAACCATGAATTGTTCTTCCACCATCCGCGTCTTTTTTCTTATTATCTCACGGAGTTGAGCGTGAACTTCAAGATAAATATGTTGGTTAATAGTTTGATCTTCATGAACCAAGGTACGCAGTTCCATGAGTATCGAAAGACAATCATCATCGCTTTGAATCTTGATTGGCTCATTTGAGCGCTTTTCGCTTTCTGTGCAGTTGCGTCCCTACAGTGGGTGTATTGGCGCTTAGCTTCTGGATCATAAATGAAAAATGAAGATTCCTCACGAGTTATCATTCTTTCCAAGAAACTGCGATCGTTTTCAGTGATATTTAAAGTGTCAGTACTAACATTTTCACGACCTTCTTTTTGTTCGATCGTGAGAATTTTCGACAGCAGTTTCGCACACACGTTTCTCATGTTAAATTATCTGTGTAAAATTTGCTTTGAGCATTCTTTGTCATTTCCTACAATTTCAGCAATTGAAAGAAAACTCAATCGCCGGTGAGATCGAATAAGATTACCTACTTTTTCGACATTTTTATCCGTTTTTAATGTTCAAGGCCGTCCCTCAGCGTCTTCCTGGCCATCTTGGAAACACTTTTACACCACTCAAAAACTCGCATACGTTTTAAAACTGTCTTTGTCACACACTTCTTTTAGTAAAAGATAGGTTTCGGTAGCTGTTTCTCCAACTTTCATAAGAAACTTCACAACAGTTCTTTGCTCCGTTATTACACTTACCATTTTCTCCGACAAAATAAAATAACAGCTCTTACCCAAACGAAGGTCACGGGCGCACTGATTTGTCTGCAGAGAGCCGGATTTGACTGAGAAGGTTGCATACTTGACAGCTAGTGATCGTTCAACTTTGACGCATGCACACTTACCCTGTGACAGCATCAGTCCCGTTATTGTACCACCAAACCTCGTATACACAGATTAATGAGAGTGATTCAAGAGTCTTTCGTGTCGAGGACAGTTAATTTACCCATACCAGCTGTCAACTTATGTGATTCTTGTTTATATCTGTTTTTTGCGTGGGCATTGGAACGTGGAATAATTTACAGGCAAGCTTTCTATATTTATACACGGATTCGTAATGAAACAATAGTGGCTTCTCTGGAATAAATGGATTATAATTTATGATAGTATGAATGAGAAGGACGTAATTATGGTTGTTCTGCTGTTAGAAGACCAATGAATTAAGTCATTGAACTATTTGTTGCAGAGAATTCTTGTCATCACTAGTTATTAATTTCGTGTGGAAATTAATCACCGGTATGTTGCGGGTAGGAGCCACACGATTTCATTGTTTAGCTAGACGTGATCTGTTTGTAAGTTGTCTTTCTTCGAAACATCCGACTGTTTTCAAATTACACTGAAGAGTCAGATAAACTGGTACACCTCCCTAATATCGTGTACGTCAGAAGTGCCGCAACCCGACATGACATGGACTCGAGTAATGCCTGAAGGGAAATGACACCATGAATCCTGCAGGGCTGTCCATAAATCAGTAAGAGAACGAGGAGTGGGATCTCTTCTGAACAGGACTTTGCAAGGCATCCTAGATATCCTCAATAATGTTCATGTCTGGTGAGTTTGGTGTCAGCGAAATCGTTTAAACTCAGAAGAATGTTCCTGGGGCTACTTTGTAGCAATTCTGGACGTGTGGGATATCCCATTGTCGTGCTGGAATTGCCCAAGTCCGCCGGAATGCATGAATGGATGCAGGTCATCGGATAGGATGCTTATGTACGTATCACCAGTCAGAGTCGAATCTAGACTATCAGGGGTCCCATATCACTCCAACTGCACACGCCCCATACTAGCTTAAGCAGTCCCCTGCTGACATGCAGGGTCGATGGATTCATGAGGTTGCCTCCATAGCTGTACACGTCCATCCGTTCGATACAATTTGAAACGAGATTCGTCCGACCACCCAACATGTATCCACTCACCAAGAATCAAATATCAGCGTTGACTGGCCCAGGCGAGGCGTAAAGGCTTGTGTTGTGCAGTCATCAAGGGTACACGAGTGGGCCTTCGGCTCCGAAAACCTGTATCGATGATGTTTCGTTGAGTGCTTTGTATGGTGACACTTGCTGATGGATCAATTCTACAGCAATTTGAGCAACGGTTGCACTTCTGTCACGTTGAACGATTCTCTTCAGTCGTCGTTGGTCCCGTTCTTGCAGGATCTTTTTCTGGCCTTAGAGATGTCGGAGATTTTATGTTTTGCCGGATGCCTGATATTCGCGGTGTACTCATGAAATGGTCATACGGGAAAATCCCCACTTCATCCTTACCTCGGAGATCCTGTGTCCCATCGCTCGTGCGCCGACTATAACACCACGTTCAAACTCACTTAAATCTTCATAACCTGCCATTGTAGCTTCAGTAATCGATCTGCGCCAGACACTTGTCTTATATAGGCGTTGCCGACCGCAGCGCTGTATTCTGCCTGTTTACATATACGCATGCCTATACCAGTTTCTTTGGCGCTTCAGTGTATATTTATAATCAGATTCGTTCTGAATCAACAAGAAACAATAGTGGCTTCTCTGGAATAAACGAATTTATAAATTATGTCAGTATGAATGAGAAGGACATAATTAGAGGTGTTCTGTTGTTGGATGATTAATAAACTTAGCCACTGGACTATCTCTTTTGTTCCAGAGGATTCTTGTCACTACTAGTTATTAATTTTGTCCAGACACACGGTTCATTATTTTGACAGACCGAGGTGGGGCAGCGGTTAGCACACTGGACTCGCGTTCGGGAGGACGACGGTTCAAACACGCGTCCGGCTATCCTTATTTAGGTTTCTCGTGATTTCCTTAAATCGCTTCAAGGAAATGGTTCCTGTGAAAGGGCACGGCCGACGTCCCTATCCTTCCCTAATCCCACGAGATCAATGATCTCGCTGTTTGGCCCCTGTCCCCCAAATCAACCAACCAACAAGCCATTCTTTTGCTGGACATGATCTGTTTGTAAGTTGTCTTCCTTCGACAGTTAAAATTAAATGCACTGAACTGGGGGAACTTACAACGTTAACAGTGGCGCGCACCGCTTGGATAATAAAATAATCTGCAGATGGGGAAGTAATGTGTTTGTCATCATTGCGGGAACATCTCACCACGTCGCCAGTATGCTACTCTACCATTGCTCCCAGTGAACCCATAAATAATGAAAGTATTGGCCTACTATTGATCAATAAACCTACACATACTGGTGCGCGGCAGTGTCAATGTTCAAATAACACTCCTGGAAAAACAAACCCGAGACAGAACCGAGCGATAGTGATCGAAAGCCAGAGGGCGAAGAGTAAAGTGGGCATTACTGTTGTCAACACCAAGTACCGCGAGTGGATGGAAAAATCTTGTTTGCAAACAAAAACCATGACATATACGGCAGCGTTTGTACCAAAATGTAGAAATTTTTAGCCCAATATAGACAGGTGGATAGACTGAAGGTAAGAAACCAAATGAAATGAAATTATACAAGGAAGCGCCAAAGAAACTGCAACAGGCATGCATATTCAAATACAGACAGCCGGCCGGAGTGGCCAAACGGTTCTAGGCGCTACAGTCTGGAACCGCGCGACCGCTACGGTCGCAGGTTCGAATCCTGCCTCGGGCATGGATGTGTGTGATGTCCTTAGGTTAGTTAGGCATAAGTAGCTCTAAGTTCTAGGGGACTGATGACCTCAGAAGTTAAGTCCCATAGTGCTCAGAGCCATTTGAACCATTTTTTTGAAATACAGAGATACGTAAACAGGCAGAATAAGGTGCTGCGGTCGGCAACGCCTCTATAAGACAACAACTGTCTGGCGAAGTTCTTAGATCGGTTACTGCTGCTACAATTGTAAGTTATCAGGATTTAAGTGAGTCCGAACGTGGTGTTATAGTCGGCGCACGAACGGTGCCAAACAGCATGTGCGAGGTGGCGATGAAAAGGGGATTTTCTCGTACGACCATTTCACGAGTGTACCGTGAATACCAGGAATCTGGTAAAACATCAAATCTCCCACACCACTGCATCCGGAAAAAGGTCCTGCAAAAACGGGACCAACGACGATTGCAGAGAATCGTTCAACGTCATAGAAGTACAACCCTTCCGCAAATTGTTCCAGATTTCAAAGCTGGCCCATCAGCAAGTGTCTGCGTGGGAACCATTCAACGAAACATCATCGATATGGGCTTTCGAAGCACACAAAGTTTTACGCCTCGCCTGGGCCCGTCAACACCGACATTGGACTGTTGATGACTGGAAACATGTTGCCTGGTCGGACGAGTGTCGTTTCAAATTGTATCGAGTGGATGGCTGTGTACGGGTATGGATACAACCTCATGAATCCACGAACCCTGCATGTCAGCAGGGGACTGTTCAAGCTGGTGAAGTGTCTGCAATAGTGTGGGGCGTGCGCAGTTGGGGTGTATGGGACCCCTGATACGTCTAGATACGACTGTGAGAGGTGACACGTACGTAAGCATCCTGTCTGATCACCTTCATCCATTCATGTCTATTGTGCATTCCGACGGACTTGGGCAATTCCAATAAGAAAACACGACACCACACACGTCCAAAATTGCTGCAGAGTGTCTCCAGGGACATTCTTCTGAGTTTGAACACTTCCGTTGGCCACCAAACCAAACTCCCCAGACATGAAAATTATTGAGCATATCTGGGATGCCTTACAACGTGCTGTTCAGAAGAGATCTCCATCCCTCGTACTTTTCCGGGTTTATGGCCAGCCCCGCAGGATTCATGATGTCAGTTCCCTCCAGCACTACTTCAGACATTAGTCGGGTCCATGCCACGTCGTGCTGCGGCATTTCGTATTTCAGAGCCCTCCTGAAGCTAATGACATTATTAAATTTGGATCGCGAAATAAAATTACTCTGAAACGAGCAGCTGGAGACCATGGGATGAAAGTACTCAGAAAATATCCCTTAACAGCCCTCCCTGAACAGCCTTCAAAATTTTGTCGGTGGAACAAGAGTTTACCTTGCATACTAGCAATTATGAATTGACACATTAAGCTACAGCTTAATAACGTGTTAATCCACTATTGGACCGAAATACAGTAGCGAAAATGCGTGACAGGTATGGGTTACCATAAATCTACGCACAGTCACGCAACTTCCGTAAACTACTTGAGCTTACTGTAAGTAGGCTGTTTAGGTTTTTATGTTGGTAACCCCACGTAGCGCTCTTATGCAAGTAGGTTGTTTAGGTTTTTATGTTGGTAACGCCATGTAGCGCTCTGTATGAAAATCACAGACTGCACACATCACAGTCAGCTATTTTCATACAGAGCGCTATGTGGCGTTACCAACTGACTAACAATAACCTATACCTTTCATGAATCACTTACCTCACAAAAATATTCGTTACTCGAACTACTGCAATGCAGCGAGCGCCAATACTGCCAGACAAATAAAATATTCTAACTACTGAAGGCACTAACTACTGATAGGCATAGTTAGCAAATGAAAGATTTTGATGTATACATCAGTCCATGACATCCAGTTTTACAAATTTACTCTTTCTGATGGACATACGTCCAGATCATCGCTCCCAAAACTCCTCTATCTCTCTCCCCACACCCACCACTGCTGGCGGCTCACCTCCAAGTGCGTAACGCTACGCGCTGTTCACGTCCAACTGCCCAACACTACAATAGCAAATATTCCAATAATGCAAACCAATCACAGACTGCACACAGCACAGTCAGCGATTTTCATACAGAGCGCTACGTGGCGTTACCAACATAAAAACCTAAACAGCCTACTTACGTAGCCCCCATGCTCCCCACAAATATTTTACAAATTGTTTTGGCCAGTAGCCAATACAGGTGCTTATACAGTGTATCAATAAGTGTGTGCATTTTATATCTTTGTTATTGTAATTATAAAAAAAATTATCAAATCTGTATTGGCCACTGCCTAAAACAATTTGTAAAATTTTTGTGGGGAGCATGGGGGCTATGTAAGTAGTCTGTTTAGGTTTTTATGTTGGTAACGCCACGTAGCGCTCTGTATGAAAATTGCTGACTGTGCTGTATGCAGTCTGTGGCTGGTTTGCATTGTTGGAATATTTGCTATTGTAGTGTTGGGCAGTTGGATGTGAACAGCGCGTAGCGTTGCGCAGTTGGAGGTGAGCCGCCAGCAGTGGTGGATGTGGGGAGAGAGATGGAGGAGCTTTGAGAGCGGATGATCTGGACGTGTGTCCGTCAGAAAGAGTAAATTTGTTAAACTGGATGTCATGAATATATATATATATATATATATATATATATATATATATATATATATATAAAATTACTTTTGAGCATTATTAAGGTAAATACATTGTTTGTTCTCTATCAAAATCTTTCATTTGCTAAGTATGCCTATCAGTAGTTAGTGCCTTCAGTGGTTAGAATCTTTTATTTAGCTGGCAGTATTGGCGCTCGCTGTATTGCAGTAGTTCGAGTAACGAAGATTTTTGTGAGGTAAGTGATTCATGAAAGGTATTGGTTATTGTTAGTCAGGGCCATTGTTTTGCGGTGATTATTGAAAGTCAGATTGCGTTGCTCTAAAAATATTGTGTGTCAGTTTAGTGTTGATCAGAATAAGTAAAGAGCGAAATGTCTGAGTACGTTCACTTCTGCTAAGCTGTTTGAAAATCAAATAACGTATAGGTTTTCCAGCACTGTCATTTATAAAATATTTCTAAGGGGACGTTTCATTACTACATAGTGATCGTTCCAAGCAGCCGTTCACCTGGATGACCACATACCCAGTGAGGACTATCAATCTGGTGTAACAATAAATTTGGTACATGCAACACGTTTCCATTGATACATACTCTAATTTCGATGATGCCACACCCAGCGCTGGTCCGAGAACATTTTTCCACACAAGCATCTTGTCATATGGCACCACCTTTCACCCGTTTCCCCTGATTGTGATACAAATGTATACCAATCTTGCCTCTTGGTTGCCACTGACGACCACTCACAGCTTGACCCTCTCAAGAGGCCGCTACTCCTATTTTATATCCTGTACGGAACTCTTACAGTTGTGGAACTCCTCAGAACTTGGCGTCCAAAATGGCGATTTGTGTAGCTTGGGCCTTAAATAGGACCTGGACACATCCACTGCAGTCTTCATTCAGCAGTTGTCGTTGGATTAACACTGTCGTCTGGCGCAGAGCACCTTGCCAAAGAGTGAGTGCGCAACGATGTGCTTCGAGACATTTATGGCTGCAACAGCACTGTACTGTACTTTGTCGTCACGCCATGCCTATTTCCTTCAGCCACTTTCCATAGATACTCACGAAAGTAGCCCAGGAACGGCCGAACAGCTTAGCCGTTTTCGAGATGCTCGTTCCCATTCGCTGGGCTCTCACAATCTGCCCTCCGTCAAAGTCGTTTTTGTTTGCCGATTTTTGACCCGTATCATCGCTACAGTCCTTCCCCATTTTCCTCCACTCTGCTTACATACTTTCCTTTACTCTGCTTACATATTTCCCTTAACGTTCATGGACGCGCAACGCCACTAAGTGGTATTCATTTCGTGATGACGAATCGCCGTAACGTTTCGCATGTTGATATGGTGGTAACACTGAGAACCTACAGTGTAGTAAGAGATAAACATTGAACTCGCTTCACTATTGGTTGCTCACAACGGCCGTGCAGATCGACAGAACCCATGAGTGAGGACTGATCATGTGTTCCGCAGAGCTGTGGGCGCTGGTGAACAACGCCGGGGTGCTGGAGGCGGGGGAGGCGGAGCTGGCGCCCCCGGAAGCGTTCGAGCGCACACTGGCCGTCAACACAGTGGGCGTGGTGCGCGTCACGCAGGCCTGTCTGCCGCTCATCCGGCAGGCCAAGGGCCGCATCGTCATCGTCGCCAGTCCTCTGGGTACGTAAACCACTGCAGCGGAAAACAACAGCGCAGCAGCTGCGGCGAGCTGGTAACATGGCGCTATTAACAGGCCAAACATGGTTTGCTTCCCTACACTATGTAGCTTCAATCTGACCCATCCTCTCCATTGTGAATGTCTGCTGGATATATACACCACCAAAATTCTTTACCTCTTTCTCTAGCCTCTTTCACCATAACCTTCCTTCCCAGTCTCTCTGTCCATATCATCCTCCTCCACAATCTCTCTGTCCATCACATCGTCCTCCACGCTGTCTGTATCCTCCTTGCATCTCTCTCTATCCGTGTCCTCCTTCCACCTCACTATCTGCACATCTCCGTCTCCCCTTTCTCTGTCCACCTCATCCTCCCACATCTCTCACTATCCATATCCTTCCTCCCACACCCTCCTTGTTTCTCTGCTCAGCTATCTCCATACACATGCAGTCCCTGCAAGATATGTTGATATTACCTGCACAACACACCTCCTCCCTTGTCCATTTCTCCATCTCCTCATCTCCACTCTCTTTATCCATCACCTCTGTCTCCTTCTTCCCTTCTTCTGTCCACCTCATCCTCCCACATCTCTCACTATCCACATCCTCCCCCCCCCCCTTATCTCTCCGCTCAGCTATGTCTGTGTGCACATGTAGCCCCTGCTAGATATGCTGATATTACCTGCACAACACATCTACTCCCTTGTCCATCCCTCCACTCTCTCTATCCATCCCCTCTGTCTGCCCCTCTACCTCAGCCACCTTCACACTCTCTCTGTCCAACTTCTCCTCCCCCCTTTACCTGTCTACCTCATCCTCTCCCACTCTCTCATTATCCATCTCCTCTCCTCCTCCTCCGTCTGTTCAGCTGTCCACATCAGCATGTGCATCATCTGCAAGGCACACCAGTACTACTCACAAAAAATGCCTGTCATGGAGGGCAGCCTATATTTCAGGATTGGCAAACCTTTTTTGCCCATATCCCTGGTCCTATAGGAGTCAGGTTCTAAAACCCACAGTGCTGATTTTGATTTTTGTATAGCAAGCAGTATGTGCACTAAATTTGGCTGGCATGGAGTCAGTGTTTTAGGAGGAGATGCTGGACACACACACACACGCACACACACACACACACACACACACACACACACACACAGGCGCGCGCGCGCATGCACACGCATCCAAAGGATTTAATATTTTTATGCCAGACAGTCGATTGTCTTGCTTCCAGTCGATCCAGAATGATTGTGCACATTTTGTGTTATGCATTTTCTTGATTTTTCTTTCACTCGGTGCCAGCAGATCGTGGCACATGTAATGACGAATGCAGCACCCTGTCGCCAAGTCAGTAGTTCGTAATTACATTAAATTAAGTTGTTTCGAAATCTGCTGGGTACTGTTGTTTAGAAAGGAGTATTCAGCCTGTTACACGATTCCTATTACAGGTTTCTAGGTATTGTAGACCGGACTTAGTAGATAAAGTTTTCATAAAGGAACGCATCTTTGGAAATGTACCGTTTGACGCTTGGATGTAAAACTGGATCACTTTCAAAACTCCCACTGCAAAGTATGCGGATGTAACTAAGTGAACCCTCCTAGTTGTGAAAGTACTAATTTCTTGTAGTCGTTGTAGTCCGACGAAAATGGTGTGTGACGTCATAATTACGACAGGGACTGTCGAAGGCGCCCTCTCCGCAGTTTGTGTGTGTACTGTGAAGCGGGGGAGTTGAAAAAATGGTTCAAATGGCTCTGAGCACTATGGGACTCAACTGCTGAGGTCATAAGTCCCCTAGAACTTAGAACTACGTAAACCTAACTAACCTAAGGACATCACACACATCCATACCCGAGGCAGGATTCGAACCTGCGACCGTAGCGGTCCCTCGGTTCCAGACTGAAGCGCCTAGAACCGCACGGCCGGGGGAGTTGAAAGTCATCCAATTTTCACACTAATTTTACGTCCAAACAGGGCCGTTTCTGGACTTGGGTTCCTTACCAAAACGTTGTGACTACTAACAAGGCCCTCCCGCCGGAGGTTCGAGTCCTCCCTAGGCCATGGGTGTGTGTATTAGAGTAAGTTAGTTTAAGTAGTGTGTAAATCTAGGGACTGATGACCTCAGCCGTTTGGTCCCATAGGTTTTTTTTTTTTTTTTTTTTTTTTTTTTTACTAGCAAGGGAACCGCACCTACTCGTCATGGCCGATTCCTTTCAAATTTATGGTATACGCAGGACTTGCACAGATATTTGAGTGACAGAGGTGGAAGGTCCAGGTTGCCAAGCATTTACTACCAACAGCAAAGTTGTCCCGGGTTTGGGGAAGCGTGAACTGCTTACGTCACCGTAGTTTCCAGGCTGCATTTGGCGCAGCGGAAGGAGTGGTCCGCGCGCCGTGGAGTCGAGTCCTTGCGGTAACATTTTTGCTTAAATTTTGCGTTACGTACACTGCAAGTAAACTTAAATAGTATTCAGCATATTTTATTTATTAATGTTTTCATAAAATTCTTGAAAAGGAAAGATAAAGGATAATTTGCGATTCCATATAAATTTTCAGGAAGGGATTGTACACGAGAACTTCGTATCTAAAATTAGACAGTTTTATTATTTTGCAGTTGATGATTTACAAGTGCTAAGGATCATATCGTAAAATCAGTGGAGCAGTACTTTTCTCGGCGTCTTGGACACGTTATAAACGCCGCATTACATACATTATTGTTTTAAAGTTGCTGCAGAAAAAAACTTGGTTTACGTTCATAAAAGGTTCTCTCTCATAGCATAGTTAGGCAGCATTGCACGCGTAGCGCATTATAACTAGTGACGTACAACGGAATATGTTTGGATGCAGTCTTCTCGGTATGTCATGACCTTTTCTCTCTCAATGAGAGAAGAGCAGTTTTGAAGCGTTTTCAAAATATCATTTATCGGACTATAAAAATAGACATCGCAGCTTTGTTCTAGCAGAGAATCACTTTAATACTGCAGAATGACAATCCATCTTCATATTGAAAAATCTCGTCATATAATTGAGTGTTTGTTTGTCCTCCCCACGAGTCAATTAACAGAAGAAATTTTCTGCCCTGCACGTAGGGCCTGAATACGAGGGTGAGTAAAATGAAAACCTTAAATTTGTAATAACAAATCGCAATTTCGCGCCGTTATCCTGTAAGTTGGTGAGCGTGCTACAAACAGCGTGTAGAATGGCCTGTAGGTGGTAGCATAGTGCAGATGCACACATAACGTCGCAGTATCAGTATAAAGATGGCCGCTCCACTTGCGACTTGCACCAGGGAAGAACGGCTTTCTGATATTCGGTTTTTGCGTAGTGAAGGTGTGAAACCTATTGAAATTCATCGACGAATGAAGGTTCATTACGGTGATGCGTGTTTGTCACAGCAGCTAGTCTACGAATGGAGTAGGGAGTTCGCAAGTAGTGTGACTTCAGTGGAAGATGCTCCTCGTCCAGGTCAGGCACAACGAGTTGTGACTCCACAGAACATTGCAGCAGTTGAAGCCATAGTGAAGGAACACCGCCGAGTGACACTGAATGACATTGCAGCATGTTTACAGATTAGTCATGGGTCAGCACACCACACTGAGCATTATGTGCTCCAGTTTCACAAAGTGTCTGCAAGATGGGTGCCACGGCAGCTGACTCCTGAAAGGAGAGAACGACGTGTTGATGCTTGTGAAGAACTTCGGGGCTTTGAACGAGAAGGTAATGGCTTCCTTGCAAGAATCGTTACTGGGGACGAAACCAGGGTTCACTTCCACCAGCCGAAAACGAAGAGAGCGAGCAAGGAAAGACGCCATTCCTCATCACCAAAACCAAAGAACTTTCGAACAGAACCATCAACAGCGAAGCCTACGCTGACTCTCTTTTGGGACGGAAAAGGCGTCATTTTGGAGCATTACATGCCTAGAGGGACCACTGTCACCAGTACATCATACACAGATCTCCTAAAAAATCTTCTGCGGCCTGCAATCAAATCAAAGCGGCGTGGATTGCTGTCATCAGGTGTCTTTTTGCAACATGCCAAGCAAGGCCCCACAGTGCCTGAACAACAGTTGCAACAGTCACGACCTGCATTTTGAGTGTCTTCCTCATCCACCATACTCACCAGACCTTGCCCCAAGTGATTTCCATATGTTTGGACTACTCAAAGACGCAATGGGAGGAAAGAAGTTCCGTTCTGATGAAGAGGTACGCCACGCAGCGCATGATTTTTTTGTAAAGGAATGTATACAATTTGTAAGCGCTGGAGGACTTGCATTGAGCGTGGGGGAGATTAAGTTGAAAAGTGGTACAGCTTTGTACCACTTCTGCACAATAAATAATATTTTTTAAAAATATTTAAGGTTTTCATTTCACTCACCCTCGTACATCGTCAACAAGTCTTTGTTTGGGGCTGTTGTAAGTTTTCTGCACTGTGATCAAGTAGTGACATCCCTACACTTTGACACGTACTCATCCATCATATTGTGAATCCTCGGTCTATATGGGCCAGTGTTCCCTTGTAGGCACACGTAGATTGTTGACAATAATTATGCAGAAACCGTTATAGCATATTGCAGCATAGACGCGAGGGTTACGTTGTTCATATCCTGTCATTTCACGGGAACGATTTTTGCCCCTCGATAGTCTAGGGTTCGCTTATAAGTCAGTTGGTACGGTAACCAAGAACATACGAATGTAAATATTTTATTACACATCACGTTAAAAAGAGAGTTTCGATTGATGTCGACGAATGAGAATTCTCTACTTACGTGTTTGTCGTACACTTTAATTACAAGCCCGCCTGGGAAAGTTATTTTCAGAGTCCTCGTGTATGCTGTAAGTAAAATCGTTTCTTTGAAATTTATTTGCAGTCTCAAATTTTCCTTTGCCTTTAGTTATCATGCTTTTTATTAAAGTATATACACACATCAAAAAAGATTTGCATCACCCAGATTCCCAGAACTCCTGAAGATATATGTTAACTGTGGATATTGTAACACAGACTCAGTCCCTTTGACTGTTCAGAGATGTCACTAAACCCGCCCAAAGATATAAATAACCGTGCGTGAGCAGCGCCTATTAGACGGAGGGGGTCCGACAGCCGATCAGTTCCAGTCATTCCACAGGAAGGAAGTACACGGCTCCTGTTGTCTACAGTTCAACCATACCTAGATGGTCAAAACCGCAGTTCGATCGCGTCCGCATTGATACTTTGTGCCAGGAAGGCGTCTCGGAGTGAAACAAAGCGATGTTTTTCGGGCATGGAAGAGATACAGAGAGACAGGAACTGTCGATGACATGCCTCACTCCGGCCGCCCAAGGGCTACTACTGCAGTAGATGACCGCTACCTACGTATTATGACTCAGAGGAACCCTGACACCAACGCCATCATGTTGAAAATGCTTGTCGTGCAGCCACAGGACGTCGTGTTACGACTCAAACTGTGCGCAATAGGCTGCACGATGCGCAATTTCACTCCCTACGTCCATGGCCAGGTCCATCTTTGCAACCACGAAACCATGCAGCACGGTACAGATGGACACAGCAACATGTCGAATGGACCGCATAGGATTGCCATCACGTTCTCTTCACCGATGAGTGTCGCATATGCCATAACCAGACAATCGTCGGAGACGTGTTTGGAGGCAATCCGGTCAGGTTGAACGCCTTAGACACACTGTCCAGCCAGAGCAGGATGGTGGAGGTTCCCTGATGTTTTGGGGTGGCATTATGTGGGGCCGACGTATGCCGCTGGTGGTCATGGAAGGCGCCGTAATGGCTGTACGATACGTGAATGCCATCCTCCGACGATTGTGCAACCATATCGGCAGCATATTGGCGAGGCACTCGTCTTCATGGACGACAATTCGCGCCCTTATCGTGCACAACTTGTGAATGACTTCCTCCAGGATAACGACACACAAAGTGGCAAGCATGTTCTCCAGACATGAACCCTATCGAACATCCCTGGGTTAGATTGAAACTGGCTGTTTCTGGACGACATAACCCACCAACCACTCTGAGGGATCTACGCCGAATCGCCGTTGAGGAGTGGGACAATCTAGACCAACAGTGCCTTGATAAACTTATGGATGGTATGCCACGACGAATACAGGTATGCGTCAATGCAAGAGGACGTGCTACTGGGTATTAGAGGCACCGGTGTGTACAGCAATCTGGACCACCACCTCTGAAGGTCTCGCTGTGTGATCGTACAACATGCAATGTGTGGTTTTCATGAGCAATAAAAAGGGCGGAAATGGTGTTTATGTAGATTTGTATTCCAATTTTTTGTATAGGTTCCGGAACTCTCAGAACTAAGGTGATGCAAAACTTTTTTTGATGTGTTTATCCATAAGCATTATTTTGGTCCATTTGCAGTGTAAGTAACGCAAAAATTGAAAATTAAAAAAGTTTCACAATTGGAATTCGATCCCAAAACCCTCAGATTACCGTTCTGCAGTCTTTCCTCTGCGTCTGCCACTGCCTGGAATCTACGATAACATAGATGGCTCATGTCTCACTGGACCTGCGCCAAAAATGCTATTTCTCCCAGTGCTTGGCCAACTGGCTTCTGTCGCTCTCATCTCCGGCCAAGCCGTGCAAATACTATAAATCTGAACGAAGTCGGTGATGACGTATAGGGGAGGTGTCCCTTCAAGTTTACATCTACATCATACTCCGCAAGCTACCTAACAGTGTGTGGCGGAAGGAAGTTCTGGTGATACTAACTGATCCCTCCCTTCCTGTTCCACTCCCGAATGGCGCATGGGAAGAACGATTGTCGGTAAGCCTTTGTATTATCTTTAATTTCTTGGATTTTTCTCCATGGTCATTTCGCGAGATGTAGGCGGAGGGAGTAATATGTTGTCTGACTCTTCCCGGTAAGAGCTCTCTCGCAATTTTAGTAGCAAACCTCTCCATAATGTGCAACGCCTCTCTTGTAAAGTCTGTCACTGTAGTTTGTTGAACATCTCTGTAACGCTCTCTCGCGGACAAAACGATGCTGTGACGAAGCGCGCCGCTCTTCGTTGAATCGTCTCTACCTCTTCTATCAGTCTCGTTCTATATCTACATCTACATCCATACTCCGCAAGCCACCTGACGGTGTGTGGCGGAGGGTACTTTGAGTACCTCTATCGGTTCTCCCTTTTATTCCAGTCTCGTATTGTTCGTGGAAAGAAAGATTGCCGGTATGCCTCTGTGTTGGCTCTAATCTCTCTGCTTTTATCCTCATGGCCTCTTCGCGAGATATACGTAGGAGGGAGCAATATACTGCTTGACTCCTCGGTGAAGGTATTTCTCGAAACTTCAACAAAAGCCTGTACCGAGCTACTGAGCGTCTCTCTTGCAGAGTCTTCCACTGGAGTTTATCTATCATCTCCGTAACGCTTTCGCGATTACTAAATGATCCTGTAACTAAGCGCACTGCTCTCCGTTGGATCTTCTCTATCTCTTCTAGTTATTTCTGTTAAGGATTCCAGACTGATTATGAGAACTCAAGAATCGGTCGAATAAGCGCCTTGTAAGCCACTTCCTTCGTGGATGAACTACATTTCCTTCAGATTCTTCCTATAATCTCTCTGTCATCGGCTTTTCCTGCCTTTTTTTTACATCGTCGTTTCAATTAAGGCTCCTGTAGATAGTTACTCGTAGATATTTTACAGCAGATACTGTTTCCAGCTGTTTGTCACCAATAGTGTAGTTGCACAGTAGTGGATTTCTTTTCCCATGTATACGCTTTATATTACATTTCTTTTATGTTCATGGTCAACTGTCAGAGCCTGCACCATTCATCAATCATCTGCTGATCATTCTGCAAATCGACCCCCTATGCAACTCCTACAATCCTGCAACAGTAGCTGTGAAACACCCAGTATAGTACATGAAATGTATTCACAGTCGGAAATACAAACAACCGTCAGATGTAAATGGTAGTGACGACAGTGAAAATTTGTAGCAGACTGGGACTCGAACCCGGATTTCCCGCTTTACACTATTGGTCGTCTTAACCGCTTTGGCTACCCGTGCACGATCTACGGCCGGACCCAAACTTCGGTAAGTACTTACTTCTGCGTCACAACCTGTACTAGTACACACATTTTGTAATTCTCGTACAGGGAAGGAAATTTTAATTGAAAGTGGATGCCTGGAATCGGCAGATAAATACGATATTGCAGTACCTGTGCATGTCCGAAGGACAAGAGAAATTTTTCGCATTCAGATTGAGAATATGTTCAAGAATTCTGCAGCACACCGATATTAAGTTACTTAAGAGATCGTCGTCATAGGGCACTGTCTGTGAAACCGAATTGGGATTACATTCGGACCGGAAGATTTACTTGATTTCAACTCTTTCAGCTGCTTGTCTACACCAGGGATGCCTATAACTATTTCATCCATATCAGAGTCTGTGGGACTCTCAAACTATGATATGCTCGAACAGTCCACGGGTGTACTGCCGGTCCATAGTGTCCAGAGGGCACAATATTTCGGCGAACAGACATGTCGCCATCATCACAGGTGCGCTGATGAACTGAGCTCCGGAGGGCGGCCTGCCGCCTTAAATCCCCTCCCCTCGCGAGGCGTTCTCTCCGCGGTCCGCGCCCGCGAGTCAGCGGTCGGGCAGACGCTGGCGTCGGCGTCTGTGGTGGCGTCCGTGTAACTGCCTCGTCCGCCCTAGTCGCCCGTTCGTTTCCTTTGCTGGGCGTCTTTTTCATTAGACTCAATGCTGGTTCCCATGCCCTGCTGAGGTTGTAGCCGCAATCTTACAGGAAGACCCCACAAAGAAGGTGGAGAACAAGACTAGAGCTCTTCTCAAAAAAATGGTTCAAATGGCTCTGAGCACTATGGAACTCAACTTCTGAGGTCATTAGCCCCTAGAACTTAGAACTAGTTAAACCTAACTAACCTAAGGACATCACAAACATCCATGCCCGAGGCAGGATTCGAACCTGCGACCGTAGCGGTCTTGCGGTTCCACACTGCAGCGCCTTTAACCGCACGGCCACTTCGGCCGGCAGCTCTTCTCAAGGACGCAGATTTAGCAGAGGGTGTCGCCAAGAAATTGACACCAAAACGACCTGTACCGCCATGACTTTATGGACTTCCTAAAGTCCACAAAGAAGGGGTGCCGTTACGCCCAATTGTCAGCAACATTAAAGCACCTACACTTTTTCTGGCCAAATACCTGCCAGAATGACTGAGCCCTTACGTGGGTAAATGCCCTCATCACGTTCCTAATTCGTAAAACGTCTCCACAATATGCAAAACGGAAGAACTGATTTAGTCTACAGAGCAGCAAATCATTTTTTTAAAAAACGTAAAACAACACTCTCAGGCACAATGGAAAATAAAGAGGGGAAAATGCTGTTTGGTGAAGACATAGTGAAGAGATGGAAAGAATACATAGAGGATTTGTATGCCGGAACACCTGTTTTGGAAGAAGTAATAGGAAGAGAAGAGCAAGTAGACGAATGTGACAAGGGAGATGACATTCTGCAAGAAGAATTTGACAGAGCTCTAAAAGAACTACGGGACAACAAAGCAACGGGTATTGATGACATCCCTGCAGAACTAATAAAGAATGCTGATGACAGCATGAAAATGATGCTGCTTAATCTTATTAGGTCCATCTATAACACAGGAGAGATACCAACAGACTTCTCGAAATGTATCATTGTTCCTGTATCGAAGAAGGCAGCAGCTACAAAATGTGAACAGTACCGAACTTTAAGCCAAAATCACATGCATCAACAAATCTCAAAAAATAGTTCTGAACAGAATTGAAGAGAAGGTGGAAGATATGCTGAGTGAAGATTACTCTGGTTTCAGAAGGGGACTGGGAACAAGAGAGGCGATTCTGGCACTGAGATTCGTTATCGAAAAGCAATTACAGAAAAATAAACCAACATACATTGCCTTTGTAGCCATGAAAAAAGCATTTTATAACGTTATCTGGCAAGAGATGTTCAGAGTGCTGAGGAGAAGTGGATTGGAATAAAGTACAAAGAAATCCGTGTGATACTCAGTTTCTATAACAAAGAGGTGGCAGTGATTAGGAACTGTCACCAGGAACAAGAAGCAAATATTAGAAAAGGGGTAAGACAAGGATGTGCTCTCTCTCCTCTTATATTCAACGCTTACATCCAGGAAGCTATAGACCAAGTTCGAGAAACTACTGAGGTGGGGATCAAAATTAATGGGCAGAAGACAGACATGCTACGTTGTGCAGATGATATTGCTATAGTGACGGAGACAAAAGAAGATCTAGAGGAAGTCCTCAGAACAATCGAAAAAATTCTGTGCAATCAGTATGGAATGAGAATAAACAAGAAAAAGACTGAAGCGATGGTATGCAGTTAAGAGCAGAATACGAACCTCTGAGAATGAGAATTGGAAGAGAGGAGCTGGAAGTGATAGAGGAATTTACTTACCTAGGAAGCAAAATCACAAGAGATGGTAGAAGTCGGAAAGAAATTGCGAGCAGAATACAAAAGGCCAAAATTGCATTCAATCGGAGAAGGAACTTACTCACCAGCAACAATATCAGTCTGGAAATAAGGAAACGTATCATGAAAGGTTTCGTTTGGAGTGTGGCCTTATACGGATGTGAAACTTGGACAATTGGAAGAGAAGAGAGAAGACGGCTAGAGACCCTGTAGCTGTGGTGCTATAGAAGGATGATGAAGATCAGCTGAAGAGACAAAGGAACAAATGAAGAGGTGCTTAGAAGAGTACAGGAAACTAGATCTCTGTGGAGGCACATCCAAACAAGAAGAGACAAACTTGTAGGGCACATCCTACTATACAACAACATCACTGGAACAATAGCAGAAGGAGCTATTGAGGGAAGGAATCGGCGAGCGCGACCAAGGATAGCAGACATGCAACAGATCATGAATGACGTTGGATGTGACACATACGTGGAAATGAAGAGGAAGACAGACAGAAGAGAGGAATGGCGCTCTGCTGAAAAACCAACCTCAGGGTTGAACACTAAAAGAAGAAGTGCAGTAACCCGGCGTGGCATGGACTTCTAGGTCAGAAATCAAATCCACATATACTTCAAGACATTTATTTAATTAGCTTACAGTCGGAAGTAACGGCTCTAAAGGAAACAAAGAATAAACATCCAACTCTCAAAATCAGTTACCCTTCCAAGGAGTAAACACTGCGCTTCACTGGTTGGTCTCTTGTTCCCACAGACTGAACTAGTCGCTGGAAGCTACTTGCACAAATGCTGACCCACACTGCCTTTATAGTCGTCCATACTTGTTTCCGGTGCAATATTTTGTGCACGAACTGATCTGTCGATTATGTCCCACAGATATTCGAAGGGATTTATGTCGGGCGATCTAGGTGGCCAAATCATTCGTTTCGAATTCTCCAGAATTTTCTTCAAACTAATGGCGGATGATTGTGGCCCGGTGACAAAGCGCATTGTCATCCATAAAAATTAAGTCCATGAATAGTTGCAAGTAGTCTCCAAGTAGCGACAACTGAGGTTGCCACAAATGTAGTGAGTTCCCACAGTTCATTCAGAACCAGAACTTTTGAGGCAATGACTGACACCTTTTGGGTGTGAAGCAAGTTTGAAGTGAACACTATAGACGTAGTAAAAGTGCACTTGTTGTGTACCGCAGTTTTTCTGTTGTGCGCTGCAGCTGGTAACTGTTTGCACAGTGAATGAATGGAGTGAACAAGGCAAATAACAAATTGCGAACATAACCATTTCCAGACATTGATCGGTTCAACTGCACCAGAGGACCCAGTTATTCCAAATAAACGCAGCCCTTACCAACAGAAATCGGAATTCACCTCACCTGGCCGCGGTCTTCCAGTCGTCCAGATTCCAACCGACACGATCACGAGCGCAGGAGAGGCGCTGCAGGAGATGTCGTGTTGCTAGGTACGGCACTCGCGTCTCTCGTCTGCTGACATAACGCATTAACGCCAGATTTGGCCGCATTGTCATAACAGATAAGTTCGACGTACGTTCCACGTTCCACGTTCACAATATATATAAATGACCTAGTAGATAGTGTCGGAAGTTCCATGCGGCTTTTCGCGGATGATGCTGTAGTATACAGAGAAGTTGCAGCATTAGAAAATTCTAGCGAAATGCAGGAAGATCTGTAGCGGATAGGCACTTGGTGCAGGGAGTGGCAACTGACCCTTAACATAGACAAATGTAATGTATTGCGAATACATAAAAAGAAGGATCCTTTATTGTATGATTATATGATAGCGGAACAAACACTGGTAGCAGTTACTTCTGTAAAATATCTGGGAGTATGCGTGCGGAACGATTTGAAGTGGAATGATCACATAAGATTAATTGTTGGTAAGGCGGGTACCAGGTTGAGATTCATTGGGAGAGTCCTTAGAAAATGTAGTCCATCAACAAAGGAGGTGGCTTACAAAACACTCGTTCGACCTTTACTTGAGTATTGCGCATCAGTGTGGGATCCGTACCAGATCGGGTTGACGGAGGAGATAGAGAAGATCCAAAGAAGAGCGGCGCGTTTCGTCACAGGGTTATTTGGTAACCGTGATAGCGTTACGGCGATGTTTAAGAAACTCAAGTGGCAGACTCTGCAAGAGAGGCGCTCTGCATCGCGGTGTAGCTTGCTCGCCAGGTTTCGAGAGGGTGCGTTTCTGGATGAGGTATCGAATATATTGCTTCCCCCTACTTATACCTCCCGAGGAGATCACGAATGTAAAATTAGAGAGTTTAGAGCGCGCACGGAGGCTTTCAGACAGTCGTTCTTCCCGCGAACCATACGTGACTGGAACAGGAAAGGGAGGTAATGACAGTGGCACGTAAAGTGCCCTCCGCCACATACCGTTGGGTGGCTTGCGGAGTATAAATGTAGATGTAGATGTAGATTTCTTCTGTTATTTCACGCAGTGTTGCTTGTCTACTCTACGCAAACGCCGCTGCTCTCCGCCGTTGAGTGAAGGTCGTCAGCCACTGAGTTGTCGGTGGTGAGAGGTAATGCCTGAATTTTGGTACTCCGGGCACACTCGTGAAACAGTGGAGCTCAGAATTTTGAATTCATTAACGATTTCCGAAATGGATCGTCCCATGCGTATAGCTCCATGTACCATTTCGCGTTGATAGTCTGTTAATTCCCGTCTTTCGGCCCTAATCACGTCAGAAACCTTTCCATATGAATCACATGAATACGAATGACACCTCAGCCAATGCACTGGCCTTTTATGCCTTGCGTACGCGATACTAGCACCATGTGTATACATTGACCAGCCACAACATTATGATCACCTGCCTAATAGCCGGTATGTCCACCTTCGGCGCCGGCCGGGATGGCCGAGCAGTTCTAGGCGCTACACTCTGGAACCGCGCGACCGCTACGGTCGCAGGTTCGAATCCTGCCTCGGGCATGGATGTGTGTGATGTCCTTAGGTTAGTTAGTTTTAAGTAGTTCTATGTTCTAGAGCAGGGCTTCACAACATACGTGCTCGCGGAGCAAGCTGTGAGCAGCAAGGCGCGAGCACGGAGCAGCGCGAGCACGCTACCCCCACTACCGGACCAGAGCGGAGAGTGGGGAGAGTCACGTGGGGTACACAACAGCTGCCGCCAGTCGATGTAAATCCGCGGCCACCTGCAGGGATATCACTCACGAATTATTACTGCGACAAATGAAACAAATAAAGGAGAATGTACAAGTGCCACATAATTTTATTAGCTTAGTGTATGCCTCTACCATGTGTAGACACTGAAACTAAAGAATTCCACGACAATCCTATATTTTCAACACTTTCTTCAACACTACTTAAAATATCACCTCCCGTTGTAGTGTTCTTCATGGCTGCTACATCGAGGAGCTCCTCCCTCACCTGAATATCTCTATTAACACCTCTAATAAATATGGCAAGCTGCGCTGTTCCAGTGATATCAACACTTTCGTCCAGAGCTAGAGAATACGCCATAAAATCTTTACAGATATTTGCAAGCTGGCTCTGGACGTCGTCTGCCATGTCCTGTATGCGACGCATAATGGTCATGTTAGATAATGGCACAATCCGAAACTGTTCAACTTGAGATGGACACAAATGTTCCGCTGCAACTACCAAACATTCTTTTATTAAATCGCCATCAGTTAAGGGGCGCAGGGATTTTGCTAAAAGCAAAGCAATTTTGTAACCCACTCTGAGAGCTGCCTCAGTTGATTTTTCTTAGTCGTCCAGATCTTCTTCGGATAGCTTCTTTTAAGTTTAATAACTTCCTGTGCACGATCTGGTCAATCACATTTTCCACGTCCGTAGTCTTTCGCGTGGTACGACATATAATGTAGCTGCAAATTAAATTTCGTAAAAGAATTCAGCGTCTTGTGACATACTAAACATTTTGCAACACCATCTTTTTCAGTAAACAGATACAATTCCTCGCAATCGGGGTTGAAGTGCGAAAGCATGGTTGGGGTTATACAACGGCGACTTGACATGATTCTTAACCAGCGAAGTGACTGTTAGAGCTGATCGTAGTACTTCAAACGTTACACAGTCGACGCGAATTCAATAGGCACGCTGCGGCTGCGGCCCTATCCAAACGTGCGCGCGCATTTCCCCTCCCTCCCCTCCCTCCCAACTCCGCGACCTTGCACCTGCTCGCGAGCACGTGCCAGAGCAGACGCGAGTACTCGCGCTAAAAACCGGCCAGTTGTTAAGCCCTGTTCTAGAGGACTGGTCACCTTAGAAGTTAAGTCCCATAGTGCTCAGAGCCATTTGAACTTTTGAACCACCTTCGGCACGGATAACAGCGGCGAGGCCTCTTGACATGGAAGCAATGAGACTTTGGTAGGTCGCTTGAGGGAGATGGCACATCTGCACACATACGTCATCTAATTACCCTAAACTCCGGGGAGGGTGGGGGGTGGGGGATGATGAGCTCTGACGCCACGTTCAATCACATCCCAGATGTGTTCGATCGGGTTCGGATCTGGCGAGTTGGGGGCCAGCACATCAACTGGAACTCGCCTACATTGCCATCGGAAAATATGATCGTCACGAAGGCGTGTACATGGTTTGCAACCAGTGTACGACACTCCTTGGCCATCGTGGTGCCTTGCAAGATCTCCTCTGGTCCCATGGATGCCGACATTAATGTTCCCCAGAGCATAATGGAGCCGCCGCCAGCTTGTCTCCATCCCGCACTACAGCTGTCAAGGAGCTGTTACCCTGGAAGATGACGGATTCGCGCCCTCCCATCGACATGATGAAGATATCGCGCTTCGTCGGACCGTGCAACGCTCTGCCACTGCGCCAACGTCCAGTGCCGACGGTCAAGTGCCCAGTTCAGACGTTGTTGCCCATATAACGGTATCAACATTGGCACATGCAACGTTCGTCGGCTGCGGAGGCCCATCGTTAGGTGTGTTTAGCGCACTATGCGTTCAGACACACTTGTACTCTGCCCAGGATTAAAGTCTAGCCGGCCGGAGTGGCCGTGCGGTTCTAGGCGCTACAGTCTGGAGCCGAGCGACCGCTACGGTCGCAGGTTCGAATCCTGCCTCGGGCATGGATGTGTGTGATGTCCTTAGGTTGGTTAGGTTTAATTAGTTCTAAGTTCTAGGGGACTGATGACCTCAGAAGTTAAGTCCCATAGTGCTCAGAGCAATTTGAACCATTAAAGTCTAACAGTTCCGCCACAGTTCGCCTAGCCTACGACGTCCTACGTCTGTTATGAGACCTCACCGCCCAACGCCACGACGTCTGGAAGTGGTTTCACCTTGGTTTCGCCACGTGTTGAAGACACTCACAACAGCACTCCTCGAACACACGACAAGTCGTGCCGCTTCCGAAATGTTCAGGCAGAGCCTCCAAGCCATCACTATCTGCCCTCAGTGAAACTCAAACAGATGGTGCTCCTTCCCCATTCTACACACGGACAGCACGCTCACTGATACTACACGCACCGTATGCGTGTCTGATTAGCAGTCGTTTCTCGTCAGGTGATGCTGCTATCGCCTGGACGGGTATATATCGATAGTAGGTCGGTTCTGGCTGACAAGTCTATGTGAATATGGCTATCGCATGACTTCCGGACACGTCATTGTGTGCTTCTGTGAAGAATATGACATCTGGTAAACCAATATTAAGTAGATTTTTGTAATACAATTCTTACACTTTACATATATGTGTGGTGAAGTTCTAACGGTTTACAGCATCCAAAATTTTGTACGCTTCTGAAGCTGACACGTTAATCTGTTGAAACCGGTAAAGCAAAATAAATTTCCTAATTGTGCAACTGATGACTGAAATTTATTCTGAACTTTGAAGTGTTATGGCCGGCCGCTGTGGCCGAGAGGTTCTAGGCGCTTCAGTCTGGAACCGCGTTGCTGCTACGGTCGCCGGTTCGAATTCTGCTTTGGGCATGGATGTGTGTGATGTCCTTAGATTAGTTACGTGTAAGTAGTTCTAAGTCTAGGGGACTGATGACCTCAGATGTTAAGTCCCATAGTGCTCAGAGACATTTGAACCATTTTTTGAAGTGTCTATGTCTTTTTGTATCGGTTTATAGCTTCTGTACATTGTCGTCAATTTGTTCATTCCACAGGCAGGACAGCAATGCCGATACTGTCCCCGTACTGCATGTCCAAGAGTGCCGTCATATCGTACTGCGACGCTCTGCGTGTCGAGATGAAGAAGTGGGGCGTCTCCGTCTCCACAGTGGAGCCGTCCAGCTACATGTAAGCTCGACTGCTGAGGGATCAGCAGGAAAAGTACACCGACATCTGGTGTATAATCCTCAGTTAGTGAATAACTCATGTATGCCCCTAGATACTTCCTAGTTAACAATAATTGAGCATCTTTGCTAACAATAATTACACTTCAAATAATATCGATCTTTAATTACTTGCATTTATTAATATCTTCTTGTTGTTGTGGTCTTCAGTCCTGAGACTGGTTTGATGCAGCTCTCCATGCTACCCTACCATGTGCAAGCTCCTTCATCTCCCAGTACCTACTGCAGCCTACATCCTTCTGAATCTGCTTAGTGTATTCATCTCTTGGTCTCCCTCTACGATTTTTACCCTCCACGCTGCTCTCCAGTACTAAATTGGCGATCCTTTGATGCCTCAGAACATGTCCTACCAACCGATTCCTTCTTCTGGTCAAGTTGTGCCACAAACTCCTCTTCTCCCTAATTCTGTTCAATACCTCCTCATTAGTTATGTAATCTACCCATCTAATCTTCAGCATTTTCCTGTAGCACCGCATTTCGAAAGCTTCTATTCTCTTCTTGTCTAAACTATTTATCGTCCATGTTTCACTTCCACACATGGCTACTCTCCATACAAATACTTTCAGATACGACTTCCTGACACTTAAATCAATACTCGATGTTAACAAATTTCTCTTCTTCAGAAAAGCTTTCCTTGCCATTGCCAGTCTACATTTTATTACCTCTCTACTTTGACCATCGTCAGTTATTCTGCTCCCCAAATGGCAAAACTCCTTTACTACTTTAAGTGTCTCATTTCCTAATCTAATTCCCTCAGCATCACCCGACTTAATGCGACTACATTCCATTATCCTCATTTTGCTTTTGTTGATGTGCATCTTATACGCTCCTTTCAAGACCTGTCCATTCCGTTCAATTGCTCTTCCAAGTCCTTTGCTGTCTCTGACAGAATTAGAATGTCATCGGCGAACCTCAAAGTTTTTATTTCTTCTCCATGGATTTTAATACCTACTCCGAACTTTTCTTTTGTTTCCGTTACTGCTTGCTCAATATACAGATTGAATAGCATCGGGGAGAGGCTACAACCATGTCTCACTCCCTTCCCAACCACTGCTTCCATTTCATGTCCCTCGACTCTTATAACTGCCATCTGCTTTCTGTATATTAATATCTTATATATTTTTTTCTGTATATTAATATCTTACTACTCAATAATTACATCGACAGTAATTTTTCATCACATATGAGAGTTCACATTTGACATTCACACAAGAGTCTCTTCGAAAAGGACGTAGTAGAAGATCAGTCGAGAGACACAGCGAATTTACAGCTCTTTGTGACATAACAGTATAGGGCTACTATAAATATACTGCAAAACTTGCGTTTTGCACTCTAGAAATGTTGCATGAGTGCCCCTCTGGTCACACAATACACCCTACACAATACACCCTACGCAGCATCATCCTGTCACTGGTCAACATAGTAGCACTGATACATTTTCTAAGCTGTTCCACTTTTCTTGGCAGTGGTAGTACGTAAACACGGTTCTTAATGGACCACCAGATGAAAAAGTTACAAGGCGCTAGGTCAGGCGACCTGTGGTCAATGGGAACAGAGCCGCGTCATCTTCACCAGTACGTCCACTCCAGCGATACGTAAGTTGGTCGTTTAGGTAGCGACGAACATCGATGTTGCAAAGAAGGGGTGCAGCCGTCTTGTCAGAAGTTGAAATACTCGGAATCAGCAGTCAGTTGGGGAAACAATCACAAGCGCAACACGTGAAAGTAGGAAGTATCCGACACGGTCTTCTCACACAGGCCACACAGTTTCATCTGTGACACTGCACAGGAAACATTAACCTCTGGCGATTCTCGTTCGTACGCCACAATTTCATGAGGATGTTCAATGACGCACACTGTCACATGTGTGGCGACTAACCTTTCTAGATAAGGTGAAGGCTGCTTCGTCGCCGAAGGCACCGTCCACAATCTTCTGGTTTTCACTGTTGCACGAACTGTGGACGGTACGGTTTGAAATGTAACGCAGTAGCAAAATTTTCCACGCGGTTTGCTGCGGTATTCCAAATTCGTGGCTTGCCCGGACCGTTTACATTTGGACTGGGTACGAAACTTTCTCTCACCCTCTCCACGACTGCATCAGACCGACCGGTGCTTCATTGTTTACACAGAAAGTGTCGCTTAATTGCCGATATCAACGGACTATGTTCTGTTTACATAGCGGTTCCCTTTCATGGTTACTTTTTCTGAGTGCACTCAGCCGGCTGTTGTGACCGAGCGGTTCTAGGCGCTTCAGTCCGGAACAACGATGCTGCTACGGTCGCAGGTTCGAATCCTGCCTCGGGCATGGATGTGTGTGATGTCCATAGGTTAGTCAGGATTACGTAGTTCTAAGTCTAGGAGACTGATGACCTCAGACGTTAAGTCCCATAGTGCTTAGAGCCATTTGAACCATTTGAATGCATTCTGCACTGTTGCCAATTCAGTTCGACTTATTGTTACGAATTCTAGCCCCGTTATCTCGAAATACTAAATAGGTCGTACATATTTATTAATCCTGGTGTTATACAATGTTTTATATTAAGTATGTAGTAGTAAATCACCTTAACAGCAACCATTAGTAATATTAATCTAGAAATAAAACAGAACATTTGAAAAATAAGAAGCAATTTAAAAAATAAAGTAAAATACAGGGAATTAACTCAAGTTCTAAGTGAATAACTTCCATCTTACATTGCTAAATTTGTTACTGCTAGCCTTTGAAGAACTCGAGGTTTGCCGACTAACTACAACTATATCTACTTCTAAACCTATTGCTACATTATTCTACATCACCCATACTGGTATGTGTGTGATTCGGCAATCCTCGAGTCTACGAGGGCCCGTGTGGCCGGCCGTAGCATCCTTCCTTTTCTTTTTATTTCTTTCTCTTTCTCTCAATTAAATTTATATGTACCTATCGTTATACGTAATTCAGGAAACGCTTTTGTGACCTGTTGACATTATATTGACATTCAGAGCGTCTACTTGATCTTATAGACTGAAAGTTAAGCGGTTGCCTTTTAGATATCCGATTTGCTATCATATTGACTTTAGGCCACAATTTTTGGTCACTTACAACTGTTTGCAGGCCGTAGCCTAATTTACTGCAGTCTCTTTCTTCCTGAAAAAAAGGAGCATCTGAGAACGATATGATCAGCGGAACCTTCCTCTCCATATTCACAGATTCGTGACCTGTTAACAGCTGCACCATACCTCGAGAAGGGGCGATGTTGCGCAGTGTTAGCCTGTTTCTGATGCTTGGCAATACGCAGTAAACACGCCTTTCAGTGCTCCTAATGTCCCAGTCAGTCTGCCATTCATCTAACTTCGAGGCTCGTAAATGTATTTTGTCAGTAATATGCGTTGCTGTAATTTCGTACACACGGATCATGTTGCTCACGCACTGTTGTATCAGATAAACGTCTGGCATGTTCCAGCAAACAAAACTTTCTTCTTGCTTTGTCGCCATTTTGTGAGTGCACTGTACTCCTGACGCCAACTGGAGGGTGCGCCGCAACCTCGGTGAGTTTACGGTTCTCTTCATACATCAATCATATTTATACTCGTAATACTTCGGAAAATATAGAACTGTGAAAAAGAGTGAATCATTTATAGTAGCACTGTACAATTTCACGCATGTTCAAAGACATTAGACACAATATTATTCTATAAATAAAAATTAACTTCAGTTTTAATTTTTGTTCGACATCCTTGTCTAATGTAATCTACCAAGCAGCGAAGTTTATTACGTGGGTAACGATATACCACAATAATAGCGAACTAAACTGTTCGTGTCTGGAGTGGCCGAGCGGTTAAAGGCGCTACAGTCTGGAACCGCATGACCGCTACGGTCGCAGGTTCGAATCCTGCCTCGGGCATGGATGTGTGTGATGTCCTTAGGTTAGTTAGGTTTAAGTAGTTCTAAGTTCTAGGGGACTTATGACCACAGCAGTTGAGTCCCATAGTGCTCAGAGCCATTTGAACCATTTTTTTGTTCGTGTCTTGCTAATATCAAATTTCTCATACAGTGTAAATACATTCAAATATCATGCTTTCCCCTAAGACTTTTATTTACGCCTGCGAGACAACATATTGCGAGATTCGCCACCATATAATCCTTCAACCAAACTTTATCTCAGCTCTCTGTCGGTTAAAGCACGATTTTTTTTATCACGCAAGCATCTAACTCACAATAAGATCGTGTCGGCAATCTTAAATGGAAATTTATCTTCGATTAACCCCATGAACACTCCTTCAATAGAAAGCACATTCATGCCCAGACCACAGCGAATGTGTATAGCATTATTCGTGTTCAGGAGCAAAATTTACTCTTTGCTGTCGAAATTCGTACTTCATACGGATCAAAGAGACACTTTCATAGCTGTCCTGTTTGAGACTCTCCCGACGTAGTAACTGCTTCATTGGTTCACAGGCGTCATCTCGGATTATGTTGTGGAGGCTGCACAATATTTCAACGAGACAGCTGCTCGTCATCTTGTGGTGCTGCTGACGTGTTGCTGCAATGGCAAGCCAGTCTATACCCTGACTCGCTAGGAAAGCGCAGGCTCCTATAGGTGGAGCTATAACGACATGGTAGACGAATCATACAGCACGGTGACATCCAGTAGCGCTTCCCAGAGAACCTGGCCACGATCTTCGAGTTCACGACGCGAGAAGTCCGCAGCTCGTGGTCTAGTGGCTAGCGTTGCTGCCTCTGGATCATGGGGTCCAGGGTTCGATTCCCGGTCGGGTTGGGGATTTCCTCTGTCCGGGGACTGGGTGTTTGTGTTGTCCTCATTATTTCATCATCACCATTGTGGTGTCACCGCCAGACACCACACTTGCTAGGTGGTAGCCTTTAAATCGGCCGCGGTCCGTTAGTATACATCGGACCCGCGTGTCGCCACTATCAGTGATTGCAGACCGAGAGCCGCCACGCGGCAGGTCTAGTCTAGAGAGACTCCCTAGCACTCGCCCCAATTGTACAGCCGCTTTGCTAGCGATTTGCAGAGACGATAGTCTAGCATAGCCTTCAGCTACGTCATTTGCTACGACCTAGCAAGGCGCCAGTACCAGTTACTATTGATACTGAGTCATGTACAGTCAAGAGCGACGCTCATCATTAACGGATTAAAGTTAAGTATTCCACCAGCTACGTCCGTTTTTCTAAAGTCTAATTTCCTTGTCCTGTTCCAGACCTCACGCCAGCCTGCGTGAGCTAAAACGCGTGCCTTTCGGCTTCCTCTAGTATACCGGTGTTGGCTCTCCTGCCAACCCACAACAACCACCATAGTCATCATCATCATCATCATCATCATCATTCGTGACAGTGGCAAAATTAGACTGAGAAAAAATTGGGACTTGGTGCATTCAAATGGTTCAAATGGCTCTGAGCACTATGGGACTTAACTACTGAGGTCACCAGTCCCCTAGAACTTAGAATTACTTAAACCTAACTAACCTAAGGACATCACACGCATCCATGCCCGAGGCAGAATTCGAACCTGCGACCGTAGCGGTCGCGCGGTTCCAGACTGTAGCGCCTAGAACCGCTCGGCCACCCCGCCGGTGGACTTTGTACGGGCGCTGATGACCGCGCAGTTAAGCGCTTAACAAACCGAACATCATCATCATCATCATCATCATCATCATCATCATCATCATCATCACCATCATCATCGACGCGGGAAAAGCGCTTGCGCAGATGTTGGCGCCCAGTTTAAGTGTGCGGACCCGATTCTCCATTTGTTTTGACTCGGATTCGTTCGTCTGCATCCGACGATCCCTCAGTACCGCCAATGCTGGTTCCCATGCCTTGCTGTGCTGAAATCCCGTGTCTCCACTAATCAGGTACCTACTTATACGTATTTCGAATGCTTCTTTAATGATAGAGCTCCAGTGCGTGGAAGCGGACGAAAGGATGTTTGTCTCTCCATAGTTCATGCTGTGTCCCGTGTCAAGACTGTTCAGCCACAGCAGACGTTTGTGACTGACCCAATCTGGAGTGACGCCTGTGTTCAGCGCACCTATCCTTAACAGTGCGACACGTCTGGCCAGTGTATGATTTCCCACACTGGCACGGGATTTTGTATATCCCTCGTCTCCTTAGACTTAGGTTATCTCCAACAGAAAGCAGCATAGTTTGCACTGGCGCTGGAGGGTGGACGACACATTTTATTTGTTGTTTCTTGACCAACTTGCCAATCTTAATTCACACACCAACAACATAGGGTAGAAAAACCATCCTCCTGAAGTTCTCCGTTTCTTCTGGCTGTTCTTGAGATTTAGTGTGGGCAGGTTGAAATCCATTAATGATGATATGTGGACGACACCTTTGAAGTTTGGCCACATGGAGCAGTAGCATTTCATGCTTTTCTGGAACACCTTAACTCCCTGCATCAAAACATTTGCTTCGCCATGAAACTGGAAAAAATGCAGACCTCCCGTTCCTAGGTACTGGTCTGGGAAGAACAAGACGGTTTGTTGGATCACAGTGTGCTTCATAAACCAACTCACGCTGACCTACAGTATACTCTGACAAAATGGGTACTCTGATAAACAGATCTGTAATACCGGGTGATCGAAAAGTCAGTATAAATTTGAAAACTTAACAAACCACGGAATAATGTAGATAGAGAGGTAAAAATTGGCACACATGCATGGAATGACATGGGATTTTATTAGAACAAAAAAAAAGTTGACAAAATGTCCGACAGATGGCGCTGGACAGCAAAATGTCAGTGACTGCGCATGACAATCGTGTATAAAAGGAGCTGTAATGAGAGAGAGAATAAGATGCACCAGCAATCGCAGCATGTTGACGTTACCTGAAAAGGCGCTTTTAGTGAAGCTGTATTACCAGACGCGCGAAAGATCTCTTGCGTGCGTCGTTTGGTGATGATCGTGTGCTCAGCCGCCACTTTCGTCATGCTTGGCCTCCCAGGTCCCCAGACCTCAGTCCGTGCGATTATTGGCTTTGAGGTTACCTGAAGTCGCAAGTGTATCGTGATCGACCGACATCTCTAGTGATGCTGAAAGACAACATCCGACGCCAATGCCTCACCATAAATCCGGACATGCTTTACAGTGCTGTTCACAACATTATTCCTCGACTACAGCTATTGTTGAGGAATGATGGTGGACATATTGAGCATTTCCTGTAAAGAACATCATCTTTGCTTTGTCTTACTTTCTTATGCTAATTATTGCTATCCTGATCAGATGAAGCGCCATCTGTCGGACATTTTTTGAACTTTTGTATTTTTTTGGTTCTAATAAAACCCCATGTCATTCCAAGCATGTGTGTCAATTTGTACCTCTCTACCTACATTATTACGTGATTTGTTCAGTTTTCAAATTTATACTGACTTTTTGATCACCCGGTAGATTTCAACCTGCACGCACTAAAGCTCAAGAATAGCCAGAAGGAACAGATAACTCCACGAGAAAAGTTTTGCTACCTTTTGTTGGTGGCGTGTCCTTTTTAAGATTGGCAGGCTGTTCAAGAAACATCAAATGAAATGTGTCTTCCGCCCTCCAGCGCGAGTGCTAACTATCCTGGGTTTTGTTAAAGACATCCTAGGTCTAAGGAGGAGAGGATTATATAAAATCCTGTGCCAGTGTGCGAAATCATGCTTTGGCCGACGAGTCGCACTGTTAAGGATAGATAGGCTGAACACAGACGTCACTCCAGATTGAAACAGCAAGAAAAGTCTGCTGTGACCGTGCACTGTCTTGAGACGGGACACAGCATGAACTGCGGAAAGACAATAATCGTTTCGTCCGCTTCCTCATACTGGGAATCCATAATTAAAGAAACAGTCGAAATACGTATAAGTATAGACCTGATCAACAGACACACGGGATTTCAGCACAATAAGACTTGGGAACCAGAATTGGCGGTGCTAAGGCGTCGTCGGCCGCAGACGAACGAATCCACGTCAACACAGACGTAGAAACAGGCTAAGGATCTGAGCACTATGGGACTTAACTGCTGAGGTCATCAGTTCAAAAAATGGCTCTGAGCACTATGGGACTTAACAGCTGTGGTCATCAGTTCAAAAAATGGCTCTGAGCACTATGGGACTTAACAGCTGTGGTCATCAGTTCAAAAAATGGATCTGAGCACTATGGGACTTAACTGCTGAGGTCATCAGTTCAAAAAATGGCTCTGAGCACTATGGGACTTAACAGCTGTGGTCATCAGTCCCCTAGAACTTAGAACTACTTAAACCTAACTAACCTAAGGACATCACACACATCCATGCCCGAGGCAGGATTCGAACCTGCGACCGTAGCAGTCGCGCGGTTCCGGACTGCGCGCCTAGAACCGCGAGACCACCGCGGCCGGCTGGGGTCATCAGTCCCATAGAACTTAGAACTACTTAAACCTAACTAACCGAAGGACATCACACACATCCATGCCCGAGGCAGGATTCGAACCTGCGACCATAGCGGTCGCGCGGTTCCAGACTGTAGGGAGAAACAGGGTCCGCCCACTTAAACTGGCTGCCAACACTCTGCGCATGCGCGTGCAGGGCCACACTTTTCCCCCGTCGTGAATGCGAAGCCCGGGGCCCGTTATCTCCGGGAGGGGCTATTGACGTCGCCCTGCTGTGTGATTCGTCTACGAAGACGTTATAGCTCCAGCATTAGGCGTCTGGCTTTTCTAGCGAGTCAGCGTACATATTGGCGAGCAATTGCAGAAACACCTCAGTAAACACCTGAAGATGAACAGCTGTCTCGTTGAAACATTGTGCGGTTAAACAACATTCTCCGGCGGGACGCCCACGAATCCGTGAAGAGCCTTTATAGGTGTCTAGTGATTTGGCTATCGAATATGGGATATCCGCTTTCAGATATTGAATGTGCTAATAAGTGGTTTCACGGTAAGATAGAAATACAAAGAACCTATAAATCAAGGGATGGCCAGGTGTGGTTCGTACCTGATGCTCTCAGAGGCGTAGCCGCCCCGAAGGATATGTTAAATATATTTTTGAGTAATACGTTACAACATTTAAATTACCAGGATTTATTTCTAATATTTTTCAGGTGGATTTAAATAATTACAGTAAATTTGTTTAGAACTGTTGTTACTGAGTGACCAGTATGTTTTCCAGTCACACAGAAGCTAGTCTGATGGCCACAGATTGGGATGCTAGTTATCTCTATACAACAAGTTTGGGAGAGTGGCAGCTACAAAATACAGACAACATTACACGGTATTAATAAATGGTACACCCGGTCACCCAAACCAGTTTAGGCTGCCTAATTAGTGTCATCCAGGGGCAACAAAAATTTGATTTCCAGTACGCTATTTCATCTAATTGTAGACCGAATCGAAAAATTTAAAATACTATCATAATCGACTCATTAAGAGATGCGATCTTACCTTAATGGTTTAACGCAATACGTCAAGTATTAAAGTTAGAAACATTTCTTGAGACAGTGTGATTCAAGACACATAAATTACCCGGAGTACATTCATTCGGCTTTTGACAGCACTTAGTGACTTCCAACTAACTTTACACATAATTTCAAAACTTTTTGGAACTATTTCTCTCTGACAGCCCTCCATGAAGTAATGAAAGCGAAAAAGGTTATTGCTTACTACATATGTCTGTTCAAGCAGTAAAACATCAACATCACCCACGACTTTTCATTTATTATTTCCTTACTAGCAACCCCATCCGCAACACATTTTGGAGACATTATCCACACATACCACTGAATGTAAGCTACCCGTTAAGTTATATCACTGGATGACGTTTAGTTCAGGATATATGATGTCATAAACATTGAAATGCGTGAAAAACTAGCTAATCACATTAACTCTTTTCTATATTAATTAGACATTTGAAGATGTTTTATACATGGGAATTGTATCGTGTGTGTGTGTGTGTGTGTGTGTGTGTGTGTGTGTGTGTGTGTATGTGTGCACGCACAACAGTGCATCAACTGCTTTGCCCTCCCATGATACTCAGCGGATTTGTTTGTTTCAAGTGATATATTATTGTCTTCTGTTTCTACTGTTTAAACGAATGCTTTTACGACATATCCAAAAATTAGTAAATAATCCTCAGGCAGTGAGTAACCGTGATGATCTCCTTAAAATACTGTACTTTTTTCAGGTCTGGTCTGAACAATCCCGACCATTTCAAGGCAACAGTTTCGAAGAATTTTCAAACGTGCCCACTAAGTGTGAGGGAGGCTTACGGACTTGATTACGAAGATAAGTGCACGGTGAGTCACATGCAAAATTTGACTCTCAAGTTCTGTTCCTTACGCGAATATTTATTTAGAAACTATTTGCTCATTTAGTGCAAAAGTACTGCACACTTAGCCTACTTCTACCATTAAACTAAATACTCTCATTTGATATGTGTCGTCATTTATAGACTAAATAGTCAGAAGGTAATTATTATTATTTATTTATGCAATGTATGGCAAAACTGGGAAAAATATGATACACGTACAACAGAAAAATAATATATGAAACATACTTCGGGAAATATTAACAAACTAGTATAAAATTACAGCAAGTGAACACTCAGAGCCGTTACCAAAATCACACTTCCATCAAAGTTCTATGGAGAAGAAACTTAACCATACCACAGCCTCTTCGGAGAGCCCTATATCAAGTCGTTCAATCTCCTTGAAATTATTGGGCAGTCACGAATAATACGCTCTACTTTCTGCTCTCTAGTGCCAGAATCTCATTCAGGTCTGTGTACGGACCCCACTTATGAAAGAATGCTTGGAAACTTGCATTCGCACTTCTGATACGATTGAGGCGGTTCCAAATTTTTCTTGAGAAAACAGTAGTACAAAGCGGAAAAAAAAAACAAGTTTGCTCTAGCTAAGGATCAGTCTCGCGAACATTGCACTTACCGTCCAGTACAGTGGATAACACTATCACATTTGGATGTCTACGAGCGAGTTTCAACAACATTTTATGCATCCTCTCAGTATTTGGAACATTCAAAAACCATTTTCAGAACTTTTTGTAGATATATTTCTACAATGCGGTAACACACACCATTTGTAACCCATTCTCCGAAACGTAAATTCCAAGACAAAATACTACTGTGCATGAGCTTTACAACAGTAAGAGCAGCGCGCTAGGCAGTGACGTCACAGACATCACGTGGCTCAAGGAACGTTTTTGTGGGTTTTCAAATTATTTGAATTTCATTGCCGTTTCTTTTTACAATGTTGAAATTCTTGAAGAAAAAACCATGTTATGAGCTTAAAATGGCATTATTAGTCATTTAAGCTGATTTCCAGAAAACAGGCAAATGTCGTGTTTTACGGCAAAAGGGCACGAGTATGGGCGCTTTACAGAGATACCACGCTTCTTTACTAAATAAACTTGACCGTCTGCCTAAACAAACACATGTCTCTTATAACTGCAAATATTAAAGCCTCAGTTAATAATGGAAAGAATGTCACTTTCAAATAATTACAGTACAGATCAATATTAATTAGATTATTCTTTTGGCACGTCACACATTTTCTAATAAGACCTAGGCTCACCCACTCTTGTACTGACAGTCAAGTTCATTTTTTTTTTCATTCATGTTGAAGTAACCATTGCTGCACTGCATTCGTGAATTAATTTTTCACTTATCACTGTTCATAGGAGCCACATTGTATCTGTTCCGGTAGCAGAAATTACTAACCAATTTACAATTTTTACAAACAGTTCTGCACGCCTTTCGCGAAGAAACCGAAGTGCTTCTTTTACACTAAGAACCTACGTAATACTTTGAACTCGTAACGAACTCTTCAGAAAATTCTATGCACGACAACGGTTGCACGCGGCAAAAACACGCTCATGCTCATTAGCACGTAGGCATTGTTGACGCTAAATAGCAACACAATGGGCCCAACAGACAAAAGCACGCGCAGTTGCGAAAGTTTCAGAAACGGGAGATCCAGCATGCATCAATCGTCCAACGCTGCCAGTCGCATTGCAAACAGTGACATGGAGGCGTCAAAAGAAGAGCAAAGAGGTGTTGTTCGTTTTCTGACAGCGGAAGTAGTAGGAGGAACGGAAGTTCATCGACGAATGTCACAAGTGTACGGCGAACACTGCATTTCCCTTGCAAGGGTCAAGGCGCGGCATAAGCGTTTCAGGAAAGGATAGGTGTCGCTAGCCGATGAGGCACAGTCTGGAGCACCGCACTGCATTACCGATGTCATCGCCCAGCTGGCGGATGCACTCATTACCCAGGACCGCCGAGAGACAGTGAAAGCCATAGCCGCCTGTAACCTCCCCCTCACTTATCGACCTTAATGACAGTGAAAAATTAAACCGCGTGTACCTAATGGAAATTTGGGAAAAGCAATCGTCACCGAAGTTAATCTGTCGGTAAAGAGGGAGGAAAGGGTTACATCTAAATGAAACGAAAAATGCTAATGAAACAGGTGGAAATTAATTTTGAAAAGGGGTAAAGTTAATAAAGAAAGTAAATGTGCGGCCGTTACGTTAACAATTAACTAGCGGTAATTAGATATTTGAGATTTGGGGGAAATTATGGTCGCCAGTCCTAAGGACAATTACTATAGTAACTGAAAAAGAAAGGTTATTACACATATTATTAGCACTAGAAGCTTGGCAACTGAAGGTTGACACGTGCAGTGTGAAAACTGAAAGTTTGTCAGAAGTAATAAATTTCGCTACCTCTGACTTAATTTAGGAAAAGAATTAATAAAACAGGAAAATCGAAAGTTAATTTAGTGACTGAAGTTAATAGTGAGCTTTCTTTCTGAAGCACATCGAAATTCAGTAAAATACGGTTAGTCTTGGACTACCTCAACAATCATTTCAAAAGCTACTTGAATCTACGCAATTTAGAAATAAGAGATTTAACTTTGAACTTGAATTAAATGATTCTGAACAATTAACAATAATAAAATTTAGTACGTACCAAGCTGAGCTGCAGTCACAGGTAAGCTAAAATACGGTAACAAAACTCGCACTCTTAATTTGTGCTTGTGTAATCTAAATATTGTAGCCAGCTATGAATACCTTAAGTGAACTTTGAAATTAAAGCAGTGAAATCGAATGATGCTGGCGTTTGAATTTCAACGACACTCGGGTTCATTCCGGAAAAGGAAGGGACCCTGCTTGGTACTGCAATTGGGACAATGAGCAACAAAGGTTCATGCTACGTTGCTGTAATTTTGTGATTTGAACAGTTTTAAAAGCTGAGGTCTGCCATACAGTTCTAAAACTTTACGTGCTTCCAGTCTTCCTTGTTGGTTGATTGAAGGTTTGAAGCCGTCGATCGAGGAGGTGGCGACAGTTGCGCATTGTCGGCCGTCGCTGTTGCAGAAGCTGGATGTTGGCGCGCCTCCTTTTCGACACGGTCACCAGGCGAAACGGGCTCTTGATGTGCGCCAGCTAATGCTTCCCGTCCGCGACACCGTGTCAGAAACTATCATAGCAAGTCGAGCGCAATTACATGCTGCCAAACCCCGAAAGCGCGGCAACTCGCGGGAGCGTCACCCAACACACCTGCTCCACTGCACCACTCCAGCCAGACTCTCTCTGCTCAGCCCGCGCTCCACGCGGCAGAGTTAACACTACCAAAGATCCTAAACACTTTCGTTCTCCACACGACCTATCGATGTATTCGTTCGATAGTATAGTTTTCCCTAGGCCAGACCCAACGTATAAATACAAATAATATTCACAAAACAAACCAATTATACATCGACATAAATGCATATATATACAAATAGTAAAACTATTACAATATACAAAGACACAGAAATGTTATATCTTCAGGTAACAAAATAAGGAAAAAATTTGCAGTGCAGTAGATGGAAATAGGAAGATATGCATTTCCGGCGTTACACGCCGTGGTCGGATTAAGCGTCGGTAGTGTTCACACCATCATGAAGGAACGACTCCACATGCGCAAAGTATGTGTCCAATGGGTGCCCTACAGCCTTCAACCACACCAGGAAGCATGTCGAATGGCCCACTGTCTTGCTCATCTGCAGCACTATGCTCGGGAAGGCATGCGTTCCTGGCACGAGTGGTGGCTGGAGACGAGTCATGGTCTTATCACTTCGAGCCAGGATCAAAACGACAAAGTCTCCAGTGGAAGCATCCAGGGTCACCACCACCGAAAAAGCCAAGACCATCCACATGAGTGCAGGAAAGGTTATGCAAACGTTCTTCTTTGACCAAGATGGCCCCCTTCTGATTCACTTCCTGTAGCAAGGGACAACACTGAACGCCCAGCGTTACTTGGAAACCTTGGCCACCCTTCGTCAAGTAATCAAATCAAAACAACCAGGCTATCTAACCCGTGGGGTCATTCTGCTCCACATCAATGCAAAGCCTCATACAGACAACATAGTCGCGGCGCTCCTGCAGAAATTCAAATAGGATGTTCTCGGCCACCCTCCCTCGCTGTGATTACTCCATTTTTGGTCCCCTTAAAAAGGTTCTGAGGGGAAAACGATTCACTTCGGATGACGACATCCAGCTGTACGTGCGGGAATTTTATGAGACAGTCATTCACCGCCTTGTGTCACAGTGGGACAAGTGTCTCAACAACAACAGGGTCAATGCTTGTAACATACATGTAGTGGTTTCTGTAATTATGCCTCCGGATCGTTTCTTTTTGAATGCCTCTTAAATGTGAAATCTTGCATCTGAACAAAACAGTGCAATAAAGTGCCATCCATTAAGAAGAACTTGGTCCAGAATATCATATCTGACAGGACCATGAGAAAAAAAAGACAGTTTGAATGTAGAAGCATACTATTCGTACATTTTTCTAAACACAGCATTTAAAGAACTATTCAGCTATGAAATCTATGTCGTCTGGAATGGTCTAAATGAATGTCTTTATAATCGTAACCCGAAATTACTGCTAGACATAAAAAGAAATTGTCAGAATTTCAAAGCAAGACTAGGGTTAACAACAGCATTACAATTTCTACAGATACTAAAACAAAGCATAATTTTTTTTGAGAGAGTATTGAATAAGATTGAAATTATTTTCACTCAAGAGGAAAATGTAATTTTACGTAAAGGTTTCAAGTACTATGTTGCCCCCAAGGTCAATGATTCGTTTGTTATTAACAGTTTTGTAATCGATTTCAAAATCGCTATAAACACTTTCTAATTTGACAAGCTCATACAGGCAAGACTGCACACGAGTGTAATAATATTATTGAAAAACAAATTGCGTTAAAAGCTAACTTTTCTACAAAAGAGCTGAAGCTGATTAATAGTACGAATGGCAAATCGAAAGAAAATTATGCTCTAATAACTAAATCTGACAAAAATAACCTTTTCGACAAATAACCTTAGAGGTCGGGTACCCACAGCAAAAAATCTTGTACATAATGTGAAAGACAATCAAGCAATTTAAAATCGGAAGTGGTAATACAGTCTGTATTACAAATGAGTGAAAAATCCAAATCTGCGATAGCTGTTTACTGTGTTTTCACTGTACGACGGCCGGTTTCACACCCTGGAGGTATATCTTCAGGTCATATCTGCATACAGAATAAAACTACACAAGTAAAAGTACTAGTAGTCAACATAACCTACCGAACAAAGTAGACAGTAAAGCTATGTACTACCAAAACTAATACTTCATGTGTTATTGCCTACATAAAAGAATATAGAGATAAAACTACAAAGTCATTTGACGAAAACGACATCGTTGAGGTCACCACAGAGCCTATCATTAACCTGCAAAAACAAGTACGGCAACGTTTAGCTAACACTGATAGTTTGTTCGCAAAATTTCAAAAGAAATGGCTCGTCAATATGAACCCGAAGCGTCCAGTTCTTAGAAGTCAGTTTAAGTTGCGTAAACAAAACAACCGATTTGTCCTTTAGTCAACGACCTAGGGAGAGCACGCCACAGTTAAGCTGGGCGGCTTCATTACAAGATCAAAGACTCGTTCGTTTTCGAACGCAACTTTTCAGTTACAAATAGTGCTGATTAAATCAACAAAATAAAAGCAATAAAATGCACAACGCACACTAGATTGTCTCATTCGACATAGTAAGTGTTTACACTAATTTATCTATTGATTTGACCCTCAACATTATCGAGAAGAATTTATACAGTACAAAATGGTAACTGAGGTACAAATCTAAGAGCTTGTTAATTTGTTAGAGGTGGTACTTAAATACAGGGTGTACATAAAGTCCGGAACACTTTCAATTATTTATTGCACAAGAACCAAACATTGTACAGACATCATACATATGTCATTTTGAAGAGAAACCCTGAAAGTCTTTTTTTCATGTATACCGTCACAGCGTAGTTTGGTAATTTGCCGATAGTCAGCGCTAGTCGCAAACATGGCGAGTTCAGGTGCGCAGCGTCGAAAACTGTACGAGACATTCTTCTTCGCCGAGAGCACTGTCACGGGATATTCCTACTTGGACATGTTGCAGCAACGGCTGATGCCTCAGATGCAGATTCTCCGTTCATCTTTCAGCAGAATGGGGCTGCCGCATCGATGGATCAGCCGTGCTACGGAAGGGGACAGCTGTTTCATGAAATGGCTTCCCCGATCACCAGGTCTCACTCCGTGTGATTTTTTTTTTTTCTGTGGGGACACATTAAAGATCTGATGTATGTACCGCCTCTACCACGTGATGTAGCAGAGCTCCGGGAAATAATACGGGAAGCGACTGCCACAGTCGACGATGCCATGCTGGGACGGATACGGCAAGAATTCCATTAACGTGTTGACTCATGGTTCGCATATCGAATGTTTATTAAAAAAATCTTTCAGAGTTTCTCTTCAAAATGCAATATGTATGACATCTGTACAATGTTTAGTTCTTGTGAAATAAATAATTGAAAGTCTTTCCGAACTTTATGTACACCCTGTATAAATATTTCACGTTCAGTGATAAATTTTACGTACAATCATACGGCCTAGCGGTGGGTATCCATCCTGCTGAAATCTTCATTCTCTGGAAACTGTCTTCTTCAATTCCAACTCTGAATTACCAAGAAAAATACGTTTTAATGCTCGTTAAGTAGACGATATAATTATTTCCTTTGACAGCAATGACCAAGAATTAGAACAGATGTTCATCACGTTCAATAGTATTCACGAGAAAATATGCTTAATAAAAGAAATCCACAATGAAAACGCGGAGCTTAATTTCGTCGATCGCAAAATATCTATTGCAGATGACAGAATCAGCTTTAATGTTTATGTAAGCCATCTTATTCGGATAATATTAACCCAGATGATTCTTCTAATCCACGAGCACACAAATTAGCACTTTTTTCATTCAGCTATCACCCGTGACATAACAACGCCTCTTGCTCTTTGTAACCTAAAAATTAATGTAATAAAATCCATTGCTTCTAATAATGAATATAAGCAAGATGTAGTAGATCGTATCGTCAGTAACAAAACTGCCAAACAATTTTCAGCTGTACACGGTAACAGATCCGCTTACAATAAGGAGGACAATAGTAAGTCCATTTCCATAGCGTTTTTAGGTAATGCGCCCAATAGGATTAAATATAAATATAAATGCGAGGTAACTATTTCTACTAACAACAACCCTCAGGAACATTTTGTACGTAAAAATGCTAAGTATCCGTTCTCAAATTCAGACATTGCAAAATGACCTGTAGGAATTTCCGCAGCTACTATATTGGACAAACTAGTAGAGCAATCGAGGTGAGATATAGAGAACATCTATTGGGAAAGAACGATAGTAATGTACATAACTCCACCCTTGCAGAACATTCGTTTATTGCGGGTCATACTCCAAAGGATTTAGAGAGTACAATAATCTTACACAAATAAGTAAAAGGGCGTAGATTAGATGTTTGCCAAGAACTCGAAATTTTCAGACTCTTAAAGAACAACAATGGCTAAATTTTAAATGATTATCTTCAAATTGTAAGCATACATTTCCTGGAAGGCTTTCGATCTGTACGTCTGGCCGAGTAGCCAAGTTTACCGCTGGATGCTGGCCTCCACACAGTAATTATTTTCCTCAAAATTCTATGTTCAGTAGGAATATTATGTAGACTTCCTCATCCACATTTAAGTTGATGTTCAACATTTTAATTATAAACCACCTCAGATCCATCCCCCCCCCCTCCCATTTTTAATTTTTAGTGTGTTTTATTCTGCCTATAACATCGTTATTTCTACTTAGTGAGGCTTCGTTTATTCATTATTTTATTGGATATTTTGTAACAGCCCCCCTTCTAGTATATCTGTTCAAACAGCATGCTTTATCAGTGCGACCACTTCCTTTAGCATGATACTTCACAAGTGATGATATGCCCCCGTTCCCTCCCCCTTCTCTTCTCCCAATTGGTATTTGTTTTTTTAATATTCGTAGTTTCTCCGTCACAGTGTGTCCTTTCACAGTATTCCTTCGTAGAGGGTGACAATTATTGAACTATATGAAATAAAAACTTCTAAACAGTTTGCGTTACGACATTCAAACTGCACCGTTGACCGTGTGGTATGATGGGAAGTAGTATGCACAGGTATAAAACTTCCTGGCAGATTGAAACTGTGTGCCTGACCGAGACTCGAACTCGGGACCTTTGCCTTTCGCGGGCAAGTGCTCTACCATCTGAGCTACCGAAGCACGACTCACACCCGGTCCTCACAGCTTTACTTCTGCCAGTATCTCGTCTCCTACCTTCCAAACTTTACGAAAGCTCTCCTGCGAAACTTGCAGAACTAGCACTCCTGAGAGAAAGGATACTGCGGAGACATGGCTTAGCCACAGCCTGGGGGATGTTTCCAGAATGAGATTTTCACTCTGCAGCGGAGTGTGCGCTAATTCTCGGTCGGGCACACAGTTTTAATCTGCCAGGAAGTTTCATATCAGCGCACACTCCGCTGCAGAGTGAAAATCTCATTCTGCACAGGTATAGTTTGGTGTAGCGACAAAGCCCACTTTGATTTGGATGGGTTCATCAGTAAGAAAAATTGGCGCATTTGGGCGACTGAGAATCCGCATTTCACGTTCAAGATGTGTCTTCACCCTCAACAGATGACTATGTGGTGCGCAGTGTCCAGTCACGGAATAATCGGTGCAATATTCCTTGAGGGTACGGTGACTACCGAACGGTACGTGAAGGTTTTGGGATTTCATCCTCGTTATCCAAAGTGACCCTGGTTTCGACAAGATGTGGTTCATGCAAGACGGAGCTCGACCTCCTCGAAGCAGGAGGGTTTTTGATGTCCTGGAAGAGTACTTTGGGGACCGCATTCTTGCTCTCGGATACCCAGAGGCCACTGGCTTGTTCCTCATTTGGCTGCCATATTCTTCGCCTCGATTGGCCGCTATATTATCCGGATCTGAACATATGCGACTCCTTTTTTGTGGGGCTGTATTAAACAAAAGGTGTAAGTAATAACCGCAAAACCATTGCTGAGCTGTATTCAGCCGTTCAGGAGGTCATCGACAGCATCGATGTTGCGACACTTCAGCGGGTCATGCAGAATTTCGCTATTCGTCTGCGCCACATCATCGCCCTGGTTGGAGGCATATCGACCACGTCATAACCCAAATCCGAATATCTGTAGCGACGTTTACATGTTGAAAAAACTGTGTGCATGCCGTAGTTTGTAACTAGTTTACGTTTTTTTTCATATAGTTCAATAATTGTCACCCTGTACATTGGTAATTTCCTCTTGAAGCGTTTTAACTTTGACAGTTAAGCTTGTTAGAGTTGCGTATTCAAGCACATGTGCTTCTCGAGTTTGCTAAGTTCGCCTGAGCCTGCGGACTCTTTAAAAGCCAACGGCGTAGCGCACGCTGCTTCGCTCCCGTATACTCTGCGACCTGCACGAATTTTTAAGTTGCTCACAAAACTGTAACACCTAAGCTCCTCATGCTAATCAAAGCCATAAGCATGATCTTTCCCAAATGTACTTCTGACCAAAAAGCGATTCTGGTAGCCGGAGTCCTAAGTTTTTGTTAATCATACCTTTTGCGTTCTTGTGGAGGTACCGTACTTCCATAGCAATTTTCACCTCCTAACAATTATTTCGTCGTACCTAATCGAGAAGTGAAACGCCAGTTTTCATAAATTTAGCCTTAAAATTTATTTAACGTAAAGAAATATTTTCTTAAAAATTTTCATCCCTTATTGCGCTCCCTTAAGGGTTGAATTTCCAGAAGCACTGAAACATCTTTTTTTTTTAATTTCTAACTGACAAGTCAAATAGTAGTTGTCATAGATGTAGCCTCAATAATCCTTTAGTAGTTTTCTAGTAATTATTTTCACAAAAAACTTTCACCCACTATTTTACCCCCTTAGTGGTTGAATTTCTAAAAGTACTGAAACATGTATTTTTTTTTATTTTCTGATTGAGAAACCAAATGCCAGTTTTCGTAGTTCTACCTTCAAAACTCCCTTAATAGCGACACACTATTAAAAAGCCTTTCATCCCTGTTTCATTCCCTTAACAGTGAAATTTCGGACAATCCCTCCTTAAACGATGCCTCCAGCATAAGATCCACACCTCCTCCAAACTTCAAGTTTCTTTCCTTAGCTGTATGGACTGGACAATAGTGAGTCAGTGAATCAGTCTGATCCTGTTTCAAAAATGGTTCAAATGGCTCTGAGCACTATGGGACTCAACATCTGAGGTCATCAGTCCCCTAGAACTTAGAACTACTTAAACCTAACTAACCTAATGACATCACACACATCCATGCCCGAGGCAGGATTCGAACCTGCGACCGTAGCAGTCACGTGGTTCCGGACTGAAGTGCCTAGAACCGCACGGCCACCCCGGCCGGCGATCCTGTCTCACACCCTTAGGGGTTGAATTTCAAATAACAGTGAAACACCTGTTTTTTCATCTCCAACCGAGAAGTCAAACACCATTTTTACAGGATTTGGCTTCAAAAATGCTTCCGCAATGAAATATTTTCATAAAACGCTTAACCCCTATTTCACCCCCTTAGGTGTCGAATTTCCTAAAACAGTGACATGCGTATGTTTTGCTTCTAACAGAGTAGCCAAATACAAATTTTTACAGATTTAACTTCAAAAATGCTTGCACAGTGAAATATTTCCATAGAAACTCCCATCCCCCCATTTCACCCCCATAGGGGTTGAATTTCCAAAAACAGTGAAACACGTTTTTTTTTATTTCTGAGATTCCAAATTTAAATTTTCATAGGTTTAGCTTTAAAAATGCTTTCGCCACAAAACATTTTCATAAAAATTCTCATCCCCCTGTTTCACCTCCTTAGCCGCTCAATTTCCAAAAACACTGAAACACGTTTTTTTTTTATTTGTAACCGTGAAACCAAATGTCAATGTTCGTAGATGTAGCCTTAAAAATACTTTAGTAGTTCTTTAACAATGATAAATTTTCTAAGAAAGCTGTCACCCAATATTTCACTCCAATAGGGTTCAATTTCGTTCAATCCATTCTTAAACGAAGACTGCAGCATAAGATTCACACCCTCTCCAAACTTCAAGTTTCCATCCTTGGCGATTTAGGCTGGGCGATGATTAAGTCAGTGAGTTCAGCCAGGACACTGCGTTTTATAGGAGGGCTGTTCAATAAAGAATGATCATAATTTTTTTCTGACAACATACCTTTACTCATCCTCATAATTTTGATGGTCCTTCTCAAAGTACTCTCCCATACATACAATGCGCTTGTCTCAGCGTTTCTGCCAGTCTTCAAATACATGCTGGACACCTTTAAAATCGCCTCCGCAACCTTCACCACTGCTTCTGATGATTGATAATGCCTCCCACGAAGGCGTTGCTTCGTGTTAGGGGATAGAAAAAAGTCACATGTGGCTAAATCCGGACTATAGGAATAGTGATGGATGCACTTCACGTTGATTTTTGCGAGATATTCAGCAACAACATAGGCAAAATGCGGCCGCGCGTTATCGTCGTGCAGCATCCAGCCTGCTTCATGGAAATTTGGCCTTTTCCGCCTGATATGGACTTGCAATATTTTCAAGACGTCCCTGTAGTATTGTCCAGTTACTGGTGTGTGTGTAGGTGCTGATAAACCATTCCAAGAATATCAAAGACTGAGTTGAACATGACTTTCCCAGCAGAAGTAACCACTTTTGCTTTTTTGGGGGTTGGTGATGAAGGAGATTTCCACACTCAGCTTTGCTGTTCGCTCTCAGGATCAAAATGATGTAGCCGAGTTTCATCAGCAGTGATTACATTTGAAAGAAACTCCGGATCTTCCTCTAACATCAACTGCATGCAGACCTGCACGCGAATGTCCTTTTGTTCGAGAATCAACAGTCTTGGAACCCATCGCGCACACAAACACGTGTCATGTGTAATTTTTCTGTCACCAACATGTAGGTGGCACCCAATGAAATGTTCAGTATTTCAGAAAGTAATCTTAAGGTAATTCGCCGATCCTCTCTCACAATGACAGCAGCAGTGTTGATGTTTTCTTCCGTAAGAGCGGTAACAGGAGCAACGGGTCCACTTTCCTTTGAAATTGATTGTCTCCCCTCCTTAAACATTTTAAACCACCTTCGAGCTGTGCTGTAGAGGAGAACAGACTCTCCATAGGCCTCCTGTAACATTGTATAGGCCTCAGCTGAAGATTTGTTGAGACGAAAGCAGAATTTCAAAGCCGCATATTGTTCCTCGTGCGTTACCTCCACTGCAGCGGCAGGCGATACTGAACATGTCTGACCTTGCCTGCCTCTCACAGGCGGAAACCAGGAGTCCCAACAATGAAACTATTACGCCGTGTTTGTTGCACATTAAGGGGCTCCGGAACGCCCTATACTTGCAATGTTAAAATAACGCTTATAAATTACATCTTTCCTCACAAAGTATTTGAGGTAGGAAGTTGAACTTTTTACAGATTATTTATTGGAATATGGGCTACAACTTAACACAGGGATTTTACAAAATTTTAGTTCAGTTATTAAAGATGATTTTTTTTTCAATTGTAATGAAAATTCACAACATTTTTTTGCAATTTTTTATTTATATATTTAAAAATATACAGTTTTTGGAAAAAGGCTGTGTTAAATTATGCAGAAGGTACTGTGTAACATTTACTGAAAGTTTGAAACAAATATGTTTGGAAGATCCTTAGAAAACATGTAATTAGTATGAGAAAATAAAAGTTTTGGGAATCGAGTGACAAAGATTGGATTAACTTTTTAGTGCATTCCAGGTCCATAGGATGGATTATCTTCATCCTCTGCAAACTCCTCCTCCAGCTTCCTCTTGTTCCTCCTCCTGTTTACTCTTGCTTGTATTTCTAGACTCTTTACAGCCCTGTCTGCAGCCCGAAGTCGTTCCTTGTCTAAAGCAAGCATCGCTCGTACCGTGTTAGAACCTATCTTCATTCCCATATTTCTAAATACCTTGCACCTTACAATGTTGCCATCATTGAAAGTCGCAACAGCAACTTTACTTTTACTCATTATTATACTTCAACAAAACAGAGACTCAAGAAACAGAATTAATTACGAATATTTTCGAGATAACGACAGAGTAAATAAACATGAAACAATCGACAATCACACCAGCGATATATATTGAACCATAACAGGTTAGCCACAACACATACTTTGTCTCACATCACTAAAATGTACCTGATGAACACGGACGTTAATAATAACACCATTTGACAGCAGTTTAACAGCGCCACGGTGGGTCACGCCCACGTAGAACACATTTCAAAAAAAATTTAAAAATAGTTGTAGTCTTCGGAATTGAATAAATTATATATCTATTAAAAGGTAATAGTCTGCAGATTCAGAAAACGCAAAAAAGTAAGAATTGAACTTTTCATGATTTTGAGCCTTTCCAGAGCCCCTTAAGCTAATAGAATATCATAAGATTAATTTTTAGTGCGAGAAATTATGACCATAGGAAATTATGTCCGTTCTTTATTGAACAGCCCTCGTATATAGAGAGATATGACTGTAACGGCACACTCTTTATCCCTCTCCGCTTTTTTCAACTTTGTCCCAGCTGACAGAGGCTGCCTAAGGCTGGTACCTCTACTCTTTAGCCAGTCGGCGCACGTCACTGGCTCTGTACGTAACATACGTTCTGTAGGATCCGATGCCACGTTTTATGTTTAAATGTCATACACACAGGGCGATTTTTTCCACCGTGTAGAAGCTCTAGGGATTGATCGATGAGATAATACGGAACAAAAAAGGTCTAATGCATTTATATCCGGAAATGCATTGTTTCCATGCTGGAGACCATTTATTCAATCATACTTTGTTACAGAGACTGCGGTCTAATATGCGCTGTTCCATGCAGACACTGTTACGGTATGCATTGTTTCCTCCTAGAGGGTGAAACTGTTCCTCATAAGCCATGCCCTAGCGCCCTCTCCTGCGATAGTAATTGATAATGTTGTGTCCGATTCACTTCTCTTGCAGTGGATGTGATACAACGTTGTCTGCAATGGTTCCGTATTCGAATCGAGAGATTGCCGACATGATGTTAACTTATAGAAAGGCAAAAGGCAACGGGCAGTGGGCAGCAAGGTTCTGCCAGAACTGCCCCCATCAACAACCACAGCATTCAATGTTTGCGATAGTGTTTCGCTGTTTGTTCAAATGGTTCAAATGGCTCTGAGCACTATGGGACTCAACTTCTGAGGTCATTAGTCCCCTAGAACTTAGAACTAGTTAAACCTAACTAACCTAAGGACATCACATACATCCATGCCCGAGGCAGGATTCGAACCTGCGACCGTAGCGGTCTCGCGGTTCCAGACTGCAGCGCCTAGAGCCGCATGACCACTGCGGCCGGCTTCGCTGTTTGTCTGAGACAAGGTCTTTTCAGGAAGCAGGAAATCATGAAGGACGTACCAGAAACGTTCGGTCACCAGGCTTGGAGGAAAATATGATTAACATTGTGGAAGGCGACCGCCGTGTCAGTACCACGCAGCTGGTCCGTCAGTGCAGGGTAAGCCAGACGTCTGCGTGGAACATTCTCCATGACAACTGTTACTACCCTTATCACTTATAGCGTGCGCAGGGCTTGCTAGTGACAGACTTCCCACATCGGGAACAGTTTTGTCACTGGTTTCTTCACCAGGCGACCACGATTCCGGGATTTGTGTCGTCCATCCTTTTCACAGATGAGGCTACCTTTACGTGCTATCTTCAACTTCCGTAACAGTCGTCTGTGGAATAGTATGCAGAATCCCCACGGTATGGTGACAGCGAATCATCAGCATCGGTGCAGCTGGAATGTGTGGGCCGGGGTAATTTGCGACAGTATTTTGGGACCTGTCTTCCTTCCACGTCACCTAGCAGATCGGAACTACCGGCGTTTCTTGTGGATGACTTCGCCTCCCCTGCAGGAAGAAGTGCCACTGATGATTCGAAGGATTATACGGCTGCTGCTCGATGGTGCTCCAGCTCACTTCGCCGTTAACGTGAGGATGCATCACAATCGTGTCTTCCCTGGTGGATAGTTCGGACGTGGGGGTCCGATTGCACGGCCTGCTCGTTCACAGGATCTCAACGTTGTGCTTTCTTTCTGGTTATAGGGCCGTCTCAAAAGTATCGCGTATGCAGAGCCCATTCCAGGTGTGGAGACACTGGAGCAGCTTATTCATGGTGCTTTTGCCACTGGTCGGATGCAGCCTGATCGTTGTCAATGTGTGAGACAAAACATGCAACGGCACCTACACGCATCCTCTGAGGCACATGGAAACCATTTTCAACACATACTGTAACTGCATTTCCGAACGTAAGTTTATTAGGCCTTTTTTGTTCTGTACCGTCTCATCGATCAATCCCTAGAGTTTGCACACGGTCTAAAAAAACCACCTGTGAGTATAAATCTTTCAAGCGGCACACTATATGTTGTTGGGTCTACTCTCAAACTGTGGGATTTTAAAAAGTTTTAAGACAAAGCCCTAGTAGTAGAGGGCTACTACTTTTCAGTCGTGCATTATAAACGACGATTAAGAGTCAGCGACCCCCACATCGGATACAGATCTCCATCTACAGCTACGTGATTACTCTGCTAGTCACAATAAGTGCCTGGCAGAGGTTTCAATGAACCACCGTCAAGCTGTCTTTCTACCATTCCACTATCGAACGGCGCGTGGAAAAAACGAACACTTAAATTTTTCTGTGCGAGCCCTTATTTCTCTTATTTTATCGTGACGATCGTTTCTCCCTATGTATGTGGGTGCCAACAGAAAGTTTTCGCAATCGGAGGAGAAAACTGGTGATTGAAATTTCATGAGAAGATCCCGTCGCAACGAAAAACGCCTTTGTTTTAATGATTGCCACTGCAATTTACGTATCATGTCTGTGGCACTATCTCCCCCTATTTCGCGATAATACAAAACGAGCTGCCCTTCTTTGTACTTTTTCGATGTCATCCGTCAGTCCCACCTGACGCGGACCCCACACCGCACAGCAATACTCCAGAACAGGGCAGACAAGCGTGGTGTAAGCAGTCTCTTTAGTAGACCTGTTGCACCTTCTAAGTGTTTTGCCAATGAATCGCAGTCTTTGGTTGGCTCTACCCACAACATTATCTATGTGATCGTTCCAGTTTAGGGTATTTGTAATTGTAATCCCTAAGTATTTAGTTGAATTTACAGCCTTCAGATTTGTGTGACTTATCACGTAATCGAAATTTAGCGGATTTCTTTTAGTACTCATGTGAATAACTTCACACTTTTCTACATTCAGGGTCAATTGGCACTTTTCGAATCATACAGATATGTTATCTAAATTATTTTACAACTCGTTTTGGTCATCTGATGACTTTACAAGACGGTAAGTGACAGCATCATCTGTAAACAATCTAAGACGGCTACTCAGGTTGTCTCCTATGTCGTTAATATAGATCAGGAACAATAGAGGGCCTTGGTGAACGCCGGATATTACTTCTGTTTTACTCGATGACTTTTCGTCTATTACTACGAACTGTGACCTTTCTGACAGGAAATCACGAATCCAGTTGCACAACTGAGGCGATACTCCGTAGGCACGCAGTTTGGTTAGAAAACGCTCGTGAGGAACGGTGTCGAAAGCCTTCTGGAAATCTAAAAATATGGAATCAATTTGACATCCCCTGTCGATAGCACTCATTACTTCATGAGTATAAAGAGCTAGTTGTGTTTCGCAAGAACGATATTTTCTGAATCCGTGATGACTATGTATCAACAAATCGTTTTCTTCGAGATACTTCAAAATTTTCTAATTCAGTATATGTTCCAAAACCCTACTTCAAATCGACGTTAGGGATATGGGCCTGTAATTCAGCGGATTACTCATACTTCCCATTTTGGGTATTGGTGTGACTTGAGCAAATTTCCAGTCTTTAGGTAAGGATCTTTCTGTGAACGAGCGGTTGTAAATAATTGATAAATATGGAGCTATTTTATCAGCATACTCTGAGAGGAACCTGACTGGTATACAATCTAGACCGGAGGCCATGCCTTTATTAAGTGATTTAAGCTGCTTTGTTACACCGAGGTTATCTACTTCTATGTTTCTCATCTTGGCACTTGTTCTTGATTAGAATTCAGGAATATTTACTTCGTCTTCTTTGGTGAAGGAGTTTCGGAAAACTGTGTTTAATAACTCTGCTTTAGTGGCACTGTCATCAGTGACTTCATCGTTGTTATCGCGCAATAAGGGTATTGTTGGCGTCTTGCCACTGATGTGCTTTATGTATGAGGAGAACCTCTTTGGGTTTTCTGCCAGATTCAAAGACAGAATTTCGTTTTGGTAATTATTAAAAGCATCTCGCATTGATGTACTCGCTATATTTCGAACTTCTGCAAAACTTCGCCAGTCTTGGGGATTCTGCGTTCTTTTAAATTTGGCATGCTTTTTTCGCTGCTTCTGTAACAGCGATCTGACCCGTTGTGTGTACCATGGGGGATCAGTACCATCACTTATTAATTTATGTGGTATATATCTCTCAATTGCTGTCGATACTATTTCTTTGAAATCATTCCACAACTTTTCTACGCTTACATGATCAGATCAGAAGGATTGAAGATTGTCTCTTAAAAAGGCGTTAAGGGAATTTTTATCAGCTTTTTTTTTTAATAGATATCCTTTGTGTTTCTTTTTTATGGTTGTAGATGTTGCGGTATTCAGTCTAGCAGAAACTGCCTTGTGGTCGCTAATCCCTGTAATCGTCACGATGCTCACTATTTGTCCAGGATTCTTTGTTGCTAAGAGGTCGAGTATACTTTCGCAACCATTTACGCTTCGAATGGACTCACGAACTAATTGTTCAAAATAACTTTCTGAGAAAGCATTCAGTACAATTTCGGATGACCTTTTATGCCTGCCGCCGGCTTTAAACATAATTTTTCCAACATATCGAGGGTAGATTGAAGTCATCACCGACTATAATTGTATGAGTGGAGTACCTATTTGAAATGAGACTCAAGTTTTCTTTGAACTGTTCAGCAACTATGTCTTCTGAGTCGGGGGGTCGGTAAAACGATCCAATTAATAGTTTAGTCCGATTGTCAGGTATAACCTCTACCCACACAATTTCGCAGGAACTACTTCAGTTTCACTACAAGGTAAATTACTTCTGACGGCAATAAATACTCCTCCACCAACAGTATTTAATCTATCCTTTCTGAACACTGTTAGGTCGTTTGAAAAAATTTCAGCTGAAGTTGTTTCAGCCAGCTTATTCAGCGAGCTTTCTGTACCTATAAGTATTTGAGCTTCAGTTCTTTCTATTAGGGCTTGGAGCTCTGCTTCCTTCCCAACACAGCTATGACAATTTACAACTACAACACAGATCGTTTCTACAACTACCTTACTGTGTTTTACCTGCCCCCTTTTAGACAGACGACCTTTCTGTGGTTCCCTGAGACCCTCTAACCTAAAAAAAAAAAAAACCAGTCCCTTTCACACAGGCCCCGCTACCCTTGTAGCCGCCTTCTGTTTGTAGTGGACTCCTGACCTATTAAACGGAACCCGGAAAGCCAAGTCAAGGAATTTGCAGCCTAAACGGACACAGAACCGCCTGAGCCTTTGATTCAGACGCTCCACTCGGCTCTGCACCGAAGGACCACAGTCGGTTCTATTATCGACGATGCTGAAGATTGTGAGCTCTGCCTTAATCTCGGAGGCAGGACTGGCAGCCTTTACCATTTCCACTAGCCGCCCGAAACCAGACAGAATCTACTCCGATCCAAGGCGACACACGTCACTGGTACCGACATGAGCCACCACCTGCAGTTGGCTGCACTCTGTACTCTTCATGGCATCCGGAAGCACCCCTTCCACATCCGGAATGACTCCCCCCTGTTTGCACACGGAGTGCACACTGGCTTTCTTCCCCTCCTTGGCAACCATGTTCCTAGGGGGCCCCATTACGCGCCTAACGTTGGAGGTCCCAACTACCAGCAGACCCACCCTCTGTGAATGCCCAGGCCTTGCGGGTCCAGAAGCTTCCCCTGGAACAGGGTGGACGATTGCATCCGGCTTAGAGACATCGTCAGCCACAGGTAACGCCCGAAACCGGCTCGTCAAACGAAACGGGAAGACCCTACGATCGGCCTCTCGGCAAGCTTTTCGCTGCCTGGCAGACTTTGGAATGATCTCCCACTCGACCACGGGTGAGGGGTCAACCTCAGTGCAGGCAGTACCCGGGGAGGTCACAGCAGTGGTCCGATCGGAGGACACGTGTGACGTGCTCGACGTTCCTCGCATCCCCGCGTCCGACCCCCCACAGTGACGCCCCTTGGCAGCCTCACGCTGTGTGATGGAAGCCAACGCAACCTGGAACTGTGAGCGAAGGGTTGCCAACCCAGCTCGCATCTGTACACAGCAATCACAGTTCCTATCCATTACTGCAGTCGCTCCTGTTTGAAGCTCGTAAAAATATATAACAAAAGAACGGTGTACTCGCCTTATTAAGGTGCTCTGTCTCTGACGGTCTATCTGACAGATAATATGTGATTCTGTGTGAGTATGCTTTCCTATATTTGTAAACATTTCCTGTAATTTTGCTTATTGTAATGATACTAACTCTGTTCCGCATAAAATGTCGTAATATTTGCTAATGAGTACAATACTTTCTGAAGAAGACAGTTTTAAAACTGTCGAAACCACGGTTAACGTTTAATAAACCTGTATTTCGCAACAGTTTGGCTGTTGTTTTTAATCCATTGAAGCACTCTTGGAAACATCATAATCAGCTTGCGCACGGTCACAAAAAGAAAAAGGAAACACACCAAAGTGACGAAGTACATCATTATTTCTTAAATACTTTAATACGTTTAAGGAAACAACCGATTTGTAGAACGGGCAGACATGAAAATTATTTTCCGTGTTAGAACAAATATGGTCGACAATATCTTATCGTCGACGTAACGTGTTTACCCAGTGAGCGTTTATTTTCAGAAGCTGGTGCAACTATGACTAGGGATGAAACCGTTTCGATACAATTAATTTTCTTTCGATGCCGACTAAGTACCGAAAGAATGGTTCGATTCTAAAAGAACTCAGTATCGTAGCAAAAGTATCGCAGTCTTGCTTGTATTTACCTAAATAGGAGCCCCCTCTGTCCAAAACAGCAGGTATCTCTAATGCAGTTGCTCGCGAGCACACATATTCCTTCAGTGGCAGGAGATTGTTGGGTGATTATCCATCACATCGTGGGGCTGTAGGTAAATAATCCAACTGGTCTTCACTATTTCTGTTTCATTGTTATGAAAAGGTACTTAAATTGTCTGCGCGTGCTTTACTTTCGCCGTTTACAAGAACCTATTTTTTCGGTCAACCAGAAAGCGACGGAGAACGTACTGACCATAATTTCCAGTCTGCAAGTCTACATTACTCTTTGTACTCACTGAGAGAAAATGTTCCTACTTGCTATTTACTCAGTTGGGTCAGGAACAATGACTATTAATAAAAGTTTTGAATTCTGACTGATTAAAATAGTCTTTAAATTTCACTTGCGGAAAATATCACAATATTCGTGACAATAATAATAATTTCCCTATCCGCGCTATCACCAGTTCAGAGGTGACCTCCACGGAAAGTTCTAGATAAAACGGTCTATCACCCTGACATCTAATTACACTGGGCAACAATGAAAATGTTTCGGGCTTAAAAATAGTAAATTTACATGTATTTCCATCTCTGAATTCAAAAATCATCATAAAAATGACAGTTTAGCTCTTGTTTTGAAGATAAAGTGACATTTCATTTTTTAGAGTGAAGATTTTAAATTTGGGGGAATTTTTTTTGGGAGTTGGCACACCTGTCAAATAACAAAACACAAATGCTCTTTAGCTGTTTATAAGTCATAAACATAGATACTGTTGCTGTGACTGTGAATTACATGTAGTTTCTACACAAAGTAATGCAAAATTTCTGGTTCGCGAGTGCTTTTTTAGTGTAAAGTTTGTAAAAATACCACGAAAATGTGTAAAAATGGTGAATAAGTTTTGTTGTATTTGTGGTGAAATAACATTTTCCTCACAGAAACGCAATCTGACGCCTCTTGCAAAGACTGCCTATCAGTATTATTCCGGTATGAAAGTAGGGGACCAGGATAAGTCTTGGGCTTCACATATACGTTGCAACGCATGTTCAGTTACACTGCGAGAATGGCTGAAAAAGAAGAAACGATCTGTGGCTTTCGCTATGCCTATGATTTGGCGAGAGCCTACAAACCACACAGATGACTGCTATTTGTGCCTGACTCCACCTATAAAGGCAGGATTGTCTATGAAGAAAAGAAGAACAGTTCAGTACCCGAATCTTCCATCTGCTATTCGACCCATTCCACATTCGGATAGTTTACCAGTTCGTACTCCACCCGAAAATTGTGTGTTTGAAGTAGAAAATGAAGACAGTGTGGAACAAGAAGAACCAAACAAGCCTTCCACATCCAATGACCCTGATTTTGAGGGAAAAGATGATAAACCGCACAGACTGAGTCAAGCGGAATTGAGTGATCTCATTAGAGACCTTGGCCTGTCAAAGGAGAATGCAGAAATTCTTGGGTCTCGACTACAGCAATGGAATCTTCTCCAAAGTGATGTGAGAATCTCACAGCACAGAAAACAGCACATGGAACTGCTTCCCTTTTTTGAGAAGAAAAATAATCTTGTTGTTTGCTACGACATTAATGGCTGGATGAAATCTTTGAATTTGACCCATGATCCAAGCTTAGTTTGAAAGCTGTGTTACTTCACAACGGGAACCTTCTTTCATCTATTTCTGTTGGTCATGCTGTTCACATGAAGGAGACATACGCAAATATGACAGTTCTCTTGGACTCAATTAAATATCATAAACACAAATGGTAAATCTGTGGTGATCTAAAACTTATTGCCATACTCTTAGGAATGCAACTGGGTTACACAAAGCATTGCTGCTTCTTATGTATGTGGGACAGTAGAGATAGGAAATTGCATTATATTAAAGAAGACTGGCCTGCAAGAAATCTTCACCCTAGCGAGAAAAATGTCGTTGCCAAGCCTCTTGTGGACCCAAAAGACGTTCTTCTTCCACCTCTGCATATCAGACTGGGTTTGATGAAAAACTTTGTCAAAGCTATGAACCGAGAAGGATGGGCCTTTAAGTACATAAGAGAGAAATTTTCGAAATTAAGTGATGCAAAAGTTAAGGAAGGCATTTTTGTCGGACCACAAATAAGAGAACTTGTAAAGGATTCTGCATTTGACCAAGTTTTGGAGGGGAAAGAAAAGGAAGCTTGGGAAGCCTTCAAGGGTGTTGTTCGTGGATTTTTAGGCAACAAGAGAGATGACAACTACAAGCATTTGGTGACAATGCTCCTGCAAAATTACCGCAACCTTGAATGCAACATGTCCCTTAAGATCCATTTTCTCCACACCCACCTAGACTTTTTCCCTCCTAGTTGTGGAGCTGTTAGTGATGAACATGGCGAGACACTCCATCAGGACATTCCTGTTATGGAACAAAGATATCAGGGCCGTTGGAATGAAGTAATGCTTGCGGATTGCTGTTGGTCTTTGTGTAGGGATTCTGCGGAACTCCATTACAAGAGGCAAGCTAAAAGACGACGAAGTCAATAGGCCACCACATGATTCTCTTCAGACACGACCATCTGCGAAGTATTTTTCCAGCAATTTAGAACTCTTAGCATGTAATTACCAGTTAAAAAAATCAAATGCAGTTTCATTGTTATAATTAAAACGTATACTTTTCTCTCAATCCGTTAATATGTAATACTTCAACCTTGTGTATATCATAGAAACTAGAGCTAATAAAAATTTTTCATTGTCATATTTGTTTTTCTCAACCCAAAATTAGTAGGAATAGCCTCATGAAGTGCTCGAAACATTGAAAAATTATTTTTTTGTTGCCCAGTGTTACCAAAAGTTCAATGCTAGTCTTAAAACTGGAAAATAATATCGCCACTTGCCACGCAGCTTTGCCAGCATTATGGGCGGCACACAAACCGCTACTTCCATGAAATCCAAGCGATCCAGGACGGTGTAAAGTTCTCGCGAATTCACTTCCTACTTTTACCGAAAATGCTTTTGGTAAGTGCCCAGCTCTGACGTCATCCGAGGCTCAGCGTATGCTGGCGTTTGAATGACGCGCGCAGATTGATATCTCCGTGCGAAGTCTCTCCCTCACTGCCTGTCTGGCCGTATTTATATATGGGCGGAGCGGACAGCCGAATGGAATATCTGCTGTTAACTGCTCTAGACACAGGTAGCATCATCTAAATGCCGCCTTTCGCGGACACGTATTAATTAATGTCTCTGTCGTTGAATAATTTACAATCTTCTTAATTTTTATATAATTTGAGTTGGCTTAGCTACTGAAAAGTCTTAGCTCGACTGCATTTAAACTCACAATACTGCGCATGGTTGACGACATATCGTAGTTTGGGTCTAGCCGTGAGTCGTGCACGATTAGCCACATGGTAAAGCGACCGCTCGCGATAAGCCGGAAATCCGGGGTCGCGTCCTGGTCTGGCACAAATTTACACTTTCGGCATTCCATTCTACAGCTGATGGTTGTTCTTATTCGCTGTTGCGAATTCATTTCATGCATTTAAACTTTGTCGGCTGGAATTTTTAGAACAGAACACACAGTAGAACATGACCTCTGAACTGGCTAAGATTCCTTGTAATGATTATTTACAATAAAGTATTGAAACTTGGTGCAGCTGTTTTATTTAATGAGTGTAATCAAGTGCTGTAATTATAACTTACTGTTAACAAATACGTCTCATACTTAATCTATTATAAATAAGGACATTTTCGTCCGAAATTTGGTTTTTAGTAGATAACTTGAAAACTAATAGACGTAGCTCATAGGTGTTATAGATATAAGGTTTTCAGATGAAACTGAGGCTATGTACGAATTTTCATCTTTTTCAGTCCAGTATTTAGCGCCTTCGAGTTTTCGTAAAAACTCCGAGTTTGACCAAAATATTGCCCCGATCAAATTGAAACTTGTAACTTTTGACTGTGATATATGTTTTGCACATTCTGAATAACTTTTAGCTTTCTAGCTTAATTATTTACTCTTAAAGTAACATATTTAGTGAAACGTATTCACATGATCATTCCGAGACTTCATAATGTTAGCATTAATATGCTGAAGCATACACTGACAAAGTTTGGAAAAATTGTTTTAATTTTTAATTTCACTCTTAGATTATGGTAGAATCCTTTGTACGCTAAGCACAGGCGCGTTATGATGACGTGGTGCTGGTAATTATGAACTGGAGTAATCCCTGGCACACTCTCTCGCCCCTGTACTTTGTACAATGTTACAGCGCTTGTTACGCCTCAACATGTCTATAACAAGGAATCGCTTTTATCATTCTCGTTTGCGATTTTTGTTTTTTTTACAGAAAAGGCTGTCTTTACTGACGATCCTCGCGAAACAGCATTCCTCTATCGACGAAGTGACCCACGAGCTGGTCGACGCCTGCATCGGAAGATACTCCCAGGTACGTCAAGAGAGGGGCTGAGTTGGCAACCGGCCGTAAACGTATAGCTGGTGATTACTGCTTTCTTGAAGGTAGCGTCCGACCACAGACGTCGTGTCTTGCTTTTGTCTTTCTATTGCGGGCACCAGAGAGGCAGCAGTGGCCACTGAAAATGCCCGTGGTCCAACCGAGGTTCGATCGTGCGACCATTTCGTATCCAAGCACGCGCTTTACCACTAGATCACCACGTCAGATATGTGTATAGATAGTTCATCTAGCATTTCAAAATGGCCCTGAACACTATGGGACTTAACATCTGAGGTCATCAGTCCCCAAGAACTTAGAACTACTTAAACCTAACTAACCTAAGGACATCACATACATCCATGCCGGAGGCAGTATTTGAACCTGCGACCGTAGCGGTCGCGCGGTTCCAGACTGAAGCGCCTAGAACCGCTCGGCCACAGCGGCCGGTCTATACATTTCGATGAGTGAGTTTGCGAGTGTCAAAATACGTGATATGAACGATCATAACTTTGATTACACTTACGAGGGTTGCCCAGAAAGTAATGCACCGCATTTTTTTTCTTCAACAATTCTTTATTGTGTAACGTTCTTTTATTTATATAACTTTGTGTTATGCAAATTTACTGTGTGATGTGTTGTTGAGCAAATGATATGCTTAATCAGTTTTACTGTAATGCAAAGAAAAATTAAATTAATCTGGAAAACCAGTATGTAATTCCTATCACAAAATCAATCCCTATGAAATTTACTCACTTTCGTGAGCACCGAGTTCTATGACCCTGTGCAGTAAACTGATAAAATTCCCTGTGCAAATGAACAATGAAATACATTTTCCTTAGCTCTTGAGTCGCAACGGATGTAATCTTGGTATTCTGTTCTCTCCACAGTAGGCATACAAAATATTCAATCTTGGCTCAGCGAAATGCAATGCCGGCCGTAAAATAGCTTCATACAAATAATGTCAGTAGATTAGTTGATAAATGAATACACTTGCAAACGTTCAGGGATAATTTTGGATGTTGGCTCAGCACTGTGCAATGCTGCCCGCATTAAGGCTGCTACAAACATTAATACTTTCCTCATTCTGGCACATTAAATGTTTTTGACTCTGATTGAAAAATCATTTCTTTTAAAAAAATTTTCATTGTATTTAGACAAACACGACATGGAAGAGGATGAGGTACTGATAACGGGATATGCTAAGACCGAATGCTTCAGTTCAAATATTGTATTCAATGTAAAGTTTCTCCTTCACAAAATCTGATATGAAATATTTTACATTAACTTCAAAATCAGTGAACTTCTCAACTGGTCTACAATTCTCACTTACTGACGTAATTACCCACACTTGGATTGTTACATGACAAAAGTCTAACATCTTTGAACAAAATAGATTCCAAAATTTAACTTGTCTGTATCAGGATTACAAAACACACAAAATATTACAAATCGGGTATACCTTATCAATCTATACATTAAACCTGATGGCAGATACTTGGTTCCTACATTGAAGGGTCAGTACTGTAAATTTAGCAAGATCCACATTGCGTTGCTGCATACTTAAAACTAAATATACAAAGTTTCATTACCTGCGCCCATAGGCCAACAGCTCAATTCTCACAGCTAACCACTAGCTTAAAGTCTTACATCCTACCTTTAACAGAGTGCAACGGTAACTGCTACTGCGCTCCGCTTGCCCCTACTTACAATCGATTCTGCCACTCAGGCAACATCTTTGGTTCAGTGGTGTCAAAGATTTAATCTCTTCTCTAAGTGATAACCATTTCATGTCATTAATATGAAATATATCAAAAAATCGGGCCCCACGTACAAGTGGACCTCTCACAATTCAACATAATGAGAATTACACACACACCGCGTGGAGTGGCCGCGAGGTTTGAGGCGCCATGTCACGCATTGCGCGGCCCCTCCCGCCGGAGGTTCGAGTCGTCCCTCGGGAAGGGTGTGTGTGTTGTTCTTGGTGTAAGTTAGTTTAAGTAGAGTGTAAGTCTAGGACCGATGACATCAGCAGTTTTGTCCCTTAGGAATTCACATATATTTGAACATTTGATTTACACACACGAAAGAATAGTGTTTTATCTACACACCCAACTTTTCCACGTAATCTCCATCCCCTTCTATGGCCTTCCTCCAACGCGAAACAAGGGCGTTTATGCCCTGTCGGAACCAATCCTTGTCCTGGTGGCGGAGCCACTTTCACTGTGTGAACCACCTCCTCATCGGCCTCTTCCACTAACGGCAGCCTTTAATGGTCCAAACAAGAGCCGGCCGGTGTGGCCGTGCGGCTCTAGCCGCTTCAGTCTGGAACCGCGTGACCTCTACGGTCGCACGTTCGAATGCTGTCTCGGGCGTGGATGTGTGTGATGTCCTTAGGTTAGTTAGGTTTAAGTAGTTCTAAGTTCTAGGGGACTGATGACCACAGATGTTAAGTCCCATAGTGCTCAGAGCCATTTGAACCAAACAAGAGGAAGTCCGAGGGGGCTAGGTCAGGGCTGTCAGGTGTGACAGCGTGGATGGTCTTCCCGGCCGCTGCAAATCATGGAGCTCCGCCGAGCCGCCTTCTGGTGACCTCACCCTCCGTGCCCAGCGACTAACTGAACTTCTGTCGACAGCAGACGCTCCATAGACTCTGCACAAGCGTTTGTGAATATCCTACATAGTTTTCTTTCTCTGCAGCGAGAAATTCAATGATGGTATTTTGCTTGTAATGTATATCACCTACAGACGCCATTTTGAAACTGTCCTGCGGCTACGCTATCTTTCGGAAGTGACGGAAACTTGGCGCGCCCCCTCAGGAGACTTCAAATAATACGTGCGTAACGTTTTACATTCGTATTACTGTTTTCGGCTGAGAAAAAAAAAATGCGCTGCATTAATCCCTGGGAAACCCTCGTAGAAGCTTGCACTTCTTACGCCCCCAAGGAATCGCAGACCTCAACATTTAACATAAATTTCAACTTAGCAGCCCTTTCTGTTGCTGAGAAAATGGGGTCTTAAGAGACGGACGGATAGACGAGACCAACAGAAAACGAGAAAAAAAAAGTTTTCATGTGATGTAATTAAAAATTAACTATTCTCGGATTGATATATTGGAATATGGTTCTAGTGCTAATTGCTGTCAAAAGTACTGGAATTTCAAAGCATCTACAGTCGCATAGGAACACGAAACAGTGAGAGAGAAACACGATTTCTGGAGGAACAGGAGATCCTCACCTTTATGCGGTGATCCTTCTTCCGTCCTCTGCCACCCACAGCCATTCCCACTACCTCTCCCCCTTACCCGTTCCATACCTCCTTCACACCTCTCTACGGCTCCACTTCTGAATTACTTCAAGATGCGAGATAGAGATCAAATGTCCTCACTTCTCTCTTTAGCCCATGAAGCTCCTGGATTTCAATCCTGCAGTGTGTAATATCGTTAAATTATTGTGTTTTTGAACTGAACTTTCCTGCCAAGAAATGGGTAAATCGAGGAAAGAGTGAAAATGGAACAAAGGAGTACTGAAGCGCTTGAAACGTTTTGCTACAGAACAATGTTGAAAATTAGATAGACTGATAAGGCATAAGGTTCTCCGCAAAATCGGCGAAGAAGGGAACGTATGGAAAACAGTGGCAGGAAGAACATATGTTAAACCATGAGGCAATAAAATCAATTTTACTAGAGGGAACTGGCCGGCCGGAGTGGCCGTGCGGTTCTAGGCGCTACAGTCTGGAACCGAGCGACCGCTACGGTCGCAGGTTCGAATCCTGCCTCGGGCATGGATGTGTGTGATGTCCTTAGGTTAGTTAGGTTTAATTAGTTCTAAGTTCTAGGCGACTGATGACCTCAAGAGTCAAGTCGCATAGTGCTCAGAGCCATTTGAACCATTTGAACTAGAGGGAACTGTAGAGGTAAATACTGTGTGGGAAGACAGAGATTGGAATACGTCCAACAAATAATTGAGGTAGTAAGCTGGAAGTGTTACCTCTGGAATGAAGAGCTTAGCGCGGGATAGAAATTCGTGGCGGGTAGTATCAAACCAGTTGGTAGCCAGATGACTCAGAAAAGAAAGAAATAAATAAAAAGTTAAAAAAACGACTCTTATGGAGGTGCAAGTTTTCTTCCAGATGTCGTCAGTGTGGTGTTCCCACATGAACTGGAGATCAAGTGTAAAAAGAAATAAATAAATAAAATTGCGCATGCTCTCAGACGCAATACTTCACCGTAATCGTGTGTGCTGAGGTCGTACTTGGATCATTCCAGCGACCGGCTGAGAATGTTGGGAAGACCTGGCTTGTTTATGGTGTTCCAATGAAGCTCACAACTTGCAGCACTGTCACCAGAGCTGATTAAGGATCACTAGTTCTGAGTCGAGAGGAAGGACTGAACCAGAGACTTGGAAGGTTCTGTGACCACCCAGTCTAAGACTTCCTATACTTGCACCATAGAGTTGACAACTGTAGGGTCCCTCCTAGAATGGTTCAAGTATGCACTACACATGTGATGCTGTTAGGTAATGGACTGTAGTTTTTTTTTCGATTAGGCGAATCGCCATCCGATCCCGATAACGATAGCTGCAGATGACGCGGAAGAGTCAGTATACGATCCAAAGAATTGCCCCGAGTAAGCAAAAGTATTGGAATCCTAGAATTAACTGCCGAGGCATTCGTAACAAAATGACAGAGTATGAAGCGCTCCTAAAAACATGGGAGCGCACGTAATATTAGATACAGAAAGCTACTTAAAGCCCAAATTTGTTAGCAGTGAGATTTGTGAGGAAAACTTAAGCATATATTGAAAGGATAGGCTACTGATAAATGGAGGTGGCGTATTTGTCGCAGTAGATATGGAAGGCAAATTCCTCAAGACATAAATTGAAACTGCATGCGAGACTGTATGGTCAAGACTCAGTATCAAGCAAAACTTATTATCGGTTCCTTCTATCGACCAACAAAATAATCTCCACATGTAACCGCAAACTTAGTTCACTAGTACGTAAGTTCTCCAATTATACTGTGCTCATTGGAGGAGACTTTAATCATCCAACAATCAATTGAGAAAATTGCAGCTATATTATTGGTATACGTGACAAGACGTCCTGCGAAACATTACTCAAAACTTTCTAGGAGAACTGCATAGAAAAGATTGTCCGAAATCCCACTCATGATGGAAATATAATGGTTCTTATAGCAACAAATAGATATGACTTCTTTGAGGATGTAAACATAGAAACTAATATCAATGGCCATGGGGCATGATAGCAACAGTGATTACCAAAGTACAAAAGGCAACTGAAACAATTATAAGGATTTATGTGTTCAACAAACTAGATAAAGAGGCAGTAGTGTCGTATCTCAATAAGGCACGCGAAACATTCAGCTCTAGAGAGGAGCATGTAAAAGAACTGTGGTTGAGGCTTAATAGGTTACCAGAATGAGATTTTCACTCTGCAGTGGAGTGTGCGCTGATATGAAACTTCCTGGCAGATTAAAACTGTGTGCCCGACCGAGACTCGAACTCGAAGGCGAAGGTCCCGATTTCGAGTCTCAGTCGGGCACACAGTTTTAATCTGCCAGGAAGTTTCTTAATAGGTTAGATGACCATGCACTTGGTAGATATGTACGTAGTAGAACAGTTCAAGATGGGAAGTACCCTCTATGGTACAACTTACAGTTGCCGACTGCTACGGTCACAGGTTCGAATCCTGCCTCGGGCATGAATGTGTAATGTCCTTAGGTTAGTTCGGTTCAAGTAGTTCTAAGTTCTAGGGGACTGATGACCTCAGATGTTAAGTCCCGTAGTGCTCAGAGCAATTTGGACCATTTGAACCACTGTACAGTTCTATAGAATCAGATGCTGTTCCGATGTAGGAATGAAAAAAGTAAAGGGTATAGATAGGGAGATCATGAACGAAGCATATCTGGCTGTCAAGAAGGCGACTACCGTAGCAGATTGTTATCGAATGATCTCACAATAAATACAAAGAAATTCTGGTCATGTGGACTGAAATTGAGGATAGCAGAGCAAAAGAAAAACTCTGAACCTCATTTTGAAACGTTCATTTACGAATGAAAATCCAGGAGTATTTCACCAATGTAAGTCTCTCACCACTGCAAAGATGAGTGATACAGATACTAGTGTCAGTGGTGTTGAAAAACAGCTGAAATCACTAAAACTAAAGAAAGCTCCAGAGACCTATGGAGTCCCCATCAGATTCAATACTGATTTTACGGCTGAGTTAGCCCATCTTTTAACCGTAATCTACAGTAGATCCCTCGAACAAAAAACAATGCCCAGTGGTTGTAAGAAAACCCAGGTGACACCCGTTTGCAAGAAGCGTACCAGAAGTGATCCATAGAACTACCGTCCAACGTCTTTGACATATCTTTGTTGTAGAATGCTGACAGGTATTCTGAGCTCGAACAGAATGACCTTTCCATATCAACGGTTCCGAAAACATCGAACTTGCACTTTTCTCGCGTAACAGCCTCAAAGAAATGGATTAACGCAGTGAGGTAGATCCAAAATTTTAGCCAGTACCACACATACAATTATTATCAAATGTACGATCGTACTGAGTATCAGACGAAATTTGCGACTGGATGGGTGATTTGTTAGTAGAGAGGACGCAGTATGTTGTTGCCTTGGATGGAGAGTTGTCGGCAGATGTAGAAATAACTTCGTGTGTGCGCCAGGGAAGAGTGTACCACCCGCTAGAAAATACTGCGTCACATTTATTCAGTCCATATAATGAATACACTGATAAACAAGCTACATCCACTAGTTTGGTGGTACTCCTTTGTTTATCTTGCTAAGAGAATTTCATCATGCATAAATTTGTGAACACTGATCGAAGTTCTTAGTATATCATCATATAGTAGTTGGCACCTGATCACCCTAAATCCTTTAGAAACGTCGAGAAGTGCTTCAATAACCACGCTACAAGGCTCTCGTTTTGAATGTTCAATAACTCTTGCCTGGTTTTCGTTGTTTCAGGTGCGGCGGATTCCTGGCCTGTGGGAGAGAGTTGTTTACGTGATACTGCCACAGCTACCTTATTATATGAAGGACATCATTATGTTCCTGGTTTTCCAGTGGAGAATAACCGTATCGCCGCAAGCGAAAAGCTCAGAGAACCATAGCGAAACGAAGTGAAATTACTGAGGAAAATACTCTTCTCTTTCCTCCACCTCTCACCACTTTTTTCTAGTATTTCGTCCGTAACCAACGCCCCCTTCTCTGTAGAAGGCTACAATATAAACGATTGTGGTCTCAGTAATCTCCTCGTGACACATTTAGACGGGAGGAAAATTGTGGATAGCGCGAATAGTGTTGATAATGGCCACTTGGAGCATAGATTTTACACACACACAGGACGAGGCGTCTACGTTTCTCACTTCACATAACGTATGATTAGTTAAAAATATGTTTAACCTCTTTCCACTTGCACCATTTGTGAGTAGGTGTTCACGAAATAAAGATATCGGGGTAGACACCTAGGATTAATCACGGAAGTACAGACACTGAGTTTGTTTTTCAAATAGAACTATGGTATTTTTTTCGTCAGAGGAGCAGATCATAAGCGGCAAACCCAGTAATTTAATTTTTTTTTAAATCTGACATTGGATATGGTGATTTCTGTGCTGTTACGGCCATTATAATTGCGAACCGGCCAGATGTTACTCCGCAATTTTTTATCAGATCTGCAAAAGAGGCCTGTCACTGAATTTGTAACTGCTTCTGGCGCAAAAAGAATCTCGTGTCTAAACTTACTTAACTAAGTGTTAGTGACAGTTGTATTTTTTTTAAATATGATTTTAGGTAGCTTATACAGTCACAATCTACAATCAATTTTATACAACACGTGATAGATTTTCCAAAAGGCCACCACTAAACTCAGTGCACTTTTCTACTCTCAGGATAACATGTTGCCTACCTGTTCTTAGAGCATCCTTAGGTCCCTTTATGGGGGATGGGTAGGGGAGTTAGCAACGTTCAAGATTCGATCTAGAAGTTCATCTCGCTTAGCTGTCTCTTTTTTCTATAATTTTCTTCTTCACAAAGCATAGTAACAAAACAGAAAATGTGTTAGTTGGATGCTACCTCATACGTATGGTAGAGTGTGTAAGATCTGTAAGTGCGTTTCATTTATTATGACTAATGAAGCGTATTTGCCTATAATTGAAAGAAATCATGATGCGTCATTCCTCCCTCGAAAATAACATGACCATTAACGAAAAATGCGATATTGCACTGCCTGTGTTATTCTGAATTATGATCAAGGTTCCTTTGGAAATGCATGCGTATCCAAAAGAATAGGCACTGCGGCGACTACAGCTGTCATGAAATACACGAAATGTAGTTTCCAATATGGACAACCATCAGCAGTATAAAGGAATGACGACAAGGAAAATTTGTGCCGGACCACGACTCGAACCCTCATTTTCCGCTTATTGCTAGCAGTCGCCTTACCATTTGGCTATCCAAGCATGTCTCACGGTCACATCAAAACTTCCATATGCCGTCAACCATGTGTCTACAACCCGTACTCCTTCATTCACGGTGTATATTCCCGTACAGGGGAGACATTTCACTTGAATGTCACCCTGCATGGGAATATACATAATGGATGTACGAATACTGGTTGTAGACACATGGTTGACGGCATATCGAAGTTTTGATGTGACCGTGAGTCATGCCTGGATAGCCAAATTGTAAGGTTGCTTGATTTGGGGGACGGGACTAAACAGTGAGGTCATTGGTGTCATAGGATTAGGGAAGTATGAGGAAGGAAGTTTGCCGTGCCTTGTCGGTTAAACCATTCCAGCATTTGCCTCAAGCGATTTAGGGAAATCACGGAAGACCTAAATCAGGACGGCCGGACGCGGTTTTGAACCGTCGTCCTCCCGAAAGCGAGTCCAGTGTGCTACCCACTGCGCCACCTCCCTCGATGCCAAATGGTAAGGCGACTCCACGTGACAAGTGGGAAATGCAGGTTCGAGTCCCAGCCCGACACAATCTTTCACTGTCGTCATTCCATTACACAGCTGTTGGGTGTCCATATTCGCAATTCCGAATGCATTTCATGTATTAACGAAAAAACTCAGTGTACATGAAATGAATTCTGCCTCGGAAATCTTTCGTAATAGAACATTTTTGCTTCGTAAGAACTTTTCCTTCCTTCATACCCCGTGTAAGTCAAATTCTAAGGTACTATGTCTGAGTCTGCTAGAAGATATTTTTCTCTGCGTAAACCAACCTTTAGGAAACTGGAAATGCTGTATTTGTTATTTTTATATCTTTCGTTGTAAACTTTCTACTTTCAGTGCAGAAAAAGATTGGAAACGGGTGGGTAATGGTTTCCAGTCTGCCAACATTAACATAAGTAAATAGGAACTGAACTAGTGCCGTATTCTTATTTTGGGCACAACAATTGTCTGAGGATATGAATAGGTGTCTAATATTCCCATCAGTAAAGATTCAGAAAGGTGACTACCTCATTTGTCCTTTTCTTTCCAGTGGATTCGTCATACATACAGAAGTGCACTGTCTTATTCTTGGATCCATGACCACAGAATTTATACACTCGAAGTTGACGACTGTAAAGTGCATCAGTCGATGGTGCCTTGTTCCGCAGCTCGAATGAGAAACATCCCCAAGGCTGTGGCTAAGCCATGTCTCCTCAATATCCTTTCTTTCAGGAGTGCCAGTTCTGCAAGGTTCGCAGGAGAGCTTCTGTAAAGTTTGGAAAGTAGGATACGAGGTACTGGCGGAAGTAAAGCTGTGAGGACGGGGCGTGAGTCGAGCTTGGGTAGCTCAGTCGCCCGTGAAAGGCAAAGGTCCCGAGTTCAAGTCCTGGATTTCTGAAAGTGTTGCATTTCACTCGTGCCTTACAATCGAAACCGCTAGTTCGACAAATCCTTGTCCGTGTTGTTGGTCTGCTTTTCACGACGCTACATAACGCTATTAAGTAACTTAAGCATGACTCTCATTGTTCTTGATTTTCTGTTTCACCGAATTATGTTAAGATAGTTTCTCGTGATGTGTAAGTATCGACAAGCAGTTTTCCTTGCACTTGCAGTCTTTATCAGGCTTCCTGCTTGTTACAATTTTTCCAGCAACACCTCTATATTCCTTACCCCTAGCACATTTCAACTTCTTCAGATTCCTTTTCCAGCTCGATGGATTTCTAAATCGTTTTCGACCACTTTGACAACTCACGTTCGTATTTTCCTGTAAAGATTCACTTCCTGTATCATTACTGGGGTTACAGTCACTGCCTGACTCGGCACAAGGTTCACTCACATCACTATCTTCCGCCGTTTCTCCAACTAACAACTGGAGAAATCAAAGCTACATGTACAAGAGCCGACATGTGCTTCTCCCTACCGAGCGTCAGCTCAACCGCTCTGGGGAAGAGAGAGGTACATCCTCGAGGTGCCGCTCTCCTGCCCCTAATGCAAAAGGGTAAAGTTTCAATCACCTGTATTACCATCAGTTTCCAGTGGATCCCCTCAATCTTGCATCAAAGATGCAACTAATTTTGCTGCACACATAGGTGCGATGAAAAGTTTTTCGTGAATTTTGGAGTTACCCCCCTCTTGCACCAAACCCTTCAATTGTTGCCCCCTCCAGTCTGCAAATGATTTATGCAATATCCAGAGACACACGATAAAAATAGGAAAACAGCGGCGATTCTGGAATAAATATACACACTGGCTGTTGCTCGGAACCTGTCAGGTGGAGGCTACAAGCCTCACAGCCACACTAAACTTGACGTCACAAGATACTCCCCCCCTTGTCTGTCATGTGAAAAGCCACACCTCCTTCCCTTTCCCCCCCCCCCACCCCCTCTCCATCCACCTTAGTATTTTAGTGGGCACCAAAATAAGGTAGCCAATTAAACTGCAGCTGCAAGGCTACGTAAACTTCACTTGAATTGTGTAAAAATGGTGCCATGTTCAAAGAAAGTTGGCTCTGAATTAGATATATTGGCGCCAGCAACACACACAAGCACGCACACACACACACATATATGAATTTTGTATCATGTTCAAAAACGTATTTATATGAATTTTTTGCAGCAGTTTCAAAATAGGATAAATACAGAAGCTCTGTCTTTACAATATATCAGGGTAATGAGGGTAACGTGTTATGTACTTTAGTGTAGGAATTTGCTGGATGAGTTAGAGAGAGATAGCCAGACAGCGAGAAACGTGAGCGGGGGGGTGGTGGGAGGGGAGGGGGGAGGGGAGGGGGGAGAGAAACATTGGAGCCAGTGCAAGAGAGATGGCTCCTCATGCCTTCATTGACAGTGTATGATTAATACAGCTAGCTGACTGCTAAGATGTAATCCATGTCGGCTCTGCTTAATCTTATGTTAAATACCATCTCTTTCTATATTTCTGTAATGCTTACTTGCATGAAGCACAAACAGACTTGCATACAGGTATTATAGAAGAAATGGAGGGCAAAACCCAAACAAAAATATTGTGGATATAAATTTTATTATTTTTTTAGATTTTCTTATAATAAATCACAAGAGTTTAGTTGGCCATTGTATTTACATTCAATGTTTTGTATATTTCTCACATGTATTTAGGTATTTATTTATTTACATTTCAGCTTAGTCTTTTACATACACTCTAGCCAGAGTTTAAGTTTTACAATGTTTTTAAATTTTCACACACACTCCCAAATCATATTTAATAGTACATTTTCATACATATGCAGTAAAATCGACTGAATGTTTAGCGTCACTGCTTTTAGTGCAGAAGGACCTGGGTCCGATTCCCATCGTCACCTCACATTTTTCTGATAAAGGGAGAGCTAAAATAGGGTTTCCACTCAGCCAGGTAAATCAGTTGTTGTGCATACAGCAATGACCCTACTTTATCGTTTAGTATAAAAAGTCTATCATTTTCAGCCAAAAGTTTGAATTTGTATTGTCTTATGGCTGAAACTATGTGTGGCTTAGACTGAATTACGTAATTATTATTCGATTTTTCAGTATCATTTACCACACAGTCCCGGTAATCATCAGTTTTAAGTGCTTTTGCTCTTGAGTGTTTCACATATTTTGCTCCACGCATTACATATTGTGCCGCAGTTTTGAGAGCGTACTTTTTGCTTTCACTCCGATGGTTTCTATAACTATCTCTCCTGGTACGTCGTCTTTCATTAAACAAACTTTTTTATTAAAATGTGTGATTTCAAAAATGCTACTATTAGACTAAACCGAAGTGTGGAACCACTTATGCACGTCACTTTCAGTAACGTCATGGCGTATATTTGCGGTTGTTATATGACATATTTGGCTGTCCGTGTCTGTGTAACACATTTTAACAAATTTTGGGTCACATTTATTCAGCGCAGAGTACTAACGAAAACCTATAAGCAGCCTGTTGGAAATGTCTAAAACAGCCATTCCTAAAATTATAGGTTTATCAAAGTCAATGTTACATCTACTTAATTCAGCTTGAACCAAATTTGCATTAAATACGACTGTTCACTTGAAATTAGGTCTTTCAATCAGAGCAGCAACTTCGTATCTACTTTCCCAACGCTTTGCTAGCCCTACAAAATTCGTTTTTCGCACATTCCGCACCGTTATGCCATAAACAATATTATTCATGAATTTGGAGAATCTTTTATTTATTTATTTATTTATTTATTTTAATCGTACTTTGCGGCCGTGCACTTCTCAGCATTAATACCGATATACGGTTTTGTCCAGTGAGTGTGATGGAAGGGTGATATCTGGTAATTTTGCATAGAATAAGATATTCTGCAGACACTGCTTTAAGTTTTTTTATAGTGAATCACGTAATTTTTCTTACTGTGCTGCATTTCTCTACCATTCCACTCCCGCACAATGCATGGGAAAAGTGAATACTTGCTCGTAAATCTTTCTTTTTGAGCTCTGAATTCCCTTATTTTATTATGATGATCATGTCTCCCTATGGAAGTGGGTGCTAATAGAAAATTTTCACACACAGAGAAGAAATTTGGTGACTGAAATTTCTTGAAACGTTATTGCCGCAACGCCTTTGTTTTTAATTAATGCCATCCCAAATCGCATATCATATCCGTAATACTCCCTCCTATTTCGTGATAGTTCAAAACAAGCTGCCCATCTTCGTACTTCGTTGATGTCCTCCATCAACCACATCTGGTAGGGATCCCATACCGCACAGCAGTACCCTAGAAGGGTATTGTTTATTACTGAGTACAAATATGATGGCTCGATTGCCCAAACCAAATCCTGTGTGAAGCAACGTATAAACCTCCGGAATAATCCCGGAAAATAAATGAATGTTCTTTTCGCATACTTTTTATATTACATGTTTTAACGTATGTGACAACTGGGCAGCAACTCAACACTCTATGATATCACGTAAATGAAGAGGGAAGAATAAATCATTTGATTTTAGTTTTGCGGTCATTACAATGTACATTTATTAAATACAAACTGTATGTAATTATATCAGGCTAATGCATAAAAGGAATTATACACTGAAGCACCAAAGAAACTGGTATAGGCCTGCGTATTCAAATACAGACATACGTAATGCCGCTGCTGTGGGCAACGCCTATATAAGACAACAAGTGTCTGGCGCAGTTGTTAGATCGGTTACTGCTGCTACAATGGCAGGTTATCAAGATTTAAGTGAGTCTGAACGTGGTACTATATTCGGCGCACGAGCGGTGAGACACAGCACATCCCAGGTAGCGATGAAGTGTGATTTTTCCTGTACGACAATCTCACGAGAGTACCGTGGACATCAGGAATCCGGTAAAACATCAAATCTCCGACATCACAGCGGCAGGAAAAAAAAGCCTGCAAGAACGTGACCGACGACAACTGAAGAGAATCGTTCAATGTGATAGAAGTGCAACCCTTCCGTAAACTGCTGCAGATTCCAATGCTGGGCCATCAACATGTCAGCGTGCGAACCAATCGATGAAACATCATCGATAAGGGCTTTCTGAGAGGAATGCCCACTCGCATACCCTCGATGACAGCTCGACACAAAGTTTTCTACATCTACACATACATCTACATCCATACTCCGCAAGCCACCTGACGGTGTGTGACGGAGGGTACCCTGAGTACTTCTATCGGTTCTCCCTTCTATTCCAGTCTCGAATTGTTCGTGGAAAGAAGGATTGCCGGTATGCTTCTGTGTGGGCTCTAATCTCTCTGATTTTATCCTCATAGTCTCTTCGCGAGATATACGTAGAAGGAAGCAATATACTGCCTGACTCTTCGGTGAAGGTAGGTTCTCGAAACTTTAACAAAAGCCCGTACCGAGCTACTGAGCGTCTCTCCTGCAGAGTCTTCCACTGGAGTTTATCTATCATCTCCGGAACGCTTTCGCTATTACTAAATGATCCTGTAACGAAACGCGCTGCTCTCCGTTGGATCTTCTCTATCGCTTCTATCAACCCTGTCTGGTACGGATCCAACACTGCTGAGCAGTATTCAAGCAGTGGGCGAAGAAGTGTACTGTAACCTACTTCCTTTGTTTTCGGATTGCATTTCCTTAGGATTCTTCCAATGAATCTCAGTCTGGCATCCGCTTTACCGACGATCAACTTTATATGATCATTCCATTTTAAATCACTCCTGATGCGTACTCCCAGATAATTTATGGAATTAACTGCTTCCAGTTGCTGACCTGCTATTTTGTAGCTAAATGATAAGGGAACTATCTTTCTATGTATTCGCAGCAGATACACTTGTCTACATTGAGATTCAGTTGCCATTCCCTGCACCATGCGTCAATTCGCTGCAGATCCTCCTTCATTTCAGTACAATTTTCCATTGTTACAACCCCTCGATACACCACAGCATCATCCGCAAAAAGCCTCAGTGAACTTCCGATGTCATCCACAAGGTCATTTATGTATATTGTGAATAGCAACGGTCCTATGACACTCCCCTGCGGCACATCTGAAATCACTCTTACTGCCCGCATCTCGTGGTCGTGCGGTAGCGTTCTCGCTTCCCACGCCCGGGTTCCCGGGTTCGATTCCCGGCGGGGTCAGGGATTTTCTCTGCCTCGTGATAGCTGGGTGTTGTGTGCTGTCCTTAGGTTAGTTAGGTTTAAGTAGTTCTAAGTCCTAGGGGACTGATGACCATAGATCTTAAGTCCCATAGTGCTCAGAGCCATTCACTCTTACTTCGGAAGACTTCTCTCCATTGAGATGACATGCTGCGTTCTGTTATCTAGGAACTCTTCAATCCAATCACACAATTGGTCTGATAGTCCATATGCTCTTACTTTGTTCATTAAATGACTGTGGGGAACTGTGTCGAACGCCTTGCGGAAGTCAAGAAACACGGCATCTACCTGGAAACACGTGTTTATGGCCCTCTGAGTCTCGTGGACGAATACCGCGAGCTGGGTTTCACACGACCGTCTTTTTCGAAACCCATGCTGATTCCTACAGAGCAGATTTCTAGTCTCCAGAAAAGTCATTATACTCGAACATAATGCGTGTTCCAAAATTCTACAACTGATCGACGTTAGAGATATAGGTCTATAGCTCTGCACATCTGTTCGACGTTCCTTCTTGAAAACGGGGATGACCTGTGCCCTTTTCCAATCCTTTGGAACGCTACGCTCTTCTAGAGACCTACGGTACACCGCTGCAAGAAGGGGGGCAAGTTCCTTCGCGTACTCTGTGTAAAATCGAACTGGTATCCCACAGGTCCAGCGGCCTTTTCTCTTTTGAGCGATTTTAATTGTTTCTCTATCCCTCTGTCGTCTATTTCGATATCTACCATTTTGTCATCTGTGCGACAATCTAGAGAAGGAACTACAGTGCAGTCTTCCTCTGTGAAACAGCTTTGGAAAAAGACATTTAGTATTTCGGCCTTTAGTCTGTCATCCTCTGTTTCGGTACCATTTTGGTCACAGAGTGTCTGGACATTTTGTTTTGATCCACCTACCGCTTTGACATAAGACCAAAATTTCTTAGGATTTTCTGCCAAGTCAGTACATAGAACTTTACTTTCGAATTCATTGAACGCCTCTCGCATAGCCCTCCTCACACTACATTTCACTTCGCGTAATTTTTGTTTGTCTGCAAGGCTTTGGCTATGTTTATGTTTGCTGTGAAGTTCCCTTTGCTTCCGCAGCAGTTTCCTAACTCGGTTGTTGTACCACGGTGGCTCTTTTCCATCTCTTACGATCTTGCTTGGCACATACTCATCTAACGCATATTGTACGATGGTTTTGAACTTTGTCCACTGATCCTCAACACTATCTGTACTTGAGACAAAACTTTTGTGTTGAGCCGTCCGGTACTCTGTAATGTGCTTTTTGTCACTTTTGCTAAACAGAAAAATCTTCCTACCATTTTTAATATTTCTATTTACGGCTGAAATCATCGATGCAGTAACCGCTTTATGATCGCTGATTTCCTGTTCTGCGTTAACTGTTTCAAATAGTTCAGGTCTGTTTGCCACCAGAAGGTCTAATACGTTATCGCCACATATGCCTTACCCAGGCCCGTCAACACCGACATTCGACTGTTGATGACTGGTACCAAGTTGGCTGGTCGCACGGGTCTCGTTTCGAATTGTTTCGAGCCGGTGGACGTGTACGGGTATGGAGACAACATCATGAACCCATGGTTTCTGCATCTCAGCAGGGGATAGTTCAAGCTGATGGATTCTCTGTAATAGTGTCGGGCGTGTGCAGTTGAAGTGCTGTGGGACCCCTGATACGTCTAGATATGACTCTAACAGGTGACACGTACTTAAGCATCGTGTCTGATCGCCTGCATCCATTCATGTCCATTGTGCATTCCGTCGGACTTGGGCGATTGCAGCAGGACAGCGCTACACCCGACATGACCAGAATTGCTACAAAGTGGCTGCAGGGACACTCTGCTGAGATTAAACAGTTCCTCTGGCCACCAAACTCCTTAGACATGAACAGTATTGGATATATTTGGGATGCCTTGCAACTTGCTATTCAGAAGAGATCTCCTACCCCTCGTGTTCTTAAGTATCTATGGACAGCCCTGCATGGTGTCAATTCCCTCCAGCACTACTTCATACATTAGTCGAGTCCATGTCACGTCTTGTTACGGCACTCCTACATGCCCGCAGGGGCCTTACACGATGTTAGGGGAGGTGTACCCGATTCTTTCGCTCTTCAGTGAATATTTAATAATATATATAGCCTGATATACACACATCAAAAAAGATTTGCATCACCCAGATTCCCAGAACTCCTGAAGATAGATGTTAAGTGTGGGTATTGTATCACAGACACAGTCCCTTTGACTGTTCAGAGATGGCACTAAACCCGCCCGAAGATGTAAACAACCATGCATAAGCAGCACCTATTAGACGGAGGGGGTCCGTCAGCCGATCAATTCCAGTCATTCCACCAGGAAGGGGGCACACAGCTCGTGTTGTATGTAGTTCAAACATGCTTAAACGGTCGTTACCGCTATTCGATCGCGTCCGCATTGTTACTTTGTGCCAGGAAGGGCTGTCAACAAGGGAAGTGTCGAGGCGTCTCGGAGTGAACCAAAGCGATGGAGGAGATACAGAGAGACAGGAATTGTCGATGACATTCCTCGCTCAGGCCGCCCAAGGGCTACTAGTGCAGGATGATCGCTACCTACGGATTATGGCCCGGATGAACCCTGACAGCAAAGCCACCATGTTGAATAATGCTTTTCGAGCAGCCACAGGACGTCATGTTACGACTCAAACTGTGGGCAATTGGCTGCATGATGCGCGACTCCACTCCCGATGTGCATATCAATCTTTGCAACCACGACTCCATGCAGCGTGGTACAGATTGGTCCAACAACGTGCCGAATGGACCGCTCAAGATTGGCATCACGTTCTCTTCATCGATGAGTGTTGCATAAGCCTTCAACCTGACAATCGTCGGAGTCCTGCTTCGAGGCAACTCGGTCAGGTTGAACGCCTTAGACACATTCTCCAGCGAGTGCAGCTTGGTGGAGATTCCCTGTTGTTTTGGGATGGCATTATTTGGGGCCGACATACGTTGCTGGTGGTCATGGAAGGCACCATAACGGCTGTACGTTACGATACGTGAACTGTATCGCCCGACCGATAGTGCAACCATATCGGCAGCATGTTGGCCAGGCATTCGTCTTCATGGATGACAATTCGCGCCCCCATCGTGCACATCTTGTGAATGACTTCCTTCAGGATAACGACATCGCTCGACTAGAGTGGCCAGAATGTCCTCCAGACATGAACCCTATCGAACATGCCTGGTATAGATTCAAAAGAGCTGTTTATGGACGACGTGACCCACCAACCACTCTGAGGGATCTATGCCGAATCGCCGTTGAGGAGTAGGACAATCTAGACCAACAGTGGCTTGATGAACTTGTGTTTAGTATGCCACGACGAATATAGGCACGCATCAGTGCAACAGCACGTGCTACTGGGCATTAGAGGTACCGGTGTGTACAACAGTCTGGACCACCACCACCTCTGAAGGTCTCACTGTATGGAGGTACGACATGCAATGTGTAGTTTTCATGAGCAATAAAAAGGGCGGAAATGATGTTCATGTTGATCTCTATTCCAATTTTCTGTACAGGTCCCGGAACTCTTGGAACAAAGATGATGGAAAACTTTTTTTGTGTGTATGTAGTTACAGTCGGTGTAGATTTAATAATTGTACATTGTATGCATCCATTGCAAGCCTGCCTGCGAGTCCTTTGTTTTGGCTTTCTCACCACGCAGTGCTGCAAGGTCATGCAGACATTGTGGAGGTGATGTATATATTAGTTCCTCATTATCTGGATGACCTTGCAGCACCACATGGTGACAAGCCAAAACGAAGTACTTACAGGCAGCTTTGCAAAGGGAGCAGCCTATCAGTAGACGCTAAGGTGAAATTTTGTTTCTTCGATGCTAACGTTTGTTGTGATACATCATTTGAATGGAAAAGTCGCGGGATGAAAGATTTTCCGAACTTCATACATGTGGAAATTGTTACGACCAATGTTCGTTTGTTGCAAGCTCAATATTCAGTCATAAAGTAATTCCTCCTTCAGAGCTAATTTGAGTTACTTGCATATGATGGTCGCATTGCTGTTTTACAGTTTTGCTACTGCGTAATTTCGTTTGAGAATTAGAATTAGTAATTTTCAAATGGTTCAAATGGCTCTGAGCACTATGGGACTTAACAGCTATGGTCATCAGTCCCCTGGAACTTAGAACTACTTAAACCTAACTAACCTAAGGACATTACACAACACCCAGTCATCACGAGGCAGAGAAAATCCCTGACCCCGCCGGGAATCGAACCCGGGAACCCGGGCGTGGGAAGCGAGAACGCTACCACACGACCACGAGCAACGGACAGTAATTTTCACTAAGGATTTTACTTGTTGCATAATTTCGGCAATGAGATAGAAGCCACTCTGCTACATAGCAATTTAGAAGCATTGATCCATCTTTCGTGTAAGTGGAAGTCGTTCAGACTGAATGCACTTGTTGTTCAGTTCAAAGAAAACTGAGATTCGATTGTGAAATATTAAATTCATTTTTTCCTTCAGAGATGGCGACTAAATCTCCGAATTTATAATTTTATTGCAGACGGATTGCCAAAAGGTGAGTTTAAAACCAATTCCCCTTTACTCTATGTACTGCTCAGTAATGACAGTACCAGTCGCAAAGACCACGGCTAAGGTAGGTAGTGCATCGTACAAGTGAAGCGTATTTATATGTCTACAGCTATTAGAAATTGAACCCTCCTATCATCATTGCTCTTTGGACAGAAGTTTGTTTAATTTTGATTGTCTTAAATATAAATTCCGCTGGAATACATAGGTCAAAAACTTAATTCAAAAGTTGTTTAAAAGATATTTATTGAGCAAGTAATATTAGGTTTCGGAAATGCAGAGTATGACTTCAATACTCTATCGAGTGCGGTGAGAAACAGTGGCAGGTGGTGCTAACCGTAGTTTTTCGTAGCGAGGAAGTGGGTCGCGAGCCAGTAGCATAAAAAAACATGCGGGATGGCAGACGGTTTTGCATTCACAGATTGCGTCAAAGCAGTGATTTCCAGAAGCCAAATTTCAATTTTCTGTTGTGCCCAAACATTGCTAAAAGCAAATACAACAAATTCATAGACGTTTGTGCCTAATCTTTTGTATTTAAACTTAGATTCCCAGCTATTGAATAATTAATGGTTCATTCTTACATGAATTTAGAGATTCTTCAGATCAGTTTCAGGTGTACAACCACCAGGTTTTGTCAGTAGTTCTCAAGTGTTTTGTACATTATTTAGGCATGGAATGCACATTCCCAAATGTAATTTAAAATCTGTGACATTTATAAGAAATCTTTTATGATATTTTGATAGCACTCAATGACACCTACCTGCTGGCACTAAGTCTGTGAAAATCACCCAAGGCATTGCCGAGATATTAACTGTCAGAGTTTATTTAAGGTACAAAACCTTTGACATTAAATAAATTAACAAGTACTTTTCCGATCGAGGGTGCGTTTTTACCCACACACTCATTTTTGTCTTTGTAACTATGTTAAGGGCTTCTCAATAGCTCGACACGTTCAATTTATATTAAATGAAGTCCTAATCAGTACTTAATGCTGGTTGCTCAATTCAGTCATGGCGGTTGCCTTCTCCACGTTTCTTGTCAAGACACTAGAGCATGAATTTACCTGACCTCTCTTCTCTCCAAATATGGTAGTTCTCATACTCACGGTGTCCACCAATCACTGAGGACCATAGGTGCTGTCATCTATTGATACGCCACAACACTCATGCAGCTCTTTGAACTCAGCGCCGTTCTAGCCTTCATACCTCCTTTAGTTGTCAAAACATGCACACCAGCCCAGTTGCGCCGATTTCTCCATTACAAGAAGATGTTCTCTCATAGCCGTGATTGCTTTTTACAGTGAGCTGTCATTCTTATAGGGATATACTCTCACAAGACAAAGTGCTGACAAATCCATATAGGGGCGGAACTTAAAACTACACACCAGTAATGCCATCTAATAGCCAAACAGGTAACCCAAGCTACGACAGCTTCGCCAAGTGGCTGACCAGCGAACTACAAGCACCTACAATGACACAGTGTCCACTGTGCAGCAACTCACTAAACTACAATATCTCCAGTGCACCAAGCAACTGAGATTGGAACTGCGAGCAAGCACTGCATCACAATGTGGCCAGCCAAAACACACAGCGGTTTGCCAACCATCAAATATCAAAACATTGTGACATGCACAAGTGTCAGTGAGTGAGTGAAGCGATCTGGTGATGCAATAACAACCTATATTACAAGGCATTAACACATGTGATATAAATGACGTTTTCGATTTGTCTCATAATTTGCTCTGAAGTACAGTATGCTTATAGATGCATGTTTACATAGCTAAGTAGTGACGACATTAAGTAGCAACAGTTCAAATACATTGTTTATTTGGAATTACAGGTTTGTCTGGTTATTGATTTATGATGTATATCTGTGGATGTTTATGTCTGCATCTAATTTTGGTAGGCTTGTAAGGATTACTGTATTCAGTGGTGAGAGCTATTTTGTTAGTTTGGATTAACTGAAGTAGAATAGTGAGGGCTTAATCAGTTGTTAATTAGGAAGAGTTGTTTGCGTTACCAAGAGGTTCTTGTCAACACATTTGAAGTAACCAGAATGTCTCCTGAATAAAAGCAAGAGACTGAGGTTGTTATGTCTGGAAAAATGGAGGCCATATATTGCTGCCCGCATTGGTCAAGATCCGTTGAATGCTGTGAAAATATGGAATCAGAGGGTTCAATAGGGCCACACCTAACTAGAAGGCCATTCAACCAAACGCTCTGACACGCGATTTAGTGAAGAGCAAGATGAAGCAAAGACTGTGACTTATCTGCCCTATATGGGATATATTTCTGTCAAGATCAGTAGGATTCTCAATACGAATAACATCAAGTGTGTGTTCTACCCATCTACCAAAATAAGAAAACTACCAGTAAATGTGAAATATAGGCTCGGTTTACGAAAGCCAGGAATTAACAGTATACCTTGCCGAAGAGGCATGTCATGTATTGGCCAAACAACTAGGACAGTGGACACCAGATGTCAAGAACAAGGGAGGCACACCAAGCTGAGACACGCAACTATATTAGTCATTGCCGAGTACATCATGATCGATGAAAAAAGAGCGTTCAGCACAGACCCCTAGATACTGGGACAGTGTTATAAGAGAGTCAACAGAATTTTACAAAATGCATTACATTGTGCTGTCTGTACTGACAGAGAGACGGCACAGGCTAATGAATTTTGTAAAATTCGTACATGCTGTTGACCAGCGCCTAAACAAGATGTTCAAAGTCAACAGAGACAGAGATGACTGAAAACCTCATGAATCGTGACACTGGTTACCAACTCAGCAAAGCGTGAGGTCCTGCACTGGAGTTGCCAAAAAAAGCAAGAAAAGGAAGAAACGAGAATTAGGACATGGGGAGCGAACCGCAGACAAAGCGCCAGGTGCACTGTACCCAGAACAGAACGCCAGATTTCTGTCAGCCGCATCGGTCTGGAAAAATAAGGCCAGCTCGCGGTGTGGCACAATGGACCGAAGATAGAACGTCACAGGACGTTTTTAGTGGCGACAGACTGCAATAGGAGCGCCTAGAACTGACCTTGGGGGCGCATTTCACCGAAAACGGAACGCCAGTTCGAGGTCAGTTGTTCCTAACCCAGGAAGGAACGTCCCAGGATGCTTCCAGAGGTAAGGGACTGCAGACAGAAAGACGAGAACCGATCATGGAGAAGGAAGGAACTAAGTATAAATATTGGACCTGCTGAACACTCTCAGGTATCAAGCAATGAAGACAACGAGACAAGTTGTCGAGATGTTGTGCATTGACTACACTGATACTGAGCAGAAAACCCGGCATGCCAAACTGTCGACAGGTCGCCAGTAGAGCCTGAAGAATTGCATCAAGAGACTCTATGGGGAGGAGATGTACCGAAATATCAAAAAGCTGGACAAACTTAGACATACGAGAAGGAGGACGTTGTCTGCCTCACCTTCCTTCTGAGATTTAGGGATGGAGACCTACTGCCAATTTTCGCCGGGATCAAGCATCATATCAATGAGATAAGACGTCAGGCGAGCATGGCGCTTGTGAGGGAAGGGATTGGAGACATACGTCACAGCTTGGGTGTGGTGGCCAGAGAGCTTTTACATCTCACCTACACTTGCCAACCTTCGTAACAGCTAAGTATTGGGACTGAATAGACAGTGCGTCTTGGTTCATACCAGAGTGCGCCAGGAAGAACGCCTCTTTGTGCCAGTCTGCGAAGTTTGACTATATATGCAAGAAAGCAAAGCAGTTAGAGATCACTCGCACGTTGAGTAACCTAAAATGCAAGAAGTTCGATGACATCGCCTTCAAGGCACTCAGCAGGGACCTAAATTTCACAACTGCTCCTAGGAATGTGCATATTTCGTGTTTGATCAGTGTAATGGAGCCAGCAGTTAACACATTTCACCAAACGTGGCAGAAAAAATCAGCCAGGAGACATGCAGAGCCATCACCAAGCCGAACTGAGAGGTTTTCCAGTCATAACATGTGTTGGGAGTATTTGGGCCGTAGCTGTATTACGAACAATGGCTTCTACAGACATCGTGGTGAGCCTTTGTTAACCGACATAGAGACATGAAGAGCTCGTAAATCATTGCCACCACAGTTGTCGACAACGGCTCACACTTCAAGGCAAGAACTGTATTGTAACCAATTTTCTTAATATCATATGACGAAATAAAAGTCGACAGCTTTTTCGTTTATATGCGATTGCAGTCTTTCTCGGCGTATTCCAATGATGAATTCTTCTCGGGTTATCAGTCGAGTGGTGGCGTCGTCTTGTCGCGACGTTTCGATGAGTTTCGTACTCATCATCTTCGCCAGAAGATAATGTTTTACATTCTCTGTAGGTTCTTACATTGATTAAACTACAATCATTTACTTATCCTGCATTCCTGATCACTACGTCTTTAATACACTCCTGGAAATTGAAATAAGAACACCGTGAATTCATTGTCCCAGGAAGGGGAAACTTTATTGACACATTCCTGGGGTCAGATACATCACATGATCAAACTGACAGAACCACAGGCACATAGACACAGGCAACAGAGCATGCACAATGTCGGCACTAGTACAGTGTATATCCACCTTTCGCAGCAATGCAGGCTGCTATTCTCCCATGGAGACGATCGTAGAGATGCTGGATGTAGTCCTGTGGAACGGCTTGCCATGCCATTTCCACCTGGCGCCTCAGTTGGACCAGCGTTCGTGCTGGACATGCAGACCGCGTGAGACGACGCTTCATCCAGCCCCAAACATGCTCAATGGGGGACAGATCCGGAGATCTTGCTGGCCAGGGTAGTTGACTTACACCTTCTAGAGCACGTTGGGTGGCACGGGATACATGCGGACGTGCATTGTCCTGTTGGAACAGCAAGTTCCCTTGCCGGTCTAGGAATGGTAGAACGATGGGTTCGATGACGGTTTGGATGTACCGTGCACTATTCAGTGTCCCCTCGACGATCACCAGTGGTGTACGGCCAGTGTAGGAGATCGCTCCCCACACCATGATGCCGGGTGTTGGCCCTGTGTGCCTCGGTCGTATGCAGTCCTGATTGTGGCGCTCACCTGCACGGCGCCAAACACGCATACGACCATCATTGGCACCAAGGCAGAAGCGACTCTCATCGCTGAAGACGGCACGTCTCCATTCGTCCCTCCATTCACGCCTGTCGCGACACCACTGGAGGCGGGCTGCACGATGTTGGGGCGTGAGCGGAAGACGGCCTAACGGTGTGCGGGACCGTAGCCCAGCTTCATGGAGACGGTTGCGAATGGTCCTCGCCGATACCCCAGGAGCAACAGTGTCCCTAATTTGCTGGGAAGTGGCGGTGCGGTCCCCTACGGCACTGCGTAGGATCCTACGGTCTTGGCGTGCATCCGTGCGTCGCTGCGGTCCGGTCCCAGGTCGACGGGCACGTGCACCTTCCGCCGACCACTGGCGACAACATCGATGTACTGTGGAGACCTCACGCCCCACGTGTTGAGCAATTCGGCGGTACGTCCACCCGGCCTCCCGCATGCCCACTATACGCCCTCGCTCAAAGTCCGTCAACTGCACATACGGTTCACGTCCACGCTGTCGCGGCGTGCTACCAGTGTTAAAGACTGCGATGGAGCTCCGTATGCCACGGCAAACTGGCTGACACTGACGGCGGCGGTGCACAAATGCTGCGCAGCTAGCGCCATTCGATGGCCAGCACCGCAGTTCCTGGTGTGTCCGCTGTGCCGTGCGTGTGATCATTGCTTGTACAGCCCTCTCGCAGTGTCCGGAGCAAGTATGGTGGGTCTGACAGACCGGTGTCAATGTGTTCTTTTTTCCATTTCCAGGAGTGTATTTTGTGTGGAATACACGATTTCAAATATCGTATCTGATTAATACATCATTGTGTCACAGTTTCTAAATAGTTATTAAGTATTCACTATCTAGAGAAGCTATTTTCTCTTACGTAGATGACTGTGGTTGCGTTTTCACTTATAAATGGCAAATTCACTTCACTTTAACGTACAGTTTCTTAATAATTAGTTCAGTAATTATTCAGTCTCAACATTTTCAAATATGGTGGCCACAAACCTACGTATTAACTGTACAGCTTGCATCCAGCTTGTTTTCAAGTAAACTCAGTACAAAAATGGTTCAAATGGCTCTGAGCACTATGGGACTCCTGAGGTCACCAGTCCCCTAGAACTTAGAACTACTTAAACCTAACTAACCTAAGGACATCACACAAATCCACGTCCGAGGCAGACTGAAGCGCCTAGAACCGCTCGGCCACAACGGCCGGCTAAACTCAGTAAGTAAAATATTTGGCTTCAGAATTTCAGAGTAAAGTTAAGAAACATGAAACAAAATTTTGCTCGTTCAGGAACGGCGACAGTTTTTAGTACGATAACATTTATTGCAGAGGTATTGTATGATAATTGAACACCAGATCTCAAGCAGTCTTTTGACAACGGTACTGTTGTTCTTGGATGGCACCAAATTATCCAAAGGATAAATAAGTTAAGAGAGTGTAGTGAAATATTTGTGTATGTGTTAGAAATCATGATCGTGCACAACATCGTATCAATTCATTGGAAATAAATAGTCGATTGACTAAAAATTAATAAATACAGTTTGAGTAAAATTACGGTCAATAGTCAGTCTAAACATTGTCTAAGAAAGTGCTAGTACGACATAGAATAAAAGCTTACACTCAGCTAAGTGAATTAGAAGAGATACAGTTGTGCAAACGGTTCGTGGTAAAGACAGAATTTTACGTGACACCACGCAACCAAGGTCACAGGCGCGAGAACGGCCGTAATAGCGGTAGTTTTTGAGTGTAACGGACAGCTAGTCAGCTCTGTGCAACATGCGTAATAAAAATCGTTTAGGAGGGGCATTTAAGCACAATAACAAGTCAAAGAAAGGTAACACGCCTCATTAAGTAATAGTAAAATCAAACACTGTTGCGAAAACATTTGGTTCGATTACATGCGGTTTGTTGCGCCAAACTGCGGTAAATCGCGAATGCGTGGTTCGTTTGTGGACTGCAGCAGCGGAACTCAACAAGAAGAAGATCCGAGATTACGGACTTGGGGAACGAACGCCAGACTTAGAACCGGGTGCACCGTAACCGGAAGAGCTGTCAGGCGCATCGGATCGTAAGTGGAATGCAAGTTCATGGCTAGGTGCTCCTACTGAAGGCGGACAACTCTGGACCGGTCCCCACAACCGGCGGCAAAAAGAAAGCCGCAGCTGACGTAAGCGTGGCGGGACGTACATGGACGAATGAGGCCTCCCAACCCGTCCGACAGCTACAGCTGACGGCGAATGCGCTTGGCAGACGGTCAAAATAAAGTATGCATCTCGTTCTGCGCCAACTGCCAAGGAACACAGCGTGCCGCTGAACTCTGAAGCCTGCCTTTATACAGTCACTGCTTTCCTACTACTCCACAATATAACAGTTCGCGATAGAAGGCACATCACTTCTCAAGAATGTCAACTAAGCAGTCCGCGTTGCGTCTCGAAATGAGGCCCGTTAACACATGTGTCGTAGCCTTTACAGGGCTATTACAAATGATTGAAACGATTTCATAAATTCACTGTAGCTCCATTCATTGACATATGGTCACGACACACTACAGATACGTAGAAAAACTCATAAAGTTTTGTTCGACTGAAGCCGCACTTCAGGTTTTTGCCGTTAGAGCGCTCGAGAGCGCAGTGAGACAAAATGGCGACAGGAGCCGAGAAAGCGTATGTCGTGCTTGAAATGCACTCACATCAGTCAGTCATAACAGTGCAACGACACTTCAGGACGAAGTTCAACAAAGATCCACCAACTGCCAACTCCATTCGGCGATGGTATGCGCAGTTTAAAGCTTCTGGATGCCTCTGTAAGGGGAAATCAACGGGTCGGCCTGCAGTGAGCGAAGAAACGGTTGAACGCGTGCGGGCAAGTTTCACGCGTAGCCCGCGGAAGTCGACGAATAAAGCCGACGGTTTGGAAAATCTTATGGAAAAGGCTAAAGCAGAAGCCTTACCGTTTACAATTGCTACAAACCCTAACACCCGATGACAAAGCCAAACGCTTTGAATTTTCGGCGCGGTTGCAACAGCTCATGGAAGAGGATGCGTTCAGTGCGAAACTTGTTTTCAGTGATGAAGCAACATTTTTTCTTAATGGTGAAGTGAACAGACACAATGTGCGAATCTGGGCGGTAGAGAATCCTCACGCATTCGTGCAGCAAATTCGCAATTCACCAAAAGTTAACGTGTTTTGTGCAATCTAACGGTTTAAGGTTTACGGCCCCTTTTTCTTCTGCGAAAAAAACGCTACAGGACACGTGTATCTGGTCATGCTGGAAAACTGGCTCATGCCACAACTGGAGACCGACAGCGCCGACTTCATCTTTCAACAGGATGGTGCGCCACCGCACTTCCGTCATGATGTTCGGCATTTCTTAAACAGGAGATTGGAAAAGCGATGGATCGGTCGTGGTGGAGATCTTGATCAGCAATTCATGTCATGGCCTCCACGCTCTCCCGACTTAACCCCATGCGATTTATTTCTGTGGAATTATGTGAAAGATTCAGTGTTTAAACCTCCTCTACCAAGAAACGTGCCAGAACTGCGAGATCGCATCAACGATGCTTTCGAACTCATTGATGGGGACATGCTGCGCCGAGTGTGGGAGGAACCTGATCATCGGCTTGATGTCTGCCGAATCACTAAAGGGGCACATATCGAACATTTGTGAATGCCGAAAAAAACTTTTTGAGTTTTTGTACGTGTGTGCAAAGCATTGTGAAAATATCTCAAATAATAAAGTTATTGTAGAGATGTGAAATCACTTCAATCATTTGTAATAACCCAGTATAATATTGCGTGGAAAATTGATCAGATGCATTTAAAAACCTTTTGTCCATTATTTTTACTGTTCACGATACACTGAAAAACAGTTTATATGCCCGTGACAACAAATTCAACGTGCACTGCACACCTTTCCGCCGCACAACAACCAACCTTCCATAATTGCTATCATTCCGCTGTTGCGTTAAAACTCGTTACGTGTCAATACGAATCTAGATTCTCACTCTCGCAGAGCACTTATAACAATCAAATCTTATTTAAACATTTCCAGTGTAAACATGTAATATTCGCGCAAATTACGTTGACACTCGGCGCATAGCTGAGGGGAGCGATGTAAATGGGAAATGCCATTACGGTCGCTCCCATCAGCCACCACGTCGAGTATCAAATTCGTTTGCACATGTAGAAATGATTTCAAAATTCAAAAAAAAAATATATATATATAAAGCAGCAGTAAATATCGAGTGCGTGACAGTCGCAGAGTAAACACAAGGTGTGATGAATTATGTTAACAGATTCTTCCGTCGGTTCTTCGTAGAACAACATTATAATAAATGAAAAGCACCAGTTTGCTTTTGTTCTACAATATTGCTTTTATTTTGTTAACCGGTTTTCGGCTTACAAGGCCATCTTTAGACACTTACTGAGTATTGTAACCAAAGAAGTTACAATGTTTGCAAACAACATTGGAAGAGATGTAACACATCTAGACTGAAGCAGAAACATATGGTAAGTCACATCTTTGACAGATTGGTGGTAGTGCAATGAAGAAGTAGTTACATTGAGAGTTGTTTCTTCTTTTAATTGGTTTGTGTATCACTCTCCATTTTTGATGCCTCCTTATGAAGAAGCCTTTTCAAGCACTAATTTTATTTTATTTTATTAGTTTTGTTTATTAATAGAAACGTTTATGTAGGCATGCTGTTCCTATTTTGTGCTAAAGCTTTTCCTGTCTACTCCTTTTTTATTTATTCACTGTCCAGGTTTTTTCTTCTTCATTGCATTACCACAACACTGTCAAAGATGTTACTTACTGTATGTTTCTGCTTCAGTCTAGATGTGTTACTTCTCTTCCAATGTTGTTTGCAAACATTGTAACTTCTTTGGTGACAATACTCAGTAAATTTATGAAGATGGCCCTTGTAAGCCGAAAACCGGTTATCACAATAAAAGTAATATTGTAGAACAAAAGCAAACTGGTGCTTTTCATTTATTGTGATGAATTACATAAGAGACAACTATTAGTATACGAATTAAATATCAATGTACCTGTGTATAGGTAGCTTCATAGTGCTAGAATCACAACCTCTGCCGATGGAAAAAGCGATGGAGTACAGGATACTTAAGAAAGACTCCTTCAGTTTCACCAGTCCAATACTTCTATATAAACGGAGATACAAACTTGCAGTTTTATTTATTTAGTATATGACACACATCGTATTTTAAGATATTTAAAGAACAAAAACCGCAAGTGAGATACACATTTTACATGCTAAGATAAACTGCCGCAATCCACTCAAGACATGCAGGTGTTGGAATGAAGAACACAATTGATTACCAAGGTATCCTTTCAGCTCACATTCTTTGACAATGTGATGGCTGGATTGTCTTGGAGCTCCACAGTTGTGACTTGATATAGAAAGTTTTCGACACTTGTACAGATTTCCTGAACAAATATCGTGTCCAGGGCAAATATACTTAAATTTTGTCATAAATGCTGGGGAAGTTAAAAATCGCGTAATTACCGATGGGTCTGTTAGGCCACTTAGATAGTGTGACGTAATCTGTCAAAATTGCTGGCCCTTTAAACTTGATGGTGCATTTCGTTTTTGTAAAGTATTCAGAGACACGTACATACTGAACTCTCCCCATGAGATTTTCATATTTTTGGGACCCTGAAGGAAGACATTCGCGGCCGTCAAATTGCGTCACACTAAGAGGTGCACGCCTGGATTCAATCATTGTCCCATAGGCAGCTGTAAATATTTTTTCATGAAGGCATCGACAGTCATGTCTCACAGAAGCATACATGTATTATAGTCTGCATAGGATACGGTGGGCGATGGGCAGTGACCAATTTTCGTCCAAAGAGCTGGGCGAGTTCATTCGTCTGTTCGGAAGGGGAGGCCAGCAGTGTTCGTCCCCTTTCGACAGGTCGGCTATGACAGAATCGAGGTGCACGCCCTGCCAACTTACTCAAACGATTTTACGGAAACTATTTCGTAAAAAATATCATTTTGCGTCACATACAGCTTTATACATCAGCTTCATGATGACATGCACATCATGTTATTAATGGTCATAGTTATTGTGACATTTGCGTGTAAGACATTGCGCGAAATTCGAAAACGTTAGCTATTAAAAATAGGGGTCGCTATAATTTTGCGTTTGGTACATATTACGTAATATGTTGCTGCATATGAAATTTAGTTAACATATGAAATTTTTATTTAGACGTAGGTGAAGATCTATCAGTCAAAAATCTCGAGAAAATTGATCTAATGTAACACACTCATTTGTGATCGCCTGCGCCAGATAAACCAGGAATAAAATATCCATAACATTCCAAATATTTCAAAAACGGTTTGAGATATCAAAACGAGATTGTGGCAAATAATATCATGCAAAGAGGTGAGTATTTTGCCATATCGTTATTGTGCGGAACTTCTGTATCTACCATGTTATTCCACTAACTACAGACTTTCATGGTGAAAAAATGCAATTTCTAAGGGCCATCAATACCTGGTGAAACGAGAAATACTATGAGTTTTGTAACAACATGAGTGAAAACATTGCACGTTTACTTTCGTACCGATAATGTGCTTCTTCATAAGCTATTGACTTTTCTTTTCCTCAGTTCCTCACTTAATTAATTTAATAAACCACTGTTTCCGAATCCTCTCGCAATTGCGTCTGCACAATATGTTAGGTGACACTTTGTAAACTTCGCTGTGTTTTGGCAAAAAAGCAAAAACATGGCTCTGAGAACTATGAGACTTACCTTGTAAGCTCATCAGTCCCCTAGAACTTAGAACTAGTTAAACCTAACTAACCAAAGGACATCACACACATCCATGCCCGAGGCAGGATTCGAACCTGCGACCGTAGCGGTGGCGCGGTTCCAGACTGTAGCGCCTAGAACCGCTCGGTCACTCCGGCCGGGGCAAAAAAGCAACTCATTGCTTTCGTTGCATTTTCGGCGGAATTATTTTTAGGTAGTAATCAAAGCACAGGTGACATCATCTTTTTGAATGGTCGCCATATAAGTGCGGGCGTGGAGGGGGCTCCAATTAATATTACAAAAAATGTGAGCCTAGGCTTCAGTTAAGAACAGCACTTCCCCTCCAACATTGGCATTTCCGCTACAGCGCTGCAACTTTCTCCACGTATGCCTTGCTGATTGTGCATCTGCTGGTCACATTGTTATGTGCGCACACTACAAACAGATGTGGCGATTACATTTAAAATAATACATGGTTTACTTATTCGTTTCCATCTGTCTCATTCTCCTTTGACTCCTCCTTGTATTTTCTTGCCTATCTCTGCGTTACCTCTTTTGGTAGAGTGCATTTTCTCAAAAAGGACTTTTCTCCACCGTTTCTATACAATGCCTTCATCTCGGTGGAAGTATTTCTACGTCTACATCCATGCCCTTCTAACCACTATAAGTTCATGACAGATTCTATTTCATACTGCTCCAGTTATTAGGGCTACCACTGTTTTTCCATACTGTATCACCTATTTTCCCCACGCATGCCTTTGCTGATTGTGCATCTGCTGGTCACATTGTTCTGTGTGCAGACTAACAGCTACGGCTATTACATTTAAAATAATAAATGGTTTACTTATTCGTTTCCATCTGTCTCGTTCTCATTTGACTCCTCCTTATATTTTCTTGCCTATCTCTGCGTTACCTCTTTTGGTAGAGTGCATTTTCTCAAAAAGGACATTTCTTCACGTTTTCTATACAATGCCTTCATCTCGGTGGAAGTATTTCTACGTCTACATCCATGCTCTTCTAACCACTATTAAGTTCATGGCAGACTGTTTTTCCTACGGCTCCTGTTATTAGGGCTACCACTTCTTTCCATACTGTATCATAGATGGATTGTGAAAAGACTGGTCGTTGAAATAGCTCTGTGGGAGCTGTAATTAACCTAATCTTGTTCTCAAAATGCCTATGCGTGAAACGTAGCAGCTTGTAGTATATACCTAGATTCACAATTTACAGCCTTTTTTAAGTAGGCTTTCTTGGGATAATTTACATACATCTTTAAATGTCCACCTGTTCAGTTTCTTCGGCTTCTCTTTGACACTCTCCCACGGATCAAACAAACCTGTGGCCATTCGCCCTGCCCTTCTCTGTTACGTTCAATACCTCCTGTTATTCCTCTTTGGTATGGGTCCCATACACTTGAGCAATAGTCGAAGACAAGTGGCAAGAGTAATTTGTAAGCAATCTCCTTTGTACAATGCAGTACCCTAGTATTCCACCTATGAATTGAGGTCTGCCAAGGGCCTTATCTACGACCGAGCCGATATGATAGTTCCACTTCGCATCCTGGCATAGTGTTACTCCCAGGTATTTGTATGAATTGGCCGATTCCATTTGTGTCTCGTTGATTCTCTAGCCGTAGGATACTAGGTTTTTTTTGTTTTTTTTTTTTTGTTTTGCTAAGTGTACAGTTTTCCAATCACAAACGTTTAAGCATGTTGCCAATTTTTCGCACCACTTTGAAACCTTAAGATCCGATTGAAAATCTGAGCAGCTTTTTTCAGACAGTATTATAGGTAACTGCATTGTTTGTGAAAAATCTAAAGTTACTATTAATATTGTCTACAAGATCATTAATATACAACATGAACATCAAGGGTCCCACCACTTCCCTGGGGCACAGTCGAAATTACTTCTACAACTGTCGATGACTCTCTATCCAAGATAACATGCCGCGTCCTGCCTGTAAAGCAATTCTCAATTAAGTCACCAATTTCGCTTGATAGCCCATACGATCGCAGTTTTCAGTATAAGCATAGGAAATCTAGAAACACTACATCCCTCTGACTGCTTTCAACAGTGGCTTCCAGGATGTCACTGGGGAAAAGTGCAAGATGAGTTTCACACGACAGATGTTTTCGGAATCGGTGGTGGTTGAAACGAAGACATCATTCTATTCGAGATAGCTTACTACTTTTGAGCTCAAAATATAAGATCCTACAACAGAAGACGTTACTATATTGGACGGTAGTTTTGTGGATCACTTCTACAGCCCATCATGTACACAGGTGTAACCTGACCTTTCATCCAGTGTCTGGGTACGGTTTTGTGTTCGGGGGATCAACGAGAGATTGTGGTTAAAATAGGTATAGACTCAGACAAGGTCCTAGAGCATTGTTCACTTCTAGCGATTTCACCTGTTCCTGAACACCACTGGTACTAATATCTTTACCTACACCTACTTGAAAATGATGTTCTGTGTTTCTGCTTGGATTTGCTACTTTTAATTCCAGATTGAGTGTCTGGTCACGGCGTTTACATATGAACTGATTATTGCTCCGCAAGAGCGTTCTGGAAGTTTCCATGTCTTGGTTGCACGTCATGCCTCAAAACCTTTATTTTTTCTATGCACTACAAAATACTGTGTCACATTTTTCAGTCTTTATAATGAATAAACGAATAAACAAGCCATATAATTCATCAGGTTGGTGACGATCCCTTGTCTGGTTTTATTTATCAGTGGTTTAAGTTTTGAACAATGCCTAAAGGTCCTGAATTTATCGTTATGTAGTAATCGGCATTCAAGATTAGATAAGAACCATGTGAAACTTTAATTTCGAACGCCTTAGGAACATGGGTAGTGCTACATAGTCACTGTATAGGGTATTGTTCGAAATGTTCAATAACTCTTGCCTTGTTTTATTTGTTTCAGGTGTGGCGGATTCCTGGCCTGTGGGAGCGAGTATTTTACGTGATACTACCGCAGCTACCATATTATATAAAAGACTTCACTAACTACCTCGCTTTCCAGTGGGGTAACACCGTGTCGCCATATCCAAAAAGGACAGAGAAACAGAATGGAACACACTGAAACTACTGGCGAGAAAGCTGTTCTGTTCTCTGGCATCACTGATAGCTTTTTTTTTTTTTTGTATCGTTTGCTCCGTTGTCAAAGACACCTTCTCTGTAGAAGGCAATAGCATGAACAATAAAATTATGGTCAGCTAACAGTAATCTAGGTGAATATTCCAGATAGTGGTGGATAGCGTTTACCTGAAGCAAACATATTATACACACAGGACGAGGTGCCTAAATTTGTCACTTCAAATGACGTTTGAGTAAAAGATCTTGGTAAAAGCTTTTCATGTGGAAGAACAGTTATCAATGGCTTACGAAATAAAGACTAGTGCATTTCACAACTTGATTAAACGCCAAGACAGAGATATTAACTATGTTTTTCAAATGGAACTTGTATTTTTAGGCGTCGTAAAAGCACATACCTTAGAGACAAATTCAGTGAGTTAATGTTTTAGGTCTGACAACTTTCTTTTTTTTTTCTCCTCCATCGGTCTCCTATTGGTTCGACGCGGCACACCACAGATTCCTCTCCTCTTCATCCCAGAGTAGCGTTTCGACCCCAAACGTCCTCAGTTATTTATTGGATGTATTCCAATATCTGTCTTTTCCTGCAGTTTCTACGCTCTACACGTCTACAGCATTTTCTAGTACCAGAGAAGTTCTTTCTTGCCATCTTAAGAAATGTCTTACGAAATTTCGATCACTTACTTTCTTCGCTGAATGCGAAAATATTTTATCTTCGCTGACCTACACAGGAAGAAATGACCATCTCAATAAAATAAGAGACATCGCAGCTCGTACAGAAAGCTTCAGCAATTGTGCACACAAGAGCTTAAATGGATTGGAAATAACAGCCAACCACTTGCTAAATACAGATTTATTAAACTTTAATCACGGTTTCGACAGTTTCAAAACTGTCTTCTTCAGAAGCTATTGCGCTTAGAATAACATTATCATAGACAATGTGGGAGTCGTTGACTTTCTGACATATGTGAGACTAGTATGCTCTATCTTCCTACCGCAGTTGCTCGAGGACGCTCTGTGTGTCCCAAGCAAGATCGTAAGAGATGGAAAAGAACCACCGTGGTACAACAACCGAGTTAGAAAACTGCTGCGGAAGCAAAGGGAACTTCACAGCAAACATAAACATAGCCAAAGCCTTGCAGACAAGTAAAAATTACACGAAGTGAAATGTAGTGTGAGGAGGGCTATGCGGGAGGCGTTCAATGAATTCGAAAGTAAAGTTCTATGTACTGACTTGGCAGAAAATCCTAAGAAATTTTGGTCTTATGTCAAAGCGGTAGGTGGATCAAAACAAAATGTAAGACACTTTGTGACCAAAATGATACTGAAACAGAAGATGACAGACTAAAAGCCAAAATACTAAATGTCTTTTTCCAAAGCTGTTTCACAGAGAAAGACTGCACTGCAGTTCCTTCTCTAGATTGTCGCACAGATGACAAAATGGTAGATATCGAAATAGATGACAGAGGGATGGAAAAACAATTAAAATCGCTCAAAAGAGGAAAGGCCACTGGACCTGATGGGATACCAGTTCGATTTTACACAGAGTACGCGAAGGAACTTGCCCCGCTTCTTGCAGCGTTGTACCGTAGGTCTCTAGAAGAGCGTAGCGTTCCAAAAGATTGGAAAAGGGTACAGGTCATTCCCGTTTTCAAGAAGGGACGTCGACCAGATGTGCAGAACTACAGACCTATATCTCTATCGTCGATCAGTTGTAGAATTTTGAAACACGTATTATGTTCGAGTATAATGACTTTTCTGGAGACTAGAAATCTACTCCGTAGGAATCAGCATGGGTTTCGAAAAAGACGATCGTGTGAAACCCAGCTTGTGCTATTCGTCCACGAGACTCAGAGGGCCATACACACGTGTTCCCAGGTAGATGCCGTGTTTCTTGACTTACGCAAGGCGTTTTATACAGTTCCCCACAGTCGTTTCATGAACAAAGTAAGAGCGTATGGACTATCAGACCAATTGTGTGATTGGATTGAAGAGTTCCTAGAAAACAGAACGCAGCATGTCATTCTCAATGGAGAGAAGACTTCCGAAGTAAGAGTAATTTCAGGTGTGCCGCAGGGGAGTGTCGTAGGGCTGTTGCTGTTCACAATATATATAAATGACCTTCTAGATAGCGTCAGAAGTTCACTGAGGCTTTTTGAGGATGATGCTGCGGTATATCGAGAGGTTGTAACAATGGAAAATTGTACTGAAATGCAGGAGGATCTGCAACGAATTGACGCATGGTGCAGGGAATGGCAATTGAATGTCAATGTAGACAAGTGTTATGTGCTGCGAATACATAGAAAGAAAGATCCTTTATCATTTAGCTACAATAAAGCAGGTCAGCAACTGGAAGCAGTTAATTCTATAAATTATCTGGGAGTAGGCATTAGGAGTGATTTAAAATGGAATGGCCATACAAAATTAATCGTCGGTAAAGCGGATGCCAGACTGAGATTCAATGGAAGAATCCTAAGGAAATCCAATCCGAAAACAAAGGAAGTAAGTGACAGTACACTTGTTCGCCCAGTGCTTGAACACTGCTCACCGGTGTGGCATCAGTACCAGACAGGGTTGATAGAAGAGATAGTGAAGATCCAACAGAGAGCAGCGTGCTTCTTTACAGGATCATTTAGTAATCGCGAAAGCGTTACGAAGATGATAGATAGACTCCAATGGAAGACTCTGCAAGAGAGACGCTCAGTAGCTCGATACGGGCTTTTGTTGAAGTTTCGAGAACATACCTTCGCCGAGGAATCAAGCAGTATATTGCTCCCTCCTACGTATAACTCGCGAAGAGACCATGAGGATAAAATCAGAGAGATTAGGGCCCACACAGAGGCATACAGACAATCTTTCTTTCCTCGAACAATACGAGACTGGAATAGAAGGGAGAACCGATAGAGGTACTCAAGGTACCCTCCGCCCCACACCGTCAAGTGGCTTGCGGAGAATAGATGTAGATGTACGAGTAGATGTGAGTGTTTTAGGAATTTGTATTGAACTTACAGCCTGCAAGATAGGAAGACACCAGCTCACCATGCAGAGTTCAGAAGACTGCAGCAGTATGGACAATGATGTAATCAGACACCGATCTCAATGTCGGTTCCACTACACTCTCTGTATAGGAAACTTTACCGCTAACAGAAATTAGTGTACAGGTTCGAGCGTAACTTATGTTAGCAAAAACGAAAATCTTAGATTGTCGTAATCAGGGTTTATTTTTTCTCTAAGTACGACTTCACAATATGTCATAATTATAATATGTACAAGATGACAAAATATTGGTACTGGGTGCTCCCAACTGTGAAGCGAAATTCGTAACTATTACAAGGCTCTTTAATAGCAAGATGGTTGATGACCACGTCTAGGGTTCGATAAATCCAAACAAATTAAATGTAATTGGGGCCAGAGATATCAATTAAGCTAAAATGCACAATTAAAATTACCAGATAATGGATGGGGGTCGGTAAAGAGCAATCAGAAAGAAGTACACAATTAAAACAATTCAATAACTTCAGGGTATATAACATTCTACAGAGGCTGATGAATTCTTTTCGTTAAATCGGATACCTCTCGTTTCCGCTTCAATTAAGCCCGACAATCGTGAATATGTTTAACTACAGGTCATGGCTGAATGTACAAAAAGTAGGACAGACAGAGACGACGGCAGTTCTGAATGTCAATTGCTGGAGTAGCAGTGGCAGCTGTCGGTGCAAGCTGTGAACCAGAGAATCTATTCTAAATTTCTCTCGACTGTTAAACCCCAGTTTGATAGATTTCCTACGTCGTCAGCGAAGCTGCAACTCCTAGTTGTTCCCTACCAAAGTTAATTGGCATGGTACACGCTGTTTAGTTGGAATAGCGCATATGTCATTGCCCTCAAATCGCTCGCATTCGTTAACTGCCAGTGCTCGGTGCGATTTTCTGTACTAGGAGACCTTGCAGTTTAATTACAGACAAGCCTGTGAAAAAGTGTTCACGTAATGACTCACGCAATCGTCTGAGTGTGGCGCGAGGCGCCTTGCTGAAACACTCGACGATTTGATGCAAGAGAAAGAGCGAATTTCTCTGTCTACTTTTGTCTATATCAAACTTGTGGCCACGTGTTTTCTTTCTGGCCTATCATAGCATTCATACTTATTATAACTCCACCCACTAGAGCTTTTGTGGCCTATCACAGGCGTCGTTTCTTTCGTAGGGCAGAGTTTAACTTCTGATACATAATACTGAGATAAACAGCTTTTTATTTCATGCAAATTTTAACACACATGACTACAGTGAGTCACCAATGTTTTGAGTTGGGTTCCTCGGGACATTTTATCCGCCTTCTCCAGCCATGTTCCGGTAGAAAGGCTTTCCGAAGGGGCATCGTTAAAAGCAAGGACAAGGGTAGCTTTTGCCGATCGCCTGAGCAGTGGCTCCAAAGTCTCATTGTGTATGCTAGATGTCCTGCTGTGTGGGTTGCGGCCTAACATTGGGACGGGAGTTACGATGGTAAAATTCTCCCTCAGAACTGTGTCTCGTAGCTTGGGTCTGGGAATTTACTTGTGTGCAATAACTAGTGTGAGTGTTAGTTGTTTTATACTGATGAAATGCTGGCTTGTTTATTCGCTCTGTCTATCAATAATTCGTACATTTTCATATAACCATGTTGGGTGACACATCGATTTCACTGGAATTGTTTCAGGAATTCAGTGTAAGGTGTTTAATAATTGTTTGACACCTTACAAGTCTGTCTACTGTATGTGAGTGTCAGCCACTTAGCCACCATTTAAAATACATGATTTAAAAGCAGTAGCTCTCTACTGTTAAGCTTTTAAGACAAAGCTCTACAGAAGAGAGATTCTAAGTACAACACCTTCTGAAGGAGACAGTTTTAAACCTGTTGAAACCATGTTCAAGATTCAATTGGCTGTTATTTCTAATCCATTGAAAGAATTACTTGTTCAGTTTTCCCATGCGCTGTCGGTGAGTGTAACAGTAGAGAAACAGTCGAAGGTGGTATTGCAGAGTAGTCATATAGATGTATAGGTAAATGTGTCATCCTGTCCTGCCTTCTTATCAATGCTTTCCATATGCTTTTTAATTCTTAGATTCTGGGGAGCATTCCTCATTTCTTATCTTATCTGTCAAACTCATTTTCAACATCCTGCTGTAGCAACACTTCTTAGATGCCTCGATCTGTTCTTTTCCGATTTTCCCACTATACATGATTCACTGGCATAGAATACTGTGTTACAAACAAACATTCTTATGAATTTCTTGGTCAAATTAAGACCTATGTTTGATACTAGTAGACTTATTTTACAAGGAATGCACTCTTTGCCAGTGATAGTCTTCCTTACTTCATCCATCACAGATATTTTGCTTCCAAGCTAGCAGATTTTCGTAATTACGTCTAATTCGTGATTTCCAATTTTGATGATAAGTTTATTGCTTATCTCATTTCCACTTCTCCTCATTACTTTCGTATTTCTTCGATTTACTCTCAGTTCATATTCTGCACTCATTTGGCTGTTCATTCTGTTCTTCACTTTCGCTGAAGATAGCAACTGCATCAGCGAATCTTATCCTTGAGATGTTTGAAGTTTCTCATAGTGAAAAATGAGAAGGAGCGATCTGTATGTACTTTGAACCTGTTTGTAATTTAATTTCGACAGATCTGTGTGGAATGTGCAATATACTCTCCACTAAAATGTTAACATGACATGGGTAATGAATGCACAATGGAACGTGATGTACAACCAAAAACGTTTTGAAAGATCTGAAGATGACAGTCTTGCCTGTGGAAACCAGTCAATAAGAAATAGTTCTGAACGCGATCTGGAGTATAAAAAATTTCTTTAAACTTGATATTCTTAATACTCTTTCATCCTGACTTTTTGTCTCACTCTTGAACCTTTCTCTTACTTCCGTCACTGCTTCTTCAATGTGTACATTGGAAAGTAGGGGCGAAAGACTGCATCCCCATCTTGCATCCTTTTGCATGGGAGAACTTCGTTCTTGGTCTTCGATTCTTATTGTTTCTTCTTGGTTTTGTACACATTTGCACATTACCAGTCTTTCCTCATAGATAACACCAATTTCTTGGAGAACATACTGTACCATTTTACACTATCAAACCCTTTTTCTAAGTCAACAAACCCTATGAACGGGTCTTGTTTTTCTTAAGTCTTGCTTCCATTATCAAGGTAAACGTTAGAACTCTCTCTTTGGTACCCATTCTAATCATAAAGCCAAACGAGCGTCATCTTATAGCTTCTCGCTTTTTTTCACTCTTCCATGTATTATTCTTGTCGTCGACTTGGATGCAAAAGACGTTAAGTTGACTGTGCTATGGTTCTCGCACTTACATGTTGTTGCTGTCTTCGAAACTGTGTAGATGACTTTTTCTGAAAACGCTGATGATATGCCTCCAATGTCATAGATCCTAAAAACCAATTCGAATAGTAGTTTGGTTGCCATTTCATCTAAGGAAGGAATATTACCTAGCCCTTCTGCCTTATTTGATCTCAAATCTTCCAGAACTCTGTCAAAGTAGTGTCTAATATTTGGCCTTTTATGTCGTCCATGTCGACTCCCACTTCTTTTGTTCAAGTCGTCTGATAATTCCTTCCCTTTGTATAGGCCTTCAATGTACCCCTTCAACCTATCCGCTCTCTTCTGTGCAATTAAAAGTGGGATCGCAATTGCACTCTTAATGTGTGTGTGTGTGTGTCCCCCTGCTGCTTTTAATTTCACAGAAAATTTTTTTTTTGCTTTTATATATATGCTGAGTCACTCCTTTTGATAGTTATTTCTTTTACGATTTCTTCACATTTTTACTGCACCATTTAACCTTGGCTACACTACCCCCTTCCTATTTATTTGAAACATGAGTGCTTTATGTTGCTCTATTCCTATCTTTCCCTGGATACTTTTGTATATTTTTTCTTTGGTCGGTCAACTGAAGTGTTTCTTCTGTTACCCAATGCTACTCCACCTTCTTTCTTGTTCTTGTGTTACTCTGTCCAAAATCTTTGGGTGCCCTTTTTACAGATGCACATTTCTTCTCAACTGCATGGCCTTCTCTGCCTTTCCTTATCGCGATATGCACATCATTATCATGAAAATAGATTTTACATCATCATCATTCAATCACAATTTTAAATAATCCACATATACCTACTTATCTTAAGGTATTCATTAAATTGTGATTGGTTATGGCATATAAACTGTGTTGCACTATTGTTTTATGCAGATACAGTAGTGATCACCTGAAAATGAATATCTCGACAGGCGATTTGCCACGACTGTGAGGAATCGTTGCCACTCATCACTGAATCGTTATGAATTTGCCTTATGATCATTTCATTTCATTTGAGGTTAGATGCATCCAATTTCCAATCATGGTCTATACCGACCACACTGTAGAACAGAAATCATAAGTTAAGCTTGTTTAGGCTTCAGCTTCTTCAGTCTACCATTACATTACATTAGTACTTGTTCCATAGATCATGAATACAACAATCCATAATGATGTGGAATGTGCCAGTTTAATATAAGTTTTTCTACAGAATATAAATTTTTTCACAGCTACTACTTCATATCTAAAAATTGATCTGTTGAGTTAAAGGAGTTGTCATTCAGAAATTCTTTAATTTATTTTTTAAATCTGGTTGGCTGTCCGTCAGACTTTTAATGCTATTTGGCAAACGACCAAAGAATTTTTGTGGCAGTGTAATTCACCCCCTTCTGTGCCAAAGTCAGATGTAACCCAGAATAATGAAGATCATCCTTTCTTCTAACATTGGAGCTATGCACTTTGCTATTATTTTTCAACTGGGATGGGTTATTCATAGCAAATTTCATAAGTGAATGTATATATTGCATATGTACTGTGAATATGCTGAATTCCTTAAATAAGTGTCTCCAAGGTAATCTTGGTTCAGCTCCAGCTATTATTTTTATCACACACTTTTGTTCTATGATTAATTTTGATCATAGTGATGAATTACCCCAAAATATGACACCGTATGAAAACAGTGAATGAAAATAGGCATAGTAAGCTAATTAACTGGCAGGTTTGTCACCAACATTGGTGATAACCCTGATGGCATATGTAGCTGAACCTGAAAGTTTCAGCAGATCATCAATGTGTTTTTTCCAATTCCATTTCCCATCAATGCACACACTCAGAAATTTTGAGTATTCGATCTTGGTGACAGACCTCTGTTCAAAGTCTATATTTATCAATGGTGCTATGCCATTTACTGTACAGAACTGTATATACTGTGTTTTCTCAAAATCTAGTGAGAGTCCATTTGCAGAGAACCGCTTCATAATTGTCTGAAAGACATTACTTACAATTTCCTCATCTAATTCTTGTTTGTTGGGTATGATTACTATAATTGTACCATCACCAAAAATAATTAGTTTTGCGTCTTCATGAATATAGAAGGGTAAGTCATTAATATATATTAAGAATAAGGGACCCAACACTGAACCCTGCGAGACACCATTCATGACACCTCCCCAGTTAGAGGAGTCTGCTGATTTTTGCAGACTATCTGTACTGTTAATTTCAACATTCTGCACTCTTTCAGTTTAATGTGAATTAAACTATTTGTACACTGTCTCACTCATACCACAATACTTAAGCTTGCCTAGAAGAATTTCATGATTCACACAGACAAAAGCCTTCGAGAGATCACAAAATGTCCCATTGGGTGATATTCAGTTACTCAGAGCATTTAATATTTGATCAGTGAAAACATGTACAGCACTTTCTGTTGAAAAGCCTTTCTGAAAGCCAAATTGACATTTTCTTGCTACTTCATATTGAAAGTGAGTGAAACTAGTCTTGAATACATTACTTCTTCAAGAATTTTGGATAAAGCTGTCAGAAGTTAGATTGGGTGGTAGTTGTTAATATCAGACCTATCTCCATAATAGAGTTCTCAATGATTTCATCTTGCAACATTTGTTTCAGATTCACAAGCACTACACAACTTCTCCATAATTTATTTATTATGCAGATGAACATCTCTGAAGAACTATGAGATTTCCATTTGATCACCATAGCCAATAGAACCCAATTTTATCAGGGACTGCTGAATTTTATGCCTCCAGATTGTGTACTAGTTGTTGAAACAATTTCTGCATTTATTGTTTCATGTACAAGTACATCAGTTATCCAACATTTCAGAATATGAGTGGAATATTTTACTTGTACCGATTGACTGTTCCATCAGTTCTTGGTAGAATTTTTAATATGTTATGAATGAGAAGACACACAATACTGGTATAATATTCTACAATATTTATTTTTTATTTCAGAAACCGGTTTTAGTCTGTTATACCATCATCAGGAAGAAAGATAAGTATGTGGTGCAGCGAAATTTTGTTACCACAAAGATTTTAAACCAATGCCTCTACGGGGTATCTCCATTTCCAGAGATGAGAAATATTGATGATAGTTTTAGTGGAGGATTATCTCACTGTAAACGAGATGGAAAATTATTTAACTAAGATAACATATTTTAATTAATTTAGTAAACACAGTCATGGTCTCATGTAAGTTGTTAATTTTTACTTTTAGGCGACCAGTTTAAATCTTCTAAAGACATCATCATCAGATCTACATTCTGTGAAGAGGAATAAAACATAAGGCTTCAGTTGCAATGGAAATGGACATTAATATACAATAATGTATTAAAAAGGTGCAGCATGATATACACTTGATTACAGTAGGATGTGCTGTTATGAAGCGGTTCTGGCCATGCTTGCATGAAGAACACTGCTGAATACAGCTTGGCTGACAGCAGTTAAACAGCAGAAGTCCCACCAATTTTTTCAGTCCATGATTTTCAGGATTACAAAGCTGCCATTAGAAACAGACACAATTCAGAAGGACTTGAATACCCTTAAATGGACACCTTATTATAACTCTGAATACATTGTCACCTTATTTAATAAAATAAAATATTCTTACCAAAATTCAAATCAAGCTGCAGTTAAATACAATTGTAGGTTTACTTAAATGTCCTACCTAGGCAATATATCTGATAAAATTAATAAAATGTTCAAGAACATAGAAGTGACTCCAGAATTCTCACAAAATAACCTTTTGCCACATAAGTTAAGACATACTATGGAAAACTGTGGTAGTAAATGCTTAAATTCCGGAGTTCATAAAATAAATTGTAACACTTTCAACAGCCATTACATAGGCCACCTAGGCAGCAATTTCAGAATAATATTTCAAGAACGTTCTTCCTGAACAGCGAGCAGTAAATTTATTTATGGGCAACATATCATCCAGGGTAAACATTCTGAGGGCACTACTGATAATAACGTCAAAGTCCTCCATATGATCCATAGAAGAACATTGCTTAATATCTTACTATAATTAAGTTTGTGATGTCCATTATGCCCCAGTTTTATTTTCTTTCTAGTGCTGCTGATTATTTTATGACTTATCATCATAAAAGTTTTACCTTAATGACAATATGTCATGAAGGTAAAACATCCATTCAATATTTCGCAAATAGTACTATATAAACGAGGTCCCGATCATTGTACTTCAGTTTTAAATATTCTCTTTTACGTTTTATCACAAATGTAGTACCTAATGGCTGCTTTTAATCTTTTACCACAGTACATCATGACTATTATTACCTTGTTACTCCTAGGCGACTAAAAGTGATGTTCGAACTGAAGTCAATTCATACTTAATCAGTCCGTTGTATAAAGTTTTTTACCTGTCGTAAAAACATTCATGGATTGTGCATATTACCCTGTGTCATCCATAAGTGTATTTCAAAATTCAGTTTGTATATGGTCCATCAGTTCCCTGACTCGTGTGCTGTTGATTATTTTACTATTTTAAATGTTTTACTCTCATGCCAGCATGTATGTTATATACAGCAAATATTTAGCAAGTATTACTACATTTTATAATTCCCCTATTACAATATTTTGCTTGTATTTTATTATATGCAGAATCGCTTTTACTATACCACTTCATGATTGTTATTAATTTTATCGTTTTCTGCAGACACAACTTATCGACTATCTAAAATCATTCGAATTCTTGGTGTATGCATGTATTTTTCATTTGTATAAAAGTTACATGCATATCTTGTAATCTGTAAGAATGTATTATTATAATTTTAAATGGTGATGTGAACATTTAAATAATGAATATTATGTCTGTCCAAAAGTAATGCTATAACAAATTGCAAATTTTATGTATGTATGTAAATATTGGCCATGTGGACATACAAGATAGCTCTTACCATACAAAAGTGTCAGTGATTTCGCTCTTTGGGACAAAAACTTATTTCGATCTGATATTTGGTGTTCTCCTACAATTACTTTGCAATAGAACGAAGTGATTGTATGTCTTGTATCCCCATGCTTTCTGTCTACCTCTTACTTTTAAGCAGTGACTCGGGCATTTAAACAAAGACCTATTGTATCTGGGTAAACGTAACGACATAACAAGCAGCTAATGTACTAAAAATACGCATTACATAACCGTATTAGACCAACTGCATATGGTTACATACATGTGTTAGCAAATGACAGTACTTATCGATTACACATAGTTTTCATTGTTACTAGCTGGTGACCTTCTTGCCAGTGGGACTCCATAACATCTTTAATTAATGATGGAACGTAATATCGTCTTCATGGTTACCAAGCTGGCGTCCTACGGACCGTCTTAGCTACTTTACGTTTACCAAAAGGTCCTGCAGAGGAGAGTCCACATTTGGATGAGCCCTGTTATTAGTAGTGACTGTTTTCTTATTTCGTCGCTTTTATGGTGTATGTTCTTCTTTATAACATCAAAATATCGTTCGTTGTTTTTTAAAGGACCAAACTCTAATTTCCAGTCATCAAGGGTATATCGTGCTGTGCCTGTTAATTACATTATTGTGTATTAATGTCCATTTTCATTGTAACTGAAGCATTATGTTTAATTCCTCTTCACAGAGAGCAGATCTGAAGATGAACTGCTTAGAAGATCGAAACCGCTCATCTAAAAATAAAAATTAACAACTTATAAGCGACCACGACTGTGTTTACTAGATAAGTCACAATATCAATGAATCGTGGTTTTACTGGATCAATGTTCCAAAACATTTTAAGGCAATGTATGAGACACATTAACTAATGAACTATAAACAAATTACAAAAGTTGTTCATAGAAAAAAACCAAACAATAAACTTCGGTAACATGTTTCAAAGGTGTGACTGCACAAAATAATCTTGCTTTTGATAGGTCCTAAATTACAAACTGATCAAATTTTTTAACTCAACAAGTAGAAATTATAGTAACTGAATTAAAGGAAAAGGGGCCTGTGAATAAGAGAAGTAATTTACAACATGGCCTGGGTAGAACTATGAATAGTATCTGCAGTTAGAAGAGGCGAGTAAGGGAACTGTCTGGTCATTCAACACTAAGCTTGCCCAGTGGGCACATTTTTCCCCCTTTATCTCAAGATAGTTCATCTTTCTTCTTTTATGGATGTGATGTAATACTTAATGTTTGACCCCTTAACTATGGCCTTCTTTAAGCAGGTAGCCTAAAAAGTAGAGGCTACCTTTCTCAGTTTTGTTCCTCGAATGGAGTCCATATTACCCTGCCAGAGTAGAATTTTCCACAGTTACAAGTAATTTTATATGTTCCACTGTTTTCTATAGCATTGGGCAAAAACTGTACAACAGTGTTTAGCACATAAAACGACGTTTTTATGTTCCTGGATTTAAACTTTCCGCTTACATCCAGTGAGACTTTCCGTAAGTAATTAATTGTGTACCATTTGTTGCCATATTGAGGTGGTGGGTTAGGAACATGATAGAGAAGAGAGTACACCTGTTGCTTCTGCTTTTTGTGCATAATGGAGACCACCGAGGTGGAGGATAGGCATTGTTTGATGCTATTCGTTTGACTGAACTTAATTTGCAAGTTGTCTTCACTTATTGTGATTGATGTTATGCGACGAATCATCGAATGAAAGGCAACATGTTTATGAGTCACTGGGTGTTGAGAATTGGCAGGTACTACAACATCTGCTATGGAATATGCCCTATAAATCTTGAAAGTATGAATATGGTCACTGATGTCTACAGTTTGATCTAAATAATTTATGCATATGGCCCCAGACCCCATTATGAACTGAATAGTGTTGTGTTTAGAGTGGATTGGAATGAGAGATGACTGATGCAGAATCTATATTTACACCAGAAAGTAAGGATAAGGATTGGAAACGAAAAGTCAGAAGGAAGCAGCATTGGACAAGGTGTTAGAAAAGATTGCTGCCTTTCCCCACTATTGTTTAACACATACTTTGAAGAGATTATTGCGAAAGGCTTAGATGGGTAAAGAGGAATATGTAGTGGTGGAAAGAGAACAGAATGTATAAGATTTGCTGATGACATGGTATTAGTGGCAGAAAGTGAGCGGACAGTGAATAACATGCTGAGAGATCTGAATGAAGCTTCTGTGAAATATGGGCTGCAATTAAACACAGCAAAAAGAAAGAGTATGGTCATCAGTACAAGACGCAGACTGTCCAATATTAAAATAGGACAATCTACCATCACCCAAGTAAGTGCATTTAGATATCTTGGAAGCACAATAACTGAAGACTTGAGATGTCACCAGGAGATGAAAACTCGAATTTCCGTAGCGAAGGAGGCATTCAAGAGAAAGAGGAGACTGTTATGTGGCAAATTAGATAAAGGTCTGCGAAAAAGGCATGGTGAATGTTTTGCCTGGAGTGTGGCACTATATGGGGCAGAAACATGGACGCTGAGACGAGAGGATGAAAAAAGGTTAGAAGCATTTTAGACGTGGATGTGGAGGAGAATGACGAGAATAAGCTGGACGAAAAGAGTGAGTGACGAAAGAGAATTGGAAAGGGTTGGTGGGAGAAGATGTCTGCTGAAGGTTATAAGAGGAAGGAAAAAGAACTGGTTGGGACATTCATTGAGAAGGGAGTGCTTGCCAGCAGATGCTTTGGAAGGACTGGTTTGTGGAAGAAAACTGAGAGGAAGAAAGAGATAGAGGACATAAAGGGAGGAGGAAATTATGCAGATGTGAGGGGGATGGCAGAAAACCGGACAGCCAGGAGAACTACCATGTGAAAAACCACCTTTTGGTAGAACACTAATGATGATGATGATGATGATGATGTTTGGCATTTAGCTGCTTCAGGGGCTTTTCAAGTTGTCTGACAGTAACTGTCCATAAGCATAACACATCATCAACACATCTAAACCAGAATTCCAACGTTGGAAGAGAGTGGATTATTTTCCAGAAACAGTTTTCCGGAACTGTCCATGAAGATTTCAGCAAGGACTGGAGTGAAAGGAGATCCCATGGCTAGACCATCCAACTGTTTGTATATCCTGCCACTGAGATGGAAATAATTTTGTGTTAGACAAGTTTCTGTAGTTACCCTTATGTCATCTGTGACAACTGGGTTAACTCCTAATTTATCTAGTAAGTCTGTGAGAATGTTTAGGGATTCCTAAACGGATATATTAGTGAATAAGCTATTAATATCGAAAGTAACTAGCTCGGCATACCATGACCAACTTTAAACTTGGTTTTCATCTTGATAATGTCATTTAACTCTCTGGCTAATTTGTAACATGGAGCTGGGAATGATGACACAACAGGATGGATTGAAATATTATGTTTATGGAGCTTAGGAAGGCCATCTAGTCTGGGAGATGTAGATCTGATGTTGGTGAGAAAGTGGACATCTGAGTCTAGTATTATACTTTTACAAAATTTAATAACATTTTTAATTCTATCATTATAGGATTTTGTGGGGTCATATAAGCATTATTAACCGACTAGAAATATCAAAATAGTAAAGAAAAGAATAAACAACGAATAGAGTTACTTGGCGAAGACCCACTGGAGATGATGTTACAGAAACTTGGTCCAATGGCCGTAGATCCTGAGTTACCTCACAGTTAGGACAGCGACAACCATGAGTTATTGCAATCCCTGATTACATCAGAGATGGAGAACACCTCACATCTTGGAAGAGAATGAGCGCCTAGATCAGATAACGTACATTACTCTTATAGTATACTGCAACTGCCAGCAACAGGAGGGAAAAGACTCTAATATTATTAACAATCTGTGGAGTCACTAGAAAACATTCCAGTACCTAAGATGTCAAGTATAGCGCCTATCAAGAAACCCAACAAAGCGAATCATTGACTGGAATAGTGCAGACCAATCATTATATCCTCTTGTCTTCACAAAATATTTGAACTAATGACAACAAGTAGGTTGGATATTGGACTGCTAACAATGAACGACTGTCGAGCTGTCAGTTTGGTTTCAGATGTGATACAAGCACAGATTGAGCTTTAGTTTAACAATCGATAACAAACGATGATTCAACAGTAATGACTACACCATGGTAATTTACCTGTACCCGTACTAACACATAAATTAAGTTCACAGGGAGTTCCTGGACGATTTGCCCATGATCTACAACACCACCCATCTAACCGATATTAAGTGGTTTAGGACGGTACTAAATCTATTAGCCTGAAGACTTCTAGCACTAGCGTGTACCACTGATCCATGTTATAACCCCCTGTGTGCAATACGCATTCGAGTGACTCACAGGAAAGGATGCTCGATAATATTGTTGCCTTCCCGGATTTGAATGATTGATTCATTTATGCAGAGAGACTGGACCTAAATATCTGTACAATGGTGTTAGATCAGACTTGCAAAGATGATTGGATCAAATTGACTTAGAAATATCACTGTCCAAAATGAAATATTTCTATACTTTCTCTATAGAATCCCGCACAACAATCGTATCGGGTTGAGACTGTACAAGATGGCAATCAAAAAGGTAATAAAATACCTGGGGCTGAACACTGGAAATAAAGAGAAACGGGCTGCACACGTTAAGAGGCTAACATAAAAATGCGAAAGAGTCGTTTATCTTCCGCAAGTAAAATATCTAGAACATTAAAAATTTATTGCCAAATCGTTTGTCGGGCTAATAAATTTGTAACATTTGCACTGACCAAAAAAAAAATCGCAACACCATGAAGGAGTTGGTGCGACATAAACGAAAGTTAGCAGACGTGTTCCTACATCTGAAAGACGATGTCTCTTTAGATTTCGCACCAGTCGCGTGAGAGCGGCGCTAGGATTCAACTCAGCTTTGCTTTGAATACACGCTGTAACGATCGTAAGCGTTAGTTACGCCTGAGACTGGACGTGGTGAGTGGATTTTACACGACGAAGATGCTATTATCAACGCGTCACCGAGATTGACTGAGGTCGTGTAACAGGGCTACAAGAAGCTGAATGTTCCTTTCGCGACACTGCACGAAGACTTGACAGGAATGTAGCGGCTGTAAATGATTGCTGGTCACGAAAATATGCTGTCAGAAGAAGAACGGGCTCCCGATGGCCATGTGACACGGAAGACCGGCGTGTTTAGAATATGGCTCTGGAGTATCGTACTGCATCTGCACCAACTACACTCCTGGAAATTGAAATAAGAACACCGTGAATTCATTGTCCCAGGAAGGGGAAACTTTATTGACACATTCCTGGGGTCAGATACATCACATGATCACACTGACAGAACCACAGGCACATAGACACAGGCAACAGAGCATGCACAATGTCGGCACTAGTACAGTGTATATCCACCTTTCGCAGCAATGCAGGCTGCTATTCTCCCATGGAGACGATCGTAGAGATGCTGGATGTAGTACTGTGGAACGGCTTGCCATGCCATTTCCACCTGGCGCCTCAGTTGGACCAGCGTTCGTGCTGGACGTGCAGACCGCGTGAGACGACGCCTCATCCAGTCCCAAACATGCTCAATGGGGGACAGATCCGGAGATCTTGCTGGCCAGGGTAGTTGACTTACACCTTCTAGAGCACGTTGGGTGGCACGGGATACATGCGGACGTGCATTGTCCTGTTGGAACAGAAAGTTCCCTTGCCGGTGTAGGAATGGTAGAACGATGGGTTCGATGACGGTTTGGATGTACCGTGCACTATTCAGTGTCCCCTCGACGATCACCAGTGGTGTACGGCCAGTGTAGGAGATCGCTCCCCACACCATGATGCCGGGTGTTGGCCCTGTGTGCCTCGGTCGTATGCAGTCCTGATTGTGGCGCTCACCTGCACGGCGCCAAACACGCATACGACCATCATTGGCACCAAGGCAGAAGCTACTCTCATCGCTGAAGACGACACGTCTCCATTCGTCCCTCCATTCACGCCTGTCGCGACACCACTGGAGGCGGGCTGCACGATGTTGGGGCGTGAGCGGAAGACGGCCTAACGGTGTGCGGGACCGTAGCCCAGCTTCATGGAGACGGTTGCGAATGGTCCTCGCCGATACCCCAGGAGCAACAGTGTCCCTAATTTGCTGGGAAGTGGCGGTGCGGTCCCCTACGGCACTGCGTAGGATCCTACGGTCTTGGCGTGCATCCGTGCGTCGCTGCGGTCCGGTCCCAAGTCGACGGGCACGTGCACCTTCCGCCGACCACTGGCGACAACATCGATGTACTGTGGAGACCTCACGCCCCACGTGTTGAGCAATTCGGCGGTACGTCCACCCGGCCTCCCGCATGCCCACTATACGCCCTCGCTCAAAGTCCGTCAACTGCACATACGGTTCACGTCCACGCTGTCGCGGCATGCTACCAGTGTTAAAGACTGCGATGGAGCTCCGTATGCCACGGCAAACTGGCTGACACTGACGGCGGCGGTGCACAAATGCTGCGCAGCTAGCGCCATTCGACGGCCAACACCGCGGTTCCTGGTGTGTCCGCTGTGCCGTGCGTGTGATCATTGCTTGTACAGCCCTCTCGCAGTGTCCGGAGCAAGTATGGTGGGTCTGACACACCGGTGTCAATGTGTTCTTTTTTCCATTTCCAGGAGTGTATTTGAGTAGCACTTGACAACATAGTGACACAAGGAACTCTTAAAAATCATCTGCTTCAAGGACAGATCCGAGCCAGACGCGTTGTAGCGTGTATTCTACTGACCCCAAACCACTGCCATTTTCGACTTCAATGCCGTCAACCGAGAGCACACTGGAGGGCAACGTGGAGGTCCGTTGTGTTTTCTGATGGAAGATGGTTGTGCCTCGGTGCCAGCGATGGCCGTGTGCTGGCTCGAAAGAGGCCAGTTCAGAGCCTGCAACCGACCTCCCTCGGTGCTGGACATACTGGGTCTACACCTGCAGTTACGGTCTGGGGTGCGATTCCGTATGACAGCAGGATCACTGCCGTGGCTATCACACGCACATAGACTCAGCATTTGTACGTCACTCTGGTGATTCGACCTCTTGTGCTGCCATTCGTGAATAGCACTCCAGATAGTGTTTTTCAGAATTACAGCGTTCGCCCACATACCGCTGTTGTAGCCTAACATGCTCTATGAACTGTCGACGTGTTGCCTTTGCTTGCTCGATCACCAGATCCGTCTCCAATCGAGCTAATACGTGACATTAACGGACTACATCTTCAGCATCATTCACGAATAGCGTTAACAGTCCCTGTATAGGCCGACCAAGTGCAACAGGCATGGAACTCCATCCCATAAACTGACATCTGGCACCTGTACAACGCAATGCATGCACATTTCCATGTTTGCATTTAACATTCTGGCAGTTACACCGGTTATTAATGTACCAGCATTTCATATTTGCAATGGCTTATCCCGCGCTTACATTAACGTGTCATTTTGCAATGTTAATCACTTAAATATGTTACCCAGAAAAATATATTCTGAAATTTCATTGCTCTACACAATTTTTTTTTGTTTTGCGTTTTTTTTTCCTTCATTGTATATCTCACTCTCGATTTATGCTAAAAAACGTGTTGTATGTCCTTTACCTGTTTTCTTTTTCCGCATCTAGAAAAAAAAATCACATAGAGGGTGTGTCGTAATAGGTTTAAGCGTACTTTGGTATGCTCAAAACAGGAAACAGGATCTGGGCTAACAAGTTTGTGTTGTAGCCAGGCCTATATCAGCATCGCAGCGAGATTAGAGAAAATACAATAGAAACCCGGCGAAATCAACGCCAATGAATTCACTACTGATCAAAGCGCTGCGCACCCCCCCCCCCCCCACCTCCCCCCCTCACCGCCAGCCCATCCCAAAAATAGAAATTTTGTGAGATAACTCACAGAATCGGTAGATTTGTCATTCTGTAACAAACAATCTCAAGTTTCACATAAAAGTATCAAGCGTCGTTTTGGTTCTATGTGACTATCATTTGTGATGCAGCAAACATCACACCGGTAACCAATTTTTTCTAGCACTCGTTGCAGAAAATCGAGCGTAACTTGTACAACGGCGTCGTAGACAGGTCGGCTACATTGTTTGGTAGGGTAGGAACATATACAAGGTCTTAAATGAATCCCCAGAGACAGAAATCAAGTGGTGTAAAGTCTGGGGAGAAAGGTGGCCACGCGATAGGTCCTTCATGGGCAATCCATCGACCTCGGAAGCGATTATGGAGGAAAACTAGTACTTCCGTGAGGAAAAAAGGTAGTGCACTAAAAAGTTTTCAGGCGTATCCAGATGCATAATACCAGTGACAGTTTTCTCCATGAAGAAGATAGGGGCGTACACTCTCATTTTTCTACTGGAGCAAAACACGTTAACTTTGGGGCAGTCACGAACGCGTTCCAGGGTCGAATGGTGGGTGTTCACCATGCCACGGTTGCGGAGTTAACACCCATGAAACCAAAACACACAGCGAGCACGCTAAAACACACAGCGAGCATGTTTCACACCAGTGAAAGCAGCCATTTTAACTGTGCACTACGCTGTAGCTACTGGTGCAGGAATGGGGTACTGACGCACTACATGAATCAAACTTGAGGTTGTTTACTACAAAATGACATATCTACCGATTCTGTAAGATATCTCAAGAAATTTCTATGTCATTCCAAAGCTGAAAGGTCCAAATCTATTTTTCCCAGTCTAGCCTTGATATGGGATTACAAACTCCATACAGTGGCCAAACTAAGTTGGCAAATACCTGAAGCCGTGATCAATGTATAATTTGTGATAGACAGTAGTCTGTTGCCAGTATGTGCCATTACTCGGCACATATGGATTTTCCTCCTACCATTCGGGCAATGGGTTCCTCTGTAATTCCAACTGTACATGGTTTGAATTTTTTTTGTAATGTCATCCATTATCACAAGTTTTTGAGGATTTTCTATTAGTTCGTTTATGGTTCAAATGTCTCTGAGCACTATGGGACTTAACATCTGAGGTCATCAGCCTCCTAGACTTAGAACTACTTAAACCTAACTAACCTAAGGACATCACATACATCCATGCCCGAGGCAGGATTCGAACCTGCCACCGTAGCAGCAGCGCGGTTCCGGGCTGAAGCGCCTAGAACCGCTCGGCTACAACGGCCGGCAGTTCGTTTATGAGATTTGATATTAAGATCTCTTTCAACGCAGTCAACTTCTGCATGTAATGGACATTGAAAAGCTGGGGTACTCGTTTCATGCCAACGCTCGCACTCTGAGATTAGCCTTTCCACCATCCAGCGTGTTTACAACGAATATGATCCGTGGCCCGACAGGAAGTGCACAAGTCCTTTTGTAAGTGTCAGGTGCCTCATTTTCACTCTTTTCGTCGCAGAGGAAAACTCTATGTGTGGTTTGCGATGTATCCCAATCTTCCTGCCATAGGTTTAGAGTTTGATTCTTAATCTCTTTTACATTTTGACAATTAGAACACATTATCTTTTCTACTTTTATGAAATCATGATGTTTAAGTCGATATATTGCTGCCCATTGATTATTAAATTAGTGGGTCAGAGCCCTATCATTACCAATAAACAGTCGATGGGGGTTGTGCCAATAGCATCTCTGGATCTCACAATAACATTTCCTTGGACACATCGCAGACCTGTGCAAGCTTTATAAGTCGGAGCCTGTGGGCCAAAACATTTGCCCCATACCCCAACTGTCGAGGCAAGTCAACTGTTATTATTCAGTTTTATGACACCTGCAGGGAAGTGAAACCTCATTTTCCCAACCTAATCTAACCTAACCCCAATACTTACAAATTTATTGCTCAATGCGAAGCTCTTATTACAAGCTTTCTCGATATCTGGGTCCACGGATAATTTTTGATCGAGATTGACATCAATGTATTAGGATAGATTTTGACACCTTATTGTTTCTCCATTTATTTTATCTTTAGTTTATCCAAACGCAGATTGAGGCAGCATCTGGAACACCACAGACTGTAGGACATCAGCCTCTTGACGTGCCAGCAGAGAGGTGCAGTGACGGTGGTGTTCCCAAAGACAACACTGGACGCACGAGTAGCAACACGTCGCTCGTTGCCAGTGCTTTCTTGCCCTACCTCAATACAGAGCGTTCCGTTGCCCTGACCAGTACGTTCTCCACATCACACCCCGGCTGGAAACGTTTCGTCATGGGTTGATGAACTCTGGCACACAGTTTGAACAGCTTGGATTATGTCATCAACGCTCGGTTCGATTCTGTGTCCGCCCGAGTCAGAGCTGTTGTTGCTGCCAGATATGGGAGCTGTGTGGACTAAATCTTGCCTCCTGTACAACCCTAAATCAAGCACAGATCTGTTGATGTTCGTCCTACTATACTGCACACGTAAAATTTTGTTGTTCGCTATTCTTCCTGATGATTCAATTTTAGTGGGTACCTGTGTAGGTTGACGGTTCATAGTTACGGAGTGAAACACTGCCAGTTCAAAACGTCAAGATTAATGTACAGCATCGGGGAAAAAATACTGTAGAATGTTGTACAGATAGTTACTGAATGAACTGAACGTCATCCCTTTTCGTCTCTAGACTATCAGTAGGTTCGAAACCTTCAAAACAAGTGGTATCCTTAACAAAGATACCAGGCTAGGAGTAAAAGTTTGAACTATGGCTGCCAACACCCAGAATTGTCATAAATGTAATGCAAAACGCAATAACGAATTTCTAAAATAATAATAAAACAAGTTCACGTATTATTTCTGCAAACTCTCAGTTTCTGTTATTTCATTTCTTTATTTATTTTTGGTCCGTTGCGTTCCTATGTTTAGTTCCATGTTTTTAGTTTCATTTTGAACTCGTGTGAAGTTAAGAAATTTGCAAGATCGTGGTGTACTGTTACAAACTATATTTGGCCTGTTATGAACAGGCTCTGGCAGAATAAATACTTGGATATAAGGAGGGCAGAACTTCGAAACAAAGTGACAAAATTGTCGAAGCACATATTGAAAACAAAGAGAAATATATGCCATTACTTATCATATACATCCATTACTGGGTTTTGTATGTAACACTATACACGTATCGATGTCGCCATAAGAAGCCACGCCACACAGTACAGTGGTTTCTCGTGCAACCGACGAGGATTATCATGATTGAGTATCACCCAGCGCCTGCAATTCTGTTTATTTACACCGTCGTCTAGATGGAAAACGGCCCATTCGACATCAGAATATTGTTTCGCATCAGCGGATCGGCTGCTAAAGTTCCAGGAAGCGTTAGGCGAAGATTCGTCGGGCAGCTTTATCTTGTTCGATTATTTCCTGTGCAACATGCAGTTTGTATGGATGGAAGTGCTGGGGTCTATCAGACACTAGACAGGCAAAGGTCCCGAATTCGAGTCTCGATCCAGCACACAGTTTTAATCTGCCAGGAAGTTTCTCTACCAGACACTGTTAGCGCCGACGAATGTCTGGCAGCAGAACAGGGGAACGGCGAGGGCTCGGAATGACTGCTTGACGCGCCTTCTCCACTTGCTACGCAGTTGGCTATGTCCTACGAAGCCCTGGACTTTTTCTTTCTTTGCATAGAGACGCAGTAGTCCTCAACTGTTGCACCCACCGTACAATGGTCCGATGATCCGCGACTTCATCACGTCGTTCCAACTCGAAATGGCGTCGGAAGAGTCGCTTAACTTTGATGGGAGACTTCTTATTTTTTAAATACGCCTCGACGGCGAATGCTCGATGCTCTGAATTCCACAAAGCCATAATTACAATGCAGCGCGCGCCTATTTATTTCGCGCAGGCGCAACAGCGACGCCGTACTACGTGACTCAAAGTGTAACTACTCATTCTGGTGGTTCCTGCATAATTACCTCACGAACGAAACTGAGGGAAGACTGCATTTTGTTGAATTTTAGCAGACAGAGAGAAGGTTTCAGTTTCGAATCATCTTCAGTCAAGTTCTTCTGTAGTTAGCAGTTCAATTATCCAAAACTGCCTTATTTGGACTTGTCTTCTGTTATGTGGGACAAATCCCGTTGTAAAATTTAAATATAGTAAAAATTGCAATTAAGACGTTGTGCTCACAGAAAGATCCGTACCTAAAGACTGGAAAATTGCTCAACTTACACTAATACCCAAAAAGGGAAGTAGGAGTAATCCGCTAAATTACAGGCCCATATCACTAACGTCGATTTGCAGTAGGGTTTGGAACATATACTGTGTTCTAACACTATGATTTACCTCGAAGAAAACGATTCATTGACACACAGTCAGCACGGATTCAGAAAATATCGTTCTTATGAAACACAACTAGTTCTTTATACTCATGAAGTAATGAGAGCTATTTATTCCATAATTTTAGATTTCCAGAAGCCCTTCGACATCGTTCCTCACAAGTGTCTTCCAACCAAACTGCGTCCTTATGGAATATCGCCATATTTGGGCGGCTGGATTCGTGATTTCCTATCAGAAAGTAATAGTAATAGTGATAGTTGGAGTAATAGGCGGAAAGTCATCGAGTAAAACAAAAGTAATATCCGGCGTTCCCCTAGGAAGTGATATAGGCCCTCTATTGTTCCTGATCTATATTAACGACATGGGAGACAATCTGAGTAGCCCTCTTAGATTGTTGCAGATGATGCTGTCATTTACCATCTTGTAAAGTCACCAGATGACCAAAACGAGTTACAAAATGATTTAGATAACATCTGTATGATGCGAAAAGTGTCAATTGACCCTGAATGCAGAAAAGTGTGAAGTTATTGGCAAGAGTACGTAAAGAAATCCGCTAAGTTTCGATTACGCGATAAGTTACACAAATCTGAAAGCTGTAAATTCAACTAAATACTTAGGGATTACTATTACAAATAAGACAACCAAAGAATGCGATTCGTTGGCAGAACACTTAGAAGGTGCAAGAGGTCTACTAAAGAGACTTCATACACCGCGCTTGTCCACCCCAACCTGGAGTTCTGCTGTGCGGTGGGACTGACGGATGACATCGAAAAAGTTCAAAGAAGGGCAACTTCTTTTGTATTATCGTGAAATAGGGCAGATAGTGCCACAGACACGATACGTGAATTGGAATAGCGATCATTAAAACAAAGGCGTTTTTCGTTACTACGGGGTTTTCTCTGCAATTTCAATCACCAATTTTCTCATCCGATTGCGAAAACATTCTGCTGGCACCCACCTACATAGGGAGAAATGATCGTCACGATAAAATAAGAGAAATCAGGGTTCGCACAGAAAAATTTAAGTGCTCGTTTTTCCCGCGCGCCGTTTGACAGTTGAACGGTAGAGAGACAGCTTGAGGGTGGTTCATTGAACTCTCTGGCAGGCATTTTATTGTGAATAGCAGAGTAATCACGAAGATGTAGATGTTCATATAGTGTAGATGTAGATAAATGCTTATTGTTTTTGAAAGAAGGAATTGGTAGGGTGGTAGGGAAGAACATACCACTAAAACAATAAAAACTCAAGAAAGACAAGTGAGAGGAGATATACTACAGCCATTTACTGGGCGATTTCCGTATACTTCGAAGTATATTATCGGCTGCTCTCCGCTTTTACGAAATGTCATGGCTTATATCACGACTGCAGAGGGACGAAAAAAATTCTTATGCGTCACAAGAGAATGATAGCGCAGGCGTGGCTGATTCTGTTCGGCGTGAGACCACTCGCGCATTCCGGCGCTATCGGGTACGTTATCGGCGTCATATCGCCACCAGAAGGTTCTTTCTTCACACCAGCCACAATCGCACGCTACACTGACGACACGGCGATGAGAACAAGACGACAGATTAGATTATATCGCTGACGTATTTAGAATACAGGTGGCAAAGGATTTATGATAACTTTCATTTTATAGCATTAGTCGCCAGGTTTCTTTAAGTGACAAATTAGTAATTGTTACTGTAGTAAAACAGTTTAAACTTTATCTTAGAAGTTGTAAGTGTAAATTAGTACATACTGCCTAAATGGCCATCTATCAATATGATCAACAACGTTATGTCAATGTAATATTCCAAGCAATTAAAACCTAAAGCATTTATTGTCCATCTTGTTTCTGATAAAAAAAAAGTCGGTAAAGTAACCAAGAGGATGAGCCATTTACAAATATAAATAATAATTACTGAATGGAAAAAAGCAGCACATCTCTACATTATTTCCAAGTAATACATACAAGAAGAGTGTTTTATAACCGACCATAACTGAAATATCACAACTGAAATTTAATGATACATTATGGCCATGGAAGCACACATTCAATTTGCATTATACTAAATATGCAATGACTGTTCGACAAAAAGGTACCCCAACAAAGAACCGGAATATAGTCTAAGTACGTCTTCCAACAAAACTAAAGCCTTGATATTTACATGACCTGAACCTCTAAAATAATGGATGAAAATAAACAAATAGTAAGGATTCATTCATTTAGCTTCCTACAATAAACTGTATCTTTCCAAGATTCAGGGAATTATGAAAGTAAAAGAAGAATATTTAATTATATTATAGAATATTTTACGTAAATTTTAAAAAATAAAGTAAGGAGAGATACTGTGATTAATTTTTACCAGACAGTTGGTTCCCCAAGCTCTGTTTTATGGAAGTATAGTAGGAATTCCTAGGAATAAGAGGAAAAAAAAAACAGAAAAAAGATAGCAGACATCAGATCTTATGATCTTGATAAGGACGGCAGGTCACACAAGAAAAGATAGGGAAATGAATGTAGAACTGTGTACAGAATTTCAAATACAAAAGACATAGAAGAATAGCACACAGTAGAACTACCTAGAATGTGAATAAATCGCATACTGATGTAGCTATTCAGGAACATTATTATGACTCATACACAGAGCAGATGTAAAGACTATATTAATAGATCCTAACATTAGATGGAAGGAGAAGCAGAATGAAGATTCACTCTTCATTAATGAAGGAGAACTGCGTCGGTCTTGCGTATCTGCACCTATCGTATTACAGTACTGGTCGAAATAGTTAGGGGGTCATCTGACATGTAATGAAAGATATAAAAATAATCCAGTAATTTACTCTGAAGTCAAACATATGAGGATGTACTTTAAGATACAGAATAATGTTCTAGCACATGATACTGCTTTGTAATTCTTGTTTATATCACTCCAAATACCAGAGTGAATTACTGCATTGCAGTACGAACTCTGAGACCTAAGCAATCACACTTAATCTTCTCTAACATGTATGTGTCCACTGTGACCAGCCAATACTGCTTCACACAGTATGGATACAATAAGTTTACTGATGGCTCTGTGGAGTATTTCGATGCTCTGGACTTTCAATATCCAACTCTGGAACAACCACAGAAGAAGTTGGTATTACAGAATTACGTCTTCTAATGAAATTCTTGACATATAATTTTTGTACCTAGAAGCTCACTTTTGTATTCGTTTTTGCTTCAATAATATAGTCTGAAAAGACTCTTACTTGAGAAAAGCACAATTTCTTCATTTTTGATCCAGACATGTTTCGGAGATGTTTCTCCGTCAATGGTTAACAATATTTTTCTTTTTTCATGTCATTGTCTGCCATATGTAGCATAGCTGATACTTATGTATAGTTTGTCACTTGTCGTTTTTGTGTTGTCACGACCCTGATCAGAATTCACAAAAAGTATAATCCTTTAAGAAAAATAAAGGGAACCAGTTATGATGGAAACGAAACAGCTATAAGGAAACAAGGAAAAAAGTATTTGAATATTTATCTCATCCAGTGAAAATCTGCTGCACAAACATGCTGTGGGCAACTATGCAAGTATCAATTTTGCTACATTCATACATGTTTATACCATCTCCATTGACATCCTTCCATTTGCAGGTGGTTCAGCTTCATCTACTTCTTTTGTTAATGCTTCAGAAACATAAGCAACCGACTACACTCATTTCTGCTACATCAGCTGTGTTGTAAAAATTCTTTGCAGCCCCTTTAGTGTGATTGTAATGGTCTCATACAATATCCTGATCAAGGGTATGGTGCTTTCTCGGTGAAAGTGCCTGTTAAATTTTCTTCTAACTTTCTGTGATCCTTGTTTCCATCCTTGTGATGTTCTGATGAGATTTTTTGTGTGGTGTAGATACAGCCTATCAGGAAAACATAAAAATTGTTTTCCAGTATGGTAGTTTACAAAGCACAGCAACAGCTGTAGATGTAGGTATGGTGCTACAGTGGAAAAATGAAGTAGACTTGTAATGTATTAGTTTAAAAAGTAATTTAATCTCAGTACAAAGCTACAATCATATAACAAATAGATCTGCAGAATAATTAAACCAAGAACTGTTTGCCATGATATCATAATGGAACTCCAAAATTATGGACATCATCATACTCCACTAGGAGATTCTTTGTGCCCACTCCCAGTGTTGAGATTGACAGTATTATGCGAAACATCACACTAGTCAATACTGCAAGGAGTGAATGCAGTATCGTGCTGTCGGACTTCTTTGTTTCAGAATATGTGAAGAAGCATTCCAACTCATATGAGAAGCTTTTTGCAATACAGACTGGTTAGGAAAATAATTTTAAATGTTGTTGAGCACTGTTTTATGGAACTGAAACGGAATTTCTGTGAGTAAGTACTGCCATAGAAAACTAACATACCAATAAAGCATTTATACAAAATGGTTGAGTGTTTGTAAAGTTGCTTGTTTCAGTTCTGCTTATTTATTGACGCTTGATACGAAAAAAAGACGTGTGTAATGCCAACACTGTGAGAGGTTGTTGAAACTAGTTCCTCCACACGCCTCCTCCCCTTGCTGCAGTCTATATCTGTTGGGGTGAGCCTAATTCCTCCACTCACATCTCCCTCCTTTACTACCATTTGTAATAGAGAGTAGGTATATTCTTTCAGGCAGGGTAAATTGGAATGGAGTTGCGATTTATTGAATTTAAAAGTTATTTTTATTTAGTTCAGGCAAACTACATCAGTCGACAGTTTCAACAGAAAACTAATACAATATCAATTGTGTTACATATTTACTTTGAAATTACAGGAATCAGCACAAAGTGACAGACGATTTAGGATATATTAGCCAGTGCAAACACATTGCAAATATGTGACCAGTAAAATGAAATTAGTAATGGCATATGCCAGTACAATCTGTTTCAGTCAGCTACACTGAAATACAAAAGTGAGAAATGTATCTCTAGAAATATCAAAGAAAGACTGTACTCTATAGTGAGTAAACCACAATGTCTCTTATCCACAAATTAGCTTAAAAGGTGTTGGAGGGATCCTAAATAAGTGTATAATACCGTACCTAGAAGACAGATAGTAGCTGGCGATTTTAAGACATGATGACATTAAAGATGATGTTATTACAGTAACAACACATCTATCCAATGAATCATCAATCATGTATGGAGTGCCATAAGGCTCTGTCTTAGAACCACTATTGTTCCTCCTTTACATCGATCACTTAAATGACTTTTTGTTAGTGACACCAGCATTTTAATAACAGTTGCTGACAAAATCTCTATGAAAGTAGCAACAAATACCTCAATGTCCCTAGTTACTAGTTGGTTTCAAAAAAATAAAATAATATTAAATAACGAAGAATCTGTATTTATGCGTTTCCACTTGTCTCAACATGGACAAGAATTTGATATAACACCATATCTTGATAACAGATTATCGAAATAATTTGCTGAAACAAAAGTTCTAGCGATAAGGATACAATTTAAAGTTGAACTGTAATGTGAAAGAACTTAGAAGAAAGGTTTCTAAAGCATGGTATGCTCTTCGTGTCTTAAGCAAAAGTGCAAGCAAAACAAGTCATTTTGGCATATAACACATATTTCAATTTATTACTCCAGTATGGGCTAATCTTCACCAGCATAAAATTTTCAGGATGCAGAAAAGAGCAGGAAAGGCTATCTGCAAACCTAAAGATACTGGAAACATATAGACCATATTTCACATACCTGAAAATAATGAGCTGGCCTAGCATTTACATATATGAATGGATCCCATTTGCAAAAGAGTATCTTTTAGGCAGTACTGGATATCTACAACAAAATAAACATGTCCATAGTCACAGTGCAAGAAACATCAGAAGATTGGGGGAGGGGGAGAGAGTTGAGTTGGGGGAAGAGACCAAATAGTGAGGTCATCGGTCTTATCGGATTAGGGAAGGATGGGGAAGGAATTCAGCCATGCCCTGACAAAGCAACCATCCCGGAATTTGCCTGAGGCGATTTAGGGAAATCATGGAACACCTAAAAACAGAGGATTGAACCATTGTCCTGCTGAATATGAGTCCAATGTGCTAACCACTGCGTCACCTCCCTCGGCCAAGAGTCATCAGTAATACCACATGTCTGAGTTTAGAACACTACTGTATCAGGCAAGCGTTTCACAGATAACAGTTAAAGTATTCAACAGCTGATTAGTGGTTGGTTGGTTGGTTGGTTGGTTGGTTGTTTGGGGAAGGAGACCAGACAGCGTGGTCATCGGTCTCATCGGATTAGGGAAGGATGGAGAAGGAAGTCAGCCGTGCCCTTTCAGAGGAACCATCCTGTCATTTGCCTGGAGTGATTTAGGGAAATCACGGAAAACCTAAATCAGGATGGCCGGACGCGGGATTGAACCGTCGTCCTCCCGAATGCGAGTCCAGTGTCTAACCACTGCGCCACCTCGCTCGGTAGCTGATTAGTGAGTTAAAATTGCAGCCACATAAAGATATATTTAAATATAACCTTAAGTCATTGCTGATGAAACAGTACCTTCATGTAGTTAAAGAATTTTTGAATTATAAAAAACAGGCCAGTAAACTGAATATGTAGTATGGTTAAATTGAAATTGTGTTTCTTTTGTTATTTGTAAACTGAATTTTGCTTTATTCTCTCTCTCTCTCTCTCTCTCTCTCTCTCTCTCTCTCTCTCTCTCTCTCTCTCTCTCCCTCTCTCTCCTGCTTTCTTCTTTCTCAAATTTGACTTGTGCCATATTCGGTAAACTATTTAAGTAAGTAGCAAATCAAAACATACAAAATAAATGAAGTATATGCATCTGGATGCCTAATAATGCTTTATAAATTAGAGTATACATGCAACAAGAAATTGAAAAATTATGAGTGCAATGCAAAAAGAGTAATGATAAAATTTACCAATAATGCATTGAATAATACAGGTACTTTCAAGATGAAGAACGATAAGGAGAGGAAGAACAAGATAGCAACTAATGGACAGTGTCAGGGAGGAAATGATAAATGCATGGAACTAAAAATAACATGGAAGACAGTAATGGACAACAGCTACTGATGAATGGTTCATCCTTTTGTACCATCGCCATTTCTCTTGCTAGTGCTCAGTTCCCCATCATCGTGTGCAAATCACTCTGGGTTATGGCTGTTACATGATCATCATTATTCACAAAATATCAATGTTGGGTGTTTGCAAATCAGTATCAGCAATAATAATGAAGCCTTTGAAAGAACATAACATCGACGAGAAAATAATGGACCTTCAGTGTTGCCACTATAACTAACTTTTCCAACATTTACACTAATCTTTTTCTGAACATGTCCCATGACAACTCCAGCGCAAAAACTTTCCAAACATGGGGTGTGTCATTGGGGAGATGTATTTCAATATTTTTGAAGGAACAAAGGCAGGAGTATCTACTACTGATGTAAGTAAGTGTGAACTAACGTCTTTTATCCAGTTCATGCATCTGTGGTGTCAACTAGAGAGCCCAAGCTGTTTTTTGACTTTTTAAATTGCTAAAAATAATACGTCGAATTATGCAACTGAATTTTCCATTAATAATGTAGAGTTACATTTGAACTACAATAATAACTAACAAATATAAGTATTTATATTAAGGAAAGCAACATATTTACATTTAAGGTTCTTCTGATGTTTCTTTTTATTAGTACTCAAATAATTTTACTTCTTCCGTTTGTTACTTTGAAACTCTTTTATTTTTACACCTGCTATGCCAATGTTAAATATCATTACAAAATGATACACTAGTGTACAAAAGTCGTATTTACAGCCGAGCGATCTCAGCAGTTGTTAACACTTTATTTTCTTTCAATTTTATAACACTTTCTTTTTTGCGAAGTTCACTACAATAAAGGGAGGGGGGGGGATTCTGTGGTATGTTAAATGTAGAATGACCGGTAAGAATCAGTTTGCATCTTGGTTATCACTGGTATAACCAACAGGTAACAAAAAGCATTACAGTTTGTAGACAATAACTTGTGGGATATGTAACGTTAATTTTTGCTGTATTTGTAGATTAATGAATGTAATATTTACACGTATTGTCATGTTGCTCTTTAAGCCATTCTGTATGTTCGTCATTTTACATTAATATTAAAAACAGAGTTTGTTATTAGTTATCGATGTTTCGATATCGACGATGAAATCGAACTCAGCGTCAATGATCTGGCAACACCGCATGTGCCTACTTTCGTTAGTCGGCGAGGTGGTGTCCAGCCACAGCCGCCGCCAGCGCTCGCTTCGTGGCGCTGCTGCAGCTGCCCGCGCTAGGCGGCAAGACCGACTTCCGGCCCTTCAGGCTAGGCGGCGAGTGCCCGGCCGGCGGCCGCCGCCATTACCGCCGCCAGCAACGCCACACAGCGGCCGTAGGCCGGCGCGACTGCGCCTGCGCCGCTGCCTATGCCGGGCACGATGAGCGAGCCCTGCGCACCCGGGTCGCGAATAGCGCCGCCGCCGCCGAGTGAGCTGAGGCCGTCCCCGGCGTTGCACAGGTTGGTCTGGCAGGAGCGGAAGTACGTCTTGAACGAGTCGTCCTCTACTACCGTGTCCTTCAAGCTGGGCTCCTCCGCGCAGCCGCGGAAGAACGAGTTCACTTCACCTGCAACACGTCGTCATGTATAAGGGCTCGTCCTCCACTTTGTTTTTATTACACATCGTCAAATTCCAAAGGACTGCTCTTTACTAGTGTAGCGCAGACGCAATTCACAGTTAAAGGAATATACAGAGTGATTCCGTGACGATGTTACAAACTTTCAGGGAAGATGGAGAAGAGTAAATGAGTCAGTCAGGTAAGGGACACTGGTTGTAAGCGAAAATGTTTCTGATACCTCTGACAGTGGAATACATGTACCAGCACTATTATTGCTAAGATGGTACAGTTGTTGCTAAAATTGTACGGTAGGCAACTTTCAGAAGTGATAGTCTGGACCAAAACAAGAAAAAAAGTATAGTAAGCAAGGGGTCTAAAGTGCATACCTACTGAGCTATGAGCACATGTGCGGTACAAGAGATGTGTTTCACAGTGACAGAGATGAATAAGTGCTCATAGTTCGGAAGACATACGTTTTAGAGCCCATATTTACTGGACATTTAGTTCTTGTTTTCGTTCATACTATTCTATCACTTGAGCCTTGTCCCGCAGTTACTTAGGGTCAGCCATTGTTAATCGGATTTGGCATGTTAATGTTTAAGGGGTGGCCATATTCCCTTCCTGCCGCCACCCCGTAAACCCCCCCCCCCCCCTGGATGGAATTAGTGTACCCCAACTGTCTGCATCGAGTGGAATCCATGGAATAGCGGGATGTGTAAAACCGCCTAAAAACCACATCCAGGCTGGCCGGCACATCGGCCCCCGTCGTTAATCCGCCGGCCGCGCCTACCCGAGTCCAGGAAGCAGCGCGTTAGTGCTCTCGGCTACCCTGGCAGCTTGTTTTCATTCACACTAACTCCTTCAAAAATATGGAAACGAAAGAGGTTGCAGGAGAAGGATGTGTTCCACAGTATCAAAGGTGAACAAGTGCTTATTCCCCTTTAGGTATGTATTTTAAAGCCCATGTTTACTAGACAACTTTTCCCCTGTTTTGGTCAATATTGCCATCGCTGAAAGACGTCCAACCTACCACCATAGCAAGAACAGTTCAATCTCAGGAAGAGAAGTATCAGTACCAGAACGATTGTTACTTATCCTCAAATTGACACAGGGAGCAACAGAGCTTTATAGGTATGAGCAGCCCATAGTGGCTCGCCTTTCATGTATTTTTTTTTTTTTTATTTTGTAACTAAAGCCTTTCTGGCTTGATATTTATATTATATGTGATATGCCAATTTGAATATTTAATTTCTGATGAAGGCACTCATAGAAGTTTTGAAACCTGGAAAAAGACTAAAAATTGTGACCGAAGGCTTATTTAGTTTAACTTTATATTGACTGATGTTTTTCTAGAAGGTAATACCTTAAGGGTTGTGGTCTAATTTCATAATCGGTTATTGAAGCAATGTCAATTGCAACACCTACCAACATACTTTTTTTTTTAACTTAACCAGAAATTAAACCGAGTGAGGTGGCGCAGTGGTTAGCACACTGGACTCGCATTCGGGAGGACGACGGTTCAATCCTGTCTCCGGCCATCCTGATTTAGGTTTTCCGTGATTTCCCTAAATCGCTTCAGGCAAATGCCGGGATGGTTCCTTTGAAAGGGCACGGCCGATTTCCTTCCCCATCCTTCCCTCACCCGAGCTTGCGCTCCGTCTCTAATGACCTCGTTGTCGACGGGACGTTAAACACTAATCTCCTCCTCCTCCCCCAGAAATTAAGAACAAGTGAATTCCATTTCTTTAAAACTAAGACATATTTATGAGAACAGAACAGTATTGTTGGTTGCTTGCTGATACTATTGATACCATATAATCCCTCCGAAATTGCTTTTTATGATTTCTGTGAAAATTTCATGCAAGTATTTCGAATGCTGAAACCAATTTAATTGATCATCCCATATTTTGCTAACATGAATTGAGAATTAGTAGCAACTAAAGACAATAGAAGATAATAGGTTTCTTGAAAACCAACTCGTTTGGCTATTTCCAAAATTGAATCACATATGAACAAGAGAGCGTATCATATAATATTCAGATTCAATTAAAAGACTGTTGTAAAAGCAACATTTATTCAGCAGATGCTAGAGAACTGAAGACCATGTTTTTATGCATACAGCTGTAACCCAAATGCATCAGCAGAATTAATGTTACTAAAAGGTAAATCAGAATACTAAATCTTCCAAAGCTTCAGAAGTATTATGGACTTGAAGAATCTAAGAGCAGTTTCGGAATTATCGAAAATTCGTATACTACAGAACATTTTATGTATAAATTCTAAGTATTTTTAAATTTCTCTGATTTTACTTTGCTACCTACATTCAGTTTTGAAAGTTGCAGCAACTGAAATGGCAGTTACCGTCCTATGTCTAGGCTGCAGTTACCACCACAACGTAAATGGCTGCACTCGGAGTGGTGGTGTGACCAGGAAGCATTGACAGCCAACGAATGACATCGCACTGTTTTCAGCAATGATTTGAAGTTCTTCACTACACCGTATGAGCAACGTTGGCGGGTATGGCTGCGACCAGTGTATGTATCCCGTTCTTCCAATGTATTGGAGAGTTACAGCAGAGTTACTCCTGGCATCATGTTGTGAGGGGCCGTCAGGTATGGCTTCAGCTCGCGGCTCGTAGTGAATGAAGGAACTCAGACGGCAAAGCGGTATGTCACAGACATCTTGGGTCCTCGTGTGTCACCTCACAAACGACAGCACCGTGGTGCCAATTTTCAACAGGATAATGCTAGTCCACACATCTACGAACTGTCTGTGTGATGCTGAGGTACTCCATCGCCAGTAAGATCAAAGATCTGCCCCAGTAGAACATGTGGGAACCATCGCAAACATCAACTCTGTTCCAGCGCAAGTATCAAGGATACCAGGGAACAGTCTACAACAATTGTGGGCCAGTTTGCATCAGGAGGGGATGCTATGGCTCTACGACACCCTTCCTGACCGAATCAGTGCGTTCATCCAGGCCAGAGGGGATGCAACGTCATACTGATAAGTGGCCTCTTACTGGCAAGTTCTTTGCAATTTTGACTCGATTTTGTACTCACCGAAATTACATCACACACCCTCTCAAACCCTGTAGTTTCAATTTAATGTTATCCATATTTTGCAGCTGAGAACCTGACAGTACTCAGCACACAGGAACATCGAATAAAAACGCCTTCAGTCACGACGTTTTCGTGTTTTATTAAATTACACAATGCGTTTCGGACGCTGCGAATCCATCTTCAGGCGTAAATCGTCTAATACATAATTTAATTTAGCTCTTGAGTGGGGTGAAATACATTCTGCAAACAAACAAGGAAGAACATTTTTAACGTTTTGAGGTCAGCATACGTTGGTTCGTTCATACCGTTGTCGCACATCATGTCATGCGACGTGCACTGAAGATGGACCCACAGGGTCCAAAATGCATCATTTAATTGATTAAAAGACGAAAAAATTGTGGTTCAAAATGGTTCAAATGGCTCTGAGCACTATGGGACTTAACATCTATGGTCATCAGTCCCCTAGAACTTAGAACTACTTAAACCTAACTAACCTAAGGACATCACACACATCCATGCCCGGGGCAGGATTCGAACCTGCGACCATAGCAGTCGCGCGGCAAAATTGTGGCAGAAGGCGTTTTTATTCAACCTTCCTGCAGTTTCGTTTCTTTTCCTCTTCCGTTTCTGGAGCTTCACTTTTTTGTCTACTATTTTGTCTTGTATTTTATGGCAAAGAGGCCAAACCTTTTTAATGTATTGTCTGTCTCTTTTCTTGTGAAGCACAGCTAAACTGCTAACAACAAATACTGTAGTTCTACATCTACATCTATACCTACATAGATATTCCGCAAGTCGCCGTAAGGTGCGTGGCGGGGGGTACCTTGTACCCTCTGTTTGTCATTTCCATTTCTGTTCCACTCGCAAAAAGAGCGAGGGAAAAACGACTGTCTGTACGCCTCTGTATGAGCCCTAATTTCTCGTATCTTATCTTCTTGGTTCTTACGCGCGATGGATGTTGGCGGGAGCAGAATCGTTCCGCCGTCAGCGTCAAATGTCGGGTCTCTAAATTGTCTTCATAGTGTTTCCCGAAAAGAACGCCACCTTCCCTCTAGGGATTCTCATCTGAGTTCCAAAACCATCCCCGTAACACTTACGTCTTGTTCGAACCTACCAGTAACAAATCTAGCAGCTCTCCTCTGAATTGCTTCGATGTCTTCCTTCAATGCGACCTGGAACGGAGCCCAAACACTCGAGCAGTACACAAGAGTATGTCGTCCTATACGTGGTCTCCTTTACAGGTGAACCACTCTTTCCTAAAATTCTCCCAATAAACAGAAGTCAACCATTTGCCTTTCCTATCACAGTCCTCAAATGCTTATTCCACCACATATCGCTTTGCAACGTTACGCCCAGATATTTAAACGACTTGTCTGTGTCAAGCTGGACACTAGTAATAGTGTGTTCGAATATTACAGGTTTGTTCTTCCTACTCATCCGCATTAACTTACATTTTTCGACATTTAGGGCTAGCTGCCATTCATCACACCCACAGGAAATTTTGTCTAAGTCGTCTTGTATCTTCCTACAGTCACTGAACTTGGACACGTTACCGCACACCATGGCATCATCAGCAAACAACCGCAGGTTGCTGCCCACCTGTCCGCCAAATCATTCATGTATATACAGAACAACAGATTTTTGTTAACTATTGGTTTGACCTGTGTAATTTTCCAGCTTTTAGGTACGGGTCTTTCGCCCAGCGAGAGGCTGTATAATTTTGTTAAGTATGGAGGTATTATATCAGCATACTCTGAAATGAGCTATCTACAAAATGTGACCACGGAGGAAACAATTCGACACTTAGTGGAAGACTGTCCAAACCGAGCGTACATGGGACCCTTCAACGATTTCCCTGCAGTAACAGAAGAGGTATTTAAATATATCCGCTGGTTAGATATTTATTTGTAACTAAGTTTGATTCATAATACACTGAGGTGACAAAAGTCATGTGATAGCGATATACACACATAGAGATGGCGGTAGTAGGACGTACACATATTAGAAAAGGGCAGTGCTTCGGCGGAGTTGTCATTTGTACTCAGATGATTCATGTGAAAAGGTTTCGGACGTGTGATTATGGCCGTAGTACGGAAATTAACAGACTTCGAACGCGGAATGGCAGTTGGAGCTAGACGTATTGTACAGGGTTATTACAAATGATTGAAGCGATTTCACAGCTCTACAATAACTTTATTATTAGAGATATTTTCACAATGCTTTGCACACACATGCAAAAACTCAAAAAGTTTTTTTAGGCATTCACAAATGTTCGATATGTGCCCCTTTAGTGATTCAGCAGACATCAAGCCGATAATCAAGTTCCTCCCACACTCGGCGCAGCATGTCCCCATCAATGAGTTCGAAAGCATCGTTGATGCGATCTCGCAGTTCTGGCACGTTTCTTGGTGGAGGAGGTTTAAACACTGAATCTTTCACATAATCCCACAGAAAGAAATCGCATGGGGTTAAGTCGGGAGAGCGTGGAGGCCATGACATGAATTGCTGATCATGATATCCACCCCCACCGATCCATCGGTTTTCCAATCTCCTGTTTAAGAAATGCCGAACATCATGATGGAAGTGCGGTGGAGGACCATCCTGTTGAAAGATGAAGTCGGCGCTGTCGATCTCCAGTTGTGGCGTGAGCCAATTTTCCACGGGCTACGCGTGAAACTTGCCCGCACGCGTTCAACCGTTTCTTCGCTCACTGCAGGCCGACCCGTTGATTTCCCCTTACAGAGGCATCCAGAAGCTTTAAACTGCGCATACCATCGCCGAATGGAGTTAGCAGTTGGTGGATCTTTGTTGAACTTCGTCCTGAAGTGTCGTTGCACTGTTATGACTGACTGATGTGAGTGCATTTCAAGCACGACATACGCTTTCTCGGCTCCTGTTGCCATTTTGTCTCACTGCGCTCTCGAGCGCTCTGACGACAGAAACCTGAAGTGCGGCTTCAGCCGAACAAAACTTTATGAGTTTTTCTACGTATCTGTAGTGTGTCGTGACCATATGTCAATGAATGGAGCTACAGTGAATTTATGAAATCGCTTCAATCATTTGTAATAGCCCTGTACATACTATTTCGGAAATCGTTAGAGAATTCAATACTCCGAGTGTCAAGAGTGTGCAGAGAATACCAAATTCCAGGCATTCTCTCTCACCATGGACAACGCAGTGGCCAATGGCCTTCACTTAACGACGGGCGTTTGCGAAAAGTTGTCAGTGATAACAGACAATCAACACTGCGTGGAATAACCACAGAAATCAATGCGGAACGTGCGATGAAGGTAACCGTTAGGAAAATGCAGCGAAATTTGGCGTTAGTGGGCCATGGCATCAGACACCGACGCGAGTGCCTTTGCTAACAGGACGAGAGCGCCTGCAGCGCCTCTACTAGGCTCCTGACCATGCCACTAGGACCCTACACGACTGCAGAACCGTGGCCTGATCAGGTGAGTCCCGATTTCAGTTCGTAGCAGCTGATGGTGGGATTCGGGTGTGGCGCACACCCCACGAAGCCATGGGTCCAAGTTGTTGACAAGGCACTGTGCAAGCTGGTGGTGGCTCCATAATAGTGTGGGCTGTGTTTAAATGGAATGGACTGGGTCCTCTGGACCAACTGAAACGATCAGTGAGTGGAAATGGTTATGTTCAGCTGCTTGGAGACCATTTGCAGCCATTCATTGACGTCATGTCCTCAAATAACTATGGAATTTTTTATAAATGACAATGCGCCATCTCAACAGGGTACCATTGTTCGCAGTTGGTTTGAAGAAGGCTCTGGGCAATTCGAGAAAAGGCTTTGGTCACCCAGATTACCCGACATGAGTCCCACATAACATTTACACGACATACTCGAGAGATTAGTTCGTGGACAAAATCATGCACAGGCAACATTTTCCATTTTCGTAATTATGGACGGCTATAGAGGCAGCATGGTTCAATATTTCTGCAGGGGTCTTCCAACGACTTGTTGAGTCAATGTCACATGGAGTTGCTACACTACATTAGGCAAAAGGAGATCCGACACGGTATTAGGAGGTATTCTATGACTTTAGTCACCTCAATGTATGTACATGTACATAAGAACTATGTTGGAATTATGGCATCAACGTTATATATATATATATATATATATATATATATATATATATATATATATATATATATATATATATACAGGGCTATTAGAAATGATTGAAGCGATTTCATAAATTCACTGTAGCTCCATTCGTTGACATATGGTCACGACACACTACAGATACGTAGAAAAACTCATAAAGTTTTGTTCGGCTGAAGCCGCACTTCAGGTTTCTGCCATCAGAGCGCTCGAGAGCGCAGTGAGACAAAATGGCGACAGGAGCCGAGAAAGCGTACGTTGTGCTTGAAATGCACTCACATCAGTCAGTGCAAAGACACTTCTGGACGAAGTTCAACAAAGATCCACCAACTGCTAACTCCATTCGGCGATGGTATGCGCAGTTTAAAGCTTCTGGATGCCTCTGTAAGGGGAAAGCAACGGGTCGGCCTGCACTGAGCGAAGAAACGTTTGAACGCGTGCGGGCAAGTTTCACGCGTAGCCCGCGGAAAATTGGCTCATGCCACAACTGGAGACCGACAGCGCCGACTCCATCTTTCAACAGGATGGTGCTCCACCGCACTTCCATCATGATGTTCGGCATTTCTTAAACAGGAGATTGGAAAACCGATGGATCGGTCGTGGTGGAGATCATGATCAGCAATTCATGTCATGGCCTCCACGCTCTCCCGACTTAACCCCATGCGATTTCTTTCTGTGGGGTTACGTGAAAGATTCAGTGTTTAAACCTCCTCTACCAAGAAATGTGCCAGAACTGCGAGATCGCATCAACGATGCTTTCGAACTCATTGATGGGACATGCTGCGCCGAGTGTGGGAGGAACTGGATTATCGGCTTGATGTCTGCCGAATCACTAAAGGGGCACATATCAAACATTTGTGAATGCCTAAAAAAACTTTTTGAGTTTTTGTATGTGTGTGCAAAGCATTGTGAAAATATCTCAAATAATAAAGTTATTGTAGAGCTGTGAAATCGCTTCAATCATTTGTAATAACCCTGTATATATATATATATATATATATATATATATATATATATATATAGTTTACGATGTTGACCGAACGATAAATAAATCAATGAAAACAGCACAGTGAGAGCTGTACTCACCGGTGGAGCGGATCTCCTGCCGCTGGATGGTGCAGTACTTCTGCTCGGTCTTGCAGGTGACCTTGGGACTGCCTGACGTGACCATGTCTGGGCTGTCCACACACGCCTTGCTTTTGTCTCCCGCGGAGTACACGCACGAGTAACAGATGAGTCCTGCAATGGAGATCTCTGGTCAGTCTCAAACGTCATGAAGAAACTTTTAAGTTCAAAAACAAATCAACAACCGTCCACAACCATGACACTTGACAAGCTTATATTGTCATCAGGGCCTAGGGCAAATACACTGAAGCGCCAAAGAAACTGGTATAGACATGCGAATTCAAATTCAAAGCCAGAACACTGCGCTGCGGTCGGCAACGCCCATATAAGACAAAAAGTGTCTGGCGCATTTATTAGATCGGTTACTGCTGCTACAATGGCAGGTTATCGTGATTTAAGTGAGTTTGAACGTGGTGTTACAGTAGGCGCACGAGCAATGGGACACAGCATCATCTCCGAGGTAGCGATGAAGTGGGATTTTAACGTATGACCATTTCACGAGTGTACCGTGAATATCAGGAATCCGGTAAAACATCAAATCTCCGATATCACTGCGGCCGGAAAAAGATCCTGCAAGAACGGGACCAACGACGAATGAAGAGAATCGTTCAACGTGACAGAAGTGCAACCCTTTCTCCGGCCGCGGTGGCCGTGCGGTTCTGGCGCTGCAGTCCGGAACCGCGGGACTGTTACGGTCGCAGGTTCGAACCCTGCCTCGGGCATGGGTGCGTGTGATGTCCTTAGGTTAGTTAGGTTTAAGTAGTTCTAAGTTCTAGGGGACTTATGACCTAAGATGTTGAGTCCCATAGTCCTCAGAGCCATTTGAACCATTTTGCAACCCTTTCGCAACTTGCAGCAGATTTCAATGCTCCGCCATCAACAAGTGTCAGCGTGTGAACCACTCAACGAAACATCATCGACATGGGCTTTCGGAGCCGAAGGCCCACTCGTATACCCTTGATTACTGCACGACACAAAGCTTGACGCCTCGCCTGGGCCCATCAATACCAACATTGGACTGTTGATGACTGGAAACATGTTGCTTGGTCGGACGAGTCTGGTTTCAAATTATATCGAGCAGATGGACGTACACGAGTTTGGAGACAACCTCATGAATCCATGGTTCCTGCATGTTAGCAGGGGAATGTTCAAGCTGGTGGAGGCTCTGTAATGGTGTGGAGCGTGTGCTGTGGGAGTGATATTGGAACCCTGATACGTCTAGATAGGACTCTGATAGGTGACACTTACGTAAGCATCCTGTCTGATCACCTGCATCCATTCTTGTCCTTTGCGCATTTCGACAGACTTGGGCAATTCCAGGAGGACAATGCGACACCCTACAAGTCCAGAATTGCTAAAGAATGGCTCCAGGAACACTCTTATGACATTAAGCACTTCCGCTTGCCACCAAACTCCCCAGACATGAACATTATTGAGCATATCTTGGATGCTTTCCAACGTACTATTCAGAAGAGATCTCCATCCCCTCGTACTCTTACGGGTTTATGGATAGCCCTGCAGGATTCGAGGTGTCAGTTCTCTCCAGTACTATTTCAGACATTACACTAGTCCACGTCACGTCTTGATGCGGCATTTCTGCGTGCTCGCGGGTAGCCTACACGATATTAGGTAGGTGTACCAGTTTCTATCGCTCTTCAGTGATTTTCAAACTGACAAGGAACCCCTTGAGTGCGTGGTTGCAAGTTCTGCCTTTGCTAAGGTTCATTTGAAGCTTTTGTGTTAACAGGTATCACAGGAGAAATATTAGTTCCTAATGACTCACAATGTGAATTAGGACGGTGACAGAAACTGAGTGTCCGAGAGGTGTAAAGATCAACCTTGTATGGGGTGTATGTATTACATTTCACAAAATGGACATCGTCAATAATCAAGAAATGTTCAAAACAAAGCATTAACTTGTACAATGAACACAGAATGAGAAACAGTAAGCCGCGCGGTCTTGGGCGCCTAGCCGTGGTTCGCACGGCTCCCCCGCCCCCCCCCCCCCTCCCCCGGTCGGATGTTCGAGTCCTCCCTCGGGCGGGCATGGGTGTGTGTGTTGTCCTTAGCGTAAGTTAGTTTAAGTAGTATGTATGCCTAGGCACCGATGACATCAGCAGTCTGGTCCCATAAGAACTTACCACAAAATAAGTAGTGAACCACAGTGATCACAAAGGTTCGCAACATCAAGATCGAAGGCGAACGTCTTGGGAACTGCGAAACGTGTAGGACGCTCAGCTAGGTGTCCAATCTTAAACAACCACATAGGATCATACTGATGTAACGGGGCGATGAGAACTGATGAAATGTGATGGCATGCAACTGAATGCGAAACAGTCTGTCGTGGACCTTATCGTGAAACTGGTTGCCCTTAAGGTGTAGCTGTAGCTAGTGCGATAAACAAACATGCAGAGGCTGAATTTGTCTAGTGGTTCTAGTTGGTATGAATTGAAATGTCACACACTTTTCAGCATGTATAGTTTGCTCTAAAGAGGTATGATTTTGACATCTTGGGTTGTCGGGTGTTCTGCCGGATATCAGCGTCGTACTTGCACGATATTTCGGTCACGTAGCTCGAGACCTTCATCAGGTGCGACCTGACACTGCTCCTCGAGTGTTTTTTTTTTTTTTTTCACTTTTCATTCTCTGCCCTGAGGGGACAGAGCGGGCTGTTTTAGGGCTTGCTATTTGCCCTTTTCAGCCATGGGTTTGTACATTTTATTTTTTAAACAATTTTTACATTTGTCTTGATACATAGTGCAAGTTTTCTTTTGGTCGTTAACAATTACAAGATAATTAGATATTTTAACTTTTACAATGGTATTTTAACAATTACAATGATATTTTAGCAGTTTTAGTGGTAGCTTAACAATTACAATGAGATTTTTTCAACTACAATTATATTTTAGCATTTTCAGTGGTATTTTAACAATTTTATTAATATTACATTACAGTTTCGTTTTGCTTTATTTTCGTTTTGCTTTATTTTATTTTTCATGCATTTGTTCTTTGTCGCTATTAGATTATAATTACAGATTTCTTATAATATGGGTAACTACTTATTTTGCTATACATATGCATTTGTTTTATATTTCTTATTTAGTGTACAGAGCGAGGGAGGGGGAGTAGAGGGAGTTGGGTTAGGTGTATTTTGGTGGTTCTTCTTGGGCCATGTTCTTGTGTGTTTAGTGGTGTTTGTGTTTTATGCTTGAGTCCTCTCGTCTAGGTGTGCGGGGATGGTGGTGTTTGCTGTTAGTGGTGATAGTATTGGGGTGAGATCGGGGTACGTCTTAGCTGTGTTGTGGGCGATTGTGTGGGTGGGTGCTATGTATTTGAATCTGGGTTTCCTTTTTGTTCTGTGGTTGACTGTGATTAGGTCCTCCATGTCCGGTCTTTTGTTTAGGATATGATTTCCGTATCTGGCTCTCATCTTGGCTAACCTGGTTTGTAGTGGTTCCATTCTGGTTGTCTCATATACTTCATTACTTGTCATCAGATACGGCAGCCTTGCAATACTTCGTATTAGTCTGCGTTCTGTGCTGTACAGTCTTTTCGCAATCGGCGCAGGTATGCCTCCCAGGGGGGCTGCAGCATACTCTAGAACTGGACGAATGAAGGTTTTGTAGGTATGTAGTGCCGTTTGAATGTTGCAGCCATGGAAGCGTCCTTGCACTTGTCGTATTAGGTTTTGTCTGAGTCGGGTTTTGTTGAGGAGGTACGTCAGGTGGGTTTTCCAGTTGAGATGTTTGTCCAGGTATACTCCGAGGTATCTAGCTGTGTCGTTTAGTCGTAGGGGGCTGTTCCAGAGGGTTAGTCGGATGTCATGTTCGTTCTGTTGTTTCTTTTTTGTTAAGTGTCTGTGTCTGAAGAGGACTGTCTCTGTCTTGGTTGGGTTAGGTCGTATCCTCCATTTTGCCATCCAGGTTTCTAGGCGGTGGAGGTATGTGGTCGTTTTTCGTTGCAGTGTCGTTGTGCGTAGTTCCGTGCACCAGTAGGCCGTATCGTCTGCATATAGTCCCATTTCTTCGTGGGGAGTCGTTACGGTAGGTATGTCGGCAGTGTAAAGTGTGTACAGTAGTGGGGACAAGATGCCACCTTGGGGGACGCCAGCTTGTGGGGTAAAGGCTTCTGACACCTGATTGGCGACGTGAACCCTGCAGGTCCGGTTGGTGATGTATGATTGGACAATCCTGACTACTTTGGATGGGATGCCGATGCTGATTAGTTTGAACAGCAGGCCCTGGTGCCATAGTTTGTCGAAGGCCCGTTCTATGTCCAGGAACACTGCGAGTGTACAGTGTCCCTGGTTGAACCCTTTGGTGATGCTGTCTGTCAGTTTAAGGAGGGGGTCATTGGTCGAGTGGTTGTGTCTGAATCCTGCTTGTGTGAGGGGGAGTAGGTTTTTCGTCTCGACATAAGTCCTTATGCGGTCCGTTATTATTCGTTCGTATGTTTTCCCTATCACGTCCAGTAGGGATATCGGTCTGTATGATTTTGGGTCTGTCCTAGGTTTGTCAGGTTTAGGTATCATGATAGTCTTGCTTGTCTTCCAGTTTGTTGGTATTGTCTCATTGTGTAGGCAGTAATTAAAGATAAGGGATAGGATGGGAATTATGACGTGGAGGGGGGATTTTTGTAGGTGAATACGTCTGATTTCATTCTGTCCGGGGGCGGAGTTGCGTCCTGAGAAGATTGCGTTTTCTATTTCTATGTCTGTGATGTCTTTGGTGAGGGCCTGCTGTTCTTCGGTTTCAGTTGTTGGGGCGTTTATCAGGGTTCCTAATTGCGTGTCTACATGTCGTCTGAATATGTCATCAAATCTGTTGTCGTCGGGAATGAGTATACGTCTTGTAGTGTTTCTTTAAAGGCTGTTGCTTGCTCGAGGGGGTCTGTTGAGGGTTCATTGTTTACTGTCAGGGTGTTGGCGTGTGTCTGACGTTGCCCTGTGAGTGTTTTGAAGCTCTTCCAGAACTTGCCCCCACTCCTGTAGTCCAGTTTGCTGCATGTGTCGTCCCATTGTCGTTGTCTGTGTTGAGATATTAGTCTTTTGATTCTGGCGTTTATTCTGTTCCACTGTCTTTTTAGGTCTGGATTGTCGTCTCGTCTCATCTGTCTCTGTAGTCGTTTTTTCTGTCGTATTAGTTCTAGTGCTGCTTCTGGGATGGTGGGTTTCCAGTTTTCTACTAATTTGGTGGGGATTGCTTCCTGGACCGCTTTGGTGATGGCCGTTTCAAGTTTATTGGTGACCAGATGTAAGTCGTCTTCGTCAGTGATTGTTATAGGAATGGATAGCTCACGGTTGATAGTGTCCTGGTATTTTTCCCAGTCTGCTCTATTGTACTGGATTATTGTTCTTCTGTGGGGATGGGGTGGAGGGGGGAGGTTGGCGGATGTGGAGAAGAGGATGGGTAGGTGGTCGCTGGTAATGGAGTCTCCGACTCGGGGTAGGTGGAGTGAGTTGTGTAAGTCGGGGCTGTGTAGGATGTGGTCTGGGGCTGAGATACCTTGGTGTCCTATGCAAGTAGGTTCGTCTAGTGGAAGTCGAAGGGTCGGGTCTGTGGTCAGGAGGTCAAATAGTCTGCGTCAGTTTCCATTGTCTACTCTGTCGCCAAGTCTGTGGTGTCTGGCATTGAAGTCTCCTACCAAGATAGATCGCGGAAGTGAAGTAAAGTATTGGATGAACTGGACCTGTAGCGCAGTCCCTGGGGGGTTATACATGCACGCTATTTTGAGTGTTCGCCTGTTGTTGTCTTTTATCTCAACCGCGATGGCTTCCGTGTTGTCAAAAGCAGCAGGGAGGGTGACCTCTTTCGCCGCAATAGTGTTGCTGACGTAGATAGCCACCCCTCCTCTGCCGTCCTGCCTGTCTTTCCTGTATGTGTTATATTTTGGGAGATCGCATTTGGTTCCGTCTTTGAGCCATGTTTCGGCGAAGGCAGCGACGTGTATGTTTTCTTGGTGGAGCATGTGCATTAGTATGGGGCGTTTGGTTTTAACCCCTTTCGTGTTTGCGAAAAGAAGGTTCAGGTGATTTACTTCGCTGTCTTCGTCCATGTTAAGGGAGGGGGGAGGGTGGGCGGGGTGTACTTCCTACTTCCTAGTGTGTGTTTGTTTCGCTCTGGTTGTGGTGTCGTGGGTCTTGCTGTGGGGTGGGAGAGGGGGAGCGGGGTCGTGGTGTGTGGTCGTGTTGTGGGTGCCATTGTGATTGCCGTTCTGGGTCCAGCGGTCTGTTATTGTTATGTGGAGTGAGTTTCTCGCTTGTGTGGCGAACATGCCCTTCTGGAGTATTTGCTTGGAGGCTCTGTCTATCGATCTTTTAACTTCTTCACGGCGGTCTTGGAATAAATCCAGCAAGACCGTTGTGAGGAGTCTGATGAGGTCGTCCTTCAGTACTACCTCTTCTGGAAAGATTTCTTCTGCTGGTAGGGGCGCTGGGCCATCAATTGTTTTGATGGGGGCTGTGGTTTCACTGCTGGAGGCCTTTTTTGGGCGCTGGGGGCACTTGTAGGACAGTGCCGAGTGCTCTCCGCCGCAGTTGGAGCACTGTTGCCTCTCCATTTGTTTGCACTGGGAGAGGCTGTGGGCGCCTGCACATCGCGCGCATTTCACTTGTTCGGTGCATTTGGATGTTGTGTGGTTGAATGTAAGGCACTTCCCGCACTGTGCCGGTTGTGGAGGGGGGTCATGTGGGGGTTCGGCGGCTCTTCTTTTATAATCAATCACCGCGCCTTCCGCCAGCATTTTGTCCACTGTTTGAAGATCGTGCGTGATGACCCTGTATTTTTCAGTTGAGGCGTTATTTGCCTTTGAGGTGATTCTCCACGCAGTCTTTACTTTCAAGCCCTGATCGCGGAGCTGTTTGATGACTGAGTCATCTTCGGTGTTCACCGGGATTTTTTTGAGGACGACACATAGGGATGGTTCTGGTTTGCGCCTGACTGTACCCCTTCCGTCGCGGGGTTTTTGTGGTCGCACTTCTGCCTCTGGGTAGCCTGACTCGCGTATCCTCTGGCGCAATTCAGTCTCTATATTCCTCATTTTAATGTCGAGGAAGGCCTTGTTGCCCTTGGCTCTGTGGTCCCTGGTTACGATAAGCTGTCTAATATTGTCTTTGATCTCCTGCCTGAGAAACCTACGTAATAGGGAAGCTAGCTCTGGTTGCGTGCATTCCGCCAGAAGCCGCGTAATGACATACGTGGTGACCTGGAAGTTGCTGAGGGGTTCCGAGTAGCTTTTGGGGCTGCTTCGTCCCGACGAGGTCGTACTGCGGGGGGAGTGTGGTCTGTCAATTCCGTCAGGCGATTCTGGTGAGTCGCCGTTGTCATGGGGCGGCGCTGGTGTGAGGGGGGGTTGGCCGTGGTTCTTCCAGTTGTCCATTGTTTTGTCAGCAGTGTGGTCGTACAAGGGAGTGCTGTTTTCGCGCTTGGTTGGCACCTTGCTTGCTTCCGCCATATTGGCTTCCACTTCGCCTGAAGGTATCCGCGTTCCCACAGCCCTATATACACGTACGCGGGTATCCGGGCGTTGCCACGGGCCCTGGCACGGATAAGTCCCTATTTAATGGGGGAGACAGATCTGATCTGTCGTACGACACTGGGTGTGTATGGCACGACACTTTGCTGACTACCAGTTACGGTAGTTGACGACAAATTTTGCTTTTTTTTGAGCAGTGCCGTGGGCGACACTGTCACGACAGTACTTCAGCTTCCCACCAACGGAAGAGGTATTGCTGGTGGTGAGACTGCAGGCGATGATCTCGGAGCCGTGACTCTGCAGGCGATGGTCTCGACGCCGTGAGGTCTTCCTTCACCGCTGGCTGGCCTGCGCGGCTGCTTTGGCGCGGTCTGAAGATCTCGCTGGCTGCCGCTGACGCTGCTATAGGCTACCGCTCAGCCCGGCTGCTCCGCTCGCTCTGAGGTCCTCGAGTGGACCTGGTCCAGTATTTATGCCTTTGGCCTTCCCCCTCCACCAACGGCTGCAGGCGCTTCCTCTGTGGTCCGCGCCCATTCCCTGCGACCTGCTGGAGCGTTGCTACTCCGTTTTCCGTCCGCTGCGGTTCTAGGTGTTCCCTCTGCGGTCCGCGCCCACCAAACCCGCTCCTGGGGGTTTCATCTACGGTCTGGGGTACCAAGCGTTCCCCCTGCGGTCCGCGCCCGCTCACCACGACCTGTTGGAGCGTTGCCGCTCCGTTTTTCGACCGCTGCGGCTCTGGATGTTCCCTCTGCGGTACGCGCCCACCAGTCCCACTTCTGGGTGTTCCATCTTCGGTCTTGTGCGCCTGGCAGTCCGTCAGGGGCTCGTTTATCATCTCCATGTCTCTGGTTCTTCTGTTTGTGTAGTGTTGCAGCTGGCCTCGTTGCTCCTTTAACAATTCCAGAGCCGGATCCCAGGCTCTGCTTAGCTGGTACCCTGTGTCACGAGGGAACACCTAGAACCGCAGCGGATGGGAAACGGAGCAGCAACGCTCCAGCAGGTCGCAGGGAATGGGCGCGGACCACAGAGGAAGCGCCTGCAGCCGTTGGTGGAGGGGGAAGGCCATAGGCATAAATACTGGACCAGGTCCACTCGAGGAGCAGTCTCAGGTCGCACCTGATGAAGGTCTCGAGCTACATGACCGAAATATCGTGCAAGTACGACGCTGATATCCGGCAGAACACCCGACAACCCAAGATGTCATTAGATTGCCGGGAAAGCCTGAAGAGTTACATCAAAAGTCTCTACGGTATGATTTTTATACACAGACCAGGAAATCAAGCGAGTAGGGCTCATACCATAGTTGTAGTTCTCCCACGCCCATTTTCCCACTTTTGTTTGCTGTGACGTAAATATTCCCTACTGCCCTTGCAAGATCACGCATACGAGAAAGAATCGTATGTGTCAGACCACCTCCAACATCTCGCAGCATAATAAATAACTTTCCAGCCAATTTACCCTCCAGATTAACAGTCGACATAACTGTAAACGAACGCGTTAAGAGACTCATACTAGTCGATCTTGATACCACTCTCTTAGTGCGTCTCATTTCTAGGTGTCCTTTCACATGCGTTTCCTCTTCATGTCTCGATTGGTGGCAGTTGAAAGAAAATTTGTTACTGAACGACAGAATAAGTTTGTTTATCTCATCTACAAATTTTCGGGCCGGTTCCGCAGTTTGCTGTGCATCGTCAAGTTAACGTTTTCTTTGAAATTTCGTTATCTTTCGCCTTCCAAGACTGTAGCACTTTTTGAAGCTGTGCAACCATCCTCTGTATGCCTTGGAATCACTGTAATCTATGTGGTGCACAATCTGATGTGCATAACGTAGTAGGTCACTAACAGGTACATTCCGTAAATTGTAACAAGTATCCTTGAAACGCGCATACACCAGTTTTTGTAACAATCCTTGAATATCCGTAGTTTTCCTTATGCACTACACGGTCATATTGCTGCGGACATGTTCGAAATCTGATCGTAATTGTTTCTTCACTGTGCTGCCGTTGATCTTCCGTGCACGTGATTATGTGTAGAACCCGTACCTTGGACAACGATTGTTCTTTAATACGTTTCATAGGAAACGGTATTTGTGGCTCTCTGCCGTCAAGGATGATGAACTACGTGGCTCATCACCTGTTTCAATATCACTTCCACTTGGTAAGTACGTGTCGTCATCATTGTACCGCTCATGTTCATTGTCCGCACAGTCGAGGGTATACGACACCATACATTCCACTGACTCATCTTGTAAAAACGCTAATATTTCATCTGCCACTTCTTTCTCAATCCCGAAATTCCTTGGGTTTCTTTCTGACGAAATATCAACTTCAGCTATTGTTGTAGATCTAATGAAATGTCTCCTTTGTTTATCGTTGCCATTGCTCTGCATTATACCAACACCACTAGCACTGCATCACTGCTGTGAGTTACTCGCCGAGTAAGAAGTTCAAGTACGCTCCGTAGCCTCATACTATGCTCACCCACCGTTGCCAGTAGCAGCCAATATTGTGGTTGCACGTTAGACAATATGATGGGCGTCGAATGCCGTAAACAACTTTGGTCTTTAGCGACTTCGCACTCAAGGGGTTCCTAGCGAGATAAAAAAACTCTAGTTAGGAAACGCCTAAGTCAAAAGTTACGCAGCCAAGTATATCGAAGGATAACTCTGCTGGTGGAATGTGAAAATCTGCGAATTGTTGACAATAGATATTTAGCGACTAATATTGTAGAGATGGGAGGATACTGAGAAGAACCGTTTGAGTACGTCTTGTGACAGGTTCGTTTTAGTCAGGAGATCTTTGAGAGTATGTGATTGCCTCTGTTTCTTGGCCTTAGATATTTGCCTTGAAGTGACTGTTCTTTAGCACCACCCAGAGGACGCGTGTGACTGATGGTATGTCGCGGACGCGAACAGTTATTGTCAAAGAATTCTATGGAATCGGATTAGTGCAGTAATCTTTCAGAATCTTCCTCCTGAGCAAACTGGATTCTGTTCAGGACGGAGCTGCACTAATGAAGTCTAACCATTAACAACATTTATTGAAGCAGGACAGCAAATGAAGCAAAAAACATCAGTTGCTTTCGTCGAACTAAGTGCAGCATATGATACAGTTTGGAGGCATGGACTGCTTTATAACTTGTCCCATGGCAGCGGACAACAAAACTAATTGACAGCATGGTAACTGGAAGGATATTTACTGAGACTACGGAAAAAGACACTAGCAGCCCAAGAGTATTGAATAATGGTTTGCCGCAGGGATCCGCCCTTGCTCCTCTCTTGTTTAATCTATTTATATCAGATATCCCTCCAACACAGTCCAGAAAGTTTGGCTATGCAGAGAACTGGACAACAACTACCCAACACAAGACTTTTGAAAGAACTGAAGAAATCCTAACTTCTGATCTTCATATCTTAAGCCACTATTTCCGCAAATGGAGGTTACAACTAAACTTAAATAAAACAGTAGTTTCAGGTCTTCATCTGTCCAATAGATCGGCTCACAGAGCCCTCGATGTCTATTTCGAAGGAGACAAACTTCATCATAATATGCACCCAAAATACCTTGGGATCACTTTAGATAGGACGCTTTCTTTTAGGGAGCGCTTGGCACGAACTTGTGTTAAGCTCAAAACCAGAAACAACATTCTCCACAAAATCTGCGGCTCTCGTTGGGAATCGTCAACGACTTTCTCCGCGTATCAGCACGCGGTTTGGTATACTCAGCAGCAGAGTACTGTGCGCCTGTCTGGCGTAATAGTCCACAAATAAAAAAGACAGACGTACAACTTAACGAGGCCATGCGCATTGTTAGTGGGTCAATACGATCTATTCCCACATACTGGCTACCATGTTGAGCCATATTCCACTTCTCGATGTCAGATGTAAGAGCGCGCTACTGCGTGAATACCAGAAGATTGCTAATAAAACTGATCTTTCAATGGTGGACGACGTATTCCATGCAGAGCGAAAAAGACTAAGATCAAGAAATGCCACTCTCATCACAGCCAGGACTCTCATGGAAACTGAATTCAATCTCATCGATCAATGGAAACGCTGCTGGCAACAAAACCGTTCCCCACAAAGCCTGACGTTGCCCTGCATCCAGAAGAAACCGCCTGGATTCGACCAGCCTGGGGCAATTTGGACTATCTTCAACCGCATCCGAACGGGCTACGGACGATGCGCAGACATTCTCTGCAAGTGGGGAAAATCTTCATCAGCATCCTGTGACTGTGGTACGGAGCGACAGACAGTTGCTCATATTGTAGCGACATGCCTCGCACGTGCCTACAAGAGTCCTTTCGAAAATTTCCTCACAACGACGAGTGATGTTATAAAATACATAAAAGGCCTTGATATACATCCATAGCTGTTGTTATTTTATTCTGGAGAGCTGTGCTTAAATGTTGGTGTGTAGTTATTTGTAATCTTTATACATCTATTCTCATACGATAAAGAAATAATTGTAGAGAAGCGAAACCCAACCATGAGGGGGAGGAGGTTGGGCCGAACGAGGACGGGGCGGGGAGGGGGCTGGAGAAGAGAGCAGGAAACCCAACTATTGCAATGCAGATGGTTGATTGGTTGGTTTGTTTGGGGGGGAAGAGACCAAACAGCGAGGTCATCGGTCTCATCGGGTTAGGGAAGGATGGAGAAGGAAGTCGGCCGTGCCCTTTCAAAGGAACCATCCCGGCATTTGCCTGGAGTGATTTAGGGAAATCACGGAAAACCTATTATGGATGTCCTCCCGAATGCGAGTCCAGTGTGCTAGCCACTGCGCCACCTCGCTCGGGTAATGCAGATGGTGTTTGTTATGTTTACGGACTTGGCCAATTCTGATATGAAGCGCTGTAAGACTACAGTCGGTATCCAGAAGATGAAGTGCACGGTAGTAGTAGTTAGTTTTGTTCATCTGCACATCTGTTTTACAAAGATGTTGGAAATGTCTTGGTATTACAAGTTAAAAACAAAAATAATTAAGTAATTCACGTATCAGATAGTTACGCACTTACAGGTCTGGCGTGACAAGGATGCGACACGTAGTTGCCTGTGGATTTATACACTCCTGGAAATGGAAAAAAGAACACATTGACACCGGTGTGTCAGACCCACCATACTTGCTCCGGACACTGCGAGAGGGCTCTACAAGCAATGATCACACGCACGGCACAGCGGACACACCAGGAACCGCGGTGTTGGCCGTCGAATGGCGCTAGCTGCGCAGCATTTGTGCACCGCCGCCGTCAGTGTCAGCCAGTTTGCCGTGGCATACGGAGCTCCATCGCAGTCTTTAACACTGGTACCATGCCGCGACAGCGTGGACGTGAACCGTATGTGCAGCTGACGGACTTTGAGCGAGGGCGTATAGTGGGCATGCGGGAGGCCGGGTGGACGTACCGCCGAATTGCTCAACACGTGGGGCGTGAGGTCTCCACAGTACATCGATGTTGTCGCCAGTGGTCGGCGGAAGGTGCACGTGCCCGTCGACCTGGGACCGGACCACAGCGACGCATGGATGCACGCCAAGACCGTAGGATCCTACGCAGTGCCGTAGGGGACCGCACCGCCATTTCCCAGCAAATTAGGGACACTGTTGCTCCTGGGGTATCGGCGAGGACCACTCGCAACCGTCTCCATGAAGCTGGGCTACGGTCCCGCACACCGTTAGGCCGTCTTCCGCTCACGCCCCAACATCGTGCAGCCCGCCTCCAATGATGGTCGTATGCGTGTTTGGCGCCGTGCAGGTGAGCGCCACAATCAGGACTGCATACGACCGAGGCACACAGGGCCAACACCTGGCATCATGGTGTGGGGAGCGATCTCCTACACTGGCCGTACACCACTGGTGATCATCGAGGGGACACTGAATAGTGCACGGTACATCCAAACCGTCATTGAACCTATCGTTCTACCATTCCTAGACCGGCAAGGGAACGTGCTGTTCCAACAGGACAATGCACGTCCGCATGTATCCCGTGCCACCCAACGTGCTCTAGAAGGTGTAAGTCAACTACCCTGGCCAGCAAGATCTCCGGATCTGTCCCCCATTGAGCATGTTTGGGACTGGATGAAGCGTCGTCTCACGCGGTCTGCACGTCCAGCACGAACGCTGGTCCAACTGAGGCGCCAGGTGGGAATGGCATGGCAAGCCGTTCCACAGGACTACATCCAGCATCTCTACGATCGTCTCCATGGGAGAATAGCAGCCTGCATTGCTGCGAAAGGTGGATATACACTGTACTAGTGCCGACATTGTGCATGCTCTGTTGCCTGTGTCTATGTGCCTGTGGTTCTGTCAGTGTGATCATGTGATGTATCTGACCCCAGGAATGTGTCAATAAAGTTTCCCCTTCCTGGGACAATGAATTCACGGTGTTCTTATTTCAATTTCCAGGAGTGTACATCTATTCTCATACGATAAATAAATAATTGTAGAGAAGCGAAACCCAACCATGAGGGGGAGGCTGGGCCGAACGAGGACGGGGCGGGGAGGGGGCTGGAGAAGAGAGCAGGAAACCCAACTATCGCAATGCAGATGGTTGGTTGGTTGGTTGGTTTGGGGGAAGAGACCAAACAGCGAGGTCATCGGTCTCATCGGGTTAGGGAAGGACGGAGAAGGAAGTCGGCCGTGCCCTTTCAAAGGAACCATCCCGGCATTTGCCTGGACTGATTTAGGGAAATCAGGGAAAACCTAAATCAGGATGGCCGGACGCGGGATTGAACCGTCGTCCTCCCGAATGCGAGTCCAGTGTGCTAGCCACTGCGCCACCTCGCTCGGATAATGCAGATGGTGTTTGTTATGTTTACGGACTTGGCCAATCCTGATATGAAGCGCTGCAAGACTACAGTCTGTATCCAGAAGGTGAAGTGCACGGTAGTAGTAGTTAGTTAGTTTGTTAGAACTTAGAACTATTTAAACCTAACTAACCTAAGGACAGCACACAACACCCAGTCATCACGAGGCAGAGAAATTAGTTTTGTTCATCTGCACATCTGTTTTACAAAGATGTTGGAAATGTCTTGGTATTAAAATTTAAAAACAATTAAGTAATTCACGTATTAGATAGTTACACACTTACAGGTCTGGCGTAACAAGGATGCGACACGTAGTTGGCTGTGGGTTTATATAATGAATCTTCCTAGAATTCGTGTGAATTAACTTAGGGAAACCACGGAAAACTTAAATCAGGATGGCCAGATGAGGATCGGAGCCTCCACTCTCCAGAACACAAGACCACTCTGTTTAAGACAGTGCTGTCTCTCGTCCGGTTTATCCCTAGTGTACAATATTGTTGTACAAATAAGTTATTTAAAAATATAAAAGGCTTCTGTTACACTTTTCATTCATTCCCCCCACTCCCCAGTTATTGCACGCAGTATACACAAAATGTTTCATAACACTACACACACTATTAGCAGACGTCAGGGCCGTTTCGTCTGCTGCAGCTTCCCATTTGGTAGCCTGGAAAACTAAGCTCGCATCCCTCTACAACGAATAAGATGTTGAGTTCAGAACGAGGATAAAATGTTAGTATTATACATGGTCCAGTCACATTAACGTGGACCAGAGCCTAATTCGTGTCAGCATGCAATAACCACTAGCAGTGCAGGTTCTATAAAGCTCGCCTGGCATTGGGGTGGGGGGGGGGGGGCGAAAAATAGTGCAGTTGTCGTCGTAGTGTGGAGACGGAGCGATTTATCTGACATCCAAAAGGACATGATGACTGGTTTTCGGATCAAGGGTGGAACCATTTGAGAAACAGCTACGTTCGTAAACTGTTCGCGTACCACAGTGGTTGAAGTACACTGTGCATGTAAAAATGGCTCTAACCAACGACGGCAAGGCAACTGCAGTGCAACACAGGCCATAGACGAAAAGGGTGAAAGACGGCTGCGGAGATATGTACGGGAGAATAAACGTGCAACTGTCGAGCAACTGACAGCCCTGATGAACCAAGGAGCTACGAGCAATGCTCCCTCAACGACCGTTCAGCGAATCTTGCTGCGTGCGGTCCTCCACAGCAGGGTCCGATTCATGTACCCATGCTGACTGCTGAAATTTGCACGCCAATACAGCAACTGGACGTCGAGCGAGTGGCGATTGGTGGCCTTTTCAGATTAATCACGTTTTATGCTCCATCGGACACATGCCCGTTGCCGTGTACGGCACGAAACGTCTTACACCAAACAACCTGCAGAAACCGTCAGAAGGGTCCAGGACGGAGACGGGAGTGTTATGGTCTGGGGAATGTTTCCGTTGCATTCTCTGGGTGATCTCGTTATTCTGGAAGGCACAATGTGTCGACAAAAGTATGCATCTATTCTTGGGGACTATGCCCACCGTACATGAAGTTTGTTTCTCCTCGGCAGCAGGACAATGGAATGCGTCACACAGCTCTCACAGTACGTGCGTAGTTCGAAGAGCACCAGGATCAATTTATTGTACAGTAGAGTCTCGATTATCCGATCTTCGGTTATGCGACCTTCTGTGCTATCCGACCCTTTCACCGCGCCGGCCGTGCGCCACCCGCCGGCAGGTCAGTGACTAACGTGTTGTTTGTTGATACTCAGTTCATTGTCGCCTTCTGCTACTCCTCACCCCTCAGTTCTAACTTAGATCTGTAGTGGAGTGGACGTGTTGCACTTTGTTTATTGTAAAAAATTGCGGTGATGGCTTCAAAACGGAAAAAGGTGGTCGTTTCAATGGAAGAAAAACTTAAAGCTTTAAAAAGAATAGACAATGGTGAAACTTTATTAAAAGTGGTGCAAGATTATAACGGCGAGAAAACAACAGTTGGGGACTGGAAAAGGAACTGCAATGAAATTGAGAAGTGGTGTTCTCAGCGAGCAACCTCGGCGGTTTTGGAAGATCGGAAAACCATGAAAAAATGTGATTACGAAATAGTAAGTGAACCTTTGTTCCTACGGTTTACTCAACATAGAGATAAAGGCATACCCATGTCGGGACCTATTTTGCAGGAAAAAGCCTTAAAGTTTCGTAACGAACTAAACGAAGATGAACCTGATTTCACAGCTAGTGTAGGCTGGCTCGATAGATGGAAGAAAAAATACGGAATTCGCAACTTAATGTCTGTGGTGAAAAGCCTTCAGCAAATTTTGAAGCTGTTCAATTGTTTAGGAATAAACTTCACAAGGTATTGAACAAGGGAAATTTAACAAGCGATCAAAATTTTAACTGCCACGAGACTGGTCTCAATTACGAAACGTTACCGGAAAAAACATCAGCGTCAAAGGCCGAAAAGGTAACTCAGGCTACAAACGTAGCAAAGAAAGAGTGACAACGCCACAGTAACACAGTGCAGTAACGCCACAGAAAATTTGAAAATGAAACTGTCTATGATAGGTAAGCCAAAAAAAAAACTGAGAGCATTTAAAAATGTATCTAAAAATGCTTTACCGGTGAAATATTACAACCAAAAAAATGCTTGGATGAGCTCAGACATTTTTAAAGAATGTTTTTTTTAACGAGTTCGTGCCACAAACTGAAAAGTTTTTGAAAGCCAACAACTTGCCCCGCGAAGCACTGTTACTTCTAGACAATGCCACTTGCCATCCTAATGAAGATGATCTTCAAGATCAAGATATAAAGGCCATGTTATTGCCTCCAAATGTCACATCTTTATGTCAGCCTATGGACCAAGGGACCTTAGAGACACTGAAGAGAAACTACCGCAGAAACTTGCTTTCCTCTTTAATTAATGCTATGGACAAGGGAGAAGACATGCTAGAGCAGTTGCACCGTATTAATTTAAAAGACATAGCTTATGGCTTGGCCCAATCTTGGGAGAGTGTTGGAGCAAATACAATTGCAAAATCCTAGAAAATTTTGCTACAGTCAAATCAAGAAAATTCTCCAGATGATGAAAATCTACAGCAGCAGACCGAAGCAGAAATTACTACCCTGCTTTCATTTTACGAAAAGTTCCAGGATGTGCTGACGCCACAGAAGGTGACATAAATGAATGGATTGTACAAGATGAATTTGAAGTGACAGATGTAGAAATAGTCAACATGGTAAACGAAAAAGAGCAAGACGAAGAAGCGGATGTAGTGGAGGAAAGTGCGCCCAAGATTTCTCACAACGAAGGACACAAGGCCTTAGAAACAGCTTTAAGATATGTAGAGCAACTGGAGGAAACATCGTCTACCGAGGTTTTACTTCTTAAGAGACTACGTGATTTAGCGGCAAAAAAAAAACGGCAAACAGCAGGAAAACAAAAGACAATCACTAACTTCTTCACACAGTAAATATCTATTCAGTCTAATTTGATTTGTATTGTATAAAATGTTTTACTCATTTTCTAGCATTTTTAGACTTAGAGAAAACTTTTGACAATGTTGACTAGAATACTCTCTTTGAAATTCTAAAGGTGGCAGGGATGAAATACAGGGAGCGAAAGGCTATTTACAATTTGTACAGAAACCAGATGGCAGTTATAAGAGTCGAGGGACATGAAAGGGAAGCAGTGGTTGGGAAGGGAGTGAGACAGGATTGTAGCCTCTCCCCGATGTTATTCAATCTGTATATTGAGCAAGCAGTAAAGAAAACAAAAGAAAAATTTGGAGTAGGAATTAAAATCCATGGAGAAGTATTAAAAACCTTGAGGTTCGCCGATAACATTGTAATTCTGTCAGAGACAGTAAAGGACTTGGAAGAGCAGTTGAACGGAATGGACAGTGTCTTGAAAGGAGGATATAAGATGAACATCAACAAAAGCAAAACGAGGGTAATGGAATGTAGTCGAATTAAGTCGGGTGATGCTGAGGGAATTAGATTAGGAAATGAGACACTTAAAGTAGTAAAGGAGTTTTGCTATTTGGGGAGCAAAATAACTGATGATAGTCGAAGTAGAGAAGATATAAAATGTAGACTGGCAATGGCAAGGAAAGCGTTTCTGAAGAAGAGGAATTTGTTAACATCGAGTATAGATTTAAGTGTCAGGAAGTCGTTTCTGAAAGTATTTGTATGGAGTGTAGCCATGTATGGAAGTGAAACATGGACAATAAATAGTTTGGACAAGAAGAGAATAGAAGCTTTCGAAATGTGGTGCTACAGAAGAATGTTGAAGATTAGGTGGGTAGATCACGTAACTAATGAGGAGATATTGAATAGGATTGGGGAGAAGAAAAGTTTGTGGCACAACTTGACTAGAAGAAGGGATCGGTTGGTAGGACATGTCCTGAGGCATCAAGGGATCACAAATTTGGCATTGGAGGGCAGCGTGCAGGGTAAAAATCGTAGAGGGAGACCGAGAGATGAATACACTAAGCAGATTCAGAAGGATGTAGGTTGCAGCGGGTACTGGGAGATGAAGGAGCTTGGACAGGATAGATTAGCATGGAGAGCTGCATCAAACTAGTCTCAGGACTGAAGGCCACAACAACAACAACAACAACAACTCATTTGGCCTACTTTAGTTTAATTTTTGTGTTTTTTTTGTATTATTTTTCGTGTCATCCGCCCCTCCCGCTTATCCGACCTTGCCGCGGCCGGTTTAGGTCGGATAGTGGAGACTCTATTGTACTTCCCTGGCCGCCAGACACCCCGGATTCAGACCCAATCGAAAACCCGTGCGAGCACCTCGATCGAGCTGTTCGTGCCCTGGATCCTCAACTGAGAAATCCAGCGCAGCAACTGGAGTCAACATGGCTCCACAACCCTGTCAGTACTTCCCAGAACCACATTGACTCTCTTCCCGCACGTCTCGCAGCGATCCGCTTTCTAAAAGCTGGTTATTCAGAAAAAAGAAGTGTGAAAGTGTTTGTAGAATGTTCATTTTTATTATCATTATTATGATTTGTTTGCGTTACATATTTTACCAAATCTCCACCCTGTGTTATCTAAGTAATCCTTCAATGGATTGCTCAACAGGCACTGTTAATTGCCTTTTTAAGTAATATTCCTTGAGGGAAAGTGCTGTTTAGAATTTTACGTTTAAAAGTAGAAACCTTAACTCCTGTGGACTTCGGACCTCATGCCTTATTGAGCCAACGGGAGATGCAGCGCTGTTTAGTGTACTGAATAAATGACAAGCCGTACCAAAAGAGCATGCGCTTAAATTTTCTCTCAAATATTAGGCAGTGTGCAGTGATCATTGCTTGAAAGACTGGACGCGTGTATTGCAGCTAACGAACACCGTTTTAGACACACTCTGGTAAAAAAAGACACATATTGGTCATTCTAATTATGGTTTCAAAGGTTCGGGTAACGTTCTGACGACATTTCATAGTGGCCGAGCGGTTCTAGGCGCTACAGTCTGGAACCGCGCGACCGCTGCGGTCGCAGGTTCGAATCCTGCCTCGGCCATGGATGTGTGTGATGTCCTTACGTTAGTTACGTTTAAGTAGTTCTAAGTTCTAGGGGACTGATGACCACAGAAGTTAAGTCCCATAGTGCTCAGAGACATTTTTGCTATTTCATAAAGTGTGTGCGGTACAACAATTTATTAAACTCTATTTCGATTCCGATTACCTCTATTGTCAGTTTAATACTAAAAATAGACATTGTCCTGTTTAAAAATGCATACATGGTACTATTAAAAACCCTTTCGTAATTTTTGCAGTCACTGTGTAATTAACTTTATTTTCAGTATCTCCTTCCCACACAAAATGACAACGGTAGTCAGTAGATGTATTACAATAAAATAAAATAAAATTATAAATGGAAAAAATTTAAAATACAGTACAACTGCATTATTAGTAAAAGTTCTGCACGTACGAAATTGTGCTATTCGTCTCTTACATTTCAACTATAGATGCAGGCAGCCGACTCCAAGGACACCAGGCGTCTCAAAAAATAAAGAACATCCTCCCAACTTGGCTCCACTTCACTTCAATAAAAATACTTAATACTGTTGTTAAGTCTTCTCTTATTCAGAATCACAAATAATACATAACACTCGTAGCACGTCATACTTCGAGCAATACATCTTAACCATCCATCTACATACGAGAGAGTGAAACAAAATTATGGACAAAAAAAGGGAATGATGTTTTTTGTTCATTTGTCTTCGCCTTACCGCGCATTCATAATTACTGTCTTTGCCGACGCTCGTGGTCGATCGCTGTTTCATTTTCATTTTTAATAAATTTTAACTTTACCGTATCCGGGGAGTCCTTCAACATGTACCTACACATTGACCATCTCGTTTTGCAAAAATTAGCTGTGGTAGTTTTGATTAATCACGTTTACGTCTTGTGATTATCATGATCACTACGTACGTTGTCACTTTTCTTGGCATGCATTCAAAGAAATCAATTCTATTTAAATAGCTCAACGGAACGCAGATGGGTGATGTCGTCGAAAACCGCCGGTATTTCGACAGATGGCTACCCAGTAATTTTCAAGGCACAACTGCAGCAAGTCACCGCTGTGTAAGTCAACTGACTTGATGCCGTTTTGCCTTGAAAATGACAGGGTGGCTATCTGTCGAAATATCGGCGGTCGCCGACGATGTCACCCAGCTGCATTCTCGTAAGTTATTTAAACATCGTATACGTTGGGAGATATTCAGGTGTCACAAATCTACGACCTAGTCTCCACACAACGTGGACACCTCACGCTCAGCTGAAATGTGAAGACGAGAAAGCAATAATTGAAGGACAGAATAGAAACTGGTACACCTGCCTAATATCGTGTAGCCCTCCCCCCCCCCCCCCCCTCCCAACCGATCATGCAGTAGTGCCGCAACACGACGTGGCACGGACCTCGACTAATGTCTGAAATAGTGCCATGAATCCTCCTGTGCTGTCCATAAATCAGTAAGAGTACGAGGGGGTGGAGATCTCTTCAGAGCAGTACATTGCAAGGCATCCCAAGTAGGCTCAATAATGTTTATGTCTGGGGAGTTTGGTGGCCAGCGGAAGAGTTTAAAGTCTGAAGACTGTTCCGGGAGACACTCTGTAGCAGTTCTTGAAGTGTGGGATGTCGCATTGTACTGCCGGAATTGCCCAATCCGTCGGAATGCACAATGGACATGAATGGATGCAGGAGATCAGACAGAGACAGAGTGCTTCGTACGTGTCACCTGTCAGAGTAGTATCTAGATGTATCAGAGGACCTATACAACTCCAACTGCACACGCCCCATACCATCACAGAGCCTCCACCACCTTGAACAGTCCTCTGCTGACATGCAGGGTCCTAGGATTCACGAGGTTGTCTCCATATCGGTACGTCCATCCGCTCGATACAATTTGAAACGAGAGTCGTCCGATCATGCAACATCTTCCTCGTCACCAATAGCCCAATGTTGGTGTTGACGGACCCAGACGAGACGAAAAGCTTTGTGTCGTGCAGTCATCAAGGCTCCGAAAGCCCATAACGATGATGTTTTGTTGAATGGTTCGCGCGCTGACACTTGTTGATGGCCCAGCATTGAAACCTGCTGCAATTTGCGGAAGGGTTGCATTTCTGTCACGTTGAACGATTCTCTGCAGTCGTCATTGGTCCCGTTCTTGGAGGATCTTTTTCGGCCGCAGCGATGTCGGAGACTTGATGTTTTAGCTGATTCCTGATATTCACAGTACACTCGTGAAATAGTCGTACGGGAAAATCCCCACTTCATCGCTACCCAGAGATGTGTGTCCTATCGCTCGTGGGCAGACTATAACATCACGTTCAAACCCACTTAAATCTTGATAACCTGCCGTTGTAGCAGCAGTAGGCGATCTAACAAGTGCGCCAGTCACTTGTTGTCTTATACGAGTCTCGTACAGTGAAGGCTTTGTCGACCGCAGCGCCGTATTCTGTCTGTTTACATATGTCTATATTTGAATATGAATGCCTATACCAGTTTCTCTGGCGCTTTAGTCTATGTCTCAGATTTTCAGGGCCCTTGTCAGTGAAGGTAAAATCATCTGGTTGCTTCTCCTTCAAACTTTTGCACAACTCAGCGTTTTGATCCTACTGCTGGAATCTTGGGAGTGGTCTGGTGACAATGGTTGCATGAACCGGAGACGCGTCTATTTACAAAATAATATTTTCCTGCGCTTTTCCCACAGACGTGGAGCTACTGGGTATAACTATTCTGGTTACCACCGCTATTCTCGAGAGTTTTCAGGGGTTCCAAATGGTTCAAATGGCTCTGAGCACTATGGGACTTAACAGCTGACGTCATCAGTCCCCTAGAACTTAGAACTATTTAAACCTAACTAACCTAAGGATATCACACACATCCATGCCCGAGGCAGGATTCGAACCTGCGACCGTAGCGGTCGAGCGGTTCCAGACTGAAGTGCCTAGAATCACTCGGCCACCCCGGCCGGCTCAGGGGTTCCAAACATCAACACATCTATGAACGCTGGATTACTCTCACTCTCTATTTCCAAGGCGAAGTAGATTTTCGGATTAATATCATTTCAGAAATCGTGTAATCTACGTAGCTCTTCTTTACGTGTGGTCATAAATATGTCATCCATATAGCGGAACTAGCAAGATGCCTTTAGTTGCGCGTTACTTAATAGCTGTTTTTCAAAATGTTTCACACACAGAGCGTATAGGAGGTCTATCAACAGAAACAGGTACAGGGTTATTACAAATGATTGAAGCGATTTCACAGCCCTACAATAACTTTATTATTTGAGATATTTTCAAAATACTTTGCACACACATACAAAAACTCAAAAAGTTTTTTTAGGCATTCACAAATGTTCGATATGTGCCCCTTTAGTGATTCGGCAGACATCAAGCCGATAATCAAGTTCCTCCCACACTCGGCGCAGCATGTCCCCATCAATGAGTTCGAAAGCATCGTTGATGCGATCACGCAGTTCTGGCACGTTTCTTGGTAGAGGAGGTTTAAACACTGAATCTTTCACATAATCCCACAGAAAGAAATCGCATGGGGTTAAGTCGGGAGAGCGTGGAGGCCATGACATGAATTGCTGATCATGATCTCCACCCCGACCGATCCATCGGTTTTCCAATCTCCTGTTTAAGAAATGCCGAACATCATGATGGAAGTGCGGTGGAGCACCATCCTGTTGAAAGATGAAGTCGGCGCTGTCGATCTCCAGTTGTGGCGTGAGCCAATTTTCCGCGGGCTACGCGTGAAACTTGCCCGCACGCGTTCAACCGTTTCTTCGCTCACTGCAGGCCGACCCCGTTGATTTCCCCTTACAGAGGCATCCAGAAGCTTTAAACTGCGCATACCATCGCCGAATGGAGTTAGCAGTTGGTGGATCTTTGTTGAACTTCGTCCTGAAGTGTCGTTGCACTGTTATGACTGACTGATGTGAGTGCATTTCAAGCACGACATACGCTTTCTCGGCTCCTGTCGCCATTTTGTCTCACTGCGCTCTCGAGCGCTCTGACGACAGAAACCTGAAGTGCGGCTTCAGCCGAACAAAACTTTATGAGTTTTTCTACGTATCTGTAGTGTGTCGTGACCATATGTCAATGAATGGAGCTACAGTGAATTTATGAAATCGCTTCAATGATTTGTAATAGCCCTGTATTTAGGGGCTTCGCATCGCCTCCCAGCCCAGGAACAAGCAATACTAAACACCGTCTTTTGTACCTTCCGCATCAATGATAGCAGCAGCTTAGAATTAGAGCTGGATTTCTTCCGGGAAACAATGATAGTCAGCGGCTATTACAGCCGTCCCATAGATAGGGCCTTGAAAAGAAGTTGTATGAATAATGCTAAAAAGAAGAACGATGAACCTCCTTCCCATTCTGTACATCTGCATCTACATCTATATGATTACTCTGCAGTTCACAACTAAGTGCCTGCCAAAAGGTTCATCGAACCATCTTCAAGCTACTTCTCTACGGTTCCACTCTCGAACATCGCGCGGGAAAAACGAACACTTAAATATTTCCACGTCCGCCCCCCTCCCCTCCCCCCTGATACCCACTTCAAGCTGCGTGACCGAAGCCAGCACTTCCTGGAACACAGCAATCACAGTTCCTATCCATACTAAAGTCAACAAAACGCGGAACTGTGCGTGGTACATAGAGAAACACGCACGAAATTTAGAAGTTTAAACTAAAGAGCGGGGAGAAATTCAACTTATGAGAAGCTGTGTCAGCTAAAAAATAAAAATAAATAAAAAACTGTGCTTCAGTGCTTTGCTGCAGTAACGAAAGCTGCCACCAACTGTAAGTCTGTCACTAGACTCACGGGCCGCATAAGTAAGATTCTTCGGAATTACTGTATAAAATACGTATTCATTCAGGGCAAAGTAAAAGAATTTTCCCAGCCTTCAACCAATGCACTTCATCTTCTTCACAGTGATGACGCCTATGAAGTAACGTTTGGCTGTGGTGTAGCGTATATGGGCGAATATGGAACGATCGTGTTTAAAGCAAAGCGTAAAATCCAGGATGGCGAAATAATGTTGGTTGGTTGTGGGACGGTAACAAACAGAGATATCGTCGGTCCCATCGGATTGGGTAACAGTGGGGAAGGAAGTCGGCCGTGCCGTTTCAAAGGAACCATCCCGGGATTTGCCTGAAGCGATTTAGGGAAATCACGTAAAACCTAAATCAGAATGGCCGGGCGCGGGTTCGAACCGTCATCCTCCCGAATGCGAGTCCAGTGTGCCCGGTAGCGAAAGAACCGGATGACTGTGACCAAGACACTGATTTTTATAATGTACGTGTGGTAACTTCAGAATGTAACATACACCGCCTGACAAAAAAAGTCAAGCACCAGAATTGCAGGAGGAAACGAAATGAAACTTGACGGTTCGAGAGGATCTATGTTATCGCAGTGATTGCAAAATAGCGTAAAATTTACAAAGAACTTGGCAGTACGAGGCCACTTATCAATATGATGTGGCATCTCCTCTTGCTTGGACAGAAGAAGCATTGATCCGGTTGGTAAGGGTTTTCCTAACGCTACTGATTCTCTCCTGATGCAAGCTGGCTCACAGATGCTGTAACTGGTCCTTCATACCTTCGCACTAGGGTGGAGTTGACGACCTAACTGGCTCAACGCGTTCTATCGGGCACAGATCCAGGCATCTTGATGGCCACAGGAGTACCTTAACATCACGTAGACAGTTCACAGACACACGTGCCATGTGATACGTAAACGAAATAAGGCTGTTATTAACAGTCAGTTAAGGACAATAAATGTGTGAAAATAATCGCAGGTTCGAATCCTGCCTCGGGCATGGATGTGTGTGATGTCTCTAGGTTAGTTAGGTTTAAGTATTTCTAAGTTCTAGGGGACTGATGACCTCAGACGTTAAGTCCCATAGGGCTCAGAGCCATTTGAACCATTTGAACAATAAGCGCAGCTCTAACCCGTAAACAAAGTAACTTATTTGCTTTGTCATATCGTTGTTTTTGTAACTTTCCGTAAATTTTACATTAATAATCCACTATCGATTATCAATAGCTAACACTTGGTTCAAGAATCATGAAAGAAGGTTGTATACATGGAAGAACCCTGGAGATACTAAAAGGTATCAGGTATCTGTAAAGTTTGGAAGGTAGGAGACGAGGTACTGGCAGAAGTAAAGCTGTGAGTACCGGGCGTGAGTCGTGCTTCGGTAGCTCAGATGGTAGAGCACTTGCCCGCGAAAGGCAAAGGTCCCGAGTTCGAGTCTCGGTGGGGCACACAGTTTTAATCTGCCAGGAAGTTTCAGGTATCAGATAGATTATATAATGGTAAGACAGAGGTTTAGGAACCAGGTTTTAAATAGTAAGACACTTCCAGGGGCAGATGTGGACTCTGACCACAATCTATTGGTTATGAACTGTAGATTAAAACTGAAGAAACTGCAAAAAGGTGGGAATTTAAGGAGATGGGACCTGGATAAACTGAAAGAACCAGAAGTGGTACAAAGTTTCAGGGAGAGCATAAGGGAACAATTGACAGGAATGAGGGAAAGAAGTACAGTAGAAGAAGAATGGGTAGCTTTGAGGGATGAAATAGTGAAGGCAGCAGAGGATCAAACAGGTAAAAAGACGAGTGCTATTAGAAATCCTTGGGTAATATTGAATTTAATTGATGAAAGGACAAAATATAAAAAGTGCAGTAAATGAAGCAGGCAAAAAGGAATACAAACGTCTCAAAAATGATATCGACAGGAAGTGCAAAATGGCTAAGCAGGGATAGCTAGAGGACAAATGTAAGGATGTAGAGGCTTATCTCACCAGGGGTAAGATAAATACTGCATACAGGAAAATTAGAGAGACCTTTGGAAAAAGGAGAACCACTTGCATGAATATCAAGAGCTTTGATGGAAACCCAGTTCTAAGCAAAGAAGGGCAAGCAAAAAGGTGGAAGGAGTATATAGAGGGTCTATACAAGGGTGATGTACTTGAGGACAATATTATGGAAATGGAAGAGGATGTATATGAAGATGAAATGGGAGATATGATACTGCGTGAAGATTTTGACAGAGCACTGAAAGACCTGAGCCGAAACAAGGTCCCAGGAGTAGACAACATTCCGTTAGAACTACTGACAGCCTTGGGAGAGCCAGTCCTGACAAAACTCTACCATCTGGTGAGCACGATGTATGAGACAGGTGAAATACCCTCAGACTTCAAGAAGAATATAATAATTCCAATCCCAAAGAAAGCAAGTGTCGACAGATGTGAAAATTACCGAACAATCAGTTTAATAAGTCACAGCTGCAAAATACTAACGCGAATTCTTTACAGACGAATGGAAAAACTGATAGAAGCCGACCTCGGGGAAGATCAGTTTGGATTCGGTAGAAATGTTGGAACACGTGAGGCAATACTGACCCTACGACGTATCTTAGAAGAAAGATTAAGGAAAGGCAAACCTACGTTTCTAGCATTTGTAGACTTAGAGAAAGCTTTTGACAATGTTGATTGGAATACTCTCTTTCAAATTCTGAAGGTGGCAGGGGTTAAATACAGGGAGCGAAAGGTTATTTACAATTTGTACAGAAAGCAGATGGCAGTTATAAGAGTCGAGGGGTATGAAAGGGAAGCAGTGGTTGGGAAGGAAGTGAGACAGGGTTGTAGCTTATCCCCGATGTTATTCGGAGTATGTATTAAAATCCATGGAGAAGAAATAACTTTAAGGTACGCCGATGAGATTGTATTTCTGTCAGAGCAGCTGAACGGAATGGACAGTGTCTTGAAAGGAGGGTATAAGATGAACATCAACAAAAGCAAAACGAGGATAATGGAATGCAGTCGAATTAAGTCGGGTGATGCTGGGGGAATTAGGTTAGGAAATGAGACACTTAAAGTAGTAAAGGAGTTTTGCTATTTGGGGAGCAAAATAACTGATAATGGTCGAAGTAGAGAGGATATAAAATGTAGAATGGCAATGGCAAGGAAAGCGTTTCTGAAGAAGAGAAATTTGTTAACATTGAGTATAGATTTAAATGTCAGGAAGTCGTTTCTGAAAGTATTTGTATGGAGTGTAGCTCATGTACGGAAGTAAAACGTGGACGACAAATAGTTTAGACAAGAAGAGAATAGAAGCTTTCGAAATGTGGTGCTACAGATGAATGCTGAAGATTGGATGGGTAGATCACATAACTAATGAGGAGGTATTGAATAGAATTGGGGAGAAGAGGAGCTTGTGGCACAACTTGACTAGAAGAAGGGATCGGTTGGTAGGACATGTTCTGAGACATGGAGGGATCACCAATTTAGTATTGAAGGCAGCGTGGTGGGTAAAAATCGTAGAGGGAGACCAAGAGATGAATACACTAAGCAGATTCAGAAGGATGTAGGCTGCAGTAGGTACTGGGAGATGAAGAAGCTTGCACAGAATAGAGTAGCATGGAGAGCTGCATCAAACCAGTCTCAGGACTGAAGAGCACAACAACAACAACACATCGATTATCAGTTTCATTAACTACACAATAAAGCTTAAAACAAGTGTTAAGATTCGTTACTTGCAGAATCCTAGCGTTACTTAACGACATTTTCCCCATAAATTACGGTCTTCTACAAAAGCATTTACAGTAACATCACATGGGAATTCAACAAAACTCTTATTAAATAGGGTAATTTTCGCAAGACTACTGGTCGTTTAACATGCATTTACTTTTTTTAATATGTTGTTTCCCTTGAGTGAAATTTGCACTGTAGACAACGGAATATTTGGCAGATCTATAAAAAAGACGCTAAAACCTATTCAGATTAACTCTTACCTACTGATTGAACCTAATGCACATTTTTACACTGATAGGCACTCTCACTCCCTATGTAGTGGATATAGAACGGTTTATCTTGTGAACAAAAGCGCTTTCATCAGTTCCTGCTCTTTTCGCTGAACTTATCAGATAATCGACACAGATAACAAACAGTTTGTAGATAAGTATCACAAGCAGACGAAAATGTGACTGCCGGAGCGAAGACAGGGTAAGTCGGTGCGGAACGGGGGGGGGGGGGGGGCGAGAGGGTGGAAGAGGTGGGGGGGGGGTCGTTGTTACTGTGGGGAAATAGCTCCCTAACTTCTGTCTCGCTTGCGAACGCTGTGAGAGTGAACCACAACTCGGCCACCATATCGTAATCTGTCGTCCAGTTACTTCCTTTGAATTAAGCTGCTGGAAAAAGCGGTATTAAGGTCGTGTATAAATTTTTTTCTTATATCAGGTAAACAGTAATTAATGTACGGCAGATATTTCTTTAGCGAAGTTTTGTTCAATGGGCATTTTGATGGAAACTGATCTAAATAAGAGCTGTTTGGTAATAACGCTACAATGATTTCGACCAGAAGGATATTTAGTCCACATGATAGCTCCATGACTGTACAACAGCCGAATAGGTAGGGTGATCCATTCATCCTAGTTCTGCCCTCCTAATTTTAATGTTCGATAATGTCATTATAATCAGTTCCACGTTTCCTTAATTACTTTATATAGCTTGCAGTTCAACATGTCTTACGAAATCGTAGAGAAATATTTCTTGCAAAAATGTGCTGCACTTGTTCCTTTTCGTAGCCGAGTGGTCAGCGTACGTAGCTGCTCAGTTCGATCCCTGGTATACCATGGATTTCTCTTGCGTAGGAGATTGTAAAGAGAGCATCCAGGGTCATAAGAACAGCAGCTGAGGCTCTTGAAGAAGAAACACAACACTGCTGTTCATCATGTTCGTTATTCCAAATATAGGTGTAAGAATAGCATGAACTGTTATGTTGCAATTAAAAAATAACACATACCCATACAGCTTTAGACACCGGAAATGTAACATTATAGCCGGCCGAGGTAGCCGAGCTGTTCTAGGGGCTACAGACTGGAACCGCGCGACCGCTACGGTCGCAGGTCGAATCCTGCCTAGGGCATGGATGTGTGTGATGTCCTTAGGTTAGTTAGGTTTAAGTAGTTCTAAGTTTTAGGGGACTGATGACCTCAGAAGTTAAGTCCCAAAGTGCTCAGAGCCATTTGAACCATGTAACATTATAAAACCCTTAAACGGTGTGTTTCAATCTCTGGATTGCTCAACGAACTGCTTTCGAACAACTTTCCATTCACTCGCGTAAAACTGCTCATAGTGCGAGTCAGTTGAACAGCAAGTGAAGTGCCTACTTTTGTGGATCACTTACTACACAACTGTCATACAATACAGTATGTTTACCTGTACCTAATGGCGTACACAAATGGTTAATTGGCATTGTCTTTGAAGTGTTTTTCATCTGTGTGGAATACTGACTTTCATACACGGAACCTTTGTTTCCACTATCCAATGGGGATCTACCAAGGGCTCAGCAAACTCCAGAAGGGACACTATGAGATATGTTCTTTGAAGATCCATGACAAATTTGTATTATAAAATGCAAACACAAACTGGAGTAAGCAGTCACGTTTAGTATATAATACATTCCACTACTCGTTTCGGAGGATTTTTTTCCCTCATTAGATGGGTTTTATAGGAATTAGTAAAGCATAACTCATTAGTAAGCACGACGTTTCAAGTAACCTATTGGACCACCTAGCAGGAGAAAACAAAAAACTTTACTACAAAAATCAAAGTTATTCGGACGTTTTGATTACGTAGGTGAACAAAAATACAAATTTCAGTACCTCTCGGTGGTCACAGGTTTCTTTTACCCAAACAGTACATCCATCTCTTATTACATCATATCAGCCCAACCAGATGTTGGAGGAACAATCCTCCGACAGACGTGGTAGACAGAAATCCACAATAAATGTGATTGATACAGCAGTTTGTGTTTTCAGTTGATGTTTATAACGGTCCTGGTCGAGCCTAATCTGAAATCTTCATATTTAAAGACATGTATCATATCAACGCAATTTTATAACTCGCAATAACATTCTTTTGCATTAGAAAGCTCTTCATCCGCTCTGCTTTTCACTGACGTGGACCAGCTAAGTGGATAGACATTCTCAGACAGAAGATACTGTATGTGTTTGCACTGTGCCGACCTTAAAGTAAATAGAATTCAAATATCTTTCCCCTTATATGGTATTAATTCGCATCGTTACGTCATTGTATCTAACTTTAACAAAAACAGCAACAGAATAAATGACTCGTCCTTCGCAACTTTAAAGCAGTGTGCCATCCGTGAAACTAAAATAAGCGCATCGTATTGTGTCTGCTTCCGCTGTATGAAGGTAAAGTTCTGTACAGTATAGGTTCAAGAAAAAATTTATCGAAGAGGAGATGAGATTCTAAAATTCTCATTTGTTTTATAAATTATTCGATGAATCTGAAAATGTATCATGCGTGAACAACTAAACTTGGCGAGATGCTCACAAAACTTACTGTATCCAGAACGTTTCATAATTATCCACTCAACACATTTTTGAAGATACATTACTTTGATATCTAAAAGGCAAGCACATCACATAAATGTAGTATCAAATTTTTCTGAATTAATGATCTGAAATAACATCCCCATCCGATTCAACCAACCGTATCGAACGAGATGGAAAGTAAAGTTAAAAAAGATATTAGTAAAATTAAAAATCTGCAACAGAAGGAAAAAGAAGACTTAATGACAGCCTTTCTTCCGTTTCCACATACTGTTCGTCACTGTATACTGTTAAACAATTCTTCACGAGAGTAAAGTCTGTTGGTTATCAACAAAAGTGACCCGCAAAGAATGCCTTTGATTAAAACTTTACAGAGTGAAGACTTAAGAAATGAAACTTTAACTAAATACTTATACAACTTGAATGTTATCTGTAACATTTCGCCCACAAAACCTCACATCTGATCGTGTCAGTGCATGTCTTGGGTTATTCTCATGCGTTCTGTTTTCTTATATTCACTGTCATAATTAAAGTTCAACAAAATGTGTTTTGGAGGCTGCATTTCTTGGGTTGTTTGGGTAAAGAGTGACCAGGGGTCAGTATTCGGCTATATAAATGTGGAAAACTTTGTGAATTCTAAGACTTCGGTTTCTTTGGCGCCTAGTACGTTATTTCTAGAAATGGCTGAGAATTCTGCAGTTTCAGGAGGAGTCTTGCTATCCCCCCTGATGCAGGGCAATGATTGGTTCAAATGGCTGTGAGCACTATGGGACTCAACTTCTGAGGTCATCAGTCCCCTATAACTTAGAACTACTTAAACCTAACTAAGCTAAAGACATCACACACATCCATGCCCGAGGCAGGATTCGAACCTGCGACCGTAGCGGTCGCGCGGTTCCAGACTGCAGCGCCTAGAACCGCTCGGCCACTTCGGCCGGCGGCTATGATTCAGGTGTAATTATTACTGCATCACGTAACCACACCCAGCTGGAACGGTAAAGAAATTTATTACCGTTTGAGAATGAAAGCGCAATAAACGTTTACCGAAGTAATAAAGTAAATGTGGACAATCACACAGAGCGCAACGTTTCACTTTCAAACATCAAGAGATTTCAATATATTCTTAATCAGTTATGTGTGCATAGCACCAAACATTCCAGTTTCCCTGAAACTTCAACATTTTTAGTGCCTAAATATACAGGTTGCATAAAACCGTGTGTCAGAAACCTTAGGGATTTATTCTTGATATCAAAAAACGCTACAAAAAATTAATATGAGCACGTGTCCGAAAATCCTTCGTTAGGAAGATATTTCCCAAAAATGACAGATTTACATATATGACGGGGTTTATTATTCACGTATTTGGTATCCCCTGAACCTGCGTTCCATACGTTGTGGAAAACTCCTGGTGTGTTCCGTATACGGTCAAATCCATTTTGGATATGCTCACTGGATACGGGACTTGAATACACAAAGGATTTTAAATGTCCCCAAAGGAAAAAAAAATACACTGGTCAAACCGAGTAATCAAGCAGACATGTAATGGATTCCACGCAGTCAATCCAACTGTTCGGAAACTGGGTACCAAGATACTGTGTGAAGTGAGATGGAGCATCATCGAGCTTAACCCACATTCGATGGATGACGCATAAAGATACATCATTAAATAAATGAAGCAACTCATGTCTGAGAAACGGTACACACGTTTGTCCAGTAGGCCTATAAAATGAAATGATCGTATGGCATTGTTGGCCAGGAGGTCCCACTAGGGTTCAGCCGCCAAGTACAAGTCTTACTTCAGTCGGCACCACATTGGGGGACTTAAGGGCCAATGATGAGAACAACTCAACACCCAGTCCACGAGTGCAGAAAATCTCCAGTCTGGCCAGGAATCGAACCAGGGCCCATTGCACGGGAGGCAAGCACGTTACCACCCAGCTAAGCAGGAGGACGTTTGTCCAGTAAGACTTCGCGGGAAGAAGTAGGGGCCAATGAGACGACCATGAATAACGTTGAGGCTGAACCTCTGTTGATGTCTGTCTTGTCGTACTTTGTGAGGGTTTCATAAGCCCAGACGTGATTGTTATGTAAACTGAAGATCCCATCACGTGAAAAGCAAGCCTCATCAGTGAATAAGGTACATGCTAACAACTGCAGAAACCCAGCGCACTGCCACAGCATGTTTTTACAGAAACTTATTCTAACCTGAAAGTCAGCGACATGGTACACGTTGAAGGTATTACAGTTACAGAAGATTTTCATGCAGAAAGTTCCAGATTTTCGTGTCTTGAACGCCTTTCCCTCTCACAGTTCTCTTTGTACTAACTGATGCAGTTTCATCCACAGTACGAAGAACCTGTTCAACTAACTCAGGTGTACGTGCATAGAGTGGCCTCCCATCTCTAACCCTCCGCTCAAATGAGCTTGTTGATGAATCCAGAATGAGATTTTCACTCTGCAGCGGAGTGTGCGCTGATATGAAACTTCCTGGCAGATTAAAACTGTGTGCCCGACCGAGACTCGAAAGGCAAAGGTCCCGAGTTCGACTCTCGGTCGGGCACACAGTTTTAATCTGCCAGGAAGTTTCTTGTTGATGAAGTCCAGCAAACGTTGTTGCACAAGATAACTGCCTCCCAAGATAACGTTCAGCGTAAATTTGACACGCTGTGTCCGCATTCCCATCTAGCAGGACCTGCAAGTACTGTATATCCATCGTTTCAGGCACAGAATACATTGTTGTGATGTTTGACGTAAGTTACTCCAAAAAAAACTACAATCATACTTAACATAACAAAGGCCATGACCAGTTGTAAACCAGAAAGTGAGTAAACAAGCACAACTGAGATATTTCATACTTCCTTACCGAAGATTTTTTGAGCTCATCTTCATATGACGCTCTTGTACTGTTTTGATGTCAAGAATAAATCCCTAAAGTTTCTGACATTTGCCTTACGGAATTATTTCCTGGAGTAACTCGTCGCGTAGAAAGTACTGATTGCACAAAAGCGAATGGTAAGAATCAAATATCGTCCTCACCCTCGGACATCATGTAAGTATTTCTTCAAGAAGCTACGCGATTTAAATGGCGCCGTCACAATACATACAGTCGCTAATGAAATTCGTTGTAAATAATCCATCACAATTTGACAAGAACAGCAATGTCCGTACCTACAACATTAAAGAGAAAAATGACCAATATTACCCATTGTTAAAGTAGTCAGTGACTCAAAGAGGAGTTCAATATGCAGTAACAGCAGTTTTGATCATTTGCGCAATAACATAAGATGTCTGACAGGTAGCAAAGCAAGTTTTTAATCCAATTTAAAATCATTTCTCCTGGACAACACCTTCTATTCCATTGCCGAATTTCCATTTAAAAACTGGTACCCAGAAAAAAGCTTGTTTTTCATCTACGTCTACGTGGATGCTCTGCAGATCACGCTTAAGTGCCTGGCAGAGGACTCATCGAACCACCTTCAAAATAGTTCTCTATTATTCCAGTCTTGAACAACGTGTGGAAAAAATGAAAACCTATATCTTTCCTTGCAAGCTCTGATTTCCCTCATTTTATTATGATGATCGTTTCTTCCTATCTAGGTCGGCGTCAACAAAATATTTTCGCATTCGTAGAAGGAAGTTGGTGATTAAAATTTCGTGAGAAGATTCCGCCGCAACGAAAAACGCTTTTGTTTTAAAGGCGTCCATCCCAAATCCTGTATCATGTCCGTGACGCTCTCAGCCCTATTTCGCAGTAATACAAAAAATGCTGCTCTTCTTTGAACTTTCTCGATGTACTCCGTTGATCCTATCTGGCAAGGCTACCACACCGCGCAGCAGTACTCCAAAAGCGGAAGGACAAGCGTAGTGTAGGCAGACTCTTTAGTAGAGCTATTTCATTCTCCAAGTGTTCTGCCAACAGGACACAGTCTTTGGTTTGCCTTCCCCACAACATTTTCTGTGTGTTCTTTGCAATTTAAGTTGTTCGTAATTGTAATTCCTAGGTATTCTGTTGAATTTGCAGCCTTTAGATTTGACTGATTTGTCGTGTAATCGAAGTTTAATGGATTTCTTTTAGCACTCATATTGATGACCTCACATTTTTCTTATTTACGGTCAACTACCATTTTTCGCACCATACAGGTATCTTTACCAGAAGGCAAACGACAGCGTCATCTGCAAACAACCTGAAACGGCTTCTCAGATTGTCTCCTAAATCGCTTATGTAGATAAAGGAACAGCAGAGGGCCTATAACACTACTTTGGGGAACGCTAGAAATCACTTCTGTTTCTCTCCTGGCCTTCCGTCAGTTACTACGAACTGTGACTTCTCTGACAGGAAATCACGAATCCAGCCACATAACTCAGACGATATTCCATAAGCAAGCAAATTGACTACAAGGCGCTTGTGTGGTACAGTGTCAAAAACTTTCTGGAAATCTAGAAATACAGAATCAATTTGAAATCCCTTGTCGATAGCACTCAGCACTTCGTGTGATTAAAGAGCTAGTTGTGTTTTACAAGAACGATGTTTTCTAAATCCGCGTTGACTGAGTGTCAATAGACCGTTCTCTTCGAGGTAATTCATAATGTTCTAACGCAATGTATGTTCCAAAATCCTGCTGCAAATCGATGTTAATGATATTGGCGAGTAATTTAGTGAATTACTCCTACTGCCTTTCTTGAATATTAGTGTGACGTGTGCAACTTTTCAGTCTTTGGGTACGGACCTTTCGTTGAGCGAGCTGTTGTATATTATTGTTAAGTACGGAGCTATTGCATCAGCATACTCTGAAAGGAACCTAATTGGTATACAGTCTTGACAGGAAGACTCGCTTTTACTAAATGATTTAAGTTGCTTCCTTACTTCGAGGATTCTAAGTTACTCATGGCGGCAGCTGTTCTTGATTCGAATTCTGGAATATTTATTTCGTCAGGTAATAACAGATAAAATAAAATGTTTATGAACCCAAAAAGGACAAGCCATAAGTTTATGTAAACGCGATCAACAAAATAACACTGGAATCAACTTAGTTTTTCAAGAAACTCCTCGACAGAATAGAAGGAGAGACTCATGAGTAAACTCTTAGGTTTCGATTTGAAAGAGCGTTGATCACTGCTAAGATCTTTTAATTCTTGTGGCAGCTTACTGAAAATAGACACAGCAGTATACTGCACACCTTTCTGCACAAGATTGAAGGAAATGCGATGCAAATGCAGATTGAATCTCTGCCTAGTATTAACTGAGTGAAATCTGCTAATTCTTGGGAAGAGGTCGATATTGTTAACAAGCAACGACCGTAAAGAATATAAATATTGAGAGACCAATGTCAGAATACCCAGACTCGTGAATAGGGGTCGACAAGAGGTTCGTGAACTCACACCACTTATTGCCCGAACCGCCCGTTTCTGAGCCAAAAATATATTTTGGGAATGTGAAGAGTTACCCCGAAATAAAATACCATACGTCATAAACAAATGAAAACAGTCAAAGTAGACTACTTTTCGTGTCGAACTATCACGTACTTCAAATACCGATCTACAAATAAAAATGGCAGCACTAAGTCTTTGAACAAGCTCCTGAACGTGGGCTTTCCACGACACTTTAGCATCTATCTGAACACCTAGAAATTCGAACTGTTCAGTTTCACTAATCATGTACCCATTCTGTGAAATGAAAATGTCAGATTTTTTTGAAATGTGTGTTAGAAACTGTAAAAACTGAGACTTACTATGATTTAGCGTTAGTTTATTTTCTACAACCCATGAACTTATGTCATGAACTTCACTATTTGAAACAGTGCCAATGTTGCACACAACATCCTTTACTAACGAGCTAGTGTCATTAGCAAACAGAAATATTTTAGAGTCACCTGTAATACTGTAGAGCATATCAGTTATATAAATAAAGAATAGGATTGCCCCGGGCACTGGACAAAAATATCGAACACCACGAGAGATAAGTGCTTGAACACAAATGCAGATGCTAGCCAATCCTGCATGTTGCGCTGTTGTATTTCACTACGTTACCAGGACAATTTGAGGGTGGGCAAATTTTTGGTGCGCGTATGGTGGGTGTTCCTGTAACCAAGGTAGCCGAAGTGTTTAGTGTTTCAAGAGGCACCGTGTCGAAGATATGCACATTACAGCATCCCTAATCCAACAGTATCTGGTGTCTAGCCCATCAAAACAATATGACAACATCTGAACAAACACTTTCCATGGGAACTTCTCAACAACGACACGTTACTGCAACATCTCCACAAGCACTCTCTACCACCGCCTCTCGACAAGAACAGCCTACCACCGCTTCTGAACAACTACTGTTCACGACGACTTCACGACAAGCACTGCCAGTGGAGGCGGCTGAATAATACTCTTTGGCACAATCTCTGGCGCTGTGACTCAGTGTAGCCACCTTTCAACAGCTCTGTCGTCCAGATCTGACTTTGTGAGCGTGAGGGTGGATTTCATCTCCCCTGGCCACCAGTCACCAGGTCACAGTATTACAAGTCTTTGTGTTCTACTTTGGAGAGAAGGGTGCCACTGTTTTGCAGGAAGAATGGTACAACATTCCCTTCAAAACCATACAGGACCTTTATTTACCCATTCCAGGAAGGCTGGAAGCTGTTTTGAATGCCAGCGGTTTTCCTACCCGTGTTAGGGATGGTAATGGGTTGTGTTATTGGTGTTTCTATGTTTTTGTCCACTCCCTGTACACGGAATACTGCCAACACATACGCGCCGTCTTCCCCATGGCCCAGCGCGCTCGTACTGCGTCGTCGGCTTCGATAAACATGCCTGCGGTAAGATCGTACCTTAGCCACGATGGATGACCTTTGGCAGTTAACAACGACTTTAATGCCGTTTTCAAGCACTTACCAGTTTTTATTTATTCGAAATATAGAAATTACATCTCTTGGTTTACCCTTTCTTTTAAATACCCAGTGGCTACAATTAAACTTACCCTATTTAACACGTTGTAAAACGGAAACTAGTTACCGTACGTGTACCAAACTCGGTAGCATTTATGCCAATGATGCGGGGAAGATAAATAATGCAGAATCAATTTGATTAAAATACTTTTAATGTGCTGCTATGGTACATCTACCATTACGTACTGGCACCATTACTGCTATAAAAGGGGCTCAGTATGGCACCCATCAGTGTCCAGAAGAGTCTGAAAGCGCAGGATTGCATTCTGCACAGCAGGTATGCTGGCTACCTCTCTTGATATGCTGCGCTTCAGATCAGCACATGTGTGAACGTTCTCCTGGTAAACCCTGTCCTTCAGGTATTCCCACAACCAGAAATCACAGGGAACAACATCTGGTGATGGTGCTGGCCAAGCATTGGGAAACGATCGGCTGAAAATTCGATCGTAGTAACGCAGGCCATTCACACTGCACGTCTTTGGTCCTTGAGTGCCAACCTGTTCAAAAAATAATGGCCCAATGATGAACGTAGCCGTCAGAGGAACTTCATGCACAGTGACTGGAGCTGAAAATCCCCACACTCGGCAATTTATGAAACGTCCCCTTAGAACAATTATACACGACTGTGCTGATAAACCTCTTACACTATTTGCTTTTCAAACAGCTGAGCAAAACTGAACGTACTCAAACATTCACTAAAGTGACACACAATATTTTTAGCGCAACGCAATCTGACTATCAAAGATCCCTGCAAAAGAATGGCCCTGAGTAACATTAAACTACACCTTTCAGAAATCACTTACCTCACAAAAATCTCGAACTACTGCAATACAGCGAGCACCAGTACTGCCAGCTAAATAAAAGATTCAAACTACGGAAGGCACTAACTACTGATATGGATAGTTAGCAAATGAAAGATATTAATAGAGAACAAACAATGTATTTACCTTAATAGTCATAATATATATAGCAGTTCATGACAAATTACAAAACTCCGCCATCTCTCTCCTCACATCCACCACTGCTGGCGGCTCACCTCCAACTGCGCAACGCTACGCGCTGTTCACATCCAGCTGCCCAACACTACAATGGCAGACAACAATGCAAACTAGCCACAGACTGCACACAGCACAGCCAGTGATTTTCGTACAGAGCGCTACGTAACGTTGCCAATAAGAAAACATAAACAGCCTACTTACAAATTCTGTGTGTTCACCTCACCCGTCAGAGAAAAATGAGCTCCGTCTGTCCATATGATGGTCCAGAGCCAGCCCTTGTCAACTTCAATCCGTGCGAGAAAGTGGAGAGCAAAGTCAACCCGCCGTTGTGCGTCCCGTGGTGCAAGCTGCTGTACGATATGGATCTTGTACGGATGCCATTCGTGAATGGTTCGAAGCACCTTCCCTACAGTGGACCACGGGGTGTTCAACTGTCGTGACACAGCACTCGCACTGCCTGACGATCGAGAATTGTCTGCCATAGCAACAATGACTTCATCAACCACCTATGGTGCAACCGGCAGTCGGTCTCTTCCCGGAGCGAGGTGTAAAGGATGAGTCAGACAGTAAGAGATTTTACTTTATTATATGCGCTTCCAAACAGTTACTTCATTTTTCCATTGCGGCCAAGCCACGGCCGGCAGTGTTAGCTGCCTGTAAATTCTTTCGTCCCACGGTCTAGTAACAGGAAGTCAGCACCGACGAAGGGCACCTTGTTCACGCGCCTCTCTCATGTGCTTACGAGGTAACGCCGCACCAGGCGTCGCTTAGCAGGCAACGCTCTGGAAAGTTCCGTGCCGCACGCACGGTTTGCTCGGTCCTGACCAATCAGGGCGGAGGAAGCCGCGTGGTGCGTCGAACATACCCGGCCGCCCGTCGCCGGGCTCGCCCTCTTGTATTCTTGCTCACCCGCGAGTCGGATGCGCGCCCTGTAGCAGTGAACATCTCCCGCTCCTCCCGGTGCTGCGGCACTGTGGACTTAATTTTGGCAAACAACAACTTTCGGTAGCTTCGCGAACAATGTTCGCCAAATTATAAGCTCTGGCACACCCTCACCTCCCTAGGCCTATGTAGCCCCTTTTCATCATGCTTTAGCCAATAAATGGCCTTTCTCTAAAAATTACCCTATCATTCCATAACGCCCACCGCCTGCCTATACGCCCATCCTGTACAGAGGCTCAGTTCTCCAGTTGATTCGAACTTCTTCATCATGCTCCGCACAGCAGCTGGAGAAAGAGGGCCCTTCCGTAATCCTTTCACACGACGATATTCTCGAAGCGCAGCTGCAGCGTTACTGTTGTTTTGATAACAGAGCTTCACCAACAATGCCCTGTCCCTATTGTCCAAGCTCATGTTGACACGTCAACAAGTGCACTGCAACTGGTCAGGTGTGTGAGACTATGAATCACGTTGACTGATCACGGCATCTGGTGGCCATAGTTGGAACTGGACGGTGGCGCTGTGACGCCTGGAAATGATGCACCCCATACTCTGGAGATTAATGCTTCCAAGTTTGGTACCCGTACGGTAACTACTTTCCGTGTCGCAACGTTTTAAATATGGAAAGTTTAGTTATAGCCACCCAGTAGCTACCGTCCTACAATTACTTCTGTTCTTATCTAATCTTAACAGATATGTTGTATATTTCATATTGATATTAGGATTAACAATTTTATGCACGTCTGGAGTACCGTGTTGACAGCATACAGCGCCCGCTGAACGAGTGGCGTCTGCAGATCTTGTTCAGGGAGTCGATGCTGAGAACCACGCCGATAAACTTCAGAGGACCAAAAACAGGGCCGTTCGATAGGCTCTCTATTTCCCTTCGGTGCACCCAAGCCAACAGCAGCATGTCCTCGCTGGAATGCGGCCGTTACGAGAAAGATTCAAGGGCCGAGAACGACGCTACCACCAATGACAACAAACGCACACAGGATCGGCGACTGCAGTGGCGGCGCGGGATTCTATGGCCTGGTCTACTCGTGGCAGTTACCTTTTACAGATCAAGGCTATTCCAAGGGCAGCGAGGGGATGTACCATACATATCTGGTACGTGACACAACTACGTCACTGCCAAGTGTGAAGAAGACTTTCCCAAAATAAAGAGGGCAACCAACAAAACTTTGACACGAACTCACGTCGAAAATTCGCTTATTGTGTTCATACTGTACCAAAAGAAGCCAAAACCAACTCCCTTTATGTCATCATAATGTTGGTCCCTTCATCTATTTGTATCTTAAATTGTACCTGTGTGTCCTTATGTGCCACCTGCTGGTTATATTTGACAGACTACGACGGTCGCGGCAAAAAAAAAAAAAGAAAAAATGCAGCAGTTAGTCTCCTGTTGATTTTCGACACTAACAATCATGCTCCGACCAGCCTTTGGATATTGACAAGTTACGCTTCGCTTAGTAATGATGCTGTGCGTGTTAACACTGTTTTTACACTGAAGAGCCAACGAAACTGGTACATCTGCCTAATATCGTGTAGCACACACACACACACACCTCCCCCCTACCCCCTCCCCCCCCCCCCTCGAGCACGCACGTAGCATGGACTCGACTGATGTCTGAAGTGGTACTGCAGGGAATTGACACCATGAATCCTGCAGGGTGTACGAGGAGGTGGAAATCTCTTCTAAACAGCACGTTGCTATAATGTTCATGTCTGGGGAGTTTGGTGGCCACAAAAATTATTTAAACTGAGAAGAGTGTGCCTGGAGCCACTCTGTAGCAATTCCGGACGTGTGAGGTGTCGCATAGTCCTGCTGGAATTGCCCAAATCCGTCGGAATGCACAATGGACATAAATGGACGCAGGTGATCAGACAGGATGCTTGCGTATGTGTCACCTATCAAAGTCGTATCTAGACGAGGGGTCCCATATTACTCCAACTGCACACGCCCCACACCATTAGAGAGCCTCCACTAACTTGGACAGTCCCCTGCTGACATGCAGGGTCCATGGATCATGAGGTTGTCTCCAAACCCGTACACGTCCATCCGCTCGATACAACATGAAACGAGACTCGTCCGACCAGGCAACATGTTTCCAGTCATCAACAGTTCAATGTCTGTGTCGACGGGCCCAATCGAGGCGTAAAGATTCGTGTCATGCAATCAACAAGGGTACACGAGTGGGTCTTCGGCTCCAAAAGCACATATCGATAATGTTTCGCTGAATGGTTCGCAGGCTGTCACTTGTTGATGGCTCAGCATTCAAAAGCGCAGCAATTTGCGGAAGAGTTGTCCTGCTGTCACGTTGAACGATTCTCTTCAGTCGTCGTTGGTCTCGCTCTTGCAGGATCTTTCTCCAGCCGCAGCGATGTAGGAAATTTGATGTTTCAGCGGATTCCTGATATCCACAGTACGCTCGTGAAATCGTGGTGCGGGAAAATTCCCACGGTTCGCTACCTCGGAGATGCTCTCGTGCGGCGACTGTAACACCACATTCAAACTCACTTATATCTTGATAACCTGCCATTGTAGCAGCAGCAACCGATCTAACAACTGCGAAAGACTCTTATCTTATATAGGCGTTGCCGACCGCAGCGCGGTATTCTGCATATTTACGTTTCTCTGTATTTGAATATGCATGCCTATACCAGTTTCTTTGGTGCTTCAGTGTAGATACCAATCAGTGTAAGCATGGCAGTGTTTTTTGTTGCTATTTTTAATGATTTGATACGTTTTTAAAGGACGTATGTTTTTAAAAATTCTTATGAGGCTTGATATTAACTGAAAGACAATTTTTCTGTTTCTTTTTCGTAAATCTGAGGATGGTTGCTGATCAAGCGAAACCATTTATCGTCTAGTTGTTACTAGCGACGTGGCCCGCCTTCGCACAGGTAGCCGTAAGCATCTCAGTCCAGAGACGAGTTATGTGGTGTAGCGGTAATAAACTATGTATACACATACCTTCTTTGTGAATCAGTCTATTAATGAAAAGAGGATCAAAATCTCTACAGTACTTGCTTAGATAAGCCTTCACATACAGATAAAAAAATGCGGTGAAGGAATTCAATTTAATAATGTGTACGGACTAGCTTAGCGCCTGTTGCTTCACTCGCGTAGGCTGTATGGCCTTCTTCTGTTCTCTTTAATCGAATTTTTACGTTGTTCACAAATTGCAATACAGTCTAAAAACTTTTCACGTTAATTAAGGCCACTGAGCACAGTATTTCCTGAATGTACCTTTGATCAAAAAGCGATTCTGGTAGCTCCGAGTCCAAGGTTCTTGTTAATTATGTTAATTATGCCTTTTGCGTTATTTTGGTGATATTTCCTTAGCAGCTTTCATTTTCTAACACATATTTCTTTGTATCAAACCGAGAAGTAAAGCGCCAGTTTTCATAGATTTAGCTTTAAAACTTTTCTATTATAACAAAATATTTTCTTTTTTAAATTTTTATCCCCTATTTCACCCCCTTAAGGGTTGAATTTCCATAAACAGTGAAAGACGTATATTTTATTTCTAACAGAGAAGCCAAATTAAAATTTGATAGATGTAGCTTTGCAAATGCTTTCATAATGAAATAATTTCATACAACTTTTCATCCCCTATTTCACTCCCTCAGTGGGGTGAGTTTCCAAAAACAGTGAAACATATATTTTTTTTATTTCCAGCCGAGAAGCTAAATTCAAATTTTCATCGATTTAACTTTAAAAATGTTTTCATACTGAACTATTTCATAAAAAATTCCATCCCCTATTTCTCGTCCTTAGGGGCTAAAATTCCAAAAAGAGTGAACACGTAATTTATTTATTTATTTATTTATTTATTTTGTAACTGAGATGTCAAGTACCAGTTGTAGCCTTAAAAATGTATAAGCAGTTCTTTAATAATTATTTACATTCAAAAAAATGGTCACTCACTATTATTTCACTCCCGCAGGGGTTAGATTTCCAAAAATGCTGAACACGTATTTCCTTACTTCTGGTCGAGAAACCAAATACCAATTTTCGCAGGCTATCTTCAAAATTGCCCTAATGGCACCATATTTTCAAGAAACTTCTCGTTCCCTATTTCACCCCCTTAGGCGTGGAATTGCGAAAAATCCCTTTTTGAACGACCGCTATAGTGTAAGATCAGTACACTCCAAATTTCAAGTTTTCATCCTTAGCGATTTGGGCTGCGAGATGATGAATCAGTGACTGAGTCAATCAGTCTTGAGATTGCTTTTTATATTGTATATAGAGATTACATTAAATTGAGAATAAAAATTTTATAATTTATGACAATTAACAATGTAGTCACAGAACTAGTGGATACTGATTTGTTTTCAGGGAAACTGAAAACAACGAATAGATGGACACCAAAAATAATAAAGAGAGGAGTAAATCAAATATGAGTTTCAAAACTAAGCATATAATATTTACAAAAGAACGTTAACAAGTAGCGTGCATTATCAATTTCCACTCATTTCCACTCCTAACTAACTGAAGACGGGTAGGACATGCAACCAGCTGATTAGATCGTAGATGGACAAAGGAAGGAAGTTCTTTGCTGGATTCTAAGAGACAAGAAATGGCCTAGACAAGGATCTAGTAGATGGTGAGGAGATGATATTAGAAAACATGCAAACTGAACATGGTTGCATTTATATTGCCTGCATAAGTGTGTAACATGCCTCTACCCAGTAGTGAAGGACTATATTCTGTACATCATAAGCATAAACCTGATGTAAACAAACACAAGCGCGATGATCGGTCAGAAGCCGTAGCACACGTACACTGGTGTCATTACGGTTTTGGAAGTACGTCCTAATTACGTATTAAATATCTCATTAATAAGCTACGTTAAATGAAACTTTAAGATATTCTAATGTATTAACAGCATCGACGTTTTTCTTAATCACGCGTGTGCTATGTAATATTTCAAAAATCGTGTACAGATTCTACAGTGTTGTGCTCTGATTGTCAAACCGTTGCTAAGCAGTCTGAAAATGGCTAAGGCTACTTCCTGCTCCTTAGTGAAACACGCGTGTGGAACACGGTGAAAAAGGGCCGAGAAATGGCTTCTTCTTAATGTTTTTCATAAATTTACACACAAAAAATCGGATTTGAAGTTTTCCGAGGGACTATATTTGATACAAATGAGATACACATACACGATGAATGTGTAATGGAATCGGTAACGATGCAGTTCAAGGATCGCTGGGTCAAGTCTCGCTTTGGCCATTCTTTTTTTCGTTCAATTTGAAATACCTACATCTCGAAATTGTATTATTGCATTATTCATAAAAAATGATGATTTTTTATGAATAACGCAGGTCTTCTTGTTTCTAATTACATATTGCGACAGCCGGGGTGGCCGAGCAGTTCTAGGCGCTACAGTCTGGAACCGCGCGACCGCTACGGTCGCAGGTTCGAATCCTGCCTCGGGCATGGATGTGTGTGATGTCCTTAGGTTAGTTAGGTTTAAGTAGTTCTAAAGTTCTAGGGGACTGATGACCTCAGAAGTTAAGTACTGTAGTGTCCAGAGCCATTTGAACCATTTGAACATATTGCACGCGAAATTCCTGTTTTCATTTGAAATTCTTAATTATCGACATTTAATGAAAGATTGTTAATAAGGCTTGCTTATTAAGAAAACATAACAGTTTAATTTTTAGGACAAAAATGAAAAACCAAATCCTCTTTAATTGGACTATGCCCATCGTTTTATACCACAGTTGTAGTCTCACACGAATCAGAGTGATAAATGTTGCAGAAAAGTGAAAAACTATCATTTTTACAGCATCGAGCACACCACAAAAATGCTGCATTTTTACATTTGTCACTATACCATTACAATATGAAGCCAACAGGACTTGGAGCCAAGTTAAGGGATTTGTCGCGAGAAATAACACTGTTGTTAAGCTGCCAGACGTACTGGAACTAACGCACGCAGCTTTTTCACATGACATTGCTGAACGCTGGCGGAAAATACAACAGCACGTATTAAAAAGAAGAGAAAAAAATGCGACGTCTGGGTTGCTTCGTGGATTCTGTTGTTGATCGACTCATTATCAACGTAGCAGATGACGGTTCCAGAACTGAAACGTATTTCTCGGATTCGGATAAGGAAGGAGCTAGGAGATTACCAGACGAGTGACTATAATTAATACCTTCAGTGGCTTCAGTAGTCAACAATATGGTAAAATCCCTGTAGTATACTTATGAATCACATATAGCTCGCTCAGAAAAATTACCATGTGTTTAGGGTAGGAATTTTCATCACTCTTGTTTGTAACTGGAATACCATGTGAAGTGAGAACGAAAGCATTTTATGCTTTCCGTTTGGTCACCTAAGAAGCGTGTGGTAGTGCTGGAGTTCTGACGAATTCTATTGCATTCTCTTTAAAAATTAAGTGACATTGGAAGTTATATTTTTTCCTTGTTCGTCTCCTTTTTATGTCTGAACTGCAGCTCTGCCATCATTGCAAGATAGTTGGACCAGCTGGCTGGACAGTGCTGTCCAAGTTGCATACGCCGGTAAAGCTGTTATCCCGCATTATCGCTCGCTCATGTGCATGTACCACAGCATAAAACGTATCCTTATGATCGACCTTGACTGTACTGGACACAGCTTGGCTTCCGCTCCAGGTGAAACGAAATCCAATTAGATTCCAGCAAACGCGGAAGAATACATGGAGTAATGTTTACGTAAGAATGTGATGAACACAATATAAGACCAGATGATATTAACAATGTACATTACGTCGGTGGAAATATTTATTGTAACACCGTGAATTACTTTGTCTTTTTGTCTTTTGCAGCAGTTTGCTTCAGGTTATACCAGTCCCATTGATGTTAAACTTTGTTGACATATTCTTGCCTTAATAATCTGAGTTTTTCACGCATGTTTTCCAACAATACACAACTCTTTGTTGTTGTCGTTTGGTTTTACAATGAAACCAGTGTTTATACAGCCATTTTGAGTTGAGACATTGTAGTGAGAAGATGGGCAGGTCAGTTGAATTAACGCCAGAAAAGAAAGCTGCTAGACTTCCTTATCCGTCTGTTGGTTTCAGCAAAAGAGAGATAGCCTCTAAGACAGGATTTAATCAGCCTACGATTCGAAGTTACTGAAAAAATACAGGGAAAAAGGAAATGTTGATCGTGAGGAATGAAGAGGTCAGAAAAGGGCGTCTACTGCCAAACAGGACAGGGTATTGAAAAAGCTTTGGTTTAATGATCGTCGCCTGTCATCAACTGAACTAAAGCGAGACTGTGACACCTCAGTAACCAGTAGAACAGTATGAAATAGACTACTGGAGGCTGGACTCTCAGCCCATCGTCCTAGAAGGAAGCCTTTATTGACCAAGATAATGCGACAACAGCGACTACAATGGGCAAAGGCACATGCGACATGGACACCAGAGATGTGGAACAAAGTTATCTTTTCAGACGAGTCCAAATTTAATCTGCTTGGCTCAGATGGAAAGGTGTTCGTGCGTCGAAGAAAAGGTGAAGAATTTTTGTCATCATGCTTAACACTTACAGTCAAACACTCACAAGGACAGATGGCCTGGGGGTGCATTTCCAGTCACGGAGTAGGTCGTCTGGACTTCATCAATGGCACTCTCAACGCAGATGCCTACATAGGCATCCTTGAAAGGAAGCTTATGATAACCATTACAGACCAGTTTGGAGGTGTTTCCAATTGCATTTTTCGGGATGACTCCGCTCCTTGCCATAGAACTTTGAAGGTGAGTCCTGTGACTAATATTTGTAGGAAACACGAAGCAGATTACTTTCTTGGTTAATTATCACGTACTTCTACATTTCAGGTAAAATCTTTCCTTCGCCAAAATGGGGTTCGAGTATTAGAGTGGCCTGGAAATAACCCTGATCTCAATCTATTGAGAACTGTTGGAAGGTTATGGGAAATGCTATCACCAAAAAGAAGCCACAGAATAAACGGGAGCTGTTGGAGACCCTTCTGCTTGTGTGGTTTCATGAACTGAGTTAATTCTTTCAATGCGTTCACGATGCCATGCGGTGATTAAGGCGCGTGATGGAGCAACAAAGTATTAAATGCAACAGTGTGTTCATATGAGGCAATACAAACACTAAAATCCATCAGTGTTATGTTACGACATTAATATGCAGTGTTTCTTTCCACATCAGCATTCATACTTCAGAATAGCTGACATATCCACTTACACTCATTTTTCAAGAAAGTGTTACATTATAAAAAACAAACATTTTTATGTTGTTGTGGTCTTCAGTCCTGAGACTGGTTTGATGCAGCTCTCCATGCTACTCTATCCTGTGCAAGCTTCTTCATCTCCCAGTATCTACTGCAACCTACATCCTTCTGAATCTGCTTAGTGTATTCATCTCTTGGTCTCCCTCTACGATTTTTACCCTCCACACTGCCCTCCAATGCTAAATTTGTGATCCCTTGATGCCTCAAAACATGTCCTACCAACCGATCCCTTCTTCTAGTCAAGTTGTGCCACAAACTTCTCTTCTCCCCAATCCTATTCAATACCTCCTCATTAGTTACGTGATCTACCCACCTTATCTTCAGCATTCTTCTGTAGCACCACATTTCGAAAGCTTCTATTCTCTTCTTGTCCAAACTAGTTATCGTCCATGTTTCACTTCCATACATGGCTACACTCCATACAAATACTTTCAGAAACGACTTCCTGACACTTAAATCTATACTCGATGTTAACAAATTCCTCTTCTTCAGAAACGCTTTCCTTGCCATTGCCAGTCTACATTTTATATCCTCTCTACTTCGACCATCGTCGGTTATTTTACTCCCTAAATAGCAAAACTCCTTTACTACTTTAAGTGTCTCATTTCCTAATCTAATTCCCTCAGCATCACCCGACTTAATTTGACTACATTCCATTATCCTCGTTTTGCTTTTGTTGATGTTCATCTTATATCCTCCTTTCAAGACACTGTCCATTCCGTTCAATTGCTCTTCCAAGTCCTTTGCTGTCTCTGACAGAATTACAATGTCATCGGCGAACCTCAAAGTTTTTACTTCTTCTCCATGAATTTTAATACCTACTCCGAATTTTTCTTTTGTTTCCTTTACTGCTTGCTCAATATACAGATTGAATAACATCGGGGAGAGGCTACAACCCTGTCTTACTCCTTTCCCAACCACTGCTTCCCTTTCATGCCCCTAGACTCTTATAGCTGCCATCTGGTTTCTGTACAAACTGTAAATAGCCTTTCGCTCCCTGTATTTTACCCCTGCCACCTTCAGAATTTGAAAGAGAGTATTCCAGTTAACATTGTCAAAAGCTTTCTCTAAGTCTACAAATGCTAGAAACGTAGGTTTGCCTTTTCTTAATCTTTCTTCTAAGATAAGTCGTAAGGTCAGTATTGCCTCACGTGTTCCAACATTTCTACGGAATCCAAACTGATCTTCCCCGAGGTCGGCTTCTACCAGTTTTTCCATTCGTCTGTAAAGAATTCGCGTTAGTATTTTGCAGCTGTGACTTATTAAACTGATAGTTCGGTAATTTTCACATCTGTCAACACCTGCTTTCTTTGGGATTGGAATTATTATATTCTTCTTGAAGTCTGAGGGTATTTCGCCTGTCTCATACATCGTGCTCACCAGATGGTAGAGTTTTGTCATGACTGGCTCTCCCGAGGCCATCAGTAGTTCAAATGGAATGTTGTCTACTCCCGGGGCCTTGTTTCGACTCAGGTCTTCCAGTGCTCTGTCAAACTCTTCACGCAGTGTCTTATCTCCCATTTCGTCTTCATCTACATCCTCTTCCATTTCCATAATATTGTCCTCAAGTACATCGCCCTTGTATAAACCCTCTATATACTCCTTCCACCTTTCTGCCTTCCCTTCTTTGCTTAGAACTGGGTTGCCATCTGAGCTCTTGATATTCATACAAGTGGTTCTCTTCTCTCCAAAGGTCTCTTTAATTTTCCTGTAGGCAGTATCTATCTTACCCCTAGTGAGACAAGCCTCTACATCCGTACATTTGTCCTCTAGCCATCCCTGATTAGCCATTTTGCACTTCCTGTCGATATCATTTTTGAGACGTCTGTATTCCTTTTTGCCTGCTTCATTTACTGCATTTTTGTATTTTCTCCTTTCATCAATTAAATTCAATATTTCTTCTGTTACCCAAGTATTTCTATTAGCCCTCGTCTTTTTACCTACTTGATCCTCTGCTGCCTTCACTACTTCATCCCTCAGAGCTATCCATTCTTCTTCTACTGTATTTCTTTCCCCCATTCCTGTCAATTGTTCCCTTATGCTCTCCCTGAAACTCTCTACAACCTCTGGTTCTTTCAGTTTATCCAGGTCCCATCTCCTTAAATTCCCACCTTTTTGCAGTTTCTTCAGTTTCAATCTGCAGTTCATAACCAATAGATTGTGGTCAGAATCCACATCTGCCCCAGGAAATGTCTTACAATTTAAAACCTGGTTCCTAAATCTCTGTCTTACCATTATATAATCTATCTGATACCTACTAGTATCTCCAGGATTCTTCCAGGTATACAACCTTCTTTTATGATTCTTGAACCAAGTGTTGGCTATGATTAAGTTATGCTCTGTGCAAAATTCTACAAGGCGGCTTCCTCTTTCATTCCTTCCCCCCAATCCATATTCACCTACTATGTTTCCTTCTCTCCCTTTTCCTACTGACGAATTCCAGTCACCCATGACTATTAAATTTTCGTCTCCCTTCACTACCTGAATAATTTCTTTTATCTCGTCATACATTTCATCTATTTCTTCATCATCTGTAGGCATGGGCTTTGTGTCTATCTTGGCCGCAATAATTCGTTCACTATGCTGTTTGTAGTAGCTAACCCGCACTCCTATTTTTTTATTCATTATTAAACCTACTCCTGCATTACCCCTATTTGATTTTGTATTTATAACCCTGTAATCACCTGACCAAAAGTCTTGTTCCTCCTGCCACCGAACTTCACTAATTCCCACTATATCTAACTTTAACCTATCCATTTCCCTTTTTAAATTTTCTAACCTACCTGCCCGATTAAGGGATCTGACATTTTTATAGAAACAGAAATTAAGAATAAAAAGAAATTGAAAAAAAATATTGTGTATATTGATTTCTGATAGAAATCAGGCAAATTTAGCTCAGTTATTCAATGATTGTAACAAAAATTGTCAATTGTAATAGGTGATGCAATAAATATTTCCACCACTGTATGTGTAGGGTGTTTATGTCACACTTTTTGGAATCGGACAAAGTGCCTTGAAACTCAAAGCAAAGTGGCTCTACGTGTCAATCGTTGTTCTATTTGTTTACTCTTGCGTTTATATCACATTACTGCACGACGTAATAACAAGAGTCCTTGGTGTTACAGAGCTCGCACTCGTAGGCAACTCTGCTTCTGCAAGGTCACACTGCGTGCCTCCCTAGCGAATGTGCGCACGTTTCTGTGACAGCTCACGTCAACTTGTTCCGCATGACTGGCAACTGGCTACCTGGCGTCAACTGCTGTTGTTCAGCTACAGTTACAACACTCACGAAGCTAAATGTTGACAAAATGGCGCTAAGGACATGGAATTTGTGGGTTCACCAATGGTGCATGTCGATCGATACGAGAACAGATACCACCTGTGGGAGGTACCGCAACTTGTGGTTACGCATCTCTGGTCTCAACAATAAGTTAAGCGGTTGCTTGTTTTCAGCGCATCAGCTCGAAAGTCGTTCGAGCAGAGTCATCAGATGTGGCGGGAGCAAACTGTCGCTCAGATTAGCAGTTGAATGGTATCAGAGAAGTGCCCTGATTTTTACTGTCGCATCCCTTGTGAAATACAATAATGATACAGAACAGTAATTCGCAAGTAGCAAATGTCGTCGAAGATTGAAGCACTCATGGAACTTTAAGTTTTATGTTAATCTAATGGCATAATTTTGTTACTACAGTTCAATAATCGGTTCCATAAAGGATATAACAAACTAATAGTTACATTCCAGTCAGTTGCGCTTAATCAAATCCATCCAATCGATTATCATAGAATAGTAGTCAAGAAACAATCAGTTATCGACAAGGAGATGAGTAATTATGTGTAAATGAAGTGCGCAAGGGAAGACCTCGCGAATTGACGTCGAGTACCTACACTACTGCATATGTTATGCCGTCTTCACAAGGCAATGTCAAAGTGCTAAATGATTAGTTTAGGAGTAACAGTTTGGGAAAATTCACGTCGCGGAGTCTCTACGAACGTACAGGGCAATACCTAGCATGTCAGACATTCTGAACGAGTATGCGAATGTAAACCACTGAAATGGAAGAGCGCGAAATGCTTCTCGTTTCGGGACATAGAGAGCATCATGGCTGCTTGCACGAGGGAAGAATTGTGTGTATCGACTGATGCGTTTCAAGAAGAACGGTTCCCGTACAACGTCAAAAGTACAAATTACCACTGTCGCGCAGAGGCTCAATGCTGTATCTTTGACAAAGCGGAAAGCTAGCATACACTTGTCCACTTCGCGTAAATCGCACGCGTCGGCTGGAATTGCTGCGATAGCATATGATCACATCGCGTTGTGCGTGCCGTATGGTGCAGACCATATCAACGTTAGCACGTTTAATGCCGCGTCCCGTCAAAGGTGGCTTTAGATCTGGCTTCTTGAGGCGAGAGAATGAAACAACGTTAAGACCTATCGCAATGTGTTTATAAAGCATTTAAGAAAACAAATACGTTTGTTAACAAACCAAGTCACAAAACTGATACAGTGTTACGCAATTTCGTGATAAGCACATTGTTTTCCATACAGCCAACAACATTAATCATCCATTAAGTGAAGAATCTAGCCAACGATAAAGTGCGCCTTTTACAATGAAGTTTATATCCCCTTGTAACTACTTAATTCAAACGGTTCTCAGGTCGGGACATATTGATTATAGTTGGACATCACCTACTGAAACATAATGGTTTCAAATACAACCGCAGGTTAATGACTGCTCTCCTTTTACTTGGAGGAAATATTGCATCATTCTCAATGACGTGCGTCAAATGTATCTGTTTTCTTGAACGAGCAGCCGTTAAAAGAAGAACTACGAACAGTTTTATTTTCTCCCAGTTTGCTGGCTTGCAGCATCAAGATACGGCTGTGGATAGCTGAAGCCTATCGAGATAAGATTTGACAACGTGAGTGACAAGAAATTACGTCGGTCGTGCATTGACGCAGAACGCTTAATGTCTTGTACGCTTACAAAGAAAATATCTTGCTGGCTAATGGGCGTTCCTTTTCATTTTGACATATCGGCTGCTTTGAAATGAGCAGTGAGACTAAAGCTTCGGACAATGCCTTCCCCCTATTTCTGGCATCAGTACGCCCAGAAAGGTGTAATATGGGGAGAGGAGAAACAGACAATAAGAGGCGAGGTGGGTGTACAGCAGGTAGAAAAGAATTTTAACTTGTCTTTGAAGGAGTAAATGTATGTCGAATCAGGAACCGACCCTGATCTCTACCTTTTGCCCACAGAGTTACAAGTGACAGAATGAATGAATCTCACAAAATGATGCTTAAGCTTAAGTCCACCACACCACACTCTTTCTTCATTCTCAAAAATGTAAAAATTAATGTCTCTTCCGACGATAGTGACAACTGGTGACAGTGTGCGAAAAGCCTTGAAATGCTTCAAATGGCTCTGAGCACTATGGAACTTAACTTCTGAGGTCATCAGTCCCCTAGAACTTAGAACTACTTAAACCTAACTAATCTAAGGACATCACACACATCCATGCCCGAGGCACGATTCGAACCTGCGACGTAGCGGTCGCGCAGTTCCAGACTGTAGCGCCTAGAACCGCTCGGTCACCCCGGCCGGCAAACAATGTGAAACAAGACTCATTGGACAATGACATGCTTCCATTGCTGCATACTCCAGGTTTTATGGCATCCTCACACGAGTGCCAACAATTTGCCCACGTCTGAATTTACGAAGCTCCGACATAATGCACAAGCAACTACACAGAATGCCTTTCTGACCAAGACGGACAGCTGCAACGTACTGACGGCACTGCACAGGCGAATCTGGACGTCAAACACAGCAGCGCAACCTGCAGGCTTGGTTAGCACCTGCATTTATTTTCAGCCACACATTTCCCTCGGTGTTTCCATATTTTTGTCCAACCCCTATAGTTACTATTTTAGGTCATCCACTTTTACTATTAACTCCTTTTACTAAACGCAGTTCTTACTGAGTCTGGATCAGTCTCGCTGTTCGTTGATTATAGCTTGGTCCGCAAACTGCACAGGGAAGTAAGTTATTCGAAACTTAACCGATTTCTTCATTTTCAGCTTCTCGAAAATGGCAGAAACTGCGACATCCCTCTTAAATGATTTGCACAAGCGTTGAACAACTTAGAATAAATGGTTGTTCAATAATTTTAAAAGCTATTTTTTACACCATGGTACCTTGCTCGGTCTTTTTGAAAAGAGCAGTTGTCTGAAAGCTAAAGGAAAGCTCTCTGAAAAACATGAGGTCTTTGACGCCATTTTACCTAACCTAAGGCAGAAATGTTGCCTTATGATTTTCTGTTAGAACTTGAATATTTCCAGTGTCCTAAGTCAGCAGCAATTTCTCAGTCTCATAAAAATTAAATCACAAGATTCTTCATAATAAAAGTAGTTTTATCATAACTGCCAACCTTTAAAAACAAAAAATCAGGATATCCTGTTTCAAAAATCAGGAGGTTCGAATGGTCAAGAACAGCGGCTCATTTTAAGTACTGTCCGAGACAACTAATGTGAGTCTTTCCCTACGACGTCACAAAACTATATAAAGGATATGAAAACATAAATGAAACGGCTAGAGCTACCCAGAACTTTAATTCCGTACCCACTATCAGTAGTGTAGCCCAGGTAATCGCTACTATGCTGGGATGTTTTTCGGTTTTAATTGTAAAACTGTATTGCTGCAAAACGATATCCGCTATGTAGTTCGTGACAAACACAGGAAAATTGTAAACATACGCTCGCGACTGACCCTCGGGCGTATTCTAAAATCATACCGAAACCTCTTCTTTTTTTTTAGTTTCAGGCGTAGCACCTACTTTCGCCTCATAAGATTTCACACATTATATCTCCGTATGTTCCGTATTAACTGGCATTGCACTTTTTTTGGGGAAACTATGTCATTAAAGGAATCTGTAAAATTCACCTAATCTGAACAGGTGATTCGCATGGTCAGCGCAACTTTTTGGCAAATTGTGTTGTAAAGTAAACGATGTAAAACTGAAATCAGAATTTATCACCTCATGAGTTTCATTTCATTTTTTATTGTTATTCACACATTTAACTATTTCTTGCTTTTTTTTTTTTTTTTTTTTTTTTTTTTTTTTTTTTTTTTTTTTTTTTTTTTTTTTTGTAGCCACATGTTTTGAAACATAGCTTTATCCACTACGTCGTTTGCAAATGTCATGGCGGCAAACAGCACAAAATGTAAACAACGGCTCATCCCTAGACGCGATAAATCACGGATAAATCACGGGGACTGTTGCAGATATTACTTCAAGAAAAGAGAGATACATTTTTTTACCGTAATGAAAAACAAAACACCGAATCAAAACACTACGAGTATGACGAATTACATACACGAGAAATAACCGCTTATACAAAAAAAATGACACTCGTAATCATCCACTCTAAAAATTTATACTGATTAAAAAACCATTGAATAGTAACCAACTTCACTTGCGCACAGTGACAACACAAGCCGTAACAGTGCAATACTGAATACTAATAGTTTACATTAACATATTTACGTTTCTTTTAGACTGGCGTGAAATAGGAAAAATAGTAGTTACGAGAACTGCCTAAAGAAAGACCGAATATTGCTATTAAAATTTTATTATTTAAATATAGTAACATATTGTCCTTGCTACTACAAAGTATTTGATCAGGCGAACATCTGCAACGGAGGAAAGTACTTATAAAATAAAAATACGCTTTAGTTGCCAGTAATTTTCTTAATTTATTGCACAATCATTTTCGAAGCTTCAAGCTTCATCTACAGGTGCCACCAAATAATTATGAGAACATAAATATGTGAAACTCTGGCCAATCAGTCACGTCGGATCACACTCATCTCAAGCTTTAAGCTTCTAAACCCGTCATGGAATACATTAAGAAAATTGCTGGCAACTGAAGCGGATTTTTATTCTATAAATCCTTGCTACTAATCGTTATAAGCAGTCTTGAGTGTTGAGACGTCTATATCCCATATTTTTTTAGTGTTTTTTTATTTTTGTTTTTTTATTTGGCCTTTGAGTGTGTACTCAATTTAGCCATCGGCAACATATAGAGACAATGTGCACATAATTGAATAAACAAATACAGAAATGCATATTTACAAGAATAAAAAGCTTAACTGTTACAGGTTTGTACATAATGTTTTAAAAATTGAATTGAATTGAATTGAATTGAATTGGAAAATAATTAAAAGTGCCTTGGCTTACAATTCACACCAATTCTGAAATATCTTCATCAGCAAGACATATTTATAATTTACGTACACCATTGAAACCTACAGATTGTGACCAGTACTCTTGATGAAGTTAACTATCACTTTATATAGACGAACGTCTTTAGTACACAAAAGAGAAGAAGCCGATTGAGGAAGATGGTAGCCCATACTCAGCAATGTCTTCAGAAAGACCAACCGTTCACGGTCAAATTTGGGGCGCATAAATAAGATGTGGTTGACATCAGCTTCCGACTCAGGATCTGGCCGGCCGGAGTGGCCGAGCGGTTAAAGGCGCTACAGTCTGGAACCGCACGACCGCTACGGTCGCAGGTTCGAATCCTGCCTCGGGCATGGATGTGTGTGATGTCCTTAGGTTAGTTAGGTTTAAGTAGTTCTAAGTTCTAGGGGACTTATGACCACAGCAGTTGAGTCCCATAGTGCTCAGAGCCATTTTTGAACTCAGGATCACACTCACATGCTGGTGAACTGTAAACGTTGATCCGATGTAGATGTTGTGGGAAAGAGGCATGATTGAAGCGGAGTCTTATGATGGTAGAAATCGTGGATCGGTCCAGATGTGTCCTCATGAACCACGGCTGTGAAGGAATCCGAGGTTGTAGCACTGCGTAATAACCGCCTTTTGTCTGTTGAGAAACGTTGCACATTTCCTGCCATTGTTGTCTTGCGTGATCCTTGACTTCACGTAAGTAGTTTGTATAAGGAAGGTGCAGAGCCAGGACGGTGCCTAAGGTTGCCGCTTGTTTGGCTAATGTATCAACTTCATCATTATAGAGGATACCAGAATGGGAAGGTACCCACAACAAATGGATCGTCCGGCCCGTGCGTGTGCTGCGAATATATTCAGATATCACATCCAAGATATAACTGTTGGTTGTTTTGGTCCATCGACTGTACTGAATGTTTTAGAACGCTTTGCGAGTCAGATACTATCAATATCTTGGGGAAGTAAGTGCTAGAGACAAACTTAAGTGCTTCCAAAACTGCCACTGTCTCCGCCGTAAAAACAGAAGTGCTCGTAGGCAGTTTGAAGGTTTTGCGGATCTGGATCTGAGGGCAGAAAAAAGCGCATCCTGTACACTCTTCTTGCGGAATTTTGGAGCCATAGGTATATACACAGAGAAAACCCGGCAATTGTGCTTGAGCGAGACGATTGAAGCCAACGTTGACGTTAGTACTGTCCAGCCAGGTCGTACTTAAATTATGGACTGGGATCTGGGAGCAGAGCGTTTGAAGATCATATTCAAAAACAGGTAGATGCGCTGAACGTCGTATAGTATGTATGACAGGTGACCAAGTGTCAAAGCTGGCACAAACGGCTGGCACTTTATTCCTTCTGTGGAATGCAATCCACAGTCGATAAATGCAGTCTCTACTTTGATAGACGGAACTGAACTGTCCATAATGGCCATGCCTTGAATGTAGAATTTGTCCGATAACATTTGGCGCCTAATGCTCAAGGGCATCTCCCCTGCTTCTATTACAAGGGCGTTGGTGGGCGTCGATCGCATGGCTCCAAGAGAGGTACGAATGGGTCTATATTGAAGAGTATTTAATTTGGAGAGATGAATCTTTGACGCAGTGTGGTAGAATTGACAGTCATAGGCTAATCGAGATCGAATTATCCCTCGGTACATGGTGAGTAAAACACTCTGGTGCGCTCCCCACCAGATACGAGTGAGTGATCTGATTACATTTAAACCTTCTTCACACTTGGTAACGGTGGATCGGATGTGGGACGGCCAGCTCAACCGAGAGTCATAAATCATTCCCAGAAATCGAACGTGAGATTTTATTTGGAAGGTGTAATTGCCACAGGTAATGTGATCTTCAGTGCGAGCTGTCGTCGACTTGGAGAAGGGAACGACTGCTGATTTCTCAGCCAAGATCTCCAGCTCATTGATAGAGAGCCACTCATCGATGTGTGCGATAGTTGTGGTTAATACCGTTTTGGCCTGAAGGTATGAAGCAGCAGTAGAATAAACACATATATCATCAGCATACTGTAGGATTTTTGTGTGGGGAGTAATTATGCGTTCTAGGTCGTGCGTATATAGAGTATACAGGAGAGAACTTAAAATTGCACCTTGCGGCAAGCCCTGGGAGACATAAAAAGGTCCGATCATGGTACCTTTGAAACGGACGATCATGGTACCTTTGAAACGGACGTAGATCGTTCTTTGAGTAATCAAGGTACTGATACCGTAGATCATCCGTGAAGGAATTTCTAATCCTGCCAGCTTGTCCAAGAGTATCGGTATTTGTACGTGATCATATGCACCCTTAACGTCAAGAAAAGCTGCCACTACTGTCTCTTTCGTTTGAAAGGCTGACGTGATATCCATATTAAGCAAAAACATGTTATCCATGGTCCCTTTCCCTTTTCTGAAGCCGTATTGACTTCGAGGCAACAAATTACTTTTTTCAGGCCACCATTCTAGTCTCCTTTTTAGTGTTACCGAATAGCGAGAAGCTTCCGGAACTCGGAGAAAAATGCTACCGACCAAATCACCTTCTTCTCCGTTCCAAGAGCAGCAGAAGTAACTAATTGTGTTTCCTTATGCATCACATAAATTATTTTGAAACATTACTACAACCCTCAATAATTCTGTAGTGGAACGTTTATGCCCTAGCAAAGTTCACATTATTTAGAAAACATTGGATTATGAATATCAAAACTATCTTGAAATTTTATGTTGAAAATTTGTGTGCAATATTTCATGTTTTTCTTTGTCATGAGAATAAATGTTTCTAATACCAATTTGTTACGTTTTTCTCCATATTTGCCATCCTGATAAAATAACTCTTCGAACAGAAATTTAGCTTTGAATATGTCAGGTTCACGCGAAAACAAGGAGGATCTTTTTAGGTTCATGGAACCATGTGTGACTCTTCAGTGAGTTTCAAAATAGGTAAATTTAAAATGTGTGTGGTAGTGAAAGAGCATTACTTAACATAATGGAAGTCATTTTTTGATCTTTTATTTTTCAGTTATATGCTGCCGGAAAGATAAACTACAACAGCCTCATGGACTATGTTCTGTGGCACCAGGATATAACATGTGCATATTATGGAGTTGTAGTGTTAGTGATTTGTTTCAGTCAAATGGTTCAAATGGCTCTGAGCACTATGGGACTTAACATCTATGGTCATCAGTCCCCTAGAACTTAGAACTACTTAAACCTAACTAACCTAAGGACGTCACACTACACCCAGTCATCACGAGGCAGAGAATTGTTTCAGTCATCGGCTATCGGATGGCGCTCAGTAGACCTCTCGGTGAGCCCTCTGTTTGACTCTGCAGGCTGTAACTCTACTGGGTTTAGAGGTTAACAGTGTTACAGCATTCATTCTAGGGTACTACCATCCCCCAGCGACGAGTACGTACTCCTGCTGAACAACTTAGCCATTTGAATGGAGTCACATTGTGGACACGCAATAAGCTGGATCGACGTATCGAGGGACTGCTGCACATGTTGGGCACAACGCATCTGTGGAGTGATGGTGCTTTCAGCTGCGGTCTGTGGAACATTCTCGCACCCATTGTCTAGGTTCTGGACGTCCGTGTACAGTCAGTTCAGAATGCCGTGGTCGGCAAATGCGCGGACGGCAGGGCATGTGGAGGGAGAGCCGTACTGGTGGGGGCTTTAAGAGAAATGCTAAGAGCTCAAGAGCCGGAGGGGAAGTACCATTCTAAACTGAAGCCTACGCTCACATTTTTTCGTAAATATTAAGTGGCCCCTCCGTGCACGTGTTAGTATCTAAAAAGAATTTCGCCAAAAATGCAGCGACTTATTTTCACCTGGCTTGTTAGCCATTTGTAACTTTCAGGAAGTGTCACGAATGGCGACTTTTCAGTAAAACATACGCATTTCTGTTGCTGCCATGCTAAAATTTGCGTCTTTTGCCAAAACATAGCGAAATTTACACTCTCTCACCTCGCTAGTATGTCGTGCTGACACAATTGCAAGAGAATTCCGAAACGGTAGTTTACGAGTGTATTAAGTGAGGAGCTGAGGAAAAGTAAGGTCAGTATTTTATGAACAAACATGTCCTCACTAAAAAATACATATGTAATGTCTTCACTTACGTTGTTCCAAGACCCGTAGCATTTCTCGTTTCACCAGCTATCGATGGCCCTTAAAAATTACATTCTTTCGTCGAAAAAGTCTGTAGTTAGTGGAATAACACTGTAGATATTACCCATATGGCAAAATACTCTCCTCATTGTGTGCTATCATTTGCCAAACTGTCATTTCGCTATCTTATACCGTTTAAGAACTATGAGGAATGTTGTGGATATTTCACTCTGGCTTTATCGCAGCCGCAGCGCGGTCGCACGTGAGTGTGCTAGCTACGTCGGATCAGTTTTCATGAGACTGGTGACAGATAGAGACCTCCACCCAAGTCCTAAGAAAAATTCAACATTTTAGCTAAATTCATATGCAGCAACATATTATGTAATATGCACCAAACGCAAAATCATAGCGACCCCCATTTTTCACTGAAACTTTTTGGAATTTCGCGCAATGTCTTACTTCCACGTAAATATCACAATAACTGTGACCATTAACGAAATGATGGGCACATCATAATGAACCTGACATATAAAGCTACAAGTAAAGCAGAAATGATTTTTTTTACCTAATTGTTGCAATAAAATCGTTTGAGAAAAAGTGCGGCACGTGCGCCTAGATTCTATCATCGCCGACTGCCCTCCCCTTCCAAACAAACGAATGAACTCTCCCAGCGCTTTGGACGAAAACTAGTCACTGCGCATCGTCTACTGTACCTCGCGCAGACTTTTACTACAGACGCACATCCAGATCGACGAATTGTGCGAGCAGCATGCCCAAAGGAACATCATCCAGGGACGAAATCCAGGCACGTGTTGCACCTGCTTTGTCGCCAACGACGATTGGGAACAGTTTACTTGTAGCAGGACTAAGATCAGGGAAGCTTCTGACCAGGCTACCACTGACACCGAGATACCACCAAGCTCAGCTACTGTGGAATCTCGCTCTGTTGTCTTCAATGATGAGAGTAAATTCAGTCTGTATATGACTGATGGACGTACATGTGTACAGCGTAGCCCTGGTGAACGGCCTCTTTTCGAGTGCATTTGGCCACGATACACAACTCCCGTCTCAGGCTTCACGGTATGGCAGGCCATCAGCTACAACTCGGGCTCACAATTTGTGTTTCTGCAAGACAAGGTAACCAGTGCCGACTACATTGCACAGTTGTTATCCCTGAGATACTGGCATATCTTCAACAAGAAGATGATGTGGGAAAAACGAACACTTAAATCTTCCCTTGCAAGCTCTGATTTCCCTTATTTTATTACAATGAACATCTCTCCCTACGTAGGTGGGTGCCTACAAATTATTTTCACACTCTCAGGAGAAAATTGAAATTTCGTGAGAAGATTCCACCTCAACGAAAAACGCCGTTGTTTTGATGATGTCCACCCCAAATCCTGCATCATTTCAGTGACACTCTCTCCCCTATTTCGCAATAATACAAAACGTGCTGCCCTTCTTTGAACTTTTTCGATGTACCCCCGTCAATCACATCTGGTAAGGATCCCACACCACGCAGCAGTATTCTAAAAGAGGACGGACAAGTGCAGTGTAAGCAGTCTCCTTAGTAGAGATGTTACATTTTCTAAGTGTTCTGCCAGTAAATCGCAGTCTTTGGTTTGCTTTCTCAACAACATTATCTATGTGATCGTTCCAATTTAAATTATTCGTAATTGTAGTCCTAAAAATTTAGGTGAATTTACAGCTTTTAGATTTGTGTGACTTATCGTGTTAAAGAAATTTAGCGAAGTCTTTTTGGTGTTCATGTGGATGGCTTTACACTTCTCATGATTTAGAGTCAACTGCCACTTTTTGCACCACACAGATATCTTGTCTAAATCATTTTGCAATTTGTTTTGATCACCTGACGACTTTACATGGCCGTAAATGACAGCATCATCTGCTAACTGTATAAAAGGACTGCCCAGATTGTCTCCTAAATGGTTTACGTAGATGGAACAACAGAACACTTCCTTGGGGAACGCTTCTGTTTTACTCGATGACATTCCGTCAATTGTTACGGACTGTGAGCTTTCTGGCAGGAAACTACGGACCCAGTCACGCAACTGAGACGATACTCCACAGGTACTTAATTTAATTAGAAGCCGCTTGTGAGGAACGATGTCAAAAGCCCTCCGGAAATCTAAAAATATAGAACCAATTCGACGTCCCCTGTCGATAGTACTCACTATTAAAAACAGCTAGTTATGTTGCATAAAAACGATTTTTTCTGAATCCTATTTCCTTTCTTAAGTGTAGGTGTGACTTGTGCGACTTTCCAGTCTTTGGGTTTAAATGGTTTAAATGGCTCTGAGCACTATGGGACTTAACATCTGTGGTCGTCAGTCCCCTAGAACTTAGAACTACTTAAACCTAACTAACCTAAGGACATCACACACATCCATGCCCGAGGCAGGATTCGATCCTGCGACCGTAGCGGTCACGCAGTCTTTGGGTATGCGTCTTTCTACGAGCGAGCGGTTGTACGAGGGTTGGAACTTTAATAGTGGCAACTATTTATCTACAGCTCGTACAAAAGAGATACGTGTTTCAAAGTTTTACTGACCTTCAAAGTAGTCTCCAGCACTGTGTACAACCCGTTGCCAGCGATGTGGAAGTCGTAGGAATCCTGCCTCGGGCATGGATGTGTGTGTTGTCCTTAGGTTAGTTAGGTTTAAGTAGTTCTAAGTTCTAGGGGACTGATGACCACAAATGTTAAGTCCCATAGTGCTCAGAGCCATTTGAACCATTTGGAAGTCGTAGGATACTCTTAGCAGTTCCAGTTGTGTTGACAGTTCGAGCGGCGCGGTCTATTGCCCGACGAATTTGTAGCAGTTCTGAAGCGCATGCCGTGAAGTGTTTCCTTCAGTTTAGAAATCGAGTTGAACTTACGAGGGCTTAAGTCAGGAGAGTGCAGCAGGTGGTATAGCACTTAGCAGCCCCATCAGCCAAACAAATCAGTAACAGCTTGCACCGTACGTGCTTGAGCATTGTCGTGCAAAATGATGGCAAGGTCCTGAAGGAAGTGTCATCACTTCTGTCTATAAGCTGGTCGAGGGTTGTATCCCAAAAATGAACAGCATGTATGTGTTTCCTAACTGATACGCAATTTGTGAAATGAATTTTAACATGCTTTGTAATGGGCCACTCTCAGCAGGGAAATATTATGGGAAGTTAGTTGTTTTTTATGTTTGTCGGAAAGTAAACTTGTTACGTCAGAGTCCACGTCATGGGCACTCCTTACAGTGTGGATCTTGTGCAAGATGAGAATTATGTCCATGTAAGGCCAAGTCACAGTTTTGGTGGTACAGTAGAAGCGAGGTATGTGGGGAGAAGAATTACACTCCAAATTTCACCAACTTTCTGAACCTAAATCATCTGAAATTAAATACAGTGTTCTCGTAGTAAACGAAGCTAATGGAGCGTTCTCGCAGACGCCGACACTATTGTTTCACCGACATCGACAATCTACAAGACTGTCCACATCAAATTAGGTTGAACTTTTGTAACCCATGTTGTTGTTGTGGTCTTCAGTCCTGAGACTGGTTTGATGCAGCTCTCCATGCTACTATATCCTGTGCAACCCTCTTCATCTCCGAGTAACTAGTGCAACCTACATCCTTTTGAATCTGCTTACTTTATTCATCTCTTGGTCTCCCTCTAAGAGTTTTACCCTCCACACTTCCCTCCAATACTAAATCGGCGATCCCTTGATGCCTCAGAACGTGTCCTACCAACCGATCCCTTCTTCTAGTCAAGTTGTGCTAGAAATTCTTCTTCTCACAAATTCTAGTCAGTACCTCCTCATTCTTCTGTAGCACCACATTTCGAAAACTTCTAATCTCTTCTCGTCTAAACCATTTGTCGCCCATGTTTCACTTCCATGCATGGTTACATTCCATACAAATAATTTCAGAAAAGGCTTCCTGACACTTAAATCTATACTCGATGTAAATAAATTTCTCTTCTTTAGAACGCTTTCCTTTTCATTGCCGGTCTACATTTTATATCCTCTCTACTTCGACCATCATCAGTTATTTTGCTCTCCAAATAGCAAAACTCGTTTACTACTTTAAGCGTCTCATTTCCTAATCTAATTCCCTCGGCATCACCGGATTTAATTCGACTACATTCCATTATCCTCGTTTTGCTTTTGTTGATGTTCATCTTACATCCTCCTATCGAGACACTGTCCATTCCGTTCAACTGATCTTCCAGGTCTCTTGCTGTCTCTGACAGAATTACAATGTCGTCAGCAAACCTCAAAGTTTTTATTTCTTCTCCATGGATTTTAATACCTACTCCGAACTTTTCTTTTGTTTCCTTTACTGCTTGCTCAATATACAGATTGAAGAACATCGGGGATAGGCTAAAGCCCTTTCTCACTCCCTTCTCGACCACCTCTTGCCTTTCGTGCCCCTCGACTCTTATAACTGCCTTCTGGTTTCTGTACAAATTGTAGATAGCCTTTGGCTCCCTGTATTTTACTCCTGCCACCTTCAGAATTTGAGAGTATTCTAGTCAACATTGTCTACAGCTTTTTCTAAGTCTACAAATGCTAGAAACGTAGGTTTGCCTTTTCTTAATCTGTCTTCTAAGAAAAGTCGTAGGGTCAGTATTGCCTCGCGTGGTGCAACATTTCTACGGAAACCAAACTGATCTTCCCCGAGGTCGGCTTCTACCAGTTTTTCCATTCGTCTGTAAAGAATTCGTGTTAGTATTTTGCAGCTGTGACTTATTAATCTGATAGTTCGGCAATTTTCGCACCTGTCAACACCTGCTATCTTTGGAATTAGAATTATTATACTCTTCTTGAAGTCTGAGGATATTTCACCTTTCTCATACATCTTGCTCACCAGACGGTAGTGTTTTTTCAGGGCTGGCTTACCCAAGGGTTTCAGTAGCTCTAACGGAATGTTGTCCACTCCCGGGGCCTTGTTTCGACTTAGATCTTTCAGTGCAGTGTCAAATTCTTCACGCAGTATCATATCTCCCATTTCATCTTCATCTACGTCCTCTTCTATTTCCACAATATTGCCCTCAAGTACAGCGCCCTTGAATAGACCCTTTGTAAGCCATTATCTACTGAATTTCATTGAAAACTAAGTAATAATTATGTAAAATTCTAACTCATAATCTTGTCATTAACATCAGTCATTGTTACCTAGACTAGGATCCTGCACCTTCCCAAATATATAAAAAAAACGAATTTTATTAATCTGTCAAAAAATATGTTTCAGAATTCACGCCTGTTTTGTTTTCTTGAAAAGTTGTCTAAATTGTTCAGTAATGATGCCTCAGTAAGTTAGCCCATTTTGATCTTAACAGCAATCAGAAGCAGAAACAATAATTATAGTTATTTCAGGATAAATTTCAGTCACCAGTTGCAAATAAATTTTATTTGACTGAAATATATCCTGAAATAATAACACTACAGCCTCTGAAAATTTTAGCTATTAATAAAATAATAAATAAATACAGTTTTAATTAAAGTACTAGTAAATCAATTTTAATATATGATATTGGCAAAATAAAACTATACTTCTTGTACCTTTTATATCATGATTTTCGTTGCGGCAGCGTTTTCCGTAGCTTGCTTGACAGCTCATATTTCAGCGTTACAGCCGCGCTTACTTTTGATTGCTTTTAATTCAAGCAAACAATTCCATATTGAATAAAATATCCTCAGTTTTCAAGCCGCGTCATTTCGAATAAAATTCTCGAGGCTTTAGAACACATAGTTCACGATCAACTTATCAGTTACATAACTTCAAATAACATTCAGGATGAATACCAATCGGTTTCCGGGAAAATTGCAGCATGATGACTGCTTTTATAAAAGTGACTGACGAACTGAAACCAGCTATCGACAAACAATAGGCTAATATTACGTACTTCTTGGCTTTCAGCAAAGCTTTCGACACTGTCGATTTCTGTATTCTACTTGCTAAGCTGAAAAGCAAAAATTTTTCTTCAGGTGATATACAACGGTTACACTCTCACCTTACATACCATAAGTAATGTGTAGTGATCCGAAAAAAGAGGTCACAATGGAATAATGTAGTATCAGGGGGTCCCACAAGTATCACTAATGGGTCCATTAGTTTAGTCACTATATGTTAATGATGTGTCGACTGCTATCTCCCATTGCAAATATCATCTATACGCTGATGCGCAATCACCAGATTGCTTGCGTTTCACATGGGTTACGTTTCAAACATATGTCGTTCTGCGCCCATTCTAATAAAGCAAGTATGTCAGAATTTACGTTCTGGATGGCTATGCACAGATTTGTTGGGCTTGTACTTAGGTAAGTGAAAGCCAAACAAATCTGCGCATAGGCACCCGGAACGTAAATGCTAACTTACTTGCTTTATTAGAATTGGTGCAGAACATAGGTTTGAAATTTAACCCATCTAAAACGCAAGCAATCTTAGACGCTCACAGAAGACTTATTACTCTTCAGTTTAGAGAATGTTTCCCACCCCTAAACCTAAGCAGCACAGAAATCACATTTTCTTCTTCTACAAACAATTTGGGGATAATTGTGGACCGTCACCCAGACTGGACCGATCACACAACTGCAGTCTGCAAGAGGGTGTCAGCATTACTTCATTCATTGCAGAAATATAAAAAAGTATTTCCTCTCCAGCTTAAAAAGAAACTCACAGAACCACTAATACTCCCCATCCTTGATTATGATGATCCTAACGCGCCAATAAGCGTAGAGATTATCATACCCTGTATTTACTGTACTGTCTTCTCAATCATTGAACTCCTTCCTAATTATCTTAAACCCTTACACTACTATCTGAACAACACAGCAGAAATACTCGTTCACAACAAAGTAAAATACTCTCTGTATCACCACACAACACTTACATGTTTTCTAAATCATTTTCGTTATCGGGAATCCGACTTTGCATCTATCTTCCTCAAAATATTAGAGAAATTAAAACCCTTTGAAACTTCAGAAGACTGCTAATGGCCCCTCTTCCATCACAGTGCAGCTCACTCTACCAAACCTCCCTCCCCCACCACTTTTCCTTCCAATTGCCTGCAGAGTTCTCTATTGAAATTCTCTTCAATCCTCTTCTCTTTCATTATCCACCTCACTTCTTCTAATACTAAACAAGGCTTCAAAAGTGCTAAATTAATCAATATCATTCTTAATGCATCCATTATTTTATTATTATTATACTTACTATTATTGCTATTATTACAAATTATTACTTTTGTTAATAATGGAAATTATTATTATTATTGAGTTTTATGTAATAACTAATGAATATCATTCTTAATTCCTCCATTATTTTGTCATCGCTGTTAGGGTAACTATTATTATTATTAGTAGTAGTAGTATTATTGTGACTTATGTAATCTTTTTTATATGTGTTTCTGCACGTTAAATGTAAGAGAGGACCTTAAGGTCCTAATATGATCAGTCTAAATAAGCTGTAAATAAATAAAATAAATAAATAAAAGTGCTGTGGGAGTTTGATATTCCTACTACCTCAAGGGATGAGGATGGGGATAAGAAATGTCCTAAAACAACCTGTTGGTTCTTTCGTCTCTGTATTTATTTGACTTGGAATACTTTAAAGGCATGAAGCGCAGTTTGTCTCTTATTTTAGGCTGATCAATTTGTTAACTAGATCGCGAGAATGAACACTACAGCGAGCCAATAATTTTGTTTCGGGAACTAGGATCGTGCTACACGGCTGAATATCACAGACATATTTTAACATCCTCTCTGGATGCCGTATGGTGTAAAACAGCAGAGAATGAGACATATTTGTTAGCTATAAATATGACACACGCGTACGCGGTGGAAGCCGCGGGTAAAAGGCTAGTTAGTAACAAACATCAAACAAACCAGGATGAAATGTAACTATATTGTGAAAAGAAAAGTTGCTACTCACCATATAGCGGAGATGATGAGTCGCAGTTAGGCACAACAAAAACTGTCACAAATTATCTTTCGGCCAGTAAGGCCTTCGTCAGGATTAGACGGCAAACACACACACAGCCAAACGCAACTCACACACAAAGTAACAAACGGTGTCACGTGCAGGTGCGAAGTTTTCATGCGTTTTTCACAACTCAGTAAGTGCTCGGAACGCAAGTCATCATTTTAATTAAAAACTGTTTTATCCATTTTGGTAGTCACGTGACGCCCATTGGTTAAGACAGTTAACAGTGACCAAGTACGTGTTGCATCTACGGGGAGCTTCCAGGTGTTTAACGGAGTTGATGTTTCCACTTTATCCACAATATTTCCACGACTGACCCTGTCGTGTTGTTCATGTGCTGCTGTTGTGTGCTCGTTGCCTGGGCTCCAGCTTGACTGAACATCCGGAAGTATAACCAATCACGCCGAGAAAACTTGGGAGATAACATCATCTTCCATTTGTTTGAGTAAAACCGCCGCAAGAATCATGGTGATCAGCAATCAAGACAAACAAAACCGAAATAATCGGGCCACGGGCGACGTAAATACGCTGCTGGCCCGAAACTGAAATGAGTACTACTCGCACATAGGATTCGAGAAGCTGCAGCACCGCAATACACGGAGCAGAGCACAGAGCAACGAACCTTGTGAGGAGGGCAGCGAAGCCGCAACCAGCAGCAGACACAGCAGAGCCGCACGCGCCATCAGCAGTACGTAACGCTGCCACAGCCGACGGTCAGCGCCCACTCTTCCCTGCACGCACGACTGCGCCAGGGACCTTCTCAGCCTTATCGCGGCCCGTGTTGGAGGCAGCTGATGGCGCGATACGGCACGATAGCGCCAGCGATAGACGTACGGTGGGCAGCGCCTCTGATGGGCAGGTACGGTAGGCAGCGTCGCATTGCTACATCCACGTGACTACCGTGCGATTTGAGCTAAGTGCCTGGCAAAGAGTTCATCAAACCACCTTCAAGCTACACTGAAGCGTCAAAGAAACTGGCAATGGAATGCGTATTCAAATACAGAGATATGTAAACAGGCGGAATACAGCGCTGCGGTCGGCAACGCCTATATAAGACAACAAGTCTCTGGCGCAGTTGTTAGAAAAAAATGGTTCAAATGGCTCTGGGCACTATGGGACTTAACATCTATGGTCATCAGTCCCCTAGAACTTAGAACTACTTAAACCTAACGACAGCACACAACACCCTGCCATCACGAGGCAGAGAAAATCCCTGACCCCGCCGGGAATCGAACCCGGGAACCCCGGCGTGGGAAGCGAGAACGCTACCGCACGACCACGAGATGCGGGCAGTTGTTAGATCAGTTACTGCTGCTACAATGGCAGATTTGAACGTGGTGTTATAGTCGGCGCTCGAGAGATGGGACGCAGCATCTCCGAGGTAGCGATGAAGTGGGGATATTCCCGTACGACGAGTGTACCGTAAATATCAGCAATCCAGTATAACATCAAATCTCCGACATTGCTGCGTCCGGAAAGAGATCCTGCAAGAACGAGAAGACTGTTCAACGTGACAAAAGTGCAACCCTTCTGCAAAATGCTGCAGGATTCAATGTTGGGCCATCAACAAGTGTCAGCGGGCGAACCATTCAACGAAACATCATCGATATGGGCTTTCGGAGCCGAAGGCCCACTCGTTTACCCTTTATGACTGCACGACAGAAGAATTACGCCTCGCCTGGGGCCATCAACACCGACACTGGACTGTTGATAACTGGAAACATGTTGCCTGGTCGGGGACGAGTCTCTTTTCAAATTGTATCGAGCGGATGGACGCGCTCGGGTATGGAGACAACCTCATGTATCCAAGGACCCTGCATGTTAGCAGCGGACAGTTCAAGCTGGTGGGGGCTCTGGAATGGCGTGGGGCGTGTGCTCTTGGAGTTATATGGGTCCTCTGATACATCTAGATACTACTCTGACAGGTGATACGTACGTAAGTATCCTGTCTGATTACCTGCATCTATTCATGTCCAACGTGTATTCCGACGGATTGGGCAATTCCAGCAGGACAATGCCACATACCACATGTCCAGAATTGCTACAGAGTGGCTCCAGGAACACTCTTCTGAGTTTCAACACTACCACTGGCCACCAAACTCCCCAGACATGAACATTTTTGAGCATATCTGAGATGCCTTGCAACGTGCTGTTCAGAAGAGATCTCCAGTCCCTGGTACTCTTACTCCATAGACAGCTTTGCAGGATTCATGGTGTCAGTTCCCTCCAGCAATACTTCAGACATAAGTCGAGTCCGTGCCACGTCGTGTAGCGGCACTTCGGCGTGCTCGCACTATGTTGGGCAGGTGTACCAGTTTCTTTGGCTCTTCAATGTATTTCTCTACCGTTTCGCTCTCGAACAGCGCGCGAGAAAAACTGACACTTAAATCTTTCCACGCGAGCTCTGATTTCTCTCGTTTATTATGCCTATCATTTCTCACTATGTAGGTGGGCGCCAACAAAATATTTTCACACTATGAAGAGAAAGTGATGACTGAAATTTCATGAGAAGGTTCTGCCGCAGCGAAAAACGCTTTTGTTTTAATGACTATCCCCCAATTCACGTTTCATACCCGTGGCGGTCTCCTCCCTATTTCCTTTTACCACGCATGTGGATGGCTTCACACTTCCCATTATTTAGAGGCAACTGCAGTTGTACTTTTCGCACCATACAGATATCTCGTCTAAATCGTCATGCAATGTGTTTTGATCGCCTGATGACTTCATAAGACAGGAAATGACAGCATCGTCTGCAAACAATCTAAGAGGTTATTTTATTAATTTTTATTGGAGAACACCGCAACTGTTTTCGAGAATCACACTGTATGAAATACGGCAATCATCCACAAGTGGCGACTGTGGCTGCTTACTGTATTTCCTACAGTGTAACCTAAGAGGGGTCGCAGATTGCCTCCTAAATGGTTTTTTTAGATGAGGAACAGCAGACGGACTGTAACACTACTTTGGGGAACACCAGATATTACTTCTATTTTCCTATGTTAAAAATATGGTTCGGATTATTGTTATTTGGAGTGATTAAAACATTCAGATCACATTTACGGTCAATTTTCTCACAAAATACCTCTTATTTTTGTTTGATTAAAACTTAAAAATCATTAAATATCAAGATTTGGTCAGGTGAGCGAAAACGCTCTGTTACTGGCTGAAGCTCTGATGACGTCACAGACTAGAAGTTAAGACGAAGCTATACTTGTGTTACAGGACTGTTAGCCGAAGTTACTAGGTTTTACGTACTTTTCCTGCAAGTAGTTTACCTATTTAGTGATGTAAAACGCATTTACAGCTTTGAAGCAAGAATAGAAAGAAATTTTGTGAACACTGACAGTGGAAACCTTACGCAAATTCATGGGTTTATTCTCCAGTCATTTAAAGTGGTCACGTGCAAGGGCGGACATTCTTTTCCGTGCTCCTTGCAACATCATTTAAACTTGTTCAAAACTAAGGAATTGAGGAACTTTTGCAAATGAGTCCGTATCTCATATCTAGATTGTTGACTATCAGTCATGAAATACGACCCAAAGCACAACAAATTATTCTTGGGAAATCTTAGTGCTGATTTCCGCTATATAAAAATCAGCTAAGTGAAGAATCCGTGCAATACGCACGTTTATTTATTTATAACAGCCGACTTAGGAATTTACCCCTGTGTAAGACCGCGTGTACAAGATCGTGTGCCGATTTAAAGTTCTAGATTCGCATATTTTACTGTTCCAGTCGCTTCTGCGGCTCTTTCATTGGTTGTATCAATACCCGTCTGTATTGTGATATATTGTGAAATTTCGAACATTCGCGAGTGCCGCGATAAACTAGTATTGTTAGCGTCAATTGTAGACCTAAACTAAAATGTGCTCTTTCAAAATTTTCCAGAACAGTATGCCTATCTTCGTTCAAGACAATCGTTCTCTTATTTGATTGTACATTTCCCTGAGAAATAGGTTAGTTTGAGGATTTGCGGACGCTTAGAAAGCTGTATGTCCCGCCCCGGTAGCTGAGTGGTCAGCGCGACAGAATGTAAATCCTTAGGGCCCGGGTTCGATTCTCGGATGGGTCGGACATTTTCTCCGCTCAGGGACTGGGTGTGGTGTTGTCCTAATCATCATTTCATCCCCACCGACGCGCAAGTCGCGGAAGTGGCGTCAAATCGAAAGACTTGCACCCGACGAACGGTCTACCCGACGGGAGGCCGTAGTCACACGACTACAAACCTATATTTTCATAAGTTACCTGTAGGAATGTTTTGAATACGTAATTTATTTCGTAGCAGATCAGCGTCTGTGGTTTAAATTTGGAGGAAGAATACATCATCCGTGAATTTCATTGTATGTCAACGCAAATAAACGATTGTTTTTGAGAATTTTCGGAAGCTATCATTGTCTAAGGCGCTGCAGTCGTGGACTGTGCGGCTGGTCCCGGCGGAGGTTCGAGTACTCCCTCGGGCATGGGTGTGTGTGTTTGTCCGTAGGATAATTTAGGTTAAGTAGTGTGTAAGCTTAGGGACTGATGACCTTAGCAGTTAAGTCCCATAAGATTTCACACACATTTGAACTTTTTTTTTTTTTTTTTTTTTTTGGAAGCTACCATTGTCTTTTGCATAAACTAAGAGCAATTTATAGGAAATCGGCGTTTGTCATTTAGTTACTGTAGCAGATTACTTAACATATTGTGTGACAGCTAGTTTTTCCCTTAAAGAGGAGTAGCCCTATATCTTATCTGCACGTATCGTAAATTAACTCTGTTTTCGATTTTGCTAACGACTATAATTAATACCAAAACGTTTTAGAAAACTAGTAATTTTTACCACAGGTTTTTCTGTTGCCTTAATAGAAACGTCGTTTTCGTGTATCTGTTGTTCACTGCTTTGTAATACTCGTACATTGCACCAGCCAAAATGCAGCCTCAGTGTGAATGCTGTTCTCAAACACAGGATGAATTGGTTGACGTTCGTAAGCAGCTGGAAATCGTCCTGACTATCGTTAAATGACTGGCAGCTGCTTCGAATCAGTATGTTGGAAGAGCTCCCGAGAGTCGTGTACCTGCGACACCTATACCAGAGGTACCTCAAGTACTGCCCTCTCCTGTGGCTCCCGTCTCCTCCACAGAAAGTACGGCATCTGTCATTACTCGCCAATTTGACTGCGAGTGGTGTGTCAATGGTACATCTAGACTTCCTGTACAGGCTAGACGGGGACCGGGAAGGTCTCAGGGTGTTTTACGAGGTGCATTCAAGTTCTAAGGCCTCCGATTTTTTTTCTCCGGACTGGAAAGAGATAGAAACATGCGCATTGTTTTAAAACGAGGCCGCGTTCATTGTCAATACGTCCCAGAGATGGCAGCACCGTACGGCAGATGGAATTTTAGCGCCAGCGGCGAGAATGAGAACTGTTTTAATTACTTAAAATGGCGACGTTTTCCTTACTTGAACAGCATGCAATCATTCGTTTTCTGAATTTGCGTGGTGTGAAACCAATTGAAATTCATTGACAGTTGAAGGAGACATGTGGTGATGGAGTCATGGATGTGTCGAAAGTGCGTTCGTTGGTGCGACAGTTTAATGAAGGCAGAACATTGTGTGACAACAAACTGAAACAACCTCGGGCTCGCACAAGCCGGTCTGACGACATGATCGAGAACATGGAGAGAATTGTTTTGGGGGATCGCCGAATGACTGTTGAACAGATCGCCTCCAGAGTTGGCATTTCTGTAGGTTCTGTGCACACAATCCTACATGACGACCTGAAAATGCGAAAAGTGTCATCCAGGTGGGTGCCACGAATGCTGACGGACGACCACACGGATGCCCGTGTGGCATGTTGCCAAGCAATGTTGACGCGCAACGACAGCATCAATGGGACTTTCTTTTCGTCGGTTGTGAGAATGGATGAGACGTGGATGCCATTTTTCAATCCAGAAACAAAGCGCCAGTCAGCTCCATGGAAGCACACAGATTCACCGTCACCAAAAAAATTTCGGGTAACCGCCACTGCTGAAAAAATGATGGTGTTCATGTTCTGGGACAGCTAGGGCGTAATCCTTAACCATTGCGTTCCAAAGGGCGCTACGGTAACAGGTGTATCCTACGAAAATGCTTTGAAGAACAAATTCCTTCCTGCACTGCAACAAAAACGTCCGGGAAGGGCTGCGCGTGTGCTGTTTCACCAAGACAACGCACCCGCACATCGAGCTAACGTTACGCAACAGTTTCTTCGTGAGAACAACTTTGAAGTGATTCCTCATGCTCCCTACTCACCTGACCTGGCTCCTAGTGACTTTTGGCTTTTTCCAACAATGAAAGACACTCTCCATGGCCGCACATTCACCAGCCGTGCTGCTATTGCCTCAGCGATTTTCCAGTGGTCAAAACAGACAGCGATTTTCCAGTGGTCAAAACAGACTCCTAAAGAAGCCTTCGCCGCTGCCATGGAATCATGGCGTCAGCGTTGTGAAAAATTTGTACGTCTGCAGGGCGATTACGTCGAGAAGTAACGCCAGTTTCATCGATTTCGGGTGAGTGGTTAATTAGAAAAAAAATCGGAGGCCTTAGAACTTGAATGCACCTCGTATCAGTCCCCCTAACCAACAAGTCTGAGGTGCTGTCTTTCACTGAAACTAGAACTGAGCCAGTGGGACTCACTCCATCTGTTTTGGGGAAACCTTTTTTGTCCGGTGTCAGGCGGAAGCAAACACAAAAGAGTAGGGCTCTATTAATCGTTGGCAGTTCAAAACGCACGGCGAATATTGGTACCCCCTTAGGGAAATGGCAGCAAGGGACAGGAACGGACGCCAGGTGCACTCAGTGTGTATGCCTGAGGGCCTCATTCAACATCTTCAAGAGGCTATTGGGTGGTAGCCACTGAGGGAACAGGGTGCAGCTAACTGCAGATTGTGGCGCACGTTGGAACAAATGGTGGCTGTCGTCTGGGCTCCGACGTCAGTCTTGGGTCAGTCCAGCGACTGGCAGAGAAGGTTGGGAAGACCAGCCTTGGGTGTGGAGTTTCAACGAAGCTCAAAATTTGCACAATTGTCCCCAGAACTAATCGTGCCCATTTGGTTCTGAGTCGAGTGCAAGGAATGAACCAGAGACTTCGAAGGTTCTGTGACAAGCTAGGCTGCGACTTCCTGGACTTGCGCCTTACGGTTGAGAACAGTAGGTTTTCCCTAAATAGGTCAGGTGTGCACTACACATCAGAGGCTGCTACCCAGGTAGCTGACTGTGTGTTGGGTGCACACAAGGGTTTTTTAGATTAGGCGACTCTCCACCCAATACAGATAATGATAGCTGTAGGAAACACAGAAGTATCAATGTAAGATCGAAAGAAATGCCCCTCATGATTGATAGTATTAAAATTCTAATGGTAAACTCCCAAAGCATTCGCAACGAAGTGCCAGAGTTTGAAGTACTCATGAAAAGCAGTGAAGCTCACATAATACTAGGTACAAAAGCTCGTTGAAACCTGAAATTGATGACTGAGATTTTCGGGGAAAATTTAAGTGTATATCGAAAGAATAGGCAAATGGGAAATGGAGGTGGTGGATTTGTCGCAGTAGACAAGAAACTAAAATCGACTGAGGTTGAAATTGAAGCTGCATGTGAGATTGTTTGGGCAATTCTGAGTGTCAGGTGTGGACATAAAATGATTATTGAATCCTTCTATCGCCCACCAGACTCATCTCCTGATGTGACCGAAAACTTGAGAGAAAATCTCAGTTCGCTTGTAGGTAAGTTCCTCAGTCATAGAGTAATCCCGGTGGACACTTAAATCATCCAACAATTAATAGCAAAAATTACTGTTTTGTTAGTGGTGAGCGTGGTAAGATGTCCTGTGAAACTGCCGCACGGACTAGCCCGCGGTCTAGGGCGCCTTGCAACGGTTCGCGCGGCTTCCCCCGTCGGAGATTCGAGTCCTCCCTTGGGTATGGGTGTGTGTGTTGTCCTTAGCGTCATTTAGTTTAAGACAGGTTAAGTAGTGTGTAAGCTCTGGGGACCGATGACCTCAGTAGTCTGGTCCCATAGCAACTTACCACAAATTTCCAAATTTCTTTGAACTGTTGAGCAACTATCATCTGAGTCAGGGGATCGGTAAAAGGAACCAATTATTAATTTATTCCAGTTATATTGCGGCCCTGGGGGTCCAGATACTTTATCGCCCGATGTTTCTACAACTGTTCAAATATTCAACAAACTATAGTCTGACTTACAGTAGCTGCCATTTCGCAGCTATCAGTCTGTACTGCTGCCGCCATCACTGCACACTGGTGTACCGTGAAATTGCCTGCTCCCACAGTGTTGGCACTTCTGCTGCGCAAAACTTTCAAAGTCAGCCTCGCCGAAGAATTACAACTATGAATAGTGTTCCGAACGAATGGGTACTCAGACCATCAAATTGAACGGACTATGCAGTCAAAATCAAGAACGCCTGAGGAGGAGGTTGAGACTGAAGCCAAACATCGCTTATCTATCTTATGCTGGCTCAATATTCGAAAAAATCGGTAGACTCCCACATATTTCGATAAAAATAAAAATTATTCTCTGCAATGCTGTAGTCGAATTTGGTCTCCGACAGCCGGGTGTGTACCGCATTCCTTGCGAAAGTGCCGTGTCTTACGTGGGCCAGATTGTCAGAACAGTCGAGAAGAAATGCAAGAAATATGAGTGACACACCTGCTCCCTGCCGCCGTTGGATAAGCAGCTGCAGCAGCAACTCGTATACTCCTAGCTCACTCATTTGTTACATAGTTTAATTCTTAATTTCTTTGCGTGTTTTTGGTACTTGCATTGTTTAATTCATAAATTACGGGCGTATTATAGTATTTGAGAGTTGTAGCATCACGTTTTAGTACTCGAATAGTGTTAAATCGCGTAGTCTCCTTCCGCCGCCGAGCAGTGTGTCAGCAGTGCTCAAGTGGCAGCATTACTGCATTTACTAGGCAATCTTGTATTTTAATAACCGCTTCAATTTTGTGTCGTTTTGTTTGCGCTCTCTGTAGATTAGTTCAGACGTTCTTTGCACAAGTTTTTAGCATGGATAGGGACTGCAACTGCTGTATTCGGATGCAGGCTGAGTTGGCATCCCTTCGCTCCCAGCTTCAGGCAGTGTTGGCTTCGGTCACACAGCTTGAGGCTGTTGCCAATGGGCATCACTGTGGGGGTCCGGATGGGGGTTTGTCGGGGACGGCCAGCTCGTCCCACGCATCCCCCGATCGGACTACGACTGTGGTTGCCCGGGATACTGCCCGCATTGAGGCTGCTCCCTCACCTGTGGTAGAGTGGGAGGTCGTCTCAAGGTGTGGCAGGGGGCGAAAGACATTCCGGAGGGCTGAACGGAAGGCCTCTCCAGTTTGTCTGACGAACCGGTTTCGGGCTCTGTCTCAGGCTGATACTGATCTTCAGCCTGACATGGCTGCTTGTCCTGTTCCAGAGGTTGCCCCTCAGTCTGCAAGATCCGGGCAGTCGCAGAGGGTGGGCTTACTGGTAGTTGGGAGCTCCAACGTCAGGCGCGTAATGGGGCCCCTTAGGGATATGGCAGCAAGGGAGGGGAAGAAAACCAAAGTGCACTCCGTGTGCATACCGGGGGGAGTCATTCCAGATGTGGAAAGGGTCCTTCCGGATGCCATGAAGGGTACAGGGTGCACCCATCTGCAGGTGGTCGCTCATGTCGGCACCAATGATGTGTGTCGCTATGGATCGGAGGAAATCCTCTCTGGCTTCCGGCGGCTATCTGATTTGGTGAAGACTGCCAGTCTCGCTAGCGGGATGAAAGCAGAGCTCACCATCTGCAGCATCGTCGACAGGACTGACTGCAGACCTTTGGTACAGAGCCGAGTGGAGGGTCTGAATCAGAGGTTGAGACGGTTCTGCGACCATGTGGGCTGCAGATTCCTCGACTTGCGCCATAGGGTGGTGGGGTTTCGGGTTCCGCTGGATAGGTCAGGAGTCCACTACACGCAACAAGCGGCTACACGGGTAGCAGGGGTTGTGTGGCGTGGGCTGGGCGGTTTTTTAGGTTAGATGGCCTCGGGCAAGTGCAGAAAGGGCAACAGCCTCAAAGGGTGCGGGGCAAAGTCAGGACATGCGGGGACCAAGCAGCAATCGGTATTGTAATTGTAAACTGTCGAAGCTGCGTTGGTAAAGTACCGGAACTTCAAGCGCTGATAGAAAGCACCGAAGCTGAAATCGTTATAGGTACAGAAAGCTGGCTGAAGCCAGAGATAAATTCTGCCGAAATTTTTACAAAGGCACAGACGGTGTTTAGAAAGGATAGATTGCATGCAACCGGTGGTGGAGTGTTCGTCGCTGTTAGTAGTAGTTTATCCTGTAGTGAAGTAGAAGTGGATAGTTCCTGTGAATTATTATGGGTGGAGGTTACACTCAACAACCGAGCTAGGTTAATAATTGGCTCCTTTTACCGACCCCCCGATTCAGCAGCATTAGTGGCAGAACAACTGAGAGAAAATTTGGAATACATTTCACATAAATTTTCTCAGCATGTTATGGTCTTAGGTGGAGTTTCAATTTACCAGATATAGACTGGGACACTCAGATGTTTAGGACGGGTGGTAGGGACAGAGCATCGAGTGACATTATACTGAGTGCACTATCCGAAAATTACCTCGAGCAATTAAACAGAGAACCGACTCGTGGAGATAACATCTTGGACCTACTGATAACAAACAGACCCGAACTTTTCGACTCTGTAAGTGCAGAACAGGGAATCAGTGATCATAAGGCCGTTGCAGCATCCCTGAATATGGAAGTTAATAGGAATATAAAAAAAGGGAGGAAGGTTTATCTGTTTAGCAAGAGTAATAGAAGGCAGATTTCAGACTACCTAACAGATCAAAACGAAAATTTCTGTTCCGACACTGACAATGTTGAGTGTTTATGGAAAAAGTTCAAGGCAATCGTAAAATGCGTTTTAGACAGGTACGTGCCGAGCAAAACTGTGAGGGACGGGAAAAACCCACCGTGGTACAACAACAAAGTTAGGAAACTACTGCGAAAGCAAAGAGAGCTTCACTCCAAGTTTAAACGCAGCCAAAACCTCTCAGACAAACAGAAGCTAAACGATGTCAAAGTTAGCGTAAGAAGGGCTATGCGTGAAGCGTCCAGTGAATTCGAAAGTAAAATACTAGGTACCGACTTGACAGAAAATCCTAGGAAGTTCTGGTCTTACGTTAAATCAGTAAGTGGCTCGAAACATCATGTCCAGACACTCCGGGATGATGATGGCATTGAAACAGAGGATGACAAGCGTAAAACTGAAATACTAAACACCTTTTTCCAAAGCTGTTTCACAGAGGAAGACCGCACTGCAGTTCCTTCTCTAAATCCTCGCACCAACGAAAAAATGGCTGACATTGAAATAAGTGTCCAAGGAATAGAAAAGCAACTGGAATCACTCAACAGAGGAAAGTCCACTGGACCTGACGGGATACCAATTCGATTCTACACAGAGTACGCGAAAGAACTTGCCCCCCTTCTAACAGCCGTGTACCGCAAGTCTCTAGAGGAACAGAAGGTTCCAAATGATTGGAAAAGAGCACAGGTAGTCCCAGTCTTCAAGAAGGGTCGTCGAGCAGATGCGCAAAACTATAGACCTATCTCTCTGACGTCGATCTGTTGTAGAATTTTAGAACATGTCTTTTGCTCGAGTATCATGTCGTTTTTGGAAACTCAGAATCTACTATGTAGGAATCAACATGGATTCCGGAAACAGCGATCGTGTGAAACCCAACTCGCTTTATTTGTTCATGAGACCCAGAAAATATTAGATACAGGCTCCCAGGTAGATGCCATTTTCCTTGACTTCCGGAAGGCGTTCGATACAGTTCCGCACTGTCGCCTGATAAACAAAGTAAGAGCCTACGGAATATCAGACCAGCTGTGTGGCTGGATTGAAGAGTTTTTAGCAAACAGAACACAGCATGTTGTTATCAATGGAGAGACATCTACAGACGTTAAAGTAACCTCTGGCGTGCCACAGGGGAGTGTTATGGGACCATTGCTTTTCACAATATATATAAATGACCTAGTAGATAGTGTCGGAAGTTCCATGCGGCTTTTCGCGGATGATGCTGTAGTATACAGAGAAGTTGCAGCATTAGAAAATTGTAGCGAAATGCAGGAAGATCTGCAGCGGATAGGCACTTGGTGCAGGGAGTGGCAACTGACCCTTAACATAGACAAATGTAATGTATTGCGAATACATAGAAAGAAGGATCCTTTATTGTATGATTATATGATAGCGGAACAAACACTGGTAGCAGTTACTTCTGTAAAATATCTGGGAGTATGCGTGCGGAACGATTTGAAGTGGAATGATCATATAAAATTAATTGTTGGTAAGGCGGGTATCAGGTTGAGATTCATTGGGAGAGTCCTTAGAAAATGTAGTCCATCAACAAAGGAGGTGGCTTACAAAACACTCGTTCGACCTATACTTGAGTATTGCTCATCAGTGTGGGATCCGTACCAGATCGGGTTGACGGAGGAGATAGAGAAGATCCAAAGAAGAGCGGCGCGTTTCGTCACAGGGTTATTTGGTAACCGTGATAGCGTTACGGAGATGTTTAACAAACTCAAGTGGCAGACCCTGCAAGAGAGGCGCTCTGCATCGCGGTGTAGCTTGCTCGCCAGGTTTCGAGAGGGTGCGTTTCTGGATGAGGTATCGAATATATTGCTTCCCCCTACTTATACCTCCCGAGGAGATCACGAATGTAAAATTAGAGAGATTAGAGCGCGCACAGAGGCTTTCAGACAGTCGTTCTTCCCGCGAACCATACGCGACTGGAACAGGAAAGGGAGATAATGACAGTGGCACGTAAAGTGCCCTCCGCCACACACCGTTGGGTGGCTTGCGGAGTATAAATGTAGATGTAGATGTAGACTAAATCAACAAAGCAAATCAGCTGTCGCCGAGCACTACCTCGAATATGGTCTTTGAATGGAATGCGGCCTATATCAACATCTACATGCAGGGTGACTATTGAACTATATGAGAAAAACATAAATTAGTTACAAACTACGGCGTGCACACACTTTCGTCAACATCTAAACGTCATTAGAGATATTCGGATTTAGGTTAAAACACGTTCGATAAGCCTGTCATCATTGACGATGATGTGGGGCAGAAGAATAGCCAAATTTTGCATGACGCGCTGCTGTGTCAGAACATCGATGCTGTCGATGACCTCCTGAATGGCTGTTTTCAGCTCAGAAATAGTTTTGGGGTTATAGCCCCACAAGAAGGAGTCGCATGTGTTCACATCTGGGGAATATGGCGGCCAATCGAGGTCCATGCCAGTTGCCTCTGGGTACCCCAGAGCTAGAATGTGTACCCCAGAGTGCTCCTCCAGGACATCAAACACTCTCCAGCTTCGATGGGATCGAGCTCCGTCTTGCACGAACCACATCTTGTCGAAATCAGGTTCACTTTGGATAATAGCGATGAAATCATCTTCCAAAACCTTCGCATACTGTTCGGTAGTCACCGTGCCATCAAGGAATGTCACACTGGTTATTCTGTGACTGGTCATTGCACACCACACAGTTACCCGTTGGAGGTAAAGAGACTTCTTGATCGCGAAATTCGGGTCCCCCCAATGCGCCAATTTTGCTTATTGACGAACCCGTCCAAATGAAAGTCGGCTTCGTCGCTAAATCAAAACATACACGCGCGTACTAATTCTCGTCACGCCCCGCGGCGAACCCTGCAGTTTCAATGTCCTAACGCAAACTGGTCTGAAGTTATGACGATTTTATTCAATATGGTTCTATAATTGTCACTATGTGGATACTCCGCAAGCCACCGTACGGTGGTGGCGGAGGGTATCGTGTATCACTACTAGTAATTTCTTTTCCTGTTCCTTCGTAACACCGAGTATGGCTTGAGCACTCATCACCGTAGGCTTCCTGCATCATTTGGTGTACCTCTGTTAAGGTTTTCTAGAGTTTCATGCAAAACTGAGCCCGCCTCTGAACTGCTTTGATGTCTTCCTTTAATCTGACCTGGTGCGGATCCCAAACACTCGAGCACTAAAGTGCGCGTCATTTATGACGACGGTCGAGTTTAGGTTCGTTCTGCGCATCTGACGTCACAAAACACAGCAACCAATGAACAGAGAACGACGTTGCCAGAGCTCGACTGCAGTGCAGAGCACAGACGAGTGTCTTCAGTTTTAGAAACGTTCAGTCATAAATAAAGTAATTGAACAAAAGCAATGTCTTGATAGCAGACTTTCTTTTATAGAAAGTTTGGAAAAAACATTCTTTATACCAATTGCTTCATATTCTATTAATTAATTAAACCAAAGAAGCAATAAGCTTCCTAATTCAGGCGACAGCAAGGAAAGGTGTTTGTATCATTCTCGCTAACCGCTTTTTCGCAATAAAGAACAACGGTAATTGTTATTTCCTATTGTACTTCGACGAAACGTGAATAATTCATAGTCATACCAACAGTGTTTGTCGGTATTTTGCGTTATATTTTAAAGTCCTCCGAGAGATACATTGAATGGCGAGCTACGTTAGTGTAATGGTTAGTCTATGGCTATTAAGCAAATGGTTCTGAGTTCAAACCTTGTTCGGTGCTTAATATTTTCTGTATTTAAAAACGATATCGAAGTGTCTTACTTCATGAATTTTATTCGTTTGAATGTAATTTTTTGAAATTTCTAGTGGCTACTAAAATCGACCATATGGAAAGTATACGCTATGGACTTTTACCTCTGCAAACTCTTCAAAATTTTGTGCAATGGTTTACTACATTTAATGCTGCACAATAACTGCGTTGAGCCGGCTGGAGTGGCCGAGCGGTTAAAGGCGCTACAGTCTGGAACCGCACGACCGCTACGGTCGCAGGTTCGAATCCTGCCTCGGGCATGGATGTGTGTGATGTCCTTAGCTTAGTTAGGTTTAAGTAGTTCTAAGTTCTAGGGGACTTACGACCACAGCAGTTGAGTCCCATAGTGCTCAGAGCCATTTGAACCATTTTTTGAACTGCGTTGAATATCGAAGCAAAATTAAGTCATTTATGGGGGGAAGGTATCAGTCAAGAAGATGTGTAAAAATCAAATAGTTTTTTATGAAATCGAATGATAAAGTGAGTCAAAGCAGTCGAAAAACCATGTGTCTGCACAGGCGAGCAATGCAATGCTGACAAAATCGCGCACATCGCGGAATGCGGGGACCACGTCTCTGTAGCAGCGAAAGGGTTAATGCGGCCCCTAAACGTACGTTTGCGAACTATACTATGGCGCTGCTTCTCTTGGCGCGTACAACTGGCAACGCAGCAATCTCCCGCGTCTGGGCGGGCATGCGCGAACCCCCAAGATAAAAGAATTGAACTATAGTGTCCCACATGCGGTCTCCTTTACAGATGAAGTACACTTTCCTAAAATTGTCCCAATAAACTGAAATCGATCATTCGCCTTCCCTACAACAATTCCCTCGTTCCATTGAATATCGCTTTATAACGTCACGCCTAGATATTTAATCGACGTGACTGTGTCAAGCAGCTCACTACTAATGCGGCAATCGAACATTACGGATTTGTTTTTCCCACTCATCTGCATTAACTTACATTTTTCTACGTTTAGAGCTGAGACCAGTATAGTGGTGCAAACGCCTAGTTTCTAGGGCTGCATGATTAAGGAGTCTATCGAAATACAACTGTCAGAAAACATAATAAATAGGCTGGAGCTTTCAATTTAAATAATGCCTGAGATCCGGTAGTCAATTTATTAAAATCCACATCCATCAAAGTAGGAAAACACTGAAAGAATTTTCTTTTCACGCAATACCAGTGCGAGCTCTGAGAAACAAAAGACCATCAAAGGACGTAGTGGGCGTCGGGAATAACACGGCTGTAAATAACGGCATGAGACCACCTGTAGTTCACAGTCTGGTTGGTGTCCAGGCAACGAGCGCGTATATCAGCAAAACTCGCAGCACCTGAAGTCGTCGTATTCTGCAGAAAACTGAAACAAGAGCCCGGCGGAACACGCGAGGCACGCTATTAATTGAGCACGTTGTGAGGAACAGCACAGCACAAGTGGAGGGCAGGATGGTAAAAACAACCGAATGAGAAACACAATCAACAGCTATAGGCACTGTGGTAGAAGCTGGTTCTTCAGGACAAGTTGTGGTGTAACAGACGACAAGTGTTCTGTTGCATGCGCCATCTATCGCCCCTGGCCTAGCACAAATTCTAATTAAATAATAAAATTGAATTGCGGGCTAGGATTTGTTAGTTATGTGCATAAATACTGCGGAAGTATTTGGTTTTTATATGTGCAGATAATTCAAACACCGAGCCAGCAAACGGCGCGGACTTTCGTTGACGCGGCAAGTAGCGGGTCGCCATGGAGCAAACACAGTGAGGCTGATGACGACGCTCCATGGAGGTCCAGAGTCGCTGCGGCGGGATACTCCGAGGCGGTTGTTGGACTTTGGAGAAAAGACAAAAAACGAAGAATGTATAATGAGGAACTTTGTGTATAACAGCGAAAGTAGGAAGAAGCTATTTAACGGCCGGTAACGCAGTAGGCGGTACCTCAAGAGCCGACTGTACATAGGTATCAGAAATAAATCGCTGTATTGTTGTTGTGGTCTTCAGTCCCGAGACTGGTTTGATGCAGCTCTCCATGCTACTCTATCCTGTGCAAGCCTCTTCATCTCCCAGTACCTACTGCAACCTACATCCTTCTGAATCTGCTTAGTATATTCATCTCTTGGTCTCCCCCTACGATTTTTACCCCCCACGCTGCCCTCCAATACTAAATTGGTGATCCCTTGATGCCTCAGAACATGTCCTACCAACCGATCCCTTCTTCTGGTCAAGTTGTGCCACAAACTTCTCTTCTCCCCAATCCTGTTCAATACTTCCTCATTAGTTGTAACTATTAGCTGTAACTATTGTAAAAAAGGAGTTCTGATTAAGAGTTATTACGAGAAGCAGTCAGACAGCGTCAGTTACTGGTGAATGATCGCCATAGGCGACATTTTCTTCATCAGCTGCGCCGTCCCCTCTTTCACTCGACGAATTTAGTCAACATTAAGACAGAGCCGAACTACGCAATAATAAAACTCATCAGTGGGGCGGGGACAGCGCAAAGTGAGCTCTAATGAAATACAATTCAGTTATTCAATATGATGAAAGCAAATCGAAGGATGTTTGACACTCTGAAAGCCGAAGAGAAAATAAAAATACGTGGAGTGCAAGCGGGTCAAAGTAAATTAGAGAAGCTTGATACAATAGTAACAAAAATAAAGTAGATGTTCTTATAGCCGTGGTTGAGGTGGGACTAAAGAACGAACTTAAAAATTTTAAGACACGAGTTTGATGAGAAATCGAGACTGTAAAGTAACAAAACGGAAAATGTTGCAGGAAAAGTGCAAACGAAGGTCACTGAACAACTCATTGGAAGGTAGTGTGAGAAAGCATAAAAACATGAAGCAGCCAGGACTAAGGCAGGCAAGCTACAGTAACGGGTTACTGCTCTCGAACAGTATACAAGCAAAACAGGTGAGGAAATATAAGAAGGTCCCTGAAATGTGATGTACAGGGCTCTGCACCACCAGGATTTCGAGTGGAATTGCGAGAAAGCGAAGCTCAGCAATTTAGAAAAGGAGGGTCTATGCATCTCACAGACTTTGTGGACAGACTACGGAGGAACATACCTACATATTGGGACGAACCGAAGAAAACAGATGAGGCTTGTAGTTTCATTCGGACGATAGTCAACAGTGAGTGTACGAAGTAAGAAACTATTGTCAAACGAAATAAGAAACTATTGTCAAACGTTCGAAGAGTTTCTTCAGCAATTTTGTGAGAAATTCAAGCTAATGTATTGATGGACCTCACATTGGGTCGAGGTTACAGTAGGGGAAGTGTGTGCATATTGTGAAAACATGCTTAGAGCATTACGTTACACTGACACGTACGGTAGTGATGAACTACAGATTTCAGCTTTATGGAAGAAACTGCCAATGTCAGTGCAAAATATACTTGAAGGTGGGTCGTGGAAGAACAAAGTTTTCTGAGGAAAATACAGTGGGCGGAGTGACACCTCAACAGCCAGGCAGTTTCAAAACCACACATGAACTATATGAATGGCACGACGAGAAAAAGCAGTGAATGGGGTGATCAAGGCTGAAGTGTCAGAGAGATCAGGCCACGGTGGCAACAACGGAAGAAAAGAACGAGAGGGCAAGAGGTCTGAACACAAGTGAATGGGAAAACTGGATAACGTGTGCGTATCAGTAGTAGTAGTAGTACGGCAGGTCTTATCGTGGGTTAAGCCTCTTCCACTGTTGTCTGTCCATAGCCAGTCTTTTCATTTCTGAATATTTGTCTCCTTTTATACTGTCCAGCATTTGATATCTTCTTTTTCCTCTTCCCCTTTTTCCCTCCACCATTCCTTCTATTCCTTCCTTCAATAAACAGTCCCTCCTCAAACAATGTCCAATCCAGTTCCTTTTTCTCTTTCTGATAACTTTCAGCATGTTTCTTTCGTCTCCGACTCTTCTTAATACTTCTTCATTCCTTATTCGGTCTTTACATTTCACTTTTTCCATTCTTCACCTTATCCACATCTCTAGTGCCTACAATCCTCTTTCATCTTCCTTCATCAATGTCCAGGTCTCCGTACCATATAGTGCCACACTCCAGATGTAACATTTGGTAAGTCTTTTCCTCATATCTTTGTTTAGTGGTCCACAAGGCAATTTCTATTTCCTCTTGAATCCTTCTTTGCTATTGCAATTCTTTTCCTAATTTCTGTTGAGCAATACATATCATCCATTATTACACTTCCCAAGTAACTGAAGTTATTCAAATACACTCCTGGAAATGGAAAAAAGAACACATTGACACCGGTGTGTCAGACCCACCATACTTGCTCCGGACACTGCGAGAGGGCTGTACAAGCAATGATCACACGCACGGCACAGCGGACACACCAGGAACCGCGGTGTTGGCCGTCGAATGGCGCTAGCTGCGCAGCATTTGTGCACCGCCGCCGTCAGTGTCAGCCAGTTTGCCGTGGCATACGGAGCTCCATCGCAGTCTTTAACACTGGTAGCATGCCGCGACAGCGTGGACGTGAACCGTATGTGCAGTTGACGGACTTTGAGCGAGGGCGTATAGTGGGCATGCGGGAGGCCGGGTGGACGTACCGCCGAATTGCTCAACACGTGGGGCGTGAGGTCTCCACAGTACATCGATGTTGTCGCCAGTGGTCGGCCGAAGGTGCACGTGCCCGTCGACCTGGGACCGGACCGCAGCGACGCACAGATGCACGCCAAGACCGTAGGATCCTACGCAGTGCCGCAGGGGACCGCACCGCCACTTCCCAGCAAATTAGGGACACTGTTGCTCCTGGGGTATCGGCGAGGACCATTCGCAACCGTCTCCATGAAGCTGGGCTACGGTCCCGCACACCGTTAGGCCGTCTTCCGCTCACGCCCCAACATCGTGCAGCCCACCTCCAGTGGTGTCGCGACAGGCGTGAATGGAGGGACGAATGGAGACGTGTCGTCTTCAGCGATGAGAGTCGCTTCTGCCTTGGTGCCAATGATGGTCGTATGCGTGTTTGGCGCCGTGCAGGTGAGCGCCACAATCAGGACTGCATACGACCGAGGCACACAGGGCCAACACCCGGCATCATGGTGTGGGGAGCGATCTCCTACATTGGCCGTACACCACTGGTGATCGTCGAGGGGATACTGAATAGTGCACGGTACATCCAAACCGTCATCGAACCCATCGTTCTACCATTCCTAGACCGGCAAGGGAACTTGCTGTTCCAACAGGACAATGCACGTCCGCATGTATCCCGTGCCACCCAACGTGCTCTAGAAGGTGTAAGTCAACTACCCTGGCCAGCAAGATCTCCGGATATGTCCCCCATTGAGCATGTTTGGGACTGGATGAAGCGTCGTCTCACGCAGTCTGCACGTCCAGCACGAACGCTGGTCCAACTGAGGCGCCAGGTGGAAATGGCATGGCAAGCCGTTCCACAGGACTACATCCAGCATCTCTACGATCGTCTCCATGGGAGAATAGCAGCCTGCATTGCTGCGAAAGGTGGATATACACTGTACTAGTGCCGACATTGTGCATGCTCTGTTGCCTGTATCTATGTGCCTGTGGTTTTGTCAGTGTGATCATGTGATGTATCTGACCCCAGGAATGTGTCAATAAAGTTTCCCCTTCCGGGGACAATGAATTCACGGTGTTCTTATTTCAATTTCCAGGAGTGTAGTTCAAATGGCTCTAAGCATTATGGGACTTAACATCTCAGGTAATCAGTGCCCTAAACCTAGAACTACCTAAACCTAACTAACCTAAGGACATCACACACGTCCATGTCCGAGGCAGGATTCGAACCTGCGACCGTAGCAGCCGCGTGGTTCCGGTCTGAAGCGCTTAGAACCACTCGATCACAGCGGCCGGCGAAGTTATTCACCTGCTCTATTTCCTGTCCCCCTGTTTTCATACATCATTTCCGCCCGGAGTGGCCGAGCGGTTTTAGGCGCTACAGTCTGGAACCGCGCGACCGCTACGGTCGCAGGTTCGAATCCTGACTCGGGCATGGATGTGTGTGATGTCGTTAGGTTAGTTAGGTTTAAGTAGTTCTAAATTCTAATGAACTGATGACCTCAGAAGTTAAGTCCCATAGTGCTCAGAGCCATACGTCATTTTCTCCCCTTTCCTCCAATTACCATGCTTCTCGTTTTCTTCTTGTTAATCTTCATTCCATATTCTTCTAATTCTGTGTTTAGATCATTTAACACTTGTTCCAGCTCTCTTGCACTCTCTGCCATCACAATCATGTCGTCTGTAAATCTTAAATACTCCACTCTCCGACCCCCTATAAAAGCTCCTCTCCTTCCATCAAAACTTTCACCAATAATTTCAAAAAAAAATGGCTCTGAGCACTATGGGACTTAACATCTATGGTCATCAGTCCCCTAGAACTTAGAACTACTTAAACCTAACTAACCTAAGGACAGCACACAACACCCAGCCATCACGAGGCAGAGAAAATCCATGACCCCGCCGGGAATCGAACCCGGGAACCCTGGCGTGGGAAGCGGGAACGCTACCGCACGACCACGAGATGCGGGCCCAATAATTTCCTCCAGATATATATTGAACAGTGTTGGTGACAAACAACAACCTTGTCTTACACCTCTTCCCAGTTCTGTTTCTTCGCTCATCACACCTCCTATTCTTACTCTTGCTCTCTGGTTCAAATATAAATTTCTAATTAGCCGTCTATTCCTACAATCAACTCCATGTTTCCTTAGGATTTCCATCAGTTTGTCCCATGTGACACAGTCAATGGAGGTCAGGACCAACTAGATGTAAGCAGCAAGGGCAACGACATGAATATCACAACTCCAGTGACAGACGCAGAGCAAAGCTCAGCAGAGCAGTAGTCGTCGCGATGTCGAGACAAACGGATGTGCTGTTTACGTGCGCGGCCGAGGCAGCTGCCTCAACCGCGCAGGAGTCGGCTGACCGCCGAATGGCGTGGTTTACTATATCGGCAGCCCCATCGGTCACTCCAGCTACGAAGAAACGGAATACGGAACTAGACTGTGGGAGGTTTTCTGAAACTGACTCTGTCGCCGAACGCAGCTAGCAGGAGGAACAACTCACTTCCGACTCCGAGAGGAAACATTCCAAAGTAGCCGCCACGGGTGTCGCACCGGTAGCATCAGGCGTCAGCGATGAACGCTACATGAAGCCACCTAGGAAGAAGCAAATGAGACTGACGAAAGCGATGGCATCACCTGCGCTAGAAGCAAATAATTCATTCAGCGCCCTACTAGACGAAGAACCACCTCAACAAGAATCCAGCTTTGGATATACCAGCAACAGCAGCAGCAAACAATATCAGCAACGCCAGCGGCAGAAGATACTGGCTATAGTGCAGCAATACTCGGACAACTACAGTTAATTTTGGCAAAAATAGAGGAAAGGAAGACAGATAACAACAGCAAATTTAGTGCAGTTAATTGTCAGTTAACTGAAATAAGAACTGAAAATGGTAGTAAAACTGACAAAGTTTAAGATCAGAGAGGTCAACTTAGTAATCAACTTTCAGAGTTAAAAAATTGGGTGTCAGGGGAGATAAAAAGTGTGAATGAAAAAGTTGATGTTTTACAAAATAAATTTACTATTTTGTAAAATGAGCTAGTAGTTGAGTCACTGAGACAATCGAAGAATGTTGATGACATCAGAGTTGAACAGAAGGCTGTAGTGGAAAAAGGAGCAAAATATCGCCAGCTTAAACGAAAAAATTTTGGATGTCGAAAATAATATACAAACTGATGTAACTGTTTTACATCAAAAAATTTCAGCATTTCATGAAAATTGCATTGACAATAATTTGTGTGCAAGCAATGGTAATGCATGGTCCAGTACTCCTATCAAAAGTCAGTGAGAAACATATCAAGGTCTTGAGAAAAGTTTTTAAATAAATTTTGGTGGGAAGCTGAACAGGGAGAATCAAAAGTTAATTTTTGAATGGTCCTAATTATAGGAATAGAGACGGTACTTTGAAAGAGTTTTGTAAGGACCAACTTAAAAAATTAGCGCAGCCATGACAAACCATTTGACGAAATACACTGATTATGCTCTTAACAGTTTACTAAAAGGTTGCAGTGGGATTTGGTATACGGACCTGACAATTGTCTTAGACATTTTTTACAATATTTTGAAAGGCTGTATAGGGCAGTAGAAAGAGGTATGTACCATAGTAACTGGAATGATAGAAATCACAATAGGAGGAATTACAGAAACAGAGATAATGGTAATTTCTATCAGGATCAAAGTGTCAACAGAGAGAGAAATTTTGAACATCTGCAGAATAGGAATAATGGTGACAACCATGGGCATTTTAATAGAAGAAACAATCGTAGAAGTAACTACTCAGGGAATGGCAGTTCACCTCAAGGAAGGTCCACAGTTTTGGGGTTAGGAAACACAACAAGCATAGCACCCCTGAGTTAACTTGCAGTTAGACAATAATAAAAGTATTAATGATATGGCACATGTATCTGAAATTGAACAGAAGGGCTATAAGATTTCTCATTCGTTTTTATCGAAAGTTTTGGGATACTATGTTTAATTATGGAGATGTAGCTGCTGATCACAAACCATAATGTGAGAGTAGTGAGAATTTTGATACATTATGTGTTAGAACTTCAAGTTTAACACATATATTTAGGAACGACACAACAACACATATAAGTCACAGAGTCAGTTGACATGTGTACTCGTTCGCATTCGAATAAGCACTGTCTCTTAAGAGTCTAGCGGCCGCTGCTCGGCTGGCCGCTTAGGTGGCGCAGCTGCTGCATGGCTGGCAGACAGCGCCGCACGTAGAGCACGCGCGTAATTGCGCGGCGGCACTTTGAACGATCGGCGAGTCACAAAGTCACAACACTTGTCCCCCCTTCGAAATTGTTACACTGGTCTTGATGGAGGTGTCCTGGAGATGGCTAACGTCCATGGGCGTCGTTTGACTCGCCGTAAAGTCTAGAGGAGGCGGTTTCCCGTACGGACGGAAGTGTCCCCGATGATAACGGGTCAAGATGACAGGAGACGTAGGGGTCGAATCTGCTGGGGCCCCATGCACCAATCTGCCCATTGTGGCAATGCCAGTTGATATGACAGGAGACATGGGCGATGTGTCGGCGTCCATTGGAGGGGGAGGCGAGTAGATACGCTCAGACAGAGGATGGTCCTCCGGTTCCTGCATGGGCACGTCTCCTGGTGGTGTCCGTTCTGGTGCTGGCATCGCGATGACGGTGAGAAGGCTGCATTGTGAGTATTGAGAGATGCCAAGACCCTGAGCATCAGGTAGAGCCAAAGGTGGTGTGGCGGCATTCGGAACAGGCGTTGCTGGCACCCGACGCCGAAGCTGGTCCGAATGACGCACTGCAACACCCGTGTCCGTCTGGATTTCATACAGGCGTCTGCCACGGTGTCTTAAGATGCGGCCCGGGCTCCATTCTGGCCGCCTGCCATATCCCCGTACCCAGACGAGGTCGTCGGCGGTGAACCGGCCAAGTGAAGGCACCCGCGGCCGTGAGGCGGGAGGCCGCAGAAGATGAAGTAGCGTGCGGGGCTGTCGGCCATGTAAGAGCTCAGCCGGGCTGTGGTCGCCCATGGGGGTGAAACGGTAAGACGCCAGAAACTGGAGAAGCGCCTCAGCAGTAGCAGAAGAAGTCAGAAGTTTCCGCATCTGAGCCTTAAATGTGCGGACCAGTCGTTCAGCCTCACCGTTGGATTGTGGATGGAACGGCGGGGCCGTGACATGCGTAACGCCGTGACGAGCACAAAAATCCGCAAATTCAGAAGAGGCAAATTGCGGACCATTATCAGTAACAAGAGTAGAGGGGAGGCCTTCCAAAGAAAAAATGCGGGCGAGAGCACTGGTGGTTGCCGCGGTGGTAGGTGACGTGCAACGTACAACGAAAGGAAAGTTAGAGTAGGCGTCAATTACGAGGAGCCAATAAGTACCTAAAAAGGGTCCCGCAAAGTCAGCACGAATGCGCTCCCAGGGCTTCTCAGGCGAAGGCCACGGTGACAAAGATGACTTCGGGGCAGCGGCCTGTGACGCAAAGGGCCGCAGGCAGCGACCATGTGTGCTATTTCAGAGTCGATGCCAGGCCAGTACACATGATGGCGCGCCAGAGATTTTGTGCGAGACACACCACAGTGCCCTTGGTGAAGGAGGCGCAAGACCGAAGCACGCAAAGACGCAAGTACCACAACACGCGGCGAAGCATTGTCAGTGGAGAGGAGGATAACACCATCCCTAGCCGTGAGGCGGTAGCGCAAAGTGTAGTAGTTCCGCAACGGATCAGAGGTCTTAGCGGACGGGCGATCTGGCCAACCCTTCTGAATACAGCGTAAAACCCGGGAGAGGGTAGGGTCAGAACCCGTAGCAGCCGCCAGCCTGTCCCCAGTGATGGGGAACCCGTCCACAACCCGCTGCTCGGCAACATCCAGGTGGAAACACAAAAGTTCGTCCCTATCGAATGCCTGATCAGGGCCCATGGGAAGGCGAGACAGAGCATTCGCATTCGCATGTTGAGCCGTTGGCCGGAAATGAATCTCATAATTGAAACGGGACAAGTAAAGAGCCCAACGCTGGAGGCGGTGTGCAGCCTTGTCGGGAAGTGACGTTGATGGATGAAACAAGGAAACAATTGGTTTGTGATCCGTAACAAGATGAAATTTTGAGCCATAGAGAAAAACACCAAACTTATGAAGAGCATAAATGATGGCCAAAGCTTCTTTCTCAATTTGAGATTACTTTCGTTGGGCATCCGTGAGCGTTTTGGAGGCATAAGCAATGGGTTGTTCCGAACCGTCAGAAAAACGGTGCGCAAGGACTGCCCCAACCCCGTATTGAGAGGCGTCTGTAGCAAGAACAAGATGTTGGCCAGGTCGATAAGTAGCCAGGCACGGGGCCTGTTTCAGCATAGTCTTCAATTTCTGGAAAGCCGCGTCACATGACGTGGGCCAGTGAAAAGGCACGTTCTTATGCAACAGGCGATGCAACGGCTGAGCCACCGACGCCGCAGACGGTAAAAACTTGTGATAGTATGCTATTTTCCCCAAGAAGGCCTGCAGTGCCTTAACAGATGTAGGGCGAGGAAGGGCATCGATCGCAGCGACAGTTTGTTGAAGCGGACGAATACCATCCCGAGAGAGTTGAAACCCCAAGTACGTGATAGAGGCCTGAAAAAATTGTGATTTCTGAAGATAACACTTAAGACCGGCAGTGTGTAAGACATGAAAAAGTGTGCGGAGATTTTGAAGATGTTCTTCAGTGGTGGAGCCAGTGACAACAATGTCGTCCATGTAATTGATACACCCAGGAACAGGGAGCAATAATTGTTCCAAGAATCGCTGAAAGAGAGCAGGGGCGCTAGCAACCCCGAATGGCAAGCGTTGGCATTGATAGAGGCCGAAAGGCGTGTTAAGGACCAGAAACTGCCGGGAAGCAGCGTCGAGAGGAAGTTGATGATAAGCTTCTGACAGGTCAATTTTAGAAAAATACTGGCCTCCAGCAACTTTAGTGAACAGTTCTTCAGGACGGGGCATAGGGTAAGTGTCGATGAGGCATTGAGCATTTACAGTAGCTTTGAAATCGCCACAGAGACGAATATCACCATTTGGCTTAGCAACTACAACGACAGGAGAGGACCACTCACTGGAAGTGACAGGAAGCAAGACCCCTGAAGCAGTGAGACGATCCAACTCCCGTTTTACCCGACCACGAAGGGCCACAGGAATGGGCCGAGCCCGAAAAAACTTAGGCCGAGCATTGGGTTTGAGCGTGATATGAGCTTCAAAGTCGTTTGCACGGCCTAACCCAGGAGAAAAAAGGGACGAAAATGTCGTCGACAAGGAATCCAGTTGAGCATAATGAATAGCGTCAGAGACAATATTGACAGAATCATCTATGGAGAACCCAAAAACGCGAAAGGCATCGAAACCAAAAAGATTTTCTGCGTTGCTCTGGTCGACCACAAATATGGGAACAGTGCGAACGACGGATTTGTAAGATACCTCAGTATTAAACTGTCCCAAGAGAGAAATCTTCTGTTTATTGTACGTCCGTAATTGCCGAGTGACAGGGGACAGGAGTGGAGAACCCAGCTGAAGATACGTCTGAGAATCAATTATAGTGGCAGCAGAACCGGTATCCACTTATATGCGAACATCTCGACCAAGGATTTGGACAGTGAGGAATAACTTCCCGGAAAGGGAAGAAGTGCAATTGACAGACAACACAGAATCAGAATCAGCGTCATGTTCATGTACATCATGTATGTGGTCGGATTTACAAACGGAAGACACATGACCTTTCTTTTTGCAATTGTGACACACAGCCCAACGTTGGGGACAATCCTCGCGTGAATGTTTCGTAAAACACCGCGGACATGAAGGAAGTTGCCGGGGATTTTGCTGCAGTTTCTTAGTGGGTTGTTTACGGCTAGGCCGAGGCTGCGCGTGGGAGCGCACTGCGGCCACGTCGGCCGGCGGGAACGCGCCGCACGCGTCGTCAACAGCGCACAGAGGTTGTATTTCCCCGACATCACCCCACGCCTCTACTTGCGCCCCAGCGGCGCGAGAAATTTCAAAAGAATGCGCAATGGAGAGAACTTCATCGAGAGTCGGATTCGCCAACTGAAGGGCACGTTGTCGAACTTCTTTGTCGGGCGCCGACCGGATAATAGCATCCCGTACCATGGAATCGGCATAGGATTCTTTGTGAACGTCAGTAACAAACTGACACTTTCGACTGAGGCCGTGAAGTTCAGCAGCCCAAGCGCGATAGGATTGATGTGGCTGTTTTTGACAACGATAAAAGGCAACACGAGAGGCTACCACATACGTTTGCTTTTGAAAATAGACAGACAGAAGTGAGCACATTTCAGCAAAGGACAAAGACGCAGGATCCTTCAAAGGAGCCAATTGCGACAACAACCGATACATTTGAGGTGAAATCCAGGAAAGAAACAGAGACTTACATGGTTGTTCGTCCGTGACATGAAATGCCAAGAAGTGCTGTCGAAGACGTTTTTTCAGAATCAGACCAGTCTTCCGCCGTCTCGTCGTAAGGAGGAAAAGGAGGTATAGCCAACGACGAGAAACGCCCCGCATTTGATGCCGCGACGAAATCGCGAATCGCCGCTGTTAGAAGCGTTTGCTGTTCAAGAGATTTTGCAAGAGTTGCTCGGCAGTAGCCATGGAACCCCGTGAGTCAACGGTGAAAAGGAAAAATCCACTACCTCGTCGCCAATTGTTAGAACTTTCAAGTTTAACACATATATTTAGGAACGACACAACAACACATATAAGTCACAGAGTCAGTTGACATGTGTACTCGTTCGCATTCGAATAAGCACTGTCTCTTAAGAGTCTAGCGGCCGCTGCTCGGCTGGCCGCTTAGGTGGTGCAGCTGCTGCATGGCTGGCAGACAGCGCCGCACGTAGAGCACGCGCGTAATTGCGCGGCGGCACTTTGAACGATCGGCGAGTCACAAAGTCACAACAGTATGTTCTAATGATTTCTTCTCTTGGTCAGAGAACAATGTTGGTAATGACTGTATTGGATCTAAACTAGGTGATATTTTTGATGTAGATGTGAATGAGAGCTGTGAAGTAACTGAGGGTGGTAAGCCTGAGACTGGTGACTTACTGCAAATGAATGTAGGTGAGGTAAGTGACTTTGATGGAGATGGGACTTGTATTGTTAGTGATGTTGATGAAGCAATTTTGGAGGGATATGATGATAATGAGTATCAGGTATTTGTGGAGTTTAAAAATGGTTAAGTTTCATCATTTTTAAACTCCACAAATATTATTATTTGTGAATGATGCTGACAATACAGGTAAGTGATGGATGTGATGTTATAAGTGAGAGTCATGGAATACCAGTCCAGTCAAAACAGTTTTACATTAATGGCATGCAGAGTAATGATCCAAACAGTAAAGGTTAGTTATCTGTGAGCCTAGAGAATGAAGGTGATAATTTTTTGAAGTTTGTTTGGGATCAGATTGATGATAACATATATAAATGTGCATCCTGGAATACGTTAGCTATTGTTAGTCAGGATTTGTATCCAGATTGGTGGAATGAAGTGAAATATGATCTAAGCAGGAAGTGTAATTTTGACAGTAATGTATTTTGTTTTCCTTCTTTAACAAGTGATGTTAGTTGTGCCATGGAATCCATTCATTGTGTTCAATCTTTACCTTATACAACATGAGTACCCAAAGTAATGCTGTGATACCAATGAAGTTGATAAAACCCTGTAAAGACAGTGTGGATGTGGCGTTTGATGAAAATGAAAGTGATCTTTTACATGGCGTGTCTGACAACAGAGAGGATGGTTCAGATTTTGGGTGTCCTTACATTAAAATTAAGACTGATCAGTGGGAAGGTAACTGTTTGATTCATTTAGCCCAACTTGTGGTACATCTGGACAATTTAGAGACAGGATCAAGTATAGTAAGTATTTTGTACGCCCATTGTAGCTGTAAAGATAAGAGGAGCTACAGGTAAGCAAAGCAAACTGGTAAAACCTCAGGTACTTTTAACTTTTAATATAGAAGACAAAACCTTTGAACATTTATGCTTCATGATCCACAGTCTGGAAGAAAATATAATTCTCAGTATGGATTGGATAGTGAAAGTTGAGGCTTGCTTTGGATGGCATGCTAAATAGTTATTTAGTTTGGAACCTAAAAGTAATACTTATGTGAAAACTAACTTCTATATTTTAAACTGTGGGAGAAGTTGTAACTATTTGCAGAACATTGTCAACCAAGGTGAGTACCAGGTGTTTGATGACAATACATTATTGTGTCTTGCCTGCGAAGTAATAACATACTATTTTCTTTTTCTATCGAAGTATTAAGATTTAACGATATTATTTAAGCTCTAAGTCAGTGAACTGCGCTGGAAGTCAGCGAATATGTACACCCAGAATAATGTGAGCGGCGTATCATTATTATCTGTGTTCTGTTCTGTATAAGAACGCGCGCCCCTCATTTCCTTGCTCTTCTTCTTCTTCTTCTTCTTCTTTAACCGCGCGCCTAACCTTGCGCGCGCCTTTCCGACAATATCTTACACTAACAGGGTCCTATTTGCTTCGAGTTTGTTCAAATGAACTAAACCTGTATTCCTGTCAGGAATTTATTTAATCACTCCATTGTTGTCGTCAATTGCGATTATTGTCGTCAATTGCGACTACTGATAGGATCTTATTATGAATACTTTATTCTTTTGCTCCAGAGCTGAGTTAAGATTACTGTAATTTCCAAATATTTCGCCGAAATACGGCACAATTCTTTGTTATGTTCAAAACTGTGAGAATTATTCACAAAATGTTAGATTTCAGTACAAAAAACTGATTTTGGTAAATAATAATTGTTTAACATTTCTACTTTCATTTCGTAGTAGGAATCACAAATTCCTCATTTATAAATGTTATAGATGTTCTTTTTACTACATTTTTTCTTACGATTCCAATGCATAAGTCACGAGAATAAATTAAATCATTCTGAACCTCTCACGAGGCGAGAAGTTAGTTAGAAATTCCCTTGACATTACAAAAACACAAATTAAACGCTTTTTAGCACGCTACAAGACTACTGACCTTCACTTCAAGCAATAAAAGGTAAAAAGAGTAGAATAAACTAAGAAGTGAAGTGATCATCTTATGCATTCGATAGTAATGTGTGAATTTTCTGATAAAAATAATTTTTGTTCTAGTAACTAAAAAGTAGCCTGTATGAAATACTTAATTCATTTACTTTTACTTAATGATAAGAAGTGATACCTCTAATTAATCCACAAACTAATAGTTGTGTGTGATATTTAAGTAATAAAAATAACTGGTCTCATGCTCATATGTAAAAATAGAAAATCAAGAATAATTGGGATACATTAAGTTGAAGAAATTCTGCTTAGTAATCACAAAATGCTAATTTGTATGAATTACAATAAGAACTTGAGATTTCGTCAATCTGCTATTTCGAGACATAATTAGTTTGAAATATTTATTCAATTGCTGAATTATTACAAACATATGAATATACTTAGCTTACTGTACATCCATTACAATTTAGGCTAGCTACTACAAATAGGAAAAGTTAATGGTTTAAATTAATGCACATGCAGTAGCTACAAGGCAAGCTAAAGTTTCGCATACAATATTTTTCTGTTTTGCTGGAGTTTTACACTAAGATATATATCACACAAATGTGCCATTAAAAATTTAAGTAATGACGTAAATGTCTGGTCTTTTGGGCCCGAAATTCTTCTAAGTGGCTGGCTCTGAAAGTTTAAGCTTTAAATGAAAATCAAACTCTCTGTTATTTAAGAAATTCAAAGCACGTTCGCACACGAACGTAAGTCATATTGTGTAAAATTAAATGTACTTTGCAAGTAACGCTTTTCAAATGACCAATTGCAATATTTTCCCGCGACGTTTTAGAATTCGTTTCAGCAGTTGTCACAGAGCGCCAGAAAACGGCGTTACTGTGCCTGCGAAGCCACGATGACGTATAATAGCCTGTATGTTAGTACGTAATGGCATTAAGAGATCTTACATTACGTCATAAACGAAACAGGTGATCAGAGGATACTCCAAGAGCATCAGAATTTCGTAAACTATACTAAAATCCGTAATTCGCCTTAAAGAGCACATTCGTATGTCCAGATTCACAAAAAAAGTAGGCCCCAAGCTGACATTAAACTTTTCAGTGTGGTTTGCGGAATGCAAATTTTCTTGAAGTACCAGTACTATATTATCTCACGTTTAGGCGACATAAAAGTTTTCCGGGTGTGGTACCGCGTCTTAATGTATAAAATTACTGCTGCTGGAGGAAAACCAACGATTACTGGTAGACCCAGAAGAAAGCCGCTGCAACCGTGGCCGAAACGTTGGCTTTCCTCCAGCAGCAGTAGTTTTATACATTATGACACAGCTCCACACCCAGAAAACCTTTATGTCGACTGATTCTGACAGCGGAAGCCTAAGCAATTATATCTCATGTTTAGTTCTATGGCATAATGCCATACGTCGCAAAACATAACACGTGCACTTGAAATTTCGCAAACAGTTGACACTAGCCAATAGTGGTTCAAATAAACTGGCAGCCTCTGCGGAAAAGATTAATTAAAGACAATTTCTTTAGCAAATCGACAAAAATAACTTCATTGTTCTGCAAGGCAATTAATACCAGAGTGCCAAAAACCTGGAAATAAAATAAAATCAAAAAACTGAGACTAGTAACATATTTTAGTCTTCCATAATTATGTTAATATTTTAATTCACAAAGAGATCCGTTTTGTTTTTGAGAGCTGTAAACCAAGAGGAAACAGTAAACTGAACGTAAACAAGGTTCACGTGGAGACTATCCCTCATCCCACCACAACTCAAATTGCTCTGCGCATGCGCGAATCTGGCAGCTTGGGCTCGCCAGAAAAATGTTTCCGGATAGCATCTGGCTGCTTGGTTCTACTGCTGATACAGCTCGCGTTACCTTGGATACAGGTAACAGCCGCACTTCATGTAGCCAGAAGCGTGAGAAGGTACTACTCATACTCAACTGCGCATAACCCCGCTGGCAACGTCTCAAACGCACCTAATGTTAACCGTTGCGACGTCATGCCCTTCGGAAGTAGTTTGTTGTTACGAATTGTTACAGTCTTCGACCTAAAGCATTCGACACATTTGCTGTTGGCAGGCGCTTGTGTGCGCGCTGTGTTTTGTTGCTGAAAATGGCGCATTTCCTTTGCAACTTAAGTTTTATTTATTTATTTTTCCTCGTTTACTTTTTATTGTTGCAGCATTATTTTGGTGACGGGATAAAGTAAAATTCCGCTTTAGAGTATCAATTCTTACCAGTCAAAACCACAAAAATTTAACTGAGAACTAAAACAACGAAAAATTCCCGGGTTTTTCACGGTTGTCCCGGAGCGTATACACCCCGTAATAGTGTTGAAGACACTTATGAGTATGGACAGTATAACAAGTTCTATACATTTCTGATTTCACACACTGATTTTGGTCCTCAAGCTACTCGATTACGTCATCATTCAAAGCTATTATGACTCTGATTACCTGTGTTTGTACTGGGTACTGCAATATTGTATCTCACTGGAACTTGAGTTGTGGTCAAACTCATGCTTAACTCTGTTTTGGGTAGCCCTCGTCATCGCGACTGTGTGTATGTACTCAAGAAGAGTGCGCAACTATTGGTTGAGGCTATATGCCTCCTACAATTACTCTACACATACAATTGAACTTATTGATATGACTATGAACTTCGTTCATTTTGTTTATGTCGAAACATTTTTTGATGGTGTGTACCTAGTGTGGTTTGGATTCATGGGTTGGTTCCCACATCGTAAGCTTAGGCCCCAATATTTTTTCATTACTTTGACCTTTCATGAGTCAACATATCCTTGCATACTCTGGTTTAGGTGGCTGATTGATTCTGTGTTATATTCCTACTCATGACTGAGCATATTCTTCTCGTCTGTACCCATTGTCGTGAGTTTTTCGAGTTGGTTCACTCGGCGTACACTTAGGCTCTGATTTTTTTTTTTTTTTTTCTTCTTCTCCTCTTTTGAAGACTTTGAATGTGTGACTTTTTAGATGTAAACTTTCAATTCTAATTCTAGTAATTTACATTACCTCTGCACTTATTTCTACAGCTTAGTGTTGCAATGTTGTAGTTTTGACGTTGTATCATTTGTCTTGTGACAGAATGTTCCACAGATCTTAAAATCTGAATGCCATGTTCTGATGTATGTATAAAATATGGCTTGTATAGTAGATATTTTTCTTATGTTTTCTGTAATATGTTATGTTTCAGTTACTTCTATACATCTGAATTCTATCTTTGGCATCATTTTGTACACCATTTGGCAAGCCGTATAGTAGGTCATAAAACATTCTAAACACATTGTTTCCAAATTTTGTGAGAGGGATACTGTAAATGGACAGCCTCCTCTACTATTACTTTTCCTCAACGTAAGCAGTTGATACCAGAGCTAATTTTCAAATTTTGGCAGGTCAGTATTATCTCAACTGTTTATCTGAAAAATTTCATTTAATTTTATACAATTTCAAGCTAAAAACCTAGCTCTGTATGTGCAGTTAAAATTATTATGATTTTTTTAAAAGAAACATTTGAAATTATGAAATATTTGACACACTTAAAATTTCTATCATTAATTTCAAAATTTGGTACTGTTTCTTATGTTTATTTCTGGATTAATTTATAAAATAATATAAACTACTAGAAATTCATTTGTCCAGAAAGATTGTAAACTCTTGGCAGTATTGTTATTGCCGCAGAGTGAGGTAGTTGTGGGCCTGCCTCTGATGTGATTGGATGTGTTTTTGTATTTTGGAAGAACAATGTAATTTTGGCTTTTTTAATGTGAAAATTCAAAATACAGTGTGATATAGTAAAATGCCAAACAAATAAACATAAAAAGTCTGCACAGGCATTCATCAAAATTATTTACATCAATTGGAACATGGGAACCTAAAATGTGAAATTTTCAGATCCAAGAATTAGACCCCTAGACATGAAGACCTAGAGCCAACTACGAGAAAATAAGATTAGTAAAAAGTTTATTGTAAGTCCTACTCCTCTCGAAACTTATTAAAAGAGTTAACCACAAAGACAGTTGTGACAACAAAGGAGGAAGGGGTGGATTACAACATGAAGATCATTGCTGTGTCCTTCGGTTATCATTCTCAGTTACATGCATATATGCTTTACTTATTTACTGTGTATCATTTTGATAGCTACAAAAATATTTGCACTGAGTCATGCAGTGTTTCCATCTTAACACTCAAACACAGCATGGTTAAGGTTGGTTGGTTGGTTGGTTAATTTGGGGGAGGGGACCAAACAGCGAGGTCATTGGTCTCTTTGTATTAGGGAAGAACCATCCCGGCATTCACCTGAAACGATTTACGGAAATCACAGAAAACTTAAATCAGGATGGCCAGAAGCGGGTTTGAACCATCGTCCTCCCGAATGCAAGTCCAGTGTGCTAACCATTACACCACCTAGATTGGTCATGATTAAGGCTAGTCACTGCTGGTCAAGCAATGTCAACAAGCACACATGCCACTGCTTAGCAGTTCCTGCCCTCTAAGTTGAATAGATAAGTGCACACACAGCCAACAGGTAGGCTGTAATACTATCTACTAAGAAATTAAACCTGTGTCGTGCTGGTGTTTGGACCTGGATCCTTTCCTTTCATTGCACCCAAGACTACAAATCTGAAAAACTGCATTTGTGGTAAATGTGAGTTCTTCCTCAAAATGTGAATTTATGTAATAAATGTTATTTCTAGCAAACTATATCCTGATGAACGATTTTGTTTCAGATATCTTTAATTTTCTGCATATAAATATTGAAAACGTAGCTAATTTTTGGTTACTGGTATAGCCCAACATCTGGTGATGCCCAATTTGAAAAAACAATGTGTGAGAGAACAGATTTGCAGAATACAGAGCACACCTACAAGTTGCACAATTTAACTTGGCCCTCTGTAATTGGTGAAAGTCTTGACTTTGTAATGCTCCGGAATGTTTATGCTCATCGCTAACCTTATCTGTGTTAACAGTGTTGTGCACCATAGCAATAAGTAGTCATTGTGAATATAGCTGATTTGTGCACATGTAGTTGATCCTTCTAATGACTCAATTACTCAAACATGTAAGTAAACCTAAGTTTCATGTCTCTTTTGACGCATTAACCCACTACACTTTCATTACAAGTTGTAAGCTGGTTTCCCTAGGACAAGAGAACAGGGCTTTTCCCAATACACTACAAACTGATTGCGAGCTTCAGCTGTGAGGATCCTCTGCTCAGGGGCCAAGTTAAAGTGCACGATGTGTACACACAAGGGCAACGACCTATCAGTGTGCTCATAAAATGCACTCTGGTCTTACGTTAACAATGGGCAGTTGAATGGTCTTTATATAGATACTCACCACAAATGGCAATGTAGAACTCGGCAGTGGAACTTAACGTCTCAGAACAAAGAAATGTGCATGTCTGCCTGTTGTTTACGTTGTCAGCGTAAGAAAGCAATCACAGAATAGTCATTACCAAATTCTTGGTGCACTCCACTTTCCTCTGTGTTGTGCATAGCTTGTTATTTTCTTTTCTTATTTTGAAGTGAGTGAGGAAACTAATCCTGGTCCTTCTTGAGGTGTGTGTATGACTCTCATGACACCAGAAGGGACTGTGATCCATGTGTCGATTCTGCTTTTGCAGGAACACATAACACGGACGAAGGTTGGCTGACATGTGAAAGAGAGGCCAGGCCTTGCCCCCCCCCCCACCTCCCTCCCCAAATTCTCCTCAACTATCAAAAGTTCGAAGTTCTTGTTTCTTTACACTTACAGCCACCTGTTACATTGTATTGTCCAAACTACAGCGACCACATCAACAATATTCCATGTTTGGTTTTACTTCCCCTCTTAATACCCTGTCAGTTCTATCTCTAGCATTCTCAATTATGAGTCACACAGCCCACAAAAGGGCTCATCAGTATTCTAGTCAGGGCTTACATGCTACAATTCTAAATTAGTCTTGTACAAATTTTGTACTAATTGATATGGGTGGAAACAGAAAAAGAATTTCGAGAAATACCTTAAATCAGAGAAGCACTCTGTTCACCAATGATAAAATGGCATTGCTGCTCAACAGACACAATCATTTGCTGGAAGCTTAGATAGATCCAAAGCAAGCAGACCATTCGGAAGAAGCTGCTGAAGTTTTTGCAGAAGCAAGTTTGCCACCAAAAAAGCCCTAATTGTAGAGAATTACTGTTTACTCACTTTTATTATTATTTTATGTCTACTAGCTGTTACCTGCAACTATACTTGCATATCAGTAGTTTTATTATGATGAGTGATGGTAAGTAAGTAAGTTATTGACATCTCATTGAATTGGGTGTACTGCCGGTGGTGTGCGTTTTTCTAACACAATATTTCAACAATGTACCATAGTGTCTTCATCAGGTGCTCCCTGTGACTGAACAACAGGCTGACTGTGTCCCGTATTTATGTCTGGATGGTCTCTGGCGTTCCCTATGCCATCTGCTCCCACTGCAACCGTGTCGGTTGGTCATCAGATGTTCCGTCTAACGTCCGACCACCTCCGCTGTTTTCCAGTGTGGCGGCCATTTCATGGTGTACCCTACTAGGTCTGCACCCGCCAGGTGCGCTACTAGCATTGTTGACAAGCTGTGTTTGCTGTTGGTAACCATTCCGAATTTCTCCAGCGCGACCGTGTCAGTTGGTCGCCACGTATTCCGTCTTCCGTCCGTGCCTGCTTCCACTGTTTTCCCCAGTGGCGGCCATTTCATGGCATTCCCTACTATGATAAGCCACTAAATCGGCAATAGCATAACATTGCTTGGAACTTGAGCACACCATGAATTCTGATAAAACCAGGATCTTATCTCAGACCCCCTAATTTTTGGACAGCGTCATCACTGAATTGATCGAAATCAAGATGACAGAGAACTTGATAAACTGGGAAGCTGGATATCAACTCAGCACGGCATGGAACCCGGCTCTGGAGCTATTACAAAAACAACGGAAGAAAACACAAGACCAGGAGAATGACAGGGGCACTGGAGAAAGTAGGAACTGTCACCAACAGCAAATGCAGCCTGTTGACAGTATGAGGAATGCGCCTGTCGGGTGCGGACCTAGTAGGGAATGCCACGAAATGGCCGCCACCAAGGAAAACAGCAGAAGTGGGCACAGACCGAAGACGGAACACCTGGCGATCAACAGACACGGTCGCAGTGGAGAAAGTCAGAACGGTCACCAACAGCAAACGCAACCTGTCAACAATGCTAGGAACATGCCTGGCGGGTGCGGACCTAGTAGGGTACGCCATGAAATGGCCGCCACTGGGGAAAACAGTGGAAGCGAGCGCGGATGGAAGACGGAACATCTATGGACCAACTGACACGGTCACAGTGGGAACAGATGGCGTAGGGAACGCCAGACACTGTCCTTTCACAGGAAACACCTGATGAAGACGCCGAGATAAAACATTGAAATATTGTGTTAGAAAAATGCAGACCACTAGCAGTACACCCAATTCAACGAGATGTCACAAAATTGCTGAGAAAGTCTAAGAAAGTAAGTTCTTGTAGATGCAATAAAGTCAGCTGCTCTCCCGTGTCTGCATGTTTGGTGTACAAGTAAGCATAACATGACCACAGACATACCTGTGCCCCCTCCCAACTACTCCAACGCATGCCAGTATGGGATGCATACAGCGTTGCTGTAAAGTTGTGCATGCGGGCTCACATTTATGCACCATGCTATTGAAGTAGTTATACAGTATACAGTGTATACATTATGCAACAAATTTAATAATTTTGTAACATGGTTTGTGTTCACTGATGTAAAAAAAATGCGTGTTCCAGCCCCTACTTCACACATTCAAGCATAAACTGGTCTACTTTTACTTTCCAAAGCAGCCTATGTTCATCCTCAGTGATTTTTACTTTCCAAAGCAGCCTATGTTCATCCTCAGTTTTTAAGCTATGTCCATACCAAATTTCATTAAAATTGGTTTCGTGGTTTAGCTGTGAAAAGGAAACAAACACACTTTGGCATTCATAACACTTAAAACTATGATATCTTTTTTCCATGACCCAATATTGATGAAATAAAGCCTATATGTTGCCTCAAGCTATGCTGAAGTTACCTGTGAAAACCCCATAAACGTTTGTCAAATGGAGATTAGCATCTTCAGATAGACAAAGACCTAGAAATGACAGTTTTAGATACAATTTTAAATCATTATACTTTTTTTGTGTTCAAATTTTGATGAAATGAGCCCTACACACTGCTCCAAGCTACTCTCAAGTTGCCTGTAAAAACCCTATTAAAATTTGTCAAGTAATTCTGGAGATTACCCTGTTCGAAGACAGACAGACACAATGGTTCTAAAGTTTTGTTACTAGTATAAATGTAAAAGATAACTATATTTTTTTTCTTTTTCTGTGATCAATTTCATATTCAGGCACATATCATGGCAAACTTCTAAATTTATATGTCTATACATTTACAAAAAATGTATTTGCATAGATAAAAAACCTACTCAGCAAGTGGCGGCTAGAAAACACACTTATAAAGAAAGATATTAATTAGGCAAGCTTTCAGAGCCAGAGGCTCATTCTTCCAGCAGAAGGGTTGAAGGGGAAGGAAGAGCAGTGAAGGAATAGGACTGTAGAAGTTTAGGAAAACTGGTGGAGTTTGGAAAAGTCACATTTCCTTCTTATCCTGTCCGGTATGTCTCACCTGACCCAGGGTTCTGGGTGACTTTTCCGAACTCTACCCCTTTTCCTCAACCTCTCCAGTCCTTTTCCTTTACCCCTCTTCCTTCCCCTTTGACCCTTCTGCCGGAAGGAGGAATCACTGGCTTGCATATGTAATACCTTTTTTAATCTGTGCTTTCTCCTGCTACCGGTTGGTGAGTAGATGTTTTGTCCATGCAATTACATTAAATTGTCAAAAACTGATTATTTTCATTGTTACATTTACAAAAAAAGATGCTTGTTTAATCAAAAATGCTTATTAGGCCAGAAGTAGATGCTAATTTTACACTAAATAGATGCTAATTTTTCCACAAAATAATGCTAATTTCATCAAAAATAGATGCTTCATTTTCAGGTACCTATAATGACTTACTATCTGGACACATGCTGTAGTCCGAATCAAATTTTCAGTTTGCTGGAACATTATCTCCTTTGTTTAAATTGCATTGTTGTTCAATTAATGTGCTGCTTCAGTGTTATGTGTTTTGATATTGAGCAAATTTCCAATATGTAATGATGAATCTATCACACAGTTTAAGATGGTTCCTTTGTTTTACTCAAATGTGAACTAAAGTTATTTAGATCTGGCAACAAAAAGGCACAGGAAAATTAGGACAAATGAACACTTGGTTTATATTCCTTACTTTTCTGTTTTAATACACTTTATAATTTACAAAGCACTAGTTACAATCAGCCAGGGAACATATGTGCTCTGAGTTCATTACTGATCCATTGGCAAAAAATCACTGTCAAATTTATTAGGAGACACTGCCACAATTGAGGGCTACAATTTTGTGTATCATTAGTCTCAATTCGTAATGTAATATAATTTTAAAAGTATTTCAAACTTAGATATACACATAAGCAGACTATTCTTAATGACAGAGTGTCAACATTTAAAACCATTTTGCAACAGCTGCATGTGGTCAGAATATATCTTTGACTCTTTTCACATACTTGAAGATTTTTGTCAGGACTGGAATCAAAGTATCTCTGTGCAAACACAAAATGACCACAGTGTATACCACTGAATATGCACAAGTGAGCCCCCCTCACACACACACACACACACACAAAACAAATAATAATAACGAAAAAAATCTCTCTTTTTCATCATTATAATTACACAGTAGCATGCTATTTATCTGGGACAAAAAGATATTTCCAGAATCTTCCAGTTTACACCTGGCCGTAATTGCTATACATACACAATACTATTATTTGCAGTCACATAGGCAAGTTATAAAATACATTGCTTTTCTTTATCATTTCTTTTTTTCTTTTTCTCCAACTGGGCCGAAGCAACAATAAGAATTACAGTCTCATAATAATAACCCTACCATTATTTCTTTAACATTGTTCATACTGCCTGTTATGATATGACACACCATACTTTGATAATGTACCTTATTCCACTTGACATTGTGATCAGCGTATTAAATAATATTTGGTGTTTGGTGTGATGATGACTTTCTCTGTTCCAGACCTGTGTACTTGTCGACATGCTCCTTGTAGAGTTGCACCTGCCAGAAGGGCAACCACACGCAATCGCTGGGGGAACAACAAAAATAACATAGCATTAATACTGAAAAAAATCTGTAAGTATTTAGTAAGCTGACAATAAACAAATAGTCAACAGTTTCTAAGGAACATTTCACCAAACAATAAAGCATAAATAAGAATTGTACATTTAATTTAAATGTCATTCCTTGGTCAAAGAATGTACTGTAAAAGCTGGTAACAGAACTTTAAATTGGAGAGTTGAGGGCCATAAGTCCTGGACCTTTTAGTAATCAGACCACTATCTCTGATTACTTGTATCATCTTGTTTCTTAATTCATCTCCTTCTTACAGTACTAGTGAGTTCTTTGCATAATCAATTTGAACTTGCAGTGTACTTAATTTTCCGCATCCTTACTGATCTAATGCCACAGACTAGTAACTGCTAAGCAGAAATTAACAACTGATCACCACCCTATTCATTTGTGAAGTCAATCACATTCTACAAAACAATGAACATAATATGGATGACCCTGATTAAGGCGTTTTATGTTTAGTTTTTCTTAATTTCAGTATAAAGCTTTCAATAGTCTTTTGCTACAATCTTTGACTTTTTGATGGAATGAGGTTCAAAAGGGTGAGATATGCTGAGACTTCAGATTCGGTAGAGGAAACCATTGAAATTTTTCAATGATGTAACAGGATCTTCATCCATTCTATGCAGAGAACATTCAGTACTAATTGATCTCTTGAAATTTTATTTGGATGATGTTCACATTTCTCAGGTCTTCCTTACATGCTCAATGGCATGTTTTACACAGTTGGGTTTGTTTTCTATTTTCTTGAGGTGATACCAAACACACCACGCCTAATACAATGCAAGAAACCTGTTGGAATTCAAAACAGCTTCCAGTTGTCTTGGAATGGATAAATACAGGTCTTGTACAGTTTTCAAGGGGCTCTTACACCAGTGTTCCTCCAAAATAGTGGCAAGTTCAGGTAATGATGATGGAGATGAACAGCAATCTTCAAAATAGACTACCCAGGATAAATAATATTGAGATCTGGTGACTGTAGTGGTCAAGCAAGATGCAACAATTTATCCTTGTGATCACAAACCAGCCACGGAGAATGCAAGAGCTGTGTGAACAAGGGCCCAGTCAGCCTGAAACATAGCATCACCACTGGGAAAAAACACTGTAACATTGGATCATCAAAATGGTCACATAATCCTTGGTGACACTGTAGCCATGCAGAGTAGCCAAGGGACCCACAGAATAACACAATATGGCTACCAAAATCATCACTGGACTTCCCCATGTTTCATTCTTGGTATGTAAACTCTGCCAGAAGTTGGAAACTGTGAAACAAGATTCATCAGGCAAAATGACATTCTTCCATTGAACCTTACTCCTGGTTTTATGGCTTTGGCACCACATTTTCCAGTTATGGACGTTTTCATCACTGATGAGTTGTTTTGGAATTTCAGTTTGCCCTACAATTCCTTGCTTATAGAGCCCGCTTCATGTTGTTTTGGTTCTGACACGGCTTGTGAGTGCTACAATCAGTTCTGCAGTGACTTTTTCAGCTGTCGTCCTCTTATTTTTTGTCACAATCTCCTTAAATGACCTCCTGTTACAATCACTCAGCACACACTTTTGCCCGCATTGTGACATAGCAAACAATGTCTTCCTGCATTCCCTGCATAAGGTATAAATCTTCAATATGGTGCCTTCTGAATAACTAAATATTTTGTCTGTCTCGGTTATGGAAGCACCCACCATACGAGCACCAACAATCTGTCCACATTCGAATTTACATAGCTCCACAACAATGCACTTGTAACTACCCAGGACAGTTCTGACCATGACTGACACTTGCAACATATTGAGGACATTGCACTGGTGTCGTTCATGGTCAAATACGACAGGGGAACCTGCAACTTGGCTAGCATGTGCATTTATGTTCAAGCATGCAATTCGCAAAGTGTTTCCAGATTTTTGTTCAATCCCTGTAGGATGTGCCCTCTAAGCAGCATCCTACATTACACTGCTATTTAATAGTGACACCTTTGATGACATTTTGCAGCTAGTGGTCTAGTGATTAGCGTCACTACCCATAGATCATGATGTCCTGGATGTGATTACCTGTCATGTCGGAGGCTTTCTTCATTCAAGTACTCGGTGTCTGTGTCATCCTAATCATATTATTTTCATTGATGCACAAGTTGCCAAAGCAGTGTCAAAGGCCAGACAACCCTGGCCAATAGTACCATACAATCATTTCATTTTAACGACACTGTGATATGAATGGGGCAGGAGAGCACGGGTTCTCCTAAGGATGTCTGGGAGCTTCGCAGCTTATAATGTTGTTGGGATGATGCTGTTACTGAAGAACTGAGCTTGGACATCTACATAAACAACTATGTCCATACTCTGCAACCCACAGTGAAGGGCATGGCGGAGTGTACTTCCCATTGTACCATTTATTACGGTTTTTCCAATTCATCTTGAATATGGAATGCAGGAAGAATGACCACTTAAATGCCTCTCTGTATGCTACAATAAGTTTAATCTTACCTTCACAGTCCCTATGGGAGCAATACATAGGAGATGCAGTAAATTACAAGATTATTAAGTTGGTACTGGATCTTGAAACTTCCTAAGTTGGCCTTCATGAGATTGACATTTATCTTCAGGTTTCTATCAGTTAAGATTATTCAACATTTCTGAGACACTTTCTCATGAGGTCAAACAAACTTGTGACCATATGTGCTCCCATTCTTTGTATATCTTCAATATATAACATGCAAATAAAGTAACCCACAAAATTGCAAACATTGGTATGGAGTACCTCCAAACACTAATTTACAGTGATTTGTGAAGCATATATGTAGTGTACATGTAGAATCCAGAGGGCATACATCTGGAGAGATGATGTTGCCATTGCGTCTTACTGGCAGAGCCTATCACTGAATGGTTCCTGTAAAGTGTATCTCAGTGGGTAAGTCACACTGTTACAATACTCAGTTGGTATTAGGATTTTTTTCTGTAACTTATCATGTTTTAAACCTCTGGTAATGATTTGCTGGCATGACAATGCCAAATTACACTATGGTTGATAGTCCATGTTAAAGTGTACACCCCTTATTACTGTCTTAAGTAAGTCAGTTCAATGTCAGAGGGAACCTTGAGTATGTCTCCTCCTACACGGCCATGTACAGTAGAACATTGTGGTGTTCTTACCAATCTTATGACTGATTGCAGTTTTACTTTTCACCAGAAGATCAAGCACCACCAGGCAGCACTGTTCATTCTCAATGTGCTCATTACACTCTTTATATAAACTGATACCATGACAACTCAGTTTCTGCATGCAGACAGTCCCTCTAATTTGTTTCGGCTTTCATTACACTTTGTGCATGTGCTGTGAACTACACTCAGATCTGACAGGCTCTGTACTAATTTTTCATTTAGTCTGTTGACTTTGCTGATCTACTGAACACTGTTCAAGAATAAGAGCACCCTATACTCTTCTCCAATCATACAGGAGTGTCTAACACGTGAGAGATTCACAACAAAGGCAAGTTTGGAAAAATGGTAATGCCATAGTACAGTTTTTGTAAAACAAAACTTACCTTAAACTTGGCTTTGCATTTGGAGTTAATGTAGCACATCACTGAGCCACAAAATAGTATGTCTTAAGAATGAGGAGTTGGGGAAATAATAATCACATTGTGTTCTTTCAGTATTTTATGTTGACATGCTTGAATCAAAATCCTCTCAGCTTCCAGCCACATCAAATATTTGAGTTTTATACATCTTCATTCTTATCCTTATTAGGAGCAAAATGTCTGACAGTTGTGACTGGTAACATGTCCTTCACACACACACACACACACACACACACACACACACACACACACACACACACACTTCAAGGAAAAATCTAGTTCCATTAGAGGATAGTGCTGTTTGGTGCCTGTCATGTCTTCCCACACTAGTGTTCTTATATGCTGAGGACATTCCATTCACAATAGAGAGTTTGGTAAAGTGAATATTATTGATCAGGAAGATACACAGAGTTAAACTGCTGATTTATTACCAGGGCACCCATAAAAGTAAGTACAGTACATAAATAATGTGAAGGTTCTGTAGGACTGCAACAGTACAACAAATACAGAGGCACTGGCGAGGAAAAAAACAAATAAATAAATGCACAAGATTTTTGAAAGCCTTTTGTAAACAGAGAGAAATATTCAAATGAAAATTTACAGAAGCTACCAAAATTAAACAGGTCTAATTCTATGAAGTTATTTATGACTTCTCATGTAATGACTCCCAACAATAACTGTCAATAGCTCATTTCTGCACAAATTATTAGGATACCTGACATACAGAAATTAATGTGCTCCCTATTAACTGAAGAAAGTATTAAACAGTGATCACCATGGATTAATATGGTGAAACCAAAGTCATCAAAAATATATTTTTACCTTTTTATTTAGGAACAAAGAGATGACTCACTGAAAGGCGGAAATGCTGTGTCATCGACAGATACACAAACTAGAGGTACAGAGCTTTACTTTGCTAGCTTTCAGAATGAAGTTCTGTTCTCAAGCTGTATGAGAAAACACACACACACACACACACACACACACACACACACACACACACTATTCGATGGGGAGAGGGGGAACAGCGAGTTACCTTACGTTTAGGCCAGGGAAGTTACGGGAACAAAGGATGTGCTATAAGGATAGCTCCCATTTGCGCAGCAACTCAGAAAAGCTGGTGGTTATGGGGAGGATCCAGATGGCATGGCTTGTGAAACAGCCATTGAAATCTCTTATGTTGTGCTCTGCTGCCTGTTGTGCCACTGGGTTGTCCACCTTGTTTTTGCTAACAGTTTGACAGTGGCCATTCATTCTGGTTGACAGCTGGTTGGTTGTCATACCAATGTAAAATGCTGTGCAGTGGTTGCAGCAGAGCTGGTATATATCATGGCTGCTTTCTCAGGTGGCCCAGCCTCGGATGGGATAGGGTAAGCCTGTGACGGGACTGGAGTAGGAGCTGCTGTGTGGGTGGAGAGGGCAGGTCTTGCATCTGGGTTTTCAAAGAGGGTATGATCCCTGTGACAGGGGACTGGGGGTAGGAGGGGCACAGGGATGGACTAGGATGTTGTGGAGGTTGGGTAGGCAGCAGGACACCACTTTGAGAGGGGATGGAAGTACCTTGGGTTGCATATCCCTCATTTCAGAGCATGATGCTAGATAATCAAAGCACTGACAAAGGACGTGGTTCAGTTGTTCCCGTTCTGGATGGTATTGGGTGACAAGGGGGGGGGGGGGTGCACTTCTTTGGGATTGGTTTTTGGGATGCGTGTGAGGATAAGGTGTGTGTGTGTGTGTGTGTGTGTGTGTGTGTGTGTGTGTGTGTGTGCATACATCAACCCTTTCCCAATACCATTGCCCAATACTTGTCAGCTAGTTGTGTGCTGCCATCTCACACCCTAGTCTGTGAAATCACGTGCTCAGCCGTCTGCCACCTGCCCACTCTACCTGCACCCCTAGCTAGCTCAAGGTGGCTCCCAAGTCTCACAAAAGCTGCTAGACACTTTCCCCAATCCCCTCTCTGCCTGCATCCTCTCTCCAACCCTCACCCCACCATACCCTGCACCACCACCTCACCCCATCACAATCACTGTGACACTACAGTCTGGAACCGCACGACCGCTACGGTCGCAGGTTCAAATTCTGCCTCGGGCATGGATGTGTGTGATGCCCTTATGTTAGTTAAGTTTAAGTAGTTCTAAGTTCTAGGGGACTGATGACCTCAGAAGTTAAGTCCCATAGTGCTCAGAGCCATTTGAATTTGAACTCACCGTGGATCAAGAAAGAGCTGGCAGTCGAATTAGAACAATGTAGGAAGACAGGAGTGTGTGTGCTTTTGTGTGTGTGTGTGTGTGTGTGTGTGTGTGTTTCTCCTACAGTCTCAGAAAGGAATTTCATTCTGAAAGCTAGCAAAGCAAATCTCTGTACCTTTTGTTTATGTCTCTGTCGACGACGCAGCACTGCTGCCTTTTGGTGAATTGTCTCTCTATTCCTAAAAATTTGTTATTCTCAACCAGATCTTTCCGTACATTATTTTTACCTTAACCACAATTCAGTGATTTTTACCTTAACCACAACTCAGGCCTTAACTTCTAGACTCTTTCCTTCATCTTACAACTATAAAGTGATAAGGCTTTGCTAGCATAATGACATATCTAAAACTACAGAAAAATATTATTTTGAAGGGTGTGTCAAAAAGTCAGTACCTTCAGCAATAAAAAATCCTGATGTAATTTTTAACACTGATGTAAATACATGGTTTATTTAACTTCAGTTGTAAGATCCATTTAGAAATTCGAAAAGTTGTATCCAGATATTTCTACACTATTGTGCAAAACTTAATGGTGAAAGTAACTTTCACATGATGTGCTACTGCCAAGTAACATAGCTTGATGAAGCCTGGACCATACATAGAAAGAACTGTTATGGTATGGTACAAAAGGCAACTGAAAGAAGCACACAATTAGTGAGACCTATTATGTATGCAGTTGATGATTTGATCCTGGCAAGCCACATACCAAGTTGTCAGGGAAAAAAAGAGAGAAATCTGAAAATTTCATCATTATTACATCAGTCCATTTCAGATGAGAGAAACAGTGCAACTGAAATCTGTGAGTGTAGAAAGTGTTTGAAACTGATTCATATAGAGAACATTAAACCTTATCATTATGATAGTGTGACAATAAGTAATAGCTCTGTTTCATACATTCAAGAACTTCTTATATGACTGTGGTGCATTATATTTTTATATCCATATAAACAGACTGGTTCAGGCAATTCCAGTGAGAGCACAGACTGAGTTGGGTAACTCCAATGAGTTCCTACACAAAGTGTTGTGCATATAAATACTGTTTTAACATGAGAAACATCCAACTGGACTTTCCTTCATTTAACAAGTGTTAAGAATAATAACTTTGCACACACACACAGCTTGTGAGTGTTTTTGTTGTCATGCAACTAATGTTGCCAAAATGTGTCTGTCTGAGTTGGTACGCTGGTGTGTTGCTTCCCATTCATCCTCTGCCAGTACAAATGCCTGTAAGACAGCACCTCATCTGAACAACATGCTATGTCCAACCCTTCGATGGAGTCTGAGTCCCCTCCACAACACATTGTGCTGTTCACGACACATCCCCTGACCCCTAATACACCACATCCACTTTACTATAATGTTATCAAGCTATGAGTATCCATAGTGAAGGGTTTAAAAGTTGAGCATAGTGAATTACATAGTGCATCAGGGAAGTGCATTGATATACAAAGGGAATTTATGATTGTTGAAGGTATTTCTAAATCACATTCTAATATATTGTGAACTTAATGCTACCAATTTTATAGTTCTTTTTCCTGGTTGGCAATTTTATATAACTACTATATAATCTGATGATTTCATAATTTTGTTTGATGACATCTCAATTTATCTTGTTCTGCTAAAATTTGTATATTGCTTATAATGTTTCATTGGTTTCTTGATCTCTTTATTTCACATAATTAATCTTATATAAAAACATTTTTGGTAAATATTCACAGCTCAATTTTTATGTCACATGACTGCTCTGATTCTGACAAAACCTTGCATATGATCAATAAGCCACTCAACCTATAGGAACTTTTAAATCCTTAGAGCTTAGACAATGCTTTCATGCTAGTTAATTGTGTTTATATGGGAGTTGCCTTTGTACACTGATTACTGTCTTTACAAGTGTTTACTGTCTTGATTATTTAATTGTGACCCTCTACATTAGTGTTCCTCTGACGAGTTTTATATTTATATGTGTTATCTACTTACATGTTATTTTCATAATTGTAAGTATTTGCTAACATTATATGCCTCTCCACTGATTAAATTTAGTTATGGGTGGGACTCCATCTTAATCACTGACTAATCTTTCTTCAGCAACTCGGTTTGTTTTGAGTTACTTCCCATAGATTTTTCATATGATGAGGAATCCAACATTCAAAATTTAAGAGTTCAGGGGTTGTGAGGTCACTGTTGCTGCCTCTCTATCGATAGTAGAACAAATGTAGCATCTATGAGCTGCAGTATGCATGGCTAAACCTCTCTGGTTACAACAACTGGATAAGGAATTATTTGTTTTGTATGCAGCACTTCAGCAGTTGGAGCTTAAAGCTTGTCTTATTCATAAAATGACATAAATATTCTTATTACAGGTTTGAATTGCAGTCTCTGAAATAGAAGGAAACATCAGACTTCGATATCGATATTTAAAAGATGCAGGTTGCTGGTCTGAAAGGACACACGATACGAGACTGCTAATAAAATGGTAGTTAACAGCCATTATGCTTCATCAATTATCTTCATGCTGATTGCTGCGAAATATCACTATGCAAATACAAATTGTTTATAACAGAGTAAATTAGATTTTGTATACTGTCATTTTAAATAAAACACCAACACTTTTAATGATATACTTTATCAACTAAATAATTGTGTAGTGTCTGGTAGATTAAGCTGAGACGTTCCTCTCAAAACTCTAACACACAGAACAGAAGAATAATGATTGTTAAGTTTTTGTTCTTTGTTTTAGAAATAAAATTATCTGAGATATTATCTCTTACACCTATCACATGTATATAAACTAATTCTTTGCCATTACTCAGCATTTTTATTCCTTACAGAATTTTTCTTTTCCCTTAAATGGTCTATTATACTGTCCCCTACATAGTGAGGCTGAGTGTCAAACTACAGTCAAACTATTTAATTCTAAGGTTTGTTTACAACATTCTTCGAAAGCACACATATACCAGTTCTCTTTTGCATTTATATACAGTAATCAAATTTAAATTCTCACACCACGATTCTTGGCATATTACTGTCATCTCAGTGCGAGCAGACTATGTCACAGCCAACATCGCGCAATATTCATATTTGAACAGTCTCTGACATGCACAGTAACTCGCTGTATGCTAGTCTATTCGCGGTATACCATGCAACTGTTTGATACTTTGTCACAAATAAATATTTGGCCTCTTTCTTAAATATTTGGCCTCTTACATCAAGAACATCAATAGAAGAGGAAAAAACTAGGTAAATATAAACAGATAGTACAATAAATACAATTCATTTTTTACACAAAAAATGTATGTTGTTTGTATTTACAATATATATACTGATGTCATCAATGTAATAATCTTAATGCCTTTGCATGTCTTGCGACAAATTCATTTTAGCCAGGAGATCTTTGAGATTATGTGGCTGCCTCCGCTTCTTGGCTTTAGTTATTTGCCTGGAAGTGACTGTTCAATTAGCACCACCCAGAGTACATGTGGCTTATGGTATGTCAAGGATGTGAAAAGATCTGCTCCCACATACTGGCTACCTGTCTTGAGCCACATTCCAGCTACTGATATCAGATGCAAGAGCATGCTACTGCGTGAATACCAGAAGTTGGTAATAACACCAACATTCCAATAATGGACGACGTATTCCCTGCGGAGTGAAAAAGACTAAGATCAAGACATCCTCCTCTCATCGCAGCCAGGACTCTCATGGAAACTGAATTCAGTCCCATCTATGAATGAAAACACTGCTGGCATCAAAACTGTTCCTCATAATGCCTGAAGCTGCCTTGCATCCAGAAAAAAACCCTTGGATTTGTCCAGTCTCGAGCACATTGAACTATCTCGAACCGCCTCCAAATGGACCATGAACGATATGCAGACACTCTCTACAAGTGGAGCGAATCTTCATCACAATCCTGTGACTGTAGTGTGGAATGACAGACAGTTGCTCATGTTGTATTGACAGGTCGCACATATGCCTACAAGGGTCCTTTTGAAGATTTCCTCACAGTGACAAGTGACGTTATACAATACATAACTGACCTAGATATCCATCTACAACTGTTGTTAGCTGTGTTATTTTATGCTGGAGAGCTATGCTTAAATGTTGACCTGTAGTAGTTTTGTAATCTATGTATACGTATTGCCATACAATAAATAAATAAGTAATGTCTTTGCAGATTGTCCCTCATATGCAGTGTTTGCTAAGTGCCCATACAAACTTTAAAATCATTCTAAGGTTAGTGTTTCTGAAGTTAACTGTTTACTCGACTTCATTGTTAACAGTCTTTTCTCATAAACCTGGGCCAATCCATGCTACACACAGCAGGCGGCTACACGGGTAGCAGGGGTTGTGTGGCGTGGACTGGGCGGTTTTTTAGGTTAGATGGCCTCGAGCAAGTACAGAAAGGGCAACAGCCTCAAAGGGTGCGGGGCAAAGTCAGGACATGCGGGGACCAAGCAGCAATCAGTATTATAATTGTAAACTGTCGAAGCTGCATCGGTAAAGTACCGGAACTTCAAGCGCTGATAGAAAGCACCGAAGCTGAAACCATTATAGGTACGGAAAGCTGGCTTAAGCCAGAGATAAATTCTGCCGAAATTTTTACAAAGGCACAGACGGTGTTTAGAAAGGATAGATTGCATGCAACCGGTGGTGGCGTGTTTGTCGCTGTTAGTGGTAGTTTATCCTGTAGTGAAGTAGAAGTGGATAGTTCCTGTGAATTATTATGGGTGGAGGTTACACTCAACAACCGAGCTAGGTTAATAATTGGCTCCTTTTACCGACCTCCCGACTCAGCAGCTTTAGTGCCAGAACAACTGGAAGAAAATCTGGAATACATTTCACATAAATTTTCTCAGCATGTTATAGTCTTAGGTGGAGATTTCAATTTACCAGATATAGACTGGGACACTCAGACGTTTAGGACGGGTGGTAGGGATAAGGTATCAAGTGACATTATACTGAGTGCACTATCCAAAAATTAAATCGAGCAATTAAAAAGAGAACCGACTCGTGGAGATAACATCTTGGACCTACTGATAACAAACAGATCCGAACTTTTCGACTCTGTAAGTGCAGAACAGGGAATCAGTGATCATAAGGCTGTTGCAGCATCCCTGGATATGTAAGTAAATAGGAATATAAAAAAAGGGAGGAAGATTTATATGTTTAGCAAGAGTAATAGAAGGCAGATTTCAGACTACCTAACATATCAAAACGAAAATTTCTGTTCCAACACTGACAATGTTGAGTGTAATGGAAAAAGTTCAAGGCAATCGTAAAATGCGTTTTAGACAGATACATACCGAGTAAAACTGTGAGGGATGGGAAAAACCCACCATGGTTCAACAACAAAGTTAGGAAACTACTAAGAAAGCAAAGAGAGCTTCACTGCAAGTTTCAAAGCAGCCAAAACCTCTCAGACAAACAGAAGCTAAACGATGTCAAAGTTAGCGTAAGGAAGGCTATGCGTGAAGCATTCAGTGAATTCGAAAGTAAAATTCTATGTACTGACTTGGCAGAAAATCCTAGGAAGTTCTGGTCTTATGTTAAATCAGTAAGTGGCTCGAAACAGCATATCCAGACACTCTGGGATGATGATGGCATTGAAACAGAGGATGACACGCGTAAAGCTGAAATACTAAGAAGTACTAAACACCTTTTTCCAAAGCTGTTTCACAGAGGAAGACCGCACTGCAGTTCCTTCTCTAAATCCTCGCACAAATGAAAAAATGGCTGACATCAAAATAAGTGTCCAAGGAATAGAAAAGCAACTGGAATCACTCAACAGAGGAAAGTCCACTGGACCTGACGGGATACCCATTCAATTCTACACAGAGTATGCGAAAGAGCTTGTCCCCCTTCTAACAGCCACGTACCGCAAGTCTCTAGAGGAACGGAAGGCTCCAAATGATTGGAAAAGAGCACAGGTGGTCCCGGTCTTCAAGAAGGGTCATCGAGCAGAAGTGCAAAACTATAGGCCTATATCTCTGACGTCGATCTGTTGTAGAATTTTAGAACATGTTTTTTGCTCGCGTATCATATTGTTTCTGGAAACCCAGACTCTACTCTGTAGGAATCAACATGGATTCCGGAAACAGCGATTGTGTGAGACTCAACTTGCTTTATTTGTTCATGAGACCCAGAAAATATTAGATACAGGCTCCCAGGTAGATGCTATTTTCCTTGACTTCCGGAAGGCGTTCGATACAGTTCCGCACTGTCGCCTGATAAACAAAGTAAGAGCCTACGGAATATCAGACCAACAGTATGGTCAGACCAGCTGTGTGGCTGGATTGAAGAGTTTTTAGCAAACAGAACACAGCATGTTGTTCTCAATGGAGAGACGTCTATAGACGTTAAGGTAACCTCTGGCGTGCCACAGGGAAGTGTTATGGGACCATTGCTTTTCACAATATATATAAATGACCTAGTAGATAGTGTCGGAAGTTCCATGTGGCTTTTCACGGATGATGCTGTAGTATACAGAGAAGTTGCAGCATTAGAAAATTGCAGCGAAATGCAGGAAGATCTGCAGCAGATAGGCACTTGGTGCAGGGAGTGGCAACTGACCCTTAACATAGACAAATGTAATGTACTGCAAATACATAGAAAGAAGGATCCTTTAGTGTATGATTATATGATAGCGGAAGAAACACTGGTAGCAGTTACTTCTGTAAAATATCTGGGAGCAATCGTGCGGAACAATTTGAAGTGGAATGATCATATGAAATTAATTGTTGGTAAGGTGGGTACCAGGTTGAAATTCATTGGGAGAGTCCTTAGAAAATGTAGTCCATCAACAAAGGAGGTGCCTTACAAAACACTTGTTCGACCTATACTTGAGTATTGCTCATCAGTGTGGGATCCGTACCAGGTCGGGTTGACGGAGGAGATGGGAGGATCCAAAGAAGAGCGGTGCGTTTCGTCACAGGGTTATTTGGTAAGCGTGATAGCGTTACGGAGATGTTTAGCAAACTCAAGTGGCAGACTCTGCAAGAAAGGCGTTCCGCATCGCGGTGTAGCTTGCTGTCCAGGTTTAGAGAGGCTGCATTTCTAGATGAGGTATCAAATATATTGCTTCCCCCTACTTATACTTCCCGAGGAGATCATGAATGTAAAATTAGAGAGATTCGAGCGCCAACAGAGGCTTTACGGCAGTCGTTCTTCCTGCGAACCATACGCGACTGGAACAGGAAAGGGAGGTAATGACAGTGGCACGTAAAGTGCCATCCGCCACACACCGTTGGGTGGCTTGCGGAGTATAAATGTAGATGTAGATGTATTTCTTATTTTACAATGCTCCTTTTTTGCAGAATAACACAAACACACACACACACACACACACACACAAATAAATGATATCCTTCTGGTGGTCTTTGTGGTGGTGATCCATTTGGGAACAAATGCCATAACATAATCGTTCTTTGCAGAACTGTGCGAAAGAGTGATAGAATTTCTGTGTCAGCCCGTTTTGAATGCTGTACTTGGCAGGTGGGTTGTCTCTGCGATTCCGAAAACATTTTGCTCACCAAATTTCTCACTACTTCACACACCCATAGCATTCACTTGTTTATATTTGTTTTTGCTACTTGTTTTAGTCTTACACAAATTTCACTGTACACTACACTTAACTTTAATGTTCAAGTTTACCACAGTTTATGGTGCCTTAGAACATTCCTCTCATCAGTCACACGATTTCGTTACTTCTTTTAAAAGTTTCCTGTCTAACTACTTCTGTCATTCTAAACATTCTACTATGCATTTATTTATGCAGCAATTCTATGTTTCTTTAATGTCACCATAGGATTTCTTTAATTACTCTTGAAACCTGAAAGAAATGATTAGGCCCAGCACAAGCCACCCAACAACACATGAGCTCAAGTGCATATCTTTGAATTGAATACTACAGTTACAGTAAGAATTAAAATTACTCTAAATAAAGCTACACGGTACAGCCCTTATGTGTTTGTGGACCATAGCCTGTTTTCCAATGCTGTATAATTATTTCATCCATCTGCATCATTTGCCTGCTTCCTTTGACACTTTCCATTATATTCTGAAAGAATGTGGTTTCATTCTTTGTTCTGAAACATAGTTTGTTATGAGAGCCTTGTGCCTCACGAGATCAATGTGTTGTGTGTGCATATGAAGGGCTTATTTCAATAGTGGTACAAGTCCATTTTTGTTCATTTTGAGATACAGAGTTGTAAAGTTAAATGAGCAACTTGTCACGGAAATCGCTGTTGGACTCGATAGCGTGTCACAGAGATGAGCGTAGTACGAACTTTAGCCAACAGATGGCACTGTTAACTGTGCTTTTTAGTTGCTACTTGCAACTTCTAGCCGCGACTTGTCACTGAAATCGCAGAAAGCAGTACATAATTCGGCCAACAGATGGCTCACGGCGTTGAATGTGAAATGCTACTTGCAACTGCTAACTGTGACTGAAATCGCAGTTAGATTTTGTAAAGTTGTTATTGTGATATATGTGACTTCATACGCGATTTCCTGCCCACCACTATACGGCAGTGAAAGGAACCTGTGTCCACTGGAGTGTTTTGTTTCTCCCACTAGACAGTGCCAGAAGCTCCTCCAAAAAATCGTAACACGGCACACATACACACACGTATATTTCACTTACAATTATGAATAACTTAAATTGGATAACAATTACATGGATAAAGTTGTGGGAAAAGTGAACCAAAGAATGTGTTTCATTGGCAAAATATGGCCGAGGTATATGGAAAGAGACTGCCTACACTACACTGATCCGCCTTCTGGAGTACTGCTGCACAGTATTGGATCCAAACCAGATGGGACTGATGGAGGGGACTGAAAAAGTTCAAAGAAGGCAGCTCATTTTGTATTATCATGAAATAATGTAGATTTTGTCATGGAAATCATCGAAACACAGTCACTTTTCATTGTGGCAGGATCTTTTCACAAAATTTCAACTGCCAACTTTATCCTCTAAATGTGAAAAGTATTTTGTTGGTGCCCATCTACATAAAGAGAAATGAGCATTATAACAAAATAAGAGAAATCAGAGGTTGCACAGAAAGATTTAAGTGCTGGTTTTTCCTGCGCACTTTGCAAGAGTGGATCACTACAGACAGTCATGTAGATGTATTGGAATAGTTATAACACACAATGTATTTGAAAGCAGAGTAAAGGGTATTGCATTTGATTTTTATATCTGATGGTTTACGCGCGACTGCTACGGTCGCAGGTTCGAATCCTGCCTCAGGCATGGATGTGTGTGATGTCCTTAGGTTAGTTAGGTTTAAATAGTTCTAAGTTCTAGGGGACTGATGACCTGAGATGTTAAGTCCCATAGTGCTCAGAGCCATTTGAACCATTTGAATCTGATGGTTTAAGGTGTGAAAGCAAATTGTTTGAACAAGTCACAAATATGCAGGTTCAAATTTTCGCCATACGAAAAATGCATACATAATGTCTCACTTACTAGCCACGATAGATAATATAAGATAACACACATTAAGGACCACGTCCCATCTTTTGTAATGCCCAGGGGTTCATCATGAATTGTGGTGACTTCAGTATAATTATTGTCTTTGAATAATATGTTGTTTCTGTTCATCTCGTTGCGTATTTCTTTCAGTAACTGTACTGTACTGAAACAGTTCTTTCATTGTACAGTCCAAGAATCACCGAGCTATGTTACTTGGCAGCGATATATCATGCAAAAGTAACTTTCATTCTAAAGTTTTGCACACTAGTGTAATAAGTTGATACTTACCTATGCATATGGAGTTGTAACAGGGAGTTGTGGCAGGGGAAATTTGTTTGTAAGCAATACTGATTTATGTTTCCCTTACCTCAGTTGCTTGTTCATCATCAGGGTCAATAGAGCTAACACTCCTCTTGATTTTGTCCAGAAACTCCTTGTAAGAGCTCACTGATGGATGTACAGTGCTGAATTTATGAAGAAGCATCAGACCCCAGAAGAATTTAAGACAAGCACAAATCTCTTTCTTTATTACCATCTCATTTACATCCTTTAACTCCGGATAATAAGCCAGTAAGGCAATCACAGCATTAATGCTGGTTTCTGGTATAATATTGTTGACAGTGCCTGGACAGTTCTCCATGTTCCCTGTAAGTACATAATTCTTCTTCTTAATTCACAATAATGGTTATCAAATCACATTTTAAGTTAGATCTGGTAAAAAAATAATACAAATGTCTTTGGGAGCACACACAAAAGATACTCTATATTCTAACCATATTGGTTTAAATATTAAGCTCAATATTTTGATGATAATCTTCAACACCTTGAACAACAGAGAATTTATATTTTAGCATGGCCATTTGGAAAATTCTTGGAACTGCACAACTGAAGTTTTTCAATGTTTAAAAAGGAATTGAAATAATTAATAGAACTAAATGTGGTATTATGCTGTGGTGAAGACACTACAATGATCTGTATATTCAAAATGTCTGAATAAAATACTCTAGTTCACAAATTTTTTTTATATTTCTGATAGCTGGTTTCAGTCATTACAGGGGTCTTCATACCTACAAATTAACCAACTATGAAAACTATTACAGCGACAATTTTGTCATTATTTTCTGCTGCAATATTTTATTTATTTACTTTTTGCACTTTTTCCCCTTTTATTATATGACCTTGGAATCTTTCCTGCAATTAAGTTTTTAATAATTTTAAGATCATAGTTAATACTGTAACTAACTTATCGTGGAATTGCACCTTGGAAGTCTCGTAACCTGCCTTCTTGAATTTCATCCTGCTATTAATGGGATCGATGAACATTTCTTAAACAAAATACACAATACTGCAGTCAATGATTTTTATCTCATATTTACTGACACACGACATTCCCTTTCTGATGACCAGCTTTAAAACATGCAGGCATTTCAATAGTCTTTTGTTGTGTCTGTCTGCCATGTTAAAAAAGGTTCAGCGGTTTCCACAGGAACATCTAGTTCACACAACAGCATTATGCAGACAACAAAATAATTTCCTATGCATGACCATATATTCACATTTACACCTACATCTACTTCACAAACTACCTTATGCATGGTGTATATGTGCACAAGGAAAAAAAATTCCCTGATTTCCTGGTTAAAAATACACTTTCTCCCGGGTGGAAACATAGTTTTTCCCTGTAAACTGACAGTATATTTTCTCTCCGAACTGTTTAACTTATCAATCCTTTGAATGGTTATGGCTTTATACACGGGCGTAGAATTTCCTGGTGCTTTATAAAACAAAACTCAGGGGAAAAAAACACCTTTTGGAAAGTTTGATGTGCAGCAACATGTACGCTGCACAGTTTCGTATTACGAAAGTATAAATTTGAATTCCACCACACACCACATGTTACTTTCCGAAGCACTGAAATTGAGATTGCGATGCGTACTTGTAAGCCAGTCATAGCTCATGTCACGTGATCTCGCCAGTCGATGACAGCGGATATTCAGAGCTTCCGACACATGGTATAGTCAGCCAATAGCAACATCACTGTTAAGTAGCTCGAACAGGAAAAGTTAATGGTTTAAATTAATATATGTAAGGCTGCTACAAGAAAAGCAAAGCTTTCACTTATAATATTGGTCTCTAAGGCCAATATGCTGCAAGAGAGGCTAAGCTTTCACATATAATGTTGGCCTTTTACGCGTGTATTCCATTTTAAGATATATCACACAAATGTGCCAGTACATTTTTTTAATAACAACATAAATATGTGATCTAAATTCTTCTAAATGGCTTGTCATCAAAGAGCTGATTTTTAAACGAGTCCCAGATTCCCAGTGAAATAGGCCTCGACCTGATATTAAGCTTTTCAATGTGGTTTTTGGAATGTAAATTTCCTTGAGTGCCAGTACTTTGCTATCTCACGTTTGATTCTTTGTTATGGCATAATGCCATACGTGCTAGAAGATGAAAACATACACTTGAAATGCACCGAACAGTTGAAACTAGCCAATAGTGTGGAATTAAACACTTCGTTTCAAATATATTGACTGCCTCAGCGGAAAAGATTAATAAAAGAAAATTTCTCCAGCAAACTGATAAAAAAAACTTCATTGTTCTGGCAATTAATGCTTGACTGTCAGAAAGGTGGCAATAAAATAAAATCTGAAATAATAAAGTATTTTAGTCTTCCATAATTACGTAAATGTATTTTAATCCACATGACACCACCCGGCCACAGAAATCAATTTTGTTTTCATTTGACGTGAGTGCAGCAGACATAGAGGAAACAGCAAACTCACTAAATGTAAACACGGGTCACATGGAGACTACCCGCTTCCCTATTATAACTCAGACTGCTCTACGAATCAGCCCCGTATCTACGATATTTCCAAACCGGGGCAATAGCAGATAGTGGTGTCACTTGAACGTTTAAGATTGGATGTCAAAAAGTTAAAAAAAAATCGAATTTTCAAAAATATGTTCATTTTGTAGCGCACATCTTTCTGAAGAGTCTGATACATAAAACATAAGTGTCCGAGGAACTGCAAGACATGTTATTTGATCTTAAGTGTGCCAAAGTGCAGTGCCACACCTCTTCACACAGCATTCCTCTATCGCACGTCACTGTATTTCAGTCTGTGGAATTGAAACGTGTATATTTTGTAATGGATGCCATCAAACTATATTCAGGACAGTGGAAATTAAAATGTCCTATAGTGCCTCTCCTGCTTCCAGTCGGCCGGTTTGACATCCTGTCCCCTCTTTATTTTTATTTATTTTTTTTAACTCTTCAGAAAATTTGCACTCTTTATTCCTTATTAGCTAACAACTTGCTGCTTTGTGTGACATAAAATAAAGTATAGGATACATAAAACCAGTAAAGAAAAGAGACAAGCAAGAAAGTACACATTTCTTCAATCCTTAGCTCCTAGAATTTTTCCTCTCTAATCTTGCTACAGCTTTACATGGCGTGCTTACCTTCCTGTGAAAGATTCTGTTACCTCATCAAAGTTCGTCAAGTATTTTGCTACATGAAAAATCAAAATGTCGCTGTCTAATACTGAAAAATCTGTTAATACAAATAGGACCCAAGACTGGTGTGGTTTCTCGACCTGATTACGTGTGTTTTGTCACTGTCTGATAGATAAAATAGGCCTTTCTAATACTGCAGCAATTGTAACAAAAGCCAAATAAACGAGACTGTTTTGGCACAAATGGTCATTTTTATAGCATAGCAGAATATAATTCACAAAGTACCAATATCAAATGCCTATTAGGCCTACTACACGCAAAAAGCTTTATGTTAGGAAATAGTTTTACACTTCATTCATACACTCCAGTTTCTCAAGCATGAGATCGAAAAGTAATAGTGCGAAATTTGTATATAAATTTGGAATTGTCATATTCTTCCATAATTTAAGTGATGTCCCCATTTCTTCTCCTTCCTCATTCTAACAAACAGTCTTGTCATGACTAATTCTGTATCTATTCCTGCCAATGTCAAAGCTTATTCACAGGTTAACTTCACTAACTCTGCCAGGATCACCAGTTTAGTTATCCCGCGATTATTCTCCAGTTAGGCATTGTTATGTGTTCGTACAACGCGTTTTCTGCACTACTTCCAGAATAGACCTTAAATCAGCTGCTAGCCAGAGACTGTACAACTGGTCCTTACTAGTATAGCGATCTGGCCAAAAAATTTCTGTCAAAATTTCATTTTCTTGGATACACTGAGAAGATAATATGTAATCTTTCTTACCTGTTATTCCTGTTAGTCGTTTATTCTCACTCTGGTAGTATGAATCTATGGATTTCGCTGGTAATCATAACAACGCTCATCATTCGCAAAACCAATCAACCACATAATCAGACAGTGGTTGGCTTTTTTTCGTTCGGCTATACTCTGCTCACCTCGTATAGCCCCTTTTGTCTGCAGGAAAGTTTATTTCTAGATGTGATGAGGATTCCACTGATAGAGACATCACGTACACTATGCACACATTCCCAAATCAACTTATGATTCATTCAGAAATCGACTTACAATGTGTTCAACAATGTTCAAAAACCGACAGGGACACGTTTCAAAGTCATACGAATAATCGATAGACCAAAGGGCACAGGATGCTAGGCGCATTTTGAAACATGGTTTTTTCCTCAAGAAAATGAATCCCCCCCCCCCCCCCCCGCCTAGAGCTACGGCTGCTGTGCATGCATCATGAATCTGGCAGCTTGGGTGTGCCAGTAAAATTTTTCCCAGTAGCACCCAGCTGCCCCCCCCCCCCCCCCCCCCCCCCCGCCACCCTTTTGGTGCTGTGACTGCTTACACAGCCAACAGCCACGTTTCTGTAGCCAGAAGCGGAAGAAATACTACTCAACTGCACATGCACATGATCCCACTCGTAACTGCTAAAACAAATATAATTTTAACAGTTCTGACATCATGCAATTTGTTGTTACGAAGCATTGCATAGTCTTCCTAAAGCCTTTTACACATTTTGCTGTTGGCAGACACTTGTATGAGTACTGTGTTTTGTTGTTGTATATGGCGCATTTCCTTTGCAACTTAAATTTATTTTCATTTTTTCTCTCGTTTATGTTTTATTGCTGCAGTATTATTCTGCAGTAACAGGATACAGTAATATCCTTTGTTAGAGTATTGGTTCTTACCAGTCAAAATTACAAAAAATTAACTGAGAAGAAAACAATGAAAAATTCCCGGAATTAAAAAAATAAAAATCCCGGGTTTTTCCCGGTTTTCTCCTGGATGAAAAAATTCCTGGGTTTTTCCTGGATCTCCCAGTTGTCCCGGGTCGTAGACACCCTGTTATGGTGCATGGTAGAGGGTACTTTAGGTGCCACCAGTTAACAGTTAACACAGTTAAGAAATAGACCATCAATATGTACAGAAAACTGTGAGCACAGACCAACTCAAGTATAAATCTTAAATAAATCTAATCTGTCAAGTAGGCTGCATTCAGAAGAATCTTTAGCAGAACATAAATTTCCATTGGAAGAGCACTCAAAGGCAAGATCAATGGTGACCCAATCTAGCACCGTGCACGAAACGAGAGTTATCATTTTGAAGAACACACACACACAAATGCACATGCATGCGCGTGTGCACGCGCATGCCACGCACGCACGCGCGCACACACACACACACACACACACACACACACACACACAGATGCATGTCACAAACCTATTCTTTAACAAGTTTAGTAAACCAAGTACATATAAAGTTACATGCAGCCATCACAATATATTCTGTATATACCAAACAGCCAAAACTTTCAAAACCTGTTACTACAAGCATACTCACATTTTTAAACTGATAAATCCAAAAAATCTGCCATTACACATCAGATGTTACAGAAGAGCTACAATATGGATATTTGACAAGAAAACCACACCACCTCATCATCACTGATTTCATTCAAATTTATGCTATATGCAGAGCTTGGCCAGAAATGAAAATGATGGATGTGTGGACTGCAGTTGGCCAAGTATTTAGAAAAAATAGCAGTTTTGATACTGGTCAGGAGAGGCATGAGCCATTTATGTTTGCATAGTTGCCAGACAGCAATTGGTGCAGCAGAAAGAGTGCAGTAGAACAATAATCCGAGAGTCATGGGGTTGTGTCCCTAAGCAGAAACAGTTTTCATTTTCAATTTTTACCTTGTGTAAACTGTAAATAAACCAAAATAATCATCAATTACTGCATTTATCAATACTTTCATAAAAGGATGGAAAGATGAGGCAAAGCAAAATATGGTATCGCAACCATGAGGACTCTGCAAATATGTCCAAGAAAGGATTGTAATTAAAGTGTAGGGCCTCCATATTCCATTAGTTTCATTTTGATCTTCCAACAGCCCTCAGTAGCTACTGCAACCCTGTAAAGAATTTTAGAAAAAGCTTAAAAACTGATCACATCTTATCTAGAAAGCAAAAGAAATCACACCCTGACAATATTGTATAAAAACACTTTCCATTATACATCACCAGCTTATGCTCAATGATGAAATGACATATTATGCATGGCTTGCTGCCAAAGTGTGCAATGTGTGTGATGAGAGAGAGCTTTTTATGATTTACTATAGAAACTTTAAAACAACTACATAATTGTAAAAATGCGACATTTATAACATGTAAAAGATGCCAAGGAAATGATTGCTTCCTCTGTTTTATTATAAATATCACTCCACCACATGTAAATCATCTACATACATACATTAATCCTTGTTCTATAGATTATGAATATGACATTTTGTAATGATGTGGAATGTGTCACTTTAACATAAGTTTTCTTTACACAAAATAATGTTTTTTTCAGTTACTACTTCAAATCTAAAAATTCATCTACTGAGTAGGAGGATTTGTCATTCAGAAATTCTTTTAACTTGCTTTTAAATGTTGGCTGGCTATCTGTCAGACTTTTAATGTTATTTGGCGAATGGCTAAAGATTTTTGTGGCAGCATAATTCACCCCTTGCTGTATCAAAGTGAGATTTAAACCAGAACAGTGAAGATCATCTTTTCTTCCTTTCTTCAAGTGTTGCAGATATGCACTTTGCTGTAATTTTTGATTTGGGATGGGTTATTAATGACAAATTTCATAAGTGCAAAGCTACTGTGGATATTCTGAGTTCCTTAAATAATGTCTGCAAGGTGATATTGGGTGGAATCCAACTATTATTCTAATTACGCGCTTTTGAGCAATGAACACTTTCTCTCTTAATGACAAATTGTCCCAAAATATGATGCCATATGAAAGCAGTGAATGAAAATATACATGGTAGGCTAATTTACTGATATGTTTATCACCAAAATTTGCAATAACTCTAGCAGCATAAGTAGCTGAACCTAACCGTTTCAGCAGACCATCGATGTGTTTCTTCCAGTTCAATTTCTCATTAATGCACACACCCAGAAATTTTGAATATTCTGAAACTTCTGTTCATAGTAAATTAATAAACGTATTTAATCTTGTATAAAAATATCTCGTGTACAATTTACAATTCCTCCCTGGAAATTTATTAGCAATTCCAAATTTTGTTTCGGCTTTCTTCTCATTTCTTTTATGAAAATATTTTTACATACAATATATAGTGCATTATTTCAGTTTGTGTGTAGTATAAGTAACAAAAATTGAAAATAAAATTAAGAAAGTCCACAAGACAACTTGACGACACCACCTAAGTATTTTCGTTCAGTACTCTTTTCCTGCACCAACTGCTGTCTGACAACTATGTTAAATACCCGAAACATAGGTCTCTCAGAACCTTCGTTTATTTTAAATGTCGAGTGTGACAGCACTGCAAAAAAGTGTGGCTTCACTTTCCCAGTACCTTCGCCGCAATACTTACCACGTGTAAAGCATCAGTCAACAGTCTGTTTTACTCGTCAGTGAAGACATACAGAGTATTGTCTAGAGGAGTGTGCGAAGTTGTGTGCCTGAGATACCGCATGTTTCGTGTTACGTACAAGAATTCGGTAGGTCCAATGGACCGCATGTCTCTATTTATGACATATTCTACTTTCAGTGGCTGTTATTTTATAGCGTCTTCTTCTATGCGTGAATTTGTCATATTTCAGGTATAACATGGAACGACTTTCTAAGAAGAGTAACACATCTGCAGCTAATCCAGATTTGGAAGCTTGGGTGCAAGTGCAATTACGGAATTTAGATGAAGAGGAAAATGGGATCAATGATGACACATTTGACAATTCTGATGATGATCCAGATTTCGTGATAGGTGATAGTCACCATGAAACAGAGAGTGGTACTAGTGAAGAAAATGTTTTATTGGAAGAAGACCCTGGAGTGCTGGAGCGGTCTATACTACAGGTAATACCTCACAGCAAACACAGTAATTTTATGGTAAAAATAATTTCCAATGGGAACATTCTGAGCCTGTTGGAATGAGAACACCCAGAGCACAACATTCTGAAAGAGGGAATGCCTGGCCTAACAGCCAAAATGCGAAGTTTGGGATAAAGTCCTACTAAATCTCAAATATGAGAGAATTTACTTGATGATGACATGATAGATGAAATTGTTTTACATACAAACACGCCACTGAATACAATAAGGGCAAAGTTGCAGGAAACAACTAAACCGTCCAATTATAGAGATACTGACAAAGTTGAAATCAAAGCTTTCATAGGACTTCTAATGATGACATCAATATTCAAATCATCTCATGAAGATATGTTGTCTCTTTTTGAAAAGGATCTGACAGGTCATCCTATATTTCTGGTGACAATGCTAGCAAAGTGCTTTGAAATACTTCTGAGCAGCCTGAGACTTGGCAATGCGACTACCAGAGACGAAAGAAAGAAGTCAGATCGCGCTGCTGCAATATCAAACTTTTTGAGAAATTCATTTTCAATTCTCAGCAACGTTACAGTGGATGAAATGTTAGTACCATTCAGGGGAAAATGTCCTTTCTGCTTTTATATGCCAAGCAAACCAGCCATACACGGCATAAAAGTTATATGCCTGGCAGACTCTGGAACCGCTCACCTCTTCAATGCCTACATATATTCAGGGAAAGATAGTGATGGATGTGGCCTGACAGAAGAAGAGAAAAAGCTTGACAAACCAGCTCAGGCTGTCTTACGTCAGTGCAAAACAACAGAAGGAAGTAACAGAAACATTACCGCTGACAACTGTTTTACATCTATAGAACTCATCTGTGAGCTGAGAAAGAGAGGACTAACATATGTAGGAACAGCCAGAAAGAACAATGCTGATAAAAGTAGGCCAGTTGGGTCAGCATTATGTGGATTCTCTGAGAATACAACACTGGTTTCATTTGTTCCTAAGAGAAACAAGGCAGTAATTCTGATGTCTTCAGTGCGCCATGCCACTGAAAATGATACCATAAAAAAATAAGCCAGAAATTATTTGTTACTACAATGCAACAAAATGTGGAATAGATTTGCTTGACACAAAATGTGCCAATTATTCGTCAAACAGACATACAAGGTGCTGGCCAATGACAGTCTTTACCACATTTGTAAACATCAGTTGCATGAACAGTTTTGTTCTGTATTTGTGCTACAGAGGAAACCCCATGCTAACGCGTCTCAAATTCACCTTAAGTCTGGCCATGGAGCTGATAGAGCCACATCTAAGACGACGCCTGGAAACTGAAACTTTACCTAGAAATATCAAGGAAATGATCCACAAAGTTCTGGGAGACACTCAGCAATCAAGCGAAGACATACCAAGTGGTAGAATGGACAAAAGGAACATGTGTATGAAGTGCCCTGCATCCAAGAAGAGGAAAATGGTGTATAAGTGCATCAAATGTGGTCACCCAGTTTGCCTGGAATGCAGCAGAAAGATGTGTGGCAACTGTGCAAAAGAGATGTCATTTATATATTTCAGTTCAGTTGATTATTATCTTTTTTTTGCATTTTCTGCTATATTTTATGTATAATGGAATATATTAACTGGTATAACGTTGGTGAAAATCATATGAAACTAGACACTGAATGACTGCATGTACTTGTGACATTTCGTGTTTATTTTACATAATTTAAACAACAAAATGTTTATATGGGCTGAAAAGCATTAAATTTACGTGTTGTTTGTTGTTGTGGCCTTCAGTCCTGAGACTGGTTTGATGCAGCTTTCCATGCTACTCTATCCTGTGTAAGCTTCATCATCTCCCAGTACCTACTGCAACCTACATCCTTCTGAATCTTCTTAGTGTATTCATCTCTTGGTCTCCCTCTACAATTTTTACCCTCCACGCTGCCCTCCAATACTAAATTGGTGATCCCTTGATGCCTCAGAATTTTTCCTACCAACCGATCCCTTCTTCTAGTCAAGTTGTGCCACAAACTTCTCTTCTCCCCAATCCTCTTCAACACCTCCTCATTAGTTATGTGATCTACCCATCTAATCTTCAGCATTCTGTAGCACCACATTTCGAAAGCTTCTATTCTCTTCTTGTCCAAACTATTTATCGTCCATGTTTCACTTCCATATATGGCTACACTCCATACAAATATTTTCAGAAATGACTTCCTGACACTTAAATCAATACTCGATGTTAACAAATTTCTCTTCTTCAGAAATGCTTTCCTTGCCATTGCCAATCTACATTTTGTATCCTCTCTACTTCGACCATCATCAGTTATTTTGCTCCCCAAATAGCAAAACTCTTTTACTACTTTAAGTGTCTCATTTCCTAATCTAATTCCCTCAGCATCACCCGATTTAATTCGACTACATTCCATTATCCTCGTTTTGCTTTTGTTGATGTTCATCTTATATCCTCCTTTCAAGACACTATCCATTCCGTTTAACTGCTCTTCCAAGTCCTTTGCTGTCTCTGACAGAATTACAATGTCATCGGCGAACCTCAAAATTTTTATTTCTTCTCCACGGATTGTAATACCTACTCCGAATTTTTCTTTTGTTTCCTTCACTGATTGCTCAATACACAGATTGAGTAACATCAGAGATAGGCAACAACCCTGTCTCACCCCCTTCTCAAGCACTGCTTCCCTTTCATGCCCCTTGACTCTTATAACTGCCATCTGGTTTCTGCACAAATTGTAAATAGCCTTTTGCTCACTGTATTTTACCCCTGCCACCTTCAGAATTTGAAAGAGAGTATTGCAGTCAACATTGTCAAAAGCTTTCTCTAAGTCTACAAACGCTAGAAACGTAAGTTTGCCTTTCCTTAATCTATTTTCTAAGATAAGTCGTAGGGTCAGTACTGCTTCACGTGTTCCAATATTTCTACGGAAACCAAACTGATCTTCCCCGAGGTCGGTTTCTACTAGTTTTTCCATTCGTCTGTAGAGAATTTGTGTTAGTATTTTGCATCTGTGACTTATTAAACTGATAGTTCGGTAATTTTCACATCTGTCAACACCTGCTTTCTTTGGGATTGGAATAATTATATTCTTCTTGAAGTCTGAGGTATTTCGCCTGTCTCATACATTTAGCTCACCAGATGGTAGAGTTTCCCCAGGACTGGCTCTCCCAAGCCTGTCAGTAGTTCTAATGGAATGTTGTCTACTCCAGGGGCCTTGTATCGACTCAGGTCTTTCAGTGCTCTGTCAAACTCTTCACGCAATATCACGCATGCAGTATCATTACTTATAACATGAATTAACTGGCTATTTCCTTGATTTCTGTCAACTGATGTGGAGTTCTGTGACATAAAATATTAGGTGGTCTGAGAGACTGCATGTTTCTAATTACGCACATTTCAGAGATGTTTCGGGTTAAGTGTTAATACAGATGGCTCACGTCTCACCTGACCAGTGCCATTAATGCTATTTTTTCTAAACACTTGACCATCTGAAGCTCACAGTTCTGTCACTTTCCTTTCTGGCCAAGCCCTGAATATAACATAAATTCAGATGAAATCAGTGATGATGAGTAGGTGCATTCCCCTCATGAGTGGAAATGTCATTATTCTTCTGTAACTATAAATGGAAGAATGGATGCTGAGGCAGATGACTGACAGGCAATACTAATTTCCAGTATTTATCCATTCATATCAACACAAAAAAGTCCTGTTGTATCTTTGTAATTTAAGCAAAATAAGTAGTCCCAATAGTCTGAACACCTACTGTTCAAAATTATAAGTAGTTTCAAGATCTGTCAGCACAACTGTTAAAATAACCTTTACCTGACTGGTACCACAACAACTGGCACACTGTTTAACCTGCTAATATTGAAGATAGATGAGATTAGGTTCAGCTTTCAGTCCATAGACCAAAAAATGAGATGATTCTCATGCGTGTGGAATATGTTAGAAAGAATAATGTAAAAAACATAAAACATTTAAATACAATATTTACTACCCTAATCATTTGTCAGGAGATTGTCAAGATAGGTGAATACATTACAGTAAACTGTTACTGCTAATATTTATACAATTAATACACTGTCAGAATGAACATTGTTATGCACTTTTAATACATTTATCATACACAAAATACCTAGCCTTGCTGTCAAAACTAAAATCTAACAGACATTTTTACTTAAGCTGGTCTGGAAGTCCCTGTTAAGATATTCATCTATGGAGTAGGAGTTGCTTATCAAACAGTCTTTCAAACTCTGTTTACACTGTGCTCTATCTGAAACCAAGTTTTTAATGGTTGCTGGCAATTTATTGAAAATCCGTGTTCCTCAATAGTGGATCTCTTTTTGGACCAAGGTAGGTGATTTTAGGTTTTAGGATACATTGTTCTTATTCCTAGTATTGATGTCATGTATTGATCTATTTGTTGGAAATAGAGAGATACTACTTGCAACAAATTCCATTGAGGAATAAATATACTGAGAAGCAATGGTTAAAATACGCAGTTCCTTGAACAGGTTTCTATATGATGTTCTTTGATTGACTGATTGATTGATCGATTTTTATTGCCCCCAAAGCAAAACATTTACAGGGATGTAAAGCTTGTATAAGCAACGTCAATAAATGTACAAACAACAATGACAATAAATATGCAAATAATTAATCTATGTTAGAAATTATGCTCACAGAAATCTTCCTTTGTATAAAAACAATTTTGAATTAATAAAGTTCTTACAAATATCTTAAATTTTTTCAGCTCCAGACTCTTAACTGACTCTGGTAGATTATTAAATAGCTTTACAGATGTGTGTTTGGAGCTGTTTAGAGTTTTGGTATATGAGTTTCTTACATCATTACAGTGTCATGTGTTATAACTACATACATCAGAATTCAGATCAAAACTAGACAAGTTCTTTTTAATGTACAAGAGACATTGAAATATGTATATACATGGAAAGGTCATAATACTAAGTTTAATAAATAATTCTCTACAGTGAGTTCTAGAAGGTACTTTACATATCAGTCTGACAGCTTTATTCTGAGCTGTAAATAAGCATTTTGAGTAGCAATTATTTCCCCACAAGATTGTCCCATACCTCATATGAGAGTGAATATAACTATAATAGACAGAAAGCAAAATTTTCTCGTCTACTGTTGCTTGTAATTTTCTGAGCATAAATATTCCTTTAGAAATTTTTGGTGTTAAATAATTCACATGTGCCTGCCAGCCTAAATTATTTTGCAAAACAATGCCAAGAAACTTTACAGGAACTGTCTCTAAGGTGATTCTATTGTTATAAGAAATGTTTAATTCCTTTGTTTTATTTATGTCCATAGACAGGCTTTTGGCATTGCACCAGTCAGAAGGTATATCTACCTTGAGTGAGGTAGAGTTACTTACGTTATTGTTCGTAGGCACTGTAACACTTAAACTGATATCATCTGCATACAACTAACAGTTTGTAGTATCATCTATTACATTGCTAGGTAGGTCATTCATATATAATATGAACAAGAGAGGGGCCCAAGATTGACCCTTGAGGAACACCATGGTTAACAGCTAAGAAACTAGAATATTGGTTATTGAAGTAAACAGTTTGAGATCTATTATATAAGTATGACTGAATAATTTTAACAGCAAAGACTGAGAAACCTACAGTTTTTTAATTTCAGCAGCAGAGTGTTGTGGCACACAGTGTCAAACACTTTTGGTCAATCAAAAAACTCTGTACTTACAATAAATTTTTCTTCTTTTGCTTCAAGACAGTTACACATGTAGCTTATAACAGCATCACATGTTGATAGATTTTTCCTAAACCCAAACTGGCTATTTGAAAGTAATTGATGAGAATCTAGAAAATTGATTACTTGAACACTCATTAGTTTCTCAATGACCTTGGATAAAAGTGGTACAAGAGAAACTGGCCTATAATTGCTAGGCAAATTATTGTCACCTTTTTTTGGACTGGGATTACTTTGGCTACTTTTAATTTTTCAGGGAAACAACTTTCATCAAAAAGCAGTAGTTTATGATGCGACAGAGGACCTCTGCTATATTATGAATACTAAGTTTCAATATTTTAGAGCTGATATTGCAAATATCCAGTGAATCACTTTTGCTAAGAGAAAGAATGACAGAGTGTACATCTTCTACACAAATGTGTTCAAAAATAAAACACATTTTCCATAGCATTTTGGTTTTTATAGGCAACATCCAAATAGTAGCTAGGTTCATGTTTACTATCAGGTATCTTAGTAACTACACTATCTACAATGTTTACAAAATAATTATTAAAACTATCAGAAGTAATTTTGGATCTAGATACAAATTCTTTGCTACCCAATGCTAGATTCTCATTAATGATTTTCTACATTTCTTTTGGTTTATTAATAGCTTGTGCAACCACTTTGCAATTATATTCTAATTTAGTTTTCTTAATACCCATTCTGTACTGATATTTGCATTCTTTATATCTTACTTTGGCATGCAGACAAGATGAATTCTTTGCTAGGTAGTAGAAATTGTTGCATTGATCTTTAAGGTTTCGTAGTTTGTGTGTGCCACTTATTTTTATTGATAGTCAATACCCTGCTCATTTTAACACGTTTGTTCTTTAGTGGCAGGCCAATGTTAACTGCCCACATGAATAATTCAAGAAAGTTGTTGAACTGGTTTTCTGCTCCAGTGTTATCGTACACACACAACCAATTAATTTCTCTGAGACATTTTAGAAAAACAGATATATTACAGGCACAAATTGTACATTGTGTCTTATGAATCACAGAAGGCTTGGAGACACTAAAAATCATTGCATCCATGTTTACATGAATAATAATTCCATGATGATCAGAAAGAAGAGTGTCAATCACATTTGTATCGTATTTTGAAGAATGAAAAGTTGTAACAATATTGTCTACACTAGTACCCATGTTTACACTACCAGGTCTGGTGATTACATTCTTCAGCATGTATTCATCCCGTAGCTTTTAACTAAGCTATTTATTTCCAAGTTGTCAGAAGTACTCGAGTTGAAATTAATATTAAAATCAGCCATTAGAATTACATTAACTTTCATTAAAAACAATGTCTTTAATAAGATGTCCAACCTTTCCAAAAATTCTCTCTTATTTTCCAATACTGGGTTTCTGTAAATACAGATAAAGGCTGTTCCATAAGTCACAATGTAACAGGCAGATATTTCAAAACTTTCCTCCACAGATAAATTTGTTACATTAGGTAATGGCTCAAAAACAAGGTGGTTCTTGAAGAAGTTTCAAGGTGGTTCTTAATTAAAATGGCAGGGCCACCTCGTTTCTTATCTTTACGGCAAAAGTAAGAGGCTACTTTAAAATCTGGAATGCCTGTCAAGTTGATGCCATCAGGGTTCATCCAATGTTCAGCTGAACCAAGGACTTCTATTTGCTTTTCCTCGATCAGAACATGCAATGCATCTGTTTTATCTAATAAGCCCTATATGTTAAGAAACATAATCTTAGTAGTATAGTTAGGTATAATGTTATTAGATTTGGAGATACTGCCTGCTCAACTATTTATTTGCTGTTTTTTAGTATGGGTTAGGCCCTGGTCAATAGGAAGTGACCAAGCCTGGTCTGGACTTGGCTTGGTCAGTGGCTCACGTTTCCCTGGTTCTTTAAACCTGCTTTCATTTACACCACAAATGATTCTTGTTACCAGCTTTTGCATGCTAAAAACTTTTGCTCGGTTTGATTAGTTAACCCAGAATATGGTCCCACGTGACATAACAGAATGAAAGTAAGCAAAGTATGCAGGTTTTTTTTAATATTTATATCTCCCACATCTGACCTTGTTCTCACTGCAAATACAAATTTGTTTAGGCACTTTGGCAATTCTGTGGTATGTCCTTTCCAACTGAATTTATTATCTAGTTGTAATCTCAGAAATTTAACTCTATCAACCTCTTCAATCTGCATGTCTTCACATGTTATACACATGCTGGAAGGAAATCTCTCTCAGGTTCTGAACTGCACATGGTGGGTCTTCTCAAAGTTTATTGACAGTGACTTAGCTTTAAACCATTTATTAAATGAAAATTTGATTAGCAGCTATTTCTAAATCTGTACTTGACCTGCTACTTACTGCAAAGTTTGTATCATGTGCAAACAAAACAAACTTAGCATCTGGCAATGTAACAGACGAGAGGTCATTTTGGAGCCTAACGGGTTGGCAATCCAGTTAATACCCGGATCCTGAGGAAATTTGCTGCGATTTACAATTTTTTAATAAATTTACTAATCCACTTACCTCTTTAGGCAGTATATCAGTTTAACTTTCCATCCTTCCTCTTTATGAATATGTATACATTTAGCACAAATAAAGTATACACGGATTTCTAGATATTACTCTAAAGATACTATTTTTTAGCATTTCATTTTTTCCCGAATTGGACAAAATTTTCGTACGCCGTAGGGAATGGTAGGCTATTGATTTAAAATCACTTGTCAGTGGGAAATACTAAATGCTTCATTTATAGGTAAAGTGTTTTATTGTGAACATTTTTTTCTCATTTTTACAAATTAGAGAACTTTACTTGGGTATGAAATCTTTCAAAACACTTGGGAACACAAAGGCCTCTGTTACATGGCCTACAGTAGTATCTGGTCTCTTTCCTCACTACCTTTCCAGCAGCTTTCCCTTTCCCAATAGACCTTGCATCTTCGAACTGGGTTTGTTTTCTTTTCTGTTGGTGGCAGTTTCTCAGGAAAATGACGTGCTGTTAGTCTGTTTCCACTTGCAACTCCAGAAGCTGAATGTGTGTTTGTATTTAGTTCCACTCTTCCTTTTTTAACCAATTGCTTTGCTAATTTACAGATAAAATCTGCAAATGCACACTTTTTTGATATTTTGATATTGTGAATAATGTTGGCATTCACAACTGCCCTCATAAAAATATGGAAGAAAATCTTTTTCCACCATTTTACAGTCTTTAGCTGGAAGGGATAAAAACTAATCATGCTGGTCTCCTCCATCAACAGCTGTTTTAGACAAGTTGTAGTCTAGTACAATGTCTGGCTTTACTACCGTAACATATCCACTCCTGGATTTTACACTGACATGTGAGGCAATCATCTTATGCTGTGTTGACAACATGTGTATATCACATTTGTCTTTCCTTTTCAAGCAGAAAAGGTGTCCTTTGTGATGAAATGTCATTTCCACTTTCTTTAGTTTTTGATTTATTAGGTTTCTAGGCAACCTGGTCCTGTTCTTCATCACAGTTGCAACTCCCAATGTATTTCTTTCCCATAGTTCTTAAAGGGCTGCAGGACTTGTATAAAATCTGTCCATGTATACCACATGACCTTTTCCCAAGTAAGAGGAACATAGCCTCAGCAGCAGGGATTTGACAGAATTGTTAATGTTTCCTTTTCCTCTAGTATAAACTTCAACATTGAACACGTAACCTGTTTGAGCATCACTTACAACATACAGTTTTATCCCATATTTCCCTGGTTTGTCTTTCTTATAAACACGGAATCCAGTTCTTCCTCAAAAAGAACATATTGCTTCATCCACAGTTAGATATCGTGATGGATAAAAGACTTTTCTGCATCTTTCTGTGAAAAAGTACCAAACAGGTTTTATTTTATGGAGAGGGTCATGGCCTAGTTCTTGTTGAGGTATCCATAGTGTATTATTGTTCACATGCAGCATCCAATATGGCAAAAAATCTGTCTCGTGACATTAGCTGAGAAGCAAATGATGAGGCAAGCACAGGGTCTTCAGTCCAATAAACCCTTAGATTAGGTTTCCTTAAAACACACACATACAAAATGATTGCAAAAAATTGATATACTTCGTGTGTCCTCACTGATCTCCATTTCTTCCATAAAGATTTTGGTTTTATTCTGTTCTGACGGCTCAGTTTAGAAGTAGTATCAATAGCATATACATTTGTCTCTGACTTTACTTTTAGAAACATGTTATGATCAAAACATTGCAACAAACAAACTAGTTCTATTGATAATGTATCTACAGGAACCTGAATTCCACTTGTTTCTTCAGAGGTAATTCAGGGAATGCATAAAAATGACACCTTTCATTACGAATGGCAGGCTGTTGAACTGTACGACAAACCTGACTAACAGAAACTTGCGCATTAGCTTCTTCATACTCACTAACACTATTTCTATCAGCTGCACAGGTTTCACTCTCTAGCTCACGTGAGTTATCATTGTCTTCTGAAAAATCACCAATATTGTCTGAAAGATCATCAAGTTCTGAGCCATTGTTCAAGAGTCCTTCATCTCTAAGTTTCACAAGTGATGTCTGTTAGCCATATTCACTATTTATATGTTTTTACACATGGGAAGGATGTACATAATAGCACAACACAGCAGTCAACATAGAACAAAACAACCTTCAACAATATTCCAAGCGCACGTGCAGTTTACATAACACCGGTACCACTCATGAGAGACTGGTGCATGCTAGCCATCAACAATGCACTTACAACAAGCTAAACAATTAGGTTTCGCCACTTACAAATTTAAAACATGTATTTAAATCACAAATAAATAAAACGGAAGTGAAGAATGTACGACATATGTCCGTCGGATTTTATGGTTAAAACACAGTGAACATATCTAGTATGTCCGTCAGCTCCAATGTGTTAATGTACACAAGAAAAAGCAGTGGACCCAAGATGGAACCTCGAGGAGTGCCTCATGTAATTAATTCCCAATTGCACAGGTATTTCACAACGACACTCCTTGCCTCCTATTAATATAATGTAAATGGACAGATAAAAACCTACTCACCAAGAGGTGGCAGGGGAACACACATGCAAAGGATTTAACTTTCACATGCTTTTGGAGCCAGTGGCTCCTTCTTCTGGCGGAAGACTTGAAGGGGAAGGAAGAGAGTGAAGAAAAAGGACTGGAGAGGCTTAGGGGAAGGAGGGCAGTTTAGAAAAGTCACCCAGAACCCTGAGTCAGGGGAGACATACCGGACAGGTTGAGAAGGAAAGACTGATTGTTGGGGACTGCACTGGACAAAATTTGAGAGCTTGAAGATGAAAGAGAAGGTATCATGCAAGACAGAGATTACTACTAAAACACCGTGCATGAGTTAATAAGAGTGAAAAGCTAAGTGCATCATATTTGACAAAGGTGGGAGAGAGGACAGTGAAAAATAGACAAGTCAGAAAATGAAAGATGTAGAAAGCTGAAATGGAGTGAAGAATGGAGTAGATACTGTGAATAAATGCTGAAGTGGAAAGAATTAATGTAAATTAAGGCCAGGTAGGTGGTGAGAACCAAGGACATGTTGTAGTGCTAGTCCTCACCTCCGGAGTTCTGAGAAATTGGTGTCTGGGGGAAGAATCACAATGGCACATGTTGTGAAACAGGCACCGAGGTCATGACTATCATGTTGTTCAGCATGCTCTGCAACAGGATATTAAGTGTTGCCTGTATACACCCTCTGCCTATGCCCACTCATCATGACTGATAACTGGGTGGTAGCCATGCTGAAGTAAAAGGCTGAACAGTATTCACATAACAGTTGATATATGATGTGTCACTTCACAGGTGGCTCTCCCTTTGATAGTACATGTTTTTCCAGTTACAGGGCTGGAATAGATGGAGGTAGGAGGGTGCATAGGACAAGTCTTGCACCAGGGACAGTCACAGGGGTAGGAGCCATAGGGTAGGGAGATGGGTGGACAAGGAGCATAGGGTCTGGCAAGGATATTGCGGAGATTGGGAGGGTGCTGAAAAGCTATTCTAGATGTGGTGAGCAAAATCTCAGATAGATGGATCTCATTTCAAGCCATGATTTTAGGAAGTCATGGCCTTGTCAAAGTAGCTGATTGATTCATTCAAGACCAGGATAATACTGGGTGTCAAGTGGTATGTTCCCAAGTTGTTTTCTGAAGGGATATGCAGTATCAGGATTGGATGTGATGGGTTGGGAAATTTGCTTTTGAACTAGGCTGTTGGGATAATTACATCCAGTGAAGGGTGAAGTGAGGGTGGTGGTGTACTGCTGTAACAAATACGTTTGCCTCAAATGCCCCAAGGCTGTGTGGGAGGGAAAATTTGACATGGAAAGGATGGCAATTGTCAAAATGTAAGTAGTGTTGTTTTTCAGTGGGTTTGATATGGACAGAATGGTGTAGCTGGCTTTCGATGAGGATGAGATCAACATCAAGGAAAGTGGCATGGGATTCAGACTAGGACCATGTGAAATTTAATTGGGAGAAGGTATTTAGAGATTCCGGAATTTTAACAGGTCAGCCTCACTATGAGTCCATACAGCAAAGATGTCATAAATGTATCTAAACCAAACCAGGGGCTGAAGACATGAATCCCAGGAAAGCCCCTGCCAAGCAACCCATGAAAAAGACGGCATAGGAAGGAGACATCCTGGTTCCCATAGCTGTACCCCTGATCTGTTTGTATGTCTACCCCTCAAAGGTGAAGTAATTGTTGGTTGGTAAGTATAAAGTTGATTAAGGTGAGCAAGAAGGATGTCATAGGCTTGAAATCAGATGGGTGTTGGCTGAGGAAATGTTCAGCAGCAGACAGGCCATGTACATGGGGGACGTTAGTATAGAGGGAGATGCCATCAATGGTGACAAGCAAGGTGTGTGGTGGGAATGAGATGATCACAGATCTCAGACGATCTAGGAAATGGTTGGTATCTTTAATGTAGGAGTGAAGTCTTTGTACTATGGGTTGCAGGTGTTGATCAACTAAGGCAGATATAGATTCGGTGGGTGAAGCCAGCAGGTATAGAACCAGGATGACTGGGTTTGTGGATCTTAGGGAGAAGGTAAAAGGTGGTGGTATGGTTTGGGTGGGGCAAGAAGTTCTTTGGACCGAGGTGTGAGGGGCCTGAGGTTTTTAGGAGGGACTGCAGGTCAGTTTGAATCACAGGGATGGGATCTTGGTGGCAGATGCTGTATGTAGAGGTGTCAGACAGCTGTCATAGACCTTCACTGACATACTCCTGTTGGTCAAGCTCCACAGTGGTAGATCCTTAGTCTGTTGGGAGGATAATGATGGAGTCATCAGCTTTTAGGGAATGTAGAGCCCGGAGTTCTGCAGAGGACAGGTTAGGATTATGTTGTAGGGGCTGAGGAAAGGTTGAGAAGCAATACTGGATGTGATGAATTCTTGGAAGGCTTGTAAGGGATGACTTTGTTTCTTGAAATTTGCTTGTCTCTTGGAGTTACTCCCAAAGGCCTAACATTGAAAGTCCCTGTTTCTGGATGTAATCCTACTACACACCAGCCCCTTTAATAGTTTCAAATACAGCATCTCTTGCACTTGCCAGACTAAACTGTGACCTATATGCCTCATCTGCCAATTTCCTGCTCCTCTGTGACTGGACAGTGGGATTTTGGGAGGTGGAAAGAGGATGTAGAGATAAGTCATGGGAAATCTATTTTTGTACAAGGTTGAGAAGGTAATTATGGTCTGCCAAGGCCACAGTGAGACACTGGGTATATTTCAAGAGGGACCACTTGCCACTGCAGATGGGATGGCCATGGGTGGCTACGCTATATGGAAAGGACTTCTAGCTGTGGAATGGGTGGCAGCTGCTGAATTGGACGTATTTCTGGTGGCTGGTAGGTTTGATATGGACAGAGGTACTGATGTAGCCATCTTTGAGATGGAGGTCAACATCAATGATGATGGCTTGTTGGGTTGAGCAGGACCAGGCAAAGTGAATGGGGGACAATCTGTTGAAGCTCTGGAGGAATGTGGATAGGATGTCCTCACCCTCAATCCAGATCACAAAAATGTCATCAATGAATCAGAACTAGGTGTTTGGTGTTTAAGAAGGACTCCCCTAGATGGTCCATGAATAGATTGGCACAGGTTGGTGCCATGCCAGTGCCCATAGCCGTACCCCGGATTTGTTTGTGGGTAAAGTCTTTACAGGAGGAGTAATTGTGAGTGAGGATATATTCGGTCATGGTGACTAGGAAGGAGGTAGCAAGTTTAGAATCCGTCAGGTGCTGGGAAAGATACTGTTCAATAGAGGTAAGGCCATCGGCGTTAGGGATGTTAGTGTGAAGGGACGTGGCATTAACAGTGATGAGCAGGGAACCACATGTGGTAAAGGAACAGGAACTGTTCAGCGTTGGTGAAGGAAATGGTTGGTATCTTTTATATAGGAGGGTAGGTTGCGGATAATAGGCTGAAGGTGTTGGTCTATGAGAGCAGAGATTCTATATGTGGGCGCACAGTAACTGGCCACACTGGGATGTCCTGGGTGGTTGGGTTTATGGACTTCAGGAAGCATGTAGAAGGTCTGAGTGCGGGGAGTGGTAGGGGTGTGGAGAGAGACGGACTCCTAGGAGAGGTTCTGGGATGGGCCTAAGGATTTGAGGAGAGACAGAAGATCCTGCTGGATTTCCGGAATGGGGTCACTGTGGCAGGGTTTATATGTGGACTCTGACAGCTGGAAGAGTCCTTCTGCCAGGTAATCCTTGCGGTTAAAAACAAGGAGGCACTGTCAGCAGGTAGGATTATAAGGTCAGGGTCAGGTTTTAGGTGGTGTATTGCAGTTCTTTCTATGGATGTAAGGTTAGTTTGCATGTCGAAGGATTTGGGGGATATTGGTGAGGCACGGTTCAAGGTTAAGAAATTCTGGAAAATTAACAGGGGGTAATTTGGGAGCAATGGGGTGGATCACAGTTGGATGGAGGAGTGAACTGAGTTAGGCATAGTTCATTATTGGTCTTGGTTGAGTCTGATTGGTAAGGTTGGTAACGAAAAAGTGTTTCCACTGTAGGGACTGGGAGAAGGTGAGAAGATCTTTAACTAGTCCTATATGATTGAATTTGGGAGTTGGCAAAGGTGAGGTCTTTGAAAGGGACTTATATTTCTGCAGCGTTAAGGCTTTTGGAGGAAAGGTTCATGACTATGTTTCAGCTCTGTTTAGGTTCTGGATTCTGTATGGTGGTGAGGGGGAATTTTTGAGGGTGAGGTAAATGTAGTAGGTCTGTGAGACAAGGTTTGTCAGCTATGGGGGAGGTTGTTGCAGAGGTGGTGGATAGTGGTAGCCCAAGGTGGGAGTAGGAGTGAGCAGGGTGAAGAGTTTTTTGAGGTGGAGTTGTGCATGTTGCTCTAGTTCCTGGGGGGCAAGAGTTTCAATGCATGATATGGGATCCAGAAATCTGGGATTGCAAAGCAGGAGAAGTTTACAGATGGAGAGAAGGTATTTCAAGGAGGTTAGGGCTTGATTGATATGGTTTTGTAGAACGTGTTCATGAGGGTTAAGGACTGGCAGGATCTGAACAGACAGAGGTCATTGTGGAAGGAAGAGTGGCAGCTGGAGTTGGGCAATTTGATGGTAATGCCATTTTGGGGGATCCCATGAGCCAAGCAACCGTACAGGAACAGTATGTGGGACTGGGTTCTGGCTAGGGATGAGGGAACATTTCCATACAGATGCAGATGGAAGGGAAAAGAATTCATGGTGGTAGGTAAAAACACACAATAGCACTGAAATAGACCCAAAAAATTCACAAAAATACAATCAAACACATGGGAAAAATCACTAAAAGGATGAAATGGATGAAGTAAGGAGAAACAAGATGACATCTGAGGGAATAGACGGTTAGTGAAAGGCGAAAACCAACTGAAACTGGCATGAAGATACAATGAGATCAAAGAAAAATTAAACAAAAAGATTTAATGTGGGTGCAGCTCAGTTGGTGGATAAGTGTGAAGAAAGGGGGCAGCAGATGTGACTAGATTTGGTGAAGATAGTTTGTGCGAACTGGAGTACAGAGGACAAGGAGTGGGGGTGGGGAGGGATTGATAGGATGAGATAAATGTTCAGGTGGCACATGAAGATACAGGAAATGACATCTGAAAATACATGAATGTGGCACAGGAAGAGTGATATATTTGAAGGTACAGGATTAATGATATCAGTGGGAGTAATGGGGGACATGAGATGCTGCACCAACAATCAGTGCAGTTTTGTAGCCGTCTGCTGTGTGCGGTTGTGATTTTCGATAAGAGTCTGGCTTGTAGGTGTAGTGCAGTGCAGTTTGTAAGGCAACAAGAGAAACACAGGAATGAAGAGAAAGAAGGATGGACACTGAGTACAGTAATGCATTAGAAAATAGTAATAAAGGAAAACAGCATTGGGTTATGGGATGGAAGAAACGCCATCAGACAAAATCAAACAGTGGAAAATCCAGGATGGAAAGTAACAATATTATGGAAAGGATAGTTGCTATTCACTATATAGAGGAGATGCTGCATCACAGATAGCAAGTTTTTTATATTAAAATAAAAAGGAAGTCCCTTGACTGCCTGTCAGATGATAAACATAAGGAATATAACACGTTATCAAGTCTTGGAAGTCAGTGCATTGCTGTTCTCCACATCCCCACCCTACACCCATTCCCCACTCTTGTGCCACCCCTCCTCTCTTTCCATTTCTCCTGGCACACACCACTGACGTGCTTTTTCCTAGCTGCATTCAATACTGTTCCTCCCTCTTACCACAGTGTAATTTTAGCAATAGAAATGAATGAATAAAAGAAATACAGAAACATGGTTATGGAGAAAGTTTGAGTAAATTAAATCCGATGCTATAAGAAAAACTGTTACAGGGGCACAAATTTTATAATCTAACAATTAGCATAAGTATATGCAAGGGCATTTATCTGAAACAATGTGTGTCAGTTTCAGATCAATTTTGTACATTTCATGTTGTTGTTGTTGTTGTTGTTGTTGTTGTTGTCTTCAGTCCAAAGGCCAGTTTGATGCAGCTCTGTATGCTACTCTATCCTGTGCAAGCCTGTTCATCTCCAATTAACTACTGCAACCTCCATCCCCCCTGAATCTGCTTACTGTACTCATCTCTTGGTCTACCTCTACGATTTTTACTACCCATGCTTCTCTACAGTACTAAACTGGTGACCCCTTGATGCCTCAGAATGTGTCCTACCAACTGATCCCTTCTTCTAGTCAGGTTGTACCACAAATTTCTCTTCTCCTCAATTCTATTCAGTACCTCTTCATTAGTTATATGATCTCCCCATCTAATCTTCAGCATTTTTCTGTAGCACCACATCTCAAAAACTTCTCTTCTCTTCTTGTCTAAACTGTTCATCATCCATGTTTCACTTCCGTAATGGCTACACTCCATACAAATACTTTCACAAAGGGCTTCCTGACACTTAAATCTATACTTGATGTTAACAAATTTCTCTTCTTCAGAAACGCTTTTCTTGCCACTGCCAGTCTACATTTATATCCTCCCTACTTTAACCATCATTAGTTATTTTGCTTTCCAGATAGTAAAACTCATCTACTACTTTAAGTGTCTCCTGATCTAATTCCCTCAGGATTACTTGATTTAATTTGACTACATTTCATTATCCTCATTTTGCTTTTGTTGACATTCATCTTATATCCTCCTTTCAAGACACTGTCAATGCCATTCAACTGCTCTTCCAAGTCCTTTGCTGTCTCTGACAGAATTACAATGTCAATGGCAAACTTCAAAGTTTTTATTTCTTCTCCTAGGACTTTAATTCATACTCCAAATTTTACTTTTGTGTCCTTTACTGCTTGCTCAATATACACTCCTGGAAATGGAAAAAAGAACACATTGACACCGGTGTGTCAGACCCACCATACTTGCTCCGGACACTCCGAGAGGGCTGTACAAGCAATGATCACACGCACGGCACAGCGGACACACCAGGAACCGCGGTGTTGGCCGTCGAATGGCGCTAGCTGCGCAGCATTTGTGCACCGCCGCCGTCAGTGTCAGCCAGTTTGCCGTGGCATACGGAGCTCCATCGCAGTATTTAACACTGGTAGCATGCTGCGACAGCGTGGACGTGAACCGTATGTGCAGCTGACGGACTTTGAGCGAGGGCGTATAGTGGGCATTCGGGAGGCCGGGTGGACGTACCGCGGAACTGTTCAACACGTGGGGCGTGAGGTCTCCACAGTACATCGATGTTGTTGCCAGTGGTCGGTGGAAGGTGCACGTGCCCGTCGACCTGGGACCGGACCGCAGCGACGCACGGATGCACGCCAAGACCGTAGGATCCTACGCAGTGCCGTAGGAGACCGCACCGCCACTTCCCAGCAAATTAGGGACACTGTTGCTCCTGGGGTATCGGCGAGGACCATTCGCAACCGTCTCCATGAAGCTGGGCTACGGTCCCGCACACCGTTAGGCCGTCTTCCGCTCACGCCCCAACATCATACAGCCCGCCTCCAGTGGTGTCGCGACAGGTGTGAATGGAGGGACGAATGGAGACGTGTCGTCTTCAGCGATGAGAGTCGCTTCTGCCTTGGTGCCAATGATGGTCGTATGCGTGTTTGGCGCCGTGCAGGTGAGCGCCACTATCAGGACTGCATACGACCGAGGCACACAGGGCCAACACCCAGCATCATGGTGTGGGGAGCGATCTCCTACACTGGCCGTACACCACTGGTGATCGTCGAGGGGACACTGAATAGTGCACGGTACATCCAAACCGTCATCGAACCCATCGTTCTACCATTCCTAGACCGGCAAGGGAACTTGCTGTTCCAACAGGACAATGCACGTCCGCATGTATCCAGTGCCACCCAACGTGCTCTAGAAGGTGTATGTCAACTACCCTGGCCAGCAAGATCTCCGGATCTGTCCCCCATTGAGCATGTTTGGGACTGGATGAAGCGTCGTCTCACGCGGTCTGCACGTCCAGCACGAACGCTGGTCCAACTGAGGCGCCAGGTGGAAATGGCATGGCAAGCCATTCCACAGGACTACATCCAGCATCTCTACGATCGTCTCCATGGGAGAATAGCAGCCTGCATTGCTGCGAAAGGTGGATATACACTGTACTAGTGCCGACATTGTGCATGCTCTGTTGCCTGTGTCTATGTGCCTGTGGTTCTGTCAGTGTGATCATGTGATGTATCTGACCCCAGGAATGTGTCAATAAAGTACAATGAATTCACGGTGTTCTTATTTCAATTTCCAGGAGTGTACATATTAAATAACATCAGGGATAGGCAACAACCCTGTCTCACCCCCTTCTCAAGCACTGCTTCCCCTTCGCTTCGTGCCCTTAACTGTTATAACTGCTATCTGGTTTCTGTACAGATTGTAAACAGCCTTTCGTTCCCTTTATTTTATCCCATCAACACTGTCAAAAGCTTTCTCTAAGTCTACAAATGCTATAAATGTAGGTTTGCCTTTCCTTAACCTATATCTTATGGGAAGTTGTAGGGTCAGTATTGCCTCACCTGTTCCTGCATTTCTCCTGAATCCAAACTGATCGTCCCCGAGGTCTGCTTCTAACAGTTTTCCCATTCTTCTGTAAAGGATTCATGTTCGTATTCATAACTTCATTTCATCATAACACATAAAAAAAAAATAGCTTCCAGATACACTTTCCAGCCTTATCCAAAAGTGGTGAGTGAAGGTTTCTAATTTACAACAAAAATCTTCAATTTGGTGTACAACTGTCCTTAACAGGTATCATGGTACATGTAAGTGTCATTATACCTATGAAGCGTAAAAAGTTAGTAATTAACTACACTGTAAAACAGGGTATGAAGTATTTAATGGATGTTAGCCGAACTTAATAATATGACCAAAAATACACTCTCATTTGAAATATAGTTACTTTTTTGACTTCAGCCTGGTGAAAGCATTGGTTTATAACTAAAAAACTATTACATTCTGATGTAACTGCTGAACTTACCTATAGAATTCCCACAAATCTTGCCAATCTCTGCCCACTTTGCTTTCACACAGTCATGGAAATAATCTTCAAATTTATCTCTAAGATGTTGTCGTTTCTCCATGCCAACCAAAGAAAAGAAAGCAAAGAAATCAACAGGGAAGTTCTCGTTAGCCAGATGATGACATAACTTTCTAACAAACTGCACACAGACATTCTCATTTTCATCCTGTAACGTAAAGTGATACTTGCTAAAATTACTTATTATATTAGACTAATTTATAGCTTCACAGAAAAAATTCGCATTTCAAATGTAAGTATCAACATTGATCATCTCAATGGCAAGCAATATGGATCCTGAAAACAAAAACAAAATTACCGCAGGTTAGAGTCTACCTTCCTGTGGAGATCAACATCACTTAAAATAAAACACTAGTGCACCCGAATAGAGTTTGGGGAGGGTATGGAATGTGAGACAGAAGAAGAAATAATCATATCACTCACCAGAAACAATTAGGGGATCCAGTGAAGGCTTGGGAAACTGAATATGAATTTCAGCCTATTCTTTACAAACACGTGGCTACTGGCATCGTCACACCATCTGTGTTTGTACGGGGTGACAATTAGAGAACTATATGAAAAAAATGTAACTATGGTGTGCACACACTTTATTCAATATGTAAACATCACTACAGATATTAAGATTTAGGTTATGATATGTTCGATATGCCTGCCATCATTGGCGATGATGTGGCACATACGAGTAGTGAAATTCTGCATGACCAGCTGAAGTGTTGGAACATTGATGCTGTCGATGACCTCCTGAATGGCACTTTGCAGCTCAGCAATGCTTTTGGGGTTACTGATGTACACCTTGTCTTTAATGGAATGGAAATGAAGTCCCATGCTTCTTTACAGAGCGTAGGGGAACGATGCGGGAGACCCGCACCGTCTTACTAGGCAAGGTCCTAATGGAGGTGGTTTGCCGTTGCCTTCCTCCGACCGTAATGGGGATGAATGATAACGATGAAGACGACACAACACCCAGTCATCTCGAGGCAGGAAAAATCCCTGACCCCGCCGGGAATCGAACCCGGGACCCCGTGCTCGGGAAGCGAGAACGCTACCGCGAGGCCACGAGTGGCGGACTTGTCTTTAATACAGCCCCACAAAAAGTAGTCGCAAGTGTTCAGATCCAGAGAATATGGCGGCCAATTGAGGCTCATGCCAGTGGTCTCTGTGTACCCCAGAGCCAGAATATGGCCCCCTGGGGAGCTTCCGGACATAAGAAATTCTCCTGCTTCAATGGGGTCGAGCTCTGTCTTGCATGAACCATATCTTGTCGAAATTGGGGTCACTTTGGATAATGGAGATTAAATCATCTTCCAAAACCTTCACATATTTTGTTTGGTAGTCAATGTGCCATCAAGGAATATCACACTGATTGTTCTGTGACTGGACATTGTTCACCCTCAACAGGTGACTGTGTGGTGTGCAGACATTTCTGTCATGAAATGTAGATTCTCAGTCCCCAAAATGCGCCAATTTTGCTTTTTGATGAACTCATCCAAATCAAACCATGCATGTGCATACTAATTCCATTGCCAGCCATGCAGTTTGAACGTCCTAAAGCAAACTGTTTAAAAGTTAAGACAATTTTATTTCATATAGTTCAATAATTGTCACCCTGTATGTGACTTCACGGACAACACTAAAATGAATTTTGTTTCATCTGTTGATAATATATTAAACAAATTCCTAACTTATCTGAATGTTGACTGCATCGTGGATTTAGAAAAGTGTTGTGTGGAGTAACTGTTGGAACAGATTGTGGACAAAAATGAAGCTCTTCACCCTTATAGTTCAAGGAATCAACTATCCTTACCTGCCTGTTAGTCAGTATAGTAGGAGATATACCCTGTAATTTTCCGTGTGAAATACAATTTCCAATATCACTCATAAATCTTACAGCAGCCTTGATTCAATACCCAGTCACAGGTTTCTGCACTATGAATACTGAGCTACAGCACTATAGTGTCTGAAAAGCTAAGGTACAGTCAATGACACAAAACTGGACTTTTCCATTTATAAACTAACAACCACAAAACATTGTAGAATAATGAATAGCCAGAGTATTATCATTTCGCTGTGGGATGTCTAGTTGTAAAAACACTGGAAATTAATGACGGCAAATTTGCTCTTATTCATTATTTGTTTCTGTATCAGTTTCACACAATTTTCAGGATTTTTGCCTCCATCTTTGCACATCTGCTCTGAATTAATATTTGTATAATACAGATAAGTGTCCATAGATACACTGTGTTATGAAGTCGTTAGTGTGTGATAGTTTTCTGATGATTCAGTTAAGCTCACTTTATAGTTAATTTTTAAGCAAGCTTAAAATTAAGATTTCTATTGTATTAAAATTGTAAGTGAAAGATGGGACTGGAATTGTCAGGTAAATGATGAGATGTGGACAACATTGTGAATATAGCTGATTCGTGTAGTAAATGATTGTTAATATTATTTACAATAATGAGGGAGAGGCTTTACTTAGCCCTTCTAGTGACTCGATTACTCAAACATTTAAGTAAAGCTTATCTCCAGGCCACTTCCCAAAAGCATTAACCCATTAACATTCATTCTAAGGTGTATCCTGGCTCCCCTGGGAGAAAGAGGCAAAGCTTGTCGCAACAGCCAGTGCACTGTGAGCCAATCGCAGCTTCAGCTGCCAGAATCCTCTACTCAGAGGCCAAGTTAAAGTGTGTGATCTGTATGCATAAGAGCAATGATGTATCAGTGTGCTCGTAAACTGCACTCTGGTTCAAGTCAAACAGTGGGCACTTGAATGGTCTCTATATAAGTACTCGCCATGAATGCCAATGTAGGACTCAGCTGTAGAACTTAACATCTGAAAACAAAGAAACATGTACATTTGTCTGCTAGCAGAAGTTGGTTCACGGCAGAATTCCAGAAACAATAATGTAGCTGTTTCAAGTGCGACGTGTTTCGAACTATGGTTGCATAAGATAGCAGCAGAGGTTGGGCCTGAAGAACTCTATGACGTTGCCAACACCAGCAAGCAATTGCACAGTAGCCATTACCAAATGTTTTGTGCACTCCACTTTGCATTGTATTGTGCATAGGTTGTTATTTTCTTTTCTTGTTTTGAAACAAGCAAAAAGACTAATCTTGATCCTTCACATGGTTCGAGTTCAACTCTCACAACACCAGAAGGGATCAGCAACATGTGTCAATTCTGCTTCTGCAGGAACACATTTCTTTATATTCGCAGCCACCTGTTATGTTGTATTGTTTGCACCACAGTGACCACATCGAGAATCTTCCCATAAAGTGCAAATAGAGCCACTTTTGGCTCCGCTTCCAACTCTTCATATCCTGTCAGTTCTATCTGTAGCATTCTCAACTATGGGTCACACAGCTCACAAACAGGCTCAGGAATATACTAATCAGACCTTATATGCCACAGATTCTTCTGCAAATTTTGTAATAATTGAAAAGGGTGGGGAAAAAAATAATTATGAGGAACACCTTAAATCAGATAAGTACTCTGTCCACCAGCAAAAAATGACATTGCTTCTCAAGAGAAACAATCAGTTGCTGAAAGCTTAACTAGATCCAAAAGAAGAAAACAAGCAGACCATTTTGGAAAAAGCTGTTGAAGTCATTGCAAAATGAAGTTTGTCAGCAGACAGCTCTAATTATACAGAATAAATATTTATCCTCTTTTATTATTATTTTATTATCTGTAACTTTTTTTGTAATCAATTTCATATTTAGGTATGTTAGTGAGGCAAACTTCTAAATTTATATGTCTAACGCTCCATAAAAAGAATAGATGTTTATTTTGCCAAAAACTCAAAACCATGCTGACATCTGCACCCTGCTTCATGCCCTTTTCTCCCAATTGCCCCTTGGTTGTGGAAGCCGATGTGTCCACCTACGATATTGGAGTGGTCTTGGAACACAGGGACGGGGTTGGTTCCAAACAGTGTACCGCATATGCATCCAAGGCCCTGATCCCAGGATAGCCCAACTGTTCCCAGATAGAAAAAGACACCTTGACAATAGTGTTCGCAGTCAAGAAATTTCATGTCTACCTCTTTGAAATGCAGTTCTCTCTAATTACAGATCATGAAATATTACCGTATCTCATTGCCCTATCAGAACCCCTCGGAGAGCATTAAAGATAAACACCAGTCCTAATTGCCTGATTGTAAAGTGACCTGTTTCCAAATTACATACAAAAATAACCACTATTTCAGTATACATATAATTCGAAAATGATGCTTTGCTGAGTAACATTGTTCTTATGTGAAACACAATATAAATGTGAAATTAATACTGTAACTAATCGAAAGAAATGTAGCACATGGTCAGGATGTACCAGTAAACCTATCATTATAAAATTACTACAGCAAATTAAATAGAACATATAAATAAAGCATGTTAATTGAATCTCCGATATATGTTAGCACTAAAATTCAGCACTAGTTGATTTGTTATAAACAAATTTAGAAATGTAATTGTTACCTGTAAACCCCCCCCCCCCCCCCCCATGAACCATGGAAATTGCCGTTGGTGGGGAGGCTTGCGTGCCTCAGCAATACAGATAGCCGTACCGTAGGTACAACCACAACGGAGGGGTATCTGTTGAGAGGCCAGACAAACGTGTGGTTCCTGAACAGGGGCAGCAGCCTTTTCAGTAGTTGCAAGGGCAACAGTCTGGATGACTGACTGATCTGGCCTTGTAACAATAACCAAAACGGCCTTGCTGTGCTGGTACTGCGAACGGCTGAAAGCAAGGGGAAACTACGGCCGTAATTTTTCCCGAGGGCATGCAGCTTTACTGTATGATTAAATGATGATGGCGTCCTCTTGGGTAAAATATTCCGGAGGTAAAATAGTCCCCCATTCGGATCTCCGGGCGGGGACTACTCAAGAGGATGTCGTTATCAGGAGAAAGAAAACTGGCGTTCTACGAATCGGAGCGTGGATTGTCAGATCCCTTATCGGGCAGGTAGGTTAGAAAATTTAAAAAGGGAAATGGATAGGTTAAAGTTAGATATAGTGGGAATTAGTGAAGTTCGGTGGCAGGAGGAACAAGACTTCTGGTCAGGCGAATACAGGGTTATAAATACAAAGTCAAATAGGGGTAATGCAGGAGTAGGTTTAATAATGAATAGGAAAATAAGAATGCGGGTAAGCTACTACAAACAGCATAGTGAACGCATTATTGTGGCCCACACCTCCTACAGTAGTACAAGTTTATATGTCGACTAGCTCTGCAGATGACGAAGAAATTGAAGAAATGTATGATGAAATAAAAGAAATTATTCAGATAGTGAAGGGAGACGAAAATTTAATAGTCATGGGTGACTGGAATTCGAGTGTAGGAAAAGGGAGAGAAGGAAACGTAGTAGGTGAATACGGATTGGGGCTAAGAAATGAAAGAGGAAGCCGCCTGGTAGAATTTTGCACAGAGCACAACTTAATCACAGCTAACACTTGGTTTAAGAATCATGAAAGAAGGTTGTATACATGGAAGAACCCTGGAGATACTAAAAGGTATCAGATAGATTATATAATGGTAAAGGAGAGACTTAGGAACCAGGTTTTAAATTGTAAGACATTTCCAGGGGCAGATGTAGACTCTGACCACAATCTATTGGTTACGAGCTGTAGATTAAAACTGAAGAAACTGCAAAAAGGTGGGAATTTAAGGAGATGGGACCTGGATAAACTGAAAGAACCAGAGGTTGTACAGAGTTTCAGGGAGAGCATAAGGGAACAATTGACAGGAATGGGCGAAAGAAATACAGTAGAAGAAGAATGGGTAGCTTTGAGGGATGAAGTAGTGAAGGCAGCAGAGGATCAAGTAGGTAAAAAGACGAGGGCTAGTAGAAATCCTTGGGTAACAGAAGAAATATTGAATTTAATTGATGAAAGGAGAAAATATAACAATGCAGTAAATGAAGCAGGCAAAAAGGAATACAAACGTCTCAAAAATGAGATCGACAGGAAGTGCAAAATGGCTAAGCAGGGATGGCTAGAGGACAAATGTAAGGATCTAGAGGCTTATCTCACTAGGGGTAAGATAGATACTGCCTACAGGAAAATTAAAGAGACTTTTGGAGATAAGAGAACCACTTGTAAGAACATCAAGAGCTCAGATGCAAACCCAGTTCTAAGCAAAGAAGGGAAAGCAGAAAGGTGGAAGGAGTATATAGAGGGTCTATACAAGGGCGATGTACTTGCGGACAATATTATGGAAATGGAAGAGGATGTAGATCAAGATGAAATGGGAGATACGATAATGCGTGAAGAGTTTGACAGAGCACTGAAAGACCTGAGTCGAAACAAGGCCCCCGGAGTAGACAACATTCCATTGGAACTACTGACAGCCTTGGGAGAGCCAGTCCTCACAAAACTCTACCATCTGGTGAGCAAGATGTATGAAACAGGCGAAATACCCTCAGACTTTAAGAAGAATATAATAATTCCAATCCCAAAGAAAGCAGGTGTTGAAAGATGTGAAAATTACCGAACAATCAGTTTAATAAGCCACAGCTGCAAAATACTAACATGAATTCTTTACAGACGAATGGAAAAACTAGTAGAAGCCGACCTCAGGGAAGATCACTTTGGATTCCGTAGAAATACTGGAACACGTGAGGCAATACTGACCTTACAACTTATCTTAGAAGAAAGATTAAGGAAAGGCAAACCTACGTTTCTAGCATTTGTAGACTTAGAGAAAGCTTTTGACAATGTTGACTGGAATACTCTCTTTCAAATTCTAAAGGTGGCAGGGGTAAAATACAGGGAGCGAAAGGCTATTTACAATTTGTACAGAAACCAGATGGCAGTTATAAGAGTCGAGGGACATGAAAGGCAAGCAGTGGTTGGGAAGGGAGTAAGACAGGGTTGTAGCCTCTCCCCAATGTCATTCAATCTGTATATTGAGCAAGCAGTAAAGGAAACAAAAGAAAAATTTGGAGTAGGTATTAAAATCCGTGGAGAAGAAATAAAAACTTTGAGGTTTGCTGATGACATTGTAATTCTGACAGAGACAGCAAAGGACTTAGAAGAACAGTTGAATGGAATGGATGATGTCTTGAAGGGAGGATATAAGATGAACATCAACAAAAGCAAAACGAGGATAATGGAATGTAGTCGAATTAAGTCGGGTGATGTTGAGGGTATTAGATTAGGAAATGAGACACTTAAAGTAGTAAAGGAGTTTTGCTATTTGGGGAGCAAAATAACTGATGATGGTCGAAGTAGAGAGGATATAAAATGTAGACTGGCAATGGCAAGGAAAGCGTTTCTGAAGAAGAGGAGTTTGTTAACATCGAGTATAGAGTTAAGTGTCAGGAAGTCATTTCTGAAAGTATTTGTATGGAGTGTAGCCATGTATGGAAGTGAAACATGGACGGTAAATAGTTTGGACAAGAAGAGAATAGAAGCTTTCGAAATGTGGTGCTACAAAAGAATGCTGAAGATTAGATGGGTAGATCACATAACTAATGAGGAAGTATTGAATAGGATTGGGGAGAAGAGAAGTTTGTGGCACAACTTGACCAGAAGAAGGGCTCGGTTGGTAGTACATGTTCTGAGGCATCAAGGGATCACCAATTTAGTATTGGAGGGCAGCGTGGAGGGTAAAAATCGTAGGGGGAGACCAAGAGATGAATACACGAAGCAGATTTAGAAGGATGTAGGTTGCAGTAGGTACTGGGAGATGAAGAAGCTTGCACAGGATAGAGTAGCATGGAGAGCTGCATCAAACCAATCTCAGGACTGAAGACCAAAACAACAACAACAACAACAACAACAACACCATAATTAGTCAGAAAATGTTATATTAACTCATAAATAAGTTGAAAACAGGTTCACCTTGTTCAGCACTGAGATTGTAAATTTTTAGCAATGTGTATCTCATATTCGGTTTAACTTTTAATTGTGATTTTACATAAAATTGTAATTTTCATTGTAGGTAATTGTTAACAAAAGTATAAATAGAGGTCACGCAGGTGCCTTGGAGCACACGGTTTTTGGCTAGGGTTGTGAGCAAATGTATTGTAGGCTCACTCGTTTGTTGATTGTTGTGAATACTGTGTCGTTTGATGTCAACTTTGGGTACATATGATGTAACTGGTGCAGTTCACCAGGCTCGGACACCAGAGTCCTGGAAATATATTGGTGTTAAAACTGGCCGCTTAGGTGGCGCAGCTGCTGCATGGCTGGCAGACAGGGCCGCACGTAGAGGATGCGCGTAATTGCGTGGCGGCGCTTTGAATGATCGGCGAGTCACAACACAAAACTTTTACACATACATATTTAGGAAGATATGAAGTAAGAGTTGCACCTTAACAGTCTAAACAAAAATACTGAATACAATTATGTATGCCGTTAGAATTCTTTCTCAAAATACAAGCTGCTCTTCATTGGCACCATATACTACAGCAGTATACAGTTGCTACTAATGTACAGAATCGGTTTTGGGGATATTCCACAATTTAAAAAGTATACACTTGCAACACAAAGAAAGGTTATCATAGTGATAAAGCAAGCTAAATGCAGGGATTCCTGTAGACTCCTTTTTAAGAGCCAGAAAATACTGCCTCTGCCTTGTTTGTATGTATATAAAATACTTATCTTTACAAAAGAGAGCATCTTCAAAAAAAGAAAGTATCTTTGAACATAACTATGATTTTCACTCATACAAAACTGGCATATGCTTAACCTACATGAACCACAGTAAGTAAAAACCTATGTAAAAGAGAAGTGCATCACATTACAGCTATGTTGTATAACTATATGCATTCTTACTTAAAAAGCATATCAGCATTAAACACTTTTAAAGTACACGGGAATGCTGAAAAATAATGCCTCAGAATTTTTTATGTGAAAACTCTTGAAGCTTTTTAAATAAAACTTTACTAACATTCTACATGTTTATTCTTCATGTCTACTTATCTGTTTCTCACCATAGACACCCTGTGAAGAACAAAAGATCAATTTATTGTTAACATCACTGTAGAATCTTTTATTTTTGTCAATGGAGCCATAACCTTGCCCATAACTGCACCATTTCTTCACTAACAAAGTGGAGTCCTTTTATTTTTGTTGGTGGAGTCACAACTTAACCCCTAACTGCACCTCTTTGTCACTAACAAAGTGGAGTCCTCAAAGGTGTTCTTCAAGTTTTGGGAACAGATGGAAATCAAATGGGACTGTATAGATGATGATAAACTACAGTGAACCTGAGGCATCAGATTGTTGCAGATGTCATAGCACTTGTGTATGGTCTAGCACTGTCATTCTGAAGGAGAGGGTGCAGCATGCTTGAACAAACTCTTCGAATTCCACTTTCAATTTCTCTCAGACACCACCATGCTACAATTCAGAGCCCTCTAGCGATAGAGGGTTGCAACTTGCACCAGTGAAGTGTGAAAGTCAATCGAGTAACATGCATGACATGCAATACCACACAGTAAAACATTTGGAGGCACTACATTTCAGCATGCCCTCACAGAAACAGTTCTTGCTTGAGTACTGCTTCTACTCTGTCTGTATTTTTGGAATATCATAATAAGTAATCCTGGTACACAAAATATTATTAATTATATAATTATATCAGTTTATTTTGTTATTTACTTTGATTCTGTTGATCATATACTCTCAGTTAATATCTACTGTAAATGTATATCAGTTGTTACCCCTGACATGTCCTATATGCTACGTATAATCAAAGTACTAAACATAATTTACTGGTTCAAACAAAAATAAATAAATATGTGAAAAGATTGGCTACAGCATTTGTTAATTAATATGTCTCATAACTATAATAACTTTTATGGTGAAACTAATCTATTACAAATCTATTGCAATATATGACTGATATTTGTATGCGGCACCTACAGCCTACATGAATAGAGTATTCGAGCTTTAGAAGAAAATGACAGTCCTGCAGGGACAATTTCATCAAACATAATTTACTAACTGTGTATGTCTGTAAATGGGGATGTAGAAAATGAGTAGAGATGTTCATTATTAAAATACACAAACTAGAAATGATCATCACATGAACCTGAGAAATTAAAGAGCTACAGATGACAGCACATATACAACTGGAAGACATTTCTTTAACAGGTCACCTAATGATATAAAGCAACTGCATGCAACTTCTGTTAAAGACAAATTTAAACAGTTATTAACTACAATATGATTACAATCAAAGATATCTAAACCTCACTATCCATTGTACTATTTTAATACAGGGTGTTTCAAAAATGACCGGTATATTTGAAACGGTAATAAAAACTAAACGAGCAGCGATAGAAATACACCATTTGTTGCAATATGCTTGGGACAACAGTACATTTTCAGGCAGACAAACTTTCGAAATTACAGTAGTTACAATTGTCAACAACAGATGGCGCTGCGGTCTGGGAGACTCTATAGTACGATATTTTCCACATATCCACCATGCGTAGCAATAATATGGCGTAGTCTCTGAATGAAATTACCCGAAACCTTTGACAACGTGTCTGGCGGAATAGCTTCACATGCAGATGAGATGTACTGCTTCAGCTGTTCAATTGTTTCTGGATTCTGGTGGTACACCTGGTCTTTCAAGTGTCCCCACAGAAAGAAGTCACAGGGGTTCATGTCTGGCGAATAGGAAGGCCAATCCACGCCGCCTCCTGTATGTTTCGGATAGCCCAAAGCAATCACACGATCATCGAAATATTCATTCAGGAAATTAAAGACGTCAGCCGTGCGATGTGGCCGGGCACCATCTTGCATAAACCACGAGGTGTTCGCAGTGTCGTCTAAGGCAGTTTGTACCGCCACAAATTCACGAAGAATGTCCAGATAGCGTGATGCAGTAATCGTTTTGGATCTGAAAAATGGGCCAATGATTCCTTTGGAAGAAATGGCGGCCCAGACCAGTACTTTTTGAGGATGCAGGGACGATGGGACTGCAACATGGTGCTTTTCGGTTCCCCATATGCGCCAGTTCTGTTTATTGATGAAGCCGTCCAGGTAAAAATAAGCTTCGTCAGTAAACCAAATGCTGCCCACATGCATATCGCTGTCATCAATCCTGTGCACTATATCGTTAGCGAATGTCTCTCGTGCAGCAATGGTAGCGGCGCTGAGGGGTTGCCGCGTTTGAATTTTGTATGGATAGAGGTGTAAACTCTGGCGCATGAGACGATATGTGGACGTTGGCGTCATTTGGACCGCAGCTGCAACACGGCGAACGGAAACCCGAGGCCACTGTTGGATCACCTGCTGCACTAGCTGCGCGTTGCCCTCTGTGGTTGCCGTACGCGGTCGCCCTACCTTTCCAGCACGTTCATCCGTCACGTTCCCAGTCCGTTGAAATTTTTCAAACAGATTCTTTATTGTATCGCTTTTAGGTCCTTTGGTTACATTAAACCTCCGTTGAAAACTTCGTCTTGTTGCAACAACACTGTGTTCTAGGCGGTGGAATTCCAACACCAGAAAAATCCTCTGTTCTAAGGAATAAACCATGTTGTCTACAGCACACTTACACGTTGTGAACAGCACGCGCTTACAGCAGAAAGACGACGTACAGAATGGCGCACCCACAGACTGCGTTGTCTTCTATATCTTTCACATCACTTGCAGCGCCATCTGTTGTTGAAAATTGTAACTACTGTCATTTCGAAAGTTTGTCCGCCTGAAAATGTACTGTTGTCCCAAGCATATTGCAACAAACGGTGTATTTCTATCGCTGCTCGTTTAGTTTTTATTGCCGTTTCAAATATACCGGTCACTTTTGAAACACCCTGTATATACTCACTTCTACTATATTAAAAGTGGTAAATATTTATTAACAAAAATCTAATGTGTGCATTTCTATTTATCTGTTATATTTATTGTTTGCTTTCATAAATGTTAAATATTCGGAAAATGATAATACCCCCAACCACTAAGCTACTGTGGGCACATAAATAATAATAATAATTATTATTATTATTGTTATTGTTATTTATTCTTATTATGACAGGAATAATGTTTGAACACTGCTACAAGTGTACTATAGCCTGCATCATCAGAATTTGCAGTTTTATGTTGTACAATTTTTGCATATTTTGCTCTTACTTAGAATACTGTGTATGTCAAAACAATGACGTCTCCAGCACAATGGTCTCATATACACATGTGGTATGTTTTGTTAATTATTCAAAATGAAAACTCAAGCGAGAAAACTATTATATTGTGGGACAGAATTGCTGGTCTGTACATGTCTTAGAGGGCAAAATATTTAGTACTGCCGACATACTTAAAAACATGACACTGTAATAACTATTAGTTCCTCCCAGGGGATTGTGAAATACAGGGTAGAGTAGGTCACTAAGACTCCAGGATAAGAGGTAGCCATCTCTTGTGAGAACTAAGATAGCTCTTGCCCTTACAATAGGCAGGTCCCCTGTCATCTTGGGATCTGAGTGACCTAACCTACCTTTCCCATTCTATCTGTTCCATCACCTGAGGATGAAACTAACAGGACAGGGCCATGTACTTTTATTGTCATATGTGTTTGTTGGTAAAACTATGAATTTCGTACCATGAGAGTAAGTACCAGTCAGCAGTTCTGTTTCACAATTTAATGACTAAATACTGGGTTATTACAAATGATTGAAGCGATTTCACAGCTCTACAATAACTTTATTATTTGAGATATTTTCACAATGCTTTGCCCACACATACAAAAACTCAAAAAGTTTTTTTAGGCATTCACAAATGTTCGATATGTGCCCCTTTAGTGATTCGGCAGACATCAAGCCGATAATCAAGTTCCTCCCAAACTCGGCGCAGCATGTCCCCATCAATGAGTTCGAAAGCATCGTTGATGCGAGCTCGCAGTTCTGGCACGTTTCTTGGTAGAGGAGGTTTAAACACTGAATCTTTCACATAACTCCACAGAAAGAAATCGCATGGGGTTAAGTCGGGAGAGCGTGGAGGCCATGACATGAATTGCTGATCATGATCTCCACCACGACCGATCCATCGGTTTTCCAATCTCCTGTTTAAGAAATGCCGAACATCATGATGGAAGTGCGGTGGAGCACCATCCTGTTGAAAGATGAAGTCGGCGCTGTCGGTCTCCAGTTGTGGCATGAGCCAATTTTCCAGCATGTCCAGATACACGTGTCCTGTAACGTTTTTTTTCGCAGAAGAAAATGGGGCCGTAAACTTTAAACTGTGAGATTGCACGAAACACGTTAACTTTTGGTGAATTGCGAATTTGCTGCACGAATGCGTGAGGATTCTCTACTGCCCAGATTCGCACATTGTGTCTGTTCACTTCACCATTAAGAAAAAATGTTGCTTCATCACTGAAAACAAGTTTCGCACTGAACGCATCCTCTTCCATGAGCTGTTGCAAACGTGCCGAAAATTCAAAGCATTTGACTTTGTCATCGGTTGTCAGGGCTTGTAGCAATTGTAAACGGTAAGGCTTCTGCTTTAGCCTTTTCCGTAAGATTTTCCAAACCGTCGGCTGTGGTACGTTTAGCTCCCTGCTTGCTTTATTCGTCGACTTCCGCGGGCTACGCGTGAAACTTGCCCGCACGCGTTCAACCTTTTCTTCGCTCACTGCAGGCCGACCCGTTGATTTCCCCTTACAGAGGGATCCAGAAGCTTTAAACTGCACATATCATCGATGAATGGAGTTAGCAGTTGGTGGATCTTTGTTGAAATTCGTCCTGAAGTGTCGTTGCACTGTTATGACTGACTGATGTGAGTGCATTTCAAGCACAACATACGGTTTCTCGGCTCCTGTCGCCATTTTGTCTCACTGCACTCTCGAGCGAACCCGCGGCAGAAACCTGAAGTGAGGCTTCAGCTGAACAAAACTTTAGGAGTTTTTCTACGTATCTGTAGTGTGTAGTGACCATATGTCAATGAATGGAGCTACAGTGAATTTATGAAATCGCTTCAATCATTTGTAACAGCCCTGTACAGATGATGATGTGTGTGAAATCTTACGGGACTTAACTGCTAAGGTCATCAGTCCCTAAGCTTACACACTACTTAACCTAAATTATCCTAAGGACAAACACAAACACCCATGCCCGAGGGAGGACTCGAACCTCCGACTAATTACCCATCTTGATTGTGTAAAACTGTTTCATTTCTTTGCATGTATAATTCATTCCTTTGTATATATAATTAGTCACCATTAAATATCATCCAGTTATCAGGATTCCTCGTAACATACTTTTCACATAAACTAGTGAATATTTCAATCTGAAGATTCTACAAAACTTCCTGGCTTTTATATTAGTTCTGCTTCATATCTCACGTAACATAAAACCACACATAACTTACCTATGCTTGAACTACATCCCCATGCTCTACCTTACTTCAAAAACCACACTATCATACAAAGGCATGATCACAATGCAAGACAATCTTCCTTTCATATTCTATAATGTAATTTACCAATTTGGTAAGAAGAAAGGTGTCATCTGTTGTTGACTGATGCTTTTTCAGGAACTTATTCCTTAGAAATGGGACATCTTAATGAAAGAAATGATTAAAAGGCATACTCACAAGTATGAGAGAACTGATTGTAGCCATGTGAAGTATTGAGACTTTCTTCCACACAACAGGATCAGTAGACATTTTCAAGAGCGCACAGCCAGCTGTCAGTCGTAGCCAAGATGACTCTGCATTGCTAAACCACATTTAATAATAATCACTGAGATGACATAATATTTCATAGAACATGTAAACATTCAAACAGGTGTGTGTATGTACGCGGGTAGGGGAGGGGGGGGGGGGGGAGGAGAGGTAGTATCATTATTATACGCTGCTGTGCAAAACTTGAGGATGAAAGTAACTTTTGCATGCTTGCCATTGCCAAGTAACATAGCTCAATGAAACTTGGACAATACATAGAAATAACTACTACAGTACAGTATAGAAGGCAGCTGAAATAAATACGAAATGAGATGAACAGAAATGACACTCTTATTCAAAGACAATAATAACACTGAAAACACCATGATTTCATGATTTATGATGGTACCCTGGACAGTATGTGATCACCACAGACAGCAACGCATGCTCTTCAACATGCTCCCATTCTGGGCACAAGGGGTGTAAGGAGTTCTTGTGGTAGGCAGTTTCATTTCTCCACCAGCATGGTTGACAACTGCTGGAGGGCTGTTAGTGCTTTTGGACATACTACAATCTGATAATATTCTTCTTGGGTCTGCAGCTGGATCCTGAAGTTCATCTAGCTAAAATATTTCTGCGGCTCACTTGGCCGCCATCTTCAGGCGATAATGTGTTGCATGAGCATGCTGTAACTAAATTCAGATTGCGAGCAGTGGCTCCTTAATAAACTGCAGAAAGCCAACAGCCAATGTGCAAGAAATCATCATAACTGCCATCTACTGACGTAACCATAAGATGCTGAAGTGGTAGAAGCTGGTGAAATCAGTAAACCATTATCAAAAACTATTCTGATGGGTGAATCAAACACCATTGTTTTTTTTTAATTTCTGATAAAACAGGGTTCCAAATCTTATTTAAATACTAAAAAACAATGGTCTCTGATTCAGCCATCAGTGTAGTTTTTTATAACGGTTTATCGATTTCTCCAGCTTCCACAATTGGGGGCCCTATTATGTTCACTTGAGCTAGAGGGCAGTGATGATGATTTCTTTTGCATGTGCTGCTGGCTTTTTGTAGAGTGTAAAGGAGCTGCTGCTTGCAGTCTGAATTCAGTTCTGGCGAGTTTGTGCAACAGGTTACTCACCTGAAGATGGTGGCCAGGTGGATTGCAGAAGTAGTGTGGCAAGATGACTTCAAGATCCACCTGGAGGTCCGAAAAGAATATTATCAGTTATTACATCAGGAATATGTCTCCCAAGTGAATCTCACATGCGCTCAATGGGCCTTAAGTTGGAACAGACAGGCCAATGCATTCACTAAATATCCTCTCATTCCAAGAGTTTTCTCACCCACACATTTTGATGGGGTTGTGTATTTTCATCCATAAAAATGAAGTCTTGACCAAATGCAACCCAGAAAAGACATAAACGGAAAATGTATACAGTGTCACAATAAAGCTGACTGGTGACTGTACCATGTTCAAAGACATGGTTGTCGTACATTCATCCAACATTATTCCTCCTCACACCATAACACCTGGACCACCAAAACGGTCATGTTTGAAAATGATCCTGTGTGCTTTACACACTACCACCTCTCGACATCTGAAGGTATGTGATGCACCCAGGACATTGTCGAACATGACAATGGTCATCCAGGTGTTATGGTGGGGGGAGGTATAATGTTGCATGGACAAACTGATATCCAAGTTTTTGAACATGGTACACTGACTGGTCAACATTATTGTTCCCCATTTGTATCTTTTCAGGGATGCATTCAGTCCTGACCTCATTTTCATGGACGACAATGCACAACTACACCAGCCTGCACAAGTGAAACAGCTCTTGTAATGAGAGGATATTCAGTGACTGGACTGGCCTGTCCATTTCCCACAAAGTAAGCCTATGGCACATAGCATCCACTATAGTGGCCAGCTGTAAATGGTTGCTCCTCTGGCATTTTCAATCAGTCCTGTGGCTGCTAATGCACACAGTCCACAGTAGTGGGGATTGCCTACTGGTGTTGTGCCCTGCATGCATTTGCAGCCTCATGAGTAATTTAAAATGCCAGAGAAATTACCATTAAAAACTGTCCACTGCAGTGAAAATCATGAACTTCAGCATGGACTCCAATTGAGCACATGTGGGATTCAATAGGGAGTTATATTTGCAGCATGACCAGATGCACCAACAAACATCCACACTGGTGGAGGAATGAACAGCCTACAACAAGAACACAAAATACAACACAGTGCCTAATAAATTTTTGCGTAATTAATGCTACAATCATACTGTAACTTTGATGTGATATGTCATATGTACCTTTTATTATTTTATTAATCTTGTCATGTATTTAAATGTCAAAGAATTAATTCAAACAAACTAATTAAAAAATGAATTCTGTAATTATGATGTAGTAAAAACATTGTCATAGTCAAGGAAGTTTGCTATTGTATAGAATCAAAGAACATGTTTGAAGTAAGAAGTATTGTCACTGGATGCGTAAGCATGTATATACATTCAGGCATACTATGTGGTAGCAAATGGTCACAGTACATTGACATCGAGATGAATTAATACTCAAGAAGAGCTGTTTCCATACATTACTGGTGAATAATGACTTGCATTACCAGCAGCAACTCATCAAAGAAAGATTAGATTAGATTCAGTTTACGTTCCATAGACTCAAAAAATGAGGTGATTCTCATGGGTGTGAAACATGTCAGAAAGGATAACATAAAACATTTTAATATAATACTTACTACCCTGATCATTTATCAGGAGTCTGTCGAAATAAGTGAATACAATGCAGTAAACTGGACCAGCTAATATTTACAGAATTAACAGGCTGTCAGAATGAAACATTGTTATGCACTATTAATAACTTTATCATACACAAAATACCTATCTTGGCTGTTGTGATCAAGTGTTGTCAAAACCAAAATCTAACAGACATTTTTACTTTAGCTGGCTTAACAGTCTCAGTTAAGATATTCATCTATAGAGTACAAGGAGTTGCCTATCGAGAAGTCTTTAAAACTCTATTTAAATAGTGCTTTATCTGAAAACAAGTTTTTAATGGTTGCTGGCAATTTATTGAAAATGTGTGTCCCTGAATATTGGACCCCTTTTTGGACCAAGGTGATTGATTTTAGGTCTTTATGTAGATTGCTTTTATTCCTGATATTGATACTATGTTTTGAGCTATTGGTTGGAAATAGAGATTTATTACTTGCAACAAATTTCATTAAGGAATAAATATACTGAGACACAATGGTTAGTACACAAAGTTCCTTGAGCAGGTTTCTACATGATTTTCTTGAATGTACACCACAAATGATTCTTGTCACATGCTTTTTCTCCCTAAAAACTTTTGCTCGGTTTGATGAGATACCCCAGAATATGGTCCCATATGACATAATAAAATGAAAGTAAGCAAAGTATTCAAGTTTTTTTTTATATTTTCATCTCCTACATCTGACATCATTCTCACTGCAAATCCAGACTTGTTTAGGCACTTAAGCAATTCTGTGGTATGCCCTTCCCAACTGAATTTATTATCGAGTAGTAATCCCAGAAATTTAACCACTGTAAACCTCTTCGATCTGCATGTCTTCGTATGTTATACACATGCTGGAAGGAAACCTCTTACAGGTTCTGAACTGCATATAGTGGGTCTTCTCAAAGTTTAATGACAGTGAATTAACTTTGGGTTGGTTTGTGGGGTTGAAGGGACCAGACTGGAAAAGTCATCAGTCCCGTGAATAAACTTTAAACCATTTATTAATGTCCGTGAAAATTTGATTAGCAGCTATTTCTATATCTGTACTTGACTTGCTACTTATTGCAACGATCATCTGCAAACAAAACAAACTTAGCATCTGGCAGTGTAACAGATGACGAGTCATTAATGTAGACAAGAAAAGGCAATGGACCCAAGATGAACCATTAGGAACACCACATGTAATTAATTCCCAGTCAGATGAAGACAGACTGCTTACTGCACACATATTTCACAGCAACATCCTTTGTTTCCTGTTAGACAGATAAGACTCAAACCATTTCGCAGCATTGCCGGTGACACCATAATATTCTAATTTATTTAAGAGAATGCTGTGGTTCACGCAGTCCAAGGCATTTGACAGGTCGCAGAAAATGCCAGTAGCCTCTAATTTAATATCTAATCAATTTAAGTACATTCTCACTGTAAGTGTAAATAGCTTTCTCTATATCAGAACCCTTAAGAAATCCAAACTGTGACTTGGACAATACATTATTTGCAGTCAGATGCTTAAGGAGATGCTTGAACACAACCTTTTTAAATATTTTTGAGAAAGCTGGCAAAAGTGAAAGTGGTTGATAGTTTGATGGTATCTCTTTATCCCCCTTCTTGTAAAGAGGCTTAACTTCAGCATACTTTAGTCAGTCTGGAAATGTTGTGCTGATAAGAGATTGATTACACAAATAACTTCAGATGGAACTCTTCGATTAACTTCGTTGATATGTTATCATACCCACAGGAATACTTAGATTTTAAGGATTTTATGAGGGATACTACTTCTTTGGGAAACATGTCATTTCCATTTTACTGAAGTTAGTTTTAAAGACTGGTCTCAGATACTCCATTACACTGTTCACTGAACCTGATAACCCCAAGCTGCTAGTAATGTTAATGAAGAATTTGTTTAAGAGGTTTGTTACCAAAGTCTCATTTATTTTTAGAGCTATCTGTTCCTCTTCCTTTTTGGCCACACCTGTCTCTGTCTTCACTATATCCCACACAGATTTTATTTTGTTGCCTGATGTGATTATCTTTTTCTCATAATAAAGCTGCTTCAATTTCTAGGTTACTTAATTCAATATTTTGCTGTATTCTTTGTAATGCATTACAATTCTAACATCAGAGCTGTTCCTAGATAGTAGGTACCGTCTCTTTTTTGTCCCACATAATATTTTTATTCCTTGTGTAATCCACGGTTTATCTTTTGACTTGTGTGTGATTTGAGTTACCATTAGGGGAAAACAATTTTCAAAAGTGGAAGTAACTTTATTAATGAATGCTTTGTATTTTCCATTTGAGTCAGAAGCATTGTAAACATCCAGCCAGTTCATGTCTTTGAGCAATTTCCTGAATTTCTCAATTTTTTACTTATTTATTACCCTCCTGCACTCAGATTTCATACATTTTTTATCCTGAAAAGTTTCACATTTAGCACAAGATGCTGCATGTCATAATCAGATAGCCCATTTACTATTGGTTTTGTGATATAACTTTTTACCCCCTTGATTTGTCTACAAAATGTTCACGGTAGGAACTAAATTGAATGATAGTGCTACTGACTGTAACAATTGTTCACTGAGAGAGCTTTTCAATAAATCCAAATTAAAATCACCAGCAACCACTATTTCCTTGCCCCCCCCCCCCCCCCCCCAATGAGATGAAAGGTAACTCTTTCCGCTCCCGAGATTGAGATGACTCCTTACCCTCTCCCTTAAAACCCACATCCTTTCGTCTTTCCCTCTCCTTCCCTTTTCCTGAAAAGCAACCGTTGGTTGCGAAAGCTTAGACACACACAAAGAAAGATGATGAGACTTACCAAACAAAAGCGCTGGCAGGTCGATAGACACACAAACAAACACAAACATACACACAAAATTCAAGCTTTCGCAACAAACGGTTGTTTCGTCAGGAAAGAGGGAAGGAGAGGGACAGACGAATGATGTGGGTTTTAAGGGAGAGGGTAAGGAGTCATTCCAATCCCGGGAGCGGAAAGACTTACCTTAGGGGGAAAAAAGGACAGGTATACACTCGCACACGCACACATATCCATCCACACATACACAGACACAAGCAGACATTTGTAAAGGCAAAGAGTTTGGGCAGAGATGTCAGTCGAGGCGGAAGTACAGAGGCAAAGATGTTGTTGAAAGACAGGTGAGGTATGAGCGGCGGCAAATTGAAATTAGAAATTAGCGGAGATTGAGGCCTGGCGGATAGTGAGAAGAGAGGATATGCTGAAGGGCAAGTTCCCATCTCCGGAGTTCTGACAGGTTGGTGTTAGTGGGAAGTATCCAGATAATCCGGACGGTGTAACACTGTGCCAAGATGTGCTGGCCGTGCACCAAGGTGTGTTTAGCCACAGGGTGATCCTCATTACCAACAAACACTGTCTGCCTGTGTCCATTCATGCGAATGGACAGTTTGTTGCTGGTCATTCCCACATAGAAGGCTTCACAGTGTAGGCAGGTCAGTTGGTAAATCACGTGGGTGCTTTCACACGTGGCTCTGCCTTTGATCGTGTACACCTTCCGGGTTACAGGACTGGAGTAGGTGGTGGTGGGAGGGTGCATGGGACAGGTTTTACACCGGGGGCGGTTACAAGGGTAGGAGCCAGAGGGTAGGGAAGGTGGTTTGGGGATTTCATAGGGATGAACTAAGAGGTTACGAAGGTTAGGTGGACGGCGGAAAGACACTCTAGGTGAAGTGGGGAGGATTTCATGAAGGATGGATCTCATTTTAGGGCAGGATTTGAGGAAGTCGTATCCCTGCTGGAGAGCCACATTCAGAATCTGATCCAGTCCCGGAAAGTATCCTGTCACAAGTGGGGCACTTTTGGGGTTCTTCTGTGGGAGGTTCCGGGTTTGAGGAGATGAGGAAGTGGCTCTGGTTATTTGCTTCTGTACCAGGTTGGGAGGGTAGTTACGGGATGCGAAAGCTGTTTTCAGGTTGATGGTGTAATGGTTCAAGGATTCCGGACTGGAGCAGATTCGTTTGCCACGAAGACCTAGGCTTTAGGGAGGGGACCGTTTGATGTGGAATGGGTGGCAGCTGTCATAATGGAGGTACTGTTGCTTGTTGGTGGGGTTGATGTGGACGGACGTGTGAAGCTGGCCATTGGACAGGTGGAGGTCAACGTCAAGGAAAGTGGCATGGGATTTGGAGTAGGACCAGGTGAATCTGATGGAACCAAAGGAGTTGAGGTTGGAGAGGAAATTCTGGAGTTCTTCTTCACTGTGAGTCCAGATCATGAAAATGTCATCAATAAATCTGTACCAAACTTTGGGTTGGCAGGCTTGGGTAACCAAGAAGGCTTCCTCTAAGCGACCCATGAATAGGTTGGCGTACGAGGGGGCCATCCTGGTACCCATGGCCGTTCCCTTTAATTGTTGGTATGTCTGGCCTTCGAAAGTGAAGAAGTTGTGGGTCAGGATGAAGCTGGCTAAGGTAATGAGGAAGGGGTTTTAGGTAGGGTGGCAGGTGATCGGCGTGAAAGGAAGTGCTCCATCGCAGCGAGGCCCTGGACATGCGGAATATTTGTGTATAAGGAAGTGGCATCAATGGTTACAAGGATGGTTTCCGGGGGTAACAGACTGGGTAGGGATTCCAGGCGTTCGAGAAAGTGGTTGGTGTCTTTGATGAAGGATGAGAGACTGCATGTAATGGGTTGAAGGTGTTGATCTATGTAGGCAGAGATGCGTTCTGTGGGGGCTTGGTAACCAGCTACAATGGGACGGCCGTGATGATTGGGTTTGTGAATTTTAGGAAGAAGGTAGAAGGTAGGGGTGCGGGGTGTTGGTGGGGTCAGGAGGTTGATGGAGTCAGGTGAAAGGTTTTGTAGGGGGCCTAAGGTTCTGAGGATTCCTTGAAGCTCCGCCTGGGCATCAGGAATGGGATTACCTTGCCAAACTTTGTAAGTAGTGTTGTCTGAAAGCTGACGCAGTCCCTCAGCCACATACTCCTGATGATCAAGTACCACAGTCGTGGAACCCTTGTCCTCCGGAAGAATGACGATGGATTGGTCAGCCTTCAGATCACGGATAGCCTGGGCTTCAGCAGTGGTGATGTTGGGAGTAGGATTAAGGTTTTTTAAGAAGGATTGAGAGGCAAGGCTGGAAGTCAGAAATTCCTGGAAGGTTAGGAGAGGGTGATTTTGAGGAAGAGGAGGTGGGTCCCGCTGTGACGGAGGACGGAACTGTTCCAGGCAGGGTTCAATTTTGATAGTGTCTTGGGGAGTTGGATCATTAGGAGTAGGATTAGGATCATTTTTCTTCGTGGCAAAGTGATATTTCCAGCAGAGAGTATGGGTGTAGGACAGTAAATCTTTGACGAGGGCTGTTTGGTTAAATCTGGGAGTGGGGCTGAAGGTGAGGCCTTTGGATAGGACAGAGGTTTCGGATTGGGAGAGAGGTTTGGAGGAAAGGTTAACTACTGAATTGGGGTGTTGTGGTTCCAGATTGTGTTGATTGGAATTTTGAGGTTTTGGAGGGAGTGGAGCTGGAAGTGGGAGATTGAGTAGATGGGAGAGACTGGGTTTGTGTGCAGTGAGAGGAGGTTGAGGTTTGCTGGAAAGGTTGTGAAGGGTGAGTGAGTTGCCTTTCCGGAGGTGGGAAACCAGGAGATTGGATAGTTTTTTAAGGTGGGGGGTGGCATGCTGTTCTAATTTGCGGTTGGCCTGTAGGAGGATGCTCTGGACAGCCGGTGTGGATGTGGGAGAGGAAAGATTGAGGACTTTTATTAAGGATAGGAGTTGACGGGTGTGTTGATTGGCTGAGTGGATGTGTAGGTGAAGGATTAGGTGGGTGAGGGCAATGGATTGTTCAGTTTGGAACTGGTATAGGGACTGATGGAAAGAAGGGTTGCAGCCAGAGATGGGAACTTTAAGTGTGAGGCCTTTGGGGGTGATGCCAAATGTCAGACAAGCCTGAGAAAATAAAATATGGGAGTGTAATCTGGCTAGGGCGAAGGCATGTTTGCGGAGGGAATGTAAATAAAAGTTAATGGGTTCGTTGTGGAGGTGTTATGAGGGTGACATGGTACTAGAAGGTGGAAAGTGTAACATGAGGATGAAATGAAAATGAAAATAAATATAAAAATATATGGGGAGAGATAAAGGTGAACTAGAAATCAAATGGAGATCTGGTGTGAAAAAAGGCGAAAAAGGGTTGGTTAGAGCTGGGCTATGTTGATCCTGTGGTGAACTTCATGAAGAAGTCACAAATTGGATCGATTTGTGTATCGCTTCAAAAGATGAACAATTTTTTCAGTGTGGTGTTCATACACTACCTGGAAGATGGGAGAAAGTAGTGCCCAGCAATGGAAAGTACTTGGAATGAGAGGGGTCGAGACAGGGAAACAGTGAGAGCAGGAATACCTCAGAGATGGTACCAGCACTGCGGCTGGCCGTTCATGATCCCTACATCATACCATACCATGATCACTACACAACGGGGACAACACCAGGGGAAGCACATACAAGACTAGGGGACACAAAATGGCTCAAAAGACCAGAAAGAACATAGGAAAAAGGGAGTGGAGGGGGCAGAACCTTCCCGATGTGAAGTCAAGTCAAAGTCTCCATAACCAATACCAACACAAGCAGAGGGACTCCAATTCTGCAGGGAAATTCAGGTACTTAAACCTTGACTGGAAGACAAACCGCTCTTACGAAGAAAACTGAGAACAGATGTAACCATTTGAGAGTTATCCTCTATCACCCGGAACAAGGAAGGTGGGAGAGTGTATTTAGTGTGAAGGATCAAAAGCCAGGGGCAGTCTAGCAACACTAGGATCACCATGAGAAAGGGGGGGGGGGGAGGTCCGCAACTACAAAAGAAGGGGGAGGGGACAGAAACTCATTACAGAGTAAAAAACCATGGGTTAACCTAGTATGGCTGATATGAGAACAGCAGAGTACGGTAGATTCTTGTTGGGAGAGGCAGAGGGCAACTGCCATTGACGATAAAGGAATTTAATGTAAGGCCGTAAATACATCCCTGGAGGGGTCACTGAGAATGGCGGGAGAGTGTGTGTGTGTGTGTGTGTGTGTGTGTGTGTGTGTGTGTGTGTGTGTGTGTGTGTGTGTGAGGGGGGGGGATGTTGGTGGCTGCACCCCCCTCCCCTCGACAGTAATTCAGCAAGCTCATTACCGGGAATCCGGAGTAAATCAACTGAACAAGCGGCATCGCCAAGATCAGTGAGAAGGTTGTGGATGGCAGAGAGTGGTAGGACAAACACTGAGTTATAGTCTGAAGGCCACACACTGAGTATAACAAAATTCTGGTGAGGGAGGTCCATTTAATGAAGCAGAGGACCCAATATATGGCCATCACTTCTGCAGTAAACACCCCACACGTGGCAGGCAGGAGATGGTGTTCTCTGCCAACAGAAGACGTGAAGGCACATCTCATGTGATCAACTGATTTTAAGCCATCAGAGTAAAAAACAATAGCATACTGAAACTCCCATAAGATTGGGCAGAATATAAAATGGTAAACCAATGGAGCGTCGGAGGCCCATCTGAATCCAGGGTTGAGGAACTAATGAAAGGGGGGGGGGGGGGGGGGGAGAGGGGCAGGGGATAGAATTTAAGGGGGGGGGGGGGGACAAAGAGAGTAGACAGAAGTCACAGTGGACAGTAATGATGCAGAGCCCAACTGGTGAACCCATCTGAGATTGGGCAGCAGGTGGGCAAAGTCCCAAAGTCATGAAAAGAAGAGAGTAGGAGGGGTGAGCAGGGGAAGAATGGATAGTGATGGTGTAACATTACATGAGTATGTCCAATATAGTCGGATCTACTTTGCGTCACCCAAGTGTAGGGGAGTCGAAACAACCTGTGACATCATACCAACTTGAGATTTTTTTTTATACATATAATTCATTTCTAAATTTTATTGATTATTTACAGAGTAACGAATTTAATTATGTATAACATTTAATAGGTAATGAGTTTTAATGAGATAGATATAAATATGTTTTGACATAGCAAATAACCTTGTTGCATTATGCACGATATGTTTTCTCTTTGTAAGAACAAAAACTTCTGTGTTGCTCGAGTGCGCGATCAAGTAGTCGTCGAGTGCAGATATTCTGTAACTTTCACGAATGGGCATGGAATTGTTAATTTACAACCAGGAGTTGATTTAAAAATTATTCTAGGGAACTACAGCCTGACTTTGGTGCAAACAAATCATGCGCAAATTCTCAAATATCGGCGTGGAGTTTAAGATACGCAGCTGGATATCGAGCGTTATCGTCGTGTGTGTGGTTCAGTAACATTAACCACAATTTACGGACATTAGCTTGATAATAACAATCAACAACTTATATGAGCAGCATAGTAATCGTCTTGATGCTTAAAGCAAGCGAGAAGTGATTTACTGTCGGGATACGACAAATATTAATCACTGCATAGTCAGCTTGTTGATACATTGCTTAGAAACTCATAAACGGACAGTGACAGAGTTACTGAAACGATCTTTCAAGTATCAATGACCACTACACACACATCAGAAACTAATTACTCTAACTGTGAGCGACTTCTGGATTGGATGAGGGTTTTTTTTCCAGATAATTGGTATTAATAAACTTCTTTCAAGGTTGAAACTTCGTCAGTGGTGTCACACTCATTCAGTTTAGTAGAATCATAGATAGTACTAGCAATGCTACTACATAGTTTTGAAAGAAAAAAGAGTCTTCTCAAACCAGAGGCACTAGTGACGCTCCCTCGCAGCACTACGATATTGTGAATCACCACTCACATGCCCCCTTCTCATTACATTTCTGCATTGAAAACACTGAGATATAGGCACGGTACAAAGAAGGAAGAAAGAAGAGGAAAGATCAGTGAAAGAACTGGAGCAGAGAGAGAAGGAGAGGTCACAATGGCATACGAAAGCAGGGGTTGGGGCCACCGAACTGAAAGTGGAGGGATTCCAGCATAAAAGAGAAGACTACCAACAGTGCTAGTGTGAAAGGCATTTGTGGCTAAACAGATACCAGGATGGTGAACTGAACCCAAGAGGAGCAGCACGGAAGGGTAATCTGGTCCATAAATTTGACAAACATAGTTCAGACAAGGCAGAACTAATGACCCATAAAGGCAGATTAGAGTCAAATGAGGCATGCCCTAAGATGTGTGGGCAAGGAAGCAAAGAACATTGAGTTTTGAGTTTACGAAAACAGTCAACCTTCCAAAAGTGGATATGGGCCAACCAAGTATGCTAGTTGTCAAAAAGAAGAGCCAAAAAAACAAAACTCAGGCCCATCATCAGGTGCCAGGCATCGACACACAGCTTCGGATCAGGATGGACTGTAGTACAGCGACAGAAATGCATCGCCCTCGACTTGAGGGGGAAGAACTGAAAACAATGCGAGAGTGTCCACGTGGAAGTGTGCTAGATGCCACTCTGGAGATGTTGCTCCACAGAGGCCACCTACTGAGAGCTATCTCAAATACAGAAATCATCCACACACAGAACAGGGTTGACCAAAAGTCTGACAGAGGTCACAAGTCCATTAATAGAGATGAATAAAGGGACACTTAATATTGAGCCCTGTGGAATGCCATTCTACTGGGTCTGCAGAGAGCTGAGAATATTTCCAGTCGGGGCTCTGAAAGACCAATGGGACAGGAACTGGTGAATAAAAGTCTGGAGGGTGCCCCGAAGATCCCATTCATGAAACATAAGTACGATGTGACAGTACCAAGATGTGTTGTTGGCCTTGGACGAAAGGCTGAAGAAAACTGCAACAAGACGGTGGTGCTGAGAAAAGGCTTGCCAAGCTGTGGTTTCCAGTTGAAGCAGATGATCAACTGGAGACTGTCCCCCCACCCCCCCCCACCCCCCCACCCCCAAAAGTTGCACTGGTAAGGAGATAAAAGGTCCCAAGATTCGAGGACCCATCTGTTCAAATAACTTACAGGGGACACTGGTCACACTGATTGGCTGGTCACTATCCACGGATGATGGATCCTTTCTGGGCTTAAATACAGGAACTATAACACTGTCTATCCATTGAGAGCAGAAAATGCCTTGGAGCCAAATACAGTCAAACACCTGGAGGAGATACTGTTGTGAAGGACTGAGGTGTTGAAGCAACTGATTATGACTGGAATCAAGGTCAGGGGCTGAATCGTGGGACGAAGAGAGGGCCAGAAGAATTTCCCATTCAGTAGAAAGCTTCATTGCAGGAGTCCACCTGACAATGGTAAACCATTTGTAGGAAGTTTCAGCGTGCTGTTTCTAGAGGAGGAAGGTGGCTGGATAAGAGGCTGACGACAATGTAGTCGCAAAATGTGTCGCAATGTGTTCCACGAGAACTGATGGAGCTGTAGAAAGACCACCTGGAAGGGCAAGGCCCGGAATGGAAGACTGCTGTTGACAACCTTGGAGGGTACAAAGTGTAGCTCACACCCATGGTGAAAGCACAGAAAAACCTAGGGAGGAGACAAAGCATTCTTAACAACTTGCTTGTTCTGTTTGATTAAGTAATGGTCTCTGGCATAAAGACATTTAAAGGTAATAAGACCAGCAGAGGTCAGGTGCCACTTAAGATGTTGCAAGGCATGACAGCGATCACAGGTGGCAGTGCCAATGGCCATACTCCATCACAGGACTGGTCAACAGTGAACAGGGACCATGAAATGGGAACAGCCATGTCAGTGGTGCAAATTATATTATCAGAAAGATTGCGAATGACTTCATCAGACAACCTGACAAAGAAGGTGTAAACATAACCTGGGAGGTATATAGAGGCTAATCGGCATGATGGAAATACCAATGGGGTAACCTGGCCATCAGCAGGTGCGAAGGTAACATGAGAATCAACAGAAACTAGTCACTATTGCAGAGCTCATTGTGTCGCAAACAGTGTAAGTAAGAAAGAAGGGGAGGAGAAGTAATCAAAAGATCAGTGGCAGAGAAAGAGCCATAGGTAGCACTAAAATGAACAATCACGATGAAGGCACAGGTCATGGTCTGCAAGGAATAGGTCAATGAGGAGCCGCTGCCTAGACGAAAAAGCACTGCCACACATAGGGTGACGTTTTGGAAGTAGGCTTTGAAGGAATCACAGCAGCACAAGTGCACTGGCAAATGCAGCTGCTAGTGCTGACACTAGCAGCCTCCTTTTGGGTAGCAGCTTCGGACTTCTGAACTGGTTGTTAAGAGCAGATGCAAAGGAGGTAGCAAACTTCAGGGGCTGCATGGCCTTATGGATCTTTTTGACCTCTCCATATGAAATACGTTTAGTTGTTCTCATTTTCTGTATCTTCCTTTCTTCAAGAAAGACACTGCAGTCCCTACTCCAGATGTAGTAATCGCCAGAGTAGTTTCACACTTTGGAGGAAATGCACAACAAACACCTTCATGGGTGGCTTTACCACATTTGCCACAAATGGCTGCTCCCTTACAACCTGAGGTCATGTGCCCAAAGCACTGGTATGTAAAACAGTGCATCGGGTTAGGAAAATAAGGCTGCATGCCGAGTCGGAGGAAACCAGTATTACTGTGCTCTGGAAGTTTTGTGCTGCCGAAAGTCAGTGTAAATGAGTCCGATTTCACAAGATCACCATTCACCTGTTTCATTATGTTCTGTACATCGATGATGCCTTCGTGGGACCACTCAGCTTTCAGTTCTTCTCAGGCAATGTTGACCAGATCCCTGCAAGTCACAACACCTTTGCTATACTTTAAGGTGTTGTGCAGTTCACTTTCTATTGGATACTCCCCGAAGCACTGAGCTTACTGGATGTTCATCACTTGTTTGGCATTAGATGTTCCTACCAAAAAGGACTCATTTTGCAAGCACTTGGCAGATATGAGGCTTCCAGTGATTCCCTCTAAAACTTTTTGTAGGTAAAAAGTTGAAACTTTCTCAAAGCTCCCTTCTTTCCATTTAATTACAAGAAACACATTCTGGCCCTAGTAAGCATTCTATTACTTAATACTGACAGAGTCTGTGTAAAGCTCAAGTCTGGAGGTCTGGGCACACAATCCATCTTATTTGCTTGGGTGTTGGTACTTATCAGCAGCCCACCCTTTCCGCTGGGAGGAGGAAGAGATGATTTTGAAGGATCCTTGGTGGTCCACGAGCAGCTAGGGAAATAAAAGTTCACCTACACTGAGCCCCGATGGCCTAGGTAAGCTTTATACAACTGAAATGTGGCAGGTTCCCCAGAGGTTGCCTGATAACAACTGTTCCATCTCAACAATCACACATCTCATGAGCGTGCAGCGCACCTTGAGATTGATTGATTTCATTGATTTTTTTTTTTATCTTTTATTATTTTTTTTTAATACAGGTTTTTACCATCCTCGTAATCAGGTGGTCAAGCCAAGATCCCATTCCCTCTGACACACAACATTCCACCGCCACGCCAAACGGTGGTCGCTGAATCATGCCCAGAGCTTACAATGACAGAGGGACACGCCAGTTACCAGTACCCAGCTCACAGGAACTCCAGGGTCGGCAAGCCCTTTACTCAGCAAACAAATGATGAACGCCTGAGAGGACCACAGAGGCTCAGTGGACCTGGACAGCACCTGCTCCCAATCTACATCTAACATCTACATCCATACTCCGCAAGCCACCTGACGGTGTGTGGCGGAGGGTACAATGAGTACCTCTATCGGTTCTCCCTTCTATTCCAGTCTCGTATTGTTCGTGGAAAGAAGGATTGTCCAGTATGCCTCTGTGTGGGCTCTAATCACTCTGATTTTATCCTCATGGTCTCTTCGCGAGATATACGTAGGAGGGAGCAATATACTGCTTGACTCCTCGGTGAAGGTATGTTCTCGAAACTTCAAAAAAAGCCCCTACCGAGCTACTGAGCATCTCTCCTGCAGAGTCTTCCACTGGAGTTTATCTATCATCTCCATAAACACTTTCGTGATTACTAAATGATCCTGTAACGAAGCGCGCTGCTCTCCGTTGGATCTTCCCTACCTCTTCTATCAATCCTACCTGGTACGGATCCCACACTGCTGAGCAGTATTCAAGCAGTGGGCGAACAAGCGTACTGTAACCTACTTCCTTTGTTTTCGGATTGCATTTCCTTAGGATTCTTCCAATGAATCTCAGTCTGGCATCTGCTTTACTGACAATCAACTTTATATGATCATTCAATTTTAAATCACTCCTAATGCGTACTCCCACATAATTTATAGAATTAACTGCTTCCAGTTGCTGACCTGCTATATTGTAGCTAAATGATAAGGGATCTCCCTTTCTATGTATTTGCAGCACATTACACTTGTCTACATTGAGATTCAATTGCCCTTTCCTGCACCATGCGTCAATTTGCTGCAGATCCTCCTGCATTTCAGTACAATTTTCCTTTGTTACAACCTCTCGATATACCACAGCATCAGCCGCAAAAAGCCTCAGTGAACTTCCGATGTCATCCACAAGGTCATTTATGTATATTGTGAATAGCAACAGTCCTACGACACTCCCCTGCGGCACACCTGAAATCACTCTTACTTAGGAAGACTTCTCCCCATTGAGAATGACATGCTGTGTTCTGTAATCTAGGAACTATTCAATCCAATCACACAATTTGTCTGATAGTCCATAATATGCTCTTACTTTGTTCATTAAACGACTGTGGGGAACTGTATCAAATGCCTTGCGGAAGTCAAGAAACACGGCATCTACCTGCGAACCCGTGTCTATGGCCCTCTGAGTCTCATGGACGAATAGCGCGAGCTGGGTTTCACACGATCATCTTTTTCGAAACCCATGCTGATTCCTACAGAGTAGATTTCTAGTCTCCAGAAAAGAGATTTCTAGTCTCCAGGAAAGGTATGGAGGAGGATCCAAGTGCTAACAACATCCATATGGACCACATGCAAGCCCTTAAAAGACTAAGCCGGGTCCAAAAGAAAGCATGGAACCCATGAAGGGTCGGTGAGTGAGCGTCAGTAAAATGAGATTCCTGGAGAATGGCACAAGCTGCTGAGTAAAAGGAAACAAGGGATTGTAACTCTGGTAAGTGACAGTAGTATCCATTACAGTTCCATTGAATAAACACAGACTGGGGATCCAAATGGGAGGAGAATGGGCTAGCAAACCACACCACCAAGTTATCATCCATCACCAACAAGGACGTGGTCACATCCAGAGCCAACCATGCCACCAAGTAACCATACATCACCAATGAGGACAGGGTCACATCCATAACTAAGAGGTCAGACTCAGGTTGCAAGAGGGAGGGGGGGGGGGGGGATGGCACCTCAGGGAGCAGCGAGGGGCTTTGTCCTTGGACATGTATTTCTTCTTCCTCTCTTTTGTAGGCCAAGAAGGGTAGGGCACAGAGAGAGGGGGGGGGGGGAGGAGAGGAGAGGAGAGGAGAGGAGAGGAGAGACAGAGAGAGAGAGAGAGAGAGAGAGAGAGAGAGAGAGAAGAGAGAGTGCAGGCTTCTGCACGATCTGGAACTGAGAAAAAGCGAGTGGCCTTAGGGTGCAAGGACTGTGTGTCCCATGGCTGAGTTATGGCAGCAGGCCTCTGGCCTGGGAGGCACCAGGATGAGGAATCCCGGGACAGAGCACCCATCACTGGCGTGCACTGAAGAAGGGGGACACTCCTCTCACCAGAGTGGGGTAGTGGCACCCAGAGACAGAGCATGGGAACTGTAGGGGAAGGGGAGAGGAGAGAGGGGCAGGACTGGGGTGAGGAGGAGGGAGGAGGGGAAAGGACGTAACAGAGGCAATACTAGATGTTGTTGACACAGGGTGAAGACAATCACATATCTGACGAGCCTCAATGTAGGATAAACAATCAAGGAACTTCTGCTCCTGTATCATCTTTTCCTTCTTATCAACCGGGCAATCTGGAGCATGACGACTGACAGTTGCGACAACACATACAGGTGGCGGAACACAGGAGTGTCCACATTCACCCCACAAATGGTCCTCCGTACAGTGGAAAGATGTGTGTCCAAAACATAAACACTGAAGGTTGGTTGGTTGGATTAAAAGAGGGGGACAGGGACCAAACTACGAGGTCATTAGTCCCTTGTTCCGAATAAAACAATGCCACAAGTGTGAGAATAAAATGAACGAGACTGACAACTCAAAACAGAATGAAAGGAAAAATCACAAGAACGATGAAGGGCAACAATCATGTAAATAGACAAAAGGGGACAAGAAAACCACAGAAACAACAAAGCAGATTACCATGGCTGGCTGAACATGAGAATAAGAAAGGACAAGCCAGCCACTCCGCAACACATTAAAACCTCCACCCTGGAAACACTAGGGTGGAGGACACAGAGGGAGAAAGAGCATGTGCTAAAACTTGGATCAAACGATAAAACCCACAATCACAAATAAAACGTAAAACTTAATCAGTCGATGATGTGTTGTCAGATAAAATTAGTGGCAACAAGTCCGGTAACCCAAGATTTCGTTGCTGGGCAGTCAAAGTGGGACAGTGCGCCAGAATATGGGCCACTGTCAACCGGGCGCCGCACTGACACTCAGGCAGGTCTTCACGGCGCAGGAGGTAACTGTGGGTCGCCCAAGTATGGCCAATGCGGAGCCAGCAGAGGACAACTGATTCCCTGCGAGAGGCCTGCATGGAAGACTTCCACACATTCATAGTCTCCTTAATGACATGCAGTTTGTTGTGTGTACTGTTATGCCATTCTGTCTCCCAAAGCCAAAAACCCCTACGGCATAAGTCAGAGCCCAGGTCAGGTTCAAAGATGCCCATCTCCAGAAGCGGTTTCCGTGTAGCCTATTTGGCCAGCCTGTTGGCAAGTTTGTTGCCTGGGATGCCGACTTATCCTGGGGCCCACACAAACACCACTGAACGATGGGACCAGTCCAGGGCATAGATGGACTCCTGGATGGATGCTACCAAAGGATGGCAAGTGTAGCACTGATCGATAGCTTGTAGGCTGCTCAAAGAGTCAGTACACAGAAGAAACATTTCCCCAGGCCATGAATGGATATACTGAACTGCATGAGAGATGGCCACCAGCTCTGTAGTGAATACACTGCAGCCATTGGGCAAGGAATGCTGTTCAAAATGGCCTCTGTGGACATAGGTGAAGCCAACATGACTATTACCCATCGAGCTTTCGGTGTATACCAATTCATAGCCCCGGACAAGTCAAGAATAGAGTGGAAGTGACAGCGGAGAGCAGCAGGAATAACTGAGTCCTTAGGGTCATGGGAAAGGTCCAGATGAATCTGCGGACTAGGTGTACACCATGGAGGTGTACGCAGATGGACCTGGATGGGAGGTGGTAAAGGGAAGGACCCCAGTTCAGACAAAAGGGATCACACACGAGCCACAATCGTTAGCCCTGACCTGAGCCACCGATGCGGGAAATGAACTGCCAAGGGTAGAAAAAGGAGACAGTAATTTGGATGCTCAGGAGAACCATGAATGTGTGCAACGTAACTGGTGAGCAGTTGTGCACATCAGATCTGCAATGGAGGGACTCCAGACTCCGCCAGGACACTGGTCACCATACTCGTTCCAAAAGCTCCCGTCGCTAGGCGAACGCCACAGGTGCACTGGGTTGAGTACATGCAATGCTGAGGGCGCCACCGAACCATAAACCATACTCCCATAGTCAAGGCGGGATTGAGCAAGGGCTTTGTAGAGATGCATCAGAGTAGAGAAATCTGCACCCCAGTTGGTGTTGCTGAGGCAGCGGAGGGCACTGAGGTGCTGCCAGCACTTCCGCTTAAGCTGATGAAGGTGAGGTAGTCAAGTCAATCGGGCATCTAGAACCAGTCCTAAGAATCGATATGTCTCCACTACAGTGAATGGATCGCCATTAAGGTAAAGTTCTGGTTCTGGATGAACGGTACGACGCTGACAGAAGTGCATGACACATGACTTAGCGGCCGAAAACTGGAAGCTGTGGGCGAGAGTCCATGACTGCGGCTTCTGGATGGCTCCCTCCAGGCGCCGCTAAGCAACACCAGTGCTGGTGGAGCAGTATGAAACACAGAAGTCATTTGCATTCAGAGAGGGTGAGACAGATGGCCCTACAGCTGCCTCTAGACCGTTAACAGCCTCTAAAAATAGTGATACACTCAATACAGAACCCTGCGGAACCCCATTCTCCTGGATATGGGGGGAACTATGGGAGGCACCAACTTAGACACACAAAGTATGGGGTGACAGGAAATTCTGTATAAAAACTGAGAGCGGGCCTCAGAGACCCCACCGTGTAATGCGGCAAGGATATGATGTCACCTGGTGGCGTAATATGCTTTGCATACATCAAAAAAGACGGGAACAAGGTGTTGGTGTCTGGAAAAGGCTGTTCTGGTGGCAGCCTCAAGGGACACAAGATTATCAGCGGTAGAGCACCCCTGGCGGAAGCCACCTGACATGGAGCCAGCTGGCCACGTGACTCCAGGATCCAACCCAACCGCCGACACACCATATGCTCCAGCAGCTTACGAACCGGACAGCTATCCACATCAACTGGGTTTTTCCAGGTTTGAGCACCAGTACGACGTGCTCTCCTACGATGGATAGACGCCATCGCACCAGATCTGGTTGAAGATGACAAGGAGATGGTCCTTGTAGTCAGACGAGAGGTGTTTAATCATCTGACTGTGGATCTAATATGGCCCAGGAGCTGTGTCAGGGCAATGTGCAAGTGCACTGAGGAGCTCCCACTCCATAAATGGGGCATTATAGTGATCACTGTGGTGTGTAGTGAATGAGAGGACTTTCCTTTCCATCCGCGTTTGAGGGTGCAAAAGGCTGGGGGGTAGTTCTCCGATGCAGAGGCTCAAGCATAGTGCTCAGAAAAGTGCTCGGCAATTGCATTTGCGTCGGTACATAGCACACCACTGATGGTAATGCCAGGGACACATGTTGGGGTCTGGTACCCAAAAAGACGTCTGATCTTTGTCCAGACTTGGGAAGATGACATATGGCAGCCAATGGTTGACATGTACCTCTCCCTACACTCCTGTTTCCATCATTTTATAAGCTGGCCCACACGGGCATGGAGCAGCTTAAAGGCTATCAGATGCTCTAGGGAAGGATGTCACTGTAGAGCTCGCCCACACTCTGTAATTGCCTCAGCGACTTCCGGTGACCACCATGTGACTGTCTTTCAATGGGCGAACCCTAAAGAGCGAGGTATCGCGTTTTCTGCCACGGAAACGATTGTGGTACTTACCTGCTCAACCATCACATTGATGTTACCATGTGGGGGAGAGTCAACTTGTTTAAAGCCCATCTGGCAGGTGTCCGCGGGCCTGACACTGAGGCAGTGACAGGAATATGGGGAAGTAGTCACTACAACACAGGTCGTCAAGTTCTCTCCAGTGAATAGATGGGAGAAGTCTTGGGCAGCAAATTGATGAATCAATGGCTGAGTAACAACCTCGAGCCACACTGAAATGTGTGGTGGCCCCAGTATTTAAGGGACAGAGGTCAAACTGAGGCAATAAAGTTTCAACATCTTGGCCTCAGCCAGTAAGCATGGTGTCACCCCACAAGGGGTTATGGGCATAAAAATCTCCCAAAAGTAGGAAAGGTTTAGGGAGTTGATCAATCAGTGCAGCTAATATATTCTGGGGTACTGCACCATCTGAGGAAGATATACATTGCAGACAGTTATTTCTTGTGTCGCCCGTATTCTGACAGTGACAGCTTCAAGAGGTGTTTGAAGGGGCACAGTTTCACTACAGACTGAGTTTAGGACATAGATGCAAACTCCATCTGGCACTCGATTATAGTCGCTACGGTTCCTGTAATATCCCTTATAGCCACGGAGGGCAGGGTTCCGCATTACTGGGAAACAGGTTTCCTGGAGGGCAATGCAGATAGCAGATGTAATGCTTAACAGTTGCCGTAGCTCAGCCAGGCGGCGGAGAAAACCATCGCAATTCCACTGGAGGATGACATCATCGTGAGACTGGGAAGGCATGGAACATTCAATGAGGCAGTTTACACCTCAGGGTCACCTACCGCCCCCGAATTTTTGCCTGAGCAGTCTATATCCATTGTGTCTGAGGGTCTGGCAGGATCTAGGTCCTCAGCAAATGACAGAATCACCACCTCATCCGCAGATGCAGAGCTTGTAAGTAGCGGTGGTGTGGGTGCCACCACAATTTCCTTGGTCTTGGGGACCTTCTTATTGGATTTCTCTCACTGCTCCTTGGGTTTCCCTGGCTGTGAGGACTTCACTGTTTCAGTCTCCGGGACTGAGGATGAGTGTTAAGCCCTACGACCAGCTGCTTTTGGGCTCTTCAGCCACTGGTGGGTGTCATCTTTCCCACTAGTAGAAACCTGGGAAGTGTGTGTCCCATGGGACCCCTTCCCAGTGAGAGGAACCGAAGAAGACATACGCTTCTCCAGCGCAGAAATGGGGAATGATATACCCGATGGTTGGGGAGGGTGTTGTTCCTGAAGTAGGTGGTGCAGGAGCAACAGGGAGGGAAGTGCCCCCCATCATCAAGGGGGCAGATGTAGTCTTCTGGATCTGAGAGGTGACAAATGTGAGGAACTGATGGGACGACAACTGTTCTCATAGCAGTGGTGAAAGAGGAGGTCATAGCCACAGGATGTAGGCGCTCAAATTTCCTCTTAGCCTCAGTGTAGGTCAGTCGGTCCAGGGTCTTACATTCAATGATTTTCCTCTCTTTCTGTAAAATCCTGCAGTCTGGCGAGCAAGGTGAATGATGCTCTCCACAGTTGACACAGATGGGAGGTGGGGCACATGGAGAATTGGGATGCAATGGATGTTCTCAGTCTCGACAAGTTGGGCTGGAAGTACAGCGAGAAGACTTATGGCCGAACTTCCAGCACTTAAAGCACCACATTGGGAGGAGAACAACTTGGGGTCGTATTTCTTAGCATTAAAGTTAGACTTTGCGTCCTTAGAGACTGCTGGCCCCAGACCACTGGTAAGAGATGATGTACTGCACTTCCTGGCATGTCATCCGCCCTGATGCCACCCACTCTTACCAGGGGCCCTCCCCACGGACTCCACCCAGCTGCAGTTTAGGCCACCTGGCAGGATTGCCACTGCCGCGAGTCCCGATGCCCCAGGGTGACAGGCATCTACTCCTTGGCATAAATGGGGAGTTAATGGCACAGGCATCAGCAGAGCGACCCCTATGTTGTCAGGGGGCTACAACCAACAGGGTATATGAGGGCCCCACCACAATGGGCTGGCTACCGTGCTGGATATGAGGTGGAAAGAAGTTCATGGTCATTGTCGGCACAGAAAGTGACAGTGCATGGTGGAAAACACACCCAGGAAGGTGTCCTCGTCCAAGCGAGAGAGAATGGGCAGGACCGCAATGTGACAACGAGAAAGTGGGCTAAAAATCTCAATGCATGATGGACACGATGCACCATGTAAGGCGCCCTTCCCCAATTGACTCGCTGTTTTGGAAAATTTTTGGAAGATGGAGGTCAATCCCTACAGGGGACCATCACATAGGGGCCAAAATGTGTGAGACTCCTTTTAGTCACCTCTTGCAACAGGCAGTAATTCCTCGGCCTATTTTAACCCCCAAACCCACAGGGGGCATAAACACTGAAGGCACTTCATGGGTGGCAAGACACATGGCTTCACATCACACTGATAAACTGCAACCCTGACCTTCTACTCTTCTACTTCTCACTCAAATGCCAGAGCAAAAGCACCATATTCATACTATTGTCCTTACGACCTTTCTAAACAGGTCGAACAAAATGATTGGCCTGAAGATCCCCATCAGTTTGAAGGATGAGGTCCCTATCAAAAATGACTTCACCAAACTTAACTTTGATATTTTCCATAAAAAATAATGGCTTGGTGCCGGTCAAAGTGACCTGTCAGTCCTAGTGCAGACCAAGTAGCAGGGAAAGTGTTTCACACAAAGCCTAGCCCTCATCCAAGGGTGTAGTCAGGGCAGGGAAGGATGCAGAGTCATAAGAAGCAGCATTAAATGATCCATTGCCAACCAAAGAGATGACCATAGAGGAACGGTCAGGTTTTTGGAGCTCTTCATATACATAGCGTCTGCACTGATACCACCCACTCTGATCACCACCCACCCACAGCAAGGGCTCTGGCCTTTGCCGGGAATTATGATACTCCTAATCAATCACTCACCGGGAGGCAACAGCTCAGGTATCAGAAGTATGATCCCTGCATTGCCAGGGGGATTCAGCCAGAAGGGTACAAAACAGCACCATGACATGGGGTGACTATGACTACACAGGGAGGAAGGGGGATGGGGGTAACAGAGGGAAGGAAGAGGGAAATGAGCAGGGAAAGGAATCCATGCCATAGTTGCTAGGGAGTGAGTTCTCGCCCAAGCCCTCACAGTATGGAGGAAAAATTTAGAAGTTGATCTCAAACCCCGAAGGGGGATCAAAAATGCCAAAAATGGATAGTGAGAAAAGAGAAAGCAATGGGAACAAAAACCAGAAGGAATACAACAAACCAGGTTTATATCCAGGTCAATGTAAGTAAGAACACAGAGGGGGGAAGGAGCAAGGACAGGGAGGGAGGGTGACAGGAAAGGAAATGCAGCCCAGAAAGGATAAATGAGCTGCAATAGCTTGGGTCCCCATGTGTGCCAAGTAAGAACTCACGAGAGTCATGAGCTGCCTTGGTGTGTGTGTGGAGGGGGGGGGGGGGGGGGGGCAGGAAGGCTGGAGGACCAACAGAAGATGTGTGGGAGGGACAGTTACCCCTGGAACAATTCCTTTTATGTATTACAGGTACGTGCCATGATTTTTTAAATTGTGTTACACATAGTGTTCTGAAATGCCCATTACGAACTTCTAAGTCTTGTATAGGGGAGAGAATATATAGTATTCTGAGCAGGAAACTATGTCCAGAAATGTACCATCTCCATGCTACAGTCATCTGAAAACATGTTTACTAGGTAGGAATGCAACATGGTGGTCATGGTGCAGGGTGGTTACATTGGATAAGCTGATGTCATTTAACACCTATCCTACCTCTCTGACCGGGCTGGAACCTCATTCACATGTGCCTGTGAGTGTTAGAGCAGCATGGTTGAGTACACATTCGTAGAATACACCAACATGATCCTTCTGAATGGCGAAGCTCAGTGACAATGGAAGAGTTACTCATTGCCTTTATCAAGATCATTCTCCACAATGTCCCCCTCCATCGCTTACCCTTTTTGTCACAATTACGCAACAGCTTTGAGAAATGGTACCTTCACCATTAGCAGGCATGACTCTGGTGCTACGAGGAGATGTCGCACACCCAAACTGAAAGAGGCCATATTGTTTCATGTTCGCTATTAATGAGTGGAACTGTAACACAAGTGATGTACTTGGTCACACCTGATCAATTACTTGTAAAAGTGGTCAAATTACGAAATTTTTATCTACTCACTACCTTCTATAAGTTCTTGAAGTTTGTAACAGGAATTTCCAAACATCTTTTATATAACTTCTTTGTCTACCTTGGTTATATTTTTATATGAATTTATATATGTTCCTTGATGCTAGCACAATATCTTGACATATACATAGATGTGATTCGGTTACTGTAAACTGTCAATCTGTGTATAGAATAATTATATACAATAAGTAAATTTCTGGATTTATCATGAAGAAGACATTGGCATCTGTTAAAATAATACTATGTATCCAAAATGAAATTTTCCCTCTGCAAGGGAGTGTGTGCTGATATGAAACTTCCTGGAAGATTAAAACCATGTGCTGGACTGAGACTCGAATTCGGGACCTTCGCCTTTCATGGGCAAATGAGGAAGGCTCGTGAGTTGTTTTGGGTAGCTGAGAGGTAGAGCACTTGTGCACGAAAGGCAAAGGTCCTGAGTTCAAGTCTCAGTTCAACACAGTTTTAATATGCCATGAAGTTCCAATACTAAGTATGTTTCTGTAACATACTTCCTATACATTACACAACTGTATAGCCAAGGTCTACAGATTTATAATATTCCTAATTTTGTAGGCTTTTGAAAATGACAAATTAATTTGTCGAAACCAATAAAGAATGATAACAATATATTTGCAAATGACGACTGAATTTTATTCTGAAAAATATATACTACAGTGGCTGAAAATTACAACCATAAGTAAAACAATACCTCTATATGTTTTTCTAACTCTAAGCATTTCACATAACTAAGGAATCTTCACAATTTATTAAGATGCACATTAAAACCCACTCTATTTCAAGTGAATTTGCATGAATGCAATTTGGTTTTTGCCTTCATTGGCATGCTGACTGCCAGGTTCTGAGAAAATGATAATTTTTTCTGTCACCCTCTCCTCCCATTTCATTTCCAAGGAAGTCAGTCTTAACTGTATGACTTCCCAAACAATCCCTAGCTATAGGTACAAATAATAACTTGTCCACTTTGTACTAACTAATTTGAAGCAAACTCTCATGTTAGACAGCTCCATTGGTTCGCATCAGTAACAAATTTATTTTAACTGAGATTAAACACCTAAAAAATTTCACACAATAAAAATATTGGTTTATATGTTGGATTGTTCTAGGTGCAAACAACCTTTCAGTACAAGATGGCAAAAGTATAATTATTCATTTCTGATGCCACAAACAAAGTTTTCCTGAGAGAAGCAAATGGAAATGGTGGTAAATGTAATTTTCATTAAGTAAGGAATGGTGTTTTGTAATCAATTAACTAAATAGTAACTTACACTCTGATTGGGGTTGCTAATTTTTAGAATCTGAATGAAAAAAGTTGTCTAATTTGTATACCTTCATTTCATACTGCCTTGCAGAGCACTATACTGGGACAATTCGGGTACACAATACATGTTGTAGAATCCAACTACCTCAGAGCAGAGCTTTGTAAATAATGGCAAATACGGAAAATCTAAACCAATTTAAAAGGAAACGGAAAGTTGAAATTGTTTGGTCATACAATGGATCAGTGATTCTTACCTAAGACGTATGTCTTCAGATATATTGCCACGTTTATCAACTACTTCACAAAGTAAGGAAAGGAATTCTTCAACACTTTCACTTGCCACTGACATGTGATACAGTGTTAATGTTTTCACTGCTACAATCTGAAATAATGGAAACAAGTATAGTTATTATCATTACACAAGCTATCAAATTAAACACAGATGGATTTTTTTCAATCTAATGTACTGCAATAATCTATTATGTTCTACAAATTTCAGTGAAGTGACCATCAAGAAAGTAGACACCTCAAAGTCACACCCACACTCTGCAGCCCATGGGCGCTACGCGCCATGATTTGATTGATTGATTTTTTTATTAGTCCAGTTATATCATACAGCCAAAATTGTACAATTGATACTGGACAGGTCAAAGAAAAATTGAAGTAATACACAGACTTAGCAAATTGTAGCAAATTAAAATTAGATGCATATTGTTACAATTTAATTTGCCCACCACATTGCTCCCCTGGTGCATGTACATTGTTGACAGTGAATGAGGTCAGTACCAGCCGAATGTTTAGTGTTTCCATGCAGTATCGCATGTTTACATGTGGTTTTAGTCTCGCGTGGAATGGTACATTGATGTAGTGAGCGAAATGCAGGAACAAGGGCCTACACGTAGGTCTACTCCGGTCAGTGTGTGGAAAGGGTTAAAATACAATTGAAAATAATCTAAAATTGTCATACTGAATGAATTGAACTTTTTGTCTGACATATTCAACAGTGAAGAAGCCAGGAATAATACAAATTTTGCATATTCATAAAATGAGAACAAAGCCTTGTGATATTTCCGAATTGACTGTATTCTATGTTAACAGTGCAATAACATTGGCAGAATCTCTAGATGTGAGCAAAAGTGATAAAAAGTTAAAGAGTTGATACGTACTTCAATACTATTACACGGGAGAGTAACCAACAGCTAGAAAACTACAGAGTGATCTCTATGAAAAAAATTAATTATTCTGGCCCAGAGAACTCCATTCTTTGTCTTCTCCACTCACTTGGTTTTTGATTCAGAAACCATGGACAAAATTTCTTAACAGAATGCAAAGACATTGCAACTGTCTTGTAGTATACATCAATAAATTTGGGATTCATGAAACCACTCACAAAAACAACATTTTGCTTGACATCAGCAGAAATTGTGGCCTGAAAGTACACACAGTTTCTTTTATACAGTGTATATTTGAAATTTGGGTGATGGGTGCAGTAATGAACATCAGCGACAGCTGCAAATAAAAAAATTTTGGGACATAGGGAATACAATGAGTCGTATTAAAGCGAGCTGCCTTAATTAAAATCCTGGTGACGGCATATGAGTACTTGCGCACTGCCACGCACAGAGTCTCTCATAAATAAAATCTGTTTATATGTGACATGATACAATAATGATGTCTCAGATGATACCAAAATTAATTTCTTAATTTTCTTAACAACTTCCTCGCTGCAAGTTTCTACAAGGTCAAACAGAACATAAATTCATTGGCGATGACATGTTTCATTGCAAAGGTGAAACAGTTTTACACCTCTTATGGTATTTTATCTTTATCTCAGAACACTTTCATCTTTTCATGTTGAAATATATGTCACATGCATTATAAACTTTGAGATTTTCCCCATTTTATCTTCAGTCCAAAGGTGACAAAAGTTCTCTTTAGGAAAGCACTCTATCATTTTCTAGACTAAAAATAGAGATAGCTAATTTCTAATTTATTTTGGAGGGGAAAGGGGGCCAGAGGGACTGAAAGGTTCATTCAGTAGACTTTACAGAACCAATATTCTTACATGGGTAATTAATCAAATGAGTGTTTCCAGCACATTTCAAACGAGTGTCCCGTTATTGTATAGCTTTGTTGCAGTCTTCCCGGAAGAAGGCCACTGCAACCGTGGCCGAGTAGTTCTATACAACATGACGCGATATCATACCCAGAAAACTTTGTATGTCGACTGACTCTGGCCGTGGAAGCCTACACAACTACATTTAAAATAGCAATTTAACTTGATGAAAAGCTCTCAGGTTTTTAGCCATGTGGCAGCGTATCTTAAGGTTGCCACCTGGTAGGAAACCTGAGAGGTTTTCATCAACAGTAGGGAAATCCGGCACAGGACAGCAATGGTAACATTAAAATGACAACAGTTCCATTAGAATGGCAAAGACTTAGCTTAAGAAATTCCTGAGTAATATGTAATACATACTTTAAACAGCAAAAAAATAGATATCTGACGCAAAGGCTCACAGATGAACACAATTAAAAAAATTGAAGAAAACTTACTAATTTACATTTCCTTACAAGTTTACCTTCAAAATCTAATCGTATTCCCTAAAAATCTAAAAGAACATAGTAAGCATATAAGTTTACAAGTAGCAGATGATGTGACTTTCCTTACTTAAATTTTTCCATGTTCCTTTTCCATTTCTCAGGAAAGAATTCCTGCCACTTTTTGGCCTTTTCATCCTGTCCCTGCTTTTGTTGTTAGAACTTTCAACAGATGTATGCAGCTCATTCTCGTATGGATAATCAGTCAGAATCACAGCACAACGTTTCTTTCTTTTTGTAGCTCTCTACACTTTCGCATCATCTTTTAAAATGGCAACATCTTATCAAGAAACATGGGGAAATTTTGTGTAACTGTTTCTTCAACAAGCCTGCTTTTGTCTACTGGTACAGTACGTTTCGGAAAATTACAAGAGACAGGGGTCATCGCAGGTTCTACAACAGTGCCAGGCAAAGTTGATGGGCTTAGCATCTTGTCTTCCATAGGCCAATCAGTTGGAGCTGATGGTAAGAAGTCTACTCAGTGAAGATATCAATGTTGACAGGCCAAATTCCTGTAGCCTCAAACCCTTTGATTCAAAATCTCATGGTCACAGGATATAGAAATGTTGAGTGAAAGAGATGCTTCTTGCCATAAAGTGATAACATGAATGGCCACTGACAAACTGTGGCCAAAAAACAAGTGGACCACCCTGTTGCTGAACACACTCTCTCATCTCAATTAATGCTTCACAGCCTGTGCCATATGGATCCTTCCCACCAACACCAGCTTTTCTGAATTGCACAGGTGGGAACTTTCCCTGCAATACATCCTACGTTCCCGTAACCTTCCTGGCCTCAACCAGCCTAGCATCAGTTTTGAGATTTTAAGAAAGAGAAAACTAGTAGATAAAGCATTTTCACTTACTTTTCAGGTAAAGAGTTACTAATATTGTGATATGCACATGAAAAACAAGTCCAAATACATTACAGACACCTCATACAATGGCTTCTTACCATGCTTATGGCTTGGAAAATAGTTCCTGAAAAGTGATCCTAGAATGCACCACTTTGGAGTCAAAATAAACCCCTAATTCCGTTCCACCCTATGGTTCTGTCCTGCACTGGTTTCCTTACATGATGGGAAAGTCTTCATTCAATACAATTTAACTTATCATCTTTTTTTTCCATTTCTCCTCATTTCTTAGTTGCTTCAAAATTCAAGGAAGTATGTTCTGTTCTTGCAACTAAATGAAAGGCAGTTTGTATTTTGCATGCATGTTTCACTTCTTTTATTTACGAAGCTTCTTCAGTGGCCTGTAATATATGTCTGTTTTTAAATAATAAATGCATTATGCAGTAGTTACAAACACGTTACTATGTTATTTTTCTGATGTTTCCTTTGTTTTTAAGATCGGAAACAACTTTTTTAGCACAAGTTTCTAAATGTAACATGGTTAACATATTTGTAACTGAAACAAGTATGGCAAAAAACAAACTACCTTTCATTTAGTTGCAAAGACAGAATATGTATCCACGAACAATTTAACTTATTTAAAAAGAGTGAAACTGAATACCTCCACACTACTAGATGCATGTACAAATCATTTTACTAACAACAGCACCAAGTCCTAGAAAAAGAATAGCATGTTTATTGTCACAGAGAGAAGACAAATAAGAGTGCTACTCCACAATGGCCTCTTTCAAAAGATAGAAATAAGTTCCTGATGGGAAAGAAAAGATTAGTATTAGTCAATTCTTAAAGTCATTTCTGTACCTGAATGTTCTCTGCTCCATTATGTTATTTACAGAGTACCTTGAACAGGCTAATAAAAATTCAAAACAAGTATTTTATAACAGATGTTTCAATTCTCCCACCTTAGCCAATGTTCTGAAAGGAAGGGCACTCCTTTCACACCAAGCTTCAGCAAAATCATCTTCTTCTGGTTGGCATCTGATAACTTCAGGCAACTAAAACAACAATTTAATAATGAAAGTAAATTTATTTTTATAATAAATGGGAATAATAAATGCCATAGTCACATCAACTTGCATTTTTATAAATTTGTTATCCCACAAGACACTTCAGTTCACTGGTACATGAGAGAACACGTGAACAAATTTGTATGACTGTACAACATCAACAACTTATGAACAGATTTGTTGCATTATTACTGGTTTACATCAAAACACTTGTAAATGTAACCAAGCACACACTCGGTTTTTCATAATGCACTGCTTTTTAACAACTAAACCTCCACCAGAAAGAAGCCCTTAATGAAAATGTTTTTAGCTTCAATCTCTCCCAAACAAAGAGAGAAAATTACATGTGCATTTTTCATTCATAGGTAGGATAATAAATTTGGTGGTCTCAAGTATACTGGGTGGAAAGTGCCTCCCTTGGAACTAGGTATTAAGACACATAACTAGAAGAGAAGAGGAACTATACAATACTGTAGTGGCCGTGTTGTTCAGAAATACGATGCAAGGTCCCTCGGACATGCACGCATGTGCAAAGGAATGGGCACTGCAGTGACAGAAGCCATTATTAAATTCACAAAACATATTTGCAGTTCTGAATTTGAACAACCTTCAGCTATATAATAGAATGACGACAACAAAAATTTGTGCTGGACTGGGACTTGAACTCGCGATAAGTCACACCCTAGCACTAGGCTACTTGAGAATTCCTCACAGAAATATAGTAATGGACGTATGAGTAGAAGTTGTAGACACATGTGGCAACATATGGAAATATGGGTCTCAGCGTGAGGCATGCTCAGCCGCCTAATGGCAAGGGGACCAACTGCAATAAGTGGGAAATCTGGGTTTGAGTCCAAGTCTGGCACAAATTTTCATTTCATCATTCCATTATACAGCTGATGGTTGTCCATATTCGCAACTGCATATGCATTTCACATTAAAAAAAAAAGAGATTGTCTCTATTACATAACTGTCATGTTGGAGTCAAAATATCTGCACATAAAATTTAAAAATTAATGCAGTAATTATAACAGAGAAACCATATATAATAGCTCTGTTCCCCTGTACCTCAAGTGCTAACAAGATAGGCAGACTCGATTGTGTTAATTATTGTCTAAAAGATGGGGCTGATCTTTCTTTTCGTGCTCTCATTACACAATGCAACAGTGAAAAAACTTTTTTCACAAATGCACATTTTTTTAATGTATTTCTGCCTCCTGAATTAAAAAAATAATACTCAAAACATCGTATCAGCCACAGTTTTGTCACCAACATTTACTCTACCAATACTGGTATCACATATTGAAGTAGTACATACATATGGCACACAAAACATGCTAAAGCATAAAACGAGGTTAAAACAACAACATATTGAAACACACATGCAGTGAACAGGTGCATACAGAGAATGTGCTACAAAACTTGCACTAATCTCAATCATTCCAACCTTTCTTAGTTGCCATGGTGTAGCCCCTACTTTTCCTCTTATAGGGCATTTCCCTGTGCTCACACTGAAGCATCCGGCATTAGTTGCCCAGCATCTGAACATTCTAAGTTACCTGGTATCATCACTTCCTGACCTCTATAATCTGATTGAATCTATCATCCTGTTGTTCACAACACCCAAGTTTGGAGGGAACAAGTCAAGTGTGAATTTTAAAAACATGTAACTCCAAACTAACTGAGCAGTCCAGTGTTTTGAGATCCATCAATATAGTCTCAACCTTGTTGATATACTCTGGGCTATACCTGTTCCCTATGAAGTTTTGAACCACACACACACCACCTTTAAAAAAATTGGGGTTTTGTTTCTTTATCTTAAATCGATGTTTAGAGTTTTTTGAAAAAATGGTAGCTAAAAGAATAGAAATGGACATTGGACAATTGTTAGAAACCAGGTTAAAGATCTCTTGGTTTGTGGCAACACCCGTGTTTCTGTTGCTTTCACATGTCAAATGTTGTCATTAGATTCCCATTTGAGAATCATATACTATAAAACTGTTTTTCTAGTTCATAATCCAGTCAGAAGATACACTTTTCAATGCTCTCAAGTTTTCCCTTGTTTATCTTTGGCTTCTCAGAATTGTTTTGCTTATTAACATTTCTGTAGTTCAAGTTTAGGCTGTTCTTGAAAGTTATTGTGACTCCAAAAATATGTTTTGATACCAGTGTGAAATTCAAGAGTCGTTAGGAATATATTCTGGATTCATTATGAGACAATTACTGATGGCAGTCGATTTCTTAAGAGTGACCAAAGCTGAAAAGTGGGTCTCTGAGGCAACTACAGTGGCCAGAATAACAAGGAGAAACAAGGTAAGGCAGAGAGAAGACGAGGAACATGTAAACAAAGAAGATTATGCAGCTGGAATGTATTAGAAACCACAGAGGTGAACCATAGATAAACTGTAACTTTGAATTGAATTTCATTAGAATTAAATTTTCTGACATGTTTATTTTATGCACAAATAAAGAAAATGAAGCACCTCAGCCATATCACCAGAGAAATTTACTTCAATCAAGTAGTTTCGGCACAACACTTATGCCATCTTCAGGTCCTGATTACCAAACAACAATTCATGAAACTACAATTCTCAAGTCAGACAGACAAATTAACATAAAAATAATAAATCAAGAAAGCACTAAAACCATTGTAGTGATTTGTTTGATGTTCTGCCAACAGAAATGTACAGTGGTGCATAAACATTCCATGCAGTGGAAGTTTCAAGCTGTATTAATACAATCGTTCTTTGGTTTACTTTCTATTTGTTATTCCATGCTTTACATTGCATGTGCATTCGTATTTGTATACCTGTAAGCTGTTAATGAGTATCCACAAATTTGGTGTCCCCAACAGACTACAACACACCACATCTCCATCGGCTTCAGCATTCTGCGCAGTTTCGCAACATTGATGTTTGTAACTTCTGCACCAGCAGCACTGCGCTTGTTCCCAAACAAGAATGAACGACTCACCAGTCACAACTGAACTGACAGCCAGCAGTGCAGTTAACAGTGTGACAATTCTGGCAACATAATCCTCCATTATGGTTTGCTCAGCTAGATAGTTAGTTTGTCCCTGCACAAATCTCAGCGGACCAGACTAAATACATCTTGTGGTTGCAGTATTCACAAAGGATCTAGCAGCAGAAGTCCAGGATCTTCTAGTTATACCACCAGTAACCAAACAGTATGCCCACATTGTGCACACATTGATGATAGCCTCCCTGCAATCGCAATTGCCAGAGTTTGAAAGATGGCGGTGCCTTCCGGGCAGGCCACTGCCATGGTAATACCCGTGAGGCAGTTCCCCTTTCATTTTGTTTCAGTGATTATCATACAATTTCATTCAAATTTGGTGTATCTAAATTTTCCCTGATTGATATTAATAATGAAATTCCTGTGTTGCACTCATGTGTACAGAGCTTTTATGTGGATCAAAATAACATGCTGCGCCGTCCAGCCAGCTTGCTCCCTTCCGTCCCCACTCTACCGCTCTACAACGTACTCTCCTGCACTGCACAGCATAGCACCTGTGTATTTAATCTACCTATAACCAACCATTAAGAAATCTACGTATTCAGCAGTTAATTGTACACTACCAGAAAAAAAATTATTAGTGTGTCACTCAAACAAATTGTTACCTACAGAAAAATATTTTTTAAAAATAATCAGAGTACATAATTTATACTTTTGTAACATTTTTGGCAGACCAGTTTTTGACCTTCCATGGCCTGGACGTGGACCATGGTCCGCCAGTTGCCAACCGCTGACATATACCATGATACAGGTCGTGCAGGATATGGTGGCTGATACACAGCGACCAGTTTTCGACCAAAGAGCTGGGCGAGTTCATTTGTTTGTTCAGAAGGAGAGGCCAACAAGCATTTGACAGCTTTTGGTCAGTCAGCGATGACAGAATCGACATGCACCCGGCAATTTTTCTCAAACGATTTTACAGAAACTATTCAGTAAAAAAAAATTCATTTTTACTTTACTTATAGCTTTATATGTCAGATTCATTATGATGTGCCCATAATTTTGTTGATGGTCATAGTTATTGTGATATTTACTTGGAAATAAAACAAGGCACAAAATATGAAAAAGTTTGCAATGAAAAGTAGGGGTCGCTATGATTTTGCATCTGGTGCATATTATGTTGCTGCACATGTAATTTAGCTAATACGTTGAAATTTTCTTTAGACTTCACTGGAGGTCTCTATCTGTCACCAATCACAAGAAAATTTATCTGACGTAGCACACTTATTTGCAATTGCACCACACTAGTAATAAAACCAGAGTGAAATATCCACAACATCCCCCATATTTCATAAACGGTTTGCGATATAAACATGAGATTTTGGCAAATGATAGCAAACAAAGAGAAGAGTATTTAGCTGTATGGTTATTATGGTAAACTTCATTACCTACTGTGTTAGCCCACTAACCACAGACTTTTCTCAGGAAAGAATGAAATTTTTAAGGGCCATAAATAGCTGGTGAAATGAGAAATGGTTATGGGTTTTGGAACAACATAAGTGAGGCAGTTACACATTTATATTTACATTGCTAGAGCTGCATGGTCAACGATGGACATGTCCGAAAGAACAGATACCACCTTCATATATATAAACGGGAATCTGCAAAAAGCCGTGAGTAATGAGTATAAAGGGCAGGGGCACTATGAATATAGTGCGGGACAATAAGTTGGGAGTGTGGGTCTCAAGGGAGGCGTGCCAGAGATAAATCCCTGCAGTCACACTGTCCTCTATGTCCTCAGTGGCTCAGATGGATAGAGCATCTGCCATGTAAGCAGGAGATCCGGGTTCGAGTCCCGGTCGGGGCATACGTTTTGAACTGTTCCCGTTGACTTAGTGCGATAATAAAGTAATGAGACTGATTTTCTTTGCAAGATGTGGCAACACTGCAGGCTTGTGTAGGCACAATATCTTTGACCTTGGTCGATAAGCTGCTTCTAGTCCAAGCGGCACATCGATGCAACTGCTCAGTCGTGAGTTGTGCTGTAATAAGTTAACACGAGTTTGTGTCTCTCGTCATGGAAATGGAACTGCATAATATCGCGCAACAGTATGCCATTTCTTTTTGCATTAAATTGGGTGAAAACGCGACGACAACTTATGGTAAGCTTCATAAGGCTTCTGGAGAGGAGGTTATGTCAAGAGCTCAAGTTTTTCATTGGCATAAAATGTTTAGTGATGGCAGAACGAATATAGAAGGTGAAGACTGCAGTGGACGTGAAATGCATGCTTGTGTGCTTCTTTGATTCCAAGAGAATTGTTCGTAAAGAGTGGGTGCCTCCTGGACAAACAGTTAACCAATATTACTCCAAAGAAATTTGAGAAAGACTTTGTAAAAGAGTTCTTCGTGTCTGTGCCAACATTGTTGATAATTGGATTCTGCATCACAATAATGCGCCATCCCACACTGCTCTGTCAGTACAGCAATTTTTAACCTCAAAACAATTTTTAGTACTACCACAGCCACCTTATTCACCAGATATCACTCCGTGCGACTTTTTTCTATTTCCACGAGTCAAAACGGCGGTCAAGGGACACCTTTTTCAAACAACACAAGATGTCCAAAAAGCTGGAGGATATTACAGAAAATGAATTCCAGAAATGTTACCATCAATGGCAGAAGCGCTGGAAAAAGTGTGTGCAATCAGAAGGGAACTACTTTGAAGGAGACAACACTAAACTTGACTAAAACAGTAAGCAACATCCCCCCCCCCCCCCCCCACACACACACACACACACACACACACACACCAGTCTTATTACTTTATTGTCGCACCTCATATATCAATGCCTGTATGCAGCTAGGGGTATTCATTCCATTGTAATTTCATTTTAATTTCACATTTATTTTGTACCGAGGGTGTGCTTTTTCATAAGATGCTGACCTTACTTTTCCTCAGTTCCCAACTTAATAAACTCAGTTTCAAAATTCTCTCACAACTGCGTCTACACAACATACCCTTAGTGAGATGAGACTGTACAAACTCTGGTGAGTTTTGGCAAGAGCAGCAAATTTTAACATCGCAACAAGAGAAGTGTGTAGGATCTACTCAGAATTCTCCACTTATGACCATTCTATGAAAGTTACAAAAGGTTAACAAACCAGGCAAAAATAATTCACTGGATTTTTGGCAGAATTTTTTTTTGATACTAATAAATGAAGAAGTGACAGATATTTTTCAATGGTCACCTTGCAACTGTGGGCATGCAGGGGCCCCACTTAATATTTCCCAAAAATATGAGTGTAGGCTTGAGTTTAGAATGGCACTTCCATCCAGCACCCGGCATTTCCCTACAGCGCTCTGAGCGATTCCCCACCACTGCCGCTCTCCCCATGCTTCCCCAGCTGACTGCGCATCTAGTGGCAATGGCATTTTGTGTGCACTATATTTCATTGAATACGCTATAGTACTATGGTTTTGATGCCAACAGTGTAAATGTGTCTACATCTTTCCTTGCGAACCGCCAACAAGTTGTGTGCAATGGCAATGCAAAGTCAGATTTGGTTTATGTTTAGTCTGAAGTGCCACATGGGTTTGTGCTCAGAACTTTATTGTTATTACTAATGATTAATGATCTGTCTTTATTTACAAAATTCTCACACAATATTGTAGACCAATGACAGAAGTTTTCTAAATAAAAGCACAGATCTAAGCACATTGCAAACATTAACCTAAAATGTGCATTTTCAACTTCTCGCGGCGTAATGAATAATCCATTAAATTTCGGGCATGCAGCCGCGCAAATAAAATTTCTTCTACTGATATTTCGGCCGCGTATCGTCCGGCCATCTTCAGAGCGAGTCACAAGACTGACGACAAGGTGCCAAGCGCGGCCTTATATGCTCCAGCGCGGCGGTACTGCGCATGCGGGTCACAGATGCTGCGCCGCCTGTGGCGAAAGCGTACGGACATTCGATATGCTTATCGATGTTTGATCGGCGGCGGTGACACGGTGACGACTTCTCTGCAATTTAATTAGTCCAAGAGCCGGATTCCATGCTTTGTCCAAATTAAAACCTTTATCTCTGTTTATTAAATTGTTGGCTAATCGAATTTCTATGGCTTCCTTGAATACAGATTCCCAAAAAGAAGAGGTGGATGTTAAAATCTTCACATCACTGTAATTCATGGAATGACCCGTATCAATATAATGTTCGGCCACAGCTGACTTGTCTGGTTGTAATAGGCGTGTGTATCTTCGGTGCTCCACACACCTCTCATGAACGGTGCGTGTTGTTTGACCTATGTATGACTGCTCACAATTTCCGCAAGGAATCTGGTACACACCCGCCTTACGAAGCAATAAATCGTCCTTCGCAGAGCCGAGTAAAGCCGCAATCTTCGGTTAAGGTGATCTTCCGGCCCCCCACGAAGATTGCGGCTTTACTCGGCTCTGCGAAGGACGATTTATTGCTTCGTAAGGCGGGTGTGTACCAGATTCCTTGCGGAAATTGTGAGCAGTCATACATAGGTCAAACAACACGCACCGTTCATGAGAGGTGTGTGGAGCACCGAAGATACACACGCCTATTACAACCAGACAAGTCAGCTGTGGCCGAACATTGTATTGATACGGGTCATTCCATGAATTACAGTGATGTGAAGATTTTAACATCCACCTCTTCTTTTTGGGAATCTGTGTTCAAGGAAGCCATAGAAATTTGATTAGCCAACAATTTAATAAACAGAGATAAAGGTTTTAATTTGGACAAAGCATGGAATCCGGCTCTTGGACTAATTAAATTGCAGAGAAGTCGTCACCGTGTCACCGCCGCCGATCAAACATCGATAAGCATATCGAATGTCCGTACGCTTTCGCCACAGGCGGCGCAGCATCTGTGACCCGCATGCGCAGTACCGCCGCGCTGGAGCATATAAGGCCGCGCTTGGCACCTTGTCGTCAGTCTTGTGACTCGCTCTGAAGATGGCCGGACGATACGCGGCCGAAATATCAGTAGAAGAAATTTTATTTGCGTGGCTGCATGCCCGAAATTTAATGGATTATTAACCTAAAATACCCTTGCTCATTCTTCATTATGGTTTAGAATGAACAGTTTCCTACTACATGAAAGTAGAGCACAGGTACTTAACTTTAGCCTCAAAGAGATTCCTAATCACCATGAATTAGAAAATGTTAAATTTTTAGGTGTTCTTAGTGAAAATAAATTGACCTGGGAACCACACATTAAAAATATATCTGCTAGCCTTTCAAGATTTATTTACTTAATTAGACATTTAAAAAGATACGTTCTAAATAACTATGTAAGATCTGCATAATCTTACTTTCTTCCACACTATCTTATCATAAGGAATTTCACTGTGTGGTAGTAGTTGTCACATAAATGACATTTTACTCTTGCAGAAGAAAGTAATAAGAAAAATAACTGATTCCAATAATACAGAACCTTGTAAACCTCTGTTCATTAAACTGGAATGTCTGAAAGTAGTAAACTTATCCATCTATAATGTTTTATTGTATGTCAAGTGATGTACACAGTTATAACACTAGAAATAGAACGTGCAGATGTGCCATATCACAGATTATCTAAATCGCATAACTCCTACCTAGTCCTTGGACTAAGGATGTTTAATAGGTTAAGAGTAGATTTTAAAGAATTGCCTGAAAATTTTTAAAGCTAAATTGTATACATTACTAGTAAACAATTTTTTTACACACTGGACGAATTTTTTGAAGATAAAAATACTGCTTTCTAATATGTAGTTTCTAGTTTTACTTATTTCATGTAAACTAAATTACAGAGCTGAATGACAACAAAGCTTAATTATTATTAATGTTCTGGGCTACTTAAAATGGTGGCAGGCCATGCCCACTCTGGCTTCAAAACAACATCCAGTCTATAGTGCCATCTCCCTTCTTTTTTTTACCTCCATGGGGACAGCAATATACCATGTCTTCATGTTTTACTACAAGAAGGATGCTGTACTGTGAAATGTCTAATATCATTGCAGCAGTGAGCCCAACTGTCACAATTCTAATGTATCTGTAAATAAACATCATACAAATGACAAGGTATATTGTACACTATACAAGAGTTTATTAGCATCAAAGACAGCATATACTGTGGATAAATACTAATTTGTTTATGATGCCACATAGATTAGAAGTTTAGTTGTAATCAATGTGTGAATCAATGTTAAGATTCCAAAACCGTAGCTTGTAGCACTTTTGTATTTCATTTTGTTTTATAAAGTAGTCTGCCTCTGCAGCCAAGTGGTCAAAGCAACAGACCATCATGTGGAGAACCCAGATTCAATTCCTGGTACCGCCTGGAATTATTCCTTGGTGGGAGGACTGCAATGGGATGTACTCAGTCTCGTGATGCCAACTGAGGACCTACCTGACTGAGAGGAATGTCATCAATGGCCAGGAGTGCAATGTGCCAGCCCCATGTTCAACCATTCTGAATCTGATGATGAATGACTGAGGATGACACGGCTGTCGGTCGACTATTGTGTGGTCTACAGGATTGTGGATTTCCTTTGTGTTTGTAAGTAAATTAGGTTGCCATGGTTCAAAATGATTGTTGAAATAATCTTTTAGAAAGAAGTTCTTGATCACTTAAGGAAACTGAAAAATTTTAATGAAATAAAAGAAACTGTAATAAAATTTTAGAATGAATTGAGGAACTTGGGATTCTTCAATGTGGTGATGGAATTCTGATTTGGTTTCAGAAAAGCTGTACATGTAAATGCAACATTGTAGTAGGGGAGGGGGGGAGGGGGGGGCTGGGATGAGACCAAACAGCGAGGTCATCGGTCTCACCGGATTAGGAAAGGACGGGGACGGAAGTCGGCCATGCCCTTTCAAAGGAACCATCCCGGCATTTACCTGGAGCGATTTAGGGAAATCACAGAAAACCTAAATCAGGATGGCCGGACGCGGGATTGAACCGTCGTCCTCCCGAATGCGAGTCCAGTGTGCTAATGTAGTAGGAGAAAAATAGCTATTGTCAAAAGAGGTTTGAGCCCGTTTAACTTTATGTTATTCTACCCACTGTTAAGGTTCTATTGCTCTTTGACAGTGAACCTCTTATTAGAAGACTCAGCTGTGTTTTGTTAACAATATATTACCTAATTAATATATAATGTATTAAAATTCTAATATAGAATTTCAATTCATTTGTCAATAAAGTGGAGTTGTCATATTGTCTAACAAAGAAATATTTAATTGTGCATTTGGGAATTTCTCAAATACCTGTTATACTTTTTACAAAAGGCTTTTCTTGCTTAATTTTATAGACAAAGGCCACCCAAAAGCAAATTATGCACGTAAAATTAAAAAATAAATGTATTTTCAGAGTAAATGAAATACATGAGTCTTTTTAAGGTCCTCTTTAACAAATCGAAACTCCCTTTTGACAAAATTCTTGCTACATCCTGCCATTGTTGCTGCACTTCAGTAACAGATTCAGGGCGTATACGCAGACAAGGAAAAAAATCTTGGATTTCCCAGTTAAAAACACACTTTCTTGGGTGAAAATAAACTTATCCCTGGATGAAACTACATTTTCCCATCATAAGTGACGACATACTTCCCCTTGGAGCTGTAAAACTTATTAGTCCTTTGAATGGTGAAAGATTTATACACTGGCATAGAACTTTCTGGCACTTCAGGAAACGCAATCCTGCAAAAAATAACGCATTTGAGTATGAACATGAATTCCACCAATTACACCACAACAGCTTCAGAAGCACTAAAATCGAGATTGTGAGGAGCTTTTGTAGCCAATCATAGCTCATGTCACGTGATCTCTCCAGCCAGTGACAGCAGATATTAAGAGCATAGGAAACATGATGTAGTCGCCAACAGCAACATCACTATTACACAGTGCGAACACACAGATAGAAAATGTTAATGGTTTAAATTAATATACAAGAAAAACTAAGCTTTCACATATGATACTGATCATTTTTATTGTGTTTTCCGAGGGCGTGGTTAGGTAAGATCCTAAGAGCACCAGCGAAAATTGCTGCAGCTGAATATTCCTGACAAGCGTGATTATAAATTTCACTGCTGTGCACTGGTCATATTGTGAATTACCTGTCTGAATACACATTCCGTCGAGCACTTTGACGTTACCCCTAGTAAAGCCAGTTAAGTCTGAAATTGCTCAAGAGCTCACTTCATACATTTTTGCCATCGTTATTGCATAATTTGTAATCTATGAAAGAATGAAAATAAATACGAAAAACTAGCCTTGAAACTGTGTCCTTCTTAGTATGTGTTACCTTTTTAAAATATATCAAACACAAATGTGCCAGTAAAATTTTAAATAATGGCATAAATGGCTGGTCTTCTAGGCCCGAAATTTTTCTTAGTGTTTTGAATGATTTAAGAAATTCGTTGCACATTCTCACATCACACTAACATAATTCACCTTGTGTACAAGGAAATTTACATTGAAAGTAATCTTCTGAAACCACCATTAGCAATATTTTCCCACAAGCTGTTAGAAATGTAAACAATTATGATGTCACCCTTATTGAAATGAGGCACAGGAGGAAAACAAATCTATAGTAATTTGCTGTTACGAAATATTGCATAATGTTTGACACATTTTGCTGTCAGTAGATGCCTGTGTGTGCACTGTGTTTTGTTGTTGTAAATGGCGCATTTCCTTTGCAACTAAAGTTTTACTTTTGTGTTTCTGTTGTTTATGTTTCATTGTTGCACTATTATTCTACAGTAGTGGGCCAAAGTAAATATTTTTGTCAGAATATCTGTTCTTACCAATCAAAATATCTGTTCTTACCAATCAAAATTACAAAAACTTAACTGAAAACTAAAGTAATGAAAAATTCTCAGAATTCTAAGAAATTCACAGGCTTTTCCTGAATTTCTCCTCGGTGAAAAAATTCCTGGCTTGTTCTCAGATTTCCCAGTTGTCCCGGGGTGTATACACACTGAAATTGATAAGTACTGGCAGTCCATTTCACTCGACAAACACAAGTTGTCACCATCTCAGCAATGTTGGCCAACATATGACTGTGAGCTGTAAGCCCCTTACACTGCAGTCAAAAAATTCAGACAGATATTAGATAGGTGACAGTTCACCATTATATGAATTATAAGCTGCTTACCTACGCCTTTAAGGCAAAGCCGGACAAAACATGATCTAGACAGCCGACACTCACCTAGGCAGCAGCCACTTACATTACATCAGAAAGTTCACAACCAGCATTGTGTATGTGGAAGAGAAGCTAAATGTTCCAGCCGATGCACTTTCGCATGTAGAAAGAGTGAACATGGTACCACATGACACTGCATGTGTGGAAAAAGTGACAAGTGCCATTGATTACAATGTCCTCGTGCACGCGCAACAAAGGAAGGTAGAACATTCAAAAGATAACATCTGGCTCACTTTAAATTGTGCAACTGAAAACATATACATTAATTTGCACAAAAACATATGTAATAGGTTATAAAAGTTATTGTAGAAGGTCATAAAAGTTATGTAAGCAATAAAAGATAACATCAAGGAGCCAAGACAGCATGCTAATCGCAAGCCAAGTATAAATATGCAACAGCATGTGTAAATACAATTTTTGGGACAAATGACCTCCACGAAACAAAAGTAACAAACTGATCAAAAACCTCTGGTAAATATAAAACCCACTGGCAATTGTGAACCCTGGAATCATGAGTGACATATGCACTATTTTGTCAACATGTAATAAACACAAACACATAATGGTAAGAAAATGAAAAACAAATGTGTAAAGACCATCTTCATGCACCTCATGCTCATTTAATAAAAATATCCTCGGTAAAATTAGTTAAACAGTGTCATGGTCAACATACTTGGAACAGTACACAGACAGTGTGGTACCAATAACTACATTGTTTCAGCAATGGGGACCAAAGTATAGAACACTATCCGGTGTCCCTCGAACTCTTACCATACATGGCACGTAGAAAAGATCAGTTGTATGTACAACAGGACACACTGGTGGGAGCGAGGGGGGAGGTGGAATTCATGTGTTTGACAGTCACAGTGTAACTGTTGTTAGTCCACCTATGGTTTAGTGACTGTTTAATATATTATTTCCGTATTAATTCGGCTATTAGACATAAGCGTTGCAGCTACATTTCTTTTTTTTTAATGATATAGCTGTGGTGGTTCATTTTATTTATTTATATCATCCATTGCTGTCCCTCACCCACAAGAATTACTGACTTCCACAAATTTGACCAGAGGTATGAAAGTTTTTTGTATGTTTCCAGATACTATTTGGAGTAAAGTAGACTACAGGTATTAACGTACTATCTACAGGAAAAAAACTACATAATGATTAATTAAGAACAAAAACATGTAACTGAAATGACATAATTGTAGTCTACTTTTTAGATAAACATGTTGTTGTAAAATTTGAAGTAAAATTTGAAATTTTCCTGGCGAATCAACTGGTCTAACTGGTTGTTAATATGTAAAGTAATGCTACAAGCATCTAAGCAAGATAGATAGCGAGTGCACAGATTCAAAGTTTCCCATAAATAAAACATGTAACTTACTGATCTTCACAAAAAACAGGAATGAAGTCAATACAAGAACAAACCGTGATTAACTACATGTCAGAAAGTTCAGCAAGAAAAATTGCTAATGTTCTACAATTTTTATCCTACTAAGAGTTAAACTTTTTTAGTTAGAGTCCTGTCAACTTCATGAAAACTGTTAGTATTTTTCCAGGTGTTCACAGGCAAGCTACCTTAAAGGCAGTTCTGCATTCTACAGTTGAAATCAATGTGCCACTTCTGAGCTTCATATGGTGTTTTTGTGTATATTATCATTATTGCAAATGTATGCAATTTGTGCAAAAACTGTGGATATATGATGCCTTGAGTATCAATTTAGAATTCAAGAAGTAGAAATGCATCAAGAACTACTACATTTTTGAAAAAATGTTTTTGTGACCTACCAGTTTGTTGCATTGTGTCATCCGTAGTTAATATTTTTAATACTGTAGTTTGTGCACCTTGCAGCACCATGTTTGTCCCCAACTGCTTGGATTAGTAATTGGTGTACTGCTACAATTGTATATAGTTAAAAAAGATATACAAGAGACTCTACTTGTTGCAATGATCAATTTTTAAGTTTTTATGAACAGCTCCTAGATAGTGCTATTAAGATGGGACTTTGTTATTCTTTTAAAATTGGTCATTTGTTGCTGTTAAAACGATGGCAACGGAGAAATAGGCCAAGCCGTTTGTCAACTATGAGCATTTAAAACATTACTCTTGCAAAACAATGGAAATTTCATTTGAAGATTTTTGTAGTGTGATGTTTTACTGTTTTTATAAAGGTCTAACTCCACAACTACAATTTCTACGTCAAACTGTTTGTCTTCAGCCACACTTAGCAAAGGCTGTTTACTGTTGGCTTGCAGAATTACAACATGGTTGTGTTTCCAGCAGTGACATACCTCCAAAAAACATCAATCCTGTGCACAACATGACTGAAGATATCTGCATGTGTCTCACCAAGAGTTAGGTTCATCCTTAGGCATACTGAAGAAGCAGTACTTCGGTTTTGCATGAACATTTAACTTAGGAAAGACATGTCCCCAATGGATTCTGCTCAATAAGAAGCTCAAGTCAATTTGTGACTGTTCACCCCCCTTTTTTTTTTCTTTTTCTTTTTTTTCCCCTCCATTTGTTGTCCTCGGTGTCGATGTACTGTGTTGTGATACTGGCTGAAAAATGGGGTGTGGAAGTACAACATTAACTACTTTAAATAATGTAGCCGACAGGTGCACAGTTGCTTTTCACATAGTTTACTTTCACTGTTCACAACCCCCTCATAATACACAGTTATATATTGCCAGTGCACTATTGTTTTTACTTTCCATAAGCCTCGTTAATAGTTTACAGGCAAACCTCCACATACTGCTACAATAGTTTACTGTTGAACATCTACGAGCAGTAAAAACCTAACCACAAAGTTCATAGGTCTTGAAGAATACAAAGGTACGTATGGAGCAAACACTGTCATTGTTTTAACACATGGCCTAATTGTTTTAAATTATTTCACAGATGCATTGTTGTTGATCTAACCAATACAGGTTCTTTGTCTGAAACTATGCCATTGACTGACTGTCTTGTGATCAAAAATCGGGCCCTTACATATCCTCACAATAATAGGTACTGAAACTTTTTGCGTAACTCTCTCGCGGATTGTAAAATTGTTGCTCTTTGGTTTATTTATTCTCTTTGTAACAACACATTTACGAAAAGAGTTACGTGAAATACTTTTAGCAATGCTGTGCTTTGCTTTTCTTTATCATCATTACCTTTTAGCGGAATAAAATGTATATATGGAAGTCTTATTGTTCTGTATCTGGCCTACAATTTAAGGAACGATTTTTCGTAACTGCAACTCATGCTAAGAATCAATATATCTTCCCTACTTCATAGTGATTAAAAGTTGAAATTACTTTGTTCTGAACACTGATGTTACAGTTCGTATGATCGTTCGAAAACACAAGTTCGCAGTGGATTTTATTTCTCGTTAAAATGCTATTTCATACCCCGACTAGCCCAAGAACATGAGACTCTCATTAAGAAATACTTGTCACTATAAAGTTTGCCAGATCAGAACGGAGCACAGCAAGATTCCTATCAGATTCTGAAGGTACATTAAATTATTTGCACTGTAATTTATATCCTATCAGCAGCCCGCGTCAATCTGCAACACATCATAAAATCTGCTGATCTTCACTGCCAGTCTGGGAGCTAAAAGAAATAATGTTATTTTACTATTATTTTACCGCTTCCTTGCGGTATGCTCGACTATATTGTAAGTCGTTTAAATACGCCGCGGCAGCGGCTCTTCGTTCTCCACGCAGCTCAGCACCACAGATAATATTTATATAACTGAAAAATGTCTCAACAGGATGGGATAATATGCAAGCAAGCTTAACAATAAATAATACAAGTTTTCATTTAAACAACTCTATTAAAACCTTTAAATATCTCAGTGATTACAGACCTTTGTGAATTCACACGTAATGGCGTACATTGCTTAGTCTCGACAAAAGAGTGCTACATTGGCGTTCTCTACGACAACAACAGGAGATCTTACTCGCACAACTTCCAAATCAAGAAGACAAAGCCATTAATCTACATCACGCATTATATACTAGTTCCTTTTTTAATCTCTGTTTAACATTTATCTTCTGTGTCGGTTTTATTACTCGCCAACGCAGACGTTTTCAAAAATAAATAATAAAAAAAATACATAATTTTATGCAATGACACAATATGATACATCTAATTCTCTAATTACTACACAATATATTGTTTTTGTTTCTCTAGACGTTACAATGCCCCCTGGCAGCAATTGACTAACGTTGGAAATGTTCGGCAATATGCTGCCACTAACGTCTGTTTGGTTATTGTCTGTTACCTTGGTTGGATCATTCACTTTACACTTCTTAGTTCCTTTACACTGTAGGTTTAATTACACTTTTTATACTGTTCTTACACTGTTCTTACACTTTGGCTCCCCCATTTGGGCTACGTGCGATCAGAAAACCTGGGAAAACTGCGCCGGAGCCATGGTCATCTCGCCTGGTTTGTTTTAATACCCAGTTTGATCACAAAAAGTTCAGATTCTATCCAATGTTCACATATAACAAAGGCTATTTGTGAGATCATGTTAAACTTTTAGTCTCTTTGTTACCCATATAATATTTGTGTTTTGGATTGTAATGAAAGTCACTTATTACACATTTTTACAGTAGTATCATGAATCGTCCTTGCATTTACTCGCGACAATTGGTTTAAAATGTCTAGCATTCATGCGAGTATACTTCATTAACATGACGAAAACATATTATATCTATATATCACTGAATCAATGAATACTTTGAGTCCGTATTGAATAACTCAAGAAAAAAAAAACAAATGTTTGTTACGTCATTTCGTGTCCACTAAACCCTATTCATGTTAGTGCATTAAACACATATTTGATAGTTCATTTGAATGACAACAATGTTGTACGGAGCTGGCGGCGCGAAGCAATTGTTGAGTAGCGTCGTCTGGAACGCCGCGTGCCGACGGCCGCTGGGTTCGACGACCAGCTCTCAGTAACAGCGACGTCGTGCTGACGTGGCGCCCAAGCAGTCGCGAACCGCGCTGAACCATTCGCCGATGTCGGCGAGTGGCAGTGGTTTACCGCGACCGGCTGGCTGGCGGCACGGCACTCGTCTCGGCTTCTCCGCATGGCTCCCCGTCGTAGCGCATGAAACAAACATTCCACAACGGTGTACTGTCTTTAAGGACACAGATTACTAGCTGTGGAAGAAGATGCAACTTGTTAAAAGCGTTTATTGTTCAGTAAGCCGTCGCTTCACTGGTATGCACAGGATGGTTTGGCGTGATAACAGGTTTCTTGTGGCATTGTGACACTGGTATTCAAGGTTCGTCACACGCACATTGTACTACACATTTTCACTCACTCCACGGCTGGTACACTGCCAGAGCGTCTTTCAACACGTGAAAATGTTTCGTAACACACATACTAAATGTCCCCGTCGAGCGATGTTCGTTTAAATCGACTCCGAACGGATCAATAACTACTGTTTTTATACACTGTCTATTGTTCGTTGAGCACTGCACTAGGACAGTCTGTCACTCAACACTAGACTTATCGACGTATATATTGGTGCAGATACAACAGTCATTTTCTGTCCCTGCTACACACAATATTCCGTCCTTTCCTCCATTGTTTATGCACACAGTTTATTTTTTAATACCTTTTAACTGTTCTTCGCATACTCACTCTCATCTACATGGCGCCTATTTGTTTTTACCTTATCACAACACACTTTTCATATTGTTACTAGGCGTATATAGCCCTTTTGTAAAATTTTTTAATTTTCTTATCAGTGTAGCTTGCCTGGTTATCACCCATCTATCAAACAGATTTTACCATGTGCATGACAGCTTGACTTGGGCATATTGCTCAATAAATATTTCATTTAGCACTAGCATTATTTTTAATGATTTTTCCTATATGACTACAGTGTAGGTTCCACATTGGTTGACTCAATTCGCGTATCGCGTAATGAATATTCAAGGGCGTGTACCAAGTACACAGGCTTCAATTGAAGCATTGTTATATACAAAGCGGAGTTTCCACGGAACCGGCTTGTTTTTTGATTAGCTTATGCTCCAGTGTCATTCTCAAATCACTACTGGCAGCAAACATCACATAATTGTTGCATATTACAAAGTCCATGTTTGGCTAGTCAAGACTCTCTCTCTCAGGGTTCCTTATTCTAATACAATTACAACAGTTACCTTACTATATTAGATTGCGTCATTAATTGCACTTACACACTACACATAGAAAATGGTTCAAGAAATTAATCCTTTGTATAATGATTCAAGAAATTAATCCTCACTTTATCAACAAGAAGATTGTTCATTGCTTAATGAGCATATAATATTTTAAATGGCTCTAATTGTCTGTAAACAAAATCTTTCCTGTGTAAGCTATTGCCTACTTTCTGAATCCACTTCCTCCAAGTTTCATTACACACAAATTTCTTTCTTAATACTAACATACTTATATTCTAAAACACAATTAAAATCTTCTTAAAACTATTACTCTTTATATGTGATATGTCACTGAATAAATAACTTCACATCTTTACGTGGATACAATCCTTTGATCTTCCCCGTATGGGGATGTGCTAACAAATAGCTACATTCGTGTGGCACGCTTATTACTTCAAAGGGCCCTGAATATAGCAATTGCCACTTACTATTCTGTTTTAAGGTGGCTGAGGATTTAGGGTGGTTACGAATAAGTACTAGATCTCCTACATTATATTTCTGTTCGTTATTTACACCTCGGTCGTACTTCCTTTTCCTCTTTGCCGCACAGCTGGTTAGTCTGTTCCATATCTTTTTCATCTTTTCCTCCCTTGTTTCTGCCTTGACTGGTAGTCTCGGCAAAGGCGTGAGCCATTCATTCGGTGTCTCATTAAATCCATTCAATATCTCTACCGGTGGGTAGCCTGTACTTGAATGGGGTGTTAAATTGTGTATTTCTACAAATTTCGGTACTAGCCCTGGCCATTTTGTATGTCGGTTCCCTATGTAGATTCTAAGGAACTTATTCAATTCTCTGAATATTCTTTCAACTAGACTTGCTTCGGGATGGAACCGGGATACCAGAATATGCTGTATATTTTGTTCCCGTAGGTAATTTTTCCAAGTTCGACCCGTGAAATAAGAAGCATTATCAGTCGTTATGGCTTCGGGTTTTCCCACTTGAGGCAAGTATTCTTGATTGATCCGCCTGACCATGGTTTTGGCAGTAGCTGATTTTATGCAATAAATTGCCAAGTATTTGGAAAAAATATCGTACATGGCCAGTATATATTTCATACCTCCTCTGGCCATGGGATAGGGACCGGCTACATCCACAGATACTATTTGAAGCGGCCTGAGTGGAACTATGGGACGTAGTTCAAACTTAGTGGATCTATTATAATGTTTTGCTTTTTGACATATCACGCAAGTTCTAACTGTTGCCTGAATCCGGTGTTTCATACGGGGAAAGTAGCAGTATCTCGCCATGATCTCTGCACACTTTCCAATCCCTGCATGGCCCCATGCCAAGTGCGTGTGCCATATCATAACCTTTACCGACTGGTTAGGTATACATACTGCCCAGCAGTCTTCTTTCATACTAAGTTTATGATACAAAATATGGTTCACTATTTTAAAACCTTGCTCATCTCTATTGTTAACACCCTCTTCAATATTATTAATGATTTTTTTCCACATTGGATCTGCCCTTTATAATTCGAACATGTTTTTACATATATATAAAAAATCTTTCATGTAAGTACTGTCACGCACTAACAGCACTTTATACTCCGCGGATTGCTCTAACATTTCTGCTAAATCCGGTAATCCTACCGGCAGTCACGACAGAGCATCCGCTATTACGTTATCTTGGCCTTTTATGTACATAATCTTTATCCGGTATTCTTGTAAGACAAGCATCCATCTCCTCAGTCTGGTATGGAATAGTTTGCATGACATCAAAAAACTTAACGCCTGGTGGTCACTATACACTCTAATCTCCTTCCCTTGTAGATAATAATTAAACTTTTTTACAGCCCAGACTACTGCAAGTGCTTCTAGTTCGGTTGCCGAGTAGGCTCTCTCGCAGCTAGTTAAAGTCCTACTGGCGAAGCCGATAATCTTTATTGTTGTCGGGTCGTTTCCTTCCCCCCACTGAAATAAGCACGCTCCCAGGCCATAGGAACATGAATCCGTCGCAAGACAAAAATCTTTTGACAGATCTGGGTGCTGCAAAAGATTTGCATTCAGTAGGGCAGTTTTAATCGCTTCGAAAGCTTGTTGACATTTGTCAGTCCAAACCCACTGCACATTTTTTCGTAGTAGATTTAGTAGTGACGCGTCATTTAACAACTGATTGGGCACGAACCTTCTGAAAAAAGACGTGAGCCCAAGGAACGCTTTCAATTGTCTCTTCGTGCGGGGGCTTGGAAATTCTCGGATCGCCTCTAGTTTTTTGTTGTCTGGGCGGATACCAAGTGGTGTAATAAGATGGCCTAAAATTTTAATTTTATTTCGTCCAAATTTTGACTTTTCTAGGTTTGCTGTCACACCTGCTTGCTTAAATCTCTCTAGTACTCTACGCAACAATTCCATATGTTCATCCCAAGTAGCAGTAGCGATTACCAGATCATCAACATATACAGTGATTTTTTCTAATAAGTCTGGACCCAATACCGTGTCTAATGCAGTAATAAACACTCCAGCACTCACATTCAATCCGAAGGGAAGTACCTTGAATTGGTAACTTCGCCCTCCGAATATGAAAGCTGTGTACTTCCTGGATTCCGGTGTAAGGGGAATTTGCCAATATGAACTTTTAAGATCGACCGAGGTCAAGTACTGTACTCCATGAAATTTTTGTATCTGCTCATCTAAATTCTCAGGGCGAGTCCGGACAGGTATGATAATTTTGTTAATGTCCCTCGCATCTAACACTAGCCTGATTTTTCCATTGGCTTTCGCCACTGCTACAAGAGGACTACTGTATGGAGAGCAGGAGGGCTCAATGATATCCCACTCTAACATCTTCCGAATCTCTTTAGCTACCAATTCCCTCCTCGACCAAGGGATGGAGTAAGTTGCGCGACAGTATGTTTTATGGGGCATCACCTCTATGTGATAGTGGTACCCTTTGACTATTCCTGGTCGGTCGGTAAATACCATAGTGTATTCCGATAGCAGCTGCGTCAACTGTTGCTTTTGTGTATCGCTTAACCCTTCAGATTCCTGCACTTTGGTTTGAAATGCCTGAACATTGATTTCAAAATTTCGATCCTCTAAATTCGGATAATAGAGGTCTGCTGCATGTGAAAAATCATCAAGGTGTAGTACCCAAGGGTTCCTACCTTTGATATTGATTCGATTACAACACGGCACAAGTACCTCCTTCGATTTCATCATAGATAACTCAATCCTCCTACCCCTATTAACTATGCTTAATTTCCCCAAGGAGAGGTCGATCAATGCGTCCCTCTCACGGAGAAAATCTACTCCCAGAATGCAGGCCACCTTCAATCCTTTAACAACGAGGAACGAGCTCACTATGGCTTCGCCCTCCTTACAAATCTCCACCTGCACCTGGTACTTAACTGATTGGCTCTGTGCACTAATGGCTCCAGACACCTTACAATTATTAACCGGGAAAGTCGGAATGCTATGTCCTTTTCCCAGTGCCTTAAATAACTCCATACTCATTACACTGACTAAGGCACCTGCGTCGATGATTATACTCACTGCAACATCGTTGATTTTCGCTTCGATAATAGCTTGCACATTTTCGTTATTATCTTTCTTACATTCGTGCGGTTCGTTCAGTAGATCTTTATCCATACTGACACCGTCATTGTATCGCAGCATACGTATCCCAGGTATATTATTATCACTCGTGTTGCTCTCACTCCATCCCTCGGCCATCGATGGAGAGCATATCGAGGCCGATTCTAGTTTGTTGGATTAGTTACTTGTGAAGTACTTGGACGGCTATTGTCCGCGACCTCCACTATATGTACACTCTGATTTGTCGGCCGCCACGGCTGCGCAATAGGCGCGTTTTGCGGTGGTGGTCTATTGTTGTCATACCGGTCATTACCCTGTCGCTCTGGGCTTCTTCGCTGATTTTGCTGCCAATTTCGATTACTATTACTATAATTGCTCTGCCACTGACCTCGCGCATTCTTCCAGCGGTTGGTCCCTGACATTCCGGATTCGTACCGGTCGTCAAATCGACGCTTTTTGTTATAAGTTGTTTGTCCATACCCGTTCTGGCCTCTACCATTACTACCATTTTGCGAATGTTCTTGCCGCTTGTTACCACCCCCACCATTTCCATGGTTGTGGTTTTGTGCACTACTATTTCTGTCATGTTTACATCCTGACCCATTATTCCGCGAGTGATCACACGCTGATTTTGCGTCTTCCTGTATCAAGTCTATAGAATCTAGAACAGACAGGAAGTTTTCCATATCACTTTCTGGTACGTGTATTAATTTCTCTTTGATATGAATGGGTAAATGTAATTTTAGTAGTCTTATTATGTCTCTTGGTGATATAGGCTCGTCCCAGTAGCGTGTTTTGTTTATATATTTTTCAAAATACCGTCTCAAATTCCCCAGACGAGGTGAGTACGGTTCGGGATTATATACTTCTTTTCTTAGCCGCTCTTGTATACAAGGCGACCAATATTTCGATAGAAATGCCCTTTCGAACTGTTCATATGTCATGCAGCTGTCTGCCACTTCTGTAGCCCACAACGCTGCGTCCCCTTGAATGTACGACATTATGTATTGAATTTTCTGTGTTTCGTTCCACACACTGGGCAAGATATTTTTAAAGCTTTTTATGAATACTACTGGGTGTACTGATTTCCGTTCAGTAGTAAACGTATGAAATTGTCTATTTTTGATTAAACTTTCTTCCACTAATATTTTTGAACTACATGGTTTTGCTCCTGGGACATATGCTGTGTGCTCCGAACCGAAGCTACAGCTCTTCGCATTATCGACTACAGATTCCCCATTGTTGTATCGCGTATAAGTTTGTGCGTTGCCAAAACCATGGGCTGTTGGCGACAGACGTTCCTGTTCCAAATGCTTTCTGCTTTGTGCTAAACCCTTCTCCAGGTCGGATATCCGTTTGTTCATATTCCCTTGCCACAGCGGAATATCCTCACTGAGTATTTGTTTGATGGTTTGCACGTCGTTCTGTACCTGACTATTTACTGCGGTACTGAACGATTCAGAGCCTCTATTTGCTATGGCTGCTTGTACTTTGGAATTAATGTTCTTGTCAATCTCACACTCCTTCACTTCTAGCCATGAGTTGAATTCTGTTTCAATTTTAGTTGCTTGTTCGTTCCACTTCTGCTCTACAAGCTGTGTGGAATCTATTTCTAGCTTTTCTACTCGATTGGCTAATACACCTATTTCGTCTACCCTGTTAGTGTTTGCTACTTGCAGGTTGTTGACCTGTTCAGTCAACTCCTGCACGGCCTTAGGTATCGACTCATAATTCTGTTTCATATCTGCAATCTCTTTTTTCATGTTTTCTAACGATTGCACAAGTTGCTGGTCCCGCTCAGCTTGCCGGCGATCTCGCTCAGCTTGCTGGCGGTCTCGCTCGACTTGCTGTTGCGCAAATTCTGCCTGGTAATTCAGCACGCGCTCTAATATAGCCTGAAGCGAATACCCACCAGGCAGATTACCACTCTCTGGTTCCTGCTTTTCTGGTGGTGGTACAACTTCTTTCTCTACATCCCCTTGAGGACTAGTGGGCGGTGGCACCACTTCCTGTGCCCCTGCCCCCACATTCTCACATGTTATATCCTCAAAGAGAGTACTAGTACTACTTGAGGTACCCGGTTCCACATTTCCTGCACTAACTAATTGTTGTTCCTCAGTATCCATATTGCTCGGACGTTGACTACGCAACTTAACCATATTCCTAAATTGCTTACTAAAACAGAAAGTCTGACAGTTTTGCCCCTTGCACACAAAATACGTTAATTTATCTACACTAACTGCACGCTAAAAATTACTATCTACCATCAACTTTGTCCTGTCACAAACACTAACATCAAACTACGTACAATATGCACACCACTAGCGAAATGAGATCACTTCACTGGAGCTCAACTTCTACAAACAGGACAACTACACTGTAGTCTTACCTTTAGTTTATCTTATCTCGGGGTTCGGCTGCCCCCGGATTACGTAGTCGTTACAGCTTCTCAGTACTATCAGGATCGTCTTCTCACACTTGTTTGCAGTAGTACGTTTTGTCATGAAAGAGTGTTTACACATTCATTAATACATAGCATTGATCATGATATACATACATACATTCATCACTAAATACATATATATCTATACATACATAACAATCAACACTGAAAGAAAAATACATAAAATTTTATATTTGTGACCACTGCAAATTCGGGCCCCGCGTTTTTGGGCGACAGTTTCGCGTACCTCTCTCGCGGATTGTAAAATTGTTGCTCTTTGGTTTATTTATTCTCTTTGTAACAACACATTTACGAAAAGAGTTACGTGAAATACTTTTAGCAATGCTGTGCTTTGCTTTTCTTTATCATCATTACCTTTTAGCGGAATAAAATGTATATATGGAAGTCTTATTGTTCTGTATCTGGCCTACAATTTAAGGAACGATTTTTCGTAACTGCAACTCATGCTAAGATCAATATATCTTCCCTACTTCATAGTGATTAAAAGTTGAAATTACTTTGTTCTGAACACTGATGTTACAGTTCGTATGATCGTTCGAAAACACAAGTTCGCAGTGGATTTTATTTCTCGTTAAAATGCTATTTCATACCCCGACTAGCCCAAGAACATGAGACTCTCATTAAGAAATACTTGTCACTATAAAGTTTGCCAGATCAGAACGGAGCACAGCAAGATTCCTATCAGATTCTGAAGGTACATTAAATTATTTGCACTGTAATTTATATCCTATCAGCAGCCCGCGTCAATCTGCAACACATCATAAAATCTGCTGATCTTCACTGCCAGTCTGGGAGCTAAAAGAAATAATGTTATTTTACTATTATTTTACCGCTTCCTTGCGGTATTGCTCGACTATATTGTAAGTCGTTTAAATACGCCGCGGCAGCGGCTCTTCGTTCTCCACGCAGCTCAGCACCACAGATAATATTTATATAACTGAAAAATGTCTCAACAGGATGGGATAATATGCAAGCAAGCTTAACAATAAATAATACAAGTTTTCATTTAAACAACTCTATTAAAACCTTTAAATATCTCAGTGATTACAGACCTTTGTGAATTCACACGTAATGGCGTACATTGCTTAGTCTCGACAAAAGAGTGCTACATTGGCGTTCTCTACGACAACAACAGGAGATCTTACTCGCACAACTTCCAAATCAAGAAGACAAAGACATTAATCTACATCACGCATTATATACTAGTTCCTTTTTTAATCTCTGTTTAACATTTATCTTCTGTGTCGGTTTTATTACTCGCCAACGCAGACGTTTTCAAAAATAAATAATAAAAAAAAATACATAATTTTATGCAATGACACAATATGAGACATCTAATTCTCTAATTACTACACAATATATTGTTTTTGTTTCTCTAGACGTTACAAACTACACATTGTTCGAAGTTAAATTTTACAGAAATTACAATTAAAACTTAACTCATTAAATTAACTGAATACATTGAAAAATTCATTCCTTTTAACAGTTTCTTCTACTACAAGGTTTAGGCAGAATTATTTGTTTAAATGATTAAAAATAACATATGTCATTACATAAACAATAGTTTTGATAAAACTGTTAATTACTTTGGAATTAAGTAAGAGCCGGCTTTGCTATCATGTTTTCAAATAGAGCCAAACAGATCCTTTAAGAATACTATTTAGTTGTTCCTCCAAATGTTTATAATTAGTACAGAATTTATATTTGTTTATATATCAACAATAGAATTTAAGTTATGAAACAATTACTGATTTCATCCTATAACAAAGGATACTAACTAGGAATAGTCAAAATAAATTAGAAAATCAATTACATACATAAAATTAAGCACAAAATTAGATCTGGTGTTATATTCTTTAAAACTGAGGGCCAATCTTTCTCTTTTATGAAAATGCCAATTATACTCACATATGTTAATGGTAATTAGTTAAGAACAAAATGAATTTAAAGGAGGCAGATGGCAAAACAAGAGGGGAAGTAAAATTATCCCAGCTTGCTTCATCACAAATTGAAGTAGGGAAATGTAGTAAGAAAAATTCTGGTAGAATGTAAATAATTTAGGAGTAATGGAGACCACTCACTAAACAACAGAAGCATTGAGTGATCGAGTGGCACACCCAAATCAGAAGGAAAAATTTTCTGTACTGAATTTTTATTGATCTAGTCTACAAAAGTAGCTTTAACGTAAGACACTGGGCAACTCAATTTACATGTGTGTAGGCAAAAGTGATTTCTACAAATACATATTTAAAATTACAAATTCATACATTTAAATATTCAAATAATACACTTTACATATAATGATAATAATCAATTTTTAAAAATATAATGTAATTGAACAGATAAAAAATCTACTAACCAAGTATCACAAAAGGTATTACAGTTTGCAAGTTTTAGGAGCCAGTGGCTCTTTCTTCTTGCAGAAGTGTTGAAGGGGAAGGAAAAGGTGCGAAGGAAAGGACGTGAAGTTTAGGGAAAGAGGTAGAGTTCAGAAAAGTCGCCCAGATCTCTAGGTGAGGGGAGACTTACTATACGAGGTGAAAGGAAACACTGATTGTTGGGGACTGCACTGGCTGATATTTGAATGTTTTCATTTAAATATTTATATAATATGCTCCATACATTTAAATATTCTTTAATGGAGTAAAACCAGTGATGCTGAAAATGTGACTTTAAAGATTATCCAAAGGTTTTGACCTCAGTATTTGCTTATAAGTTTTTGACAGATTGCCAAAGTTTAACTCCCATTTTGGAAGTACTGTTTTGGCAAGGGGATGAGCTGGTTTGGGTCATATGTATTCAATGTCTGGCAGAGTGGTAATGAATTACACAGTTTTTTACAGTCTACTGTACTTCCATATTATATTAATTTTTAAAGAATATAAGGGTTTTCATAATCTAGATAGGAAGGAACTTCAAAGATCTTAAAGTGAGTTTTCGATGAATCTCTAGGTTTGCATCCAAGTATGGATCTAACTGTCCTTCTTTGCAGTTTGAATATGCTGGTAGCTGCGAGTTTCTCCAAAATATGACCCCATAGTTAAGGTAAGACAGAAAGTAGGCACAATAAGCAATCTTTAATGTTATGTCAGGATTTTAGTAAGTGAAGAAGGTTACACGTCTTACTCAATTTTCTGTAAAGATATACCAAAACTTTGTTCCACTTTAAAATCCTTTGCAGCCATAATCCTTGGTTTCTGTATTGTTGCTGTATGGTTCATTGTGATAGAGAGAAATGGGATGCATGATTGATGGTTCAGAGCATTGTAAAATCTTAGTGTTTCAGTTTTTTTTATTATTATTTGTTAGCAGCTGATTATTCTGTGTCTGGTTGCTAAGCTATTTCATAACAGTTTTTACCAACTGCTGCAATCCTTCCTTGTTTTCCCCTTTTAACAGAATTGAAGTATCATATGCAAATATGATTGCTTTGTAAACCTTCATGTTTAAACTTGAATTGTTAATGTAAAAATAAAACCACTGAGGAGACACAAAATCCCTTTACAATAGAAGACAAAACTTGTATATAGCTGTATGAGCTTTTAACCAAGCAGCAATCAGCTGGTAGCGGAAGTCTAAAATCCACGTAAAATAATCTAATCTTTGATTTAAGTCTTCCACTTGTCCCAAAACCATACGATTTGATCTGAGGCCAGTGTTGCAAATAACAAGCTGTGCTTCCACCCTGGGTAGGAGTCTAGCTGTGTTCACAACTTCATGCCAGCTATAGATAAGAACAGAGGATGTCTGCTGAACGCAGGTTGGCAAGCATCATTTGTGCCAATGTGAGCTATTATTTGAGCCCCCTGCATCCAGTGCATCTAATAACCACTGTCATAGAGTTCTCCGCCAGTTGGACAAGGTCCTATGGCAGATAAATTTAAAAATTGTCAGTAGTCCTACCACACAAGTTATCTGTCGTTGGTTCAGATATATTCACAGCAACTGACAGCAACTTTTGCTATTTGGTCAGCCCCCACTATCACCTTTGGTCAAAATATGCAACCCCAGGTCAGGCATAGTACCATCCATGATTACAGACGACACCAAAGATGCCGACCCCCCACCCCACCCCTGAAAAAATAAGGAGAAAATAGAAAGAAAGCATTTAAGCTGAATGAGACAAAACAAAAACGTTAAGGTTTGCATCACATCTCGTGATTCTGTTAGAGACGACGAAGGGCTTGGAAGAGCAGTTGAACATATTGGATAGGTGAACGAAAATAAAAGTAAAGCAACCGTAATGGAGTGTAAGGCCCCTTGTCCATGACAAGGATATTCGCCAGACTGGCATTTCTGCTGGTTGATAGAAAACCAGACGCCCTTGTCACGGAGACGGCACCAGAAATACTGCAGTCGAGTTGTGTGCAACGGAGCAGTAGGATGGATAACAGTGACCTTTGCACTCTCGTTGCACTATATTATTTTTACAAAAAGAAACAGTGTCATCGTAGGAAGTATTGGGTGCATCCTGTGCCACAAGATCGATTAAATTTGGTGCCTTCAGTATGCTAGATGAAAAACTATGACAGGACAACAGAAAGCACTTTAATTTTTACAGGATGTCAAAAACAACGTTTGACAAATTACTGTCAATTTTACAAACTCATTTGCAACATGAGGACACCAGTATGTGAAACTGCATATCTCCTAGTGAAATGCTTGCCGTGACACTGCACACACTAAACCTACCTCCTCCTAGGGTATTCCAAAATATTCCAGGGGAATTGCCTTATGTTTTCGTTGCAGACGAAGCGTTTGCATTGCATAATAATTTACTTCATCCCTATGGTGAGTGAAATCTTGATATCATTAAGCGTATTTTTAACTATCGCTTAAGCAAAGCAAGACAATTTGTAGAGTGTGGTTTCGGCACAATGGCCAATAGAGGATTTTTCACCAACATTTAAATGTCTCCACTGATTTTGCGACTGACATAGTGAAGGCTTGTACTGTTCTACAAAATTTCATCCATAAAGAAGAGGGTCTTAATACTCTGTGTGCGGATACGACTATAGATGTGGACTCTGCGAGAACTGCCATGTACACAAGCAGTACGAGGTGGTGTGTCAGCGAACACTATCAGAAATCAGTTCGCTAATTACTTTGTTTCTGAAACTGGGAAAATTCCATGGAAAGATAAGTTCATCTAATGTATTCATATTTTATGTGAAACAAACAATAGTATAGAGAGAAGGAATGTGGTGTGTAATGAAAATGAAACAAAATAATTTGAGATGAAGTTAAACTACATACTTAAATCATTTCTTTCCTTATCTCCAAGTATTTTAAAATCTTCTTTAATAGTGTACACACATCCTTCCACACTTCCAAAGTCAGTCGTCTATCCTTATATTTTTGGTGTCTTATCCCACAGGACTGGCCATTCCTCCACCAACGCAATCAAAACTTCACAATCAATATTCAGTTCAGCATTCATCTTGAAACTCAACAGGTAGCATGTTTGACGGCTCCAGGCACGACTAAACTTTCCCGGCACCCGGCAAGCTGCTGGCTAGAGGACACGCGGACATGTTCCAACATGTCTAACTGAGAACCCGGCGCACCGTCCAGCTGCTGGCTTTGCAGTGGGCAACCGGAGGTGGATCCGGCAGCCAGGCCAGTCGTTTTGCCATGTCGTCCCATGGACAAGCCCTCATAAGAAACAATGTGTCACTACAAACCCGTCAAATCTGCCGGACTGGCGGCCGGCGTATATTCTTGTCATGGACAAGGGCCTTAAGCCTATTAAGTCACATGATTTTGGTAGCACTGGATGGGAAATGTGATACTGAAGTTAGTAGACAAGTTATACCACTGAGACAGCAAAATAACTGATGATGGCAGAAATAAAGGGGCTTTAAGTGGATACTGGCAATGACAGGAACAGCATTTCTGAGAAAGAGAACTGTGAACATAAAATATAAGTTTAGATGCAAAGAAGACTTTTCTTGAAGTATTTGTCTGGTGCATAGTCTTATACGGAAGTTAATATTGAAGATTAAATAGTACAGACAAGAAGAGAACAGAACTTTTGAAACACAGTGTAACACAAGAATACTGAAGATTAGATGGGTGCATTAGATAATTGATGAAGAGATGCTGAATCGAACCAGGGAGGAAAGAAATTTATGGCATAACTTAACTAAAAGAGGGGGTAAGTTGGTAGAATACATCCTGCAGCATCAAAGAAAAGTTAATTTGGTAATGGAGAGCATTGTGGAGAGCATAAATTGTACAGGGAGACAAAGGATTGAATACAGTTAAGCATGTTGAAATGGACACACACCTTGCAGAAGTTGGGCAGAGATGAAAAGACTTACATATGTTAGACTAGTGTGAAGAAATAAATTAAACCATTTTTCAGACTGAAGACGATGATGATGACAATCTAATAGCCATGGAGATTGGAACAATATAGTAGGGGCAAGGCACAGAACATAAAGTTGCAGAAGAATATGTGCTTGGCAAAAGGAGTGAGCAGAAAGATTCTGACAAGTGAGTTTTTCAACAAATTTCAGCTACCAGTAGTAAATCCCCTTCGAAAACAGCTTACAGCTGCTCCCAGCATAAAACACTAAGTTACATTGCACAAACAGTGAACTGTTATGTTTCTTCAATGTTCACTACAACACTTTCACGTCTTGGAACCAACCTAGAGCCTGCAGTGAAATTTCCTTTTATAGTTTCATTTTCTGAATGGCCACATTGCTTTTCACAAACCTCTTTACAGCTGTCACACATAATTATCATTCCACTTCCTGTATCTATGTCATTTATTACAACAATTTAACACCATTTTACTGTAGCATTCCCCAAAATAGAGAGATCAGAAAAGCTGTAGTATCAGACAAATGGATTACCAGCAAAAAGCTGCAGCATCTAAGACAAAGGAGTGAAGCTGAAAATTATAAAATGCCACTAAAGAAGAATAGAAAAATTAACAGAGGCAAAAGCAAGAGCAATTAATTCCACTATAATTAACTCAAAAAACAAGGTAAAGGCAGCTTGGATTACAATTAATGGTTAAAGGAAGGAAAAAGCTGGTTCGAACAAAGAAAGAGCTATCAGATCAATGGAAGTAGACAGCACAGTGGTTGCAGATGTTAGAGAAATAGCTAACACACTCACTCATACTTGTTGATAACTATATGAATGTGGTAGAGAACTTTAAATTGGAAAGAAATAGTCCACAAAAGACAGTTGCTATGTAAAGTTATCAAAACCAGATCCATGTTCTTGAAACCAATCACAGAAGATGAACTGAGGAAAACTACACAAAAACTGATCTCCAAGAAATCAGCTGGTGATAAGGAAATATCAAATCATATAATAAAGCAAGTAAGTGAGCAAATAATCTCACCATTGCTGGACGCAGAAAACAGCTCTTTCAGTGATGGAATTTTTCCAGAAAAATTGAAGAGATGCAGGGTTGTACAAGTGTACAAGACAGGGCATAAGGAAGAATCCAGCAACTAAAGGTCAGTTTCACTGATATCAGATTTCTCAACAATCCCATAAATGCTTACGCATAATAGATTAGTTGATTATCTGGACAGATATAGCATTCTTATAGCATCATAGCATGGTTTCAGAAAGAGTACATCTATGGAATTAGTGACTGTCAGTCCAATGGAATATATTATACAGTCTTAAGATGAAACAAACTGTATCTACAATTTTTATGGAGCTCTCCAAAGCATTCAGCACTAGTAACCATGAAATACTGACAAGAAATTGTAAAACTATAGTATTCGAGGGCAAACGTGAGTGAATAGACTTGTACTTAAGCAACAAGAAACAATATGTATCAACAGGGAATGCATATCAGTCAGAAACCAAAGCCATCAAATATGGAGCAGTGCATTTTGAACCTGTTTGGGATGGGAAGTGTTATTATCTTGTAGCCTTATTCCAAAGGGAACAGTAATACAAACTCTGATATATCATGCACACGATCCAAAGTCTCATTCCCTAGAGTGTATATATCAGGTGTAATCTATTCTTTACATACATGTTGCAAATCTTGTATGAACAAATTTCAAGAGTTCTTGCACATAAAATTACTTAGCCGTCCCTATATGTGAATAACAGAGGCGAATGTGCTGATGAAAATAAAACACTGATGGAAGAAATTTAGGAATTCACACAACGTTTCCTATCACACCAGTCACATTGTACAAGAAATAAACCTGGGAACCAGAAATTTTGTCACCGTATCTGATACTAGGGAAGTCATATCATTTGTGCAAGGATGAACATAGTGACCTTGTCTTCTATTACATGTTCTGTAATATTTTCAATACAGTCTTTAATCTCTCTCTTCACTCTCTTATAAGTGATACTTGCATGAAATGTGACATCTACAAGATGAAAACTGAGCTGCGGACACTTATGATGAGTAGACTAGTTGGGAATGTGAATGAGAGTTACATTAATGAAAGGCTGATAGTGGGCAGATGGAACTGCAACAGGATTCTGAAGCAGAGAAGAGTGCAGATGCAGATGTGATTCTTATTGCATTTGATTTGATGAAATATACCTAATGATTGATACTAATGACTTGTATTTGTTACTAAAACAGGCAGATGTGAATATAATGACTAAGTATCCACAACTTGTTCCCTAACCAAGCCATCATGCATATGTGGAGAGAATGCAATGTGGCTAGAGAACCACAATGCTTGCTACACCATATTAAAATGACAAAAGAAAGGGGCATATTTCATACTCAGGTCAGTATATTGTTCAAAATTGAAACATCAAACAAGCTTTATTTTGTCTATATATAGTTGGAGTCACAAAAGATGGTTGTCAAGTTTAAGTGTGTTCTGCACACCTACGTCACACATTCTCTGACAGCCAGTGATGGTTCAGTAGTGTTCCGAGTGCTCTGCTGTGAATGTCATAGCCAGTGTGAGCATTAACCTGATTATATGGTTAGATGTGTAGATCACATAACTAATGAGGAAGTATTGAATAGGATTGGGGAGAAGAGAAGTTTGTGGCACATCTTGACCAGAAGAAGGGATCAGTTGGTAGGACACGTTCTGAGGCATCAAGGGATCACCAATTTAGTACTGGAGGGCAGCGTGGAGTGTAAAAATCGTAGGGGGAGACCAAGAGATGAACACACTAAGCAGATTCTGAAGGATGTAAGTTGCAGTAGGTACTGGGAGATGAAGAAGCTTGCACAGGATAGAGTAGCATGGAGAGCTGCATCAAACCAGTCTCAGGACTGAAGACCACAACAACAACATCAAATTATTTAGTGAATTTTCATTCCATTGGTTGGAGTTGTCATGACTGACACTGGTGGTAAGTGACAATTTTATGTATTCAAGCAAGAGTTGCAACTTGCTGGATATACACCTTCCTCAAGTGCAAAGCATGTGTATGCATATCCCAAACCCGTCGCTTGGAGAGTGTGTGTGTGTGAAATCTTATGGGACCTAACTGCGAAGGTCACCAGTCCCTAAGCTACACACTACTTAAACAAAATTATCCTAAGGAGAAACACACACCCCATGCCCAATGGAGGACTCAAACCTCCGCCGGGACCAGCCGCACAACGTAGAGGGTATTGGCGCCCACAACCAATTATACATTGAGCTGTCAAACTACATACCATGCTGGACAGCAACAACATGATGAGGAAACTACACTGCCTGAATTTACATCAACGGCCAGGGCAGGTAACCGGAACGTTAATGGCCACAAGGCAGAAGATTCCGCTGGTGCACTTCAGTTCAAAATAACCAAGTACAGTTAAACTCCACCGGAAGGTGGCTAAAATTGCCAACTTGAAAACACACGTTGTTGCTCGCAGGAATGTCCCAACACCCCACTACAAAATCCAAACGACACAATGTGAACAGTCGTGATTTGCTGGTAGATTAAGTCAAAACTCAATTCTCGTGCCTAGGATCGGTGAGCCACAGACCTCGTAGCAATAGGAACAGCACCACACACTTCAATCATGCGTGGACGCCGTCATCGGACTCGGCCAAACTACGCGTTGCGGAGATTACCTCGCTGCTCCACGCAAACCGACCGAACCCCGTCGCTGGAAACCAACAATAATGCAATCCCCATCTGTGCCTTGACCTGCATCTACTGTCAATGTTCAAGAACTGGACTACAATTGCTCATCCAGACTTCATACTAGAAGAAGTCAGTCGCAAGTTCCTAGTCCATGGATATTCATAATTACCATGAAGGCTTTGGTGTCAGAGAAAAATAAGACATTTTTCAACACACACCTTCCGATTTCGATATGTGCATGGAGGGGGAGACATGCATTTACTATCACAACCATGACAATGAAAACATGAAGATGCAATGAAATTTATATAAAAGAAAAACCAGCTATGGCCCCAAACGATGTATTACAAGTATTCCAACAAACAAAATGTTACATTTAATGAAGTTAATTTTGCAAAAGGTGGTTCAAAAATTGCTTTGGCCTTCGATTTATAGTATCCTAATGGACACACTAGTACCAATATGAAGAAACAAGATTGAATTCCATTTCTGGAGTTTGTACCCCCCCCCCCCCCCCCGCCCCGCCCCTCCCAAATCTATCAATCCAATTACTGTAACATGGCTACATCTGCAAATCAGTTTGCTAATATCAATCCTCATAGTTACTGTAGTAATGCTCATCTCTGGCAGCACTGTCTCTTCATCAAACATTCTGAATGCAAGTTGTACTGTACTAATTTGCCAAAAATGTAGTGGACCAACCAATATTTCAGTTTTCACTTTTTGTTACCCATATACAATTATTTTTTATGTAACAAATATTATGTATACCAAACTCATATCTATCAATGGAAAATCCAGGATGGAATATAACAACATTATGAAAAGGAAAGTTGCTACTCACCATATAGTGGAGATGCTGAGTCACAGATAGGCACAACAAAAAGACTGTCACAAATAAGCTTTTGGCCAGACACACACGATGTGGCGGCGCGGCTCTTTCCATCCCTTTATGATGTACCTGCACCTACCTGTGAACATTGTCTCAGTAGATCATCAGTAGGAAAGCCAAGCGAAACCTACTGTACTTTGACGTGAACCAGGCTGCAACTGAAGTCACTAATCTACGTTTCGGGAGAAAGTTTTCACACGAAATGAAAGGTTGAAAATTTTGTTCTCAATTAATATACTCTGAAACTTAGGTGAACAAGTATCACTGCCAAGCCCGAGCTAGTCTTCACACAGTCACTCACAATCCCTTTCACTCACGTTAGCAAGTTTGTGGTGTTGCATTTCCCAAAAACATAATAGCTACAAAAATACTGATTGTTTTTGATTGATAATGCTCGCCAAATATTAAGTCTGTCGGTACCAAATGCAGTCACAGTTTTAGCCACCGACCTGCTCAATACGCCACGCAGAATATATGTCTTATCTTGTCACAAAATTCACTTAAAAATTCCGAAATTTCTACACGCCCATCGGAATAATTATGCCGTCACTTTACAACACTTTTGATGTATGAAACACTGCTAGCTCCAGCAACTTACCATTTCCATCGTAACTACTACTACACACGTCCAATCTGTTTCATGGCTAGGCTCCCACACTTCTCTAGAATACTCTGTCTTCTCTACCAGCAGAGAAAGGCGCGCAAAGAATATTGCTTTACCATTAGTCAGTTTACTCAACAGCCAATAACACAACAACATTCTCCCGCGTCAATCCACGCTTTGCATCCATAACCAATTGCAAAATAGTAAACCTCACCATTGCACTTTTTACCGACGTAATTATCTAAGATGCTGAAGTTTTGCTTATGCATAAAGTTATTTGCTATTGTTATTTATACCTGAATTAACTTTCCCTTTACGATAAACTTACTTTACAAATATATTCTAAAAAAATCCCCTTTGTCCATATCCATACTTCTTTGAAATGTTCCCACAATAAATCCTACTACATAACTCATTAACAATTATCTTCATATTAACCTTAAACCACACTCACGCATCATTCATACTGCTAAAACACATTTATAACATTTCACATACACAAAAAGACATAATAACACTTCATGAAAATACTAGAACAGTTTATGAAAAACATTCTATTACTTTAGTGCACTCTAGTGGGCACAATTGAAACTAAAATCACAGTCCCCCTATCCAATATTGTCCTCTATCTGCTGATACATAAACTACATGCGTGTCCAGTCTCACGTCACCATCTGTCACTATCCAGCTCTGAGACACATCTCCCACTTAACCGCCTCCAAGGCAGGATCGTTATACGGCGCTATGCCTCAACAACTGCAGTCTCTGGCAGAGACTGCAGTCATGTGTGTGTGTGTGTGTGTGTGTGTGTGTGTTATTTGACAAAGGCTTTGCTGGTCGAAAGCTTATTTGTGACAGTCTTCTTCTTGTGCCTATCTGCGACTCAGCATCACCAATATATGGTGAGTAGCCACTTTCCATTTCACAATATTGTTAAACTCCTATCTATGTATAGCAAAATAAAACGCACAGAACGTCTTTTTCTAGTCATAGTATGAAGGCTTTCACGACCGGATGACATATCTTCTGGTAAACCTTCCGGGATGTAAGGTCATGGTCCATGAAACGTTAGGAGCAGAAGAGTTTCATGGACCACGACCTTACATCCCGGAAGGTTTACCAGAAGATATGTCTTTTTCTAGTGCCAGGAACCTTCCAATCCTATTTCCTCAAAACATTTTGCTTACAGTTACGTCCCTAGTGCACTGAAAGAGTGTTATACATATTCCCCTATCACCCTCTAAAAGGCAACACAGCACCCTGCTGTCCACATTGCAGGACACCCACTGTGATTGGTAGTTGTAGTGACGCAATTATCACCTCTAAAACCCCTATCACCCTCTAAAAGGCAACACAGCACCCTGCTGTCCACATTGCAGGACACCCACTGTGATTGGTAGTTGTAGTGACACAATTATCACCTCTAAAAAATAAATGACTCTTCTCCACTTTATCAAAGGAGTGCACCATTTTGTTTGGCTCCTCTAGCCCCTCGTATGTTTGGTTGAGCAGCTACCCCCTGACCTTCAACAACTTTACTAAACAGCCATGCAAGATGATAATGGATATTACATTCACAGATGACATCGAAGATATATCCTTAATTATTTACAGTAGAACTTGTGATTATTTATGAGAGTACCAGTGATGATGTACTTTAAAAAGCGAACATCTTTGAAAACTTCTTAAACTTACATGCAAATCAAAACATCTTTAAAGATGTAAAATTAGTGTGTGTGTGTGTGTGTGTGTGTGTGTGTGTGTAATAAAAATATACTACCTTTAGTAATGGTATAAGATGTGCGGCCTCTTCAGAGCACCAAAGGGAAGTTAAGTGACCCGACAACTTCATGGCTATGACACATTTTTTTCTGTCAGTACTTCTAAGCTGCTTTTTCAGATCCTATTAGAACAAAAATATTTGCTTTAAAAGATTATTAATGTTTTTCCTCTAAATAAACTGAAATTAATCTCCTGTATTAATTAACATAATAATAATGTTTGGAAAGAGAGGGTGGAGGGGGGAATGCAGTAGAAAGGGGAAGGGAGTGAGAAATGTTCCCTACTTACCCAAAGTGAAATATTTCTTTATTTTGGTATGAAATCACAAACCTGTGCATATGACAGCAAAAGTTTGATATTCAGAACACAAAATGATTTTAATTTCTCTAATCAATATAGGTTTGACAAAAGACTATGTATCATTTAGTGACAACTGTCTTGCAATAAATATAGACAACAACAGAAAAACGATTTGACTTCTTAACATTTCCTGTCATATTAAATCATTATCTTCTTCTCAGGTCTGCAGCCACATCATATAGCTGTAACGATGCAATAGTTCAGTGGCCTATCCTGCTACCATCTTCAGGTGAGAGAGCTATTTGCTATACCTCGCTATAAATAATTCCTGCTATGAATGGCAGCCCTTTTTCTTGCAACGGAGAAACAAAGTGCTGGCAAGAGAAATTGTAGCTGCTGCCCGATAGCGTAAAGTGAAGGTACAATGTCCAAAAGTGAAGGTACAATGTCTAAGTATCGAAAGATGACAGAAATGGTGAGCTGCTATGACTATATGCCTCTGTCAGTTGAGTCAAAGGCCACTGTTTTTCAGTTTAAGATAAAATAAGATTCCACATTTTACTTAGAGGATAGTCAGCAGTGTGACCTTATTCCATTCTTTCATCTAAGAAACAAGCTGTACATGCAGAAATAGGTAAAATGGTTATATTGGGGGGGGGGGGGGGGGGGGGTGATATAACATAGCAACAGTGAATATGATAGTCCTCTCATTATTGTAAATAAGAAAGACTAGAGGCATGGGAGTGGTGACTGATGCATGAGCTTTAATTAAGATGCCACTTGCCCTTCTACCGCCTCGAACACACGATATTTTAAAAATAAGTGTGAGAGAACATATACACTGCGCGACACAAGTTTGTGTGTGTGCAGGCTGGAAAGGAGTCATGAGTACAAGGTAGATCCAATGGTCGAACGGCATCGACAAGTGTTTGCCGCTTGCACCATGGAAGCCGTAGTGAAAGAACAAAAAGTAATTATGTAGTATTCTTTGCTGTTTTAGTGAGTGTGATTATTGTTAAAGAAAAAAATGAAGAATTGATTATAGACTTTTACGTAATTCACTTATTGGACTTGAGAGAAGTTGGACATGTTCATAATTGCTGGTGGTTATTAAGCCAACTATATTGTAAATGTCTTCTAATCAAGTCTAACACAAGACGAATCGGCTGACTTGTAAACATTCGACTATTGATCTGAGAAATGGTGAATATGTGATTTATGGAAGTTGAAATATACCAAGACTGAACTAAAAGTATTCTTCGAGTACTAAGTTATTTCAAAAGGAGAGAGAAAATAAATTCCTGTTCACCAGCAGTATTCTTCAGAGAAGAAGATCAGCTGTGCATACCAAGCAAGTCAACCTATGGGAGAGAGGTGTGAATTTTGCAATTCAATTTCACATCGCTTAGAGTTGTCTAGAGCGTTAGGATGTGGTGACCAGTGAAAAAGATTCAAAAAAATGGTAATTTTGAGAGGAAATCAATGCAAAAGATAAGGTGTGTTGCCATAGCAACCAGGTATAATAAGACAAGAGATCTGTTTCGCGTAATTGGATTGAGTCCAAAAATTAAATAAAAATTTTTGTGAACACAACACAGTGAAAGACGTACGAAAGTAATAATGTTAAAAGAACGGAAAGAAGACCTTGACGTATTAGGCTAAGAAGAGATACGACGAGAATAATTCAACTAAGCAGATCTGGTGTGGGGAGTATCCAGGTCTCACACGCATCACAGCGACGCAGACGCGGAGACAACATCCGACACCACTGGCACCAGTTGCTGCTAACCGGTGCTGATACTACAGCTGCACACCGATAAATACTAAATTGGAAGCTCGAAGTGAGATTTTAAATAAAAACCTACACTTAATAAACTCAATGAATTCTTAATTAAAGGCTCAGAATGAAACTTTAAATATTCAAATGACAAATATAGGTTTGCTGAACATCAGAATAGACGATCAAAGCAAAGAACCTAGTAATCAATGCGAAAGCATGGTTGCTTTGGAAACTGAATTTGACACCAAATGTAATAATGTAGAATCAAAATGTATTGAAAACTTAGAATCTTTAAAAGACGTGTACAATAATGTAAGACAAGGTTTAAGTACTTCGAAAGACAGTGTAGGTCAGTCTAAGGAATTAATGTCGAATGCTCAATCGCAAATTACAGGTGTCAGTACACGAGTTGTCAGTACACAAGTAAATAATGTAGAACAGAATTTCAAAGAGAATATATGCAACTTTGATATTATAAATGTATGTAGCTTGGCAGAACCGTTTGAAGAAGTGATAGATCAAAGAGTTGCCGTGAGAGTAACCTCCGGAAACATTTAGACTATTGCTTCTTCCAAACTTAATAATACCAGCAGATTTTAACTAATTTTGTGTTACCGAGTGAAGTGGTGATCATTTGACTGTGGGGAGACTTTCACACAAAATTTAACGAGAAGTATTGGTCTGCACTTGCTCAAGTGAAGTGTATATCCGTTCCCCCAGGGACATTAACGTTCTGTGTTAACGGGTGGAGTGATGACTGTCGGACCCCGAGTTGTTTTCGGTGTTTCTTCCACAATAGTTTTCCTGCACTGAATTCCCTTCAAATCTTAAACTATTCTGTAGTCTATTACTGAATTCTTAAACTATCCTATAATTTTAGTATTTAGCAAACTGGATATGACCATAACGTAAAGACTGCATAAGAGAACCACAGATAAAGAGTGATCTCTAGACATGAAATGAAATGAGTAGAATATAATATTTATGGATAATGTAATATAATGTGATGAACAGAACAACTATTTTATCATAGAGTATAATTTTCTATTTTGTATAAAATATTTTATACCTTTTATGAGATATAATATTGACGGGACGGTTTGTATCAGTTTTGAAAGGAAAGGGTAGTCTAGATAAAAGCATGATTTTCACCAACAGATAAGCCATGGCAAACACTAAACACACAACACACCTTCAGACAACCCCCGCAAACAAGTGTGCCTGATTCTTCACCATCTGCCTTTTCCATAGGGTTGCTAAGATTTACTTTGGGGACCTCAAGGGTGAAGGTGATAATGTCCAATCTGTAGGAGACGATTTAACAATGTAACTCCTCCGGCTTCTCACTCAAGTACCAGCGAGGTAGGGCTCCTGGGGAAGGGGGGTGGGACGGGTGTCCTGTCTTTGGGGCTATCTTCTTAATCTTCTTCGCTCTTAGCAACCATTTCCCTCTTCTCCTTTCTTACTTCTCTTTTGAGTACCTATCTATTTTTCCCGCTTTCCATATTCATCTACTTGTATCGCAGAAGTTCTTCCTGGTTTCAGTAGTTACATACCAGGTGATCAAAAAGTCAGTATAAATTTGAAAACTGAATAAATCACGGAAAAATGTAGATAGAGAGGTACAAATTGACACACTTGCTTGGAATGACACGGGGTTACCAAAAAAATACAAAAGTTCAAAAAATGTCTGACAGATGGTGCTTCATCTGATCAGAATAGCAATAATTAGCATAACAAAGAAAGACAAAGCAAAGATGATATTCTTTACAGGAAATGCTCAATATGTCCACCATCATTCCTCAAAAATAGCTGTAGTCGAGGAATAATGTTGTACGTTCCAGCAGGTGTTCATCAGCGAGGCTGGGGATGATGCGATTCTGTAACATATTGGCGTACATCTCACCCATCATGGTAGCAGTTCCAAAACGAGAATCACGTATTTCCTCGAAGAAAAAAGGCCCGATAACGGTAGATGTGGTAAATCCAACCCATACTGTGACTTTCTCGTCGTGCAATGGAGTTTCCACGACAGTTCTAGGATTTTCGGTACCCCAAATTCTGCAGTTGTGGGCATTGACAGACCCTCGGAGCGTGAAATGAACTTCGTCGGTCCACAACACGTTACTCAACCAATCGTCATCTTCCGCCATCTTTTGAAATGCCCACACTGCAAATGCCCTCCGCTACACTAAATCGCCAGGCAACAGTTCATGATGCCGATGGATTTCGTACGGATAGCATCGCAGGTTACACCTCAGTGCTAACCAAACAGTAGTGTATGGAATGCCGGTGCGACTACACGAATGCTGACTTCCCCGTGCATAGATGAACCCGCTACAGTCTCCATGTCTTCCTGAACTGTCGCAGCAGCATTATGCCTTGTGCTCGGTTGGCCACTATGGGATCTATCGTCTAAACAACCCGTGGCTTCGAACTTCAAAATCATTCTCATCGCAGCTGCATTTGTCAACAGACCTTTACCCATTCGAATCCCCTTCCTATGGCGATAGAATCATAACGCTGAACTAGCACATTCCCCATTCTGATAATACAGCCTCACTAAAAGCGCCTTTTCAGGTAACGTCAACATCCTGCGACTGCTCGCGCATCTGATTCTCTCTCTCATTACAGCTCCATTTATACACGATTGTCATGCGCAGTCACTGACGTTTTTCTGTCCAGCACCATCGGGAACTTCACCCCCCCCCCCCCCCCCCCCAAATTAAACCCCATGTCATTCAAAGCATGTGTGTCAATTTTTACCTCTCTATCTACACTATTCCGTGGTTTATTAAGTTTTCAAATTTATTCTGACTTTTTGATCACCTGTAAAACTAGAAGGATTCCATGATAAGAAGAAAGCATGAGTAATGAAGGAGAATGCAAGCCATATTGGAGTTAATTGTGACGCTTATTTAAGAAAGGTCAAGCTAGCAAATACTCTGATAAATTGATGAATAGTAGGATAGTGGAACTTGAACAATATAGGTAGACACAGCATCTACTCATAAAGGATAAGGGGGACGTAGCCGGCATTTGCTAAGGATATAGGGCAGGCGTACCTGCATAGAGATAGGACGACCTGTGGCCTGAAGAATAGGGATTTGTTATAAAGGAGCGGACATACCAGAACTAAGGAGGAAGTTCACTGATAGGGTCAACCCACATGTAAGATATAGGTACTGATCCAAGGGGAAAGAGACACTATCGTGACAGAAGTCACACATTTTTATAGGAATTATACTGGTAAATTTGAACTCTATATACCAGTAGCATTATTATGTGCTATGAGTGTCAGAAAGAACACTTTCATATGCCCAGTGTTCATCCAGACTACAAACAGTCTATAAATAATGAGGTTATTACATACTAAAGAAGCAGTACAAAGGATTAGAATAAAGAATAAAATATTCAAGTATCATGAACACCTGAAGTTTATGATTGGAAACCTAAGGTTAGTCCTCACGATGCCTAGATATAAAAAGAATTGGCTCCAACATTGAGTGAAATACTCCCATTTAATAATCAAAGTAAAATGAAAAAAGGAAAAGCTAAATACAAAATAAAAGGGTTATGCATGGTTAATAAGAAAAATGTGGAATGTACACTTTGGAAATATGAATTGTTATTATATGTAATACTAATGTACATAATGAGTTTGTATAAAATATCATGTGTTCGATCTGAGGGGGAGATATGTAGTGATTCAAGAATTTCTGCATAAATTCTAGAACCACTTGCCCTTATACCATCTCAAAAACACAATATTTTAAAAATAAGTGTGAGAGAATGTACATACTCCACGACACGTTTGTGTGTGCAGGCTGGAAAGGATTCATTAGCACAAGGTAGACGTGACAGTCGAACGGCATTGACAAGTGTTTGCCGCTTGCGCCATGGAAGCCGTATTGGAAGAACAAGAAGTAATTATGTAGCATTCTTTGCTGTTTTAGTGACTGTGATTATTGTTAAAGAAAAAATGAATAACTGATTACAGACTTTTAAGTAATTCATGTACTGGACTTGAGAGACGTAGGGCATGTTCATAACTGCTGGTGGTTATTAAGCCAACTATATTGTAAATGCCTTCTAATCAAGCCTAGCGTGAGACGAATCGGTTGACTAGTAAACATTCGAACATTGATCTGAGAAATGGTGAATATGTTATTTATGGAAGTTGAAATATACCAAGACTGAACTAAAAGTATTCTTCCAGTACTAAATTATTTCAAAAGTAGAGAGAGAGTCTTATAAATTCCTGTTAACCAGCAGTATTCTTCAGAGAAGAAGTTTTTGGAGATCGACGTATCCAGAAATCAAGAGAAGAAGATCGGCTGTACACACCAAGTAAGTCAAACTATGGGAGAGAGGTATGAATTTTCAATCCAACTTCACATCGCTTCGGGTCGTCTAGAGTGTTAGAATGTGCTGCCAGCACTTCTGCTTAAGCTGACAAAGGTGAGGAAGCCAAGTCAATCGGACATCGAAAACCAATCTTAAGAATCGATATATCTCCACTACAGTGAGTGGTTCATCATTAAATTAAAGTTCTGGTCCTGGCTGAACGGTACGACACCGACAGAAGTGCATAACACACGACTTTGTGGCCGAAAACTCGAAACCGTGTGCTAAAGCGCATGACGGCTCCCTGTGGATGGCTCCCTGTAGTCACCGCTCAGCAACACTAGTACTGGTGGAGCAGTACAAAATGCAGAAGTCATCTGCATACAGAGAGGGTGAGACAGACGGCCCTACAGCTGCTGCTAGACTGTTAATGGCCACTAAAAATAGTAATACACTCAATACAGAGCCCTGTGGGATCCCATTCTCCTTGATATGGGGGGAACTATGGGAGGTACCAACTTAAACACAGAAAGTACAAAGCGACAGGAAATTTTGGATAAAAATCGGGAGTGTGTGGGGTGGCGGGTGGAATAATTGTTAAATGTTTTGTATTTATTTATTTAATGCTGTTGTTTGCCGTTCTCAACACTGGCTCTCTAACTACAATATTGGCAACCAGAAAGTGATTAGCAAAACGTGAAGCCTGTAATTAGAATTCCTAGTGCCCACTTCATCTGAGAAATACATTTATAGCTACAGCTTATAGCTCTGAGGAATTAGGATATTGTCTGGGATTCATAATCAAAAACCATTCTCTCTAAAATGTTCACTATATTCTGAAAGTCACAGACCAAAAAGAATCTATACAATCCAACTACCAGAGCAGTTCAGAGTATAATGCGCTGATGCAACTATAACTGTTCAAATTAAATGTTTAAGTGAATGCTCGCCATAATTTGATGATAATGTTCATCAAACGCCACGCTAATAATGGTAGAATGTCTGTCCTGCGGCGGCACGTGAAAATACAACATACGCAAACTAAAGATAGATCATTAACGTCATCCCAAAATTAACACTTCACTCAAAAACAATTTCATGGTTACGCATATCCCGAGTAAGTTATTACTGCATCCGAGGCTGTTTATATCAACAATACCGACACGACGCGACTCCCGGCACAGGTGGTGCGCTAATCAGCATCTGGAGAGAACTGGGGCCTTCCTCCTCTCGCGCAGTGTTCTTACATATAAAGCCGCGGTGCGGACAGCTAAGGGAACGCCTGATCAAATCTGCTCTCCCGACTAGCCGCTGGGCTAGTAATGCACCACTTTAAGTTATCGAATAAATCATTGCTTCCTTTGCTGATGGCCGATGAAGCTGTCAATTTAAATGTGCAATCAGCACACAGGTAAGTAATCATAATAAAAGTCTGACGTGGCTAAGTCAAATATTTTGGGCGAGAGAATTAATTTAATTACACTACACGCAGTAGACGAGCTCTGAACTTGCTCTTTGGAGATACGCTATAGCTATAGTTTTATAGTTATTCTGTTGAAACTTCTCACATTTTTATGATTATAGTGGATCTCCATTCTCCTTAAATTTAAACATCCTAGCTTTATTTATTCGCCTACTTAATCTATCTTGCTTCCTTAATTTCTATGACAAAAACCAGAAAATCATGAATTTCAACTAAAATTTTAATTTGTGAGATCCAGAATACTGAAAGTTCCTGGCAGATTAAAACTGTGTGCCCGACCGAGACTCGAACTCGGGACCTTTGCCTTTCGCGGGCAAGTGCTCTACCAACTGAGCCACCGAAGCACGACTCACGACCGGTACTCACAGCTTTACTTCTGCCAGTACCTCGTCTCCTACCTTCCAAACTTTACAGAAGCTCTTCTGCGAACCTTGCAGAACTAGCACTCCTGAAAGAAAGGATATTGTGGAGACATGGCTGAGCCACAGCCTGAGGGATGTTTCCAGAATGAGATTTTCACTCTGCAGCGGAGTGTGCGCTGATATGAAACTTCCTGGCAGATTAAAACTGTGTGCCCGACCGAGATTCGAACTCGGGACCTTTGCCTTTCGCGGGCAAGTGCTCTACCAAGAGGTACTGGCAGAAGTAAAGCTGTGAGTACCGGTCGTGAGTCGTGCTTCGGTGGCTCAGTTGGTAGAGCACTTGCCCGCGAAAGGCAAAGGTCCTGAGTTCGAGTCTCGGTCGGGCACACAGTTTTAATCTGCCAGGAAGTTTCATATCAGCGCACACTCCGCTGCAGAGTGAAAATCTCATTCTGGAAACATCCCCCAGGCTGTGGCTAAGCCATGTCTCCGCAATATCCTTTCTTTCAGGAGTGCTAGTTCTGCAAGGTTCGCAGAAGAGCTTCTGTAAAGTTTGGAAGGTAGGAGACGAGGTACTGGCAGAAGTAAAGCTGTGAGTACCGGTCGTGAGTCGTGCTTCGGTGGCTCAGTTGGTAGAGCACTTGCCCGCGAAAGGCAAAGGTCCTGAGTTCGAGTCTCGGTCGGGCACACAGTTTTAATCTGCCAGGAAGTTTCATATCAGCGCACACTCCGCTGCAGAGTGAAAATCTCATCCAGAATACTGTTTCTACTAAATTATTATGCAAAAGGAATCTAAATATAAATTTTTAAGTTTCTAGCTCTTTTCTGTTGCGCCAATGATTTTTACAGCAAAATGCCCAAATTTCGAAAATGGTTAAAGTTATTGAACTGATATTCAACACATATTGATTTAGTACTACTCCTGACATGCTAGCGCAATATTTATGATGTCAGAGCTAGTTACAGCAGACTAGGCTGGCACACAATGGAAAGACTTATGTGAATTTTATAAGGCGTGAGTATGCTGCTTCCCTACAAGTGGACCTCGGATAGCCCATTCATATATTATGGCAAGGATATGATGTCGCCAGCTCGTGTCATATGTTTTCTGTAAATCAAAAAAGACAGCAACCAGGTGCTGGCATCCGGAAAAGGCTATTTTGATGAGAGACTCGAGGGACACAGGATTATCAGTGGTAAATGACCCTAGCGGAAGCCGCACTGACATGGAGCCAGTAGGCCACATGGCTCCAGGGACCAACCCAACCACTGACACACCATACGTTTCAACAGCTTACAAAGAATGTTGGTGAGGGTGATGGGCTGATAGCTATCCACATCAAGTGGGTTTTTACCACGTCTGAGCACCGGAATAATGGTGCTCTCCTGCCATTGTGATGGAAAGATGCCATCGCACCACATCTGGTTGAAGATGATGAGGAGATGTCGGTTGTAGTCGGATGAGAGATGTTTCATCATTGACTGTGGATCCAATCTGGCCAAGGAGCTGTGTCGGGGCTATGTGCAAGGGCACTGAGGAGTTTCCACTCTGTAAATGGGGTGTTATAGGATTCACTGTGGCGTGTAGTGAATGAGAGGACTTTCACTTCCAGCCGCCGTTTGAGAGTGCGAAAGGCTGAGGGTAACTGTCCGACACACAGGATCGAGCAAAGTGCTCGGCAATAGGGTAGTTAACGCAACATTTATGTTAACACCGGGAACACCTGTTGGGTCTGGTACCCGAAAACATGTTTGATCTTTGCCCAGACTTGGGAAGGTGACGTGTGGCATCCAATGATCAAGACACATCTCTCCCAACACTCCTGCTTCCTTCATTTGAAAAGCTGGCGAACGCGGGCACAGAGCCGTTTAAAGGCTATAAGGTGCTCCAGGGCTTATGCTGCTGTACAGCTGGCCGATGCTGCTTAATTGCTTCAGCAACTTCCAGCAACCACCAAGGGACTGACTTTGGCCGGGGGCACCCTGAAGAGCGAAGGATCGTATTTTCTGCCACAGAAACGATTGTTGTAGTCACCTGCTCAACTATCACATAGATGTTACTGTGTGGGGGAGATTCAGCAGTGACAGCAGATGTGAAAGTTTCCCAGTCCACCTTGTTTAAAGCCCATTTGGGTAAGCGTCCGTGTGCCTGATGCCGGGGCAGTGACAGGGAGATGGGGAAGTGGTCACTACGACACAGATCGTCATGTGCTCTACAGTGGATAGATGGGAGAAGTCCTGGGCTGCAAATTGATGAATCAATGGCTGAGTAACTACTATGAGCCACACTGGAATGTGTGGTGGCCCCAGTATTTAAGAGGCAGAGGTCGAACTGAGACAGTAAAGTTTCGATATCTTTCCCTCAGCCAGTAGGCACAGTGTCACCCCACAAGGGGTTATGAGCATTAAAGTCTCCCAAAAGTAGGAAAGGTTTAGGGAGTTGATCAATCAGCGCAGCTAACACGAGGTGCATTCAAGTTCTAAGGCCTCCGATTTTTTTTCTAATTAACTACTCACCCGAAATCGATGAAACTGGAGTTACTTCTCGACGTAATCACCCTGCAGACGTACACATTTTTCACAACGCTGACACCATGATTCCATGGCAGCGGCGAAGGCTTCTTTAGGAGTCTGTTTTGACCACTGGAAAATCGCTGAGGCAATAGCAGCATGGCTGGTGAATGTGCGGCCACGGAGAGTATCTTTCATTGTTGGAAAAAGCCGCAGGTCACTAGGAGCCAGGTCAGGTGAGTAGGGAGCATGAGGAATCACTTCAAAGTTGTTATCACGAAGAAACTGTTGAGTAACATTAGCTCGATGTGCGGGTGCATTGTCTTGGTGAAACAGCACACGCGCAGCCCTTCCCGGACGTTTTTGTTGCAGTGCAGGAAGGAATTTGTTCTTCAAAACATTTTCGTAGGATGCACCTGTTACCGTAGTGCCCTCTGGAACGCAATGGGTAAGGATTACGCCCTCGCTGTCCCAGAACATGGACACCATCACTTTTTCAGCACTGGCGGTTACCCGAAATTTTTTTGGTGGCGGTGAATCTGTGTGCTTCCATTGAGCTGACTGGCGCTTTGTTTCTGGATTGAAAAATGGCATCCACGTCTCATCCATTGTCACAACCGATGAAAAGAAAGTCCCATTCATGCTGTTGTTGCGCGTCAACATTGCTTGGCAACATGCCACACGGGCAGCCATGTGGTCGTCCGTCAGCATTTGTGGCACCCACCTGGATGACACTTTTCGCATTTTCAGATCGTCATGCAGGATTGTGTGCACAGAACCCACAGAAATGCCAACTCTGGAGGCGATCTGTTCAACAGTGATTTGGTGATCCCCCAAAACAATTCTCTCCACTTTCTCGATCATGTCGTCAGACCGGCTTGTGCGAGCCCCAGGGTTGTTTCCGTTTGTTGCCACACGATGTTCTGCCTTCATTAAACTGTCACACCCACGAACGCACTTTCGACACATCCATGACTCCATCACCACATGTCTCCTTCAACTGTCGATGAATTTAAATTGGTTTCACACCACGCAAATTCAGAAAACGAATGATTGCACGCTGTTCAAGTAAGGAAAACGTCGCCATTTTAAGTATTTAAAACAGTTCTCATTCTCGCCGCTGGCGGTAAAATTCCATCTGCCGTACGGTGCTGCCATCTCTGGGACGTATTGACAATGAACGCGGCCTCATTTTAAAACATTGCGCATGTTTGTATCTCTTTCCAGTCCACAGAAAAAAAATCGGAGGCCTTAGAACTTGAATGCACCTCGTACATTCAGAGGTAATGCACCATCTAGAGGAAGATATACATTGCAGACAGTTATTTCCTGCGTCGTCCTTTTCCTGAGAGCCACAGCTTCAAGAGGGGTTTGAAGGGGCACAGGTTCACTACAGACTGAGTTTAGGACATAAACACAAACTCCACCTGACACTCAATTGTAGTCGCTTTGGTTCCTGTAGTATCACTTATAGCTGCGGAAGGCTGGGGTCCGCATTGCTGGGAACCAGGTTTTCTGGAGGGCAATGCAGAAAGCAGGTGTAAAGCTTAACAGTTGCCATAGTTCAGTCAGGTGGTGGAAAAAAACGCCACAATTCCACTGGAGGATGACGTCATCGTGAGACTAGGAAGCCATGGAACATTCAATGAGGCAGTTTACACCTCAGAGTCACCTGCTGCCACCGACTTTTTGCCTGAGCAGTCTATATCCATTGTGTCTGAGGGTCTGGCAGAATCTAGGTCCTCAGCAGATGACAGAATCACCACCTCATCCGCAGATGCAGAGCTTGTAAGTAGCGGTGGTGTGGGTGCCACCACAATTCCCTTGGTCTTGGGGACCTTCTTATTGGATTTCTCTCACTGCTCCTTGGGTTTCCCTGGCTGGGAGGACTTCATTGATCCAGTCTCCAGGACTGAGGATGAGCAAGAAGCCCTATGACCAGTTGCTTTTGGCCTCTTCAGGGACTGGCGGGTGTCATCTTTCCCACTAGCAGAAATCTGGGAAGGGAGTGTCCCAAGGGACCCCTTCCTAGCGAGAGGAGCCAAAGAAGACTTACGCTTCTCCAGCGCAGAAGTGGGGACTGATACACCCGATGGTAGGGGAGGAGGGAGGGTGTTGCTCCTGAAGTAGGCGGTGCAGGAGCAACAGGGAGGGACAAACCGCACACCATCAAGGGGTCAGGTGTAGCCTTCTGGTTCTGAGAGGTGACAAGAATGCGAGGAACTGATGGGGTGACAACTGTTCTCTAAGTGGTGGCATAAGAGGTGGTCATAGCCAAAGGATGTAGGTGCTCAAATTTCTTCTTAGCCTCATTGTAGGTCGGTTGGTCCAGGGCCTTATATTCCATGATTTTCCTCTCTTTCTGTAAAATCCTGCAGTCTGGCGAGCAAGGTGAATGATGCTCTCCACAGTTGACACAGACGAGAGGCAGGGCACTTGAAGAACTGGGATGTGATGGATGTCCACAATCTCAACATGCGATGCTGGAAGTACAGCAGGAAGACATATGTCTGAACTTCCAGCACTTAAAGCACCACATTGGTGGAGGGATATATGGCTTGACGTCACAGTGGTAGACCATCACCTGGCCTTCTTGGGCAATGTGTCACCCTCGAAGGCCAATATGAAGGTACAGGTGGCAACCTGATTATCCTTCAGACCCTGATGGACACGCCGGACGAAATGAACACATTGCCCCTCTAAATTGGTGTGCAGCTTGTCATCAGACAGCAAAAGAAGGTCCCTGTGGAATATAACACGCTGAACCACATTTAAGCTCTTATGGGGCGAGATGGTAACAGAAATATCCACCAACTTGTCACAAGCGAGTAATGCCCCTGACTGGGCAGAGGATGCTGTTTTTATCAAGACTGATCCAGAGTGCATTTCAGACAAGCCCTCCACCTCCCCAAACATGTGCTCCAAATGCTCCACAAAAAAGTGAGGCTTAATGGTCATGAAAGATTTCCCATCAACTCTCTTACATAAGAGGTACCAGGGCGAGTAAGCTTCACTGCCATCCTTGGCCTGGCGTTCCTCCTATGGTGTAGCCAGGGAGGGGGACAATTTGGGATCGTATTTCTTAGCACTGACGTTAGACTTTGCGCACTTAGAGACTGCTGGCAGCAGACCACCAGCAAGAGATGACATACTACACTTCATGGCGTGTCATCCAGCCTGATGCCACCCATTCCAACCAGGGGCCCTCCCAATGGCTGCCAACCAGCCTCAGCAAGGGCCATCTGGCTGGATGGCCATTGCCGTGAGTCCCGATGCCCCAGGGACATGGGCATCTACTCCATGTCATACATGAGGTGTTAACGGTGCAGACATCAGCAGAGCGATCCCTGTGTTGTCAGGGGGCTACCACCAACAGGGTACATGGCGGCCCCACCACAATGGACTGGCTACTGTGCTGGATATGAGGTGCTAGGAAGTCCGTGGTCATCGTCAGCGCAGAAAGCGACACTGCATAGTGCATGGTGGAAAATGCACCCAGGAAGGTGTCCTCGCCCAAGAGATGGAGAATGAGCGAGACTGCAATGCAAAGAAGAGAAAGTGGGATAAAGATCTCAATGCACGATGGACACAATACACCATGTAAGGCGCCCTTTCCCAATTGGCTCGCTCTTCGGAAAAATTTAGAAAGATGGAAATCAAACCCAACAGGGGACCATCACATAAAGGCTGAAACATGTGAGACTCCTTTTAGTTGCCTCTTACAACAGGCAGGAATTCCTCGGGCCTATTTTAACCCCCAGACCTGCAGGGGGGACTTACTGATGTTATACAAGGTATAAACAAGAACTTTAAAAAAGTTAGAAGAGAGGAGTTAAGATATTAAGATCGGCAGCAACCAGATAATGTTATCAGATAGCAATTATGGAAGAAATTTAGCATTTGGAGTGAGAAAAGATAAGAAAAGGGGGCTAGTAACTGTGCTTATTGATGAAGTTAAGATAGGGCAGACCCAAATAGCAGATGAGGTGTAGTAGAAGAAAAGGGTAGGCAGATCCATAGGAGAAATGGCCTATACCTTGATCAGGTGCATCCAAGGGAGGATTGACCTATACCATTTTATGTAAGTAGGAGAGAGGTAAGGTTAGACAGACCCATTTTTTTGAAGGGATAGTCTATGCCTTGGTCAGGTGAATCCATTGAGGGAAAGTGTGGTGTCACCGCCAGGTGGTAGCCTTTAAATTGGGCGCGGTCCGTTAGTATATGTCGGACCCGCGTGTTGCCACTATCAGTGATTGCAGACCGAGCACCGCCACACAGCAGGTCTAGTCTAGAGAGACTTCCTAGCACTCGCCCCAGTTGTACAGCCGACTTTGCTAGCGATGGTTCACTGTCTACATACGCTCTCATTTGCCGAGACTACAGTTTAGCATAGCCTTCAGCTATGTCATTTGCTACGACCTAGCAGTTACTATTCTGAACAGATAATATTGTGAATCATGTACCGTCAAGGGTGACATTCCTCACTAATGGAATAAAGTTAAGTATCAAACTAATTACGTTCGCTTTCTCAATTCTAATTCCTCGTCATGTTCCAGAGCTCACGTCAGTATAGTCCTTCCCTCCTCACGCCAGCCTGCATGAGCTGAAATGCGTGCATTTCGGCCTCCACAATAGAAAGACCTGTAACTAATCTTTTTAAAGGGAAATAAGGGTACACTCATGTCTATGATGGTATGGAGGTTTGACAGAGTGACTGCCCTTAGAAGGTGTGCAAATGCAGTGAACACAGAAGTACAAAGCTGAATAGTGATTGATGGTCAGGATATGAAAGTTTTCTCCAAACTAATTGTTTAACCGAATAAATTTTACAGTAGAGACGAGAATGGTTGGAGCAGGAATGTTCCACAATTATTGACTAGAGCCTGTACTGAGATTTGAAACCAGAGACCAAAAGTAGGCACATACCCGACAAACAATTCCTCAGGTAATGACACTGTGACAAAGAGTAAAAGGTAACTAACTATGTACATAAACAAGAAGTAAGCAAGAAACTCTAGAGTATACTGACTGGAAGTTAATGCATCATTAAATAGATAAATATACAAAACCACAAGTAAGCTGACACAATACATACATATTTATTAAAGTGATATCTTGCTATATAGAAGGATTGGTCATTACAGGACAAATTTCTTCAACCACACAGGATGTGAAGTAAATAAGATAGAGATACACAAAGTAGATTAACACTGTTTAGCACAATTTGCCTGAAATGAAACAACAAAATTGAAAAGGCCTGTTATAAAAAATAAAGTTTTACTCCTCTTTAAGGAAGGAAATCATATCCAGTGATTTTAAGTAATTATGTTCTTTATAGTTGTATGTTAATGAGAATTCAATCTTTTTTTTTTTTTTTTTTTTTAATTTTAAAAGAAAGGTACCGTAAGTAGGGAGTAATTCGTGGCACATGTACTGAGCATGGATGTTTTGTTTCGTATGTGCAGACATTAAATGTGAGGAGCGGAATACAAAAAAACGGCAAAGTACGACAACAAATAAACAGCCTCACCTGCTGTGGCATCGTGGCTTGGCGGTGGCCTGACCATCAAAGAGCAACCACACTCTTCAAGAATGACGACAAAAGACAAGATGGTTTTGTAACAAACGAAATATATTGCAATTTTGGTTGTCATATGTTGAGCCATTGAGGCATATCTCAAGTGCAAAGTCATGTTCTACTGAAATTTACAAGCAACTCTAATGATCTGTACATCCATTCAAGGAAATATATGTTTGTAAAAGGAAAGAAGTGGACATGCTTTTTCATGTTAGGAGTAGAAGTTATCTTCTTTTGCTCCAATAACAGCTGCAGAACACGAAAAAGTTGAGCCTTTTCTCAGCTACACACGGGATTTCAGAGGCACAGATTAGAACGACCTATATTTCAAGAGAAATCAACTATGGCGACTGGATCACAAGAAAAAGGGCACTATGTTACATCGGGTGACAGATCTCACCTCCTGCCTCAGGCATGGATGTGTGTGATGTCCTTAGGTTAGTCAGGTTTAAGTAGTTCTAAGTTCTAGGAGACTGATGACCACAGATGTTTAGTCCCATAGTGCTCAGAGCCATTTGAACCATTTTTCAACCACAAGGTGTGAGCAAGCAGCAACAGAGAACTTTCAACCAACAAGAAAAACACTGCACCGCTACCCACAACAACTCCCACATTCCTCAGTCATGGTTACTTTCAAAAGGAGAATTATGTTATCTTTAAGGACTGTATTAAGTTTGTTAAGGACGCGAGTTTGGTTGTCTGTAAACAAAAACGACACTTAAGTGTTTTGTGTTGTTGACACTGTTTCTGTACTGACTTATGAAAATAATGACAAGAATGAATTAGTAGTTGATTTGTTTAAGAGAATTCGTATTAGCAAGATCATTTGTTTAAGTTTTTGAATGTTTATAGCTTGCAAAAAATTAGGCCAAGTTCACATGTATCCAACTATTAAATAATACAAAGAGTGTTATTTATATTATTAAAGAAATTCAAACATAATTTTTGATGTTTATATCACACAACATTTAGGCCTACATTGCAGCTATCAGGTTTTCAAGTAGCGATTTGCTTTCACAAGAAGGCACAACAGCAATGCTAAATACTTACTTGTCTAACAAGAAGAGATACTTCTGAAAGTATACAAAACAAAATATATTTACATTGAACACTATTTGCTCTTAAATAAGATCATTTTGTGGACAAAATATACCTGTGTATCACACTCAGCATCCATTATGGAATGTGAGTAATTTAGCACCAGTGAACAGTGACAAGAAAGGAGGGGTTGAGATTAGCAGCCCTTTTACAGCAATGTAATAGGACAGAGTACTAACTTAGACAAATCTAAATAGGGAGAATGCTCTGTTAGTGTTGAATGCATCACCCTTCCATTTAACATGTGAAAAATACAGGAAGAATAGAAACCTAGTTTGTCTAGGCAGGGGAGTAAACTCTGATGTTTCCACAGACATGCCCAGCCTCAAAAGCACCTTGCTTGCTTAATGAGACAAGGGCACTGGAGCTGATGCAACGCATATCAAATTCTCTACTGGGTAAGCAATGGGGTCTGCCTCTGTTCTAGCAGCTGTTTGTGGAAGACTGCTGGAGCAATGGAAAGGGCACTGAGAAGGAGTTTAACATTTTTGAAGATGCTGCATCTGATTTCAATATATATAAATCTACTGTCACTGACATTGTGCACTAAGAAGCAAAAGGGTACAAAATGAAAGTCATTAGTTACTAATTTGGTGCAATTAGGATTCTGTTGTAGAAAGAAACTGTATGTCAGATGTGTCTAACGACAGTTCTCAACAGGGTCACCTGTCAAAAAAACTACGATCGTAGTATATACTCATCTCCCCATACTCTGGATTGGAACAACTAAATAATAGTTCATTAACAATATTCTCTAAACTAAATTTAGTTATTAACTTTTTCTCACAATTACATACAGAAAGACATTTAAAAAAACAAATAATTTTAGACACTGTGATACTTGCTCCAAGCACTAATTTAGGAACATTATCCACAGCAGCTCCAGCATGTTTCAATATGCACTGCAGAGCTAATTTGGCCTGTCGCAAGTCTCCCTTCAGAACAAACCTCCGCCAATGATATAAAAGCTTTTCTTCAAATAGCTGGTGGAAGACCTCACCTGTAAGAATTAAAATTGAAAACATATCTCAAATATATTTTCAATTTTGTATTTTCCAACATATTATGGGAACAATGAAAGGAAAATCAGAAGAAAACTCAAAAAATGATATCACACAGTTCATAGGTATGCTTTATTTGCTTCAAGCAGTAAGTCTCCATTCTTAAGACTCACAAATACTCTTATAACATTACTCCTATTCTTGAGCTATGTACATGACTAATGTCTACTCATCCTAGAATCTGCAAGTACTATTTGCAGTAACTGGATGTCATTCCCATAGACATATTGTTCACTGCTGAAAGGCCTACTGAGGTATGAAATCTGCTCAAAATCATACCCATCGTGTTCTGCTTATTTTCATGTTTCAGCTGCCTTTGATTTAGATTAATCAGTTATACCTAGTATCAGATGGTAGTAAAAAAATATGTTTTAAGTGGAAAAAGAAGGTAAGCAATTCAGAGCTGAGCTTCATGTCAAATCCAATGGAGAAGTAGCCTAAGAAAACACAAGGAAACCTAAATCGTAATGGCTGGATCATTACGTGAACCCTACTTCTGATTAACAATATGAGAGAAGGAAAGTTGCTACTCACCATATAGCGGAGATGCTGAGCCGCGATAGGCACAATAAAAATATTCACACAATCATAGCTTTCGGCCATTAAGGCCTTTGGGAGTGGTGATTGGGTGGGGGGTAAGGAGGAGGCTGGGGGCAGGGAGGGGGAGGGATAGTATGATGGGAGTGGCAGACAGAGAAGTGTTGCAGTTTAGACAGAGGGTAGGAGAGAAGATGCGGAAGGGGGAGGGGGTAAGTAGTGGAAAGGAGAGAAATAAAAATAAAAATAAAAGAAATTAAAAGTAAAATGACAGCTGTGTAGTGCTGGAATGGGAACAGGGTGGGGACTGGATGGGTGAGGACAGTGACTAACAAGGTTGAGGCCAAGAGGGTTACGGGAACATAGGATGTATTGCAGGGAAAGTTCCCACCTGCGCAATTCAGAAAAGCTGGTGTTGGTGGGAAGGAGCCATATGGCACAGGTTGTGAAGCAATCATTGAGATGAGGGGTATCATATTTGGCAGCGTGTTCAGCTACAGGGTGGTCCACTTGCTTTTTGGCCACAGTTTGTCAGTGGACGTTCATGCAGACAGACAGCTTGTTGGTTGTCATGCCTACATAAGAATGCAGCACAGTGATTGCAGCTTAGCTTATAGATCACATGACTCGTTTCACACGTAGCCCTGCCTTTGATGTGAAAGGTAATGTTAGTGACTGGACTGGAGTAGGTGGTGGTAGGAGTATGTATGGGACAGGTCTTGCATCTAGGTCTATTACAGGGTATGAGCCATGAGGCAAGGGATTGGGAACAGGGGTTGTGTAAGGATGGACGAGTATATTGTGTAGGTTCGGTGGACGTCAGAATACCATCGTAGGAGGGGTGGAACAGATAGTGGGTAGGACATTTCTCATTTTAGGGCACGAATAGAGGTAATCGAAACCCTGGTGGAGAATATAATTCAGCTGCTCCAGTCCCGGATGGTACTGCGTTACAAGGGGAATGCTCCTCTGTGGCTGGACTGCGGGACTTTGGGAGGTTGTGGGAGACTGGAAAGATAAAGCACGGGGTATGTGTTTTTTACAAGGATGGGAGGATAATTACGGTCAGTGAAGGCTTCAGTGAGACCATTGACATATATAGAGAGGGACTGCTCGTCACTGCAGATGCGACGATCACTGGTGGCTAGGCCGTACGGAAGTGACTTCTTGGTATGAAACGGGTGGCAGCTGTCGAAGTGTAGGTATTGCTGGTGGTTATTAGGTCTGATATGGACGGTGGTACTGATGTAGCCATCTCTGAGGTGGAGGTCAACATCTAGGAAGATGGCTTGTTGGGTTAGTAAAGGATGGTGCCATGCGGGTGCCCATAGCTGTACCATGGATTTGTTTGTAGGTAATGCCTTCAAAGGAGAAGTAATTGTGGGTGAGGATATAGTTGGTCATGGAGACTAGGAAGGAGGTTGTTGGTTTGGAATCCATAGGGCTTCTGGAAAGGTAGTGTTCAATAGCAGTAAGGCCATGGGCATTAGGAATGTTAGTGTACAGGGAGGTGGCATCAATAGTGACGAGCAGGGCACAGTGTGGTAAAGGGAGAGGAACTGTGGAGGGTCGGTCGAGGAAATGGTTGGTATCTTTTATATAGGAGGATAGGTTCAGGGTAATAGGTTGAAGGTGTTGGTCTACGAGAGCAGAGATTTTCTCAGTGGGGGCACAGTAACCGGCCACAATGGGGCGTCCTGGGTGATTGGGTTTATGGACTTTAGGAAGCATGTAGAAGGTGGGAGTATGGGGAGTGGTAGGGGTAAGTAGAGAGATGGACTCTGGGGAGAGGTTCTGGGATGGGCCTAAGGATTTGAGTAGTGACTGGAGATCCTGCTGGATTGCTGGAATGGGATCACTGTGGCATGGTTTTTAGGTGGAAGTATCTGACAGTTGATGGAGTCCTTCTGCCACGTAATCCTTGCCCTTCAAAACTACAGTGGTGGAGCCTTCGTCTGCAGGTAGGATTATAAGATCGGGATCAGTTTTTAGATGGTGGACTGCAGTTCTTTCTGTGGATGTAAGGTTAGTATGCATGTTGAGGGATTTGGGGAATGATGGTGAGGCAAGGATCGAGGATAAAAAATTCTGGAAAGTTAACAGGGGGTGGTTTGGAGGCAGTGGGGGTGGATCACGGTTGGATGGAGGAGTGAACTGAGTTAGGCGAGGTTCAATGTTGGTCTTTGGTTGAGTCTGATTGGTCGGGTTGGTGGCAGAAAAGTGTTTCCACTGTCGGGACCGGGAGAAGGAGAGAAGTTCTTTAACTAGTCCTGCATGGTTGAATTTGGGAGAGGGGCAAAAGGTGAAGCCTTTGGAAAGGACTGATATTTTTGTGGGACTAATGCTTCTGGTGGAAAGGTTAATGACTGTGTTGCGGGGCTGTTTAGGTTTTGAGTTCTGTGTGGTGGTTAGAGGGAGTTTCTGAGGGTGAGGTAAGTGTAGTATGTCTGCAAGACAAGGTTTGTCAGCTATGAGGGGGCATGGGGGAGGTTTGGAGGTTGTTGTAGAATTGGTGGACAGTGGTACTCTGCGCAGGAGTAGGAAGTGAGCAGGATGGAGGGCTTTTTGAGGTGGCGTTGTGCATGTTGCTCAAGTTCCTGCAGGGCAAGAGTTTCAATGTGTGTTATGGGTTCCAGGAATTTGGGATTACATAGCAGGAGAATTTTGCGGATGGAGAGGAGGTACTGCAAGGAGGATTGGGCTTGGTTGATATGGTTTTGCAGGACTATGTTGGTGAGGGCTAACGATTGGTGGAATCTGAACAGGTGGAGGTCTTTGTGGAAGGAGGGGTGGCAACCAGAGATGGGTAGTTTGATGGTAAGGCCATTAGGGGGATTTCATGAGCCAAGCAACAACACAGGAACAGTATGTGGGGCTGGGATCTGGCTAGGGATAAGGAAACTTTTCTGTATTGACACAAATGGAAGGAGCAAGGATCCATGGTGGTGCAAAAATGCGAAAAAATACGTAAGAAAGTAGAATTACAGAATGGCAATGGTCCTGAGTTCGAGTCAGTTTTAATCTGCCAGGAGTTTCAAGTAGAATTATGTCCAAAAAATTATGCAAAAATGCACCCAAATACAAGTGAAGAGTACGAAATGGGTGCACAGGGGGAATAAAGATATGAAATCTGAGGAAGACGATGATAGTGGAAGGCGAAAACTCACTAAAATTGGCAAGAAGTCACAAAGGTCAAAGTAGGGAATAACTAATCATTAATAAATAAACATAAGTATATTACTGTGGATAGCAAGTTTGATGGCGGATAAGCGTAGAGAAGGGGGACGGCAGATGTGACTGGATGAGGTGCAGTTTGAAGGTATAGGCTTAATTATATCGGCAGGAGTAATGTGGAACATAAGATGCTGCATCAACAATCAGCGTGTTCTAGACACCGTCTTTTGCGCGTGGCCGAGTCCGTTGATACAGTGTGGCTCATAAGTAGTGCGTGCAGTGCGGTTCATAGGGCAACAAGAGAAACACAGGAAAGAAAAGAAAGAAGGATGGGCATTGACTATAGCAATGCAAAAGAAAGTAGTTACAAAGGAAGACAGCACAGGGTTAGGATCGAAGAAAAGCCATCAGGCAAAAATCAAAGAATGGAAAATCCAGGATGGAATGTAACAATACGAGAGAAGGAAAGTTGAAACACTTCACTGTCCGCCACTCCCCGGCCCAGCCTCCTCCTTACCCCCACCCAGTCGCCACTCCCACCATGCACTGGTGCTGCTGCTCGCAGTGTAGTTTCAGCTCTCTCAGACTGCAAATGTGTGTGCAAGTTGCACTTGCGTGTGTGTGTGTGTGTGTGTGTGTGTGTGTGTGTGTGTGTGTGAGTGTGTGTCTACTGCTGACAAAGGCCTTAATGGCCGAAAGCTATGACTGTATGAATCTTTTTACTGTGCCTATTGCGGCTCAGCCTCTCCGCTATATGATGAGTAGCAACTTTCCTTCTCTCGTATTGCTACTTCTGCTTAATCATTTCATTACCTTATTTGGAGTTCAGAGAGAATTGTGGAAGTAATTGTAATACGAGTGTCTTCATGGGTATCATCCCTTCATTTAAATGAATCAAAGAACTATGGACTGACATCTATTGATCAAAACTCTTAGGTTCACAGTAGATCAATTATCCTTTGTCATCCTAAGTGTGTATATGTTTTTCTTCAAAATCTGCAGATGCTTTATTCCAAATGACATTATGTGCAATTGGCACTTGCCTGACAACATAAAACACCATTTGATTCATGCATATATTGTTTGCACTTCGCAAATACTATCCTACGCATACTTATGTTGAATGCGATGGGAATACCGTATTTACTCGAATCTAAGCCGCACTTTTTTACCAGTTTTTGTAATCCAAAAAACCGCCTGCGGCTTAGAATCAAGTGAAAAGTAAATGGAAGTTCTGAAAAATGTTGGTAGGTGCCGCCACAACTAACTTCTGCCATCGCATATATGTAACGCTACACAGGCATGCTCTGTAGGCACAAAGATAAATACTGGCGCCAAAACCTCTGTGTCAGTAAATAAATTAAAAGAAAAGGTATAAGAATGTAAACATTATGCCAAGTATTCTTTCGTGTTTGCTGCTATCTCATTTAAATCCTGCATGCCTAATAATCTACGAAACTAGAGCGAGACAACAGCAAACGCAGAAGAAGATACATATCATGTCATGTTTATATTTGTATTATTCTTATGCTGAATAGTGATACAGTCAGAGAATTAAGCACGGCAACTGACTAGATTTTTAAATCTAAGATGACTAATTTCTGTGCAGAATGTAATGTATTAAAGAGGCGTCTGCAAAGATTTTCAAGCGGAAATTTTTTTCCGCCTAACTCTCGTTCAGAACATCTTCTATCATAAGCAGTCTACTATTTGGTTCTTGTTGATCATTATCAAAGAAAGCAGCAGTGTAAGTAACAAAAAATAGCAGTCTCTTGCCATTGTTTCACTTATGAGACAATTCCTCCCTTTTTTTTTAATTGTAAGCTGCAGTAGCGCACACAGCGGCGACAGCTCGTAAACACTCATTATCAGAATGCAACAAACAATGCATGACACAATACGATAATGCATTTTCAGCTTAAAGTGACGTAAACACCTATAACAAAGAGAACGGCCCTTATCAGATCAAAGCAAAATAAGCAGTTGATTCAAACCAGACGAAGCACATATAAATACAGATGGAGTGCCTGACACATAGCAATTGCTACTTGGTAAAGCTTAACTGCTAAGCTTACGACTCAAACCAAACTACTGTAGCTGTATCTTCATCCATTCGACCTAAATTGTGTCTCATGTTACAATGGACAAACTTTGTTTTGATTTGGAGGTGCAGTCTAAAACTTTTCTCTCCCCTTGAATTTCGAGTCTCAAATTTCAGGTGTGGCATAGATTCGGGAAATTTTTTTTTTCCATTGATTTCCAGTCTCATTTTTCAGGTGCGGCTTAGATTCGAGTGCGGCTTAGATTCAAGTAATACGGTAACAGAGTGATTTAGTCACAAACAAGTTACATATTTCATAAATGTCACATCAAGTTACAAGATGTGCTCAGAAACTAAGTACTAGTGGACAATTTAAAGAACACCGTATATTTTTAAATACTCAAATTGACAAGATATATGATAGTGGGTGGGAGAAGAGACAATGTTCCCCAGCCAGCCTGTAATTAATCAGTGGAATGCAGCCATGATAGGGGGATTCACATTGTTGTGGAAGAAAAAACATGACTCAACATGTCATATTTAATTGGATGATAATTTGCACTGGCACTGATGACTCCATAGTGTCCACACTCCAAAAGGTCGATCAGCAATGCATCTTGTCTGTTCCAAAAAGAAATGTGCTCCAAACCCTGGGCATGGTTAACCATTTGGGCTTTGGTCTTTCGTGATACACGCATGTAGGCATGTGCCTCAACATCATGACTTATTATTTAGCTTCCAAAATGGAACTTACATATCATCCCCAATCAAGGTGTGGTTCAAAAAATCTTAATTCTTCTCATAATACAGTATCAAAAACAGTAACTCATTCGCCATTTTCTGCTTCATTTTGTCTTCTGTTACTGAACATGGGATCAAGCCATTACACAATTTCTTAGATTCTTACTTGTGACTATCTCGTGTCGTTATATTTGCAAAATATAGTTAGAATTGTAACTCTGTATTTTCAGTTCACTTTGTGATCTTTTTCCTCAGCTTGGTCCAATTACGCTTTTCACTATAGATGGCCAATGACCGATGCATTGTGTGTCCACCTTACCCTTCCCATATTTAATATTGAAAATTAGCAGCTAGCAGATTCCGTGCATCTCACGTCAAAAAAGTGCTTTATACAAGGCAGACATACCAATTTTCTAGATCATCACAACCCACTGGGCATTTTAAAAACATGTGTATGTGAACCTCCTTGTAAAATATGCAACACATATCAGGCACTTAACTCTCATTTCAATGCATGTAAAGAAGATTTGCTTCAAAAACTCTCCGACAGCAAAAATCATTTTAAATCACCTGTTATTTTTGTGTGACCATTATCATCACGAGCAAGTCACTTTGTGCGTGACACTAAGCAAGTTCATCTATCTGCCATTAGTATCACAACTATGTTGCATCAAAAAACTTAGCTTACAAAATCATCATGGACTGGACATAATTGAGTATCCATATTTCCAGGGCGTGCTTTTGTAGCACCCCCCTGGAACATCAGGCAGTAGGACTATATTTACATATGGTTTACTCAAACAATGGAAAGTCCAGGATGGAATAACAACAATGTGATAAGACTACTGTTTCTGGCCCTTCAGGCCTGACTATGACTGCATCTGATGCGAGCAGCAATCTGCTGCGGTGTATGAGGTTGGTAAGGGGGTGGCATGAGGTGGGGAGGGAGAGGAGGAGTGTTGGCAGGATAGGGGACGGATAGTGGGATAGGGGTAGGGAAAGACCTTGTGCTATCTTTGGGAGGATGCAGGAATGTGGTGGGGACAGGATGGGCTGCTAGGTGCAGAATTGGGTGGCAGTGCTTGGACGGGGTAGAAGAGGGAGAGGGAAAGGAGGATGGAAAAGATAGAAATATAGAAGGTGAAAAGACTAGTAGGTGTACTGATGGTATAGAAGCTCTATACACACTTTCTGCCCCACCAGCACACCTACTAGTCTTTTCCCCTTCTCTGCTTCTCTCCCTCCCCTCTTCCTTTCTCCTCCCCCCTCCCCAGCACAGTCTCCCAAATCTGCACCTAGCAGCCCATCCTGTCTCCACCACGCCCCTGCATGCTTCCACAGGCGGCACATCATCTTCCCCCACCCCTACCCTGGCCAGTGGGAACTGGCAGCCCTTGAAATTCTTTTCGCAGTTACAATGGCGCAGCAGAAATGGAGTGCTATTGAAAGGGAACTTTATGCTATTTATGGTGCTGAAGGAAAACATTTTATGGTGTTCACTGACAATGCACCTCTGAGGGCATTTTTTGCCCAAGGTAACAGACCTCAGCTCATCCTGGCAATATAGAAAAGCAGAGTACATATCACAATTCACAACTGACATACAGCATATTTGTGGCAGCAGCAATGTTTGTTGTGGATTAACTTTTGTGCTGCCATATGAGCATAAAAACCTAATCCTTGGCAACAACTTGCAGTTGAACATGAAACATACAGTGATTTCAACCAGTTGCAGGAAGACACTTCTCATAACCTCAGTCTGTCACCAGTCCATATGCAAGAATGCAGGATTTCCTTATGGTGTCGCACATCATATAATTTACAGTGGCCATTCATGTCACACAAACATTAACACGTAGTACTTTGATGTTTTTCACAATTTGGCACATCCTGTCGGACTTATTACAAAGGAAAGTCATGCGGCCAGGAATGAAAAGAGGTTGCCGCCATTGGGTGCAAGCTTGCATAAGATGCCAACAATACAACACTGATCAACATGTGATCAGTGGTTTTAGGAACCTCTGATACACTGATGATTCGCTTCATACATATTCATGTTGACCTAGTCACATGCTACTCAAGGAGTGCCTCAAACAGTATAATAATAAGAGACAAATAAATATACGTGCTAATACATAATACCACATGGAAAATATGGACCTCCTCACCATTATAGTATTAATAATGGCCCATTACTCATAAGACATGGATACAGAAAACTTCTCACTACTGATATAAAGAAAAAATTTCTGAATTTAATTACTCAAAATTCTGCACCCTCATGCACCACAGCACAGCAAGGTCTTGCTAAGGTCTTATAAATGTGTATTATGGTCTGTTTCCTGAATAGGAAAGGTTTTATTAAGTTAATAATAACTGCAGTTGCTTTCATATACTTACCAGGAAGCTTTTTCACTAAGCCTGTCTCTACCAGAAAGAAACAGTTTATTGTCTAAACATGAGAATGTTCTCACTCTTCCTAGATTTTATTTCTCAAACATCCTACTTTGTACTATTTTCTACAGACGGCCACAGTTATCGTTTTCCCTGTGTCAATGTCCATGTTGCATTTCTTGGATATAATCTGTAAAATGTGTACAGAACATTGCAGGTATTCTTTGAATATGCTACGAGAGGAAAATCATCTGCATAAAGCACCCAGCTTTGAGTTTCTATTGATTTGAATAGAACCATATGCATTTGTCTGCAGTTTTGGATGATTTCATTCATACAAACAATAAACAAGAGTGGTGAAAGCTGCATGCCTGTTGTGCTCATGCACGTAACTCGTGTAACCTATCATTTTAAAAGCTCATATTCTTCATTTTGGTCAACATTTCACTTCCATATAAAGCAACACGCCTGACAAAATGCTTTCAGAGGTTTTCTAAGCTTAACATGCTGACTTTTTAGTGGCTGGCAGCGGCTACAGCAGAGCCTTATGTGTAACAACCATCCTCACTAATCTTATACCTTCTGGTAACAAACAAAACAAGAACTTTTCAATCCAGCTAATATAGAACAGGGAATTGTTGATCATAAGTCTGTTACAGCATAACTGAATACAGCTGTAGATAAGAAAGGCAGTAGGATCTTGCTGTTTAGCAATAGCTACAAGAGACAGATTTCACAAGGAAAATACTTGGGCTCACACACACACATTTACACCACAACCCCATGAGGGATCAATTAAAGGTCCCTTACTGCACTAGCAATATTCATTTATCCACAAATCTGTCAGTCATCTATCACATATCAGCGGCTGCTGAGTACGCCACGTGAAATTTAACCTTTGCCTGCTTCTACACTGGTTGAGACCAGTAGAGACAGTGCAGTGTGTACGTGAAGCTGCATTTGTGAAATTATTTGTGTAATGAAGCATCACAGGCGTTGGCAATTGGTGATCAACCCTGCTAATAGACACATCAAAAAAAGTTTTGCATCACCTCGGTTCCGAGAGTTCTAGAACCTGTACAGAAATTTGGTATAGACATCAGCAAAAACTTCATTTCCGCCCTTTTTATTGCTCATGAAAACCACACAATGCTTGTTGTACCACCATACAGTGAGACCTTCAGAGGTACCTCTAATAGCCAGTAGTACACCCTCTTGCACTGATGCATGTCTGTATTCATCATAGCATACTATCCACAAGTTCATCAAGGCACTATTGGTCCAGATTGTCCCACTCCTCAACAGCGATTCTGCATAGATCCTTCAGCATGGTTGGTAAGTCACATCGTCCATAAACAGCTCTTTTCAATCTATCCCAGACATGTTCAATAGGGTTGATGTCTGGAGAACAGGCTGGCCACTCTAGCCGAGCGAGTTCGTTATCCTGAAGGAAGTCATTCACAAGATGTGCACAATGGGGCCACGAATTGTCACCACGAAGACAAACGCCTCGTCAATATTCTGCCAATATGGTTGCATTATCGGTCGGAGGATGGCATTCATGTACTGTACAGCCGTTACGCCACTGTCCGTGACCACCAGCGGCGTACGTCGGCCCCACATAATGCCACCGCAAAACAGCAGGGAACCTCCGCCTTGCTGCACTCGCTGGAGAGTGTGTCTAAGGACTTTCAGCCTGACCAGATTGCCTCCAAACACACCTCCGACGATTGTCTGGTTGAAGGCATATGCGACACTCATTGGTGAAAATAAAGTGATGTCAATCCTGAGCAGTCCATTCGGCATGTTGTTGGGCCCATCTGTACTGAGCTGCATGGTGTCGTGGTTGCAAAAATGGACCTCGCCATGGATGTCAGGAGTGAAGTTGTGCATCATGCAGCCTATTGCACACAGTTTGAGTCATAACACGACATCCTGCGGCTGCACAAAAGGTATTATCCAACATAGTGGCATTGCTGTCAGGGTTCCTCCAAGCCATAATCCATAGGTAGCAGTCATCCACTGCAGTAGTAGCCCTTGGGTGGCCTGAGCAAGGCATGTCATCAACAGCTCCTGTCTCTCTGTATCTCCTCCATGCCCGAACAACATCACATTGGTTCACTCTGAGATGCATGGACACTTCCCTCGTTGAGAGCCCTTCTGGCACAAAGTAACAATGCAGACACGATTGAACTGCTTTATCTACCGTCTAAGCATGGTTGAACTACAGACAACACGAGCCGTGTACCTCCTTCCTGGTGGAATGACTGGAACTGATTGGCTGTTGGACCCCCTCCATCTAATAGGCACTGGTCATGCATAGTTGTTTACATCTTTGGGCAGGTTTAGTGACATCTCTGAACAGTCAAAGGGACTGTCCGTGATATAATATCCACAGTCAACGTCTGTCTTCAGGAGTTCTGGGAACAGGGGTGATGCATTTGACAGAAAATCCTAAGAAGTCCTGGTCTTATGTTAAATTCATAAATGGATCGAAGTCATCTGTCCAGGCACACTGTGACACAAAATAGGACGAAACACAAAATATCTTTTGTCAAAACTGTTTCACAGAAGAAAATCGCACTATAGTCCCTCCTCCAAATCATAGCATGAACGAGAAAATGCCAGATATCAAAATAAGTGACCACGAGAAAGAAAAGCAATTGAAATCTCTCAACAGAAGGAAGGTTGGACCTGACAGGATACCATTTAGATTCTACACAGAGTATGCAAACGAGCTTGCCACTCATCTAGCAGGAGGTTGGTTGGTTGGTTTGTGGGATTAAAGGGACCAGACTGCGATGGTCATCGGTCCCTTTTCTCAAAAAATTAAAACCGCCCAAAGAGAATAAAAACGAACAGCAGGAAAGACGTCAGACGACACGGGACAAGAAAGACTCCGACAGAGATCAGACAAAACAAATTAAAACACACAGAGAGTGACGGTGGTTGGCCGACCATAGAGAAAAAAAATAGGAAAAGCCAACCACCAAGAACACATTAAAAACTCAGTTTAAAATCAGAGGCTAAAAGCCAGAATCAACACTAAAAAACATAAACACTCAGATTAAACGAGAAAAACCCCCTGCCCGAATAAAACGCAAAACTAAGTCCACCATGGCAGAGTCATCTAGTAAAAGGGCAGGGAGCGTATCAGGCAGCGCAAATGTCTGCCTGAGCACAGTTAAAAGCGGACAAGTTAATAAAATGTGCACCACCGTCAAAACCACCGCACAGCGACAGAGAGGCAGGTCCTCACGACGCAATAAATAACTGTGAGACAGTCGGGTGTGGCCAATGCGGAGCCGACAAAGAACAACTGAATCTCTGCGAGGGGCTCGCATGGATGACTGCCACACACGCGTCGTCGCCTTGAGAGAACGGAGTTTGTTTGGTGTGGGCATATTGCGCCATTCAGTGTCCCAAAGCAAGAGAACTTCGCGGCGGAAGACTGCCCGCAAATCAGTCTCCAGGAGGCCAATGTCCAGGGTGGGTTCACTGGTGGCCTGTTTGGCCAGGCGGTCAACATGTTCATTGCCCGGGATACCGACATGACCGGGGGTCCACACAAAGACCACAGAGCGGCCGCAACGGGCAAGAGAATGCAGGGACTGGTGGATAGCCATCACCAGACGAGAACGAGGGAAACACTGGTCGAGAGCTTGTAAACCGCACAGGGAATCGCTACAGATGACAAAGGACTCACCTGAGCAGGAGCGGATATACTCTAGGGCACGAAAGATGGCGACCAGCTCAGCAGTAAAAACGCTGCAGCCAGCTGGCAATGAATGTTGTTCATAGTGATCCCCTAGAGTCAGAGCATAACCGACACGACCAGCAACCATCGAGCCGTCGGTGTAAACAACTCCAGAGCCCTGATACGTGGCCAAGATGGAATAAAAATGGCATCGGAAGGCCTCCGGAGGGACTGAGTCCTTTGGGCTCTGTGCCAAATCGAGCCGAAGGCAAGGGCGAGGCACACACCATGGGGGCGCGCGTAGAGGTGCCCAGAAAGGAGGTGGAACTGGGAAAAACCCAAGCCCAGAGAGGAGCTCTTTGACGCGTACGGCGATCGGACAACCCGACCAGGGCCGATGGTCTGGCAGATGGACGACTGACTGCGGGAACAGGACACGGTAATTTGGATGCCTGGGCAAGCTAAAAACATGGGCAGCATAAGCCGCCAGTAAATGTTGGCACCTCAGTCGCAGTGGAGGGACACCTGCCTCAACAAGTATGCTGCCCACAGGGCTGGTGCAGACGGCACCAGCGGCAAGTCGGATCCCGCTGTGTAGTATTGGGTCCAGCACCTGCAACGCAGATGGGGATGCTGAGCCATAAGCCAGGCTCCCATAATCCAGACGGGATTGGATTAACGCCTGGTAGAGCCGCAACAGGGTAAATCGGTCGGCGCCCCAGCGGGTGTGGCTCAAGCATCTCAGAGCATTTAGATGCCGCCAACACACCTGTTTAAGCTGCCGGATATGAGGCAGCCAAGTCAACCGGGCATCGAAAACCACCCCCAAAAACCTGTGTGATTCCACCACTGAAAGTAGTTCGCCGGCAAGATAAAGCCACGGCTCCGGGTGGACAGTACGTCGCCGGCAGAAATGCATAACGCAGGTCTTGGCTGCCGAAAACTGAAAACCACGCGCTACAGCCCAAGACTGCGCCTTGCGGATTGCGCCCTGTAGCTGATGTTCAGCAGCTGCAATGCCAATAGAGCTATAGTAAAGGCAGAAGTCGTCAGCATACAGGGAAGCGGACACAGAATTGCCCACGGCCGCAGCGAGCCCGTTAATGGCTATTAAAAACAGGCAGACACTTAAAACAGAACCCTGTGGCACACTGTTCTCCTGGACGTGGGAGGAACTATATGAGGCCGCGACTTGCACGCGGAAGGTACGAGACGACAGAAAATTGCGGATAAAAAGCGGCAGAGGACCCCGAAGACCCCATCCATGAAGCGTAGAAAGGATGTGATGATGCCATGTCGTATCGTACGCCTTCCGCATGTCGAAAAAGACAGCGACCAGGTGCTGACGGCGGGCAAAGGCAGTATGGATGGCCGACTCCAGGCTCACCAGATCATCGGTGGCGGGGGGGCCTTTACGGAACCCACCCTGAGACGGAGCCAGAAGGCCCCGAGACTCCAGTACCCAATTCAAGCGCCGGCTCACCATCCGTTCAAGCAACTTGCAAAGAACGTTGGTGAGGCTAATGGGATGGTAGCTGTCCACCTCCAGAGGGCTCTTTCCAGGTTTCAAAACGGGGATGACAACACTTTCCCGCCATTGCGACGGAAACTCCCCCTCGACCCAAAGACGGTTGTAAAGATCGAGGAGGTGCCGCTGGCAGTCCACTGAAAGGTGTTTCAGCATCTGACAGTCGATACCATCTGGCCCAGGAGCGGTATCAGGGCAAGCGGCTAGGGCACTGCGAAATTCCCACTCACTGAATGGAGCATTGTAAGATTCTGGGAGGTGGGTGCAAAACGAAAGGCTCCAACATTCCATACGCTCTTTAATGGAGCAGAAGGCCAGTGGGTATTTGGAAGAAGCGGAACTAAAAGCAAAATGCTCTGCCAAGCTGTTGGCAATTTCGTCAGAGTCTGTACAAACTGCTCCATTCAGTGAGAGCACAGGGATGCTGACAGGGGTCTGATAGCCATAGAGGCGTCGGATCTTGGCCCAGACCTACGATGGAGAGACATGGAGGCCAATGGTGGACACATACCGCTCCCAGCACTCCTGCTTGCTTTGGCGGATAAGGCAGCGGGCCCGCGCACGCAGCCGTTTGAAGGTGATGAGGTGTTCAATGCAGGGATGTCGCTTGTGACGCTGTAGCGCCCGCCGGCGATCTTTAATCGCTGCAGCGATCTCAGGCGACCACCAAGGCACAGTCCGCCGCTGAGGGGACCCAGAGGAACGGGGAATGGCAGATTCGGCGGCAGTAACGATGCCGGTGGTGACCGATTGAACCACCGCATCAATGTCATCATTAGAGAGAAGCTCAATAGCGGCAGTGGAGGAGAAGTAGTCCCAGTCAGCCTTATTCATAGCCCATCTGCTAGGGCGCCCAGAAGAGTGACACTGTGGTAGTGACAGAAAGATCGGAAAGTGGTCACTACCACACAGGTCGTCATGCACACTCCATTGGACAGACGGGAAGAGGCTAGGGCTACAGATTGAAAGGTCAATGGCGGAGTATGTGCCTTGTGCCACACTGAAGTGTGTGAAGGCGCCATCATTTAAAAGCGAGAGATCGAGCTGCGACAATAAATGCTCAACGGTGGCGCCTCAACCTGTTGCCACTGACCCACCCCACAGAGGGTTATGGGCGTTGAAGTCGCCCAATAGCAAGAAAGGTGGCGGCAATTGGGCTATCAGCGCAGCCAGGACATGCTGCGAGACATCACCATCCGGTGGAAGGTAAAGACTGCAGATGGTAACAGCCTGTGGCGTCCACACCCGAACAGCGACAGCCTCTAAAGGTGTTTGGAGAGGGACAGACTTGCTGTGCAGAGTGTGAAGGACATAGAGGCAGACGCCACCAGACACCCTTTCATATGCTGCCCGGTTCTTATAATAACCCCGATAGCCACGGAGGGCGGGGGTTCGCATTGCTGGAAACCAAGTTTCCTGAAGAGCAATGCAGAAGAAAGGGTGAAGGCTGATAAGTTGGCGGAGCTCAGCTAGATGGTGGAAGAAACCGCCACAGTTCCATTGGAGGATGGTATTGTCCATGGCGGAGAAAGGCGTGACGGGACTGGGAAGGCAGATTACGCCGCTGGGTCACCTGCTGCCTCCGATGGAGCACCCGTGCAAGTGCTATCCATTGTGTCTGAGGGACCGGCGAGAGCGTCGTCCTCAGCGGACGCAAGGATCTCCACCTCATCGTCAGACGCAGAGCTTTTAGGTAGCGGTGGAGTAGGTGCCACCACAGGTGTCTTGGTCTGACGGGTCTTCAAAGTCATTTTCTCTCGCTGTTCCTTTGGTTGTCGTTGTTGAGAGGGCTTATTGGAGTCAGTCTCCGGGACCGAAGAGGATCACGAAGCCCGACGACCAGCGACCTGTGGCTTCTTCAGCCACTGGTTGGTGTCTGCTGTGCCGCTGGTAGGAACCTGGGAAGGGAGTGACCCAAGGGATCCCTTCCGAGTGAGAGAAGCCGAAGAAGACTTACGCTTCTCCGACTTAGAAGTGGGGACTGGTGTCCCCAGTGGTTTAGTGGGTGCTGCTCCCGAGGTAGATGGTGTGGGAGCAACAGCAAGAGAAGGGGCCCCCATCGTCAAGGGGGCAGGTGAGGTCCTCTGACTCTGAGAGCTGACTGTATGTCTTGCAGCTGAAGGAGCTGGAGCAGGAGTGACAGTGGAGGCATAAGATGACATCATGTGCACGGGATGTAGCTGTTCAAATTTCCACTTAGCCTCAATGTAGGTCAGTTGGTCCAGGGTCTTATATTCCATGATTTTGCGTTCTTTCTGTAAGATACTGCAGTCCGGCGAGCAAGGGGAATGAGGCTCTCCACAGTTGACACAGACGGGAGGCGGATGGAGTATCGGGATGAGATGGGCATCCACAATCTCGACATGTGAGGCTAGAAGTACAGCGAGAGGACAGGTGACCGAACTTCCAGCACTTAAAGCACCGCATCGGGGGAGGGATATAGGGTTTGACGTCACATCGGTAGACCATCACCGGTAATGTATCACCTTCGAAGGCCAAGATGAAGGCACCGGTAGCTACCTGATTGTCCATCGGACCCCGAGGAACGCGCTGGACGAAATGTACACCTCGGCGCTCTAAATTGGCGCGCAGCTCGTCATCAGACTGCAAAAGTAGGTCCCGATGGAAAATAATACCCTGGACCATATTTAAACTCTTATGTGGGGAGATGGTAACGTTAACATCCCCCAACTTGTCACAAGCAAGTAACCTGCGTGACTGGGCAGAGGATGCCGTTTTTATCAAAACTGACCCAGAGCGCATTTTGGACAAGCCCTCCACCTCCCCAAACTTGTCCTCTAAATGCTCTACAAAGAACTGAGGCTTCACGGATAGAAACGAGTCACCATCAGCTCTGGTACAGACGAGATACCTGGGCGAATACACGTCACTGTCATTCATTGCCTTTCGTTCCTCCCATGGTGTGGCCAGGGATGGGAACGATTTGGGGTCATAAACGTTAGCTTTAAAATGAGCCCTCGAACGCTTAGAGACTGCTGGTGGTTGGCCGCCAGAGAGAGATGATGTACCACGCTTCATTGCGGGTCATCTGCCCTGATGCCACCTACTCCGACCAAGGGCCCTCCCCACGGGCGCCACCCAGCCGCAGCAATAGCCACCTGGCAGCATGGCCATTGCCGGGAGTCCTGATGCCCCAGGGAGATGGGCATCTACTCCTTGGCATACGTGGGGAGTTAACGGCGCAGGCATCAGTAGAGCGGTCCTGTGTTGTCAGGGGGCTACAACCAACAGGGTACATGGCGGCCCCACCACAACGGACTGGCTACCATGCTGGATCTTAGGTGCAAAAATGTCCAAGGTCGTCGTCGCAGTTAAAAGCAACACTGCAGAGTGCAGCGTGGTAATCGCACCCAGGGACGTATCCTCGCCCAAGAAATGGAAAACAAGCGGGACACCATTGCAACGACAAAAAAGCCGGCTAAAGGTCTCAATGCACGACGGATACAGCGCACCATGTAAGGCGCCCTTCCCCAATTGGCTCGCTCTTCGGAATAATTTAGAAAGATGGAGGTCAAACCCGAGAGGGGACCATCACATAAGGCCGAAACATGTGAGACTCCTTTTAGTAGCCTCTTACGACAGGCAGGAATACCGCGGGCCTATTCTAAGCCCCGAACCCGCAGGCGGGGGGGGGGGGGGGGGGGGGGGGGGGGGGGGGGGGGGGGGGGGGGGGGGGGGGGGGCTAGCAGGAGTGTACTGTAGATCTCTAGAAGTGCAAAGCATTCCTAATGACTGGAAAATAGCACAGGCCATTTTCGTTTCCAAGAAGGGTTGTCAAATAGGTGCACAAAATTATAGGCCTATACATCTGACGTTAGTCTGCTGTAGAATTTTGGAACATATTTCATGTTCACGTATTACAGCATTTGTGGAGACTGAAAATCTCCTTTGTAGGACCCAACAAGCATTTCAAAAACAATGACTGTGTGAAAAAGAGCTCACTTTGTTCATCCATTAGACACGGTAAGCAGTAGATATAGTCACCCAGGGTAGATACCGTGTTCCTTGACTTCCCGATGGCATTTGATACATTTCCACACTGCTGCCTAAGAACAAAAAAATACAAGTGTATAATACACGTCAGCTCGCCACCACCAAAAACTCTCCTCACTGCATGCTGTGAGGGGGCATGGCTGCTGTGGCTATGCAGCCACATGAGCATTAATGCAATGTTCTGATCTTTCCTGTTTTTTTTTATCTAAGCTACCAACAGATGCTTTCTCATCTCATCATTCCACCATTACCTAAACCTGCACAGAAGTGGTCCTGCACCCCTGAACCACTTCAGTTAGGGAAAGAAGTGCTGCCACCATTTATAGTGGATGTCAATGTAATGCAGCATGATGCCACAGTCGCAGCTTGTAAGGCGTCCACAAGCCCTGGGTGTAAACGTGGACAAGGGAAAAAAAAATTCCCAGATTTTTCCCAGATTTCCCGGTTAAAAATACACTTTCTCCCGGATGAAAACACACTTTTTCCGTGTTATTAAATGACTGTATATTTTTCCCTCAAAACTGTAAAACTTATCAATCCTTTGAATGGTTTTGTTTTTATACATAGGCGTAGAATTTCCCGGCACTTTAGAAAATGAAACTCAGGCAAGAAAACTACTTTTGGAAAGATTTTTGATGTGCAGCAACATGTAAGCTGCATATTTTCGTATTACAAAAGTGTAAATTCGAATTCCACCAAACACCGCATGTTACTTTCCGAACCATTGTAATCGAGATTGTGATGCGCTTTTGTAAGCCAGTCATAGCTCATGTCACGTGATCCCGCCAGCTGATGACAGCGGATATTGAGACCACAGAACACGTGATGTAGTCCGCTAATAGCAGCACCACTGTTAAGTAGGGCAGATACACAGAAAGGAAAAGTTAATGTTTTAAATTAATATACATAGTCTTGCTACACGAAAAGAAAAGCTTTCACATATAATGTTGAGATATCTTAAAATGTAACACACACAAAAAATATCACACAAATGTGCCAGTAAAATTTTTAGGTGAGTACAGTGACTTGTCCACAAAAGTTTTCCACAAATAAATTAGCTACCGCAGAGGAGAGAGAGCTTCCCGTAGCACTACATCAATTTGCTCATAATAACAACATGAATGTCTGATGTTCTGGGCTCGAAATATTTCTAAATGACTCGTCATCAAATGCTCTGTGATTTAAGAAATTCATCGTACATTCTTGCACATAGTTCAACTTGCGCAAAAGGAAAGTTACTTTAAAAGTAACACTTTTCAAACCATCATTCGCAATATTTTCCCGCAACCTGTTAGAAATAGGCTCATTTCAATAGTCGTCAGAGAGCACCAGATACAAAACACCAGAAGATCTTACATTATATCATAAAAGAAAAAAGACATCAGAGGATACTCCAAGAGCATCGGAATTTCGTGAAGCATACTAAAATGGCACATTTAAAGTGCATACTTCAAGAGCACATTCATATGTCCAGATTCCAAATGAAATAGGCCTCGACCTGATATTAAGCTTTTCAGTTGGGTTGTGGGATGTAAATTTTCTTGGAGTACCAGTACTGTATTAACTCATTTTTGATTCTTTATTATGGCATAATGCCATACGTGCTAGAAGATGAAAACATGCACTTGAAATGTAGCGTGCAATTGAAATTAGCCAATAGTGTTGAACTAAACACTTTGTTTCGAACACATTGACTGCCACAGCGTAAAAGAATAATAAAAACCAAATTTATTTAGCAAACCGACAAAAACAACTTCATTGTTCTACAAGGCGATGAATGCATGGCTGTCAGAAAAGTGGAAATAAAATAAAATCTGAAACTAATAACGTATATTAGCCTTCCGTAATTATGTGAATGTATTTTAATTCACTTGATAGCTTCCTGCCACAGAAATCCATTTTGTTTTCTTTTGACATGAGAGCAGTAAACGAAGAGGAAACAGCAAAATCACTAAATGTAAACAAGGGTCACGTGGAGACTACACACTTCCCCACTATAACTCAGACTGCTCTGCGCATCAGCCTCGGATCTACGATATTTCAGAACCGGGGCAATACTAAGATAGTGCCTCCCCCCCCCCCCACCCCCCCCCCCCCCCAACCCTCCCTCGAGCGTTAGAGATATGGCGTTAAAAATTTGAAAAAAAAAATCGAATTTTCAAAAATATGTTCATTTTGTAGTGCACATCTTTCTGAAGAGTGTGATACATAAAGCATATATGTTCGAGGAACGTAAGACATGTTATTTGGTCTTAAGTGTGCCAGAGTGCAGTGCCACGCCATTTCACACAGCATTCTTCCATCGCACGTCACTGTATTTCGCTCCGTGGAATTGAAACGTGTATATTATGTACTGGATGCCATCAAACCATATTCAGGACAGTGGAAATTAAAATGTCCTGTGGTGCCTCTCCTGCTCCCAGTGCCCGGTTTGACATCTTGCCCCTCCCTTTTTTTTAAAAAAAAAAAGAACTCGCAATTAATATTGGATGGTATTATTTGCAATCGGGAGAGCAAGAACTCTTCAGAAAATTTGCACCCTTTATTGCCTGTTAGTTAATAATTTCCTGTTTTGCGTGACATAAAATTAGATATAGGATACATAAAACGAGTAAAGGCCAGAGACAAGCAATACAGTACACATTTCTTCAATCCTTAGCTCCTAGCATTATTTTCTCTTTAATCTTGCTACAGCTTTACATGGCGTGATATCCTTTCTGTGAAAGAATCTGTTACCTCGTCAAACGTTTTGCTACATGAAAAATCGAAGTATTGCTGTCTAATACTGCATAAGCTGTTATTACAAATAGTACTCAAGACTGGTGTGGTTTCTCGATCTGATTACATCTATTTTCTCACTGTCTGCTAGATAAAACAAAATAGGCCTTTCTAAAACTGCATTGTAATGCACACCAAATAAATGAGACTGTTTTGGCACAAATGGTCATTTTTATAACACGACAGAATATAATTCATAAAGGCCTCTTAGGCCTACTACAAGCAAAAAGCTTGATGTTAGAAAATAGTTTCACATTTCATTCATACGCTATAGTTTCTCGAGGATGAGATCGAAAATTAATAGTTCGAGATTTTTATATAAATTTGAAATCTTCATATTCTTCCCTAATTTGTGTGATGTCCCCATTTCTTCTCTTTCCTCGTTCTAACAAACAATCTTGTCATGACTAATTCTGGAACTATTCCTCCCTTTGTCAAAACTTATTTGCTGGTTAACTTCACTAACCCTGCCAGAATCACCAGTTTAGCTATACCTGATTATTCTCCAGTTAGGCATTGTTATGTTCATACAAACCATTTTCCGCACTACTTCCAGAACAGAACTTACGTGGCTGCTAGACGAGGACTGTACTTACTAGTGTAGCGATTTGGCCAAAAATTTGACAAAATTTCATTTGCCTGGATACACCAAAGGGATAATATGTAATCTATCTTGCCTGTTATTCCTGTTAGTCGTTTATTTCAACTTTCGTATTCTGAAACCATGGATTTCCCTAGTAATTATAACAAAGCCGATCATTCGCAAACCCAATCAACCACATAATCAGACAGCAGTTGGCGACCGTAGGACCAAACTGCTGATGTCATCGGTCCCTAGGCTTACACACTACTTAATCTAACTTAACTAACTTATGCTAAGGACAACACATACACACATGCCCAAGAGAGGATTCGAACTTCCGATGGGGGCGGCCGCGCGAATCGTGACAAGTCGCGGCTACACCACGCGGCTAATGATTCATTCAGAAATCAACTTACAGAGTGTGTTCAGAAACCAACAGGGATGCGCATCAAAATCATAGGAGTAATCGATAGACTGTCCGACCGGTTGACTGTGCGATCTAACGCACGGCTTTCCGGGTGGGAAGGAGTGCCTGGTCCCCAGCACAAATCCGCCAGGTGGATGTGTGTCCAGGTCCGGTGAACCAGCCAGTCTGTGGATAGTTTTTAGGCGGTTTTCCATCTGCCTCAACGAATGCGGGCTAGTTCCCCTTATTCCGCCTCAGTTACACTATGTCGGTGATTGCTGCGCAAACAAGTTCTCCATGTACGCGTACACCACCATTACTCTACCACGCAAACATAGGGGTTACACTCGTCTGGTGTGAGACATTCCCTGGGGAGGCCACCAGGGGCCGAACCGCACAATAACCCTGGGTTCGGTGTGGGGCGGCGGAGGGGTGAAGTGGACTGCGGTAGTCGTCATGGGGTTGTGGACCACTACGGCTACGGCGGGTACGGAGCCTCATCATCGTTTCTAGGTCTCCGGTTAACATACAATACAATACATACAATCGATAGACCAACGTGCACTGGATGCTACGTGCTTTGTGAAAGGTTTTTTCTCCTCCAGAATATGATTTTGGTGCCCCCCCCCCCCTCCCTAATAGATCCAGGCCCGCTGCGCATGCGTGAATCTGGCATCTTGGATGCGGCAGTAAAATTTTTCCTGGTTGCATCTAGCTTCTTGTTGCGACTGCTTACACAGCCATACTTCTGTAGCCAGAAACGGGAGAAGGTACTACACATGCGCGACTCAACTGTGCATGCACTTCAGCCCACTCGTAACTGCTAAAACGAATCTAATGTAAACAGTTGTGACGTCACGCTCATCGGAGGCAATTTGTTGTTATGAAGCATTGTACAGTCTTCCTAAAGCCTTTGACACATTTTGCTGTTGGCAAACCCTTGTATGAGCACTGTGTTTAGTTGTTGTATATGGTACATTTCCTTTGCAATTTATGGTTTATTTTCATTTTGTTTTCTTGTTCACGTTTTATTGTTGCAGTATTATTCTGCAGCAGCGGGACTCAGTAATATCCTTTGTTAGAGTATTGATTCTTACCAGTCAAAATTACACGAATTTAATTGAAAACTAAAACAATGAAAAATTCCCGGAATTCTAAAAAATTCCCGGGATTTTCCCGGTTTTCTCCCAGATGAAAAAATTCCCGGATTTTTCCCGGATCTCCCGGTTGTCCCAGGTTGTATACACCCTGGATCCCTTACTCAGAGATAAACACATTTTGCCTCGCACAGGTCAATGACAGGCAGAACCGACTGTCAAGTGCTGCGAGTGCTAAATGAGTGAATGTGATAGTAGTCTGGGCACAGCCATTGGTCAGTGAACATATCACAGTTGGAATGGCGGGACAAAGTATCCTGTGATTCAGTACTGGCTGAAAGTATCCCCACAGCTATGGGTTGACCCTCAGTAAAACACCACACAGAATCGCAACCAGTAACATTACTGACCACTGTTCAACATTTTACAGTGTGTCAAATATTCATGTTCATGACAATCGTGATGGCCACTGGTTGGAGTGCAGTGAGGATTGTGTGTGTTAACCATTGTTATAGTGTGTGACAGTTTATAAAAGTACTAACCTGTGATGAGATTAACTGTAATCAGAAATGTAAGACGAAAGTAGTGTCTGCCTCAAATCGTGTCTAATCAAAATATATCACTCAAATAGTGTAAAATATCTTGGCATCGGTTATTGAAAAAAATCCTTTTCATTCTGTTTAACACTGCTGAGGAGCAGCATCCTAATTAGAAACAATTCCCATAGCAACTAAACCCAATTAGCACTTATGTATTAGGTCACATCCACATCAAAATTAAATTTAGGTTGAAATTTAATCAGGAGTGTTTCAAGCTGTAATCACATAATGGAGCAAGTGAACAAACTGTCAATTCTGCTTTTGTATGTGGAGGAGATGAGGTCTAGACAGGAAATACACCAGAATTTGAAAGTTACATTAGTCAAATCAGTGGAACTGGCTAACATGCAGCTTCATGGCGACTGCAGGGAGCACTATTTATAGCATGTGAGATGTTCCCAATGCTTCCTGTTAGGGCATGGTGCCCCATGTGCAGAATCAGCATTGGTAGACTGTTTTACGTGCCTTCATTATGACTATACTGCTAGGCAGTGTACAGAATCTAGGTAGTGGATGACGAGGCACAGAGTATTAGTTGTTATTTTGTCATTGGAAGTGTGTGACTAGTTTGAACTAATTGTGTGTTGTACCTTATTGTGTGTGGGTAGTAAAGATTCTATGACTGCATAGTTTGGGACACAGGGTTTTGTACAGCAGGATGCAATGCAGGTTTCACTTAATGAAGTGGAATGGCCAAGAGTAGACAAGACAGAGTTACAGAGGTGAATCATTGTTAAGGATGAGCAGTTACCATTAGCCGGTCAGTCCGATCTTCAGATAGCTCATTAGAGACTAGACACAAGTTTGGATAGGATAAGGATGGGAAAGGAAATGAGCACTAGTCTTTCCAAATGAAACATACCAACATTTGCTTTAATCAATTTAGGGGTACTACAGGAAACCTAGGTTTGCATGACCAGTCAGGTCTGAATCTACTAATCCTGAATGGGAATTCAGAGTCTTATCCACTGTGTCGCCCTGCTCAATCTCAGAGAATATGTACTGTCAAGAGAACATTTTTTCTGTTCTACATTTCACTGAGGGAACTGGATATCCATGCTACATTTCATAAGCCTAAATTAAATAATGTACAATAAATGCTCAGGGGTGGAACCTGATTGTTTCATCTCAATACCCCACTTACATCCTCTCTCACCTTTGGATTTAGGTGTACAGTTTCAGCATACTTGCAATCCAGGTGTCTCAGCCAAGAGTCTGTTCTCTATATGCAAAATGATCCCTTATCACTATGACTCCAGTCATTAAAACCTGCAACATATTGCAACACTCCCCCCCCCCCCCCCCCACCCTCCCCCACACACAAACACTCATTCATTCTCCTCTAATAGGACATTTGTGATTCCTTGATGTGTCATAATGTGTTCTATCAACTGATCTCTTCTTTTAATCAAGTTAGGCCACATATTTCTTGTCTCCCAGTTTTTGTTCAGTGCCTATTCATTAATCATGTGATCTACACATCTAATCTTCCCCATTCTTCTGTAGCGCCACATTTCAAAATCCTCTATTTTCTTCATGTATAAACTGTTTGTTATCCATGTTTCACTTCCATATATGGTTGTACTCCAGGCAAATACTTTCAAGAAAGACTTCCTAACACTCAGATCTATATACGATGTTAAGAAATGTCTCTTCTTCAGAAATGTTTTTCTTGCCATTGACAGTCTACATTTTATATCCTCTCTACTTCAGCCATCAGTTACTTTGCTGCCCAAATAGCACAACTCATCTACTACTTTCATAGTCTCATTTTCTAATCTGATTCCCTCAGCATCACCTGATTTAATTTGACTGCATTCCATTATCTTTGTTTTTGCTTTTCTTGATGTTCATCTTACATCCTTGTTTCAAGACACTGTCTACTGCATTCAACTGAGCTTCCAAACCCTCTGCTGTCACTGATAGAATTACAAATTTTTCTTTGGTTTCCTTTACTGCATTCCTAGTGTACAGACTGAGTAACGTTGGGGATAGGCTACAACCCTGTCTCACTTCCTTGTCCACCACTGCTTCCCTTTCATGTACCTCAACTCTTGTAACTGCCACCTGATTTCTGTGAAAGTTATAAATAGCCTTTCACTCCCTATATTTTACCCCTGCTACAACAGAATTTCAAAGAGTGTTCCAGTTAACCATTTCAAAAGCCTTCTCCAAGTCTACAAGTGCCATTAATGTAAATCTGCCTTCCTTTAATCGATAATTCAAGAGAAGTTGTAGGGTCAGCATTGCCTTGGGTGTTCCTGCATTTCTTCAGAATCTAAATTGATCTTCCCTGAGATTTGCTTCTACTAGTTTCTCCATTCTTCTTTAAAGAATTTGTGTTAGTATTTTGTAACCATGACTTATTAAACTGACAGTTCGGTAATAAATCACACCTGTCAGTACATGCTTTTTTTCGGAACTGGACTTATTATTTTCTTCTCCCATCCTTACCTGGCCAAATTGCCACTGATGGCCATCTTATCTTTGCCTCCAAAAGCTTGTGATTTTGTATCTTTCAACACTGCGAGAACAAAATACAAAACAAAAACCGCATATAACAACATTTGACATTTTAGTTAGCATGACATCTTACTTTAGTATTAGCAACAATGTAGGAAAAAAAGTATTGCTACTTACATTAAGTTGCAGACAGGTAAAATTAAAACACACTTAAGCAAAGCTTTCAGCCATAGCCTTCACCAGCAAAGAGAAACAAAAAAATACACACCATTCATACACACAAGCAAGCATACCCCACACACAAAAGACTGCTCAGGCCGGAATGCTGTAGCAATCTATCTTTTCCTATAGTGTTGATATTCCTTTGTGGAGTTTCCATTGTTAGCATTATCAGCTTATTTGTCTAAGGTCCATTTTAAAATGAAAATCCTACTTATTAGTTGTACTTTCTTTCATGAATTGTAAGAGTGTCTCTCAGAATGAAGCAGCTGAAAGAATCAGCCAGTCATTATCAAACATGAAGTTTCACTTTTGAAAATGCAATCACAAGTACACAGAGATAATTTTAATTAAAATAATTATTTGAGTATTCTGTGGCAGCAGCATGGAATTTTTGACTCCAATATCAGATAAAAAAAATCAGATATTGTTACTTACCAATGGGTCTAAATTTTGCAGCACTCTTAAATATCAACAGGATATTTTCTGAGAATTGCCCATTTTCTTCATATATCACTGACATTAAGGAGTTAAGAGCCTCTTGACTAAAGATTGTGTGTGGGCAAGAATTCACAAGTTCCTGCCAGAAATATAAGAAGTATGCTGTTAGACAGATAAAAAAATAAAGAGAATTTTACAGTCAAGCCAGAACTGATTATGTACTCCTTTTTTACAGCTGATCATGAAAACTTGGAGTAAAATATGATTTTCTTTTTAAAATTCAACAAAAGGCATTTACAGATGAAGTTTACTATCATAAACAGATACAAATTAAGATATGAATGTGTCTGAAAACTCATAAATTGAGGATATAGCTACACATACATAGCTGGGAACACACAAAAAATAGGTTTATAACATGGGAAGGTAACTCCGAAACCAGGTTCAGAGGACAGCACGATGCTGATCAGCTGTGGCGTCATCCTTTGCCATAGGGTGTCACACAGACACAGTATGGAGGAACATGGGGCCAGCACACAGTTCTCATGACTGTTGTCGGCTTTCCAAACTTTGGGTTCACTACTTCTTAATCAAATAGCTCCTCAATCAGCGTCATGACTGGTCCCTGTTCCAGTCCTCCCACCACGGAATATTCCTTGGCAACATCGGCAATTGAGTCCGGGGCCTCTGCACAGCCATCAGCCATGTTGACCAGTTAGCTAAAGTGCCAGACATTGTTTGGCATAGAATTACACATTTTTTGTGTTTGTGTGTTCCATATTTATTCCTTTTCATCTTTATTTGTCAGAAGCTATTACATATTCCATTATTGCAGTAAATGGTTTGCCTCTTTTAACTATTCAGAATTGCCATGACGCCCTTATTTTCTGTGCTTGTGCAAAAACTGAGCATTGTAAGAAGAAGAAGAAGAAGAAAAAAAAAACCACATCCTAACAATCATAGATGAAGCTCCCTCTTGCCATGATACATAAAAACTTGTCTATGGCACTTTTGAAGAGAGAGCTTATGGAATACTTGATCCACAACTACGAGAATAACAAGTGGGATTTAGCAAGGGAAGGTCTTCCACAGAACAAATACTAAATCTAAAGAATACAAATGAGGATAATCAGAAACTTGAAATATGTGATAACTTTTACGATTTTAAAAAGGCCTATGACTCAATTGATAGAAATGCATTCATCAACAATACAATACAATACAACATCATAAAGGAATTTTGACTCAATAGTAAAACAACAGAAGTAGTTAAAGGAACTTTAACAAACACAACATCTAAAGTAAAAGCCTATCAAAATCTTTTCAAATCAAATCAGGATGGTTTGTTAGCTCTGCATTTCAACTGTGTATTACAGAAGGTAGTGACAAAATGTAGGAAATCTATCCATACTAAAGGTGTTCAACTAGGAAGAAACCCAAATACAATCACCACAGACTGTCTAGCTTTTGCTGATGATGCAGCATTAATTACCAACTCATTGGATAATGCCAAGAAACAAATCACAGAACTACAGAAATAAGCAGGAAACATAGGACTAACAATTACATTTGAAAAAACACAGTTCATGACAATTATCAAAGATGTCTGGCCCCCCTCTACCCCCCCCCCCCCACCCCCCAAAAAAAAGAAACTTAAAATTCATAACAGAATATCCAAAACAAACTGTTTTAAAAACCAGGAACTACAGACTCACTCAAATGACTGAGTGCTTTCTGCAGAAGAGACTGCTTTTGTTGAATTTCAAGGTCTGTGAAGCAAATAGAGACATCTAAATTCAGCATCCCAAAAGGAAATGCTCACTCCTATACTCCTTAGAATCTACACTAATAATTAGTGATGCCCACTTAAGTAACTACACTGATCACACCACATTTAATATGCAAGTGTGTAGAATAATATTAAGCAACACCATTAGCTGTTACTAGAAATGATTGCTCTTTTAGTACCATCCTCCTTGGGATATTTTTGTTAATGTTTGTGACATCCTGTAAGTTATAGTATGCTTCTGACATGACAAATAAATTCTGCAAACAAATAAGCACTTGACAGATCATTTATTTTATATGTATGTATACACCACTCCGTACTTCATTGTTAAGGAGAAGTATGTTCTTTCCATAACTGTTTAGTTTACAACCAGGATTTTCTAATGTAGTTCTAGTAATATGTCTCCAAGTTGACAGGGTTTTCATTAAAAAAGATGGATAGAAAATGATGAAAATACAACACATACCTGTACAAAGAGCAATGAATCCTTTATTTTACTGCAGATCTCAGCATCAAGCCCATTTTCAGAAAAAACTGCGTCTGCAATGCATTTTATCAGCATCTGTGAAAACAAAATGAATTAATTGTGGAGCTCACAGCTCAGTGCAAGCCTCCCTAACTGACAACACACAGGCAGCTGGCACATCTAGTTAGTATTGGACCACTGTAACAGATTTACTTTTTCTGCATGATTTAATTGTTTTTCATTAGTAGGTGTAGAAGTGTCAAAGAATTATCTTCATTATTGTTATCAGTTGTGTACATGATGAATGGAATGTGAATTGTGTAGTTAACTAACTAAACATGTGAACGCACATGCTAACATGCAAATTTAGGTGTGAAAAACTTTAGTAGTTTGTCCCACAGGAGGAGGACATACTTAGTAACTATTAAAACTAGGGCCAACTAGCAAAGGTTGGAGAAATAGAAAATACACCAAAAGTTATCGCAAACCATGCAACTTCATAATATTCTAAACAGAAATCTTGGGATAGGTACAGGGAATAAGAGTGGGAGGGAGAGGGAGAGGGAGGGAGGGAGAGAGAGAGAGAGAGAGAGAGAGAGAGAGAGAGAGAGAGAGAGAGAAAGGGTAAGGAGAGGGAGGGTAAGGAAAGGGATTGGAAGGAAAGGGAGGCTAAGGAAAGAGATTTGAAGGAAAGGGAGGGTAAGAAGGAAGGGGAGGGTGAGGAAATGGATTGGAAGGAAAGGGACTGGAAGGAAAGGGATTAGAAGGAAATGGAGGGTGAGGAAAGGGATTTGGAGAGGGGAGTGTCCCAGAGAGGGGAGTGTCCCCGAGAGGGGAGTGTCCCCGAGAGGGGGGTGTCCCCAAGGGGAGGGGGGACGGGACAAAGGGGACCTGAGAGGGGTGGGCCACGAGAGGGGTGGGCCACGAGGAGAGTGGGCCACGAGGAGGGTGCGGTTGGAGACGAGGAGGGTGGGGTGGAACACGAGGAGGGTGGGGTGGAACACGAGGAGGGTGGAGGGGAACACGAGGAGGGTGGGATGGGCCACGAGGTTGCTGGGGTGGGCCACGAGGATGCTTGGGTGGGCCACGAGATGGGTGGGGTGGGCCACGAGATGGGTGGGGTAGGCCACGAGGAGGGTGGAGTGGGCCATGAGGAGGGTGGGGTAGGCCACGAGCAGGGTGGGGTAGGCCACGAGGAGTGGGGGCCATGAGGAGCGGGGAGCACAAGGAGCGGAGGCCACGAGAGGGTGGGCCACGAGACGGTGGGCCATGAAAGGGTGGGCCAGACGGCGCACCAGAGGGGGTGCAAGAGGGGGGCATGAGAGGAGGCGCAGGGGGGATGGCCCAGCGGGTGGAGGGAGGGGCTGGGGTGGGCAGGGGAGGGAGAGGCCTGGGAAGGGAGGCGAGGGGCCTGGGAGGGGTGGCAAGGGGTTTGGGAGGGGAGGAGAGGCGAGGGGCCTGGGAGTGGAGGCGTGGGGTTTGGGAGGGGAGGGGAGGGGAGGTGAGGAGCCTGGGAGGGGAGGGGAGGTGAGGAGCCAGGGAGTGGCGGCGAGGGGTTGGGAAAGGGAGGGGAGGGAGGGTCCGGGGAGGGGAGGGGTGAGGCGTCAGGGAGGGGAGGAGAGAGAGGGTATGAGGAGGAAGGAGCTGGGGAGGGGAGAGGAATTGCTGGGGAGGGGAGGGAAGGAGGCCAGAGTGGGGACAGGAGGGTCAGGGGGTGGGGTGTATCTGGTTAGGGGCTAGAGGAGGGTCAGGTGAGGGGAGGGGACGGAAAGGGCCAGTGTGGGGAGGGGCCGGTGGAGGAAGGGGCCAGCGAGGGGAAAGACCGGTGTGGGGAAAGTCCGGTGTGGTGAGGGTCCAGCGTGGGTAGTGGCCTGCGAGGGGAGGAGCTGGCGTGGGGTAGGGAGGGGCCGTCGAAAGGAGGGGAGCTGCCACCAGGGGACGGGAGGGGCCACTGAGGGGAGGGGAGAGGCCGCCGAGTGATAGGCCCCAGAGGGGGGGCCGCCTAGGGAGAGGAGCGGCCGCCGAGGGGAGGAGGGAGGGGCCGGCGAGGGGAGGGGCCGGTGAAGGAAGGGGCCAGCGAGGGGAGGGGCCGGTGAAGGAAGGGGCCAGCGAGGGGAGAGGCCGGTGTGGGGAAAGTCTGGTGTGGTGAGGGTCCGGCGTGGGTAGTGGCCTGCGAGAGGAGGAGCCAGCGTGGGGAAGGGAGGGGCCATCGAAAGGAGGGGAGGGGCCACCAGGGGAGGGGAGGGGCCACTGAGGGGAGGGGAGGGGCCGCCGAGGGGTTGGGCCCCAGAGGGGGGGCCGCCTAGGGAGAGGAGCGGCCACCGAGGGGAGGAGGGAGGGGCCGGCAAGGGGAGGAGGAAGGGGTGTGCGAGGGGTGTGGCCGGCGATGGGATGGGAGTAACCGGCAAGGGAGGGGAGGGTCTGGGGAGGGGAGCAGCTGGTGAGGGGAGGGGAGAGAAGGTGCTGAGGCGGGGAGGGAAGGAGGCCAGCGAGAGGATAAGAGGGTCAGGTGGAGGGGAGGGTCCAGGGAGGGTCCGGCGAGCCTAGGGGTGGGTCAGGCGAAGTGAGGCGACAGGAGGGGCCGGCGAGGGGAAGGGCCGGCGAGGGGAGGGGCCGGCGAGGGGAGGGGCCGGCGAGGGGAGGGGCCGGCGAGGGGAGGGACCGCCGATTGGAGGAGCCGCCGAGGGGAGGAGCCGCCGAGGGGAGGAGCCGCCGAGGGGAGGAGCCGCCGAGGGGAGGTGCCGCCGAGGGGAGGCGCCGCCGAGGGGAGGCGCCGCCGAGGGGAGGCACTGCCGAGGGGTGGCACTGCCGAGGGGAGGGGAGGGGCCGCCGCAGGGAGGGGCCGCCGCGGGCGTGGTGTGGGCCGCATCGACAGGGGCAGGGGCTGCCGTGAGGGGGTGTGGGTGTGGGCCACGGCGGCGGCATAGGGGCCGGCGCGGGGGGAGGAGAAGTCCGCCATGGTGGGGGAGGGGTAGAAACGTTGGGGGGGAGGGGCAGCCGTGGTAATGGGAGGGGCAGCCAAGGGGATGGGGAGCGGCCGCAGACGGGAGGGAGGGGCCTGCGAGGGAGGGGAGTGACCGTCGAAGGACAGGGAGTGGGCAGCGGGGGGAGGGGCCAGCGAGGGGAGGGGCCAGTTAGGTGATGGGCCGGTTAGGTGAGGGGCCGGTTCGGGGAGGGGCCGGCAAGGGGAAGGGCTGTCGAGTGGAGGGGCCAGCAGTGCTGGTATAGGACATGGCTGTTTTCACAAGTGGCCTGGTCTTTGACAGTACAGGATAAGCCTGTGACAGCACTGGAAATAGAATTGCTGGATGGGTGGGTGGATGGGGCAGGTCTTTCACCTGCGTCCTACACGGGGATATGATTCCTGTTGCAAGAGGTTGGGATTGGTAGGGGCATAGGGATGGACTAGGATGTTGTGGAGATTGGTTTGGTGACAGAACACAAACTTAGGAAGGATGGGAAGGATCTTGGGTTGGATGTGTCTCATTTCAGGGGATGATGATAGGTAATCGAAGCCTGGCAAAGGATGTGTTTCGATGGTTCCAGTCTGGGATGGTATTGAGTGATACAGGGGGCACTCCTTTGTAGCTGGTTCTTGGGGTGGTGGGAGGATTGAATGTGTGATGGGACATGGCACAGAAGATCTGTTTGCAGACTATGTCTGGGAGATAGTGCCTGTCTGTGACGGCTCTGGTGAGACCATCATACTGAGGAAGGGAATTCTTGTCACTGCAGATTCACCGTCCCCGGGTGGCTATGCTGTATGGGTGGGGCTTTTTTGTGTAGAACTGATGACAGCTGTCTAAATGCAGGTGCTGTTGGTGGTTGGTGGATTTAATGTGGACAGAGGGGTGGTTGGAGCCATCAGAGAGGAGGAAGTCAACATTGAGGAAGGTGGCACACTTAGCCAACGAGGGCCAGGTGATGCAGATGGCAGAGAAGATGTTGAGGTTGTGAAGAAATGAAGAAAGGGTGTCTTCGCCCCAAGTCCAGATCATGAAGATGTCATCAATGAACCCTGCACCAGAATAGGGTTTGGCATTTTGGGAAGCTAGGTAGGTCTCCTCCAGTTGGTTCATGAATAGGTTGGCATAGGGGAGTGCCATGTTTGTGCCCATTGCTGTGCGATGGATATGGTTGTATTGCTTCCCTCCAAACAAGTAGGAGTTATGGCTGGTTGTTTGAGTGGCTGGTCGGTTTAAGGATTAACCTACAAGGTCATCAGTACCTCCTACCCGGTACAGGCAAGGCAGCAAAACCATGCACCAAAGGAGGACTTAGTGAGTGAAACTCAAGGAAAGAAAACCCCAAGATAAAGGAATAAGGAAGAAAAAAAGGGGGAAAGAAGGGAGGCAAGAGAGATTCTTTGTCCAGGGAGTAGCTGGAGGCCCTCAAAGGGGACATACCTCCCACCACTTATCAGAGGCACCTCTCCCAACAATACACACCAAAGACTAGTGACACGGACAGGGTGAGAGAACAGAAGAAGATCACCAAATGTCACAGAACACGTGAGAAAGGGAAGAAGAGCAAACAAACGTGTAGGGCAAGAGGTGGGTCAGACCACCAGGCCCAGATAGCGATTGTCTGGTCCGGGTAGAGGAGACAATGGGCCATTCTGCCAACCCCTATAAGGGACAAGGCCTTAGAGAGAGTGATGAAATGATGATGAATAAACTGTAAAACCATGTTAGCCCCTAAGGCATCATCTGCTAACACTACGGGTAGCGAGTCACGAAGACTAAGAGTCTGCCACAGGTAGGCTACGTCAGGAGTGTCCAGCAAAATGTGAGCCATCACCAAATGGGCACCACAATGACAATGGGCCAGATCCTTGTGACATACCAGGTGTACCGGTATGAAATGAGCGTTTTTTTTTTTTTTTGTGAAAATGAAACACTAATTTGAATTGAAAAGTAAAAACATTTTATTCAAAGTACTGACCATTGCTTTCTATGCATTTTGACCACCTTTCTGGCAATTTGTGGACACCACACCAATAGAAGTCTTCGTGTTTTGAAGCAAACCAATCAGACACCCAATTTTCGACTTCTTTGTAGAAATTGAAGTGTTCTTCAGCCAATGTGTGTCCTATTGATGAAAACAAATGGTAGTCGGAAGGGGCCAAGTCTGGTGAATACAGCGAGTGGGGTAGCAGCTCCCAGCCAAGTGTTTTGCTTGTATCCTGAACCAGTTTTGCTTTGTGTGCAGGTGCATTGTCGTGTAAAAAAATTACTCTGCCATATCCTCTGGCCCATTCTGGTCTTTTTTCGATCAATGCGTAGTTCAAATTGATCATCTGTTGTCTGTAGCAATTAGTATTCACAGTTTCACCAGGTTTTAGAAGCTCATGATACACCACACCTTTCTGATCCCACCAAACACAGAGCATTGTCTTCTAGCCAAATCGATCTGGTTTTGCAGTCGATGTTGATGGTTGTCCCAGATTAACCCAGGTTTTTTCCCATTTAGGATTCTTAAAATAAATCAATTTTTCATCACCAGTAACAATCGATGCAAAACTGATTTTCTTTCATGTCTTTGAAGCAAAATTTGACAAATGGTATTTCGGTTTTCCATCTGTCTTTCATTAAATTCATGTGGCACCCATTTTCCACACTTTTGGTTCTTTCCCATAGCTTTCAAACTGTCAGCAATTGTTTGTTGTGCAACATTTAGCATTGCTGCCATTTGCTTCTGACTCAAAGTATCATCTTCATCCAATATTGCTTGCAATTCGGCGTCTTCGAACTTTTTTGGTGGTCTTCCACGTTCTTCATTTCTTACATCAAAATCATTATTTCTGCACTGTTGAAACCATCTTTTGCATGTTGCTTCTGATAGAGCATGATCACCATATGCCTCGACAAGCATTTGATGCCACTCTGCAGCACTTTTTTTCAAATGAAAACAAAAAATTAATGCTTTTCGCAAATCATCACTTTCTGGTACAAAATTCGACATTGTTAGCACGATGAAAACATATGATGTTTGTTCCATGACTTGATGTATACTAAATATCTTTGACAGATGTCATACCAACCAAACAAAAAAAAATTAAGGCTTGTCCACAACAAATGTTCCCTATCGACACATTTGTATCTTAACACTCATTTCATACTGGTACACGTGGTAGGAGATGACCATGAGTCAGCCAAGTAGGGCCAACGTGAAATCAGAAAAGGACGATGGAGTCCTCATGGAAGGCTTGCATGGAGGACATTCACTAATTCGTGGTCTCCTTTATCACCCGTAGTTTGTTCCGTGAAGTCAGAGTATGCCATTCTGCATTCCAAAGCCTTAGAACTTGACAGCGTGATACTGATCGGAGGTCCAGTGAAAGAATACCAATCTCAAGAGGCGGCTTGCCAACAGCCAATTTGACCAGCCTGCTCTTTACTCAGGATCCTAACGTGACCCAGTATCCAGACAATGACCACCAGGTGTCCACATCGTTTGAGGTCAAAAAGGGATTCCTGGATAGTCAGAACCAAGGGATGGCAAAGATAACACTGGTCAAGAGTCTATAAGCTGCTCAAGGAGTCACTACAAACCTTGAAGGACTCACCAGTGCAAGAAATGATATGCTGAAGAGCAAGAGAGATGGCTACCAACTCCGCAGTGAAAACACTGCAACCATCCAGCAAGAAGCAGAGGTCACTGCATCCTGCATGAACATATGCAAAGCCACTGAGTCATTAGTAGAGACTAATTCTGAATGTCAAAATGCACTGACAATGGAGAAGAATTGGCGGCAGAGGACCTCAGGTGGAGCCAAATCTTTCGGACCTTGTGATAGGTCAAGATGGAGCTGTTAACAGGCGAAGCACCACAGAGGTGTACATGAGTATGTCCAGAGAATACGTGGTAGAGGGGAAAGCTGGAGTTTTGAAAAAAGGGACAAGATGCGTATGGCAATCATAACCCAAGACCTGGACCAGCTTTATGGCAGGTGGAGCTCTGTATCTCCAAAGAGAAGATGCTAGTTTGAGTGATCTGGGGAGCAGCAGATGCATGACACGTAAGTGATAAGCTGTTGTTGCCACACATAAGTGATAAGCTGTTGTTGCCACACATAAGTGATAAGCTGTTGTTGCCACAGAACCCACAACAGTGGGAACCCTGCATCTGCTAGGAGTCTGATCACAGGGCTCGTCCAAAAGGCACTAGTTGCCAGCTATACCCCACAATGGTGTATCGGGGTGTATCGAGTCCAGCATCTGCAACTTAGAAGGTGATGTCAAGCCGTACGCGACACCCCTCATAATCTAGGTGGGACCGGACCAACACCTTATAGAGCAGTAGCAGAATAGAGATGCCTGTGTCCCAGTTGGTATTGCTGGGGTATCAAAGAGCACTGATTGAGGTGTGACCAACACGTCTGCTTTAGTTGATGAAGATGGGGAAGTCATGTCAACCAGGCATCAAAGACCAATCCCAAAAAATGATGAGAGTCCATCACATTTAGGGGCTGGCCATCAGGGTACAGACCCAGATGACGATGAGCTGTACGGCAACAACAGAAATGTGTAATGCAGGTCTTGATAGCCAAAAATTAGCTGTCATGAATAAGAGCCCAGGATTGCACTCTATGTATTGCTCACTGCTGTCTGTGTTCAGCAATGGTCAACAAAAAGGAACAAAATTAAATACAAAAGTCATCAGCATACACAGAGGGCACCACCATAGGTCCCACAGCTGCCACCAGACCATTGATAGCCAGTAAAAAATGAGAGGGACACTCAAAACAGAACCATGCTGCACCCCGTTCTCCTGCATATGGGAGGTGCTACAGGAGGCACCAATCTGCACCTGAAAACTGCAATATGAAAGAAAGTTCTGGATAAAAATCTGGAGCAGATCACAGGGCAAAAGCCGTTCAGATAGTAGACTCCTGGTGGACTAAATTATCTGCAGTATAGAGGCCTCAGTGAAAACCACCCTGGGTTGAAGCTAAAAGGTCTCAGGATTCAAGGATACAATACACTCATCGACTCCATACACTCAAGTAACTTGCAGAGGGCTTGATTAAACTGATCAGATGACAGCTGTCAATCTGATGAGAAGCAGATTACCAATTTCAAAACTAGAATAATGACACTTTTCGCCACTGGAGAGGAAATTTCCCCTTGCTCCAGAGACAGCTGAAAAGGACAAATATATGACATTGGCTAGCGACAGATAAGTGTTGAAGAATTTGGTTGTGCACACAGGGTTTAGTCAAGGATCCATGCCAAGGCAGAGAGCCAGGGTACTGGTGAATTCCCACTCACTAGAGTCGTTATAAGACTCTAGGCAACGGGCAACAAAAGATAAAGGAAGTTGTTCCAGATGGTGTTTGAGAAAACGAAAACGGAACGCAGGCATACAGTGGACTAGTGACATTATACTGAGTGCGCTATCCGAAAATTACCTCGAGCAATTAAACAGAGAACCGACTCGTGGAGATAACATCTTGGACCTACTGATAACAAACAGACCCGAACTTTTCGACTCTGTAAGTGCAGAACAGGGAATCAGTGATCATAAGGCCGTTGCAGCATCCCTGAATATAGAAGTTAATAGGAATATAAAAAAGGGAGGAAGGTTTATCTGTTTATCAAGAGTAATAGAAGGCAGATTTCAGACTACCTAACAGATCAAAACGAAAATTTCTGTTCCGACACTGACAATGTTGAGTGTTTATGGAAAAAGTTCAAGGCAATCGTAAAATGTGTTTTAGACAGGTACGTGCCGAGTAGAACTGTGAGGGACGGGAAAAACCCACCGTGGTACAACAACAAAGTTAGGAAACTACTGCGAAAGCAAAGAGAGCTTCACTCCAAGTTTAAACGCAGCCAAAACCTCTCAGACAAACAGAAGCTAAACGATGTCAAAGTTAGCGTAAGGAGGGCTATGCGTGAAGCGTTCAGTGAATTCGAAAGTAAAGTACTAGGTACCGACTTCACAGAAAATCCTAGGAAGTTCTGGTCTTACGTTAAATCAGTAAGTGGCTCAAAACATCATGTCCAGACACTCCGGGATGATGATGGCATTGAAACAGAGGATGACAAGCATAAAGCTGAAATACTAAACACCTTTTTCCAAAGCTGTTTCCCAGAGGAAGACCGCACTGCAGTTCCTTCTCTAAATCCTCGCACAAACGAAAAAATGGCTGACATCGAAATAAGTGTCCAAGGAATAGAAAAGCAACTGGAATCACTCAACAGAGGAAAGTCCACTGGACCTGACGGGATACCAATTCGATTCTACACAGAGTACGCGAAAGAACTTGCCCCCCTTCTAACAGCCGTGTACCGCAAGTCTCTAGAGGAACAGAAGGTTCCAAATGATTGGAAAAGAGCACAGGTAGTCCCAGTCTTCAAGAAGGGTCGTCGAGCAGATGCGCAAAACTATAGACCTATATCTCTGACGTCGATCTGTTGTAGAATTTTAGAACATGTGTTTTGCTCGAGTATCATGTCGTTTTTGGAAACTCAAAATCTACTATGTAGGAATCAACATGGATTCCGGAAAAAGCGATCGTGTGAGACCCAACACGCTTTATTTGTTCATGAGACCCAGAAAATATTAGATACAGGCTCCCAGGTAGATGCTATTTTTCTTGACTTCCGGAAGACGTTTGATACAGTTCCGCACTGTCGCCTGATAAACAAAGTAAGAGCCTACGGAATATCAGACCAGCTGTGTGGCTGGATTGAAGAGTTTTTAGCAAACAGAACACAGCATGTTGTTATCAACAGAGAGACGTCTACAGACATTAAAGTAACCTCTGGCGTGCCACAGGGGAGTGTTATGGGACCATTGCTTTGCACCATATATATAAATGACCTAGTAGATAGTGTCGGAAGTTCCATGCGGCTTTTCGCGGATGATGCTGTAGTATACAGAGAAGTTGCAGCATTAGAAAATTGTAGCAAAATGCAGGAAGATCTGCAGCGGATAAGCACTTGGTGCAGGGAGTGGCAACTGACCCTTAACATAGACAAATGTAATGTATTGCGAATACATAGAAAGAAGGATCCTTTATTGTATGATTATATGATAGCAGAACAAACACTGGTAGCAGTTACTTCTGTAAAATATCTGGGAGTATGCGTGCGGAACAATTTGAAGTGGAATGATCATATAAAATTAATTGTTGGTAAGGCGGGTACCAGGTTGAGATTCATTGGGAGGGTCCTTAGAAAATGTAGTCCATCAACAAAGGAGGTGGCTTACAAAACACTTGTTCGACCTATACTTGAGTATTGCTCATCAGTGTGGGATCCGTACCAGATCGGGTTGACGGAGGAGATAGAGAAGATCCAAAGAAGAGAAGCGCGTTTCGTCACAGGGTTATTTGGTAACCGTGATAGCGTTACGGAGATGTTTAACAAACTCAAGTGGCAGACTCTGCAAGAGAGGCGCTCTGCATCGCGGAGTAGCTTGCTCGCCAGGTTTCGAGAGGGTGCATTTCTGGATGAGGTATCGAATATATTGCTTCCCCCTACTTATACCTCCCGAGGAGATCACGAATGTAAAATTAGAGAGATTAGAGCACGCACTGAGGCTTTCAGACAGTCGTTCTTCCCGCGAACCATACGCGACTGGAACAGGAAAGGGAGGTAATGACAGTGGCACGTAAAGTGCCCTCCGCCACACACCGTTGGGTGGCTTGCAGAGTATAAATGTAGATGTAGATGTAAAAATGAGGCCTCGGAAAAATTTCAAGCAAAACAGTCAGTAACAGAGACCAGGCTCGTGAGGATAACACCATTCAGTAAAATCCCTTGTAAGCTTATAGGAAGATGGCAATCAAAAATGCGCATGATATTTGCCCATACATGCAAAGAGGGAGTATATGGCACTATAGCAGTGACATATTGTTCCCAGCAAATCTGTTTCTGGCATTTAATTAGATAATGGGCCCGAGCATGAAGCTGTTTAAAGGAGGTGGTCAAGAGATGAATGCTGTTTATGGCATTCAAGGGCACGACAGTGGTCTTTAATAGCTGCAGCAATTTCGAGGGCCCATCACGGGACAGTCTTCTGTCCGAGAAATCTTAAGTAACAGGGTTTGCTGAAGTACTTGCTGAAAGGATGGCGTCAGTCAAACTCTGTAGAAACTTACCAATCTCACTGTGTGAAGGAATGGATGGGATGGCAGCCAAGGAAAAGGCATCCACATTGATAAAGGCCCGTCTGGAAGGGCAGCCAGGCATGGGATTCTGAAGAAAAGGTAAGACAATCGAAAAATAACTGCTGTCACACAAATCATCATGAACGCCAAATTAACAGAGGGAAAGAATTCAGGGCTACAAATGGAAAGATCAATGGCCGAGAACATGCCGTGTACCACACTAAAGTGTGTGGGAGCTCCAGTGTTGAGGAAGCAGAGTTCATGCCCTGCCTGCAGGACTTCAACAATCCTTTTCCAGACAGTAGTTGCAGTACTGCACCACAAAGGGTTATGGTGTCAAAATCCCCAAGGAGAAGGAAGGGAGGAAGGAACTGTTTAAGGAGGGCAAAAAGAGGAAGAATCATAGGAGGTGGGTCTTGGGAAGGGGGGGGGGGTGTAGATAAAGCTTGTATATTGTTACTGCATATCTAAAAGGACCCAAACAGCCACTGCTCCCAGTGAGGTTGGAAGATGAATCCAGGAACTAATTATGTCTGTATGGACCAACATACAGACACCACCAGAGGTTTACAATGGGGTGACCCCATTCTGACAGAAGGCTTGGGAACCATAAATAGTTGGTGAATGAGTGTCCTCGAAATGAGAATGCTGCAATATAACACAAGCTACAGAACAGAGAGAAAGAGGAGATGGCAATTCTGAAAGGCAATGATAGTATACATTAAAGTTCCATTGGAGGGGAGAGCACAAGAGAACAGTTGGTCACGGACAGGAAAAATGTCCACTGTGCCAAGTCACCCCCATGAAGCATGGACCTTGCCATTGGTGGGGAGGCTTGCGTGTCTCAGCGATACAGATGGCTGTACAGTAGATGCAACCACAACGGAGGGGTATCTGTTGAGAGGCCAGACAAACATGTGGTTCCTCAAGAGCGGCAGCAGCCTTTTCAGTAGTTGCAGGGGCAAAAGTCTGGATGATTGACTGATCTGGCCTTGTAACACTAACCAAAACGGCCTTGCCGTGCTGGTACTGCGAACAGCTGAAAGCAAGGGGAAACTACGGCTGTAATTCTTGCCGAGGGCATGCAGCTTTACTGTATGGTTAAATGATGATGGCGTCCTCTTGGGTAAAATATTCCGGAGGTAAAATAGTCCCCCATCCGGATCTCCGGGCGGGGACTACTCAAGAGGATGTCGTTATCAGGAGAAAGAAAACTGGCGTTCTACGGATCGGAGCGTGGAATGTCAGATCCCTTAATCGGGCAAGTAGGTTAGAAAATTTAAAAAGGGAAATGGGTAGGTTAAAGTTATATAGTGGGAATTAGTGAATTTCGGTGGCAGGAGGAACAAGACTTTTGGTCAGGTGAATATAGGGTTATAAATACAAAATCAAATAGGAGTAATGCAGGAGTAGGTTTAATAATGAATAAGCTAAAAAAATAGGAGTGCGGGTAAGCTACTACAAACAGCATAGTGAACGCACTATTGTGGCCAAGATAGACACGAAGCCCACGCCTACTACAGTAGCACAAGTTTATATGCCAACTAGCTCTGCAGATGACGAAGAAATTGATGAAATGTATGATGAAATAAAAGAATTTACTCAGATAGTGAAGGGAGACGAAAATTTAATAGTCATGGGTGACTGGAATTCGAGTGTAGGAAAAGGGAGAGAAGGAAACGTAGTAGGTGAATATGGATTGGGGCTAAGAAATGGAAAAGGAAGCTGCCTGGTAGAATTTTGCACAGAGCATAACTTAATCATAGCTAACACTTGGTTCAAGAATCATGAAAGAAGGTTGCATACATGGATGAATCCTGGAGACACTAGAAGGTATCAGATAGATTATATAATGGTAAGACAGAGATTTAGGAACCAGGTTTTAAATTAAAGACATTTCCAGGGGCAGATGTGGACTCTGACCACAATCTATTGGTTATGAACCGTAGGTTAAAACTGAAGAAACTGCAAAAAGGTGGGAATTTAAGGAGATGGAACCTGGATAAACTGACTAAACCAGAGGTTGTACAGAGTTTCAGGGAGAGCATAAGGGAACAATTGACAGGAATGGGGGAAAGAAATACAGTAGAAGAAGAATGGCAGGGTGTCTACGTGGACAAGAAAAAAAAATTCCCGGATTTTTCCCGGATTTCCCAGTTAAAAACACAATTTCTCCCGGATGAAATTGCGTATAAAGCGGGTGAAAATACATCCGGGTTAAGTAACAGTATACTTTCCCTCGGAGCTATAAAACGTATCAGTCCTTTGAATCGTAAAGGTCTTATACCGGCGGAGGACGTCCCACCACTTTAGGAAACGAAATCCTGGAAAAACAATGCGTTTGGAAAGTTGTTTGATGCGAGACAATTATTTTCGTATTGCGAAAGTATTTACACAAATTCCACAAATTACAGCACGGTAGCTTCCGAAACTCTAAAATAGAGATTGCGTTGAGTGATGCACTTTTGTCAGCGAGTCATAGCTCATGTCACGTGACCTCGCTAGCGAATGACGGCAGTTATTCAGAGCACGAGGCCTACGAGAAAGACAGGCCACGGCGCCTACGAGAAAGACAGGCCGCGGCGCGTACATTACGAAGTTAGCCGAGCTCGCTCAACTCAGCCAAGTGCGTTTCTACACCCGTTAACTCGTAAGCAGATGTGTATGTACGAACGAGAATTGCACCGTCTATTGGCATCCACTGTTATTAGTCCTACAATGATAGGAAGTCCGTAGGCCTACTAACAGGCTCTAATTTGGCAATTAAAATCGTGCCAAAATGATTATCAGTTGCGTAGAAAAGTCGAAGTGTTCTGGCATGAAGAGACTTGTGACATTGCTCAGTAATACATTATGCACATTTTTTTGAAGGTCAATTACACTTTTTGGCATCGATTGCATAATTTTTTATCTATGAAAGAACAACATTAAACATGAAAACTAACCTGAAGCTCGGTCTTTTTTTAGCGTTACATGTTAAGTCATATCAAATACAAATGTGCCAGTAAAATTTTAAATAGTGGCATAAATGACTTATCTTCTGGGCTCCACATTTTTCAAATAGCTGATCCTCAAAGTGTTACGTTTTGAATGAAAGTTATAAAGCCCTGTTATTTAAGAAATTCACTGCACATTCTCACACGTAACATAAATCATCTTGCATGGAAATTTACTTTGAAAGTAACGCATCTCAAGCCACTATTCGTAATATTTTCTGGTGATTGTTAGAAATTTAAACAGTTGTGACGTCACGCACATCGAATGCACGTTAGTTGTTACGGACGTACTGCATAATCTTCGACCTTAAAGCCTTTGACACTTTTCGGTGTCGGCAAACTGGTCTGTGCATTGTGTAAATTACCCATTTTCTATCCAACTAAACTTTTATTTTGGTGTTATTCTCTGATTTATGTTTCATTGCTGCAGTATTATTCAGCAGTAGTGGACTGAAGTTCTTTGTCAGCGTATCTGATCTTACACGTCAAACCTACAAAACTAACTGAAATCTAAAACAATGAAAAATCCCGGAATTCTAAAAAATTCCCGGGTTTTTCCCGGATTTGTCCCGGATGAAAAAATTCCCGGGTTTTTCCCGGATCTCCCGGATGTCCCGGGCCGTATACACCCTGAATGGATAGCTCTGCAGGACGAAGGAGTGAAGGCAGCAGAGAATCAAGTAGGTAAAAAGACGAGGGCTAGTAGAAATCCTTGGGTAACATAAGAAATATTGAATTTAATTGACGAAAGGAGAAAATATAAAAATGCAGTAAATGAAGCAGGCAAGAAGGAATACAAACGTCTCAAAAATGAGATCGACAGGAAGTGCAAAATGGCTAAGCAGGGATGGCTAGAGGACAAATGTAAGGATGTAGAGGCTTATCTCACTAGGGGTAAGATAGATACTGCCTACAGGAAAATTAAAGAGACCTTTGGAGATAAGAGAACCACTTGTATGAATATCAAGAGCTCAGATGGAAACCCAGTTCTAAGCAAAGAAGGGAAAGGAGAAAGGTGGAAGGAGTATATAGAGGGTCTATATAAGGGCAATGTACTTGAGGACAATATTATGGAAATGGAAGAAGATGTACATGAAGATGAAATGGGAGATACGATACTGCGTGAAGAGTTTGACAGAGCACTGAAAGAGCTGAGTCGAAACAAGGCCCCGGGAGTAGACAACATTCCATTGGAACTACTGACGGCTTCGGGAGAGCCAGTCCTGACAAAACTCTACCATCTGGTGAGCAAGATGTATGAGACAGACGAAATACCCTCAGACTTCAAGAAGAATATAATAATTCCAATCCCAAAGAAAGCTGGTGTTGACAGATGTGAAAATTACCGAACTATCAGTTTAATAAGACACAGCTGCAAAATACTAACGCGAATTCTTTACAGACGAATGGAAAAACTAGTAGAAGCCGACCTCGGGGAAGATCAGTTTGGATTCCGCAGAAATGTTGGAACCCGTGAGGCAATACTGACCCTACGACTTATCTTAGAAAATAGATTAAGGAAAGGCAAACCTACATTTCTAGCATTTGTAGACTTAGAGAAAGCTTTCGACAATGTTGACTGGAATACTCTTTTTCAAATTCTAAAGGTGGCAGGGGTAAAATACAGGGAGCAAAAGGCTATTTACAATCTGTACAGAAACCAGATGGCAGCTATAAGAGTCTAGGGGCATGAAAGGGAAGCAGCGGTTGGGAAGGGAGTGAGACAGGGTTGTAGCCTGACCCCGATGTTATTCAATCTGTATATTGAGCAAGCAGTAAAGGAAACAAAAGAAAAATTCGAAGTAGGTATTAAAATCCATGGAGAAGAAATAAAAACGTTGAGGTTCACCAATGACATTGTAATTCTGTCAGAGACAGCAAAGGACTTGGAAGAGCAGTTGAAGGGAATGGACAGCATCTTGAAAGGAGGATATAAGATGAACATTAACAGAAGCAAAACGAGGATAATGGAATGTAGTCGAATTAAGTCGGGTGATGTTGAGGGTGTTAGATTAGGAAATGAGACACTTAAAGTAGTAAAGGAGTTTTGCTATTTGGGGAGCAAAATAACTGATGATGGTCGAAATAGAGAGGATATAAAATGTAGACTGGCAATGGCAAGGAAAGCGTTTCTGAAGAAGAGAAATTTGTTAACATCGAGTATAGATTTAAGTGTCAGGAAGTCATTTCTGAAAGTATTTGTATGGAGTGTAGCCATGTATAGAAGTGAAACATGGAGGATAAATAGTTTGGACAAGAGAATAGAAGCTTTCAAAATGTGGTGCTACAGAAGAATGCTGAAGATTAGATGGGTAGATCACATAACTAATGAGGAGGTAGTGAATAGAATTGGCGAGAAGAGGAATATGTGGCACAACTTGACAAAAAGAAGGGACCAGTTAGTAGGACATGTTCTGAGGCATCAAGGGATCACAAATTTAGCATTGGAGGGCAGTGTGGAGGGTAAAAATCGTAGAGGGAGACCAAGCGATGAATACACTAAGCAGATTCAGAAGGATGTAGGTTGTAGTACGTACTGGGACATGAAGAAGCTTGCATAGGATAGAGTAGCATGGAGAGCTGCATCAAACCAGTCTCAGAACTGAAGACAACAACAACAACAACAACAACAACAACAACGTGCCAGGTCAGTGACCAACAGCGGTAAAGACAGAGTGACATCCATCAAAGCAAGCTCAGACCCTGACTGTGAGGGAGGGTGCAACACCCCCTGGTAAGTTGAAGATCTAAGCCTCTTCTTGTTCTTCTCCTCCTCCTTCTTCTCTTTCTCCTCTGCATGGCAAAAGAACATGTGGTTGGGGACTGCTACTTACCGTAAAGAAGACATGTCGAGTTGCAACAGGCACAATAAAAAAATACTTACTTAAAGTTTTCAGCCACAGCCTTTATCCTTAAAACACACACACACACACAAAAAAAAAAGCAAGCAAGCATACTAATATATCCGCCGTCCATGGATGGGAAAATCTCAGAGAGTGAGTTATAGCATTTTTATTTAAACTAAAGTCTTTCTTCAAAATTTACATAACAATATTCGTGAGGTAGGACTGATCCTCCAAGCCTACCAATAACTAAATCAGAGATTCTTCCTAACATAAACTGTCTGTAGTATCCATCAACTTCACCAAAACAAGCCCCGGGCATCTCGTGGAGAGTGGCGCGGAGTCCACGTTGCCGTCACCTGTGTCCCAGGGCTAGTAGAAGCCCTGCGAGGATGGCTCCGGTACGCTGGCGGCGGTGGACGATGATGCGGCGGCTACGATGACACCAGTGGGCCCGCTCGGCATGAACTGCCTCTCCAGGATCCTCTGCCAGCCTAAATACTGCTTGGCGCATGGATATGGCTGGCTCTATTTGCAGTCACGTGTCGAGCGGAAGGAAAAAGGTCCGCAGCTGTAGCGACCTCTTGCGGCGCCGTGGACGCCTCCTGGTGGTCTCTGGGAAGCGTCTATGTTTCCGGGACAACCGGCCAGGTTGACTCCTACTCGGTCCGGGGCCTGCTGTACCGGTCTGCTTCGCGGGAAGCGAGAGTTGCAGGTGCTTAGTCTGGACACAGTACATACCTCACGCACACATGACTGCCAACTCCAGCATCTCGGGCTGGAGTCGGCAGTCGTGTGTGTGTGAGGTGTGCTTGCTTGCTTGTGTTTGTGAATGATGTGTGTGTCTCTCTTAGGGGTGAAGGCTGTGGCTGAAAGTTTTATGTAAGTCTGTCTTATTGTGCCTGTCGGCAAAACTGACAAACAGAAAAATGATAATTTTAAACACAGTGAGCTCAGATCCATAGAATAGCAGAAAAGGTCCTCAGCAACTAATTAGGGCACTCTGGCAGGTTACACCAGGCTGATTTGGTAGTAACAAAATATTTGAATGCCTGCTCAAGGTAAGAGTGATAGCCCACTAAGATCAACAATTGAAAATAACTACTTTTTAAAAGAAGGAATAACCTGAAGTCGATAGGAAGAGCACTAGCTCGAACACATTAACAAATCCAAAGGGCAATTTTTAAGGAGTAACACCTAACTGAGATAATAGTGCATGTAGGCCTTAACCACTAGTTACTGACAGGCAACTCTAGCCCATTTTCTGGTAGCAATTTTTTTTAAAGATTCGCTCAGACAAAAAAAAAAAAAAAAAAAAAAAGAAAAGAAAAAAGAAAAAAAAAAGTCATAAATACATTAGATAAACATTCTGCCATCGGTAGTGTAAAGAGTGGCAAGAACAAATGTTCAACAAGAATGATTCGCCAACTTGTATGCTACCACACTCATGTCCAAAACTGACCTTACACAGCACCTTGATCCACAGGTTTCAAAAACAAAATAAAGCAAGTTGACTAGTTCACAGAAGTTGATGAAAGTCCCAGCGTTCGGAAAGTGCACTCCAAGCATGGTAACTGACAGACAACTAAATCAACCGGTGGGCACCAGTTCGCACACAAGGAGAAAAAATGGCGTTACTTACAGCTTGAAATGGTTATTAAGCAAATCTCCTCACAGTCGTTCTACAACCCCCCCCCCCCCCCCCCCCCCACACACACACACACAGCTGGCTCTGGCCAATTGTGTCCCAATCACCCAACTTCACGCTGTCGCTAGCCCTGATGCAGTGTGAACAGGGAGGGTTGAACTGGTTGAGAGTTAGGGTAAAGTCAGTACGCTGTATGAGGAATCAGGTAGTACGTTTGGAGTCTGAAGGACTTTGGGAAAGGTAGTATTCAACTGCAATAAGACCACGGGCGTGAGGGATGTTGATGTGCCACCAACAGTGACAATTAGGGGTCCAGAAGGTGAAAAGGTGAAGGAGTGGGGATGGTGGAGAGTCAGTGTAAGAAGTTGTTAGTATCTCTGGTGTGTGAGGTTAGATTACGGACAATTTGTTGGAGTGGTTGGTCAATGAGAACTTATATTCTTTCAGTTATTATTCTCTATAGCATTAGTCTTCTCAGTGTCCATTCTTTCTCTTCTTTCCTTTGTGTATTCACCACCTTCCAAACTGCATACACTTCCAAGCCACATTGTATCAACAATCTCATCTGCATACAACACACGGCTATGTGACCGCGGATTGTTGATTCAGCATCTAATGCCCCAAGTTCTTCCCATCAATAATTCTATTTATTCCTATTGATCCAACATCTTCCCTCATCCTCACATATTTTAGCAGTCTATTTTCCACACCTACCTGTGCCACATGAACTTGTGATTCTTGCCCTAACCTATCCCACTTCCTCTCTTCCCTCATTCCAACAAACCTATACTCCCATGCCTCATCTGTCATTTTCTCCTACATTTCTGTAGGTTTTTAATGAATCTATGGAGATTTTTACATGGCTTCATGTGGTTTCTCACATTTGTGCATATTTTTATGCACCTGTGTGTATTTATACAAATCTGTGCATATTTTTGTGTGTCTTTATTTTTTTTAATGTGTCTTTTCTCTTAACCAGCTCCTTCACAGCCCTCTGCCACTTTCATCTCCCCATTTCATGACATTTCTGTTTCCCAACACCATCCCTGCAACAGTGGAACCCTGCTCCATGTCTCTGCACCAGTTCAGAAAAGTATCCCTTTCCCTAGCTAAAACCCAGTCCAACATTCTGTTTCTCAAATGCTGCCTAAACCACAGAATCCTCTTTTTTGTGATGCTGATGGTTTCTTCTGTAGTAAAGTGTGTTTGCATGGAAATTAAGTCAATTTAAATTGCTGTTCCTGTGTTTGGTATTTTTTCACTTTTTATTTTTCTATTATGTCAGGTGAGTCCTTCAGACATCTATTTTTGGTGTGTTTGTACATTGTCAGTAGCAGTGTGTGTGTGTGTGTTTGCATAAGTAGCATGTTGGTGCTCGGTAAAGTTATCAATGGTTGTATTGGGATACCCGATTTGTGAATTTTATGCAATGATTTTAGAATGGGGCCTTGGGATTTTCTGTATTATTCTTGTAATCTGTGTTTCTGTGAAAATTGTTTATATGTTTTCCAGAGCTTTCTATGACTCATTGGTGTTGGTTTGTTGGATCACTTGTTAATTCAGTGATGTTGTTGCTTTGGATGAATTCTAATGTTTTGTCAATGTATCCCTTTTCTTTTATGAGTACAATAGACTTGCCCTCATCAGATTTTGTGATTTTGACCTTTTCTTGTTTAATTTCTTCTGCAGTTTCTGTAGGTTTTTTCTTCAGCTGTCATTGTGTTTCTTTTATGGTAGTTTTTTTCCTGTCTGATTATGTGTTTTATTTCCTCAGCGAATGGTTCTTTTGTTAAGTTTGCATTAAATTCAGGTGTGTTCAGTCTTTCTTTTCACTTTCTGTTATGATATTCCGTATTATCTTGTGTGTGGCACTGTGTTTACGTTATGCTTGGGACACTTTTCAAGCAGGCTGTTTCCTTGTTCAGATAAATTTATGTCTATTAGATTAATCACTCTTCTGTCAAAGGTGTGTTTGTTGTACTGATGTTGTGATTGATGGATATTTGTGTGATGCATCATTTTGGTGAGTTTCTTTTGTTGGGTTTATGTTCTCTTTCTATCATGGTGTCTCTATATGTTCTAACCCTGTGCATTTATTCATCAAAAATGGTGGATACTTTATATGGTCTGTTAGTTCTATATGCAAACTGTATAGTTCAATGTTCAATGCTTGTTTTGTTTATGTCCAGATTTAGCGTAGAGCGTATGAAATCCATCCATAAGAGCGAACCATGTTTAATATGTAGCAATCTTGCTAAAGTGCAACAATTATTGTAAAAGAACTGTTAACAGAAGAACTTAATAATTTTGAAGATTTTTGGAGATTTACTTGGACACTGCCTTGTGAGTGAGAGACTAGAAAAGCCAGCTGTATGTCAATCAAATGAAAATTTCTAGGCATTGCAGTTTCATTTATTGTGCAGCTCAAGCATAGATACAAGATAGTAAGACTCTGGTTTATTGAAATTACATGTTTGAGATTTGTTCACTTTATTTTACAACTGTTTGAACAAAAGCGAGCTGCATAAGATCTTTCTAAGGTTAAGCTAACCTTATGTCTCTTCCAAAGTGAAGAATTATAAAGTACTTGTTCAATCCCATTTCCGAGTGACAGTTCTTATCCGTAAGATAGGGACACTCTTTGTCACAAGTGCAAAGCCTAGCTAGCAACAATACTACTAGTTTCTCTGTACAGTATGTATATGTGGCCGAGCAAAAAAATCCCGGCTTTTTCCTGGATCTCCCAGTTAAAAATACTTTTTTTGCAGATGAAAATACACTTTTTCGTGGGTGAAAATATACCTTTTCCCTTTAAGTAACAGTATAATTTCCCTCAAATCTGTAAAACTTTTCAATCCTCTGAATGATACAGATTTTATGCACCAGTGTAGAATTTCCCAGCACTTTAGGAAACAAAACACAGCCAAAAAACAATGTGTTCAGAAAGACCTTTGACGCACAGAGTACATACATTGCATATTTTCTTTTCACGAAAACATAGATTTGAATTTCACCATATAAAGTACATTAGTTCCGAAAGCACTTAAACAGAGATGGTGAAGCACTTTTGACAACCATTCATAGCCTATGCCATTTGATCTCAACAGCCTATGACAGCAAATACTGAAAGCAAAGGACACATGATGTAAACAGCAAATAGCAGCACCACTGTTCAGTTGGGCAAACACACAAATAGGAAAAGTTAATCGTTTAAATTAATATAAATATAGTATAGCTGCAAGCAAAGCTAAGCTTTCACATATAATATTGGTCCATTTTTACATACGTTACCCTCTCATACATATGTAAGATTTTAAATAATGACAAAAATGGCTGGTCTTCTGGGCCCAAAATTTTTCCAAGTGGCTGGTTCTCAAAGTATTAAGTTTTGAATGAGAGTCAAATTCTCTGTGATTTAAGAAATCCATTGCACATTCTCACACATAACATAATTCACCTTGCATAAAAGGAAATTTATTTTGAAAGTAATACTTCTCAAACCAGCATTTGCAATATTTTCCCGTGACTTGTTAGAAATAGGTTCGTTTGAACACTTGCAAGAGAGCGCCAGAAAAAAAGGCATTACTGTGTAGGAAGTCCGTGCTTGGTGTCTGTTCTGTCCCTACGTCTTTCATTGTATTTCTTTTTGGAATTTTGTGGATAGTGAGCCATCACGTGACCTTGTGCAGTACTGCAGCATGTTGTACAGAGGCGATGGATGGAGTTATTGTACTTGTGGCAACTGTTTTATCATATCCTATCCACATAAGGAATGCAAAATAAGAAAACTGTCCTTGGCATAACATTCATTTCAATATTAGACTCTGTTATTCAAAGTACCCTAACATTCTGCTATACAGTGATATACAGTGACTTCAACATACATGCTTTTTCATACTCTACAACACTAATGCCATAATAAAGAACCAAACATGAGATAATATAGTACTGGTACACCATTTCCGACCAGTTTTAAATTTGCACAGCACTGAAGAAAGCTAGTAAAAGGAATACAAATTTATTGAAAAAATAAAAAAAAGAAACAGTTGTTTGTATATGCCAGAACCAAGGACATTAAGTTTTTCATGAGTTTTTCAAGTGGTATAAAAAACTAAGAAAGTTATCTATGAAGCCAACAAACTATATAACAGGCAGTTTATATTCTATTCTAGGAGTAAATATAAGGGCTTCTGTGAAGTTACAATGATAAAACATGGTGTGCTGCCAGTCTATAATTTACCGAAGAATGGTGTTCTGTAAATTTAAGACACAACAGAAAACATTGTGTTTCATGGAAGGCAGATTCGTAAAATTCTTCTATAGCTGTTAATTTATTTGAAATACATCATTTTATTCAATTCTACTGACCAAATTTGCCTGCTTAGTCACCTTTAAGTGAACATTTATGTGCTTTCATACATACATAGCTTTAAGAGATCTTACATAATGTCATGAAAGAAACAGGACATCAGAAAACTCCAAGAGCATCAGGATTTCGTAAACCATACCAAAATGGTTAATTCAGCTTAAAGTGCACATCTGTATATCCAGATTCACACTGAAGTAGGCCCCTACCTGGTATTAATGTTTTTAGTGTGGTTTTCGGGATGCCAATTTTCTTGGTGTACCAGTACTGTATTATCTCATGTTTGGTTCTTTATTATGGCATTATGCCGCATGTGCCAGATGACAAAAATGTGCACTTTAAGTTCAATGAACTGTTGAAACTAACCAGCAGGTAGGAAAGAAACACTTAATTTTAAGTAAATTGGCTGCCTCTGCAGATTAATAAAAGATAAATTTCTTTAGCAAACTGACAAAAATAACGTCACTGTCCTGCAAGATGATTAATGCTTGATTGCCAATAACATGGAAACAAAATCAGAAAACTGAAACTATTAATATATTTTAGTCTTCCATAATTATGTGAATATATCTTAATTAACTTGATAGTTCCCAGCCACAGAAATCCATTGTGTTTTCAATTGACACGAGTGCTGTAAACAAAAGGAAAACAACGAAATCATGAAACGTAAATATGGGTCACGTGGTAGCCTAATGAAGACCCTGTGAGATATATAGATTAGTTGGCTCTAATGCAATCACAATGTAGACATGAACACAACTGTAAACCTTGCTGATAGCTCCACATGACAAGTTATGCCAAATACAACTGATGTGCAGCAGTTTTTCACCTCAACCTGTTATATGTATTTTACTAGAAGTTCTACATTTCTCAAGACATAAATAAGATTGCTGTTATTTGTAAAACCTAATGATCCTCCATCGTGCCCAACAACAGCCATTGAAGCACACACAGGTCTGCTCTTGACACATCACTCATCCAAGAATATAATGGCAGCTTATACTCACTTTTGCTCACAGAAATTATTGACTCAAGACACTGTACTGCAATCATCATACAAATAGAAATTATATTACTTACATTTACAGAAGCAGTGCCAATGAAGTATGTTTGCAGTCTTACAAGCAGGGTGTTCAATACAGAACACACAATATCATTTTTCTTGGCACACCAGCTTACTCTTTTCCTTAACGAGTCCTAACAAAAGCCAGAAAAAATATTTATGAGTTTGATACTCTAGCAAAATGGGAACTAATTATTTTTTGATTGTATATATCTGATGAATAGTGAAATTGTGTCAAATATTACGATAACTGAAATTCTAAGATGGAAACAATAAAAAAAATTACGAAAGGCAATCACGGTTTGCAGATGAATAACGGGTGGTGCTTGCACCAATCACAAAATTGCCTTTAGTGATATAAGTAATGCGTCACTGGCACAAAGAATTTACTAGTCAGCTTAAAATATGCGTTTGTTAAACCTCTCTATAAAAATGGTGACAAGACATCCAATTTCTGTACTGGTGTCTTATTCCAAAACATTTGAAAAATTAAAGTGCTCAGTAATCGTCTCAGCTTTAAGTAGAAACAATTTACTTAGAACATCACAGTTTGGAGCCTGGAACAGTTGTTTGACTGAGAAACTATTTATACATTTGTGAATCAAAGAGTACAAGCCTTATAAGTTAGTTAATTAGTTTCATGGTTCAATGGGTAACTTTGCATGATAAACTGTAATGTTGTGGAATGAGTCATGTTATATTCACATAGCAAATTAATTCGTAAATATGTCTACAAGCTGAACATTTATTCCACGTGTGTCTATCAACATGCCAGCGCTTTCGTTTGGTAAGTTACAGCATCTTTGTATATATATATATACAAATGTCTGCTTGTGTCTGTGTATGTGCGGTTGGATATGGGTGTGTGTGTGCGAGTGTATACCTGTCCTTTTTTCTCCCTAAGGCAAGTCTTTCCGCTCCCAGGATTAGAATGACTCCTTGCCCTCTCCCTTAAAACCCACATCATTTCGTCTTTCCCTCTCCTTCCCTCTTTCCTGATGAAGCAACTGTTTGTTGCGAAAGCTTGAATTTTGTGTGTATGTTAGTATTTGTTTGTGTGTCTATCGACCTGCCAGCGCTTTTGTTTGGTAAGTCTCATCATCTTTCTTTTTATATATATATATATGGTTATAATAGAAGGAAACATTCCACGAAGGAAAAATATACTTAAAAACAAAGATGTGACTTACCAAATGAAAGTGCTGGCAGGTCGACAGACACACAAACGAACACAAACATACACACAAAATTCAAGCTTTCGCAACAAACTGTTGCCTCATCAGGAAAGAGGGAAGGAGAGGGAAAGACGAAAGGATGTGGGTTTTAAGGGAGAGGGTAAGGAGTCATTCCAGTCCCGGGAGCGGAAAGACTTACCTTGGGGGGAAAAAAGGACGGGTATACACTCGCACACACACACATATCCATCCACCCTTTCGTCTTTCCCTCTCCTTCCCTCTTTCCTGATGAGGCAACAGTTTGTTGCGAAAGCTTGAATTTTGTGTGTATGTTTGTGTTCATTTGTGTGTCTGTCGACCTGCCAGCACTTTCATTTGGTAAGTCACATCATCTTTGTTTTTAAGTATATATATATATATATATATATATATTTAAAAAGAAAGATGATGAGACTTACCAAACAAAAGCGCTGGCAGGTCGATAGACACACAAACAAACACAAACATACACACAAAATTCTAGCTTTCGCAACCAACGGTTGCCTCGTCAGGAAAGAGGGAAGGAGAAGGAAAGACAAAAGGATATTGGTTTTAAGGGAGAGGGTAAGGAGTCATTCCAATCCCGGGAGCGGAAAGACTTACCTTAGGGGGAAAAAAGGACAGGTATACACTTGCACACACACACATATCCATCCACACATACACAGACACAAGCAGACATTTGTAACGGCCTTTACAAATGTCTGCTTGTGTCTGTGTATGTGTGGATGGATATGTGTGTGTGTGCAAGTGTATACCTGTCCTTTTTTCCCCCTAAGGTAAGTCTTTCTGCTCCCGGGATTGGAATGACTCCTTACCCTCTCCCTTAAAACCCATATCCTTTTGTCTTTCCTTCTCCTTCCCTCTTTCCTGACGAGGCAACCGTTGGTTGCGAAAGCTAGAATTTTGTGTGTATGTTTGTGTTTGTTTGTGTGTCTATCGACCTGCCAGCGCTTTTGTTTGGTAAGTCTCATCATCTTTCTTTTTAAATATATTTTTCCCACGTGGAATGTTTCCCTCTATTATATATATATCCGTATTTCTCCACCCTTTAACGTGTTTTGGCGGCAACACAACCACCTAACCTTTATGCACATCATTATCTACCTACACAAGTTCACCACAGGATCAACATAGCCTAGCTCTAACCAACCCGTTTTCGCCTTTTTTCACACCAGATTTCCATCGTATTTCTCCACCCTTTAACGTGTTTTGGCGGCAACACAACCACCTAACCTTTATGCACATCATTATCTACCTACACAAGTTCACCACAGGATCAACATAGCCTAGCTCTAACCAACCAGTTTTCGCCTTTTTTCACACCAGATTTCCATTCTTTCCTGACGAGGCAACCGTTGGTTGCGAAAGCTAGAATTTTGTGTGTATGTTTGTGTTTGTTTGTGTGTCTATCGACCTGCCAGCGCTTTTGTTTGGTAAGTCTCATCATCTTTCTATATATATATGTCTGCTTGTGTCTTGTATGTATGGATGGATATGTGTGTGTGTGCGAGTGTACACCTGTCCTTTTTTCCCCCTAAGGTAAGTCTTTCCGCTCCCGGGATTGGAATGACTCCTTACCCTCTCCCTTAAAACCCATATCCTTTTGTCTTTCCTTCTCCTTCCCTCTTTCCTGACGAGGCAACCGTTGGTTGCGAAAGCTAGATTTTGTGTGTATGTTTGTGTTTGTTTGTGTGCGTTGGTTGCGAAAGCTAGAATTTTGTGTGTATGTTTGTGTTTGTTTGTTTGTGTGTCTATCGACCTGCCAGCGCTTTTGTTTGGTAAGTCTCATCATCTTTCTTTTTAGAAATATTTTTCCCACGTGGAATGTTTCCCTCTATTATATTTATATATATATATATGTATGTGTGTGTGTGTGCGTGGAATGTTTCTTTCTATTATATAATAGAAAGAAACATTCCACATGGGAAAAATATATTAAAAACAAAGATTCTGTGATTTGCCAAACGGGAAAGCGCTGGTAGATAGACACAATAAAAAACACACAAACACACACACAAAATTTCAAGCTTTCGCAACCCACGGTTGCCTCATCAGGAAAGAGGGAAGGACGAAAGGATATGGGTTTAAGGGAGAGGGTAATGAGTCATTCCAATCCCGGGAGCGGAAAGACTTAACTTAGGGGGAAAAAAGGACATGTATACACTCGCACACATACACATATCCATCCACACATATACAGACACAAGCAGACATATGTAAATGTGTACACTTGCGCGCGCGCACACACACACACATATATCACACTCTTTGCCTTTACAAATGTCTGCTTGTGTCTGTGTATGATTCTTTGCCTTTACAAATGTCTGCTTGTGTATGTGTATGTGCGGATGGATATATATGTGTGTGTGTGTGTGTGTGTGTGTGTGTGTGTGTGTGTGTGCGCGCGCGCGAGTGTATACCTGTCCTTTTTTCCCCCTAAGTTAAGTCTTTCCGCTCCCGGGATTGGAATGACTCCTTACCCTCTCCCTTAAAACCCACATCCTTTCGTCTTTCCCTCTCCTTCCCTCTTTCCTGATGAAGCAACCGTTGGTTGTGAAAGCTTCAATTTTGTGTGTATGTTTGAGTTTGTTTGTGTGTCTATCAACATGTCAGCGCTTTCGTTTGGTAAGTTACATCGTCTTTGTTTTTAGATATATCATTTTATATCAGTGAGTAAGTGCACCCCTTTGTGTGCTAAAGACAGCATTAATGTGGAGTAACGAATGTCATTTTTCCTTCTGGTATTGTAATTATGTACATAATTATTCATTTTGATTGTAGTGGCTTAATTACAACAAACTTCAACAGGGAATAAATATACTGTGAAGCAGTAGTCAGTAGTCAGATTTCTACAGGATGGTCAAGGACGAGCACCACATACTGTTCAAGCAATGAGCACTTTCTTTCTTAAAGATAAATTACCCCAGAACATTATTATTCCTCCTTTTCCCATACTAGTTCTGCATGAGTAAGCTGCTAGAGGGTAATCTTTTATATGTAACTTGTTTAGGTACATGATTTCTATCTTTTCAGAGCTCCCTCAATTTTCCAAACGGTCAAGAAATAAAACAAACAAATAAACAGACAAATAATAAAATATCATCAGCTAGCATTTTTGCGATCTTTCCAACATATTTGGTTTCATAGATCAAGTTACACTCCAAGAAAAACTCAATTTTTATGGGATGGCTTTACGCCCAATGGGTTTGAATCATACTCAAACAGAATGCAAAATTTGTGGTGAATAATTCAAATTTAAAATGAGTGAAAATTTTAGTGACCAGAAAGAAATCACAAAGAGAGTTCCACAAATTTCAATTTTCTCCTATTACTTACATATGTGAATGATCATCTACTTAACATTCATGAGCAGAATTGATACTTCTTGCAAAAAATCTTTGTGTTACAATAAATCAAAAGAATTAATAGCAACATAAGAGAATAATAATGCTTCCGAAATTATTATTGAGTGGTTCTCTGAAAACACACTCTCCTGAAATTTACAGAAAAACACTACACTCAGTTCTGTACACCAAATAGAATCATACCACCAATTGATAACACAAGAACAGAGGTTAGTAAAAAGGTGAATGCTCCAAAATTTTTGGTGGACATACTGATGAAAACCTGAACTGGAAGAAGAATAATATTGAGCTGCTCAAATAATTAAGTTCAGCGACTTCTGCTCTGGCTAGTCTTGGAAACTAACGAATCAGCCTCCTGACAGATTTTGCATAGTTCCACTCAGTAATGTGTTATGGAATAATTTTCCAGGGTAACATCAGTTAAAAAGAAAGTAGTGGTTGCACAAAAGTGATCAGTAAGAATAATGCATGGTGTCCACCCACAGTCACCATGTAGGTACTTCTTTGAGTAGTTTGGTATTTTAATTGCTCCATCACAATCCCTAATGAATATTGTCATAAATAATCCATCATAATTTGAGAATAAGCTTGGCCATTTTTAGTATGTTTTACCATTGAAGAGAATAGAAGCTTTCGAAATGTGGTACTACAGAAGAATGCTGAAGATTGAATGGGTAGATCACATAACTAATGAGGAGGTATTGAATAGAATTGGGGAGAAGAGGAGTTTGTGGCACAACTTGACTAGAAGAAGGGATCGGTTGGTAGGGCATATTCTCAGGCATCAAAGGATCACCAATTTAGTATTCGAAGGCAGCGTTGAGGGTAAAAATCGTAGAGCGTGACCAAGAGATGAATACACTAAACAGATTCAGAAGGATGTAGGTTGCAGTAGGTACTGGGAGATGAAGAACGTTGCACAGGATAGAGTAGCATGGAGAGCTGCATCAAACCAATTTCTGGACTGAAGACCACAACAACATTACTCTTGAAGATACATCAAATCCGTACATGCAAGTAATGCTTTAAAAATAACATAAATGGCCAGATTCCTAGGCCCAATGTTCTTCTAAGTGGCTGGTCTCCAAAGTGTTACCAAATAAAGTACAAATTATAATTTTGGTAAAGTAGTAATCAATAATGCTGAACAATATCAAGATGTATAAATGGCTATTACTTTATGTTTACACTTATATTATGCTGACAGTGCACAGTGCAGAGCACACCAACCTATTTAGTTTATCAGAAAGAGAATTCACTTGAGGAAAGAGTAACATTGAGGCTATCAGCACAATGGTTTGTGGGAATGGCCACTGGAAGATATGGACATTTGCAGAATTGATGTGTCTGGTAGTGATTGCGGCGTATAGCAATGATTGTGGTATACACAATGTGGTATTGTGTCTGGTAATCGGCTATACATGGAGTTACCGTATTTACTCGAATCTAAGCCGCACTTTTTTTACAGTTTTTGTAATCCAAAAAACCGCCTGCGGCTTAGAATCGAGTGCAAAGCAAGCAGAAGTTCAGAAAAATGTTGGTAGGTGCCGCCACAACTAACTTCTGCCGTCGAATATATGTAGCGCTACACAGACATGCTTTGTAGGCACAAAGATAAATACTGGCGCCAAAACCTCTGCATCAGTAAATAAATAAAAAAAAAAGGTGGAAGACGAGCTTTTTTTTCTCCGCCCCGAGTTTCGACCACTGCATTTTCATACATTATCCAACGAAGTAAATACAAATTCCGTATTGTTCATCTTCGAATGTATTAGAATTTCAATGTACTACGAAAATCCGACTGGCAAGACTGTTTGGGATGTTTTTCAATATGGCCAACTCTACGTTCTGAATTTTTTCCTACCTGTGAGAAGAGATGGTTGCTAATAGTAACCTGATGAAATGTGAATCACAAGCAGTATTCTCTTCACCATTCACCATAAGAATAATACGAATATAAACATTTTGCCATGTGTTCTTCCGTGTTTGTTGCTATCTCATTTAAATCCTGTCTGCCTAATAAACTACGAAACTAGAGTGAGACAACAGCAGACGCGGAAGAATACACTTATCGTGTCTGTTTATATTCGTATTATTCTTAGCCTAATAGTGATACAGTCAGAAATGAACCACGGCAACTGACTAGATTTTTAAATCTAAGATGACTCTAATTTCTGTGCAGAATTTGATGTACTAAAGAAGCGGCCGCAAAGATTTTCAAACGGAGAAAAATTTTCGCCTAACTGTCGTTCAGAACATGTTCTATCATACGCAGCCTATTATTTGGTTCTTGTTGATCATTCTCAAAGAAAGCAGCAGTGTAAGTAACAACAAATAGCAGTCTCTTGACATTGCTTCACTAATGAGACGATTCGCCTCTTTTTAGTTGTAAGCGGCGGTAGCGCGCACAAAAGCAAGCCATGCCGCGAACGGCGACAGGCCGTAAACACGCACTATCAGAATGCGACAAACAATGCATGACACAGTACAGTGATGCATTTTCAGCTTAGAGTGACGTAAACACCTATAACAGAGAAAACGGCACTTATCAGATCAAACAAAATAAGCAATCAATTCAAACCAGACGAAGCACGTGAAAAAGGAAGGGTACCCGTATAAATACGGACGGAGCACCTGACGCACAGCAATTGCTACCTGGTAAAGCTTACGACTAGAACCAAACTACTGTAGCTGTATCGTCATTCATTCGACCTAAATTGTGTCTCATATTACAATGGACCAACTTTGTTTCGATTTGGAGGTGCGGCCTAAAACTTTTATCTCCCCGTGAATTTCGAGTCTCAAATTTCAGGTGCGGCTTAGATTTGGGAAATCTTTTTTTCCTTTGTTTCGAGTCTCATTTTTCAGGTGTGGCTTAGATTCGAGTGCGGCTTAGATTCGGGTAAATACGGTAACCGTAATAGTGTTTTTGACAGTTTTTGTGTGGGTTAGGCCACTATGTTTCAGTGCACTTGGCAGTAATACACGAAACATGTGGGATAGGTCGTTATTGCTTTATACACTGTAGACAAATATTGGACAAGACACACATGAGACATTAATGTTCATCATCCGTATCATCATTTACACAGTTGGTGTTGCCACATGGCTATGCAGATGTCTTCAAGTTACGGTAATATCCACTGTACACCAGGGAGTATGAACTGCAGCAAGGTCATTAAATCAGTATTTTTCAACATGCTAACAGCATGTCCATTGGGATACAGTACACCCAGAGTCTCAATTACTTTCCACCCTCATTTAGCAAAACTGACGTTGGCAAACGGGACATCTGGCTCATTGGAGTACTTATAAAACATGATGCTCTCTAAATATACTGCGGACACGAAACCATTCTTTGTCATCAGTATAGCAGTGAAGGGTTGTTGTTCTTGTGCAGTGATAATGACATTCACCCAGTCAGAGGGTGTGTATATGTTTGGGTGAAATTTCCTGTTCTTCTCAATGATACCGAAGTCCTGGGTACATGACAGGTATGAATGCCCACTGACTAGGAATTTATGGTGGATTACTTCTGGTAAAATGTATGCTGACTGCAAGTCAAACTACTTAATGCATAGAACGAGTTAAATAGATGTTACTGGTGTTTAGGTGAAAAATGTCAACTACATCCCTTCTGATACGTGCATGCTCCGAGGGTGGGACATTTCTTTGGCACTACATTTCCCTTCATGTTAACATATTCTTCCCCTTTTGGTAACTTTTTGAATGTTCTGTGCCCTCAGATGTGCATTCCAGACCCGTCTTGTTCCTCATTGCAGTGCAATTATGGTACCAGTACTACAATCCCCCTCAGATACATCCATGGTGCACATAGTGGGTGTGGTATCCTTCACTGTACCAGGTAGATTGGGCTCTGCTAACATGACACATAACTCATCCGCTGTACCACTTGCACGCTGGCTGAATCAGCCAGATGCACATTCCATGTCTGAGGCGTCTGTAGTAGTGCCCGATCCAAATAGAAATGTTCCTTATCTGCACCGGTGTCCATATCAAATCATATGAGTCCAACAAGGGAACATAAAACCATCATTACCTCGCAATGCAGCTTCAACATTGTCACCAGGTCGACTGCATATGACGTTCTGTAGTACTCATACACACACTAACGACCATTCAGCGGTGTGTCGACCACAATACTGTGAGTCTATACTGCAGCTGTGCCCTCTGCCGGCTGTCATGTGCTGTATGACGAATGGTACGCTGTCCCACCGGCCTACTTGCTATGCACACATGGCGCAATAGTGCGCTCCATTTCGTATGGCACTGCCCGGTGCATAAATATCATCTGACATTGTGGTGACATGATGAACAATGTATATCAACACATAACTCGATTTCAGTACTTTGTTTAATGGTCTCTATCTATCTTTTCCTTGGTTCTTCTCTAAATTTTTGACCTTTCATTCACCCGAGCATTACAGGTTTTTCTAGTGAGCCTTTTACTCTCAAAATATGCACAAAGTTCCTTAATTTCATCTGGTGTAATTTGGCCACCAAAGACAGTTTATTCCATATTAAATGCTGAATGCAAATTTCATGACATCAGCTGCAATTGTGGCACATGAAAATTTGTGCCTGACCAGGACTCAAACCCAGATTTCCCACTTGTTTTCATATGTCAAAATTGGTAATACAGTTACACCCACTGCAGCTGATGTCATGAAATTTGCACGCAATAGATAATTTGGAATAATGTTTCACACAGATGCTGATCATCAAATCATACAGGGTGATTCAGCTGCCTCCACCAATATCGTTTTATGCAACAAGCAACATTATATCTGGCTTTGAAAAACCATGTGTGAGATTTTCAGTCTCTTAGCTCTCCATGTGCAAAGTGTTATTCCTACAGGAACCTTTTTGTAGGAAATTTAATTGCAAGACATTTTGTTCTTTGATACATTTTCACTGGAGGCCATAGTTTTCAAGTTATTCAAGAAAAATTTATGAAAGTGACCTTCATATGTAACCCCACTACCACACTCAGCCCCCACTGGTCAGGATTTCTATGGAGTTGTTCATGGCATTCCCTTCTATCGTACCACTGTACAAAACTTTGTGATTGCGTGACTTATTTTCCACATTTGACCTTTCTTGGTCTTTACTGACTGGCCCTATTATGCCACCGGCTTAGTTGAGCACTTAAAAATTATAACATTTTTTTTATTAATAAAAATATCCGTGATGCTGTGATTTTCTGACAAAAGAAACTCAATGACAGCTCTCTGCTTGGAACGCACCTCTGTTAATGATGCCATTTTGAAGGCTACATACAGTGCCGCCACCTATTGGAACTTCAGAAAGCTATAGGGTGTGAAGCAGAAATGTTCCGCCAAATTCCACAACAAATTTCGCATTTTTTCAACTGAAATTGACTGAGAAAAAAAAGTGTTACATTACTTACTGAACACCCCTTGTATGTGAACAGTGTTGTGACTCGCTGATCATTCAAAGTGCCGCCGCGCAATTACACGCGTCCTCTACATGCGGCGCTGTCTGCCAGATATGCAGCAGCCACGCCACCTAAGTGGCCAGCCACCCAGCGGCCGCGAGACTTGGACTCAGTGCTCATTCGAATGTTACCGTGTTCACATATCTTGCTTTGTCAACTTGCTCAGTGACTTATATGTGTTGTGTCGTTTTGAAATACAGTATATGTGTTCAACTTGACGTTATAACAATTGGCGACAAGGACGGGATTTTTCCTTTTCATCGTTGATCCACAGGTTTCCATGGCTACTGTCGAGCAACTATTGCAAGGTCTCATTGAACAACAAATGCTTCTAACATCAGTGATTCGCAATTTCATCGCGGCATCAAATGCGGGGCGTTTCTCGTCGTTGTCTATACCTCCTTTTCTCCTTACGATGAGATGGCGGAAGACTGGTCTGATTATGAAAAACGTCTTCAACAGCACTTCTTGGCATTTCATGTCACGGACGACACAACACATATATAAGTCACTGAGCAAGTTGACAAAGCAAGATATGTGAACACAGTAACATTCGAAAGAGCACTAAGTCCAAGTCTAGCGGCCGCTGGCTGCCTGGCCGCTTAGGTGGCGCGGCTGCTGCATATCTGGCAGACAGCGCCGCATGTAGAGGACGCGCGTAATTGCGCGGTGGCACTTTGAATGATCAGCGAGTCACAACACTGTTCACATACAAGGGGTGTTCAGTAAGTAATGTAACACTTTTTTTTCTCAGTCAATTTCAGTTGAAAAAAATGCGAAATTTGGTGGAACATTTCTGCTTCACACCCTATAGCTTTCTGAAGTTCCAATAGGTGGCGGCACTGTGCATAGCCTTCAATATGGCATCATTAACAGAGGTGCGTTCCAAGAAGAGAGTTGTCATTGAGTTTCTTTTGTCAGAAAATCACAGCATCACAGGTATTCATAGGTGCTTGCAAAATATCTATGGAGACCTGGTGGTGAACAAACGCACAGTGAGCCATTGGCTGAGGCATCTGTCATCATCACAACAAGGTCGTGCAAACCTGTGCGATCTCCCCGTGTTGGCCCTGGAGGTCACCAATGATAGTGCTGACATGCTCACCGAACAGTTGGAGTATTCATAGGTATGTGCCCACTGGGTTCTTTGCCGCATGACAGAAGACCACAAAAAGCAATAAAGGACCATTTGTGGAGAATTGCTTGTGCGTTACAAGGCTGATTGTGACAATTTTTGTCGAACATTATCACAGGTGATGAAACATAGGTTTATCACTTTGAATCGGAAACAAAACAGCAGACAATGGAGTGGTACCACACCGTCTCTTCTAAGAAGAAAAAGTTCAAAGCAGCATTTTAACAGTAAATTCATGGTGATGGTTTTCTGGGACTCTGAACGAGTCACTCTGATATTCTCCCTCATGGTGATAACGGTCAACTCTGAAGTGTAGTGTGCTACCCTCAGGAAATGGAAGAGATGACTTCGGTATGTTTGTCATCAGAAAAACCACACAAACTTCTCCTTCACACAAGAACACAAGGCCTTCCACAAGTATGTGCGTTCAAGAGGAGCTCACAAAACTTCGTTGGACTGTTCCTCCTCATCCATTCTGCAGTCGGGCTCTCACATCTTCTGACTTTGATGTATGGGGCCAAATAAAGGTGCACTCCATGGGAAGCAGTGCATGTACGATAGAATGGGAAGCTTATTGATGAAGTAGAGTAGTACCATGTGGATATACATGGCCTCCAAGTCAGGTGGCGTAAGGCCGTCACACTGAACAGAGATTGTGAGGGTTCTGTAGCCAAAAGAGAGGAAAATAATATGGTGTATTGGAATCCTAAACAAAACCAACCCGCTTTCAGAAAAAAAATGTTGTATTTTTTTTTATTGAACACTCCTTGTATTTTACAGTACACATTTAATGTCTTGTTTACTGCCTGCCCCCCCCCCCCCCCCCCCCCCCCCCGCATTTTAATTCTAGTCACTATTTCTGTTAGATCTGCAGTTCTCATTACCTATTCAACATAGGAATTTAAAATATTTCAAAATTGTTAGTTCATATTTCAATGAGAAAAGAGAAACGGGTTTTACAAGGTTGGAAAAAGGGCAGGTCACTCAAGACACCACAGTGAGAGGAACCCAATGCTATAAGGACAAGGAAAAGCAGTAATGAAGTGGGAGGAAGTTACAAAAGCTAGGGATACTTTTTTCTACTTTTAAATGTATTGGTAGCAATGGAATTTCACTTCCTCGAGCTATGTACTTGCGTGCCTTTCAGTATTTTCCATACAATTGGCTCTGTCAAACTTTACAGTGCTATTAAGTTTTATACAATAATCAATTACATACACAGAAAATAACTAGCTTATTTAAGAACTGAAAGATTTTCTTTATCACTCAGAAAAAAAAAATTATAATGATTAGTTTATACGAATTCTTCAGTTGAACAGAATTTACTGCATTTTAGCCAAGTTTGTAATACACTGTCATATTTATTTAGCGGTACTGTACTAGCTGGCTTATTGAAAATTTTTTTCCTCAAGTTTTTACAGTTATTACGCACTACAACAAGTCTTGAGGATGGCAAACCCAATAAGTGACTATTTCTGACTCCGTGTACATGCATATCACATCTTATGTTGAATTTTTCCAGATTTTTCTCTAGCATATACAAAACAGTTATATGTATACAGCCTAGATAATTATGCAGACACATTTAAAGTCATTTCTGCAGAACACTCTGGATGGTAATCCTACAAAACATCTGACTGTCTTCTTCTGCCACCTGAGAATACATTTATCTCCTGGGGAATTGGCCCACGGCAATATTCCATACTGCAGATGAGAATGGAAGAAAGCAAAATATGACTGGATAAACGACTGTCTGCTCACACTGTTCGTTAATTTATACAATAAAAAAGATACATGAGCTAGTTTGTTGCACAGATATTGTATTTGTTCTTCCCAAGAAAGTATTTTGTCTATAAACAGTCCAAGTACTTTTACTGTTTCCTTTTTAATTTTTGGTTACTTTCTGATTAAAAATTATTTCTTCTGTTTTAGTTTGGTTTATGCACAGCTGATCAGCATGACACCAATGATTCGTCATTTGCATCATTTCTCTGTTGTTAGCTAGTATACTCACAAATTCTTGCCTGTGGTTACTATTGTCATGTCATCCGTATATAGTGTATTCTTACATGGTACATAATCAGAAAAGTCATTAATGTAGACAATAAACAGGAAAGGTCAAAGAACAGAGCCCTAAGGTATCCCTCTTTTTATTGGGAGTATTTCTGATCTCTGCTTATTTGCACACAGGAGCTACAGCCTTTTGCTTAAATAAGGTTTGAATAAACTGACTGATTTACCTCCTATCTCATCATACACTAACTTTTCAAACATTATGTCATATGACACTGAGTCAGTTCCTTTGCTTAAATCAATGCGTGTTCCATACAATTGATAGCCTTTTTACGTAGCCTTCATAAACATTATTCACCAAAACTTCAACTGCTTTTACAGTTGAGAGATTAGACCTGAATTCAAACTATTGCTCATTTAAAATTTTGCTACTTTCAAAATAACTTAATATCTGTTTATGCATGCAATTTTCTATTATCTTGGATACGACTGATACTACTGAAATGAGCCTGTAGTTATTTGGAAGGTTTTTATCACCTTCTTTTTATACACAGGTAATGTAACTGTGAGTTTAAGACGTCCCGGGAAAATTCCACCATCTAGTACTCTGTTGGATAGTGAAAGAAGTGTTATTTTGATTTCCTTTGCTATACACTTTATGATGAAATTATTGGGTCCAAAATAGTCTTCTGTTTTGATTTTCTTAGTTTGTATATCATTTACGAAGGTCATTTTAAGTGATTAGGGTCCGTGTAAATTTCTTGCTTGTTTGCACGAGTTAGCAGGTCTTCTGCATCTAATTTAGAATTGCTGAGTGGAATGGTAATGCTGGCAATATTTACAAAATATTCACTGAGTGTACCACAGTCAACAAGGACACTGTTTTCTTTATTGATATTTTTAATTTCCATTTTGATGACATTCCAGGCTGCTTCATATTTATTTTTGGAATTAGTATTCCTCCTAGTTTATTATTTCGAATCTGTTGAGTTTTCTGATATTTATGTAATTTTCCTTGTCCCAATCACGTTCATGAGACTTATCTTTTAGAATTAATAGTAGTATCCTGAGTTTGTTAAGCTGTGGAATGTACCACTTGTTGTTAAGATGCTGCTTATGTGTGTTATCAGTATGATATCTCTTGATTATGTTGGAGCACATCTTTTCTACTTTGCACTTAATTCCTGTCGGGAAACTGGAAAAGCATTTGTCAATACTTTTGTCATTATCCTTTATATGAGACCAATCTATTTACTTCAACTGGTCTATCACATTGTTTACATTGGATTCTCCTTGTAGTCTATTATGTCAGTTCACTTCCTCCAGTATTGAGAGCTGAATTTTCAATTTGAAGTCATAGCTCTGAAAGATATGATATTCCTAATTCTATAATACCACATTCAAGAGTGTCTCTGTGTATATTACTAATTATATTATCATGATGCAAATTCAGATAGTTCAACGACTTCAAAGAATTAATTATATGAATCACATTTTTTTCTCTTTGTCCTTATATCTATGGTACTTCTCCTTCAATTATAATTTTATTCTGTTTATATTTGGACAATTGTAATACTAAAGCATTAATTTTTTTTCTATAAATACCATCTCATCAGAGCCTGCAGTTCGATAAACTGAGACAATTACAATTTTTTGTGTATGCATTACACTATGAGCTACTTCAATTATGCCTTCAAGGCATATTCTGCCAAGGTCTATCATCGAGTAATGTAAATCAAGACTGCTTTTAATTTTGATTGAGACCCCACCATGTGATATGCTTTTTCTGCAGTAGCTTGTTACTAGCAAGTATCAAAGTGAAATGCAGAGGTCTATTTCAGACTCTGTCATCCAGTGTTCATTGAAAAACAAAATGCTGCAGTTAATTTTATCAAGCCAGTATTGCAGTTCATTGACTGTACCCCTACGAGATTGTACATTTTAAAGAGAATACTATTATTAGTACAAAAGGAGATTTTGATTTAAATGAATCTTGTATGCTCATTTATTTTCACAGGGTAATCTAAAGTAGCAAAGTTATCTCAGTTAATTAGTTTGCTGCAGTTTCCTCGTGATGTGGTTTCTATCCTTCCTTCTCTTGTAATGTCGTTTTCCCTATAAAATAAGGTACATTAACATGCACGATAGGACTGTCTTTTAAAACAATACTATTGTATTTAGGAATTTCATTTAGCCTATGATCTTGTTTCTCTCTTGACACAGAAATTTCTTCGCACAATAATTTGATGCTCAATGTGCAGAATTTTCTCTAGTTGACTAATATCTAAGACATTGCATTTTGATTAAATGGTGCACAGTTAGTTGATTTTAATGTTGGTATTACAGATCTCATTGTTGATACATGAATTAAAGATCAGGTCACATCTATGAGGTATTGACACAACAACGTTTTCCATTTTACTTGTGTGTAAAAAATCTCTTCAAGCCTGTTATACAATTTTTGGTTTCATTATATGCTACATCATTTGCACCAGTCACAAAAACAACAAAATCACTGTCCTTCAGTGTATTCTTTTGTTCCAGATGTCTTTAATAATGTAACTCTTCAGGCTTTCCCGGGGATCTAATGACATCTTGGGTTGTCGGGTGTTCTGCCGGATATCAGCGTTGTACTTGCACGATATTTCGGTCACGTAGCTCGTGGCCTTCATCAGGTGCGACCTGAGACTGTCTCAGGTCACACCTGATGAAGGCCACGAGCTACGTGACCGAAATATTGTGCAAGTACGACGCTGATATCCGGCAGAACACCCGACAACCCAAGATGTCTTTAATAATGTTTCTCATTCTCATCTGGGTATCACGATACCAGTTACATGGAAATCCACATTCACATGCCGTAAAATATAGCTAGCTTTCTTCCATGGTTGTCCACAAAAAATAGCGCATTTCAGTTCTTTGTCGGCTGTTCATGATTACAGCTAACTTTCCATTTTGTAACCTTCATATAAATTGGAATGTTCACTTTCAATGTTCACGAAATCAATGCTACTTTCTGATAATATGCTAATCCTGTTTACGCAAACAAGATTAGTTTTATATAACAAATTTTATTGAGGGTGTAACATGTTTTTAATCACTCTGGTAGGTATTTCTAGAGAAATAGGAAGAGTGAGTTCTTTATGCACTTTTTGCCATTGTTTTCATTGGGAAGAGTGTTTTGAATTGTTTACACATGTATGGCCATTTTTCTCCACTAGCGCACTGTAACCACAAACACACACGAACTTCATATCATTTGTGGTTTTTTCCATATAACTTTTTTATACAGTAATCTGCTTCAAACACGGCTTGAAGGCAATGAAATTTGTGTATAAAAAAGTAAACACTGTAAGAGATACAACAGGAATGTTTACTTTGTATTGGGACTCAGTGTAATATTTGTTTTGAGTATCTTCCATCCTATCTTTGAGCAACATGACTAGCCCGCCACCGTTTCAAGGCACTTACTCTTCCCATTTTATCACTGATCTTGGTTGTATGACGATATCTACTGCTTTCTTTTTGTCTTTCTTTGTGTAGCCCAAGACTGATCTTTCCATTCCTCTTTCAGCTACTGTGAGTTTTCTTAAATGAACTCATTTGATGTCCATGTCTTTTAACCATAAGTTATTATTGGTAGTATACACTGGTCAAACTTTTTCTTCAGCTCAGCTGGCATCTTAGACTTGAAACCTGGAGAGGGTCTTCTGTTAAGTTTGCCAATCCAATTTAATACAGCAGAATATTTCTGTTTTTAAGTCTCCTTTCATATTTACAAATTGACCCAGATAGACATATTCTGTGATCCTTTTTGGTTGTGTATTTCCAACACATACTGTATTTCCCTCCGTGGTCCATTCATTTATCGTGAACTTGATTTTGTTGAAGTTCATTTTTACACCAAATTCAGAGGATATTAATGCAAGTTCATTAATTAATGTTCATTTTTACACCAAATTCAGAGGATATTAATGGAAGTTCATTAATTAATGTTCATTTTTACACCAAATTCAGAGCGTATTAACAGAAGTTCATTCACTAATATTTCAAATTCTATACTATTTGCAAACAGAACAATATCATCAGCAATTCTCAAAGTATTTAACGCCTTTCACAGACTTATTAATTCCTTTTGTTTTCCAATTCAGTTTAGACACTGCTTTTTCTAAGATGGCTAAAAATAGTTTTGGAGATATGGAGTTATCTTGTTTTAATCCTTTTCAATGGAAATTTCACTGTTTTCTTATAACAACAGTTAGAAACACTGTGGATGTTTAGTGTATGTTGTATAAGATTTTAATAATGCCCTATTTCACTTCTTTTTGCATTAACGCACCAAACACACATAGGTGTTTCAGCGAATCAAATGTCTTTTCAATGAGTATTAATTGTTTTGCATAAAGTGAAGGATACAGTAAACTGTCTCAAATCTCTATGAAACCAAGTTTTCTCAGTAGTTTGAGCCAAGTCAACTGTAATGCTCATTCTGGTGGTAAAAATTTTAGTGGAGACTTTGTACAGTACTGACATAAGATTTATATCTTTAGTACTACCTTCCAAATGCCCTTCACAGGCATAAATTAAGAAGAATTTATATCCTGTTATGCCCTACCTTAGAAGAATTGAGTTCCTCCTGAGTGGAAGACGGCATTAGTATTACTTCTATAAGTTCCTGGCACCTTTTATCTTTTCGGATAATGTCAACTAGATATCTTAAACAGCCTTCAGATTTTCCTCCATCCAAGAGCTCTCCTGATATTCTGTTTATGCATTTGGTAATTTCTTCAGTTTTATCATCACCAGTTTTAATGTGCTCAACCATCATCAGTGTCCATTTTCTCAACCTGAAACATATTTATTTATTTATTCTTTGCCCATGGACTCCAGCTGACAATCCAGCTGAGAGTATTGGGTGTGTCATACAATAGGCTATTAACATCAAACTTGATTTCATTATATATAAATGAAACAAATAATTAATGATATGAATATAATAGAGGGAAACATTCCACGTGGAAAAAATATATCTAAAAAGAAAGATGATGAGACTTACCAAACAAAAGCGCTGGCAGGTCGATAGACACACAAACATACACACAAAATTCAAGCTTTCGCAACAAATGGTTGCTTCGTCAGGAAAGAGGGAAGGAGAGGGAAAGACGAAAGGATCTGGGTTTTAAGGGAGAGGGTAAGGAGTCATTCCAATCCCGGGAGCGGAAAGACTTACCTTAGGGGGAAAAAAGGACAGGTATACACTCGCACACACACACATATCAATCCGCATATACACAGACACAAGCAGACATTTGTAAAGGCAAAGAGTTTGGGCAGAGATGTCAGTCGAGGCGGAAGTACAGAGGCAAAGATGTTGTTGAAAGACAGGTGAGGTATGAGCGGCGGCAAATTGAAATTAGAAATTAGCGGAGATTGAGGCCTGGCGGATAGCGAGAAGAGAGGATATGCTGAAGGGCAAGTTCCCATCTCCAGAGTTCTGACAGGTTGGTGTTAGTGGGAAGTATCCAGATAACCCGGACGGTGTAACACTGTCCCAAGATGTGCTGGCCGTGCACCAAGGCATGTTTAGCCACAGGGTGATCCTCATTACCAACAAACACTGTCTGCCTGTGTCCATTCATGCGAATGGACAGTTTGTTGCTGGTCATTCCCACATAGAAGGCTTCACAGTGTAGGCAGGTCAGTTGGTAAATCACGTGGGTGCTTTCACACGCGGCTCTGCCTTTGATCGTGTACACCTTCCGGGTTACATTCAGAATCTGATCCAGTCCCGGAAAGTATCCTGTCACAAGTGGGGCACTTTTGGGGTTCTTCTGTGGAAGGTTCCGGGTTTGAAGAGATGAGGAAGTGGCTCTGGTTATTTGCTTCTGTACCAGGTCGGGAGGGTAGTTACGGGATGCGAAAGCTGTTTTCAGGTTGTTGGTGTAATGGTTCAAGGATTCCGGACTGGAGCAGATTCGTTTGCCACGAAGACCTAGGCTGTAGGGAAGGGACCGTTTGATGTGGAACGGGTGGCAGCTGTCATAATGGAGGTACTGTTGCTTGTTGGTGGGTTTGATGTGGACGGACGTGTGAAGCTGGCCATTGGACAGGTGGAGGTCAACGTCAAGGAAAGTGGCATGGGATTTAGAGTAGGACCAGGTGAAGCTGATGGAACCAAAGGAGTTGAGGTTGGAGAGGAAATTCTGGAGTTCTTCTTCACTGTGAGTCCAGATCATGAGAATGTCATCAATAAATCTGTACCAAACTTTGGGTTGGCAGGCCTGGGTAACCAAGAAGGCTTCCTCTAAGCGACCCATGAATAGGTTGGCGTACGAGGGGGCCATCCTGGTACCCATGGCTGTTCCCTTTAATTGTTGGTATGTCTGGCCTTCGAAAGTGAAGAAGTTGTGGGTCAGGATGAAGCTGGCAAAGGTAATGAGGAAAGCGGTTTTAGGTAGGGTGGCAGGTGATCGGCGTGAAAGGAAGTGCTCCATCGCAGCGAGGCCCTGGACATGCGGAATATTTGTGTATTAATTAAATTATTAAATAATTAAACAGAAATAGTCTATAAGCATACAAAGTTATTACATGTTTCACATTATACATACACACAAATCCAAAAGACATACAGAAATGATAATTTTTAAAGGTACATTTCAGTAATGATATAACATATTTAAATACCATCTTAGTATTCACTCAAACTGTATACACATTTCTCTGTGAGATATAGTTTCAAATGATTTTTAAAACATTTTAGGTCTGTTTCTCTTTTAATGATTTTGGGGAGTTTATTAAAAAACCTTTTGTCTGCTTCTTCAGGGGCAGTCATAGACAGTTTTAGATTTCTGTTTATCATGTAGTAATTTTCATTTCCTCTTGTACCGTGTTTGTGTACATCTTTATTTAGGAGGTGTTCATCGCTCGACCTTACCGCCATTATGCTTTGGTACATGTACAGTGAATATACTGTCACAATATTATAGTGTACAAAAGCTTGCCTACAGGTCTGTCTTGGTGGTATTTTTGCAATGCATCTCACTGCCGTTTTCTGAATTGTGAATATTCTTTTTAAGTAGTCAGCTTGTGCACTTCCCCATATATGAACTGAATAAGACAAATGTGGGAAGACAAGTGCATAATACATTGATCTGAGGACTTTATCATCCACAGTCTTAGCTGTTTTATGCATGATGAAGATCTGTTTGTTTATCTTTTTACACAGTGCATCTATGTGCTCCCCCCGTGCCAAATGTTTGTCTATTATAGTTCCTAGAAAGTTTGTGCTGATTACTTCTTTAATAGTCTTTCCATTTATATTATAATTTTCACTATGCTTGGTCTGAAATACTACATTCTTTGTTTTAGACTGATTCATAAACAGGTTGTTTTGTGTTAAATATTTATTTGCATTTTCGATATTCAGGAGTGCTTCCTTCTCAAGCTCCTTCTTTGTGTCAGCTGTGCAAATGATCGTTGTGTCATCAGCATACATTACAAGTTTCTGATTTATATAGCTAGGGAAGTCATTTACGTAGAGTATATATAGTATTGGCCCAAGCCCCGACCCTCGCGGCACACCGTGTTTAACTGTTTGCAATTCTCATCTGTAGTTTGTTACATTTCCCCCACTAGTGTGTCTGATTTCCGTGCATTGTTTCCTATTTGTAATGTATGATATAAGTATGTCATAGCAATTTCCTCTAATTCCATACTGATACAATTTCATCATTAATTTTGAGTGGTTCACACAATCAAATGCCTTAGATAGGTCCATAAAAATCCCACAAGTCTTTTGTTGCCTGTCAAGTAAATTAAGAATGTGCTCAATTATATCTGTTGATGCTGTTTTTGTTGACTTCTCTTCTCTGAAACCATGTTGTGATGAATGCAGTATACTGTACTTTGTTATAAAACTTAAAATTCTATTTTTTATCATCATTTCAAAAATTTTAGCAAATGTTGAGATCAATGATATTGGCCTGTAATTTTCTAATTCATCCCTGTTCCCTTTCTTAAATATTGGCGTCACTTTACTTACTTTCAGTGAATATGGAAATATACCTTCTTCTATCGCAGCATTCAGCATGTGTCAATGGTTTTAATATACATTCTCTGCATTCCTTTATGAGATGTGATGTGACACCATCCAAGCCAGATGAATGTTTAATTTTAATTTGTTTTATTAGGTTTGACACTTCTGTGTCTGTTGTAAGTATGAAAACGACAGTATGATTTGTATTGTATTGTATTGTATTTGTATTTGTATTTGTATTGTGGGGGGTTTAACAATTTACTTACTGCATTTGTTTTATTTTGTCTTATTAATTCATCTGCTACAGTAATATAATACCTGTAAAAAGTATTGGCTACTTCTAGAGGGTTTGCGTTGCTTTTCCCACACATCAGTGGGCAGGTGTCCTCTGCCCGATTTGTCGCTTTTCCTCTCTCTTCATTAATGAAAGACCATAAATCTTTTGAGTAGTTCTTTCCCTTATCTATAGACATCCTGATGAATGATGCTTTAGTTTCTCTGATAAAACTACAGTACTCTTTCTTTTTTATTTTATACAGGGTGTTGTAGGCCTTAGTATTTTTTTGTTTGGAGAGGTCATAATACACACTCAGATTATTTCTGGCATGGATTACTTCTCCAGTCACCCAGCTTTTCTTTTTTTGTTGCTTTTTGACAAGCCTTTTACTAACAGGACATGTAACATCAAAATAATAATTAAATAAAGAAAAAAAACTGGTTCCATTTGGTGTTTGCATCTTTAGCTGGATATATTGTTTCCCAGTTTTCTGCATCTAACAAGTTTTTTAACAGATTTATGTTATGTGGGTAGCTCTGTCTTCTCATCTCCCATATCTTCTGCACTGAATCACTAGTATTTATATTTATGTCTATCATGATTGCAAAATGGTCTGCTAATGTGGAGTTTATTACCTGTGTATCACAATACCATGTAGGAATATTTGTTATTACATGATCAATTATAGTTTCACTATGCTTTATTACTATTTTTATTTTTAGATTGTATATGCACAATAAGTCCAGTAGGGTCTAGGTATTGTGTGTTTTTTCTTGTGTCTATGTTCAGATCTCCTATAATGATCAAATAAGCATATGTTATTGAGAGGTGTTGGATTATATCTTCAAGCTGTTCAAAGAAGGTTTTAATTACACCATTTGGTGATTGATACAAACCTAATACACAACATAAATTCCCAGAAATTTTAGTTTCCAGTGCTGTAGCTTCAAAGCTCAATTCTATTATATTTATGGCTTTGGTTGATTTATAGTTAGAAAAAATGGCAACCCCACCACTTTTATAGGAAGTTCTGCAAAAACTGGCTATTTTCACATAATTCTTCAAGTTGTACATTCCTATGTGATCAGTATTTAACAATTCCTTGCAGCAAATATTTGTTAAAAAGTGTACAAAGAAACAAACAACTGAGGTGAACCTTTGAAAAAAATGTAAACAAACAGCAGTTTCTTTTAAGTAACAACTAAAAAACGAAGTTGTACCATTTATTAACTTTATTATTGTTTCCAGGTTTCCAATAAACTCTGCTTCCTACCATCTCCCTTCTTTAGCAAAAATAAGCAAACAGATTATAGCATTCTTTTTAAAACCCAAGTGGAAACATACCAAGATAAAAAAAATGCATCATTACTTTCATATTGTAATCAAAATACTCATATTTCAATAATTATCCACAATGGTTCAGCATTTACAGAATAAAGACATCGTGATTTATCTTGGCAGACAAGTATTGTATCCAGAAAAGATGAAGTATAAATATTCTGTACTAGCTGCAACAGGCAGAAGAAATGCCTTGTTGGTGCTGCACATTTCTTGATTTTGACTGAGATAAACTCACTCTACAGTGTTCTTCTTTGGCATGCCAGTGTAGTAGTTGGCACACAAATAGCTAAATAAAAAAATCCAGCAATTTGTACATTTGTTTATATGTAAAAGTGGACGTTGGAATTTTTCTTTGTGTCACACGATATGTGCAAGAGTCATGTCCTGTTTGAAATTTGAGATTCGTATATTTTACTGTTCGTGTCCCTTTTGCAATCTTCCACTGATTGTATCATTGCTTATTTGTATAGTGAAATTTACAAGTGCCGCGATAAACTCCTACTGTTACTTTATTGTCAACTGTAGGCTTAAAACTTATTTGTGCACTTTTGAGAACAGTAGGCCTATCCTCATTCAAAACAATCTTTCTCTAATTTCATGCTCTAATTATATGAGAAATAGGTTATTTCTCAGATTTTTCGGAAGCTTGCAAAACTACATTTTCATAAGTTACCACTATGAGTCTTTTCAATAACATTTTTATGTAGCAAATCATTGTTTGTGATTCACAGTTACTGCCAAAGAATACATCACCCCAAATATTCAGATATCAACACAAAAAATATGCACTTTTGAGAATTTACAATTGTTACAATTTTCCTGTGCACAATCTAATTTGTAGTAAATCACTACTTGCGATTTCATAACTGTAGCAGATATTGTAATTAACATACTGGTTTACAGCTAGCTTTTCTCAAGGAGTAGTATATATTATCTACATTTATCATAAATTAACTCTATTTTTGAGTTTTTTAGCAACTATAATTAACCTCAAAAAGTTTTGGGAAACTAGTTTTTCTGTTGCCGTATTAGAAATCTCATTGCTTCAGTTCTTTCACAGAATTAGTACTTATTTAGCTCAAGGGACTACAAGATGATCAGTAGGCTTACTATTAAGTTATTTGTTCACTGCCGTGTAACACAATGCACCAGCCAAAATGCAGCCGCACTGTGAATGCTGTTCTCGAAGATGGGAAGAGTTGGTTGACTTCCATAAACAGCTGAAAATCACCTCAACTACCATCAAATGATTGGTAACTGCTGCGAATGAGTGTGTTGGACGAACTCCTGAGAGTCATGTGCCTGTGGTAACAGTATCAAAAGTATTCCTAAAGTACTATCTTCTCCTGTGGACCCTGTCTCCTCCGCGAAAGTATGGCATCTTTCATTACTTGTCCACTTGAATGTGAGTGGTATTTCACTGGTAGATCTAGGCATACCTTACACTGTGGATGGAGACCAAGGACGACTCAGTGTGTTGTACAGATCCCCCATAACCAACAAGTTCGAGGTGCTGTCTTTAACTAAGCCAGTGGAACTCACTTCATCTGTTTTGGGGAAACCTATTTTGTCTGGTGTTAAGAGGAGGAAAACACAAAAAGGTCTATTAATCGCCAGCAGTTCAAACATATGGTGAATGATGGTCCCTTATGCAAATGGTAGCAAGAGGCAGGAAATGACATCACACTCAGTTTCTATGCCTTGGGGCCTCATTCAACATACTGAAGAGGCTGTTAAAGGGTGAATAGGGTGTAACTAACTGCAGATTGTAGTGCACATTGGAACAAATAATGCCTGTCGTCTGGGCTCTGAGGTCATACTTCGATTAAGAAGACCAGCCTTGCACATGGGGTTTCAACAAAGTTCACAATTTGCAGCATTGTCCCCAGAACTGATTGCCACCTCTTAGTTCTGAGTCCAATGGAAGGACAGAGCCAGAGATTTAAAAGGTTCTGTGACAAACTAGGCTGCGACTTCCTGGACTTGGGCCACAGTGTTGAGAACTGTAGAGCTCCCTGAATGGATCAGGTATGCACTACACCATCAGAAGCTGCTACCCAGGTAGCTGACAGTGTGTGGGGTGCACACAAGGTTTTTTTAGAGTAGGCAACAGTCCTTCCAACCCAGATAACAACAGCTGTAGGAAACCCAGAAGTATGAGTGTAAGATTGAAATAAATGCTCTCAGAGGTGCTCCTACCGGTAAACTCTCAAAACATTTGCAACAAAGTGCCAGAGTTTGAAGCCCTCATGAAAAGCAATTAAGTTCACATAATACTAGGTACAGAAAGCTGGTTGAAACCTGGAATTGATAGCAGTGAGATACTTAGGGAAAATTTAACTGTATATTGAAACAATAAGCGAATGGGAAATGGAGGGGGTGTATTTGTCACATTAGACAAGAAACTCAGATCCACTGATATGGAAATTGAAGTGGCATGTGAGATTGTTTGGGCAAGACTCAGTATCAGGGGTTAGCATAAAATGGTAACTGGATCGTTCTATCTCACAGCAGACTCATCCCCTGAAGTAATGAAAAACTTTAGAGAAAACCTTAGTTTGCTTGTAAGTAAGTTCCCCCAATACTATTGTAACATGATTACAGTAGTACTGGGGAAACTTACTTTAATCATCCACCAATCAACTGGGAAAATTTCAGCTCTGTTGGTAGTGGGAGTAATAAGACATCCCGTGAAGCATACTTTCTCTGAAAACTACCTAGAAAAGGTAGTTTGGAACCCCCCTCATGACGGAAATGTGTTCACTCAAATGGTAACAAATAGACCTGACCTCTTTGGGGATGCCCACATCGAAATGGGTATCAGACCATGATGCAGTTGTTGAACAAGCAGAAAGATATATATGTTCAGTAAACTTGATAAAAACTAGTAGTGCCATATTAGATTAGATTAGATTAGATTAGATTTACTTTCATTCCAATTGATCCGTAGTGAGGAGGTCCTCCAGGATGTGGAACATGTCAGAAAAACAACAATACATGACAAATATTTACAACTAAAACAAATAAGCTAATGTACCATTCCACAGGTCCCAAGTGGAATGATTGTCATTTTTTAATGAACACTAAGAGTCATTTTACAAATACTAATGCACTGAATTTAAAATAAAAAAGTTTTTTATTTATTTATAAGGTAATAAACATGTAATACAACTACTGTAATACTTATTTACAATAAATACATTACTGCACTGAAATGGTGCAGAAGTTAGATTATACTTACACACACACAACACACACACACACACACACACACACACACACACACACACACAAATTTTCAGTGAACACATTACTGCACTGAAATTGTGCAGAAGTTATGTTGTACTTATATACAAATCAGTTGGTTTTACTAAGAAATTCATCAATGGAGTAGAAGGAGTTGGCCACCAATAAATCCTTTAGGCTTCTCTTAAACTGAATTTCATTGGTTGTTAAGCTTTTTATGGCTGCTGGCAAGTTATTGAAAATGTGTGTTCCTGAATAATGCACACCTTTTTGTACAAGACTAAGTGACTTTAAATCCTTGTGAAGATTATTCTTATTTCTAGTATTGATTCCATGAATTGAGCTGTTGGTTTGAAAAAGTGATATATTTTTAATGACAAATTTCATTAAGGAATAAATATATTGGGAAGCTGTAGTTAGTATCCCTAGTTCCCTAAACAGGCTTCTGCAGGATGTTCTTGAGTTCACACCACATATAATTCTTACTGCACGTTTTTGTGACCGGAAAACTTTAGCTTGGCTTGATGAATTACCCCAAAAAATAATCCCATATGACATTATGGAATGAAAGTAAGCATAGTATGCCAGCTTTTTCATTTTTATATCCCCTATGTCTAACAAAATTCGCATTGCAAACAGAGATTTGTTAAGACGCTTCAGCAGTTCTGTGGTGTGCTCCTCCCAGTTGAATTTATTATCAAGCTGTAATCCCAAGAATTTAACACTGTCCACTTCTTCTATCTTCTTGTCATCGTATGTTAGACATATACTCTTGGGACACCCCTTACAAGTTCTGAACTGCATGTAGTGTGTTTTTTCAAAGTTTAGTGACAAAGAATTGGCTAGGAACCAGTGATTAATGTCCACAAATATTTTATTGGCTGATCTTTCTAAGACTACACTTGATTTGCTATTTATTGCAATGTTTGTATCATCGGCAAACAAAACAAACTTGGCATCTGGTAATGTTACTGATGAAAGGTCATTGATATACACAAGAGAAAGTAAGGGCCCCAAAATGGAACCTTGTGGGACCCCACATGTAATTAGTTCCCAGTTGGATGATGCCTGATAGCTTGATACATGTCTCTTTCCTAATAACACCCTTTGTTTCCTGCCAGAGATATAAGATTTGAACCATTTTGCAGCATTTCCTGTTACGCTATAATATTCTAGTTTACTTAAAAGGATATTGTGATTTACACAGTCAAATGCCTTTGACAGATCACAAAATATACCAGTTGCCTGCAATTTTTTGTCTAATGAATTAAGCACATTTTCACTGTAAGTGTAGATAGCCTTCTCAATATCAGAACCTTTTAGAAATCCAAACTGTGACTTTGACAGTATGTTATTTGAGATAAGATGGTTATAAAGACGTCTGTACATTACTTTTTCGAAAATTTTTGAGAATGCTGGCAACAGTGAAATTGGACGGAAATTTGATGCTATTTCTTTATCTCCCTTCTTAAACAGTGGCTTAACTTCAGCATATTTCAGCCATTCAGGAAATATTCCAATGATAAACGACTGGTTACACAGATAGCTTAATATGTTACTTAGCTCAGAATCACATTCTTTAATTAACTTTGTTGATATTTCATCATACCCACTAGATGTTTTTGATTTTAAAGATTTTATGATGGACATTATTTCTGTTGGGGTAGTGAGGGTCAAATTCATATTATGGAAGTTACTTGAAATGTCTGGTCTAAGGTAATCCATAGCAGCATCTACCGAACCTGACAACCCCATCTTTTCAGTAACAGTTATAAAATGTTTGTTAAAAAGTTCTGAAACACTATACACATCTGTCACCAATGTATCATTTACTCTTAATGCTATTTGTTCCTCTTCATGTCTGGTTCTACCGGTCTCCTCCTTCACTATATCCCTTATTGTCTTTATTTTGTTATCTGATATGACTATCTTTTCCTTGTAATATATTTGCTTTGACATCCGTATTACAGTCTTTAATATTTTGCAGTATTTCTTATAATGTGCTATAGCATCAACATTGGAAATGTTTCGGATTGACAGATACAGTTTTCTTTTTGTTTTACAAGATACCCCCTATTCCTCGAGTAATCCATGGCTTCTTTGTAGACTTTGCTCTAACCTTGGTAAGTTTTGGGGGAAAGCAGTGTTCGAATAAGGTAAGCATATCTCAATGAAGAACATGAAACTTTAAGCACAGGGCAGGAGCAGGTAGAGAAACTATGGTGTAAGTTTAAAAGGATAGTTGACCATTTACTGGATAGATATGTACCCAGTAGAACAGTTCTTAATGGGATGGATCCTCCATGGTACACAGTCGCTGTAAAGAAACTTCTAAAGAAACAGACACTACCATATAATAGGTGTAAAACGAAGTATAGGACTATAGACAGAGAGATGCTGAATGCAACGAATTTGGCTGACAAGAGAGCTATGAGTGAAGCCTTCAGTGAGTACTGTAGCAGAATATTATCATATGATATGTCACAAAACGCAAAGAAATCCTGGTTGTATGTAATGGCTGTTAGTGACACCCAAGTTAGTGTCCAGTCCCTAGTGAATAAAACAGCAACTGAAATTGAAGGTAGCAAAGAAAAAGCTAATTCCATTTTCAAATGTTCCTTTACAAAGGAAAAACCAGGAGAATTGCGCCAATTTAACCCCTGTACCACTGAAAAGATGAGTGAAATCAGCATTAGTGTCAGTGGTGTTGAGCAGCAGCTGAAACTGTTGAAATTTAACAAGCTCCAGGGCCCAGTGGAATCATTAGCAGATTCTATAAAGTCATGCTCAGTAGTTGGAAGAAAGCAGAGGTCACCTTCTCTACTAGAAGGGTAGCAGAAGTGACCCAAAAAACTGCCATCCAATATTCTTGACATTAATTTGTTGTAGAATCTTAGAATATATTCTGAGCTCAGATATAATGAGGTATCTTGAACAGAATGACCTCCTCAATGCGAACAAGCACAGATTCCAAAAACATCGATCCTGTGAAACTCAACTCTCACTTTTCTCACATAACATACTGGAAGTTGTGGATCAAGGCAGTCCTGTAGATTCAGTATTTCTCGATTTCTGAAAATCTTGTGACTTGGTATCACACCTACACTTATTGTCAAACTTCAATCATATGGGCTATCAAGTGAAATTTGTGACAGGATTGGAGACTTTTTGCTAGAGAAGACACAGCATGTTATCTTGGAAGGAAAGTCGTCATCAGATGTAGAAGTAACTTCAGATGTGCCCCAGAGATGTGTGTTGGGACCCTTGTTGTTCATGTTGCATATTAATTACCTAGTAGAAAAATTAATAGTAAAATCAGAATTTTTGCAGATGATGCAGTAGTCTATAATGAGGTATGGTCTGAAAGAAGCTGCATAAATATTCAGTCAGATCTTGATAAGATTTCAAAGTGGTGTGAAGATTAGCAACTTGCTTTCAATGTTCAGAAATGTAAAATCGTACACTTCACTAAACAAAAAAATGTAGTATCCTACGATTATAATATCAAAGAGTCACTGTTGGAATAGGTTGGCTGGCTGCTTGGTTGACTGAATGATTTAAAACAAAACTACTAGGTCATGAGTCTGTTTTTCCTGCAACAGAGATATCTACATGACTTTGGATCTGAGATGGCCTACCATACAAAACCCAGACTCCAAGGTCTACCTAACATCAATGAAGTATAGATGAGGGTCGAGAAAGAAGAAAGGGAGACATAGGAAGAAATGCAGGTGAGGTGCACCAACTAGGGAGCAGCCAGAAGCTCGCAAAAGCAGAGTGAGGACATATATACCTCGGTTCCCCACCATTTACCAAAGGTACCACACTCAGAAATTGCCTAGGAAAGACTAACACGGACAGGGTAACAGAAGAACAGATAGACAAAAGACAAACAAGTCAAACAGACCACACAAGACAGGGGAGGAAGAGTCAAAGAGCAGGTAAGGTGATGGCTGTGGTGCACTACCAAGCCCAGGCTGCCGCAGCCCAGTCTGGGCAGTATGTTCTGCCAGCCCCTCAATGAGCCAACAATATTAATTGGCTCTCCTGTAAAGAGTGTGGTAAAAGCCCCCTTCACAAATAGGACGTAAAACAAGTCAGTTGCTGAGGCATTATCTCCTAGCACCAGAGGTAGCGAGTGAGGGAGATTACAAGTCTGCCACAGGGTGGATAGGTTGGAACAGTTCACCAAAATGTGGGCCACCATCAAATAGGAACCACAACAACAAGGGAGTGGGTCTTCACAATGAAGGAGATGACCATGAGTCAGCCAAGTACGGCCAATATGGAGCCAGCAAAGCAATGTAGAGTCTTTGCAAGAGCTCTACATGGAAGACCTCCACAAATTCATAGTTTCCTTTATCACCACTAGTTTGTTTGGTGAAGTCACAGCGAGCCATTCCATCACTGCTGGAGTAGGTCAACTCATACGAATATGTGGATGTAACACTTTGTAAGAATGATCACATAGGCTCAGTTGTGGATAAAGCAGGAGGTAGACTTCGGTTTGGTGGTAAAATATTGGGAACTGCAATCAGTCTACAAAGGAGATTGCTTACAAATCAGTTGTGTGGCCCAATGTAGAATATTGGTCAAGTGTATAGGACTGGGATATTGAACATATACAGAGAATGGTAGCAAGAATGGTTACGGGTTTGTTTGACTTGTGGGAAAGTGTTACAGAGTTGCTGAAGAAACTGAACTGGCGGTCTTTTGAAGATTGTTAGTAGACTTTCTTGGGATAGTTTACATCTAAGTTTCAAGAACCAGCTTTAAATGATGATTCTGTGAATATACAACAACCGCCTACACATCACTCACAAAGGGACCATGAGGACAAGATAATATTAATTATAGCAAACACAGAGGCATCCAAACAACCATTCTTCCTGCACTCCATACCTGAATAGAATGGGAAGAAACCCTAATAACTGGTACATGCACTTAATGGTGGTTTGCAGAGTATAGATGTAGACATAGATATACTTCTACATATACATGTAAATAAAGTTACTTCTACATCTGTTGACAACTTTTCATTCAGGATAAAATGCTGTATCATCCGAATCAAAAAATCCTCCCCCCAGACACATTATTATTATTATTATTATTATTATTAAATTTGAGCTAAAAGTAAACTCTAAGATTCTACAACAGATAGAGGTCAAAGATTTTGGAAGGTAGTTTGGTGAAATAGTCCTGTTACCCTTTTTGTAGACTGAGGGGTCTTGTGCTTTCTTCCAACTCTTGAGCACAGTTTTTTGTCTGTGGCATCTACAGTATACTATGGTTAAAAGAGAGGCTAGCCCAGCCAAAATTCTACTTAGAATCAGACAGTAATTCCACTGGGCACTGGAGAGTTTTTCAGTATTAGTGATTTAAGCTATTTCTCAATGCCGCTGATATATAACACTTTCCCACAATATATCTTTATTTGCCACTGAGCATTAACATAACGGAATAAGATATTTCACTCATCTTTCCAGCAGTGAAAGAATCAAATTGGAGAAATACTCTTGGCTTTCCCTTTGTAAAGGAATATTTGGAAAAGAAAGTCAGAATTTATTTTTTTGCCTTGCTACCATCAATTTCAGTTCATGCGTTTTTTTCTAAGAGGTTTATCAAAAAAAATTCTGCTACTGTTAGTTGCTTAACACTTAACACACTGCCTTTTTGATATGCCAAGATGTTTTATTTACAATGTCTATGAACATACTCTCCTATGCTTTGTTTCACACTGACTGTGCAGTGGGTGCTGTTTCCTTATACGTTCCTTTTCAGAGACTGAGTACCATGGATGTAGGGTCCCCCCTCCCCACCCACTCACAAACCGTTCCAGTAACTAAATATCTATCCAGTGCCTGGTCAACTATTATTCTAAACTCTAGGCAAAGCTCTACTATGTGCTCCTGCGCAAAGCTTAATGTTCCAACTTTAGTTGTTGAGTTATGACACAAGTCTTTTCATCTACTGTCTGAAAATATAAAATCCAGGATGGGACTATATTATGAAAACAATACTGTCTAATCAAAAATGTAATATTTATTCCCATTTTAACTGCCATTAGTACTAGGGCAACAACTGTTGCTAATAGCATCTCATGGGCACATATCAGTATTAACATGGACATCTCAAAGGTCAGGTTTATTTGTCGCCAGGTAGTCTAATACATTTCCATCAAGTGTAGACTTCCGAACTATCTGTTCTAGGTATTTTTCAGAAAGGCTTTTAGTACTGGGTCACAGGACATCTTGTCACACCCACCATTTACAAAACTCCTCAGTAATCTAAATGAATCAATGCCATGCAAGTTCAAAGCAGTGTCAGTCATTTACAATAGCTATCAATTGCATTAGGAGACAGTTGCTATGGCTGCTTAACATTACACTGAGATATTCTAATAGCCCAACCTTATTTTTTAAAGTTTTGAGTCTTAAGGACATGAAACACTTCTGATTACTATGAGGTCGTTTGTTACAAACGGAAAAAACAGCCTAATTTTAATTTTGATTTGACCGTGGCCTAACTGATAAATGCTAAACAGATTTAGATGCTTCAGGAGTCGTTTCTAATGAGGATGCGGCTGCTCAAAAATTTTCAACACAATGATAAAGTGTTATTGCAATAACTAATGCCAAGATGTTTTACACTGATTGACTGTTATGTCCTGTTTAGACACTATATGAGGCAGACACTACTTTTGTTTCACACTTCTGATAATGGTTAATCTCATAAGAGGTCAGAATTCTTGGCATTACATCACAAGCTGTAACAGTGGTGAACACACACAATCCAGACTGCAATTCAATATTTGGCCAGTGCAGTCGATGCGAATGTGAATATATGGGCCACTGTAAACCTTTACAAACACTTTTCAGAAATATCACATGTCACAAATTGGTAATATTTTGCTCAGGGTCAACTCGCAGCAGTGGGGACTCACACAGCCAATATGACATGACATATAGTTCACAGCTCTGCCCAAACTCAGAGAATTCCAAACTCAAACTTGAACTCTGCTGACACTTCATCACTAGCACTTGACAATCTATTTTGCTTACCATCAACCTATGTGAGGTAAAAACATGTTTATCTTTGGGTAAGGGATCGTGGACCCCATCATTATCATCTTCATTGTTTCTCACCTGCAGTTTCCCAGGTGAGTGTATAAGTGCTTGCCACCTCCTCCTGGCCTTTATACATCTTCTGTACCCAAGACAACTTCCCAATTGTGTCCTTTCTCCTCCACATCTGTTCTTACAGTTTCTATCCAGCATTTTCTTGGTCTTCCCCATGGTCTTCTTCCTATGAGATTCAGGTTGAAATACTTTTCAGCAGGTCTTTTGCTGTTCATTCTCAATATGTGCCTGTACCACTGCAGCCTGTTTTTCTTCATGACACTGGTAACAGGAAACTCAATACCAGCTACTTTTCTATTCACCTCATTCCTGATTTTGTCCTGTCTAGTTGTTTGATTCATAGATCTAATTAATCTCATTTCTTTTGCCTGAGTTCTGTTGAAGTCTTTGTTTAGTAGGGTACATGCTTCTAAACCATACACAAGGACTGGTACGAAATAGGTGTGGTACATGGTCGCTTTCACTTTTCGTAGCATTTTATCATTCCAGAAAAGATTTCTGATTTTACTGTGAAAATTGGATGCTTTCTGTGTCCTGATGAGTACTTCCTGCTTAATCGTGTTGTCTTTTGAGATCATGCTTTCTAGGTACTTGAAATGGGAAACAGATTCTACTTTGACTCCTCCTAGAAATATATTTGAGGTTGTTCCCTGACTATTGATGGTCATTTTTACTGTCTCTGTTTTACTTATTTTTAGTCTGACACTGCTGAATGTGTAGCTCCAATCATTACATTTCTTCTGTGCTACAGCTACTGTCTCTTCACAGACTATCAAATCACCAGTAAAAACCAGGACATTTGGTATGCTGTCTATTTTCTTGATAGATTTAATGGTCTTGTCCATTACTATTACAAACAGGAGTGGTGATAGGGCACTTCCTTGCTGAAAACTTCTCTTTGTTTCAAACCACTCTGATCATGCATTGCATATCTGGACACAGCTGTAACATTTTTGGTATAGCATCTGGATTTTATCAATTCTCATATCTTGTTTCAAGAAACACTGTCACATGCTTTTTCAATATCCACAAATACAATCATAAGATTTCTTACATATTCCCATTACTTTTCTCTCAGCATTCTTACAGCAAAAATAACATCCATAGTACCTTGGTCCTTCCTGAATCTATGTTTTCCTTCCCAAAGCAAAGATTCTACATCTTTCTAAGTTTCATTTTTATGATCTTTTCTAACAGCTTCAGGGTGTGTGACAGCAGCTTGATGCCTCTATAATTTCCACATTTTTGTTGACTGCCCTTTTCGAACAGAGAGATGATGACTCCTTTACTCCAATCTTCTATGATTTTGTTTTCTTTCCATATCACTGAAAACACTCTATATAGCCAATTTAAGCCTAATATTCCAGCTGCCTTTATCATTTGTCAGCTGAGATCATCAAACCCCATTGACTTTCCATTCCACATGCTCTTTAATGCTCTTTCTACCTCACACCATGTTAATGGGTGTCCATAGGTTTGGACTTCATTAACTACTCTATAGTAATTTATGGTTATGTTGTACTCATCTCTATCTGGCAGCATGTTAAAGTACTTTTCCCTTTCATCCCTGATCCCTTCCTCTGTTCATATTAAGTTGCCATCATCTGTACCCAGTGCAAGAATATTTACAGATTCATTTTGTTTGCTCTTTTGTACTTCGTATAGTACTTTCCTACTTCCTTGACAGTCTTCCGCTACCCATGTAGAAAAGTCCTCTCAGCACTTTTCCTTTTTTTCCTGAATCAATCTTTTTACACCTGGTTTCTTTCTCCAGTATTCCTGTACTAGATGTTCAACCATTAATTCGTTTTGTGTTTTCTGTTTTTCATGGTTTAATTTTCTTTTCACTATGTTTCTATCTTTTACTGCTGTCTTCACCTAGCCATCTCACCAAGGTGTTTCCTTCTCTTTTAGGGTGGCACTTACGTTTCTGGAGATGTTTGTGGCTTCTTTAACAAGAGTTTATTTGAATAAAGACCACTCTTCTTCTACAGCTTTCTTATTTTTGGGTAATCTGGCTGTAATTCATGCTTCATAGTTTCTTTTCTTTTCCATGTCCTTCAACAGCCAAGTCTTAATCTTTGGCATTCTCTTTTGCTTAAATTTTGGCACTTTCACTTCTTGTAGGACAGCAATTAACAGCCAGTGGTTGCTGTCTGGGCGCTCACTGGGTATGACTTTAACATCTTTAATATACACCAGCTTTCCTATCGGTGATGATGAAGTCTGTCATAGTCGTGAGGTTACCATCCCAGCTGTGTCTTGGTATTTCATGACTTCCCCTTTTCTGATACCACGTTCTCTATGGCCAAGTTATTTCGCACACAAAAATCAATTAGATTCTATCCTTCTGGGTTTCTGTTCCCATAGCCGTGAGGACCGATGATGTTTTCTCATCCTAGTCTTTCTTTACCAACTTCGGCATTCAGATAGCTCATAATGATGAGTGTTCTCCTCTGTTATTTGTTCTTCAAGTTCATTAAGGAAATGCTCTTTCTCCTCTCTGGTACATCCTATCTGTGGTGCAAATAATTGCAAAACAGTACGCTGTGTATTACCAGCCCTTAGTCTCATCTGGATACCATATAGACAATAATTACAGAGCACGTGCATCAGCGGGCACTCCCTGGTGGCTAGTTTCTGGGATTGTATGGAGGATTCAGAGCATGTGTGGTAAATATATTGAGACAATGTAGCCATGTGTGTGCAGGCAAATTTTTGTTTGTTAACTTAGAAGAACATTGTGCAAAAGAACAGCAATTATTTTGTTCTTCTTTTGTGCCTGTCAGTTGTTGAGTACCTCAGTTACACTGAGTGTTTACCTTGACTTCTTCCCTAATTCACAAATGCCAATGTTCAGAACATCTTGCAGAAGCCTTTTCAGTATCTTGGTATGCCTACAACCATGTGTCAATACACTACTCCATAGTGGTGTTTGTGGTTAGTAATAAGGGGAATTTAGAATGAACTGTGAAATTCGAAACCACAAAAATAAAAAATAAAATAAAACACTTAGTCTGTGTATCCCTGTATAGTGCAAAGAATGGACTTTTTATTCTGGTGAAAGACATTTCATATGATTACAACAGTTCAACTGCTTGAGTATACAGACAGCTATTGGAAATAATTAGATTTACATAAACATTTAATATGAAGAAGCAGGTAAAAAAGGCAACTGATTAGGATAAGTAAAAACCAATTTTTTTTTCCTTTTCCAAGTTGCTCCTATTTACCATACGTCTAATTTATTCTAACAGTAACTCCTTTATTATCAATGAGTAGATCAGCACTAGTTTTAATTAGTAGTTATTATACACTACATAAGCAGCCTTCTCTGCACTATACAGGGATACACAGACTGTGTGTTTTATTTTTTTTATATTTTTGTGGTTTCAAATTTCACAGTTCATTCTAAATTCCCCTTATTACTAACCACAAACACCACTAAGCAGCCTCTACCTATTAATGTAAAACTTGGGTCATTCCGCTTCCTTTGTTGGCTCTCCTTCATGAAGGTATTCACAAAGTACAATTAATGGATGGGTAGATGAATGGACGAAAAGAAGGAGAAGATTTGTCTCTCGGCAAAAAACGTGGGTAGTTCCAGTTAAATATATTTTTATCAAGATTAAACTCAATTTAACAGAAAACCTCACAAGAAAAGACGTTTTTTTAATGTGTTAAGAACCATCTTACACAATTACAAACTGATATCCATCAAGAGATTTACTTCACCCTTACAAGGAGTAGTCATAATTTTAATTATCACACTGAAAAAAAATTGTGCAATTACTTTTTTGTTTCTTCCAGGTACGTACTGCAGTCCTATCACACACTGGAACTTATCTCCAGTGCAGCGGAATGTTGCAGCTGTTTCAGGACTGATGCAGCTGTTAAATAACTTTGTCATGTGACTTGCAATGTGTACCGCAATTCCAGGCATGTTCCTGGATACATGCATTACGGCAGGCATGTTCCTGCGATAAGTACGCAACTTTTATTTTTTTCAAAGTGATGATTAAAACTCCCCCTTGTATACAGATGACCTGTGATAAAAAGAGGAAGAACTGCATGTTTTCTATAATCTTGGCAGGAGTTGCAGCAGCTCTGACAATGAAGTTCAGGCCATAAATGTTTTATTGTATAAGGTTCCTAGCCTGGTTGTAGACAGATGTTCCTTGGTATCTCCTTAACTTAGTAGTCTCACGCTGAAAAACAGTTTGGATTTGTAGCTCACGAAGGTTACGACACAAACACTTCTTATTAATTACAGGAATACAAGGTGTGACAAAGCAAACTGGAATCTCTTTACTTCCTCTCTTGTTTTGCCGTCTGCCTCATTAAATTCATTTCTTCAGTTTTAACTAATTACCTTTAACATACATGAGTATAATCTGCATTTTCATGAAAAGAGAAAGGTTGGCCCTCAGTCTTAAGAAATATAGCAAATTTTGTGCTTAGTTTTGTGTATGTACTCAATTTCCTAATTTATTTTGACTGTTCCTAGTTAATAACTTTTGTTATAGGGTGAAATCAGTAATTGTTTCATGGTTTGAATGCTATAGTTGACTTATAAACAAATATAAATTCTTTAATAATTATAAACATTTGGAAGAAGAAATACTAGGATTCTTAAAGTATTTATTTGGCTCTATTCAAAAAAATGTTAGCAAAGCCAACTCTTAATTAATTCCAAAGTAATTACCAGTTCCATCAAAAGTATTGTTTGTATAACTATATCTGTTGATTTCATCATTTTAACAAATAATTCGGCTAAACCCTCGTGGTAGAAGAAACTGTTAAAAAGAACCAATGTTTGATGTATTCAGTTAATTTAATGAGTTATGTTTTAATTGTAATTTCTGTAAATTAAACATCAAACAATGTTTAGTTTCAGTACTTATTATTGTGGGGATATATAAAGGCGCAATTTCTGGTCCCGGGACAGTCAGTCCACAGACGAGAAGTCTGTATCAGTTAGCGTAACAATAATGCCTTAACTGAACAGTGGTATTAGTGCCGTATAAATAGGCCATGTGTTAAAACAATGACAGTGTTTGTTCAAGTTATTTGATAAATAGTGAACTGCGTGGTTAGACATTTACTGCTCATAGACGTTCGACAGCAAACTATTGTAGCAGTATGCTGATGTTTGCCTGCAAACTATTAATGAGGCTTATCAAAAGTTGACCAATAGTGAATTAGTAATATTGGGGGTTGCGAACTGAAAGTAAAGCACTGTGAAAGGCAACTGTACAACTGTTGGCTTCATTATTTACAGTAGACGGTGCTGGACTTCCACCCCCCACTTTTCAACCAGTATAACAATGCAGTACGTCAACACCGAGGACTATCAGTGAAGAAATAAAGCAGTCAAACATCACAAGTGATACAAGAGAAATACATCCACTGTTTTCCAACCAGCTCCTCCAAGATTTACGTTCACAAGAAACCATTGCAAAATTTGGTCTGACTTCACAGCTAGACAGAAACTTTAAAAAAAGAAAAAGACTTCAAGTTCCACGTTATTTCAGTCAAAGTCCAGTGTACAGTATACTTGTGATTTTATTATTGGCAATTTTCGATATCTTGTAACTCATTATTTTGAGCTATAAAAGCTGTCTTTATATTTTTATATGTAATGTCATTCATTACATTATGTTTCTCACTAATATAAAAATTAGTTATTGGGACATAATTTGAAGAAAATCACTAAGGGGTTAAATCACATTTGAACATGGCCCATCTTCCCTACCTTTAACCTTTAACCTTTACTCATGTAATTGGGGGTTCATGGGTGAGAATCTCATTAATAACACTTCTCTGATCAGTCCACTTTACTTGAAGGTGGTGACACTAGCCAACCAAGTTAGTGATCCTATATACAGATATCAGAGACTGGCAGAATAATTCATAAACAGTCCTTTAACAAGTTCATTGCTAGCATCTCTCTTCAACGTACTTTCACTCAGCACTGACTGAATGTCCCACTGAGTCCACACATAAAATATACTCATATATTCATCAGTAGAAATTTCTGAGCAAATGAACTGACATATAATCAATTTCTCAAAAAGAGTTCACAGAAAGGACAGTAGAATATCAGTACAAGCAGATGTCTGTGTGTAGGATGTGCGATGAAACTACTCACAACTTCAGAGAGTACCGCACCACAACTGATAAAGAACTACACCGAGATTCGCCAGGGGCCACAGCTGCCAAAACATTGGCATCACGTGTGATAGCTGCCATCCTCCTGCATTCTCAACAGGATGCCTATCATTTCAGAGCATGATGATAGGTAATCAAAGCACTGACAAAAGAGGGGGTTCATTTGTTCCAGTCTGGGTTGGTACTGGGTGATGAAGAAGGCACTCCTTTGCAGCAGGTTATTGGGTGTGGTGGCAGAGTTGGAGGTGGGTGCAGGTACGGCACGGGACATCTTTTTGCAAGCTAGATTAAGGTGATAGCACCTGTCTGTGAAGGCATTTGTGAGACCTTTCGATATGCTGGGCAAGAGTGTTCTTGTCACTGCAGATATGCCATCCACAGATTGCCAGACTGCATGGGAGGGATTTTATAGTGTGGAAGGGATGGTAGCAGTTGAAATGAAGGTATTGTTAGTTGTTTGTGGGTTTAATGGGGACAAAGGTGTGGATATAACAATCAGAAAGGGGGAGGTCAACGTCCAGTAAGGTGGCACCCTGGATTGAGGAGGACCACATGAAGCGAATGGGAGAGCAGATGTTGAGGTTGTGAAGGGTTTGGGATTTTTGGGAGGCTAGGAAGTTTTCTTCTACATGGCCTATAAACAGGTTGGCATGGGACGGTGCCATGTGGGTGCCTATGGCTGCTGTGGCACTGATTTGTTGGTATACCTTCTCTTCAGAGGAATAGTAGTGTGTGTTAGGATAAAGTTAGTTAGTAAGCTGTATGGGGAATGAGGTAGTGCATTTGGTGTCTGAAGGACGTTGGGGGAGGTAATGTTCAAAAGTGCCAAGAACATGAGCATGAGTGGTGATGGTGTACATGGAATGGTGTCAGCAGTGGTGAGTAGGTATCCAGAAGATAAAGGGGTGGGGAAGTTGGAGAGTTGGTGAAGGAATTGGTTGATATCTTTGACATGGGAGGGTACATTTTGAGCAATTGGTTGGAGGCTTTGTCAATGAGAGCCAAAATTCTTTGAGGGGTGGCGGGTCACAATAACCAGCTACAATGAGGCAACCAGGATTGTTGGACTTTTGGGATGAAATCATTCTGGAAGAGTTTATAGGTGGAGGAGTCAGGTAATTGTCAGAGACCTTCTGCTAGGCAGTCATAGTGATTCAAAACAACACTGAAGTAACCTTTGTCTGCACGTAGTATGATTTGGTGAGGATCTGTTTTGAGGCTGTGTATGGTTGTCCTTCCTTCTACTGGAAGGCTGGTGTCCTTAGGAAGAGACTTGGGGAAGGATAGTGATGCCAAGCTGGAGATAAGGAATTCTTGGAAGCTGACCAGGGACTGGTTAGGTGGGTGAGGAGGAGAATCACAGCTTGCTGCTGGTATGAACTGAGAGAGGCAGGGTTCAATGTTGGGATTAGGCTGGCTCTGGCTATTTGACTATACCATTGGAATCACATTGTAAATTATAATTTGACTACCAAGATTACATAAAATACTGCATGAATAATTATTTGGAAATTCTGTGTATGCATTACATATATGCACTGCTTGCATAATTGGATTCAGTTGAAAGATGACAAAAATGCTAGTTATGCAAAAGATTTAAATGGTAGCAAATGGAGTAATTTATTCTTGCTACATTTTAATTGCATCAAATTTATGTTCGGGAAAAGGAGTTTCAGAAAGTACAGATTCTGCATTAGCTCTTCAAGCTATCTCTCGATATGAAAATAAAAAAATATATATTAGCCTTTCTAATGTTTCAATGCAGATCATTCTATGATGGAATTCATAGTAATGATGTTGCATACCAGCTTGCCGAGAGAGGTACTTTAATGTAGCAAACAAAACATCCAATAGTCATTATATTGTGAAATAAACTAATCAGTAAAATGTTTTGGTAAGATAATCTTGGACTGCAGAGTGAAAATAAGAAGTGAAAAGACGTATTACAGAACAGAAAAGTTATATCATAAATGTCACAGAGCAAAATTGTGTCAACGCTGACTAATAACAAGTCATGATTACCTTGCTCAGCACTTGCATTTAATTTGTGTGTGTCCACCATCCTAAAGTGAGATTTGAATAAAGAAGGTGCGGTAACATAGTGGAATCATTTAGTAACTGAAGAAAAATTAGAACAATACAAAACATTATCAATATTATATTGAATATTACATATTATATTATATTGGAAAACCCTAACAAAGATGACCATATACCAGCCAGAGTTAAGATGGCCACGCTGATGGTCATACTGTAACATCAGCTCCATGAAAATAACACGACTTTCTTCATTGACAGTGACATTGTAATAGTGTTGTCACTGTTAGGAATGAGTTTTAAGTTTCAGTTTTCTATAGAGAGAGCTACTCAGCTACAATTGACTGGACATAGGCAACAGCATGAACATGTAAAGTTAAAGCTGAAAGCCAGCCTGTACCTCATGTTACAAATGAGGTGAGGTGCAGAGCCATTGCTGTCAGTGGCTTCATTGCATTGGGAGAGACTGCCACAGCTAGTGGGGTCCATCCCTGATGATGCTGCATGGCTGGTGATGTGCTTTGTGGAGAGGTGAATGCAAAGTCCTATGCAAATAACACGAAGGGGGAACTGGGTCTAACAAAGATGCAGAATTTTTGAGGCAAGTACAAAGTTTAATGCCAATGTAATGACTAGACATGTCAGTGTGGAGCAATGGGCAAATGTAGCCTAAAAAATGAGCAATTAAAAAAACAGCACTACTATTTTCATTGAGTCTCTAGAGATAAGGATACAAATGTAACAGAACAAAAATTAACTGCTGTTGCCAACCCAACAAAGGAGAAAATCTGCATAATGCAGCTGTGTGAAACAAACAGCTTCAGAAGATGAAACTGCAAAATTAATTAATAATACTAAACTCTAGGAGATCCTCACTTGGGAACCACCATGAAAGAGAAAACCTCTCATTATTATATACAATGTCCCTGACAGGGAGGTGCAACAACAAAAAGAAATCACGTATGAGCAAAGCTTCGAATGGGAGCTCAAATGGAATCATTTTGACTCACAATTCATTCCAAAATTTAAGACTGGACCAAAAGTAAGATACTTCTTCACATGGTGGAGGTAGGACCTACCACAAGAAAAACACTTCTCGACAAGCAGAAGGTGTATGTAGGCACTGAAGCTATAGTTGTGAAGGATTACCTAGTAGTAAACCACTGCAATAAATGCCATGATTATACTCATGGGGCAAAGAACTGCACCAGGGCAGAAATCACTTGTGCTCACTGCAAAGATGACAGGCATCAGAAAGCAGACTGTGGACAGAGTGAATAGAGTCCAATGTGTATACCACATTTGAGAAGAGGAAGATCAAAGTGACTGGCTAACACATCAGATGTTCCTGGACAGACTTATCCTACACCCTGATTATTTGTAAAACACTAATAATACCTATGACGGAGCACTATGAAATGAGAAGTTATCTTGCTGAATGTGTAGACAGTAGAAATCTCCTTCTAGGGGGAAGTGATAGGCGGAGAAGGCTGGAATTTCTGGCACAAAATAAAAAACAAAGGTTGTATTAGAGGTGCTGCTACTCCAACAGAAGAGTCATTCACAACTGAGCCATAGAAACTAGTACAATGTATATAACATTTATCATCCTTAGAATGTGCTGTGCGCATTGAAAAATGGTACAATAACACCTCACCAAAAGAAGGTACTGAAATTCAGCATAATGAGATACTGAGCACAATTAGTAAAGACTGAAAACACAGCAAGTACAATTCCAGTGCAGCCAAGTGTTAGTAAAGAAATAGAACCACTTACAAAACAAAATATCATGTTCAACAGAAGAGATACCAATGCAATTTAAACACAAGTCGACACAATCAGGAGTTCATGACACAAACACTGAGCCAGGATAGACAGCACTGCACAACTGTAGCTGTAAGTAAAACACATACTGAAAGAGCAGATGTGAAAGTACTAAGACGCCAGTCTCTCTATATAAAAAGCAATGTCCTGACCGATTCACTCACTCACTGACTCATCATCGCCTAGCCCCAACCATTAAGGATAGAAACTTGAAATTTGGAGAAAGTCTTGACCTTATACCGTAGCCATCGTTTACGAAGGGTTCAAAATTCCGTTCCTGAAGGTGTGAAATAAGGAGTGAAAGGCGTTTTGAAAATATATTGCTATTAAGGAAGTTTTGAAGTTAGAACTATGAAAAAGGTATTTGGTTTCTCAGTCAGATATTAAAAAAATCATGTTTCAGCACTTTTGGAAATAGAACCACTAGGGGGGTAAAATAGTTGGTGAATGTTTTTTTCTAAATTAATCACTATTATAGAAACTACTGAAGCATTTTAAAGCTATGGCTAAAAATCGGTATTTGACTTCCAGGTTAGAAATTAAAAAAAGTGTTTCATTGTTTTCGGAAATTCAGCCCCCGAAGAGTGTGAAATAGGTGAAGAAAAATTTTACAAAACTGTTTCATTATGCAATCTCTTTGAAAACTAAATGTATGAAAATTTGTATTTGCCTTCTCTGTTAGAAATTTTAAAAAAATGTTTGTTTCATTGCTTTTGGAAATTCAATTCCCAAGGGGTGAAACACGGGATGAAACAAGGGTTGAAAAATTGTAAGAAAATATTTATTTAAAAACAAACATTTTAAAGCTGAATTTATGAAAATTGGTATTTCACTTCTGGTTAGATGTGAAGGAATATATGTTAGGGGATGGAAGTTCCTATGGGAATATCTCCACAAGGACACAAAAGGCATAATGAACAAAAACTTTGGACTCAAGCTAACAGCAGTGCTTTTTGGGCAAAAGTACACCCAAGAAAACCATGCTTCTGTGGCCTTAATTAACATGAGAAAGTTTAGAAGGTGTTGCAATTTGTGAATGACATAAAAATACAATTAAAGAAAAAAAATTGTGCACGCCACACCGGCCCTAATCTAGTAACAAAATATAAACCCACATTATTGTTGTTGTTGTTGTTGTTGTTGTTGTTGTGGTCTCAGTCCTGAGACTGGTTTGATGCAGCTCTCCATGCTACTCTATACTGTGCAAGCTTCTCCATCTCCCAGTACCTACTGCAACCTACGTCCTTCTGAATTTGCTTAGTGTATTCATCTCTTGGTCTCCCTCTATGATTTTCACCCTCCACACTGCCCTCCAATGTTAAATTTGTGATCCCTTGATGCCTCAGAACATGTCCTACCAACCAGTCCCTTCTTCTCGTCAAGTTGTGCCACAAACTCCTCTTCTCCCCAATTCTATTCAATACCTCCTCATTAGTTATGTGATCTACCCATCTAATCTTCAGCATTCTTCTGTAGCACCACATTTCGAAAACTTCTATTCTCTTCTTGTCCAAACTATTTATCCTCCATGTTTCACTTCCATACATGGCTACACTCCATACAAATACTTTCAGAAACGACTTCCTGACACTTAAATCTATACTCGATGTTAACAAATTTCTCTTCTTCAGAAACGCTTTCCTTGCCATTGCCAGTCTACATTTTATATCTTCTCTACTTCGACCATCATCAGTTATTCTGCTCCCCAAATAGCAAAACTCCTTTACTACTTTAAGTGTCTCATTTTCTAATCCAATTCCCTCAGCATCACCCGACTTAATTCAACTACATTCCATTATCCTTGTTTTGCTTTTGTTGATGTACATCTTATATCCTCCTTTCAAGACACTATCCATTCCATTCAACTGCTCTTCCAAGTCCTTTGCTGTCTCTGATAGAATTACAATGTCATCGGCAAACCTCAAAGTCTTTATTTCTTCTCCATGGGTTTTAATACCTACTTCGAATTTTTCTTTTGTTTCCTTTACTGCTTGCTCAATATAAAGATTGAATAACATCGGTGAGAGGCTACAACCCTGTTTCACTCCCTTCCCAACCACTGCTTCCCTTTCATGCCCCTCGACTCTTATAACTGCCATCTGGTTTCTGTACAAATTGTAAATAGCCTTTCGCTCCTTGTATTTTACCCCTGCTACCTTTAGTATTTGAAAGAGAGTATTCCAGTCAACGTTGTCAAAAGCTTTCTCTAAGTTTACAAATACTAGAAACGTAGGTTTGCCTTTCCTTAATCTATTTTCTAAGATAAGTCGTAGGGTCAGTATTGCCTCACGTGTTCAACATTTCTGCAGAATCCAAACTGATCTTCCCCAAGGTCGGCTTCTACTAGTTTTCCCATTCATCTGTAAAGAATTCGCGTTAGTATTTTGCAGCTGTGACTTATTAAACTGATAGTTCGGTAATTTTCACATCTGTCAACACCTGCTTTCTTTGGGATTGGAATTATTATATTCTTCTTGAAGTCTGAGGGTATTTCGCCTGTCTCATACATCTTGCTCACCAGTTGGTAGAGTTTTGTCAGGACTGGCTCTCCCAAAGCCGTCAGTAGTTCCAATGGAATGTTGTCTACTCCCGGGGCCTTGTTTCAACTCAGGTCTTTCAGTGCTCTGTCAAACTCTTCACGCAGTATCGTATCTCCCATTTCATCTTCATCTACATCCATTACTATTTCCATAATATTGTCCTCAAGTACATCGCCCTCTATATACTCCTTCCACCTTTCTGCTTTCCCTTCTTTGCTTAGAACTGGGTTTCCATCTGAGCTGTTGATATTCATACAAGTGGTTCTCTTATCTCCAAAGATCTCTTTAATTTTCCTGTAGGCAGAATCTATCTTACCCCTAGTGAGATAAGCCTCCACATCCTTACATTTGTCCTCTAGCCATCCCTGCTTAGCCATTTTGCACTTCGTGTCGATCTCATTTTTGAGACGTTTGTATTCCTTTTTGCCTGCTTCATTTACTGCATTTTTATATTTTCTCCTTTCATCAATTAAATTCAATATTTCTTCTGTTACCCAAGGATTTCTACTAGCCCTCGTCTTTTTACCTACTTGATCCTCTGCTGCCTTCACTACTTCATCCCTCAGAGCTACCCATTCTTCTTCTACTGTATTTCTTTCGCCCATTCCTGTCAATTGTTCCCTTATGCTCTTCCTGAAACTCTGTACAACCTCTAGTTCTTTCAGTTTATCCAGGTCCCATCTCCTTAAATTCCCACCTTTTTTGCAGTTTCTTCAGTTTTAATCTACAGTTCTTAACCAATAGATTGTGGTCAGAGTCCACATCTGCCCCTGGAAATGTCTTACAATTTAAAACCTGGTTCCTAAATCTCTGTCTTACCATTATATAATCTATCTGATACCTTCTAGTATCTCCAGGATTCTTCCATGTATACAACCTTCTTTCATGATTCTTGAACCAAGTGTTAGCCTTGATTAAGTTATGGTCTGTGTGGCTTCCTCTTTCATTTCTTAGCCCCAATCCATATTCACCTACTATGTTTCCTTCTCTCCCTTTCCCTACTCTCGAATTCCAGTCACCCATGACTATTAAATTTTCATCTCCCTTCACTACCTGAATAATTTCTTTTATCTCATCATACATTTAATCACTTTCTTCATTATCTGCAGAGCTAGTTGGCATATAAACTTGTACTAACTGTAGTAGGCATGGGCTTCGTGTCTATCTTGGCCACAATAATGCGTTCATTATGCTTTTTGTAGTAGCTTACCCGCATTCCTATTTTTTTTATTCATTATTAAACCTACTCCTGCATTACCCCTATTTGATTTTGTATTTATAACCCTGTATTCACCTGACGAACAGTTTTGTTCCTCCTGCCACTGAACTTCACTAATTCCCACTATATCTAACTTTAACCTATCCAATTCCCTTTTTAAATTTTCAAACCTACCTGCTCGATTAAGGGATCTGACATTCCATGCTCCGATCCATAGAAAGCCCACAACAAATCTACAATAAAACATGTTACCAGGTCTGAGACATATAATAAGAACCAAGCACCCAGAAGGAAAATGTATAATATTTCTTCTAGTCATTCCTTTGCACTGATCCAACTAAGACTGAAAAACCTTCCTACTCACCTTCAGTTTTTGGAGAACTTACTGCTTAGTATATGATACCGAGGAGTTGTGTGTGCATTTCATTAAATCTAATGGTAAAACAGTATCTGACCCTCAGCAACGGAGGCCACACTGGTAATTCTTATACATTATGCATAAATGGATACAAGGCGTTTAAAAATAGCCCTGTTAATTGTACAAGAAACCAGAACATCATAGATGAAATTCGCAAAGTAGGTGAAGAAATGAAGTTTGACATTCTGTGCTTACAAGAACCATACACAAAAGATGGAAAAATCTCTGGAGTGTATATCGCAGCTCATGTCATCACATGTGGTCAAAAACCAATGACCACCATTGACATATATAATACGAACATTTGATCTATAAAAATTGCAGAATATTGTAATGAAGCCTGACTTGTATGGAAGTTATTACAGTTACAGTAAGTTTGATTTTTGTCTCGATGCATTTCCAGTTCAGTGACACCATGCCTGAGTATGTAGAGCAATTAGATACCAGTCACTTTGGCCAAAGACAGGCAGTACTCAATATGATTATGGTTTTGTTCAATGCAGTATGAAAAAGATATAATAACACCCTAAGCCATCGTGGGAATAAATATGTAACTGGCAGACAGAAGTGGAAATCCTCACACACATGAAGGGAAAGCTGGTGCAGATTCCAATATAGAGCTAATTAGTTAGTTGGTTAGTTACACATTACACAGATCATTTGAATAAAGCTTTTATTGAAATGATGTGGAACAAGTCAGTTTACAGGATACACATACATGATTAGCATTAATATTAGTGAAAATACTATTTATGGAATAATCCATCGGTTCTTGGAGGAACACAGACACATTTATACTTGAAACAAAGTGGTTCATGGTGTGGGTTCCTGTAGTCATGTCCTAGTTCATGAACCACGGGCAACGTATGAGTGGCCAAGTAAGTGGTTCCGACAGTCGGGATACCAGTTACTTTGGAATAAGGCTGGGCATCTCGGACATATTCTGAGTCGTGGTCACCTTTGTGCTCATACGGCAAAGACTACCAAATCCACCGGTTAGTCCCTCAGCCGTTAGGGGTAAAACCCAATGGGACTCGGGGCAAGTAAGGCTAGCAACCTGCTTCCCTGGTACTTTAAATATGATGCTGGCAACAATCAGAGCAAAATGCCTCGGACCTTTGGAGGTGACGGAGTCCCACCTCTAACTGACAAACCAGGGACTCCTAAGATACGACTTGCAAACAAATGGTAATGAGATGGGGAGCTATTAATATCAATGGGGGCTACTCTGGAAAGAAGGTAGAGCTGGCAGAGGCTGCAAGTAAGATGGGGCTGGACGTTTTAGCTGTTAGTGACATTCGGGTAAGGGGTGAGAAAGAAGAGGATGTGGGAGAATACAAGGTCTACCTGTCAGGAGTCAAAGCAGGAATAGCACAATGGGGTGTAGGGCTTTACATCAGGAAAGAAATGGAACCCAGCGTAGTTGCAATAAGGTATGTAAACAAACGACTGATGTGGATAGATTTGACAGTGTCTAGCAAGAAAATTAGGATGGTGTCAGTATATTCGCATTGTGAAGGGACAGATCAAGATAAGATGGATAGTTTTTATGAGGCACTCAGTGATGTAGTTGTTAGAGTAAAGGACAAGGACAGTGTTCTGCTCATGGGTGATTTTAACGCCAGGATTGGAAATTGAACAGAAGGGTATGAAAAGGTTATGGGTAAATTTGAAGAGGATATGGAGGCCAACAGGAACGGGAAACAACTCTTGGATTTCTGTGCCAGTATGGGCTTAGTAATCACAAACTCCTTTTTTAAACATAAGAACATTCACCAGTATACTTGGGAAGGCAGGGGAACCAGATCTGTCATTGACTATATAATAACAGATCAGGAATTCAGGAAGGCTGTGAGGGACACACGTGTATTCAGGGGATTCTTTGATGACACTGATCATTATTTAATCTGCAGTGAAATTGGGATTGTGAGGCCGAAAGTGCAGGAGGTCAGGTCCATATGTAGGAGGATAAGAGTGGAGAAACTTCAGGATAAGGAAATCAGGCACAAGTACATAACAGCGATCTCAGAAAGGTACCAGCTAGTTGAATGTAGTCAATTACAGTCATTGGAAAAGGAATGGACAAGGTACAGGGACACAGTACTAGAAGTGGCTAAAGAACGTCTTGGAACAGTAGTGTGTAAAAGTAGGATGAAGCAAACAGCTTGGTGGGATGATACAGTCAAGGCAGCCTGTAAAAGGAAAAAGAAGGCGTATCAAAAATGGCTACATACCAGAACCCAGGTAGACAGAGAAAGTTATGTTGAAGAAAGAAACAAAGCCAAACAGATAATTGCAGCATCCAAGAAGAAATCGTGGGAAGACTTTGGAAACAGGTTGGAGACTATGGGTCAAGCTGCTGGAAAACCATTCTGGAGTGTAATTAGCAGTCTTCGAAAGGTAGGTAAGAAGGAAATGACAAGTATTTTGGACAGGTCAGGAAAACTGCTGGTGAATCCTGTGGATGCCTTGGGCAGATAGAGGGAATATTTTGAAGAGTTGCTCAATGTAGGTGAAAATGCGATCAGTAATGTTTCAGATTTCAAGGTAGAATGGGATAGGAATGATGATGGAAATAGGATCACATTTGAGGAAGTGGAAAAAATGGTCAATAGATTGCAGTGCAATAAAGCAGCTGGGGTGGATGAAATTAAGTCGGAACTCATCAAATACAGTGGAATGTCAGGTCTTAAATGGCTACACAGGATAATTGAAATGGCCTGGGAGTTGGGACAGGTTCCATCAGACTGGACAAAAGCAGTAATCACACCAATCTTTAAACATGGAAACAGAAAAGATTGTAACAACTACAGAGGTATCTCTTTAATCAGCGTTGTGGGTAAAATCTTCTCAGGTATTGTTGAAAGGAAAGTGCGAGTATTAGTTGAGGACCAATTGGATGAAAATCAGTGTAGGTTTAGGCCTCTTAGAGGTTGTCAGGACCACAGATCTTTAGCTTACGGCAAATAATGGAGAAGTGTTATGAGTGGAACAGGGAATTGTATCTATGCTTTGTAGATCTAGAAAAGGCATATGACCGGGTTCCTAGGAGGAAGTTATTGTCTGTTCTACAAGATTATGGAATAGGAGGCAAACTTTTGCAAGCAATTAAAGGTCTTTACATGGATAGTCAGGCAGCAGTTAGAGTTGACGGTAAATTGAGTTCATGGTTCAGAGTAGTTTCAGGGGTAAGACAAGGCTGCAACCTGTCTCCACTGTTGTTCATATTATTTATGGATCATATGTTGAAAACAATAGACTGGCTGGGTGAGATTAAGATATGTGAACACAAAATAAGCAGTCTTGCATATGCGGATGACTTAGTTGTGATGGCAGATTCGATTGAAAGTTTGCAAAGTAATATTTCAGAGCTAGATCAGAAATGTAAGGACTATGGTATGAAGATTAGCATCTCCAAAACGAAAATAATGTCAGTGGGAAAGAAATATAAACGGATTGAGTGCCAAATAGGAGGAACAAAGTTAGAACAGGTGGACGGTTTCAAGTACTTAGGCTGCATATTCTCACAGGATGGCAACATAGTGAAAGAACTGGAAGCGAGGTGTAGCAAAGCTAATGCAGTGAGCGCTCAGCTACAATCTACTCTCTTCTGCAAGGAGGAAGTCAGTACCAAGACTAAGTTATCTGTGCACCGTTCAATCTTTCGACCAACTTTGTTGTATGGGAGTGAAAGCTGGGTGGATTCAGGTTACCTTATCAACAAGGTTGAGGTTACGGATATGAAAGTAGCTAGGATGATTGCAGGTACTAGTAGATGGGAACAATGGCAGGAGGGTGTCCACAATGAGGAAATCAAAGAAAGATTGGGAATGAACTCTATAGATGTAGCAGTCAGGGCGAATAGGCTTAGATCGTGGGGTCATGTTACACGCATGGGAGAAGCAAGGTTACCCAAGAGACTCATGGATTCAGCAGTAGAGGGTAGGAGGAGTCGGGGCAGACCGAGGAGAAGGTACCTGGATTCGGTTAAGAATGATTTTGAAGTAATAGGCTTAACATCAGAAGAGGCACTAATGTTAGCACTGAATAAGGGATCATGGAGGAACTGTATAAGGGGGGCTATGCTCCAGACTGAACGCTGAAAGGCATAATCAGTCTTAAATGATGATGATGATGATGATGACAAAGTATATTCCACAATAATATTTATTAGTTCATTATGAACTGGCTTTCAGCTTCTTAGGTCCTCCTCAGATAACTTAATACTAAACAGATAGTCCACACAACTTCAGCGAGAATTCATAGCTGTACAATGATGTGTGACATTTTATGACTTTAACGATACAAAAAACATGTATAATGTAATACCTAAAGAGACTCAGAAAAAATAAATCTCATATTACAGTATATTCAAATATTAAAATTACATGACTGTAGAAGCCAAAACTGTTCTACAAGTGAGTAGTGGCACAGTCTACTCTGTCACGTGGACAAACTGGTGAACGTGACAAATAGATCGAAAAAATGGAGTAGGAGAAAGAAGTCTATGGAATGCTGAGGTAGAACAATTATAACAAGCTTATTATTCAATAGTGAGAGAAATAATGACTCGTTGCCATTTTAATAAGGGTGAGTAATGGAACTGTGTTTGGTCATTAAGAATCAGGTCAGAATTCTTTGACTCGTTTTTACTAATGGCCAGAATTTCAAGTAATGTTAGTTTCCTGCCCTTAGTTTCTTTATGGAGAACATCACATTTCACATCATATGAATAGCATTGATTCAGGACATGTTCAGTAAAGGTGGAATCTTTCTTTTTCAGGCTCCAACTTCTTTCATGTGCAGTATAACTGTGTCTGTTGAGGTTACTTACCTGTATTTCTAAAATAAATGCTGTTGCTTACTGATGTCAATGATGAGGTCCAGAACGTTGATAGTATCTCCTCCCAACTCCATTGTAAAGTTGATTTTACTGTGGTGTCAATTTAAATGTTGAAAAAGTTTATTTAATTGTTCGGTGGTACCTACCCACAAGCACAGTATATCATCCACATACCTAGTCCAATACTGTATATTAGAGCTTAGGGGCTCTTTATCTAAAAATGTTTGCTTAAAATTATTGGTGACCATTTCACCTAACAAGGGACTAAGTGGGGACCCCACTGCTAACCCATCTGACTGATTGTCCAGAGCGTGCTGAAATTGCAAATAATTTTGTTTTAAGCATGTTTCAATAGACATCCTTACATCATCTATCTCCACTGGATTTGTTTTAGTTTTATGCAACCACTCTGTTAAAATTTCCATTGCCTCTGCAACAGGAATATTAGAAAACAGGCTACTAACATCAAGTTATTAATATGTCTGATTTCCTCCAACAACCGATGGGATATTCCATAAATATTATCAAATGTGCTAATGTCACTGAATTTCTGTCATATGTAACAGGTTAATGAAACATAAGTATAAAGCTACACAACAGATCTGGTTCATTAATATTAATAAAAATATTATTTATGAAATATTCTGTTGGTTCTTGGAGGAACATAGACAAATTAATAATTTGAATGCAAAGTATGAAAGTTCCATAATAAGTACTAATGTGTAATTGCGAGTACTTAAAACTAAACATAATACCAAAATACACGATGCTGAAGTCAAAAAGTACCATACAAGCAGCCAAGAAAGCTGCCCGTGTTGCCAAGAGGAAGTGGGAAAATGAAGAAATGAAAAAGTGATGTGTGATGCATGATATGTTGTTTAAAATGGCTCTGAGCACTATGGGAGATATGTTGTTTACATTTGAAAGTTGTTCACATGGCAATTACGTCACGCCTACACCCTTGTGAATTCGACGTATTTGGTAAAGCAGTCCAAGAAGAACCACCTGCCATAACAAACATAACGTAACTCTGCTGGAAAGCTAGAATCAAACAGTTATCTCAACTAAAAAGAGCCCCAACAATCGTTAAACATCAACAGCTTGCAGAATGTGTCATTAACATATCAAATCTAAACTTGTCTTCTGAGGAATTCCACATTTTCAACAAGGGAATTAAATATGCTCTGAAACCCAATATTTTCGAAAAACAGCTACACGTACTGAAAGTTGACCTTGAATATTCTCTGTCAGACAATGTTTCTACAAAACATCCGGTAGCTCACGAACTAAAAACTGTACATAAAGATATGTTCAATGATAGTTGTAGAGAGCAAAGTGTGTTGTACATATTAAAGAACAAATTGTCCTCTCAAGACGTGACTGCCACCAAGGGTGACAAGGAGAACAGTTTAGTGTTGATTAATAAGTCACAATATATTGAAAAGGTGTTTACATTCCTCAACCCTACAGAGACCCCTGAGTTACCTAACAATCCCATAATGAAATATGAGGTGGAAGTGAAGAAACTCATTAAAACCTGCAAATGCATATTTACTGATAGTGATGCGAAACACCTCACAAACATGAATCCAATAGCATCTAGGTTCTATGGGTTACCTAAGCTTCACAAAGAAGGTATTCCAATAAGACCTGCAGTGTCTTCAGTTTCAGTATCTTGTCATAAATTAGCAAAAGAGTTAGACTCACTAATTAAAACAAAAACTAAATTTCAGCCAAAATTTAGGATACCTGGTTCACCTGCATTAGCGAAAAGACTACAAAATCTACCCATTTCACCTAGTGCAAAACTAGTCTCATTTGATGTTAGGCAGCCTGTTTTCTAATATTCCTGTTGCAGAGGCAACTGAAGTTTAACAGAATGGTTTACACAAAACTAGAACAAATCCACTGGAGATGAAGAATAAGGGTAGCAACTGAAACATACTTAAATCAAAATTATTTCCAATTTCAACGGGCTCTGGACAGTCAGTCAGATGGGTTAGCAATGGGGTCCTCACTGAGTTCCTTATTAGGTGAAATGGTTACAGATAATAGTGAGCAAACATTTTCAGATAAAAACCTCTAAGTTCTAAAATACGATATTGGACTAGGTATGTAGGTGATGTGCTGAGCTTGTGGACAGGTACCACCAGACAATTAAATAAACTTTGTCAGCATTTGAATTCAAATCACAGTAAAATCAAGTTTACAATGGAGTTGGGAGGAGATACTATCAACTTTCAAGACCTCACCACTGACATCAGTAAGCAACAGCATTTATTTTGAAATACGGGAAAGTAACCTCAACAGACACAATAATACCAGTCAGTTTCTAGCAACCCATAATACATAAACATGCAGCCCTCCATTCCGTGCTACACCGCCTCTATCTATACCACAAAGCAAATCAGATTTTGAAAATGAATTGAAAACAATTAAAGAAGTAGCATACAGCAATGGTTATAGTCCTACAAAAACCGACAACATACTCAGCAAAAAGAAGAGCATTTTCCCCCTAGGCTTGCAGGTAGAGACATCATTATTCTCCTCTAAGTTTGATGGATTATTTACAATGAACTTCGTTAGTGGATGGTGCAGCTAAAATGCCAAATTTCTTGAAGAGGGACCAACATGATGACTGCAGGTGAATACTAAATATTATTCTTACTGCTGACTTTTGTGAATTCAGTTCTTTCTTTCTAAGTGATGAGTTACCCCAGAAAATTATTCGTTAAGTCATTATTGAGTGGAAACACACAAAATACATCTGGATGTTGAGTCATCTCAATAACTGACAACATTTGGTCAGGAAGATCAGAACCTGGACAGCTGAAAGAGGCTTCACCATGAGTGACCACAATTTTATAAATTTTACAGCCAATTTCTGTACAAATGAACTCATGAGGTGACAAAACATTAAACTTGTCGAAGATATGACACAGTACAAGGAAAGCCAATTGAAACCATCCCAGGAGTATTTTCTGCTGTCTACACCCTGTGGAAATAAATGACAACATGGACACAAAACATCAACAGCTTGTCACTGCAATACTAGAGAGTGTGAAAGCTGGAATACAAGTCGTAAGACAAATTAGCTGATGTTCACAAGTACCGTGGAACAAGTTTCTCTAAGTATTGAGAAGAGAAGCCAGAAGTGAAAGCAGACTCAACCAAACAGGCTGCACCATGGAAAAAAAAGAGTTCACAGACTGGGCAGATACAGGAACCTGAAGCAACTATTTAAGGACTGCCCAATGCATGGCACAAACTGCATCTTGATTCATTGGCACACTGTATAAAACTGTCTGTCAGAAGGTAAAATCTCTAACAATATTATCAACTCTAAAATGAGCAGAGGCAGCACGACAGAAAACTTGCGACAATGCATACAATTAGTGGTGAAGATTCTCTTTCCAGATAACACTGCAGACGGCAAAGTTGATGAGCACAGAAAGCTGTGGAACAGAAGCAGGTAATTATGTGATGGAGACATAATAGTTTTTCAGAAGAGAAGGTGACGAAAGGGTCCTGAAATTGGAAAGGAATAAATCACCTGGTCCCAGTTTCAAAAGATAGAGCTGATTTTATAGCTATTTTTGCAACATACAACATGGTCCCAATTATAAATTCCCCTACCAGAATTACAAGTCTATCCAGCACTGCTACGGATATGATAATAATAAACAAGGAAAGCCATGAATACGCAGCTAGAAACTTCAGCAAAGGGTCAGTGACCACTATGCACAGCTTTTTTAAACATCTTCAACTTAATTACACACATAGAAACAATGAAAATAATGGAACCTTCAGTCATGAAAACACTGAATACTTTAGGAATTTATTACAGAAGGAAACATGGACTGAACCGTACAGGTACAAAAACACAGATGAGAAGTTCAACATATTTATGGATATCTTTACATATTATTTTAACATGTCATTTCCAGTAAAAAAAAAATCAGAAAAAATTGCTGGTTGACAACAGGTATAAAAACAGTAATGTGCTGAAAAGTGAAGATTGTATGAGATCTCGAAGTCTTATGTAGTATCTAATGATTTAAAAAATATAAAATGATACTTAAAAAATGTTGTCACAGAAGTTAAAGTAATGGCAAATGAATGCTATATAAATAACTCCAATAACAAAATGGAAGATGTATGGAATATAGTGAAATAGCAAACTGATAACATTTATCCTCAAAATTCCAATATTAAATTGAACTGTAATGCCATAGAAATTAATGATCCTAAGGAAATATCAAATGTGTTCAATACTTGTTTTAGAAATATAAGTGAGCAATTAGTCGCTGAAATCAAACCTTGAAATCATTTTTAAATACCAACATAAATCCTACTTCTCTCTCTCTCTCTCTCTCTCTCTCTCTCTCTCTCTCTCTCTCTCTCCCCAACAACCCAGAAAGAAGTCCTGTCATTTATCAGAACTTTAAAAAAGAACCACTCCGCTGGAATCAAAAGCATCCCAGACAGTCTTATTAACAAATGTGTAGATCACATTGTTGAACCATTAGCTCACCTTTGTAATAGTTCCTTTCAAAATGGAATTTTCCAATCATGCCTAAAAACAGCTAAGCTCAAACCACTATTCAAAAAAGGTAAAAAAGGAAGAAGTGGTTAACAACCCATGAGAATCATCTCATTTTTTGAGTCTATGGAACGAAAACTGAATCTAATCTAATCTAATCTAACAGGCCACTGCTCTATTATCTGTATTCTCAAAAACAACAGAAAATTTTTTTCAAAGAAGAGTAATAGATTTACTGGAACAGCACAACATACTATCAACAGGAAAGACCGAACAACTGATTCAGCAATTTCGAACAATTAAGTGAAGTACTAGATGCCTCTAAGGCTTTTGATATCATATATCACACAAAACTATTGCCTAAACTTGACAACAGAGGGTTAGAGGAACACCTAAAAACTGGATAAAATCATACCTAAGTACCTGAAGTACAACATCAAAGTTTCAGCAAATTGACTCAACACTATTCAGACTATAAAGCCATTATATATGGAGTGCCACAAGGCTCAGTTATGAAACATCATCTATTTCTGTTATATGTGAATGGCCTAAACAAGTTCTGTAAGAACACCATCCAGTTTGCTGATGATACTAGTGTGCTAGTGTGTGGGAAAGAAATGGAAATGTCTCAGATGTACAACAGACACACTGAACAATACTGAAAACCGGTTCAGTCACCAAAAAAACTGTAATAAATGGAAGACAGTGGCACACTTCCATAATGTGAAAAACAGTGAACAAACTGTTCTGATCCAGATATCTGACAAGGACCTACACAGCTTAGACAACATTAAGTTCTTTGGTGTACGGCTCCAAGGTAATCTTAAATGGGGGATGCATATTGAAAAATTCAGCCAATCCATAAGAAGGGAAGTAAAGAAGAAGTTTCAAATTATAGACCAATATCACTAATCGCTACCTCCACTAAAATATTTGAAACAAAGCACACAGTTTTAATCTGCCAGGAAGTTTCATATCAGTGCAGACTCTGCTGCAGAGTAAAAATCTGCATTTTGGATATTTGAAACAGTTATCCTATCTGTAGTAGCCACCAGAAAGATCGCGGGAGGCGCACATTGGCACGGCGCGTCACGGACGGTAGTTGCCGCCAGTAGAGTCCCGTCCACCAGAGGGCACGCGAGAATTCGGACGCGACCTCTGCCGGCATAACAACAAGAACAACAACAACAACTCCGGCAGGACAGGCCGTGCGCAGGCAGTCAACATCGGGCATGCCTAGGACACAGTCCCGGTCTACGCTAAGTGAAGTGCGACGTAACGTGAACAGTGTTACTACACAATTGGCGACGAGTAGGGTCGTTCTTTCGCGTGTTGCGTCGTTGTTCCGATTTCGCAGTTTCTCCACGGCATGGAGGATTTGGTGCGGGTTTTGGTTGCGCAGCAGACGGAGCTCATGGCCACCATGAAACAAGTGCTTCCGGCGTTGCTCTCCACGCCGTCTGCTCCGGCGCAGTTCCCTCCTCCCTTTCCCCCGTATGACGAGACAGCGGAGGATTGGGACGCATATGAACATCGCCTTCGGCAGCATTTCCAGGCGTTTCATGTTGCCGATGCGGAGGTATGTCATGCTCTCTTCTTGTCTTGGATATCTCCCTCGCTGTATCAAGTTTTGCGGCAGCTAGCGCCGTTGCAGGAACCCTCGTCCTTGTCGTTTGACGCATTGTGTTCATTGCTGTCTTCCTATTATCGCCGCCGCACGCATGTTGTGGCGGCTAGGGTCGAGTTCTATCAATGCAAGAAACAGCCCCATCAGTCTTACCGGGCGTGGGCCGCTACCCTGCACGGTCTTAGTCGCAAGTGTCATTTTGTCACGGAGCAGTCGCAGGAGTCGTATGCCCATGTTATGGTCCGCGACGTCATTGTTCGTTCGGCCCCTGATCGGGAGGTCCGGCAACGGGCCCTGCAGTTAGAAGACCCTTCCCTCGAGGAAGTCCTGTCCATTGCTCAATCGTATGAAGTCTCTCACGCAGCAGGTCAACAGCTGGAGGCGTGGTGCGATGTCGCAGAGGTTCAGGGCGGCGCGGCCGCGTCCACTGTGTCCGGGGTGGATGACGTGCGAGCGGTACAATCCGGCCGTTACGGCCGATCCCGCGCGGCACGTAAACAGAATTCCGGCCGCCGGCCCCTGTTGCCGTCCTGTGCGTCGTGCTATATACATCACGATCGGTCAAAGTGCCCCCAGCGTTGGGCCGTTTGTCGCAAATGTCATAAACACGGTCACATTGCTAAAGTTTGCCGCTCAGCCTCAAAGGAATCGAAGGAAGCAAGTACAGAGGACATGGACGTTGACATTCAGGAAGTTTCATCGGGCCAGGCTCCCGACGCATCGGCACGCAAACTCTTTATCGAGGTGTCGGTTCGGTCGCGCCGGTTACAACTGCAGGTAGATACGGGCGCGGCAGTTTCGTTGTTGAATGCACAAACGTATTCCAACCTTGGATCGCCCCCGTTGGCGCCAGTTTACCGGCGTCTACGCAGTTATGGTAAACAGTTCATTCCCCTCCTGGGTCAATTCACTACCGACGTTACTTACAAATCAGTCACTCGGCCTATTACTTTTATTGTTGTCAGTGATGCGAGCTCCGCTAACCTTTTTGGCCTGGATGCCTTTCAAGCTTTCGGTTTTTCTATCGCTGACACCATACAGTTGGTCTCCGAAGACGTTCCCTATCACTCATTGGAATCTTTGATCTCCGACTTTCCCGATATTTTTGAGGAGGGCCTGGGGCGTGTTTCAGATTTTGAAGCTCACTTAACGTTGAAGGCGTCTGCTCGCCCGCGTTTTCTACGCGCGAGGCAGATCCCCTTGGCTCTCCGCCCTCAGGTAAAGGAAGAGCTCGACCGGCTGACAGCCCTAGGGGTCGTTCTTCCCATTTCTTCCAGTGAGTGGGCTTCGCCCCTCGTTATTGTCAAAAAGCCCTCGGGAAAATTACGTCTTTGTGGCGATTTTAAGGCCACCATTAATTCCCAATTGGTGGTGGACACCTATCCTTTGCCTCGTGCTGATGAATTGTTCTCCGCCGTGGCGGGAGGCCACTATTTTTCGAAAATCGATCTGTCAGAGGCTTATCATCAGATACCACTTGATGAGGACTCCAAACGGCTGGCAGTCGTCAACATCCCGTTTGGCCTTTACCAATACCAGCGGTTGGCTTTTGGGATATCCAGTGCCCCGGCGATATTCCAGCGTTATCTTGAGCATGTCACGACGACAATCCCTCATTGTATTAATTACCTGGATGACATTATTGTCACAGGCCGCAGCACGACGGACCACTTGCACAACCTTCGCACCCTCTTTCTCAAATTCAGGTCTGTGGGCTTGCGTTGCAACCTGCATAAGTCAACCTTCTTCCAAACGTCCATTGAGTATGTGGGCTACACCATATCTCGGCACGGCATCCAGCCACTAGGAAGTTTGGTCCAAGGTATCGTCAACCTTCCTCGGCCCACTTCGCTGAAGGAGTTACAAGCTTTTTTAGGCAAGATAGCCTATTACCACCGGTTCATTCCCAGGGCTTCCACTATAGCCCACCCCCAGTACTGCCTTCTGCACAAGGGTGTTCCTTTTGATTGGTCGCCTGCATGCGAGCGAGCGTTCACCTCGTTGAAGGGCCTCCTCACGTCAGCCCCTTGTTTGGCTACTTTTGATCCCCATAAGCCGTTGGTCCTGGCTACGGATGCTTCGCAGTATGGGGTGGGGGTGGTCCTGGCCCATCGCAACGCAGATGGTTCCGAGCAACCACTGGCGTTTGCGTCGAAAACGCTTAGTCCCGCGCAGGCCCATTACTCCCAGGTGGAAAAAGAGGCTTTGGCCATTGTCTACGCTGTTACCAAGTTTCACCCTTTCTTGTATGGCACGAAGTTTCAGTTAATCACTGACCATAAGCCGTTAATATCGTTATTTGGCCCCGCCTCTCAGATTCCGAATAGGGCGGCCCACAGACTACAGCGCTGGGCCTTGTTCCTCTCTAAGTACCATTATGACATTCGTTTTCGCCCTACAGGCCAGCATGCCAATGCCGACGCTCTTTCCTGTCTTCCGGTGGGCCTCGGACCCTCTTCGTAATTATTTTCTTCTACGAGACCGTCTCTCGGTCTTGGAAGGAGTTCTCCTTCTGGCTACCGATGATACAGCTCCTCGCGTGGTTGTTCCTGCAAGTTTACGAAGGGAGGTCCTCAAGTTATTACATGCAGGGCACTGGGGTGTTTCCCGTACTAAAACCTTGGCTCGCAGACATGTGTACTGGCCCGGTATTGACAGAGAAATTGAGCACTTGGTGGCCGCCTGTTCCCAGTGTGCGAGCCAACAAGCATCTCCCAGGGCAGCGTTCTCTTCATGGCCGCCGGCAACCCAGGTGTGGGAACGTGTTCACATCGATTTTGCGGGCCCGTTTCTCAATGGCTTTTGGCTCATTGTCATTGATGCTTATTCCCGATTCCCATATGTGGTTCGCTGCTCCTCAACCACTTCAGAAGTTGCAATCCAGGCACTAGCAAAAATCTTTTCTGTGGAAGGTCTGCCAATCACCCTGGTCTCGGACAATGGACCGCAGTTTCTTTCGCAGACCTTCCAGGATTTTTGTAGGCGCTTCGGTATTCGGCACATTTGCTCTCCCCCCTTCCATCCACAATCGAATGGGGAAGCTGAGCGCATGGTGCGCACCTTTAAGACGCAGATGAAAAAGTATGTGCACGAATTTCCTGCAGAGGAAGCATTGACGTTTTTCTTGACGGCATACCGGACCACACCAATGGGAGACCGCAGCCCCGCAGAGCTCCTCCATGGGCGTCAACCTAGGACTCTGCTGCACCTCCTCCAGCCTGGTCCTCGTCAGTCTTCACAAAACGGAGTACCTGGCTTTCCACTGGGTATGTCAATCTGGGCCCGTGGGTTTGGTCGCAATCCACATTGGATACCGGCGGTGGTCCTGCACCGCCATGGCCGCCGGCTCTATACCTTGCAGGTGGGGGACCGGGTGGTACGTCGTCACCAAAATCAGCTCCGTCCACGTTCGGGCACCCACCCTCCGACCTCTCGGACACCGGCTTCCCCATTGCCGGCACCTGTATTGGTTTCACAGGGGACGTTACCTCCTCTCCCCGCTGTGACTCTGCCACACTGCAATGGTTCTCAGCCTTGGCAGCCTCCAGTGGCTCCAGCACCGGCATCGCCGTCATTCGAGATGCCCCAGCGAGAGCTGGCACCCCTAGCTGGCCCGGTTTCGCAGGGGGCTAGATACCGTGTGGTCGTCCCTTCCCCTTCGTCCCCGCCACTGGGTCTTGCCCCTCCTGAGGTGGAACAGGATCCAGATTTCGACAGCTTGTCGCCTGTGCTGTCCCGGGCTCCGGTTGTGGGGCGACGGGGGCCTCTTCGTGTGGGTCACTTCCAGCCGTATTTGAAGGTTCCAGCTCGAGGGTTGGCAGATCCCCTCGACTCCGGCCATCCAATGGATGTGGAGGTCATCGCTCCTGCCCGACGCTCTACCTTCCGACGCAGTGGATCACAGTGGCTTCACCCCCCGAAGGAGGAGGAGTGTAGTAGCCACCAGAAAGATCGCGGGAGGCGCACATTGGCACGGCGCGTCACGGACGGTAGTTGCCGCCAGTAGAGTCCCGTCCACCAGAGGGCACGCGAGAATTCGGACACGACCTCTGCCGGCGTAACAACAAGAACAACAACAACAACTCCGGCAGGACAGGCCGTGCGCAGGCAGTCAACATCGGGCATGCCTAGGACACAGTCCCGGTCTACGCTAAGTGAAGTGCGACGTAACGTGAACAGTGTTACTACACTATCACAAGTCACAAGAGTTTTTTTTAAGACACAAAATGCTTACCAAATTGCAGCATGGGTTTTGGAAAGACCTAAGCACGACCACTGCTGTTACCAATTTCTTCCATGAAGTATACAGCAATACAGAATGGGATATGAAAACAGCCGGAACATTCATTGACCTGAGCAAAGCTTTTTACTCGGTAAACCATGAGTTTGTCCTAAAAAAACTGCGGACATAAAATAGCAGTGATGCATCAATGAAACTTCTATCCACCTATATGGTGAATCGGAAACAGTACACCAAACTTACACATCAAATTGACAATAAGATGTTAGCCTTTAAATCCACAAGTGAAACAGTGACACAATGAGTCCATCAAGGCTCAATTCTTGGACCTTTTCTATTTTTAGCATATATTAATGACGTACACCCCATTAACTCGCACACTGTAAATTATGCTCATGACATCTCAGTTTTATTTCATGGTAAAGACTGTGAGGAACTGAAATTCTCAGCAAGTAATGGGATACTAGAATTAAGTTCATATTTTCATGCACAAGGATTAAAGGTTAATGTAAATAAATCCCATATGCTAATATTTACAACTGGCAGCTCTCACGATTCATGCGAAAATGAGGTATGCGGCATAGTGGCAGAGTAAGCAAACAGGTGTAAATTTCTAGGGGTCCATCTGGACTCAAACCTCTGGTGGATTAGCCACATTAATGCTGTATGTAAAAAAGTCAACAATGGGCTGTATCTTCTTAGCCAACTGTCCAAAACGGTGCCAACCCACATGCTTAAAACAGTGTATTATGGGACAATCTATCCCCATCTTAGCTACTGTATAGAAATATGGGGTTGTGCTGCAGACATTCACCTTAAGAAAGTACTATTGCTACAAAAAAGAGGATTAAGGATTATACATGGACTAGGCTATAAATACTCTTGCCGTTGTGTTTTCAGACAACACAAGTACTTCACCATATCCTCTTTGTATCTTTATAAATTAATTAATTTTTTGTCTCACAGAATACTGAAGTAACTAAATGTAGTGATATACATGACAACAACACCAGGTCCAAAGAGAATTACTACAGATAAAGAACAAGATTAAAAATGACTGACCAGAGCCCATATACTAATGGACTGATATGGTATAATAAACTGCCAGAGTCCATGAAAAATAGCAATAAAAAGCAATTCAGATCAAAGCTAAAATAATTCTTAATTGAATAGTGTGTCTACTCACTCAACGAATTTTAAATGGTTAAGTTTAAGAGCTGTAAAATAATGTATTGAAAAATAACTGGCTGTATTAATATGTGTAAGATGTAATGTATTTTGATAAGCATCAATTTACTGTTTAATTACTACTTGTAAGACTAAGATCTAAATGTATTTTATGTTTGTAACTGTAACTGACGTTTGCAAAAGCAAAAGAAATTAAGCAGTGCATGCTACTTCTTGTAGCTTGGGCACACAACACAACCCAGATTGTAAGCTCAACTTTATTAGACTGTGGCAAGTACACTAATCACCATAACATACACTGAACAAAATAAGATAAGGCAAATGTATGCAAGCAGTAATAACTTGATAACAGAGTGCAAGCGTAGTGCTGCAGGCTTTAAATAGGCACTCGCCCATGGCGGACTGTATCAGGAATTCACAGTATTGTTCTTTCACAGTGCACTCTCACAGACGACAATTCATCGCTAATGCGCGTGGCTGTCAAGTGCGCGCGCATTGCTTCATTACTAAATGAAAATATTAGAAGGATGCTGCAACAAAGATTGTCTGAAAATTGTATATTATGCCTAGGTATATAGGCATACTCACAACTGAAATATGGAATTATTTTCTTGGGTAACAATTCTCCTACCCAAAAGCTCTTCAGGCTACAAAAAAGAATTATAAGAATAATGAAAGGTGTAAAATGGAACAAAACCTGTTGGCCACTCTGTAAAAGCTAGAAATCCTTCCGCTTCTATGTACACATGTGTATGTTTTTGTGAAAAAATATTCAATGGAAAATCCTACTCTCTCCAAAAAAAAAAAAAAATTAAAATATCCATTCCAATAACACTCGGTAAAAAGTAAACTTTCATTTAGTGCCCACCAACACCACCCTAAATAAAAATGGACCCTGTATAATTGGGAAGTTATTTATAATAAACTTCACCCAAAATTAAATAAAAAAATACCTGGCAAATTTCAAGTCAGCTGTTAAGGAATTCTTGACTCATCACTGCTTCCAATAGCCCCCACATGTTCCTTCAGGAAGTACACAGAAGATGTGCCGTTGTAATCGTTGCTAGAACCTTAGTGATTTACCATGTCCATGTCACTCTAATACAAATAGTAATATGCCAGTATAAGACATGCTCTTTCTGCTTTATAAAATCTTCTCTTTATTTTTGTACAATATTTGATCTTTGTATTTTAACTCAATGACCTTTTAATGTAGAAATAGTGAAATTAATGTAAATTAAAATTATTTAGTATCACACTTTGTTATACATTGACTTTTCCTACATCAGAATGTGCCATTTGTGTATCACTTTATTCCTGCTAAAGTTCTACATGCCCTTCACATGCATATTTGTGCCAGCTCTATAACGCATGTTTATTGTGGTGAAGAAAACCTGATATTTGGAAGAAAGCAAATGTGATTATTTCGAAAAATGGTGAAGACAAGGATCCACTAACTCTGAAGTCTTATAGACAAATCAGCTCTCTTGGTACCGTAGGGAAATTGCTGGAGAAGCTGCGGTACAGACTACATTAGAAAAAGACTTCACGGAATGAACTGCCAACAATATGGGTTTAGAAGTGGGACGCTGATAGAAGACACTGTAAATGGGGTGATAATTCTCAAGAAAAAATGCTCTGCATTAGTACATTGCATCCACAATGATAGTATCATGGGGGTGTTTGATCACTTACTGATTGCCTGATGGGCATTGACTGCCCACAAGTGTCACACAATTGTTTTCAGAACAAGTGCCAATACAGAGAAGCAACTCTGTTGTGCCAATGAGACACTTATAAAAGAAATTTCAAAAAACTCCCCACAACAATTCTTAAGTGGTTCTCTGTTTTTGCAATCTGGTTCTCAACGCAGTATTAGGAAAGCTGCAGGACAATGAAGCATTCATAGCAGTAATGGTGTATGCTGAAGAGGTGTGATACTTGTGAAGAGAAGCTCCCAAAGTAAACTGAAAGAAGGATGTAGCACAGTCCTCAAAGAATTACATAAAGGGTGCAAAGGAATTAAACTGTATATTGCAATTGAAAAGACCATGTACACGCTACTAAAAAGAAACCTTTTAAGTGACCAAGTAACAGATCCATATAAAGAAAGTCCATGATCACATACCTCGGTATCTTTTGGGACGGAGTATTCTTACTGAAGAACTGAGCAAGAGAGGCAGAAACATGATGAAACACTACTACTAGTCGAGCCAGTATAAACTAGCAATACAAACAATAAGAACATCTCTTCATGCTATCCTAGCTGTGATCACGGGATACTGTGAAACTATGTGGACACACAGACTTCTGCTCATAACAGAGCGTAGATAGTTAACAGGGTGTAACACAGAAAACTTCTTTGGTTGAGAAGAGCTTTTGGTAGTGTGTCATTGAAGCATTGCATGTAATACTAAGGATGTATCCACCTGACCTCCAGACAAGGGAAAAAGTGTTGCTGTACTGGTTAAAGAAAGAAGAACACCATGAAGTGCAGAATTCAATAGGAATGCAAGCCACAAGCAAGCAGTAAATGCACAAGCAGATCCTCGTGCTGTGACAAATGATGGAATAATTCCCAAACAGTGAGATGCACCTATGGTTTTCTCCCAGACACAAAACAGACACTAGGAATTGGTCACCTGTATCCCCAGCAGCAGCTGAATCAGCATAGAAGACTCAATGTTAATACTGCTTTGCCAGACAAAATGACTGATCATCACAATTTCACTGACATTATTTTAAAAAAGGTTTGGGTAGTGCATCACCTTATCTGTCTCCCTGTCCGCTGCACTAAGGGAGATCAACAAGCAACACAGCAAAGACATCTGAAGTCAATAGTTGCAGTAGGTCGACAGCCATCAGTGTGTGGCAAAAACAGCAGCAGCATCAGAGTAGAAGCAAAGCTGTGAGCCTTGTCATCACCTAATGAGACAGAACTAGGTGATATTGGGCCTGCATGTAGCTACCCTCTTCACCAGCAGTCATACCTTGCATCCAGGGAGCTGGAAGACATTTCAACATTTTGTTGAGACAAGATCATCAACCTTTTTATTATTTCATGAAGCACTTATAAATAATTTGTCACAGCTGCATTACACACATTTGGAGACTAATCTTGAACCCACTTGTTCATTCTCAAGCCTGTCCTACTGATGCCGCACCGAAAGTGCTTGAGCGTAACAACAAACATCAAAATGACAATACAGGCTTTATAAAATGTTTGCTGATGGCTGTCACAATTAACAAGTGCCTCAAAGCAAGTCAGAATCAAACTCTGACTTCTAATGTTATTTTATCCATGTTGGATCTTGTGAACCCCACAGCTGTTAATAATAGGTGAATGATGTAACCAGTCACTAATACTTTTTAAATGTTTTATTTTAGTGCCTTAACTGGCTTTGAGCCACCATGCCCATCTTCAGATGGCTAATATTTTTAGTTACACAGATGTTTTAACCAGCAGCATGTCGTCTGTTCCCACACTACACAAGAATATTTGAGATTTTAGTGCCACATTATAAATTGTTTCATTAATAAAAATGTGCTTGCATTTATTTTATTTATATATGATGCAAGATAGTGTGTTCACTTACATAAGGTCCGGTAGATTGTCATTTGTTTTGCTGTGGCCCATGTGGTTTTCCAGTTCCAATGATGTCCTATCCAACATCCTTCCCAGCCCCTCTTAAAGTAGTGTTCTGTTGCCTACCCAACCTCCACAACATCCTAGTCCACCTCTAAGCCATACTCAGTCCCAGCTGCTTTCCGCAGTGGTCATACATCTGTGGAAGGCAAGTGCAACACCTACCCACTTCATCATTTTCCATTCCAGTCCTGCCACGGGATTATCCTACCTCATCATAAACCATGCCAACTGTGAAATCAGCCATGTCATATACCAACCTGGAAAACCACATGGACCACAACAAAACAAATCATCATATGCTGGCTGAGAATTATGTAAGTGAACATAAATATTTTGCATCATATGTAAATAAATGCAAGCATTTTCGTGTATTTTTATTAATGAAACAACTTATAAAATAGCACTAAATATTCAAACATTCTTGTGCTGTATGGGAGCAGACAACATGCTGTTGGCCAAAACATCTGTGTAACTAAAAATATTAGCCATATGAAGATGGCACTACAAAAAAAAGTATAATAAGTATTTGTGGCTGGTTGCCTCATTCACTAACTAAACTCTGACTTGCTTAGAGAGGCATGTTGATTGTGACACTGGTCTGTGAACATTCTATAAAGCATGTATTGCCATTTTGATGTTTTGCGGTTAAGACAAAGCTCTTTCAGTGCAGTGTCAGTAAGACAGGCTTGAGAACAAACCAGCTGGTTCAAAACTAGTCATCACACACATGTACTGCAACTCTGACAGATTTTTAATAAATGCTTGATGAAATACAGCCTGTTTTTAAACTATAGCACCTGTGATGTAATAAATACATACCAGAGTTAAGACTATGAAAAAATCATTTTAGTCATATTCATTGTAGAAATGGCAATTGATTGAATTTGCCACTGTATCTTTCAGAGAATGGAAATTGGTTAATCTGAGACAGTAACATTTGAATGATACTTCTCACTTTAAGGATACACTGCCATCAATGGGAGGCCACACATTAATACTGTAATTACATAATGGCTGTTCATCCAGCATGGGCTTGCTTCCACCTTAGCTTTCATATTGCCATTATCTCATTTCACTAATTAACTTTATAATTGAACAAAACAAAGATTGATATCTTGATTCTACCACGCATTCGAAGTTTCATTATACATCCACAAAAAGCATAGTAAAGAAATGTGTAAAGATTTGGTACCTGTAATACAAGAGAAGTAACCGGAGATTGTCATTCTTCCTGGTAACTGAGACTAAAATTTTTGATACCTTCTCATTCCTACATATATAGCTTTCCATCTTTTATTTGAAACTCAGACAGTCAGTTAGCTTTTTACTACAGAATATTAAGAAGTAAACAACTAATGAAATATGTACTGCTAATCTAGATCTGTCAACAATACCAGCATCTGAAATAAACACAAGACCCAACAAAAATCCTTACCAGAAATCTCTCTCTCCCATTTCATGAAAAGCTTTCCGGGCTTTTTCAGACATTTTCAACCAAATTTTTTGCAGTAATATTATCTTCTCTTCATTAACTACACCCTTTGGGACCATAGCAGTAAACAGTAACTGCTTTATTGTTGCCCTGAAAATGTAAAATGGCATCATTAACATCATCATCATTATAATGATTATTAATAGTGTTCTTGTTGTTGTCATTGTTTGAGTGCAGGGTACTCAATGATTCCCTCATTAGTGACAGATCTGTGTTACACTATATGGTCATTCCATGTCGAAACACCCCATAATTTTAGGATTTGTAATTGTCCACCTAGGATTTTCACAAAAATCTGGACATTTTCTTAGACTTACAACATAAAAACTTCTGTGAAATTTTTTTGGTCTCAGATTAAAACTTTCTTTTATTTTTAATTTTCATGACGTTCTGATAATTTGGCTCTGCAAATGCTGTGTCATCCAAACAAGACAAAGACAGGGCAAAAGCACCAAGGCGCAAAGATACGAGCTGGTCCCAGTACCATAGAGACTTGGCACCTGCAAGAGTTCCACTACATTTGTTTATAGGCCTAATTCTCGTAACGTTTTTGGAGAATCAAAGTTAAAGTATCTCGCTTAATTGTCCTTTTTTCATTCCATCAAGTGAAATACAGAATAAATAGGGTATACCTTCATTGTTTTAATACAGATCTCAGAAAAACAGCGGAATTTTAAATCAGAAACTTGCTTATATACATTTGTGAATAGGCTTAATTCTTGTAACGTCTTTTTTGATTTTCGGTAATTTAATTGATTTATTCTAGCTAAAGTATTATTTTTGCCATGAGTGAGAAGTGCCTGACTTGCCGTAGAATTGTTAGTTCCGGGGTTTGGTGTGATGGATGCAGTAGTTTTTTTCACTGGAGGGACTGCAGTGGCGTGGGTGTCGGGAAAGTGGATCAGGCTCATCAGTGGTTATGTAGGATTTGCAGCAGAGATAGGAAGATAGTGGAACAGGAGGGGAAAATTGCTGCCCTTCAGGCTGAGCTAGATCACGCTAGGGAAGATCTGGACAGGTTAAGGAGGGAGAAGGGCAAAGAGAGGTGGGAAGTGGCAACAGGTAGCAGAAGGAACAGGCCTAGAACTAAGTCTGACAGTTTTGTGGTGAATGTCAAAAATAAGTTTGACCTGTTGCTTCAGTTAGAAACTGATGAGCCTCAAGCAGAGGTAGGTGTAGACAGGACACAAGAAACTTTCAATAGGAAATTGAAAAAGAATGTAGGAAAGCCATCGAAAAGGAAGAAAGTTTTGTTGTTAGGCAGTTCTCAAGCCAGAGGTGTAGGCCAACTTCTGCAGGAGGAATTAGGACCAGAATACCAGGTCACAAATTTTTTCAAACCAAGTGCTAGTCTGGATCAGGTGACAGAGGATTTAGGTTCACTCTGTAAAGGATTTACCAGGGAAGACACCGTGGTTATTGTGGGAGGGCCAGGGAACAGCATCGACAGAGATCCTGGGTACAGTATAGAGTGTGACCTGGTAAAGATTGCGTTGGCATCGACACACACCAATGTTGAATTTGTATCTGTCCTGAGACGCCATGACCGGCCTCATTTGAACTCTTCTGTTGGGAGAGTTAATTTGGAGTTGGAACGGCTGCTTGGGTCGGGTGCGGGGGCTCATATTGGTGTGGTTCCTGTTGATTCTCTCAGTAGGTAGGACTATACCAGGCACGGCCTACATCTCAACAGGAAAGGGAAGGGGAAACTGGCTGGGGTAATAGCAGGAAATTTAAGGGGGGAGGCACTGCCATGAATGGTAAAATACAAGTGGTTACAGGTGTTGGAGCAGCACCTTTTTTAGGATAGGTAAGACAGAAAGATGTCAAGTTCTACGAGAGGTCAGGATTGAAACAAATCTTCAGTTTAGGAAAGAATGTGCTAGCACAATTCTAGCACATTGGATCACCAATCACAGCTGTCAATTATAAATTTTCACCAATCACCAGAAATTTTATCTTCACCAAGTTGTATCTCAGTCCTAGGTAATTGCATTGATGAATTAAAGCCACCCAACCCAATTGACATAATCTGCCTCTCTGAACACCCTGTGACCACTGGTATAGCAACTAGGCCTAAGCACAATGAGAAACTCAGACAGGAGAGTACTGCAAATGTTAGAATAAGGAAAGGTTCTCATAAAAGTATAATTAAAAATAATGTAAGTATATTTCATCAAAATATTGGGAGTTTAAAGAATAAAATAGATGAGCTTCTGGTTTGTTTAGAAGATTTAGAAGCTGAGGATGAAATAGATATACTATGCCTGTCTGAGCATCACATTGTTACTGATATGGATAAGGTAAATGTAAGTGGATATAAGCTCTCTGCACATGTAATGAGAGAAAATATGGAGAAAGGAGGAGTTGCCATATATGTCAAAAGTTGTCATTGTGCAAAAAGTATAGAAACAAAAAAGTTTTGTGTAGAGAAACATATAGAAGCATGTGCCTGTGAGCTTAAATTAAATAAAGGCACATTTATAATTGTAACTGTATATAGGTCCCCATCAGGAAATTTTCATCTATTTCTGAAAAATTTGGACTCCTTGTTGTGCTATCTGTCAGACAGGGGGAAGCAAATTATTATTTGTGGGGACTTCAATGTAGATTCTCTGAAAGAGGGTAATAGGAAAAATGATCTTGAAGTATTACTCGGTTCTTTCAATTTGACACCCGTTATTGATTTTCCTACTCAGGTGGCAAAGGATAGCAGCTCACTGATAGATAACTTCTTTATAGACCAAGATAAGTTTAACCAGATAAATGCTCAGCCTGTTGAGAATGGTCTTTCTGATCATGGTGCACAGCTAGTTACAATATATGACATAGCTCCATTCAGCAATACTAAACAGTCCTCCAAAGTAGTACATTCAGTCAACGATTTAACAATTGCAAATTTCAGGGAAAGCCTACAGCAGTTAGACTGGGATGAGGTGTACTGTGAACCTGATGCCAATTTAAAATATAATTTATTTCATGACATTTTTGGAAATGCATTTGAAAACTGCTTCCCCAAGAAAATACACTCCTGGAAATGGAAAAAAGAACACATTGACACCAGTGTGTCAGACCCACCATACTAGCTCCGGACACTGCGAGAGGGCTGTACAAGCAATGATCACACGCACGGCACAGCGGACAAACCAGGAACCGCGGTGTTGGCCGTCGAATGGCGCTAGCTGCGCAGCATTTGTGCACCGCCACCATCAGTGTCAGCCAGTTTGCCATGGCATACGGAGCTCCGTCGCAGTCTTTAACACTGGTAGCATGCCGCGACAGCGTGGACGTGAACTGTATGTGCAGTTGACGGACTTTGAGCGAGGGCGTATAGTGGGCATGCGGGAGGCCGGGTGGACGTACCGCCGAATTGCTCAACACGTGGGGCGTGAGGTCTCCACAGTACATCGATGTTGTCGCCAGTGGTCGGCGGAAGGTGCACATGCCCGTCGACCTGGGACCGGACCGCAGCGACGCATGGATGCACGCCAAGACCGTAGGATCCTACGCAGTGCCGTAGGGGACCGCACCGCCACTTCCCAGCAAATTAGGGACACTGTTGCTCCTGGGGTATCGGCGAGGACCATTCGCAACCGTCTCCATGAAGCTGGGCTACGGTCCCGCACACCGTTAGGCCGTCTTCCGCTCACGCCCCAACATCGTGCAGCCCGCCTCCAGTGGTGTCGCGACAGGCGTGAATGGAGGGACGAATGGAGATGTGTCGTTTCAGCGATGAGAGTCGCTTCTGCCTTGGTGCCAATGATGGTCGTATGCGTGTTTGGCGCCGTGCAGGTGAGTGCCACAATCAGGACTGCATACGACCGAGGCACACAGGGCCAACACCCGGCATCATAGTGTGGGGAGCGATCTCCTACACTGGCCGTACACCACTGGTGATCGTCGAGGGGACACTGAATAGTGCACGGTACATCCAAACCGTCATTGAACCCATCGTTCTACCATTCCTAGACCGGCAAGGGAACTTGCTGTTCCAACAGGACAATGCACGTCCGCATGTATCCCGTGCCACCCAACGTGCTCTAGAAGGTGTAAGTCAACTACCCTGGCCAGCAAGATCTCCGGATCTGTCCCCCATTGAGCATGTTTGGGACTGGATGAAGCGTCGTCTCACGCGGTCTGCACGTCCAGCACGAACGCTGGTCCAACTGAGGCGCCAGGTGGAAATGGCATGGCAAGCCGTTCCACAGGACTACATCCAGCATCTCTATGATCGTCTCCATGGAAGAATAGCAGCCTGCATTGCTGCGAAAGGTGGATATACACTGTACTACTGCCGACATTGTGCATGCTCTGTTGCCTGTGTCTATGTGCCTGTGGTTCTGTCAGTGTGATCATGTGATGTATCTGACCCCAGGAATGTGTCAATAAAGTTTCCCCTTCCTGGGACAATGAATTCACGGTGTTCTTATTTCAATTTCCAGGAGTGTAGTTAAATATACTTGTAAGAAACCTTGTAACAAACCATGGCTTACTAAGGGTATAAAAATATCTTGTAAACGGAAAAGGGAAATGTATCTGACAGCAAGAAAGAGTAATGACCCAGAAACTATCAAACATTATAAAAACTACTGTGTTATATTAAGAAAAGTTATTAAAAAATCCAGAAGTATGTGTATCATGTCTGAAATCAGCAACTCTGATAATAAAATTAAAACAATTTGGAATATTATTAAAAGAGAAACAGGTCAACCAAGAGCACAGGAAGACAGTAGTACCATCAAATTGAATGAAAACTTTACGAACAAAAAGTCAGAAGTTGAAAATATTTTTAATAATCATTTTCTAAATGTTGTGGATATAGTAGGATCCAGGTGTTCATTAGAAGATGCTAGGCTGTTAATGGAATGCAATTTGATACAATTGAAATTTCACCAACTTCTCCCTCTGAAATTAGGAAAATAATAAACTTGCTTAAAAGCAAAAACTCACATGGAATTGATGACATTTCCGGCAAAATACTAAAAGCTTGTTCTCAACAGATAAGTAAGATTCTCAGTCACCTGTGTAATAGCTCTCTGGAACAGGGCATTTTCCCTGATAGACTGAAATATGCTATTGTTATACCTTTGCATAAAAAGGGGGATAGATCTGATGTCAACAATTACCGTCCAATCTCCCTTCTAACAGCTTTATCCAAAATTTTTGAGAAAGTGATGTATTCAAGAGTAGCATCACATATCTGTAACAATGAAGTACTAACAAAATGTCAGTTTGGTTTCCAGAAAGGTTTTTCAACAGAAAATGCCATATATGCTTTCACTAATCAAATTTTGAATGATCTGAATAACCGAACCCCACCCATTGGGATTTTTTGTGACCTCTCAAAGGCTTTTGATTGTGTAAATCATGAAATTCTGCTAGGCAAGCTCAAGTATTGTGGCATGAGTGGAACAGTGCACAAATGGTTTAATTCGTACCTAACTGGAAGAGTGCAGAAAGTTGAAATAAGTGTTTTTTGTTGTTGTGGTCTTCAGTCCTGAGACTGGTTTGATGCAGCTCTCCATGCTACTCTATCCTGTGCAAGCTTCTTCATCTCCCAGTACCTACTGCAACCTACATCCTTCTGAATCTGCTTAGTGTATCCATCTCTTGGTCTCCCCCTACGATTTTTACCCTCCACTCTGCCCTCCAATACTAAATTGGTGATCCCTTGATGCCTCAGAACATGTCCTACCAACCGATCCCTTCTTCTGGTCAAGTTGTGCCACAAACTTCTCTTCTCCCCAATCCTATTCAATACTTCCTCATTAGTTATGTGATCTACCCATCTAATCTTCAGCATTCTTCTGTAGCACCACATTTCGAAAGCTTCTATTCTCTTCTTCTCCAAACTATTTACCGTCCATGTTTCACTTCCATACATGGCTACACTCCATACAAATACTTTCAGAAATGACTTCCTGACACTTAAATCTATACTCGATGTTAACAAATTTCTCTTCTTCAGAAACGCTTTCCTTGCCATTGCCAGTCTACATTTTATATCCTCTCTATTTCGACCATCATCAGTTATTTTGCTCCCCAAATAGCAAAACTCCTTTACTACTTTAAGTGTCTCATTTCCTAATCTAATTCCCTCAGCATCACCCGACTTAATTCGACTACATTCCATTATCCTCGTTTTGCTTTTGTTGATGTTCATCTTATATCCTCCTTTCAAGACACTGTCCATTCCATTCAACTGTTCTTCAAAGTCCTTTGCTGTCTCTGACAGAATTACAATGTCATCGGCGAACCTCAAAGTTTTTATTTCTTCTCCATGGATTTTAATACCTACTCTGAAATTTTCTTTTGTTTCCTTTACTGCTTGCTCAATATACAGATTGAATAACATCGGGGAGAGGCTACAACCCTGTCTTACTCCCTTCCCAACCACTGCTTCCCTTTCATGTCCCTCGACTCTTATAACTGCCATCTGGTTTCTGTACAAATTGTAAATAGCCTTTCGCTCCCTGTATTTTACCCCTGCCACCTTTAGAATTTGAAAGAAAGTATTCCAGTCAACATTGTCAAAAGCTTTCTCTAAGTCTACAAATGCTAGAAACGTAGGTTTGTCTTTCCTTAATCTTTCTTCTAAGATAAGTCGTAAGGTCAGTATTGCCTCACATGTTCCAGTATTTCTACGGAATTCAAACTGATCTTCCCCGAGGTCGGCTTCTACTAGTTTTTCCATTCGCCTGTAAAGAATTCGTGTTAGTATTTTGCAACTGTGGCTTATTAAACTGATTGTTCGGTAATTTTCACATCTGAAATAAGTAGTTCTCATAATATGCAAAGATCAGCACATTCCTCAAACTGGGGAACTATCAAGAATGGGGTTCCACAAGGGTCAGTCTTGGGTCCTTTGTTGTTCTTAATATATATTAATGACTTGCCATTCTATATTCATGAAGACGCAAAGTTAGTTCTCTTTGCTGATGATACAAGTATAGTAATCACACCTGACAAACAAGAATTAACTGATGAAATTGTCAATACTGTCTTTCAGAAAATTACTAAGTGGTTCCTTGTAAACGGACTCTCACTGAATTTTGATAAGACACAGTACATACGGTTCCGTACAGTGAATGGTATGACGCCATTAATAAATATAGACCTTAATCAGAAGCATATAGCTAAGGTAGAATATTCAAAAATTTTAGGTGTGTCCATTGATGAGAGATTAAACTGGAAGAAACACATTGATGAGCTGCTGAAACGTTTGAGTTCAGCTACATATGCAATAAGGGTCATTGCAAATTTTGGTGATAAACATCTTAGTAAATTAGCTTACTACGCCTATTTTCACTCGTTGCTTTCATATGGCATCATATTTTGGGGTAATTCATCACTGAGGAATAAAGTATTTATTGCACAAAAGCGTGTAATCAGAATAATAGCTGGAGTCCACCCAAGATCATCCTGCAGACATTTGTTTAAGGATCTAGGGATATTCACAGTAGCTTCTCAGTATATATACTCTCTTATGAAATTTGTTATTAACAACCAAACCCAATTCAAAAGTAATAGCAGTGTGCATAACTACAATACTAGGAGAAAGGATGATCATCACTATTCAAGATTAAATCTAACTTTGGCACAGAAAGGGGTGAATTATACTGGCACTAAAGTCTTTGGTCACTTACCAAATAGTATCAAAAGTCTGACAGATAACCAACAAGTATTTAAGAAGAAATTAAAAGAATTTCTGAATGACAACTCCTTCTACTCCATAGAGGAATTTTTAAATAAAATTAAAAACAAATATTAAAAAAAATAAAAATAAATAAAAATAAAAAACACAAAAAAATGAAAAAGTTGTTATATTAACTTAAGTATGTTGTTAAATTAACTTAATTATGTCATGTATTGGAAAATTTGACTCGTTCCACATCATTACGAAATATCGTATTCATGATCCACGGAACTAGTGTTAATCTAATCTAATCTGACAGTTAGGTGGGAGGTGAGAAAACTTGGATTTCATGGTCGAGCAGCTGCTCACGAGCCACATACCACGCCAGTAAATGCCAAACGATGCCTCGCTTGTTGTAAGGAGCGTAAACATTGGACGATTGAACAGCGGAAAAACACTGTTTGGAGTGACAAATCACAGTACACAATGTGGCGATCCGATGGAAGTTTGTGGTTATGGAGAACGCCCAGTGAATATAATCTGACAGTGTGTTTAGTGCCAACAGTAAAATCAGGAGCAGTGGTGTTATGGTGCAGTTGTGTTTTTCATGGACGGAGCTTGCATCCCTTGTTGTTTTGCATGGCAGTATCACAGCAAAACAGGCCTGCACTAATGTTTTAAGCACCTTCTTGCTTCCCACTGTTGAAGAGCAATTTGGGGATGACGACTGCATCTTTCAACATGATCAAGCACCTGTTCATAATACACGGTGTGTGGCTGAATGGTTACACGACAATAACATCCCTGTAATGGACTGGTCTGCTGAGTCCTGACCTAAATCCTATAGAACATCTTCGGCGTGTTTTGGAATGCTGACTTCGTGCCAGGTCTCACCGACCAACGTCGATACTTCTCCTCAGTGCAGCACTCCATGAAGAATGGGCTGCCATTCCCCAAGAAACCTTCCAGCACCTGACTGAACATATGCCTGCAAAAGTGGAAGCTGTCATCAAGGCTAAGGGTGACCAACAACATATTGAATTCCAGCATTACCAATGGAGGGTGCCACGAACTTTTACGTCATTTTCAGCCAGGTGTCCGGGTACTTTTGATCACATAGTGTACTTATAGAATTACTCATAACTCAGGTCTTTATGAAGCTCTTGATTTTTAATTTTTTCAGAAGTTAAAAGAGCCGTACAGATCACAGAATGCAATTACGTAGGTATTTAAGTCACAAAAAAAGTTACAACAAATATTAATGTATGTCACTTTCCAATTTCTGGAAAAATGACGAAGGCATTGAAAAACACTTATATCACTTCTCCAACCTGTTGGGAACCTAGTTTTGATCTTAAATAATTCCCAAGATCATAGGTTTCCTAATAAAAAAAATATTAATGAGTTTTCTATGAATGGACACATAATTGCATGAAAAAACAAAATATTTTTTGTTGTGATGAAAAGAGGGGTCATTCAAGTAACTTCATCCAAACCTGACACCTACTGCCTCAAATGCAGTAGTATCATTTACCACATTTATCAATTATTCTAGGCAGACAAATTAACCAGAAGTGTGTACAGTTTATTTCAATTTATTAATTCAGGAATATTTGAAAGACTAAAATATATATTTAGCTGTGCATTTAACCACTGCACACAGTGATGAAGTGTTTGGTGTGTCTGAAGTAGTTCGCTTGAAATCTGTGCAAACATAAAATCAATGTGGCAGTCACTGATATGCAATGTTCAATATTATTGACATTCAACAATCAGTCCATTTGACCACAGTTACACTGTCTTTTGTGGGAAACGTCATTTTTGTTTGCAGTTCAGCCATTTATCAGTCTATTTGCAATGGTATGCTTTTAAAATAAGTACTACTTAATTAATTACAATGTAAAGTATTACTTCATGTAGTGTTAGAAAATTATTCAAATATACTAAATATACTATGTCATTTGACGAAATACACCTCAGTAAAAACTCTTCAAAAATTTTCAGAACTGAATCAAGACCAACAAGATCTGATTTTGCTACAACTCAATATAAAATTTCCAGAATATCAAGAAAGACTTACAATATGTGGACATCACATATAGTATTACTTAAAAGTGTTTGAAAACTATCAAAGTTATGGGGTAGAGCTTTGAGGGTGTGCCACTGATGTGCATTTTAACAGAATAGTGTTACTACTAAAGAGAGCTTTTGGGGTTACATACTGTTGTGATGCCCTTATCAAAAATAATTATCTCAATGTACACTCGTGTGTTTGTGTGTATATGTCACATTTTTTTGTAAAACATTATAGATGGACATATCTAAATGTTATAATGTACATAATCACAATGCAGGAAATAAGCACAGTTACTACAGACAATGAATGAAACAAAGTAACAGACTATAGTCCATATTTTAGCTGCTCAATGTTGTACAAGAAATTGCCTCAATCGATATGAGAATATACTGAGAATCCATTCTCTTATAGTGACTTGTCTTCTAGCCCTTTTCTGCACAATATGTAGCTTCTTCATATGTACTAAACTTTCCACTAGTTCTATTTCAAATGACACTACTAATTCAAAGTGCATACGATAATATGCACTACACCTCTGTAACAATATGACATTTGGCAAAGCAATCATTTGATGACTACATGCAAAAGAAATATAAACAAACAAATAAACTTGTAGTGATTCTTTCAAAATACTCAGACTGTTAAAAACTCTGAAACCACTAAGCTTGGTTTTGTCTTTTAAAACACTAACAAGGGAAACTGCCCATTGCAACAAGACAGCCCAGTGGGTAGACCATCAAAAACTGACCACAGATCAAGCACGAAAACAAAGAAGTAATGAACTGTGGCAAAAAAAAGCATGAAGATGTACTGAACTGTAAAAGAAAAGCGAAACAGAAACAGTGAACAGTCCAAGCCTAACCATTGCAATATGTTTCAAAGTACTGCACTGAAAAGGTGTTTGAATGTTGTGCAGGTGTGGTTAAATTTAAAGGAGCTAAACTTTTAACTGTTGTTATTTATAGATCCCCAGACTCCGATTTCACAGCATTTTTGCTAAAGCTAGAGGAGGTTCTTGGTTCACTTTATAGGAAATACAAAAAGTTAGTTATATGTGGTGGCTTCAATATTAATTGTATAAGTGATTGTGCAAGGAAGAGGATGCTGGTAGACCTCTTTTATTCATATAATCTTATGCAAATCGTATTCTTTCCAACGAGAGTGCAAGGGAACAGTAGAACAACCATAGACAACATTTTTGTTCATTCCTCATTACTAGAAGGGCATTCTGTTAGCAAAAAGGTGAATGGCCTTTCAGATCATGATGCACAAATTTTAACTTTAAAAGATTTTTATGCTGCAACACGTGTTAAATATAGTCATCAGCTGTTCAGGAAAGCTGATCTGGTTGCTGTAGAGACCTTTGTAAACCATATAATGGAACAAGAGTGGCAAGATGTTTATAGCGCTGATACAGTAGACGATAAATATAATGCTTTTCTCAAGACTTTTCTCATGCTCTTTGAAAGTTGCTTTCCGTTACAACGTTTAAAACAGGGTACTAGCACAAACAGGCAGCCTGGGTGGCTGACTAGAGGGATAAGAATACCTTGTAGAACAAAGTGGCAATTATATCAAAACGTTAGAAACAGTCAAAATCTAAATGCAGCAGCCCATTACAAACAGTATTGTAAGGTGCTTAAAAATGTTATTAGGAAGGCAAAAAGTATGTGGTATGCAGATAGAATAGCTAAGTCTCAGGATAAAATTAAAACCATATGGTCAGTCGTAAAGGAAGTTGCTGGTCTGCAGAGACAGGTCGAGTAACAAGTCACATATATGTACAGTATTTAATAATCACTTTCTGAATATAGCAGGTGAACTAAATAGAAACCTAGTCCCAACAGGGAATCATATAGCGCTCTTAGAAAAAAGTGTTCCGAGACTGTTACCTGAAATGCTCCTCCATGATACTGACAAGAGGGAGATTGAGTTAATAATTAAATCACTAAAGACCAAGAACTCTCATGGATATGATGGGGTATCTAGCAGAATACTGAAGTATTGTTCTATGTATGTTAGCCCAGTACTTAGCCATATCTGTAACTTTTCCTTTAGGAGTGGTCGGTTTCCTGACCGATTAAAATACTCGGTAGTGAAGCCACTTTATAAAAAGGGAGACATTGATAATGTTGACAATTTTAGACCTATTTCTATGCCATCGGTGTTTGCTAAAGTTATCGAGAAGGTTGTATATACAAGGTTACTGGAGCATTTAAATTCACATAATTTGCTGTCAAATGTTCAGTTTGGTTTTAGAAATGGTTTAACAACTGAAAATGCTATATTCTCTTTTCTCTGTGAGGTTTTGGACGGATTAAATAAAAGGTTGCGAACGCTAGGTGTTTTCTTTGATTTAACGAAGGCTTTTGACTGTGTTGACCACAAAATATTACTGCAGAAGTTGGACCATTATGGAGTAAGGGGAGTAGCTTACAATTGGTCCGCCTCTTACTTTAAGAACAGAAAGCAGAGGGTAATTCTCCGCAATATTGAGAGTGGTAGTGATGTTCAGTCCCAATGGGGCACTGTTAAGTGGGGCGTTCCCCAAGGGTCGGTGCTGGGGCCACTGCTGTTTCTTATTTATATAAATGATATGCCTTCTAGTATTACAGGTGATTCAAAAATATTTCTGTTTGCTGATGACACCAGCTTGATAGTGAAGGATCTTGTGTGTAATATTGAAACAGTAACAAATAATGTAGTTCATGAAATAAGTTCGTGGCTTGTGGAAAATAATTTGATGCTAAATCACAGTAAGACTCAGTTTTTACAGTTTCTAACTCACAATTCAACAAGAACCGATATTTTGATCCGACAGAATGGGCATATTATAAGCGAGACGGAACAGTTCAAATTCCTAGGCGTTCGGATAGATAGTAAGCTGTTGTGGAAAGCCCATGTCCAGGATCTTGTTCAGAAGTTAAATGCTGCTTTATTTACCATTAGAACAGTATCTGAAATAAGTGACACTTCAACACGAAAAATAGTCTACTTCGCATATTTTCATAAGCTTATGTCGTATGGTATTATTTTTTGGGGTAATTCTTCTGATTCAAAAAGGGTATTTTTGGCTCAAAAACGGGCTGTTCGAGCTATATGTGGTGTAAGTTCGAGAACCTCTTGTCGACCCCTATTCAAAAATCTGGGAATTCTGACATTGCCCTCACAGTATATATTTTCTTTAATGTCGTTTGTTGTTAGCAATATTAGCCTATTCCCAAGAGTTAGCAGCTTTCACTCAGTTAATACTAGGCAGAAATCAAATCTGCATGTAGAATGCACTTCCTTGACTCTTGTGCAGAAAGGAGTGCAGTATTCTGCTGCATCCATTTTCAATAAGCTACTACAAGAACTCAAAAATCTGAGCAGTAGCCCAAACTCTTTTAAGTCTAAACTGAAGAGTTTCCTCATGGCTCACTCCTTCTATTCTGTCGAGGAGCTCCTGGAAGAGCTAAAAACTTAAGCAAATTCCAGTGTTACATTGTTGATTGTCTTCATTTAAACTTACGACTTGTCACCTGAATATGTTTTTTTTATATTTCATCTTATCTGTTTCTAATATCGTGTTATAATTTCATGTATTGACTCGTTCCATGACCATGGAGACTTCTCCTTAATTTGGTCCCACGGAACAATAAATAAATAAATCAAGAGACCTTCAACAGCTGTGGCATGGTGGTTAAGTGGACTGTAAACCAGTCGTGCTGTGTTCAACACTCCATCATGTCACTCTTATTCCCCCCCCCCACAACATTATGAACTATCTGTCCAGTCACTGAAATGTTTGTTCTCTTTCTGTAGTCTTGGCAGCTGTCATACCACACACTAGTTATAAAATATGAGCCATGTAGTAAGAATACATTATCGTCACAAGTAAATGTGATGAATAGTGAGAGCAGGCAAGATATCCCATAGACGCCTCACAGAAATGAAAATAACAAATAAACAGGTGTGAACTACGTTACAACGATGAAATTGAAGAATCAAAACTTCCAAACTAAATACAACTTCAAAAACATTAAAAACATTTGTTTTGGCAGAGCACAGAGAAACTACGTGGTTGTGAAACTGTTGCGTTCATTTATTGCAGCTTAAGCGACAAAACTATTATGTTTTCATCATTTTCTTGGGACTCATCACTTCAACATTCATTTGAGCACCTAAATCAGGCAAGGACGCATATCTCACTAACTTACTAGGCGCACAAATCAGATGCGTCAAGAAGAAAAAATGGCTCGAAGCACTATGGGACTTAACATCTGAGGTCATCAGTCCCCTAGACTTAGATCTACTTAAACCTAACTAACCTAAGGACATCACACACATCCATGCTCGAGGCAGGATTTGAACCTGCGACTGTAACAGCAGCGTGGTTCCAGACTGAAGTGCCTAGAACTGCTCGGCCACAGCGGCCGGTGTCAATAAGAAATTCCTATCATATACACACGTACTGTCATGTACGACACACCAGACATGCTTTGCAGTGGAAGATTCAGTTGGATTGTCATCTTGTCATCAAATGTTTGCGATTCCCATTCAGAAGCCATTTCCTTTTGGGTGCTAATAGCGTAGTCATGCAGAATCAACTGTCAGTAAAGGTCCCTACCTTACACCTCACTGTTGCAAATGTACATTACACCATGACACAGACACAAATTTGAACACAGCAAACAGTGGGGGGAGGGGGGGGGGGGGGGAAGAATTGGCATCACGGAGGTTTGAACATGGCTCACCTACATGGCAGTCCAATACCGTGACCACGACAATGTTGGTCTGTGTCCAGTTTTTGATGGACTGTCCACTGGGCTCTCTTACCACTAAATCTGGGGGGTGGGGGATGGGGTGGGGGGTTTATCATGAGTTTCCCTTCTAAGTGCTAGAAGAATATATGTAAACCCAGACAAAAGAACTATATAACATATCATAAGATTTATGAACAAATAAAGTGAGATCAGTCAATGGAAACCTCAGACTTGGATATCAATAATTATGAAAAGGGTGGATTGCTACTCACTGCAAAGATGACATGTTGAGTTGCAGACAGGCACAATGACAGGATTATTAAACACTGAGCTTTGGGCCAAAGCATTCTTCAGAAAAGAATGGAAACCACACACATTAACACAAGCAGGCACAGCTCATGAACATCTGACCGCTATCTCCAGCTGCTTTGGCCACGCCACCATTACTGTATTAAATGAAAGCAGCGATCTGGAGTGGGGCAGGGATAGGTGAAGGGTAGCAGGGTACAGATGGGGGGAGAGAAGTGCCCCATCTGGCGGAGCATGCAGGGACTATTAGGTGACAGGGCAATGCTGCCAGATGCGTCATTATGAGGCACAGTTCAGAAACGATGGTGAAGAAGAGGAGGATCCAAATGGCCCGCATTGTGAAGCAACCACTGAAATCAAGCATTTTATGTTCAGCTGCATGTTGTGCCACAGGATGGCCCACTTTGCACTTGGCCACAGTCTGGCAATGGCCATTTATCCTGGTGGACAGCTGGTTGGTAGTTACACCAACATAAAAGTCTGTGCAGTAACTGCAGCAGAGTTGGTGTATGACATGGATGCTTTCACAGGTTGCCTGGCCTCTGATGGAGTAGGATAAGTCTATGACAGGACTGGATACACTAGGTGGCTGGATTGGGCAGGTCTTGCCCCTTTTTCTTCCACATGGATATGATCCATGTAGCAAGGGGTTGGGACTGGATGTTGTGGAGATTGGATGGGGACGGAACATGACTTAAGGAGCAGTGCAAATGATCTCTGTTAGAATGTCCCTCATTTCTGGACATGATTATCTATCACCATGCCTGAATAGTGGGACATCCTACTCAAGATCCTTCAAACCTCTCCTAAAGTGGTGCTCCAACACCAATCCAATATCCTAGTCAATCCATATGCCACTTCCAGTCCCAGCACCTTGCCACAGTGATCATATCCCTACAGAAGACCCAAGTGCAAGACCTGCTCAATTCACCCACCCAGAATTTCCTATTCCAGTCCTGCACACATGATTATCCTACTCCATCAGAAGCTAGATCAGAAGCAGACAGTATCTGTGTCATATGCCAACTCTGCTACAGTTATTGCACAGCTTTTTGTATTAGTATTATAACCAACCAGCTGTCCACCAGGATGAGTAGCCACTGGCAAGCTATAACAAGAGCAAAGTGGCCCACTCTATAGCACAACTTGCAGGCAAACAATGTCTCAGATGATAGCACTGCAGTATAGCCACCATCTCCAAAAACTACATATCTGTGTCTACTCTATTATATCTCTCTATTATCCAAATGTTTGTCAGGAGATTGTATCCTACACATTTACACAGAAAATAAACACAGTACGAATATCTCCTACTTTGTCATATTTACGTATTTATTTGGCAAAATAATTTAATTGGATGGATAAATAAAAAATCTACTCACCAGCAGTGGCAGAACACACACATAAAAGAAGGTTATAATTAGGCAAACGTTTGGAGCCAGTGGTTCCTTCTTCGGGCAGAAAGGTTGAAGAGGAAGGAGGAGTGAAGGAAAAGGACTGTAGAGGTCTAGAGAAAGGGGTAGATTTAGGGAAAGTCACCCAGAACTGCGGGTCAGGGGAGACTTACTGCACGGTATGAGAAGTAAAGACTGATTGTTGGGGACTGCAGCAGATGCAATTTGAAAACCTGAGAGCTTAAAGATTGAAGACAGGGTATGCAATGCAGAGATTACTGCTTAAATATCATGCACGAGTTAATAAGAGTGAAAATATAAGTCCATTGTACGTAACAGAAGTGGGAGGGGCAGTGAAAAATAGACAGGTAACACAATGAAAGACGAAGAAAACTAAAACGGACTGAAGGAAAGAATAGTTACTGAGAAGAAATGCTGAGGCGGAAGACATTAACATAAATTAAGGGCAGGTGGGTGGCGAGAACCAAGGACGTGTTGTAACATGGTTCCCACCTGCAGAGTTCTGAGAAACTGGTTTCTAGGGGAGAATCCACATGATGCGTGTGGTGAAACAGGCACAGAGATCAAAACTGTCATGTTGTGAAAGAGCATGCTCTGCGACAGGATCAGATCAGGGGTACAGCCATGGGAACCAGGGTGGCTCCTTCCTATGCCAACCTTTTCGTGTGTCGCTTGGAGGTGGTGTTCCTGGGATCCATAAGTCTTCAGCCCCTGGTTTGGTTTAGATACATTGATGACATCTTCACCGTATGGACTCATGGTGAGGCTGATCTATAAAATGCCTGGAATTTCTGCATACCTTCTCACAATTAAATTTCAGATGGACCTATTTCAAATCCCATGCCACTTTCCTTGATGTTGATCTCTTCCTCATCGAAGGCCAGCTACACACTTCCACCCACATTAAACCTACCAACAAACAACAGTACTTACATTTTGACAGTTGCCATTATTTTCATGTCAAACGTTCCCTCCCATACAGCTTTGGTATTCATGGCAAACGTATTTGTTCTGATGCAGACTCTTTACAGCTATACACAACCATTCTCACCTCAGGCTTCACTGCATGTAATTACCCTACCGGCCAAGTTCAAAAACAGAGTTCCCGGGCCATCACATTCAATCCTGGTACTGCTGATCCCTCCAAAAAAGAACTTCAGAGCACACCACTGGTGACTCAGTATTACCTTGGTCTGAAATATATTAATCAGTTACTCTGACAGGGTCACAAGTTCCTAAAATCATGCCCTGACATGAGATCCATTCTGTCTGAAATTCTGCCCACCCCAGCTAGAAAAGCTTTTCATTGCCCTCCCAATCTCCACAATGTTCTTGTCATACTCTGTGCTCCTTCTGCACCCATCTTCCTCCTCTATGGCTCCTACCCCTTTGACCATCCCCACTACAAGACTTGCCCTATGCACCCTCCTACGATCACCTACATCAGCCATGTGACTGGCAAAACATATACTATCAAAGGGAAAGCCACCTGTGAAACGACACATCATATACCAGTTGTTATGTAAACACTGTTTGGCCTTTTACATCAGCATGACTACCACCAAATTATCACTTAGGATGAATGGGCATAGGCAGAAGGTGTATACTGGCAACATACAATATTATGTTGCAGAGCATGCTCTACAACATGACAATTGTGACCTCGGTGCCTGTTTTACCACACGTGCCATCTGGATTCTTCCCCCAGACACCAGTTTCTCAGAACTCTGCGGGTGTCCTTTGTTCTCTCCATCCACCTGGCCTGAATTTATGTTAATTTCTTCTGTCTCAGCATTTCTTCACAATAACTACTCTTTTCTTCAGTCCGTTTTAGTTTTCTACATCTTTCATTGTCTTACCCAACTATTTTTCACTGCCTCCTCTCACCTCTGTTACGTACAATGCACTTAGCTTTTACTCTTCTTAACTCATGCATGATGCTTAAGCAGTAATCCCTGTCTTGCATATTATCCTGTCTTCTACTTTTAAGCTCTCAGGTCTTCAAATCTCATCCGATGCAGTCCTTAACAATCGGTCTTTCCTTCTCATCCCGTGCGGTACGTCTCCCATGAGGGTTGTTGTGGGGGGTGAGACCAGACAGCGAGGACACCAGTCTCATCGGATTAGGGAAGAAGGGGAAGGAAGTTGGCCATGGCCTTTCACAGGAACCATCCCAGCATTTGCCTGGAGCTATTTAGGGAAATCACGGTAAACCTAAATCAGGATGGCCGGTCGCAGGATTGAACCATTGTACACCCAAACGCAAGTCCAGTGTGCTAACCACTGCGCCACCTCGCTCGGTCACATCTCCCCTGACCCACGGTTCTGGGTGACTTTCCCAAAATTTACCCCTTTCCCTAGTCCTCTCCAGTCCTTTCCCTTTATCCCTCTTCCTTCCTTTTCCACCCTGCTGCTTGAAGAAAGAGCCACTGGCTCCAAAACCTTGCCTAATTACAACCTTCTTTTATATGTGTGTGTTCTGCCGCCACTTGGTGAGTAGATTTTTTATTTATCCATCCAATTAAATTATTTTGCAAAAGTTTATTGTTTTTGTTGTTATGTATTTATTTAACGAACAGTTTTTATTTTTCCAGCAACTTTATTTAAATGTTGATTTCAAGTGCACTTAAAAATCTGTGCAAATTTATAAATGGTCAATGGTATGCATTAGCAGACACCACAATTGAAAAGGAAACCAAAAGATGCTACTATCAAGAAGGCATAAATAATTGTTTAAAAGATATTTAATGACAGTCTATTATCATTTATGATGAGCACACTAGTGCAAGAATGCTAGTTTATTTATTCATGAATCAATTCCTACTTATATTTATTGTAAATGATCTGAGTATAACTGAATGTTTATGACATTTCTTTATTTCAATATTTTTGTTCTATGTTAATTTAGTGTGGGACAGTGGTCAAGTTAGTCAAATCATGTATGTAGTGCTAACGAACAAAGTATTTTTGGTGGGGACAGCCTTCAGCCAATGGAGAATGAGACAGGAGCAGAACACTATCGGAGTCAAAAGGAGATGGGGACTTTTCAAGCTAAGAGCTCAAGGGAATGACTTTGGACTTTGTGCTGAGTTCTGGAAGGAGGCAGAAGTGCCTCTGGTAATGTTCATGGTTCAGTTGTACAGGTGACTGTTCTGGACAGTGAATGGCTGCTACAATGCTCAAACGTTTGAAGGGATTTTACATTTCGAGGGTCAGAATGTTCTCAAGAGTAGGACCCTTAAAGTTTTCTGCTTACATTATGAATCTGAGGATGGACAGGGTATTAGTTACTATTCTTTGGGCCACGTGTGTTAATTTGTGAATCATATGTTGAATTATGATCTATTTTGAGGTGGTGAATACTTCGTGTATTGTGAGCATGAAATGGACTTAGTTTTTGTGCATCTTTGGTGACTATTTAGCCCGTGTAATTTGCTACCATTATTGTAATGCTCTCAACGTAGCTTTACTGCATTTCATAAGTGCATTTTCTGTCTGTATTTTAACAGAATATTGTAGGACCACTTCCTGTTTATCTGAGATGTCATTTCTTGAATAAACATTATTCAACATAATTATCTGTCATCTACAGCAATTACAGACATTAGAACAGAACTCTTTTTTATTAAGTTATTCACTGAACTTTATTTTGTGTTTAGTTTATCAACTTGCAATTCTAGCCAAAGCAAACACTATTTGACTGTTGGACCAAAGCTACAGGTTATCATTGCACGGAATTAGCTGCAGGGCATGTAAGTAGACATGTGCAGCTTGACCCTATGACTACATTGAGCTATTCTTTTTATACAGAGTTCTGTCTAGCCCAAGTACCTAAAGTATGAGCAACTGCAGGTAAAGACACACTCGTTTGCTCATATGGACTGCTGTTTCGGAAGAGCAATTACTCAGCAGTGACCATTAGGTACCTTGCAACCACGAAGATGGGTGTGATTACGTAAGCTTTCCCGGCGTAATAAGTCTCTAAACTCTCTTCAGGTTTGCTGCCGGATCCCAAAATCAACTTGACTTGATATTTCGGCGATCCAACTGGTTGCCATCTTCAGGAAAATGCTGCCTCTGCTGATGAGTCCCACTGAGAACTGACACCAGGTTGCAATATGGCACTGAGGACTTCAGCTTTTCAACCAACGTGCTTCTGGAGATATGTGGATGATACCTTTTTTATCTGGTCGCATGGACGTGATGCTCTTAACAGATTTTTGGACCACTTCAACTGTCTTCATCCCCGCATCAAATTTACTATGGAGGTTGAAAATGATGGGATGCTTCCATTTTTAGATGTTATGGTTTATAAAAAACCAGATGGTACTTTGGGACACAGTGTTCACTGAAAGCCGACCCACACGGATTGGTATCTGCATCCTAAGAGTTGTCATCCACCACACCAACGCAGCGGCGTCCTTAGGACTTTGGTACGGAGAGCATATGCCATTTCCGACGCAGACAGCTTAACCCAAGAACTTGAGCAATTGATGGTTGTTTTTAAAGGAAAATGGATACTCCGAGAAGCAGATTCGTCGGGCTATGGAGCTCGGACCATCTCCGGAGGTGTATGAGGAGGAACATAGATCAGTGGCCTTTCTTCCTTATGCTGGAGGCTTATCGTTTAAGATTGGACGAATTTTAAGGAATTTTTAACATTAAGAGTGTGTTCCATCCACCTTCTAAGATTGGAGCACTGCTCAGCTCTGTAAAAGATGATTTGGGGCTTAGGAAACCCGGTGTGTACAAAATTCCGTGACAATGTGGGAAAGCTTACATTGGCCGTTCGATTCACACAGTGCATGACAGGTGTGTGGAACATCGCCGTCATACGAGACTACAACAGCCAGAAAAATTGGCAGTAGCAGAACACTGCTTAAATGAGGGACACAGTATGAAATTTGATGAAACTGTGGTAGTTGCCAACATTTCCGGTTTTTGGAACAGTGTATATAACGAGGCGATTGAAATTAGGTTGGCTGATAATTTAATCAACAGAGACAATGGATTTCCTCTTAGCAAGACGTGGAATCTTGTATTATCTTGCATCAAAATTGGACATTCTTCAGTGCGGCCCTGAGTGCGATATATCGTTGCCAGCAGTGTTTCACTAAGGGCGGCGTCACCTCCCTGTCTTAGAGGGCAGCAACCATGATGGGCGGCGCATGCGCCGTGTACTGAACGGTGGCCTATAAATGACGCCGATTTGCAACCAGGTGTCAGTTCTCAGCGGGACTCATCAGCAGAGGCAGCATTTTCCTGAAGATGGCGACCAGTTGGATCGCCGAAATATCGAGTCAAGTTGATTTTAGGATCCGGCAGCAAACCAGAAGAGACTTTCAACACGAAGATGGGTGATATTCTTACAACACATTCTGTGGTCCTGAAATTATTCTTGCTTCAACCTACGATATCCTACTATCCCCACACCCTCGAATCCTCCGTCCAACAGTTTCTGCCTCCATGTGTCCCATCACCTCCTCTCAATTCCCATCTTCTCACCCTCAGTGTGTACTGCTCTCTGCCAATGCACTCACCAGTCATTTTCCTTCTCTGCTCCTCTCCTTTTCTAATCCCCATCCCCCCCCCCCCCCCCCCTGGCCCAATCACTACAACTACTCAATGCTGCATTTGGTAGCCTTATCCTGCTGCCTTATGCTCCACCTTCACTGCCCCACTCCAAATTGCTGCTTTCATTCACTACAAGAACTGCAGTCTGGCCGGACCGACAAGAGGCAGTAATCCTGTGTGTGTGTGTGTGTGTGTGTGTGTGTGTGTGTGTGTGTGGAAGGATATGGCTGAAAGATAACAGTCTTTTTGCTGTGCCAGTTGCAGCTCAATGTATCATCTTTACAGTGAGTAGCAATCTGTCAATTTCATAAAAGTTAAACTAGAATCAGTGATGAAATGAAAGTGACCCTGTGGTGGCATTTTGAGATATGAAAAAATGTTCAAGTTTTAACTTTAGCTCTCCCTGGTTAAAGGAAGAAATAAGGCCTGAATTCAATGTTAGTGATTAACTGAAAATAGAATTGGGTATTTTATCAATTCCTAAGTAAAAAAACAGGTGAAATGGTCACTAACAAAGCTGTAAATTTTGTCACTGCTTTTACCAAAATTATGAATCTAGAATCCATGCAGGATATTGCATAGGACCAATTTTCATCCAAAGCGCTGGGCGACTTCCTTCATTAGTTTGGCAGGGGAAGCAGACTGTGTCTGCCACCTTCTTGGCAATGACAGAACCGAGGTGCACGCCCTGCAAGTTTTCTCAGATGCTCTTATGGAAACCATTTGGTAAAAAAAAGTAATTTTTGCTTTATTGTAGCTTTAACTGTCAGGTTCATGATGATGCACCCATCATTTCATTAATGCTCATAGTTACTGTGATATTTACATGGCAGTAAGACATTGTGCAAAATTTGAAAAAGTTTTCAGTGAAAAATGGGGGTCGCTATGATTTTGTGTTTGGTGCATATTACATAATATGTTGATGTGTATGGAATTTAGCTAACATATTAAATTTTCCATTACATTTTGGTGGAGGTGTATGTCACCAATCTCGAGAAAAATGATCTGAAGTAGCACATTCATTTGCAATCGCGCTGCACCAGTGATAAAAGTCCGAGTGAAATATCCACACATTCCTCATATTTCATAAACAGTTTGAGATATCGAAATGAGATTTTGGCAAATGATAGCACAGAAAGACAAGAGTATTTTGCCATATGATTATTACGCATATTATCTAACATGTTATTCCACTAACTGCAGATTCATTCGATAAAAGAATGTAATTCCTACGGGGCCATTGGTAGCTGGTGAAATGAGAAATTCTGTGGGTTTTGGAGTGAAGACATTACATGTTTATTTTTGTGCCAAGGATGTGCTTTTCCATAAGCTACTGGCCTTACTTTTCCTCAGGTCCTCACTTAATAAACCCGTTTCAGAATTCTCTAACAATCGCATCTGCACAACATGCTAATAAGGCAAAACTGTTTAAACGTCGCTGCATTTTGGCAAAAGAAACAAATTTTAACATGGCAACAAGAGAAATATGAAGGTTTTATTCAAAATTCGCCACTCGAGACGCTTCTCCAAAAGTTACAAATTGTTAACAAGTCAGATGAAAATAAATTGCATTTCTTCCAGCAGAATTCTTTTTAGATACTAACCAAATCAGAGGTGACAGTCGATCTTTTTGAATGGTCACAATGTAAGCATGGGCGTGGAGGGGACCCACTTAATGTTTACAAAAAATGAGAGTGTAGGCTTCAGTTTAGAATGGCACTTCCCCTCCAGCACTCGGCATTTCCCCACCACAACTGCTCTTCCCTTGTGTGCCCTGCCGTCTGTACATCTACCAGCCACAGTATTCTGCAAGGACTCTTGACTATATTACCAGAAGCAACAGACAAAGTTAGCATTCAGAAAGTATACACACAAAGAAACCTTACCCTCTGCAAACTAAGGGAATTGTATTCTTGTTTTAAACAGAAGAATTGACACATTAACAATAATTTTTCAAAATATTGTTCACTAAGACCAAAGAGGTGTTTTATCTTGTGCTGCAGGCACCCATACAGTGTGTCTGTGGTATGCAACACAATGTAAAATTGGTTTTGGATGTGGAACACACTGAAGAAACATAGAAAGAACTTATGAAATTCCTTGTCTGTGACTCAGAAAACTATGGCTGCATGCTTAACCACTGTGATAATTGTCCCAGTCATGACAAATCATCAGAAGTTTTGAAAGAAAATTAGCTTACAAACATATGCTGATGAAATTGAGTACGGCCAGTGAATTAACTCAGACCATCAATCAGAATTGATAAAGCAGTATGCAACTGTTGATGAATACACTGATTTGTTGGTAACAAATTACAGGCATTTAACCCTCAAGCCAAGGGTAACATAGATGTGGGGTTAAGCTCTTTCTGGACAATTCTGCATGGCACGTGATTAGCAAATCAGACAATTTCTGCTCTGTTTGCATGATGAAAGTCGTGATTTTCCTTGATTCATTTATGTTGCTCTGGAACAGTGTAGTCTGCTATTTTCCTGTCAAATGATTTTCTGTTACTCTGGAAGATTGGAGGTTCTTATTTTCCTGTCTGAAACATCAGGAGCTGCATTTTCACCTTTTTCAGTCTCACTCACATGCTTACACATGTACCTCCCCATGGCAGCAATTCTATATCCATATTCCCAAGCTTGTGTGTGGAAAGGTTCCTCATATTATTTATGTTAAATGTTAATAAAAAATCCACTCTAAAGTAAGTTTTCGGTTTTCTGGTTTCATTCCTATAATTCTATCTTTACAATTATTCTAATTACCAAATAAAAATGCTTCACAATTTTGGATGGGAAGTCAGAAAATCACCAGGTTAGAAGGTTAGACATCATCATTTATAAATGAAGTGTCAGGCAAGATCCCTGAAAAATTTGAAAGGTAATCTAACTCCTAAAAAAGTAATTCTGACAATGGACTGTGCAGGAAATTACAGTTTTGTAACTCAAAATGAAATCAGGAGTTACCGCTGGACAAGAAACAGCTGTGCAATCTATCCTGTTTGAGTTTGTGTGATAAACGATGAAAATAAATTGGTAACAGTAAACCACTGCTTTATAAGTGATGATGTGGAGCTTGATGTACGATTTCTAAATGCTATTCTGAAATACACATTTAAGCGGTTGGTTGAACATTAACCATGAGACAAGAAACTGCATTATTTCAAGGATGGATGTGGTACTCAATAACAAAAAAGCTTTAAAACTTGTGTTGACACAAACATTTTTGCTATTGATGCTGAACATTCCCTTTTTGCTACTAGCTACAGTAAATCTGTGTGTGATGGATTGGGAGGAACTACAAAATGTGTATTGAGAAAAGCTAGTCTTCAACTAGATGATGTTCACCTACAAATAACAACTGCATCTGTTGTTTACAATTTCTGCAAGACTGATACTGACAAATGTTTATTCCACCTCTTAGAGTACATCAACATTGATTTCCTATGCAAGAACCTAAATAAGAGATATTTGACAATATGCACAATACCTGGCACCAGGAATTTTCACAATTAAAAACCACTTTTCTGTTGTTCATTAAAAATTAGAAAAGTAACTACTTCTAAAAAGTCAGCCTCAATTTTTTCATTCAATGAAAATGCCCTGCTATAGAGATGCACCTAGCCTCAACAAAATTCATCTGTAGCAAATGTATATCTTACAGATGGTGATTTGCCTTTGTCAAGAATGTGTGTGATGAAGGAGGATATGATTAATTACATACATTTCCTCGACTCACCTGTGTCAGCAGAGTCATTCTTTTGGGCTGAGAAGGAACACTCTTGTCTTATACCTTTGGAAAACTTTTTATATAGTGTTGGCGAAACTGAATCAAGCACATTACAAGGATTGTACAGTGCACACAAAATGCCATGGCCACTAGATGTGCAACTGGCTGGGGAAGAGAGCACTGTTGGGGGAAATGTTGAGAGCTGGAGAGGAAAGTGCCATTCTAAACCAAAGCCTACTCCCACATTTTTTGTAAATAATAAGTGGGGCCCCTCCACACCCACAATTGCTTGGTGACCGTTCAAAAAGATCTACTGCCACCTCTGCTTTTGTTAATATCTAAAAAGAACTCTGCCGAAAATGTAACTTTCAGAGATGTGTCATGAGCGGCGAATTTTGAGTAAAGCCTATGCATTTCTGTGGCTGCCATGTCAAAATTTGCTGCTTTTGCCAAAACACAGTGAGTTTACACTGTCTCACCTCTCTAACATTTTCTACAGACACAGTTGTGAGAGAATTCTGAAACAGTGATTTATTAAGTGAGAGACTGAGGAAAAGTAAAGTCAGTAGCTTATGAAAAAACAGATCCTTGGTACAAAAAATGTGTAATGTCTTCACATATGCTGTTCCAAAACCCACAGCATTTCTAGCTTCACCAGCTATCGATGGCACTTAAATATTACATTCTTTCACTGAGGAAGTCTGTAGTTATTGGAATAACACAATAAATAATGAAGTTTTACATAACAACTATATGGTAAAATACTCTCCTCTTTGCTTGCTATAATTTGCCCAAATCTCATTTCGATATCTGAAACCGTTTATGAAATATGAGGAATGTTATTGATATTTCACTCAGGCCTTATCGCTGTCACGGCGCAATCGCAAATGAGTATGCTATGTCAGATCAGTTTTCTCGAGATTGGTGACATATAAATACCATTACCCAAGTCTAAAGAAAAAAATCATTGTTTTAGGTAAATTTCATACACAACAACTGCACCAAATACAAAACCATAGCTACCTCTATTTTTCATTGCACACTTCTCTGAATTTCTCGGGTGTCTTACTTTCACGTAAATATTACAGTAACTATGACCATTAACAAAATGATGGGCACAGCATCATGAACCTAACATACAAAGCTATAAGAAAGCAAAAATGAAATTTTTTACCCCATAGTGTCTGTAAAATTGTTTGAGAAAGATTGCATGGCGCGTGCCTCGATTCTGTAGTCACTGACCAACTGTAAGGTGGAAAGCTCTAGTCAGCCTCGCCTTCCAAACAAACAAATGAACTCACCCAGTGCTTTGAACAAAAATTGGTCACTGTGCATTAGCCACCGTATCCTGTGTGAGCTATATTAATTTGGTGAAAATGATATGAAGTTAACAGAATCTAATTTGTCACAATGTCACAGACGCTATTAAAATTTTCACTTGAGAACTCCAAGATTCTTCACTGTTGAACGTTTACATTTTAGATTTCATTTGATACCCCTAAATAATAATAGTAATGGAAATATTTCAATTCAAATTATAACTCTTAGCTCAGTTCTTTTATTATTTCAACAAAACATGAGGCACTGGTACTAAAGCTTATCAGCCTATATGCGGTGTTTCAAATAACCTTCTGAACAATGATATGAAATGCTTTAACACATAACTTAAAATGCCATGTCTGCCAAAACCCATGCTGTTTTTTGTTTGTAATCGTATCAGATCATATTTGTCTCTCAAATTGTCCTCATAACAGCTCTGAAAGTATTTTGCTTATTTAAAAAAATCATTGTTTGGACCCAACAATTTAAGTTGATTTTCTGTCATCTTAAAAGTCTAGCATTAAATATCATTTTTCTGTTATCTGGAACAAATGGCAAGCATACAATGAAAATGAGCTAAGTTTCCCCCCCCCCCCCCCCCCTAAAGTAATGTAATGCTAATTAGATGCTTCAGAGATGGTGTTTATGCATGCTTTTTGAACACTTTACCACTATACCCTCAAAAACTATACGAAATAAGCAGAAGACATTTTTCAGTGGTTATTACCAAGGCAAACACAACAATTTTAAAGTAGTTCCATGGAAATCTGAGGCTGTGGGTTTCAGCCTGGATGAACTTATTTAACAGGTGTAGAAGAATGAAACCAGAATTTCCCTACAGACGGTGCTAGCCAACAGCATAGGGCCCGTGAGATGCCGTCTGCAGCTCCATCTGCTTCCTGTAATGGCCGACAACAAATATCCAACACACAGTAACCCAAGTTTCGACATCGGTATCTGTTTCAAACCTGTAAACATGTCGAGGTTTGTGCCTACGAACTACGATTTGCGGCAACATTGGTTTTCTGTTATCATTTGAAAAAAACTGCTGCAGCATTACATCGAATGCTTGTCGAATCTTTCGGCGAACATGCTTTTGGGAAAACAATGTTTTGAGTGGTTCAAAAAACGACAAGCACAGAAAACCACAAGACAAGTTCAAATGCAACGAATTGTAGGCCTTATTGGTTGAAGATGATACTCAAACTCATCAGGAACTCGTGGGTCACACAGAAAGCAATTTCTCTTCAGTTGAAAGCTGTGGGAAACATGCAGAAAGTGGAAAAATGGGTTCCACATGAACTGAATGAAAGACAGCAAGCAAATCGGAAGACCACTTGTGAAATGCTACTCACCAAATACAAAAGAAAGTCGTTTCTCCATTGAATAGTGACAGGTGATGAAAAATGGATATATTTTGAGAATCCTAAGGGTCGTAAATCAAGGGTGAATCCAGCAGACCATCGACGTCCACTGTAAGATCAAATGGCTTTGCAAAGAAGACAATGCCCTGCTGAAGACAATGAGCTGCTAAAACCTGGTGAAATTGTCACCACCGATGCTACCAACATTAAATGATTCATTTCAATTGAGCATTATGTGAAAAATGACCAGAATATGGAAAAAGGCAGCACAAGTCATATTGCCCCATGATAACACAATATCACACACAGAAAAACGGGTCAGGGCAATGATCGAGGCATTCAGTTGGGAAATACTAGGGCATGCAGCTATTCTCAAGACTTAGCTCTGCCCCATTATCATCTATTCATCTATCTGCATCACTCGAACACTATCTCATTGAATAAGACTTGAATTTGTATTAAAGTGGCTCACAAACTGGCTCACTTCACCCTTTTTTTTTGTGTGTGTGTGTGTGTGTGTGTGTGTGTGTGTGTGTCATTCATAGATTCATAGTCTGCCGGAGAGGTGGGAGATATGTATAAATAGCAATGGAGATTATTTTGAATAAAATATAGTTTATCAGTTTCAAACAACAGACATGTAATTATTACAATCAAATTCCGGTTTCCTACTTCTAAATCTGGTAGAATGACCCCTTTTTCATCACAGTAAAAAGTAATTGGATTTCCCTTTTATTTGAAAACTAAATTGTATTCATCTAATTATTCTAATTTAGCATATTATGAATGTTGTTACGCATATGGTTTCATGTTATATGTAATAATATTTTATTTATGTACATATAATTGTAAATCTTTTCATGTCCTATTTTCTATGTAAGGCAATGTCTGACAAAATTCTATATCATTTTTATAATGATGAGACAAAAGGATGCTAAGTAAATAAAATAATTAATTAATTTGTGTGTCCATTCGTAGACAACCCATTAAAATTTTTCAAACACTGGAAACTCCAGGCAGGAATATCAACAATGTTGGAAAAGATAGATTGCTACTTACCATAAAGAAGACATGTCAGGTAGCAGACAGGCACAATTAAAAGTGTGCTTTGTTGTGTGTGTCTCATTTACTGATGAAGGCTATGGCTGAAAGCTATACATAAGTGTCTCTTAATTGGGCCTGTCTACCACTAATATTTTTATTTTATTAGAAAGTCTAGAATATTGGAAATTATTTAAAACCTAAACTAGGTTCTGATCAGGTTGGAGAAATGTGATATAAATGTTTTTGAGCGCCCTTGTAATTTTGCTGGAAATTGCAAACTGAAAAATTAATTTTTTTGTAGCTTTCTTCATAACTTTACTGCTTAAATAGTTGCATTTCTTTTAACCATACGCCCCACTTAACTTACAAAAAAAAATTTCCAAGTGAAGTTATGAGTATTTCCATAGATGAATACCACTTTGCATGGACATTCTCACTGAGCTAAAGCGGTCTTTCCTTCTCATCCCGACAACTTTATAAATATAAAAAATTCCTCCAGCACGCACTAGTTTGACACCTCAATGGAGGCATCCATTTGAGGGAGTGTGTTGTGGTCAAACTGTCCATTTTCATATGATCGTCCAATGTTTAAAAAATAGGATTTAAGATTTTGATGTACCCTTTGTGGTTCTATATTTCAGCACCAAATAGAACCACAAATGCTCGTAAAGAAATGATTTTATGTAGAGAAAAAATTATCTGCAACGTAGAAAAAGGCAATTTCTACTTACCGTAAAGAAGACATGTCAAGCTGCAGACAGGCACAATTAAAAGACACTTATACAAAGCTTCCAGCCACAGCCTTCATCAGTACACACACACACACACACACACACACACACACACACACACACACACCGCTACCGGTGGCGCCCTCCAGCACGACACTGCCACACCTTGCACAGGCCATACGCCGGTCGGTACACCGGTCGGCCTCACGCCAGCCATCCACTGGACACCAGGGACAAGATGCGTCATGCACACGCGCACGCGCACGCGCACGCACACGCACGCAAACACGCCCGCCAACTCCAGCTTCTCGGGCCGGAATGTAACCATCACGTGGGATGCAAGCAGCAATCTGGAGGGGGTGGGGAAGGGGAAGGGATAGAAGTGTATGGGTGGGGGGAGAGACGTACACTATCTGGTGGAGAGTGCAGGGACTAGACTGCCAACAGGAGCAGCATCTGGAGGTTGAGGGGCAAGCAGCTGCGGAAAAAAAGGGGCAAAAAAAGTAAGGAGCGGAGAAAGATGGGCGGATGCGTTGACAGAGAGCTCCAAAAACAATAGGATGGGAGATAAGAATGGGGGAGGCCAGTGATTACAGGAGCGGAGAATATGTTGTAAGGATAACTCCCATCTGTGCAGTTCAGGAAAGCTGGCGGAGGAGTGAAGGATCCAGATGGCTCGAGTAGTGAAGCAGACATTTAAATCAAGTGTGTTGTGTTCAGCTGCATGTTGTGCCACAGGATGGTCTACTTTGCTGTTGGCCACAGTTTGATGGTGGCCGTTCATCATGGTGGACAGCTGCTCGTCGTCATAAAAACCTGTGCAACGATAACAGCAGAGCTGATAAATGACAAGGCTGCTTTCACAGGTGGCCCAGCCACTAATGGGTAGGATAAACCTGTGATAGGACAGGAATTGTAAGCGTTGGGTGGGTGGATTGGGCAAGTTTTTCACACGTGTCTTCCACAGGGATATGATCTTTGCGCCAAGAGGTTCGTATTGGGAGTGGCATAGGGATAGACTAGGATGTTGTGGAGGTTACGGTGGGTGATGGAACACCACTTTATGAGGGGTGGGAAGTATCTCAGGTAGGATGTCCCTCATTTCAAGGCATGATGATAGTTAACCAAATCCCTGGCCAAGGATGTGGTTCAATTATTCCAGTCTGGGTGGTACTGAGTGATGAAGGGGACACTCCATTGTGGCTGGGGGAAGGATTGGGGTTGTGAGTGGAAATGGCATGGGATATCCATTTGCGGACTAGGTCTGGGGGATAATGGCTGTCTGTGACAGCCCTTCCCAGAACACCTCCCCTGAACCCATTTCCCTACTTACTCTGACACCCCACACACTCACCTTCTACATGACACTCCCAATCCCAACCCCTTGCCACAAGGATCATATCCATGTGGAAGACCCGTGTACAAAACCTGCCCAACCCACCCACCCAACACTTCCTATTCCAGTACTGTCACAGGTTTATCCTACCCATAAACAGTTGGGCCAGCTATGAAAGCAACCATGTCAATGATCAACTCTGCTACTATCATTGCACAGGTTTTTATATTGGTATGACTACCAAGCAGCTATCCACCAGGATGAACGGCCACTGCCAAACTGTGGCCAAGAGCAAAGTAGACTACCCTGTGACGCAGCATGCAGCTGAACATAACACACTTAATTTCAATGGGTGCTTCACTACCCAAGCCATCTGAGACCTTCCCTCCACCACCAGTTTTTCTGAACTGTGCAGATGGGAGTTATCCTTACAGTACATTGTCTGCTTCCATAACTATCCTAGCCTCAACCTATGGTAACATATTATCCTCAAACTCTCCACCCAACAGTTTCCACCCCCTCTATCCTATCTTCTCCTCCCCATTCTCATCTCCCACCCTGTTTATTTTCAGCCCTCTACCAACGTTTTAGCCGATCTTTCCCTGCTGCTCATTTTTTATTTGCTCCTTTCCTTCCCACCTGCCTGTCTCACAACCACCTGACACTGCAGTTGTTGGCAATCTAGTTCCTGCATACTCCACCACACAGCATTTGTCTCTCTCCCCACCTGTACACTACTATCCAATCCCCTTCCCCACGTCCTCCCTTCCAGATTGCTGCTTGCATTGCAGGTGATAGTTTAATACTGGCTCGAGGTGCTGGAGTTGGCGGTCGCGTGTGTGTGTGTGTGTGTGTGTGTGTGTGTGTGTGTGTGCGTGCCTGAATGGTGTACACTCTTTACTGATGAAGATTGTGGCAAGAAACTTTGTGTACAGGGTGACGCACGAAATGTGTTACCATTTTGTTTTTGAATATAAACTTTACTGTCAATACCATCTGAAAGGAACATATACTACAACGAAGAGCCGTCCATGTAGATTTGTTCTAACTCAGCACATGTTCAATATGTCCACCATTTCGTTTCCTAACTTCCTTCAAATGAACACTGAATTTAGTGATTACCCAACAGCACATGTCTTCAGTAATTTCACTGCAAGCTTGAAGAATAAGTCTCCTGAGCTCCATTAAATCACGTGGATGTTTTCGGGAAATTTTTTTCCTTTAGGTACCCCCAAAGAAAAAAGTCACATGGGTTCGGGTCTGGACTATTGGGGGGCCAATTTTGTTCGTCATTGAAGTGACCTGGAAAACTGAGTGAAATGATTCCCATGTCGAAATGCTTGTGTAAAAACTCCAACACAGTGTTGCTCCATCTTACATGAAACACTGCATGTTGAAGGGAAAGGCAGTAGCAAGAAGCTGTGGAATGAAGCTATTGCAAAGCATACTCAAATAACGCTCGCTGTTCACAGTTTCTTCAAAGAAAAAGGGTCCAATAAGTCCATGACTGGAAATTTCTGCCCACGCTGTAATCCTCAGAGCATAATGTTGTCGTTCATGAAGCACTTGTGAGTTTTCAGTGGCCCAAAAGCGTACATTTTGTTTGTTAACCACGCCGTCTAAATGAAAATGCACCTCGTCTGAAAACCAAACGTTGCTGAGAGTTTCTTCCCTATCCTCTGCCCAATGAGCAAACAGTAGTCTCTGCTGCTTGTGTTCTTCTGTGAGCTTCCGTGCACAGGTCATCTTGTATGGGTACATATGGAGGTCACTTTTAAGAATGCGTTGAACAGAGCGCCTGGATATTCCAGTTGCACTGCTGCCTTTCTACACGATTTCCCGGGACTTCTCTGTACAGCAACTCGTACCGCTTCAATATTCTCCGGCGAACAAACAGGCTTAAGCCGAGGTCGCTTCGTTCACAATACTGTTCCTTCCTGTACAAATTTATAGTACAACCTGTGGATGGTCTTCTTGCAAGGGACCCATCGTGTGTTAAACTGTTGTTGAAAACACCTCTGACTCACGACAAGGCTTTTCGTTTCATTAAAAAGTAACACAATTGCCGATCGTTGCTGTGTCGTCAGTCTTCCATTGTCAGCCATAGCTGCTTACTAATCTCCTAGCGGCAGTATTGTGAATTACACGTCATTTCGTAACTCATTTGTTTTTCCGAGCTCTGCTAGTACTGCTGTAGAGATCCCAGCAGGATATCTAATGTGTGTCATAAATTGTGAAAGAAACAATTGGTAACACATTTCGTGCACCACCCTGTAAGTGTCTTTTGATTGTGCCTGTCTGCAACTTGACATGTCATCTTTACGGTAAGTAGCAATCTGTCTTTTCCTATATTGTTGATGTCCCTACCTGCAGTTTCAATTGTTTGAAATGAATTATCTGGTTATCTCTGAGAGGTTTTTTGCTCATATCTGACTTTGGAAATTATAAGTGTTATGTACATCTTTTCTTGAGGACGGTAAAAATTGCTATTACTATTCACATGACTGTTTCCCTTCAGGCTCGGTCATATGAACAGTACAATGAACTATTTTTACAGATGTTACTATTAAACCAAGGTGGGTATTTTCGACATTTTTATAACTTCATTTGTGAAACATCTGCCCACAGAATGCTGGACAAGAGTTTAAATTTCAAGCACAGCTCCACTATGCAGATAAACTTCTACATAAATATCGTAACTTCGTTTTGCAGGATTTATAGTGAAACTGAAGTTCATACTCTCTGTGAATTAGCATGGGTAGAGGTTACACTTTACAACTGGAATAAATTAATGATAGGTTCCTTTTATCAACCCCAACCCCCTCCCCTCCAACTCAGATGACACAGCTGCTGAACAGTTCAAAGAAAACTTGAGTCTCATTTCAAATAGATACTCCTCTTGTACTATTATAATTAGTGGTGACTTCAATCTATCCTCAATATGCAGGTGAAAACACATGTTTAAATTTGGTGATACGCATAAAATGTCATCCAATATCATACTGAAAGCAGTCTCCGAAAACTATTTTGAACAGTTAGTTCAGGAACTCACTCAAAGTGTGAATGGTTGCAAAACATACTTGATCTCTCAGTAATAAATAATTCTGAACAAACAGGGGGCATCAAGACAGATATACAATTAGTGACCACAAGGTCGCTGTAAGAAGACTGAATACTGTTTCATCCAAATCTACCAAAAATAAATGCAAAGCATCTCTATCTTAAAAAAGCAGATAAAAATTCTCTTGATGCTGTCCTAACAATCAATTCCTCCTACTCTGACTCTGTAAACATAGACAAGCTGTGATTTAAATTCAAAGAAATGGTATCGACAGCCACTGAGAGACATATTACCAAATAAATTAATAAGAGATGGTACTGATACCCCATGGTCCATAAAACACATCAGAACACTGTTGCAGAAGCAATTAAAAAGCATACCGTGTCTTCTTTATGGTAAGTAGCAATCTGTCTTTTCATACTTTGTTGATAATCCAAAGTTACTAAACACGCTTTTCTAAAATTCCTTCACCAAAGAAGACAAAATAAATATTCCAGAATCTGAATCAAAAACAAATGTCAACATGAGTAACTTAAACACTAGATATTCTCGGCATAGTGAAGCAACTCAAATTGCTTAATAAAGGCAAAGTCTCCAGTCCAAATCATATACCAATGAGATTCCTTTCAGAGCATGCTGATACAACAGCTCCACACTTAGCAATCATATGCAACTGCTTGCTCATTGAAAGACTAGAAAGTTGCACAGGTCACACCAATACTCAAAAAAGGAGTAATCTGCTGAATTACGGACCCATATCACTAAGTATATTTGCAGCAGGATTTTGGAACATACATTGTCTTCAAACATTATGAATTAACTCTAAGAAAACAATTTATTGACAAACAGATAACAGGGATTTAGAAAATATCGTTCTGAAACACAAGTAGCTCTTTCTTCTCACAAAGTAATGAGTGCTACTGACAGAGGATGTCCTTCTGATCAGGGTCTTGGATTGCTTCTCCACAGTAGGTGGATCAACAATATGGGTGGCCACAGAACTCTTTGTACGAAGTGGTCGGCCACACTCGCTGCCTGCAGCTGGACGATGGCGTCCGAGTCAAGGGACTCTACACCTACTACTTCCCTGCAGCAGCTGGCTATGACATCATATATCTCTGTCCATGACCCTCTATTGCACTGTATGTACAGTGTAGGGACAGGTAGATGATGCTCTTTGCACTTCCGTTACGCATTCCGGCTGGGTTACGGTGTCGAAGGCTTCTTCTCTGTGTCTGCCTCCTTCTTCTGCCCATTCTGTGATGCGAGGACACAACAATTTTGCTGTGTCATAATAACAACGGACAACAATCTGCTTAGCGTCACGCCTCAGTCAAAGCAGAGCTTCACAGCTCTTCTTCTGGCCAAGCACAGGTAGTGTGCTTCACAGGTGATGCGCACGCCTCCACTGCTCGAGCACCAGGATGAGGTAGAGTCATCATAATGCCCTATTACACCATAACTGGAAATGACTTTGTGAAACACCACAGAAACCATGCTCATAAGAGAAAAACCCAACACGAAGAAGGGAATGTAGGAAGATATGAAGTTTCTCATGGTCAGAACTGCAATCTTGTTTGGATGCTCTGATTCAAATTTACACACAGGAATCTAAAATTTAGCACCCTATTTAACTAGGATGGTGAAAAATTCCACATTCTGTTCAGCATAATAATATGGTCTGCACCAGTTGCTTCATACGAATTCCAAATGGCCCCATTGTTCCTGGTTAGTTCAAAATATTCATTCCATTGCACAATGAGCAACAGCAGAGAACTTCTGCAAGGGTGGACACAACAGTGGACCATAAGCGTGTCACACTATGAGCAGCTCCTGCTATGTATCAAGTATTGCAGTCTAAACATACAGGCTGCAAATCATGGTAACAGATAGCTTTCTTATTTTGATTCTATTTTTTTGACATTTTATTTTGTACATCCCTGCAGCTTTCTCCTCCATATTTGCTATACCCAATTTAAGCTGAGGTACAATGTTGCATCAGAGCCTATAGATCCACTGATCACTGGGTCTGGTTTGGAGTCAACAGTAAGCTCTCAAACAACTTGCAACTGTTTGTGTTAGAATCTATGATCTGAGCATGTGCTGATAACATTTTATTTCTTTTTAGTGCTTTTGTTCACTGAAATTTGAAAGATGTTGCAAATGTTGGGAACTGAAGGGACTTTCTGTTTTCTTCACCTCAGTATACAGTATGCATTTTATCACCTTTAGCTATTGAATTTTTCCCTCTTCTAGAAAAAAAGGGAAAACCCTGTTCCAGACTGCACAATTCATCTACATATTTTGCACAGAATTCTGGCATAGGGTATTTCATTCCACCTGCTTGAGTCGCATAGAGCAAGTTGCCGGACCTTTAGATTGCATGGTGATGGGCCCAATCTTTGGCACTTTAAACATTATAAGGAATTTAGCATGTATGGTCTTACTTTCAGCCTAATAAATCTATGTTTAGTACATTCTGGAAAAACTGGTGAGCTAATACAAAAGAGAATGCTGCTACTTTTCCTGAACTGCAATTTACTCTTTACATTATTTATATGCTCTTCAGCCAGCTCTTGTCCTTTCCATTTTCCTGGAGCTCCGTTGTGTGCAGTGATACCACACAAAACAACACCACAGTTCATGAAGGGTGTGGGGGAGTTCCATCAAAATGGGGTCTCACCCCCACTTTGATTTAAGGCGGTTGATAGATCTCTGTGGTGTTTCTGCAGGCTCTTTGATTTTTGGGGGCAGGGAAAGGAGGGGCAACTAAGTCATTTTTCTGGAGAAATGTCAAACCTCTAAAACAGCTTTTTTATTTAATGATTATAAACAGATTCTGATAAGCTGAGCAAAACCCTGTCATGATAAACTGCCTTCAATTTTGATAATACCTAGTCTTTTTCTTTTGGTGTTTTTGCTATCCTAAGATTCACCCAAATCACTAAGAATGTTTATTTCTGTTTTAGTAGATTCTGTTGTGTTCTCGCAATGTAGTTACTACAGTAGATGTTAATCCAGGCACAATCTTGCATTGTCTGAACAAGCCCAACACAAATGGGGTTTGTCATGGGCCCACTAATGGGGTTTGTCATGTGCCCCAGAGGTCACGCACTAATGGCTGTTTTATCTGAACATGCATCCACTTCATTATTCAACCTTATAAATTTTATACAGAGGTCTGACCCACTCCCACAATATGGCCAGTTACATCAAGATCCTTACTCCCTGGACATGCTGTGTTCCACCATTATACCACACACTGGCCACTGAAGCCCACCAAATGGGGCTTAGATTGATAGAGGTACACTAGTCCAGTCCAGTGTTCAGGAACCCTGGTTTCTCCAAATCTGTAACAAGTTAAGACTGACAAATTCCCTGAGGTGATGTGTGTGGCTTATAAGATGCTATGGACACAGCAAGCATTACCCATAAAAATGGTAGAACATGTGCTTCTTTGTAAAGAAGAGTGTCTGTAAAGCATCGTTGTAATTATCATAAGTAAAGGGAACCACTGCAGGGTGTATACACAGACAAGGAGAAAAAATTCCCGGATTTTTCCCGGATCTCCCGGTTAAAAATATGTTTTCTTCGAGGTGAAAATACACGTTTGCCATGTTAGGTGACAGTATACTTTCCCTCGGAACTGTAAAACTTATCCTTTGATTGGATATGGTTTTATACAGCAGCGTAGAATTTCCTGGCAGTTTAGAAAACGATACTCAGGGGGGGAAAACACGTTTTGGAAAGATCTTTGATGTGCAGCAACATGTACGCTGCACATTTTCGTATTATGAAAGTATAAATTCGAATTCCACCAACAGGAAAAGTTAATGGTTTATATTAATATACATAGTGTTGCTACAACAAAAGCAAAGCTTTCGCATATAATATTTGTCTCAAAAATTAATAAGCTACAAGAGAAGCTAAGCTTTCACTTATAATGTTGATCTGTTTAGCGCATGTTACACTTTAAGATACATCACACAAATATGCCAGCAAAATTTTTAATACCGACATAAATCTCTGATCTTCTCACCATCAAAGAGTTGATTTTTAAAAGGGACCAAACACTCTGTGATTTAAGAAATCCATCGTACATTCTCGCACATAGTTCATCTTGTGTAAAAGGAAATTTACTTTGAAAATAACGCTTTCTGAACAACAATTCGCAATATTTTCCCGTGACCTGTTAGAAATAGATTCATTTCAGCAGTTGTCAGAGAGCGCCAGATAAGAGGCGTCACCGCGCTTGCGCAGCTACGGTGATGTAGGAAGCCCGTATGTTTATACGTGTAAAATATTAAAAGATCTTACATTATGTCATAAAAGAAACAAGACATCAGAGGATACTCCAAGGGCGTCAGAATTTTGTGAACCATACTAAAATGCATAGTTCGCCTTACAGTGCACATTTGTATGTCCAGATTCTCAATGACGTAGGCCTCGACCAGATATGAAGCTTTTCAGTGTGGTTTTCGGGACGTAAATTTTCTTGGAGTACCAGTACTGTATTATCTCATGTTTGGTTCTTTATTATGGCATAATGCCACACATGCTAGAAGATGAAAATGTGCACCTGAAATGCATCAAACAGTTGAAACTAGCCAATAGTGTGGAATAAATTGACTGCCTCAGCAGGAAAGCTTAATAAAAGCCAAATTTATTTATCAAACTGACAAAAATAACTTCATTGTTCTGCAAGGCGATTAATGCCTGACTGTCAGAAAGGTGGAAATAAAATAAAATCTGAAAGAAGTAACATAGTTTACCCTTCCGTAATTATGTGAATGTATTTTAAATCACTTGATAGCTCCCAGTCACAGAAATCCGTCTTGTTTTCATTTGACATGAAAGTAGTAAACGAAGAGGAAACAGAAAAAACTATAACTCAGACTGCTCTGCGCATCAGAACGTCAATAACAACAACAACAAAAAACTTTTCAAAAACAAGTTCATTTTGTAGCGCACATCTTTCTGAAGAGTCTGATACATAAAATATATATCTTTGAGGAAATGTAAGACGCATTATTTGGTCTCAAGTGTGCCGTGAGGTGCCATGCAACTTCAAACATTGTTGTACCGCACGTCACTGTATTTTGCTCTGTGGAATTCAAATGTGGATATTTTATAATGGATGCCATCAAACTATTTCAGGACAGTGGAAACTAAAATGTCCTGTAGCGCCTCTCCTACTCCCAGTCAGCCAGTTTGACATCCTGCCCCCTTTGTGTGTGTGTGTGTGTGTGTGTGTGTGTGTGTGTGTGTGTGTGAGAGAGAGAGAGAGAGAGAGAGAGAGAGAGAGAGAGAGAGAGAAACACCTCACAATTAATACTGGATAGGATTATTTGTAACCAGGAGAACAAGAACGCTTCAGAAAAACTGGACTCTTTATTGCCTATTAGCTAATAACTTGCTCTCTTGTGTGACATAAAATTAAATATAGGGCACCTAAAACCAGTCAAGACAAGAGACAGGCAAGACAGTACACATTTCTTCAATCCTTAGGTCCTAGCGATTTTTCTCTCTAATCTTACTACAGCTTTACATGGTGTGCTTTCCTTTCTGCAAGTCAAAGTTCGTCAAACGTTTTGCTACATGAAAAATAGAAATGTCGTTGTCAAATATTGAAAAAGCTGTTAATACAAATAGTACCCAAGACTGATGTGGTTTCTCAATCTGATTACGTCTATTTTGTCACTGTGTGCTGGAGAAAACAAAATAGGCCTTTCTAATATTTCAGCGATTGTAACACACACCAAATAAGCGAGACTGTTTCAGCAATAATGATCATTTTTGTAATATGTCAGAACATAATTCATGAAGTACCAATACGAAATACCTATTTGGCCTACTGCAAGCAAAAAGCGTTACGTTAGGAAATAGTTTCACATTTCATTCATACACTCCAGTTTCCTATGCATGAGACCGAAAAGTAGTAGAACGAAATTTTTGTATAAATTTGGAATCTTCATATTCTTCCACAATTTGTGTGATGTTCTCATTTCTTCTCCTTCCTCGTTCTAACAAACAGTCTTGTCATCAGTAATTCTGTAACTATTCCTACCACTGTCAATACTCATTCTCCGGTTAGCTTTACTAACCTTGCCACAATCACCGGTTTAGTTATTCAGTGATTATTCTCCGGTTAGGTGTTATTACATGTTCGTACAGTGCGTTTTGTGTGCTACTCCCAGAATGGAACTTGAGCAGCTGCTGGCCGGGGACTATTACTGGCCTGTCTCGTGTAGCAATCTGGCCAAAAAATTTCTGTCAAAATTTCACTTTCTTGGATACATCGAGAAGATAATACATAATCTTTCTTACCTGTTAGTCATTTATTTCCACTCTGGTAGTCTGAATCTATGGATTTTGCTAGTAATTATAACAACGCTGAACATTCACAAACCGAATCAACCACATAAACAAGCAGCACCTGGCATTCACTGGTTCGGCTTTATTTTGCTCAGCTCATATAGCCTCGTCCCATTTTGTCTGCAGGAAAGTTTATTTCTAGATGTGTCAAGGATTCCCCTGGCAGAGACATCACGTATGCATTCAAAAATCAACTTATATTTCATTAGAAATCATCATAGAATGTGTTCAAAAGCCAGCAGGGGTGCATTTCAAAATCATATGAATAATCGATAACCTGACGTGCACTGGATGCTAGGCGCTTTGTGAAACAAGGGTTTTTTTTTTTTTTCCTCAAGAATATGAATTTGCCCCCCCCCCCCCCCCCCCCCCGAAATTGATGCCCGGTTCAGATACCCCAGTTTGCCCTCATACTCCCCACTAGATCCGGGCCTGCTGCACATGCGTCAATCTGGCAGCGTGGGCGCGCCAGTAAAATTTTTCCGGGTACCATGTGGCTGGTTGCTGCTATTGCTGCTTTCACAGCCAACAGCCACATTTCTGTAGCCAGAAGCGGGAGAAGGTACTACTCATATGCGACTCAACTGCGCATGTGCATGAGCCCACTTGTAACTGATTAAATGAGTCTAATGTAAACAGTTGTGAGGTCACGCTCATTGAAGGCAATTTGTTGTTATGAAGCATTGCATAGTCTTCTGAAAGCCTTTGACACATTTTGCTGTTGGCAGACACTTGTACGAGTACTGTATTATTTTATATGGTGCATTTCCTTTGCAACTGAAGTTTTATTTTCGTTTTTTTCTCTCATTCATGTTTTAATGCTGCAGTATTATTCTGCAGTAGCGGGATACAGTAATATCCTTTGTTAGAGTAACGGTTCTTACCAGTCAAAATTACAAAAATTTAACTGAAAACTAAAACAACAAAAAATTCCCGGTATTCTAAAAAATTCCTGTATTTTTCCCGGTTTTCTACCGGATGAAAAAATTCCTGGGTTTTTCCCGGATCTCCCAGTTGTCCCGGGTCGTATACACCCTGCACTGATTTATAAGGAATAGAAGACCAGAAGATGTAATAGGGAGATCTTACCAGTGAGGTTTGCACTAGTGATAAATATTGATATTATGGACACTTTCAACAATTTACTACTGAAGCTGTTGAATAAATACAGATACAGTACAGGTAAGTAGGAGAACAAAGACCACAACACACAGTTTGGATGTCACAAAGGGAAAGCATTTTTTCATCAAAACATATGAAGCCTGTTCAACAACAAAGGTTATCTTTGTCATTTCACAACAGGACATTGAAAATGCACGTTGTCATGCCATAATTAACACTCTATTCCACTGTATTACAACTTTAATAAACTTTGCAGGTTAATTGAACAGTAACTGTCCTTGGTCAAGATTAAGCATGTCTGTGAGACTGTGTCTTATAAGATCATTACTAGCAATGACAATTATTCAATGCTAAAATAAAAACAGTGACTAACAATTTTCTGTCGTTTATTCAAAATGAACATTACTTTAACTGTTGATTTTGTTGACTGCACTGGTTTGCATCTACATTCATCTGAACAGGGGCATCGATCTCGGGCCCCCCCATTTTGAAGTTTGTGACGAGCCATTACTTACATAGGAACTTACATCAGTCCCACACCTCACTGTCAGCTCACAATTTGTGACTAGTAACTCATAAATAAACTTGAATTGTTAGATGAGCTTTTCAGCAGGCAGCATGTCACTATCTGGATGGACTTGCAATGCACTATATGTGTTACAGGTAACAGATGTTAATTCACGCAGTCCTGACCACAACAGCACGAAGAATCATCTTGTGGACAAACTGATCACCATGTGAATGCACTATTCTAAGGAGAATAGTTTTCATGTCAGCACAAACTTTCACTGCTGTTCAAGTACCTCTTCACTAGCTGTCATTCTCTGAATTACACTGAAGTGACAAGTCGTGGGGTACATCCTAATATTGTATTGGATCACCTAGTGTCCAGTGTAGTGCAGTAACTCATCACTGCATGGTCTCAGCAAGTCGTTGGAAGTCTTCTGCAGAAATATTGAGCCTTGCTGCCTCTAAAGACGTCCACAATTTTGAAAGTGTTGCCAGTACAGGATTTTGTGCACGAACTGACTTCTCGATAAATGTTCAATGGGATTTCTGTCAGACTATCTGACTGGCCAAATCATTCACTCAAATTGCCTAGAATGTCCTTCAAACCAATCACAAACAACTGTGGCCCAGTGACGGGAACATTGTCATCCATAAAAAGTCCACTGTTTTGGGAACATTAAGTCCATGAATGGCAGTAAATGGTCTTGAAGTAGCTGAATGATACCAATTCCAGTCAAATGATCAGCTCAGTTAGACCAAAGTACCCAGTCCATTCCACGTAAATATGCCGACACCATTATGGAGCCACCACCTGCTTGCACAGTGTCTTGCTGATAACTTGGGTCCATGGCTTCATAGGGACTGTGCCACACACTAACCCTGCCATCAGATCTTACCAACTGAAATCCAGACACATCTGACCAGGCCACAGTTTTACAGTGTCTGAGAACCAACCGATATGGTCATGAGTCCAAGAGAGCACTGCATGTGATGATGTGCTGTTAGAAAAGGCACATGCATCAGTTGTCTGCTGCCATGGCCCATTAATGCCAACTTTCACTGTACTGTCCTAATAAATATGTTCGTGGTACATTCCAAACTGATTTCTGCACTTATTTCATGCAGTGTTGTTTGTCTGTTAGTGCTAACAACTCTATGCAAATGCCACTGCTCTTGGCCATTATGGAAAGACCACCAGCCACTGTGTTGTCCGTGATGAGAGGTAATGCTTGAAATTTGGTATTTTCGGGACACTCTTGACATCGTGGATCTCAGAATATTGAATTCACTAACAATTTCTGAAATGGAACATCCCTGTGTCTAGCTCCAAATAACATTCTTTGTTTAAAGTCCATTAATTCCCATTGTGTGGCCATAATCATGTCGAAAAACTTTTCACATGAATCACCCGAGTAAAAATGACAGTTTGCCAATGCACTGCCCTTTTATACCTGGTGTACACGATACTACTGTCATCTTTATATGTGCATATAGCTATCCAAAAACTTTTGTCATCTCAATGTAGTAAACCTGCTCCCTTTAAGAGACTTTTTCTTATTTATTTTTGTGAATGAAATATATGCAAGTTCTAAATAAATTTTTGTACAGAAGAGAGAAACATTTGAGAAACAAGCATACCTATCACTATTGCAGGAATTACTATTAATGTAATGTTCCAGTAAAAAATTGTGTAGCCAAATAATCCTTTCTTTGAGAACAGGACAGACAGCAGCAGGGTATTTCCTGCATATCAGTCCTAAACATCTCAGCGCACACAAACGTACATCGACCTGAAAATTTAGAGTAGAACACCAACATAACATCTCATGTGACGTTACTTTATACCATTATTGCATGTAACAAGTATATTGAAAAGCTCACAAAATCTGTCCTTATGCGTTCTGCCATTAACTGCAGCAACTGATCATCATGCAAGATTAAGCTGCTCTCATGGAGTATTGCTTTTGTTATCTGGAACAGCAGCTCCTCGCGTAAACTTGGTCTTTTGGTACGAATTAATTTTTTGAGCACACGTTTATAATCCGAACTTAGTTCGGGATGATTCACAAGAAAATTGTATGTGTGCTTACACACAACATCTCCAGCCATTTCTTCAGCTCGTAGCCTGAAAAGAAAGTAAGTGGATCTCAGTATTTTTTTTCCTCATAGGTAGTCATCATTATTGGAAATATTACAAAAAATACTTTACACACTTCAAAAGAAAAGCATTCCACAGTTTCTTATAGTCTGAAGCAACACTTGAATGCTGTTCTGAGAAAAAACAACACAGAAACTCCAACACTTCTCTTCTTTCACTTTCATCAGAAGAAGATAGGCAGTATTCTAAACTGTTAATGACTCCAAGCATCATCATGCTATCTATGTGATATACTTTGTAAATAACCTCAAAAGGTTTGGTGTCCATGACTAATGTGCTACCTTCACTTGGACCATCATGTAGACGTTTCACCAAAACCTGGAACAGAAATACAGATTTTGTTTTCATAAAATAGTGCCTCTATGTGTAAACATTTGAGAGCAGATGGAAGTTTCCATGTGAAACTTAACTTCTTAAATTTTACCAAAGAGCAATTGTTAGGCATGGATTGGCTTACAGAAATAAAAGTCTTATTCAACTTTAAGAAAGACATAGTAAAGTTTCCATAAGGACCGTCAGAAGGAGAAGTTTGTTTACAAGTTGAAGTTAGTACATCATATTTACAAGAAATATGATTGATGGCTGAAACTACACTACCAGATAATACTATAAATCACGTGGCCAATACAGAAACCAACACAAACCATGACTAAATAAATTGACAATGAAATTGGAAATGACACTTTAATAGACAATTTGCAGGGTGGAATGACATCCATTCTTGTAGCAATCCTATGCTGATCGAAGCGTAGAATCATTATATCCTATGAAGAAAGTTACAACCTGCATAGTGACAGCTAAACTAAGTGATCACTCTTCTTCTAGCTCATAAAGGAGCACAAATTGCTGCTGAAAATTTCAAAGAATTTCTAACATAGGAAAATGTAACGTATTTTAATATCCAGGTACCATCCTCCAGCTAATCTGTAGAGAAAAATGAGAGCATACTGCAATAATAAGATGGTTTGAGATGATCAAGGTTTTTCTAGTAGTTTTAAACAACTTACCACATTCACTTACAAAAATATCACCTACAAAAGTAACAGAGTGTAAATTAGACGACGAATCATTACCGAAATGGATTGGCTGGCCAAATGAGAAAGTACCACAACAAGGAGTAGAAATTAATATTAAAGAATTATTAACAAAGGAGATAAAAGGAAAAGAAGTACAATTCAATGAGGGAGATCAAGCGTTGCTAAAATGTGACAAACATAGCTTAAATGTTGTTACAGTAAGAATCAAGTTCCATTCTTTACATGAGGGACCATTTGTTATCAAAAGTATGCCTCATCCCAAGGTGGTTGTACTTGCTGAAAACTCCAACACTACACTGTGGAAAGAAAAAGGAATGCTAAAATTGCCTTAAAAACTTCAAAATTTATGGTATAAGAAATTTCGACTTGAACTATTGAAGCCATATTGGGCACTTTGGGGGTAACATTCAGGCCTTTTGCTAGCTGTAAGATGTAAGAACAAAGCATATCTGACATTTCTGGGGATTATGAAACAAGCACGAACAGTGGAAATTGCAGGATAGAATAACGACAATACAATGAAAAGGATAGCTGCTATTCACAGGTCTTTCCCATACATCTACTATTACCTATTCCAGTCCGGTCACAAGCATCACCTATCCCATCAAAGGCAGGACTACCAGTCATATGATCTACAGGCTAAGCTGCAATCACTGTACTGCGTTCTACGTGGGCGCAACAACCAACATGCTGTGTGTCCACATGCATAGCCACTGAGAAAGTGTGGATCATTTGGTTGCTGAGGCCGCTGCCCTATGTGACACATTTCATTGATTGCTTCACAGCCTGTGCCATATGGATCCTTCCCAATTCCACAAATGCACCCAATTATTTTAATTAACTCATTTTCCACTGCCTCTCACCCCTTTCCCTTCCCTCCGTCTAATGTCCCAACTGCACCTAGCTGCCGTAGCCTCTCCACACTTCATCCCGGTATGCTCCCAAAGCAGCACTTTACTGTCCCCATCCCTACCCTGCTATCACTCCCCTTCCCTGCCCCAGTCTCCTCCTTATCCTCACCACCCAGGCTGCTTCTCCCATCATGCAGTGTTGCAGACAGTATGGTCTTGGCGGCCAGAGACTTGTGTGTGTGTGTGTGTGTGTGTGTGTGTGTGTGTGAGAGAGAGAGAGAGAGAGAGAGAGAGACAGACAGACAGACAGACAGACAGTGTGTGTGTGTGTGTGTGTGTGCGCACGTGCAAGAGCTTACTTGTTTCACAGTCCTTTTGTCGTGCCTATCTGTGAGTAACAACTATCATTTCATAACATAAGCACGTATATGCTTAGACATAATGGGAGAGTATTGTTCTTACTTTTGAATAGCATAGTATATTGTTGGTAGGAGAATGTTGTATGCATGTCTGGCCAAGGGGTGGCAATACAAGGGATCTGCATGATGTATCCTGCGTGTGAATGTGGTTATTGTATGGTTTTGCATAAGAAATGTACAAAAGTGACAGTTCTGAGGGACAGCTATGTTCTGAAGCAATAATGCCCATTCCTGAAATGATGCTCAGTGCATTTACATACCATTTTTGAGCTAAGACTGGGTAAGAGAGAGGGGGGAAGGAAGGAAAAAATCTATCAGATAGAAGAAAAAATTTGAATTTAAGCACTGTACTTCAGTATGGTAAGTTTTCTAGGCGATATTTGCATGAATATGCACACCTGGGAGGGTTCATACTTTCTACAGGATGGGTACAATAGGCATAGTTTATGTAAGTCTTGTAGGGCTGTGTAGCCCCAGATGACTTCCAATCTAATTAATTATAACAATGAAAATAATCAGTTATTGATCAAATTAACTATAACAATTAAAACAATCAATTATTGATCAAATTATTTAATTCTGCCTCAATTGACATCTCTGCCAAAATTCTTTGCCTTTACAAATGTCTGCTTGTGTCTGTATGTGTGTGGATGGATATGTGTGTGTGTGTGCGCGAGTGTATACCTGTCCTTTTTTCCCCCTAAGGTAAGTCTTTCCGCTCCCGGGATTGGAATGACTCCTTACCCTCTCCCTTAAAACCCACATCCTTTCATCTTTCTCTCTCCTTCCCTCTTTCCTGACGAAGCAACTGTGGGTTGCGAAAGCTTGAATTTTGTGTGTATATTTGTGTTTGTTTGTGTGTCTATCAGCCTGCCAGCGCTTTTGTCTGGTAAGTCACATCATCTTTGTTTTTAGATATATTTTTCCCACATGGATTGTTTCCCTCTATTATATCCAATTATTTAATTGGGTAGATAAAAAATCTACTCACCAAGCAGTGGCAGAACACACACACATAAAGAACTGTTGTGATTGACAAGTTTTCGGAGCCAGTGGCTTCTTCTTCTTCAGGCAGAAGGGTTGAAGAGGAAGGAAGAAGGGTGAAGGAAAATGACTGGAGACGTCTAGGAAAAGGGGCAGATTTTGGGAAAGTCACCCAGAACTGCAAGTCAGGGGAGACTTAGCATATGGGGTGGGATGGAAAGGAAAGGAGGACTGTAGAATTTTGAAACAGAAAGGAGAAAAGTAGCAGTAAGTGTTCTCACATTTGGTAACCAAGATGATATATCGCTATGCATTGATAGCGGGTAACGTCCGCATAATCTCTCAAAGTTTCTCACAAACAAATTGTTAATCTACGATAACAAAAAGCTATTAGATTCTGGCAATACACTGGATGTATGAACCAATAACCCCTTCTTCTAACACCCTCTCTAGTGGTTCACTATAATAATTGACCGGTCCTTTTGACAATGATGTCATTACTGTATTATGCAATAAACTTAATTAAGTATTATTCTGAAAATCAATCATTTGAGGTGTGCCATTATATCATATGATTACAGAGGCTCCCATACAATGAACATAAAGATACACATTAACTAAAGTTATGCAAAAAAAGAGAATAATTTTATGTTAAAGTCACACTGAAAGAGGATTCTTTGCTCTGTTTTTTTAAATAGATTGTGGATCTAGCAAACAAGATGATACATACATAAAAGAAAAAGTAGAATGTATGTAATAGTTTATGTTGTTTTATACAAATTTACACATAGATGTCATAACATTATGAAAAGGATAGTTGCTACTCACCATATAGCCATACAGTGGAGATACTAAGTCGCAGATAGGCACAACAACAAGACTATCACAAAATAAGCTTTCGGCCAACAAGGTCTGTCAAAAATAGACAACACACAAGTGTGCGCACGCGTGTTCACACACACAACTGCATGCACACGCACACACATGCACGCGGGTGCGTGCGGAAACGCCACACACGCGTGCGCGCGCGCGCGCACACGCACGCGCACACACACGCCCACACACGCACGTACGCACGCGTGCACCAGCATACGATGGGAGAAGCAACTGAGTGGGGATGAGGAGGAGGCTAGGGCAGGGAGGCAGAGGGATAGCAGGGTAGGGGATGGGGGACAGTAAAGTGCTACTGGGGATGAGCATGCAGGAATGAGGTGGAGAGATGGTAGGGCAGCTTGGAGCAGTCGGGGGGTTAGACGGAGAGCGGAGGAGACCGAGGGGGTAGCGGAAATGGAGAGAAGTAAATAGACTGGGTGTGTTGGTGGAATAGAGGTCTGTTTAATGCTAAAATGGGAACGGGGAATGGGCTAGATGAATGAGGACAATGACTAATGAAGGTTGAGGCCAGGAAGGTTATGGGAAAGTAGGATACATTGCAAGGAGAGTTCCCACCTGCGCAATTCAGAAAAGTTGGTGACGGTGGGAAAGATCCATTTGGCACGGGTTGTGAAACAGTTATTGAAATGAAGAACATTATGTTGGGCAGTGTGCTCAGCAACAGGTTGGTCCAGTTGTTTCCTTGCCACAGATTGTTGGTAGCCCTGTTATTTCCCTGACACATTTGAAATCCCCTGGTATTCCCTGATTTCCAGAACTTGTGGCAACCCTGATTACAGGGATATGAGGCAAGAGGAAAAGGGTTAGGAGCAGTGGTTGTGTAGGGATGGACGAGAATATTGTGTAGTTTTGGTGGATGGTGGAAAACCATTGTTGGGTGGAGGTGGTAGTGGGTAGGATAGTTAGCAGCACATTTCTCATTTCAGGGCATGATGAGAGGTAGTCGAAACCCTGGTGGAGAGCGTAATTCAGTTGCTCCGGTCCTGGGTGGTACTGAGTTACAAGGGAATGATCCTCTGTGGCTCGACACTGGGACTTTGGAAGATGTGGGTGACTGGAAAGATATGGCACAGGAGATTTGCTTTTGTAGAAGATTGGGAGGGTAATTATGGTCTGCCAAGGCCCCAGTGAGACCCATACATCCCATCCTCCCACTACCACCTACTCCAGTCTGGTCACAAACGTCACCTGTCTCATAAAAGGCAGGTCTCCCTGTGAAACCAGTCATGTGATCCACAAGCTAAGCTGCAACTACTGTGCTGCATTCTACGTGGGCATGACAACCAACAAGCTGTCTGTCCATATGAATCCACCCAAATAGCCTTACCCTCAAATTACCCATCTCTGCCTGCCACAATTCCTTCCTCAATGATCTCCATCTGTTCAGATTCTGCCAATCCTAAGCATTCACCAACATAGTCCTACAAAACCATATCAATCAAGCCCTAACATTCTTGAAATACCTTCTCTCCATCTGTAAAATTCTCATGCTATGCAATCCCAAATTCCTGAAACACATAGAACACACTGAAACCCTTGCCCTCCAGGAACTAGAGCAACACGCACACCACCACCTCAAGAAACTCTCCACTCTGCCCCCTTTCTACTCTCACCTTGAAGTAAACCTGACCAGTACCTCTACAACAGCCTCCAAACCTCCCCCATGTTCCCTCACAGCTGACAAACTCAGTCTTGCAGAATTACTAATTTACCCCAACCTCCAAAACTCCCTCCCACCACCACATATAATCCAGAACCTAAAGAGACCCAAAACACAGTCATGCACCTTTCCTCCAAAATCCTTAGTGCTGCAAAAATATTAGTCCTTTCCAAAGACCTCAACTTTTTCGCCACTCTCAAATTCAGTCATGCATGACTTATTAAAGACCTTCTCTTTTCTCCTGGTCCCTACAGGGGAAACACTTTTTCGTCTCCATCCCTACCAATCAGACTCAACCAAAGACCAATACTGAACCCTGCCTGACTTAGGTGACTCCTCCATCCAACCATGATCCACCCCACCAGCACCAAATGACCTCTGTTAACTTTCCAGAATTTCTAAACCTCGAATCTTGTCTCACTATCATTCCCAAATGCTTCAACATGCAAACTAACCTTACATCCGCATAAAAAAACCACAATCCACCACCTAAAATTGATCCCGACCTTATAATCCAACCTGCTGACAATGCCTCCATCCCTGTTGTTTCGAACCACATGGATTACCTGGCAGAAGGACTCTGCAAGGTGTCACTTCCATCTACAAACTCTGCCAGAGTAACCACATTCCAGGAATCCAGCAGGATCTCCAATCTCTCCTCAAATCCTTAGGTCTATCCCAGAGAGTCCATCTCTCACCCCACCCCTACCACTACCCACATTCTGACCTCCTACATGCTTCCTGAAGTCCATAAACCCAACCACCCAAGACACCCTATTGTGACTGGTTACTGTGCCCCCACTACGGGAATCTCTGCTCTCACAGACCAAAACATTCAGCCTATTAGCCGCAACATACACTTCTATATAAAAGATAACACCCATTTCCTCCATCAACTATCAAGTTCCTGTTTCTTTACTGCACAGTGTTCTGCTCGTCACCATTAGTGCCACCTTCACTAACACTAACATCCCCAATGCCCATGGTCTTACTGCTATTGAACACTACCTTTCCTAACACCCAATGGATCCCAAACCAACAACCTCCTTCCTAGTCACTGTGACCCACTGTTACTTGTCCTCTGAAGGCATTATCTACAAACAAATCCAGGGTACAGCTATGGGCACCCGCATGGCACCATCCTAAGCCAACCTATTCATGGGCCATGTAGAGGATTCCTTCCTAAATGCCCAGAATCCTAAACCCTTCACCTGGTTCAGATTCGTTGATGACATCTTCATGATCTTCTTGATGCAATAATTTACCAACAGTCTTATGTATCGTAGAAATTAATTTTATTTTATGAACTTCTATGTGCTACCAGTTTCGGCATTACATTTATGCCGTCTTCAGGCCCCTGTACAATGAGTAGAAGAAATGTATTATTATAAAAATTATAAAAATACAGAACATACATTAACAATTGACAGGTATCATGTTAACTATGTAAGTGGCTCAAAGAGATATACTGTATATCATAAAACTATATGTAACATTAGGGCACATATGCTTCTGCCTATGTCATGCTGTTGTTAATAGTTTTCACTGTTTTACTCAAATAAAGCATAATATATGAACATATGTACACGCTATTATTCATAAAACCGTAACACACAGTTGCAATAGGCCACGCAACATATCAGATGTCCAATGGAACAGTGGAAGAATTTTATTTACTTATTTTTTCAAAATAATAATTAACTAATATAAATAACAATAAAATAAATTAAAATAAAGAAAAGTGACAACCATGTCAGAATACATAGTTACTTACGTGTGGTCTAGGTCGTATTATGTGTGGTACGACAAACAGCTGCCGCAATATTAATGATAGACAGCATAAATGAGCTTGTCTTAAAGCCCAATTGCATTCACGAAGTAAAATCATCAAACATCTGGTCATCGTAAACACTTCATTAGGACTCTTATGTAGGACAACCCTACATTGTGCTGAGTGGATTAACGCAACAGCAGTAGTTGGCTCATATAGTCATGGTTACAAAGAAGATTCTCAATCTCAGTATACCAAAAAATGTCTATCTCCCTACATACTACATATAAGTCCTATACAATTATGCAGAATTATACCAAGTGGAATCAATAGAATAAAAAGGAATGGAAAAAAAAGAGAAATATAAGAGGCCGCCTATATGTCTGAACATAAATCTCAAAATTAAATGTATATCATCCTTAAGACAAAGGGTATCACTTATAACCATGTCAAATCACTCTCAGGTTGCATAAAGGCCAGGTGTAGTAGCGTATGAGATGACTATCCGGATCTTAAGTACATCATCCAGTATCATCATATTCTGTCTAATGACCTTAATGAGTCGGAAATTATCTGCATGGGTCAAAATGTCACGGTACCTAAAAACTGGTCAAAAACAATAATGGACCTGTGCCCATTAGCTGAATGTCATGTAATGCAATGTTGCATCAAGTATAAAATTGGTTAAGTGGCAACTCAAGAGTGCAACGATAGGTGAACAGTACAGTAATCCAAAAGGGTTAGAAAATGACGTTGGACATATTTGTAAGTTATGGCAGTGGACAACTTCCAAGGGAAGGAAAAAATGTAGTATTGACTGTAAGTGCCTTATATTGGCAAATATCAAAATAGCATCTAAGTATAGTACACGGAATTCCAAAGTAATATACTACAATCTCCATGATAATCAGTACTCAAGTTGGGTTGGGTTGTTGTGGGGGAGGAGACCAGACAGCGAGTCATCGGTCTCATTGGATTAGGGAAGAACGGGGAAGGAAGTCGGCCGTGCCCTTTCAAAGGAACCATCCTGGCAATTGCCTGGAGTGATTTAGGGAAATCACGGAAAACCTAAATCAGGATGGCCGGACGCGGGATTGAACCGTCGTCCTCCCGAATGCGAGTACTCAAGTATTATAAGTATCTCATTTGATGATGTATGGCAACATTGACCTAACAATATCCATGAGAATATAAGTAATCATGCTGGTACATCACTGATGATCTGGACAAAGTTAAAATATAAGTCACTGCCTATTTATGCGTATCGATATCATTAAATCTTGAGGGGGTAACACCTATAATGCTGTGTCTGTAAAACTGTTCATCCATCCTCAGTACCAACTACCCATATACTCACTGTGGTAAACACCCCCTTATACTAAATTGTGGTAAGGTTATACAAATACCCAACCGGGGAATGTTATCAGACATAAGTCTAAAACATCATCTCAACGTTACCAAATAGGTGTAAAAACTCACTAGCTTAAAATGTATCAGAGGCCACGTAATTCGATGGGGACGCAGTGGTTCGATTAAGTTCAAATAATACAGGTCTGATGTGAACCAAGCACAAACACTCAACATATATGAGTCAAAATTAAAAATATAAAATGTGAACTTTGGATAAAAACCCCTTATCATACGTGTCGATGGCTATCTACACTTCAGGTGTTTTTTTTTTTTTTCCTCCCCATCCTGTCACTTATATCTACATTGGCATTGCCGTGGTATTAAAAGTTAATATAACCATTTACTCCCCATCCTGTCACTTATATCTACATCGACATTGCCGTGGTATTAAAAGTTAATATACCCATTTACCCTTCCCCCCATGAACCATGGACCTTGCCGTTGGTGAGGAAGCTTGCGTGCCTCAGCGATACAGATAGCCGTGCCGTAGGTACAACCACAATGGAGGGGTATCTGTTGAGAGGCCAGACAAACGTGTGGTTCCTGAAGAGGGGCAGCAGCCTTTTCAATAGTTGCAGGGTCAACAGTCTGGATGATTGACTGATCTGGCCTTGTAACAATAACCAAAACAGTCTTGCTGTGCTGGTACTGTGAACGGCTGAAAGCAAGGGGAAAGTACAGCCATAATTTTTCCCGAGGGCATGCAGCTTTACTGTATTATTAAATGATGATGGCGTCCTCTTGGGTAAAATATTCCGGAGGTAAAATAGTCCCCCATTTGGATCTCCGGGCGGGGACTACTCAAGAGGATGTTGTTATCAGGAGAAAGAAAACTGGCATTCTACGGATCGGAGCGTGGAATGTCAGATCCCTTAATCGGGCAGGTAGGTTAGAAAATTTAAAAAGGGAAATGGATAGGTTAAAGTTAGATATCGTGGGAATTAGTGAAGTTCGGTGGCAGGAGGAACAAGACTTCTGGTCAGGTGACTACAGGGTTATAAACACAAAATCAAATAGGGGTAATGCAGGAGTAGGTTTAATAATGAATAGGAAAATAGGAAAATAGGAATGCGGGTAAGCTACTACAAACAGCACAGCGAACGCATTGTTGTGGCCAAGATAGATACGAAGCCCACACCTACTACAGTAGTACAAGTTTATATGCCAACTAGCTCTGCAGATGACGAAGAAATTGAAGAAATGTATGATGAGATAAAAGAAATTATTCAGATAGTGAAGGGAGACGAAAATTTATTAGTCATGGGTGACTGGAATTCGAGTGTAGGAAAAGGGAGAGAAGGAAACATAGTAGGTGAATATGGATTGGGGCTAAGAAATCAAAGAGGAAGCCGCCTGGTAGAATTTTGCACAGAGCACAACATAATCATAGCTAACACTTGGTTTAAGAATCATGAAAGAAGCTTGTATACATGGAAGAACCCTGGAGATACTAAAAGGTATCAGATAGATTATATAATGGTACGACAGAGATTTAGGAACCAGGTTTTAAATTGTAAGACATTTCCAGGGGCAGATGTGGACTCTGACCACAATCTATTGGTTATGACCTGTGGATTAAAACTGAAGAAACTGCAAAAAGGTGGGAATTTAAGGAGATGGGACCTGGATAAACTGAAAGAGTACAGAGTTTCAGGGAGAGCATAAGGGAACAATTGACAGGAATGGGGGAAAGAAATACAGTAGAAGAAGAATGGGTAGCTTTGAGGAATGAAGTAGTGAAGGCAGCAGAGGATCAAGTAGGTAAAAAGACGAGGGCTAGTTGAAATCTTTGGGTAAAAGAAGAAATATTGAATTTAATTGATGAAAGGAGAAAATATAAAAATGCAGTAAATGAAGCAGGCAAAAAGGAATACAAACGTCTCAAAAATGAGATCGACAGGAGGTGCAAAATGGCTAAGCAGGAATGGCTAGAGGACAAATGTAAGGATGTAGAGGCTTATCTCACTAGGGGTAAGATAGATACTGCCTACAGGAAAATTTAAGAGACCTTTGGAGATAAGAGAACCACTTGTATCAACATCAAGAGCTCAGATGGAAACCCAGTTCTAAGCAAAGAAGGGAAAGCAGAAAGGTGGAAGGAGTATATAGAGGGGTCTATACAAGGGCGATGTAGTTGAGGACAATATTATGGAAATGGGAGAGGATGTAGATGAAGATGAAATGGGAGATATGATACTGCATGAAGAGTTTGACAGAGCACTGATAGACCTGAGTCGGAACAAGGCCCCCGGAGTAGACAACATTCCATTGGAACTACTGACGGCCTTGGGAGAGCCAGTCCTGACAAAACTCTACCATCTGGTGAGCAAGATGTATGAAACAGGCGAAACACCCTCAGACTTCAAGAAGAATATAATAATTCCAATCCCAAAGAAAGCAGGTGTTGAAAGATGTGAAAATTACCGAACAATCAGTTTAATAAGCCACAGCTGCAAAATACTAACACGAATTCTTTACAGACGAATGGAAAAACTAGTAGAAGCCGACCTCGAGGAAGATCAGTTAGGATTTCGTAGAAACACTGGAACACGTGAGGCAATACTGACCTTACGACTTATCTTAGAAGAAAGATTAAGGAATGGCAAAGCCATGTCTCTAGCATTTGTAGACTTAAGAGAAAGCTTTTGACAATGTTGACTGGAATACTCTCTTTCAAATTCTAAAGGTGACAGGGTAAAATACAGGGAGCGAAAGGCTATTTACAATTTGTACAGAAACCAGATGGCGGTTATAAGAGTCGAGGGACATGAAAGGGAAGCAGTGGTTGGGAAGGGAGTAAGACAGGGTTGTAGCCTCTCCCCGATGTTATTCAATCTTTATATTGAGCAAGCAGTAAAGGAAACAAAAGAAAAATTCGGAGTAGGTATTAAAATCCATGGAGAAGAAATAAAAACTTTGAGGTTCGCCGATTACATTGTAATTCTGTCAGAGACAGCAAAGGACTTGGAAGGGCAGTCGAATGGAATGGACAGTGTCTTGAAAGGAGGATATAAGATTAACATCAACAAAAACAAAACGAGGATAATGGAATGTAGTCGAATTAAGTCGGGTGATGCTGAGGGAATTACATTAGGAAATGAGACACTTAAAATAGTAAAGGAGTTTTGCTATTTGGGGAGCAAAATAACTGATGATGGTCGAAGTAGAGAGGATATAAAATGTAGATTGGCAATGGCAAGGAAAGCGTTTCTGAAGAAGAGAAATTTATTAACATCGAGTATAGATTTAAGTGTCAGGAAGTCATTTCTGAAAGTATTTGTATGGAGTGTAGCCATGTATGGAAGTGAAACATGGATGATAAATAGTTTGGACAAGAAGAGAATAGAAGCTTTCGAAATGTGGTGCTACAGAAGAATGCTGAAGATTAGATGGGTAGATCACATAACTAATGAGGAAGTATTGAATAGGATTGGGGAGAAGAGAAGTTTGTGGCACAACTTGACCAGAAGAAGGGATCGGTTGGTAGGACATGTTCTGAGGCATCAAGGGATCACCAATTTAGTATTGGAGGGCAGCGTGGAGGGTAAAAATCGTAGGGGGAGACCAAGAGATGAATACACTAAGCAGATTCAGAAGGATGTACGTTGCAGTAGGTACTGGGAGATGAAGAAGCTTGCACAAGATAGAGTAGCATGGAGAGCTGCATCAAACCAGTCTCAGGACTGACGACCACAACAACAACAACAACCCATTTACTACGATTCATGTAGGAAGAGGCTGACAGACGAAATGCAAATATTGCGTAACCCTATTGCCCAATGTACCAGATAGGTGTCGGAAGTAATTGGTAAACATTACAAAAAAGCTGTATGAAGAATCAACACCTAAAATATTTTTATCGGGTGAGATATTTATATAAAAGAATCTAACTCTCACGCTACTTGTAACCTTTCAAGCACCTTCTCTAATACCTACTGCAATATTTGATGCATAATCAAAGACGTTTGTAATTAGTGTGTTATAGAGTAAAATATGTCGCTCACCACTCGTCATAGTCGTAAAATCGCTATACACGGAAGAAACCATACAACTGGATCCGTGAATCAAATCTAAAATACAAAATGGGGGTAAATAATAGAGTTTCAAGAAGATGTCAACACACTACGTTTTATGCTCTACATACCATCCTGCAACAACTCTTGGTGGCCAGGCGACACAGACTGAGGCGGTTTGCTAACATCGATGTGTGGTCAAAGATGAAACCACAGAGTCAAAGGTTATAGGAAACATTGCTGGTAAGAATCGATAAGAGTATAGTCGTTTCTAGTGGAACTCTAGTGAGGACAATGCATTACAAATCAAGATATATGGAGGCAAACGTATCCAGGGACTATTAAATGTTCTTGATATCAGGGTAATAGGTCACGAAAAATTTCGAAAAAGGAATTATTTTTACACTCATTTTGCTCATTCAACAGATTTTTATCCTCTTGCTTTGCATGGATGTAAATTTCTAACTCTTCAAGTATATCCATCGTCCCTCCTTTATATTCATGATCTGGACTGAAGGTGACGTCACCCAATCCCCATTCCTCCAGAACCTCAACACCTTCTCTCCCATTCGCTTCACCTGGTCCTACTCAACCCAACGAGCCACCTTCCTAGATCTCCACCTCAAAGATGGCTACATCAGTACCTCTGTCCACATCAAGTCTACCAACCACTAGTGATACCTCCACTTCAACAGATGCCATCCATTCTATACCAAGAAGTCCTTCCATACAGCCTAGACACCCATAGCTGTCATATCAGCAGTGACGAGCAGTCCCTCTAGAAATATACCAAGGGTCTTACTGAGGCCATTACAGACCGTCCAAGGCTAGTACAAAAACAAATCACCTGTGCCTTATCTTTTCAGTCACCCACCACCTTGCAAAGTCCCACCGTCTGACCACAGAGGAGGATTCCCCTCGTAACTCAGTACCACCCTGGACCAGAGCAACTGAATTGCATTCCACCAGTGTTTCGACTATCTCTTGTCATGCTCTGAAATGAGAAATTTCCTACCCACTATCCTTACTCCCCCCCCCCCCCCATCCACCCACACCACAGTGGTATTCCAGAGTCCACCTAACCTATACAATATCCTTGTCCATTCCTACACAACCCCTGCTCCCAATCCTTTGCCTCATGGCTCATATCCCTGTAATAGACCTAAATGCATGGCCTGTCCTGTACATCCTCCCGCTACCACCAACTCCAGTCTGGTCACAAACTTCACCTATCCCATCAAAGACAGGGCTACTTGTGAATCTAGTCATGTGATCTACAAGCTAGGCTGCAACCACTGTGCTCCATTTTACATGGGCATGACAACCAACAAGCACTCTGTCCGTACGATAGGCTACCAACAAACTGCGGCCGAGAAACAACTGGACTACCCTGTTGCTGAGCACACTGCCCAACAAGACGTTCTTCATTTCAATGACTGCTTCACAGCCTGTGCTATATGGATCCTTCCCACCATCACCAGCTTTTCTGAATTGTGCAGGTGGGAACTCTCTCTGTAATATATCCTCCATTCCTGTAACCCTCCTGGCCTCAACCTTCATTAGTCGTAATCCTCACCCATCTAGCCCCTTCCCTGTTCCCATTCCAGTGCTACACAACCCTCTATTCCACCAATACACCCTGTCTTTTTATTTCTCTCCTGTTCTGCTACCTCCCCCCTCTCTCCCCTGCCCACCGTCCAACCTCCAGACTGTCTCGTCCCTGCATGCTCCCCCAGCAGCACTTTACTGTAGTGTTACTTAAACATCGATACACTAATGATTAATCAATAGCATCTGCACGCCACAATCATCACTATCGGTAGCCTGGTTTAACTATCAATAGTCACGTCATTTATAATGTAATTCTTCTTTAATTTATGCACGAAAAATTGTCGGATCCTATAACAGCCATGGCGTGTGGAGTGTAGAGGGAAAGTAGACTGCATGATGGTGCGTAGGCAACATCAAATATGGTGGTGCCTTAGCCAGTCTATGCTGTTTATAAACATATGTTGTTACGAGTGTGGCTGCTGTGGGAGAGGGGACGTGTGAGATGGCATTTTTCTTATTTGTCTTCGTGTGATGATAACCAATGGTTATGAGCATCTCATACCGATCAGATGGTTATGGTAAAAATTATACACATAAATAACAATGGAAAATCCAGGATGGAATGTAACAATATTATGAAAAGGAAAGTTGGGGCTCATCATAAAGCGGAGATGCTGAGTCACAAATAGGCACAACAAAAAGACTGTCAAAAATAAAGCTTTCACCCAGTAAGGCCTTTGTCAAAAGTACATGACAGAAAAAAAACACACACACACATGTGCGCGCAACTGCAGTCTCAGGCAACTGAAACTGCACTGCGAGCAGCATCACCAGAGCATGATGGGATGAATGAGTGGGTGAGGATAAGGAGGAGGGATAGTAGGGTAGGGGTGGTGGACAATGAAGTGCAGCAGGTTAGACTGAGGGCAGGGGAGCAGGGGGGGGGGGGGGGGGGGGTTGCATGTAGCAGAAAAAAAGAGGTAAATAAAAATACTGGGTGTAATGGTGGAATAAGGGCTGTGCAGTGCTGTGCCTGTCTGCAACTCAGCATCTCCACTATATGGTGAGTAACAACTTTCCTTTTCATAATATTGTTACACGTAAATAGCTTGGATTCATGAACGCGCATTATACAGATTGTCATCTTCAACTGAGTGAGCATACTTACTTCTATCACGGAATAAAAATGTAAAGAACACGTTGTAATACAAAGCAGTTAGTAGAGGAGAAAAATGACATTTTAAAGATTTGTTAAGCATTCATTTGTACTGCATAATGCATTTTAAAATAAATATGATTATTATCATTATTAATTAAACACTCCCACCCTTGTCCTCTTCTGTTTCTCGGCCCACATTGTACTTACAAATGTTTTCAATGGTACATGTTAATATATAAGGTGATTCAGAAACAAAACATCGATGGAGTCCTAACGCCCTGCGTCACTTCTGCTTTTGTAGAAGCATAAATATTGCGATTGTGTTTGTTACCTGTGTTGTGTTCGATTAGCGGAACTTGTTCCTTCAAGGACGCACCAAAATAGAAATGAGTGTATGGCACTGTTGGACGGGAGGCCCCATCTGGGGAAGTTCAGCCGCCAAGTGCAAATCTTATTTCAGTTGATGCCACATTGGGCGACTTGCGCACTGGTGATAAGGATGAAATGATGATGAGGACAACACAACATCAAGTACCCAAGCGGAGAAAATCTCTAACCCAGCTGGGAATCTAACTCGAGCCAACTTGCATGGGAGGCAAGCACGTTACCACCCAGCTAAGCAGATGGACAAGGATGCACCAATTCCAGCAAAATTGAATATAGTAAAAGCACAACCTGTCGAGTGTCAAGTTTGTTATTTGTATGTTGGCTGGACATAATTATTAAAATGTGCAGCTGTATTTATGTGCTGTTTGTTCTCACAGTACTGTAATGCATATTCGTAAGTCATGTGGGTGAAATGCGAGTGTTTCAGTAGATGAAAGGCAAAACTAACCTCTTCTTGCCAAGAGTTGATGGTGAATGCCCGGAAAGTTTTTTAAAAGCTCCTAATCCTGTACTTATTTCTTAAGATCTTGTCTATTAATGATGAAATCCCCTGTTTGAAACTTGGGAAGCAAGTGCATTAGCTCACCATTATTTTTATTTTCTATTTTTTCAAGTTTACTGCACTCTGAGACCTGATTAATAATTTTTCCAGTGTTACGAGGAAGAATGCTCTCCCTAGAGCTTCTAACTCTTCATGGTATCATAGAAGGTGACCTCAGTGTGCCAAAAACAATTTCTTCATCACTCATTTCATTATTTAAATGCCACACAACAATACGATTATTCTTCGTCACCCAACTATAGTGTCACAACTGTTGAATCGCTGTCATGCCAACAGTGAGACAAAGAGCACAATCGCCATGAAGTGCTCTGAATGGTGCCGACATGAAATGATCAGTACTTTTCATGTGCCAGTGATAGTCTCTGTTGGCCAAGGAAAAGCCACGCTTCCAATATTGCTTTGTTTGTGTAAGTAGTGCATAAATAGTTTGTTGTTATTGTTTTGAAAATGAATCATAAAAATCAATCATATACATGGAATTTTTTTAAGAAAATGGGGGCTAATAGTCAGGTTGTGAAGTGCACCATCTGCAGAAAAGAAGATAAATATTCAGGGAATACAACTAATTTAAGAGACCACTTAAAAAGAAAAGCATGGCGAAAACTAAGGAACCATGGATTAGTAATAAAACTGAAGGGTGAGGGATCAACTTAAGAGCTAAATCAAATGCAAGTGGTGCAACCGAAACAAAACCAAGAAGCTCCACAAAAAATTATTTTAAAAAAATTACTTTTTACCACGACAAAAGTAAAGAGAGAAACTGATTCTCTTTACGCACAAATGATCACTACCAATATGTTGCCATACAGAAATTCCAACCATCTAAGTTTGAAAAAATTTGTACATGCCTTACACAACAGACGTGAGTTGCCAGATAAAACCACACTTAAATGTTCACTGATCCCAAAACTGCATATATGAGGAGATAAAAAATAAATCAGTTAAAACCCTTACCAAATGTAATGTTTTGAGTGTTACAATGGACATGTTGATAAGCAACGCAAATAAAGGCATACTGACAGTGACTTCCCACTTTGCAATGGATGAAAAATTCGTTTGATCTACACTCCTGGAAATTGAAATAAGAACACCGTGAATTCATTGTCCCAGGAAGGGGAAACTTTATTGACACATTCCTGGGGTCAGATACATCACATGATCACACTGACAGAACCACAGGTACATAGACACAGGCAACAGAGCATGCACAATGTCGGCACTAGTACAGTGTATATCCACCTTTCGCAGCAATGCAGGCTGCTATTCTCCCATGGAGACGATCGTAGAGATGCTGGATGTAGTCCTGTGGAACGGCTTGCCATGCCATTTCCACCTGGCGCCTCAGTTGGACCAGCGTTCGTGCTGGACGTGCAGACCGCGTGAGACGACGCTTCATCCAGTCCCAAACATGCTCAATCACCCCCACCCCCTCCTCCTCCTCCTCCTCCTCCTTCTCCTCCAACTACTTCTTCCTATATTCCCCATGCTTCTAAGACATTGAAGATCAACTTAGCATCGACAAGTAATATACTGGCCCAAGTGATTTTTCACATAATAAGACCTTGAAAAAATAATTTGTTGAGAATATTATTCAACATTTCAGACATACTGGAAGTTAATTTTAACATTACAATTTTTTTTTTCATATCAGCAATTAAATCTTACTACAATAAAATATTTGTGATAAGACAGTAGTAGTGGTTACAGACAACACTGCAGTTATGAAAATAACTGCCGAAATCTTAAGGATTCAACATTCATCCTGTTTTGCCCACAGCATCAAAGAAAGTGCAAAACACTACCTTCCCTCACAGCACAAAATTACTTAGCTATAAGAGATATAACAGGTCTTCATGAACCATTTGAACTAACAGCAACAACAATATGTTACTGTGTAACGTTCTCCTCGGATCGTTAACACTTAACTTAAATTTTGTTTGCCTGGGATTCACTGATGACTGAAAACAAAAGTTTCGAGCTTCACAAAATTTACTGACAACCGAACTACACACACTACACGTAAACAAAACACTGACTGACTGACCACCTTGCAGCATCGCTGCGTCGCTTTAGACAGAATTTTAACAATAAATTTCAAAATAACCCATTATTAATTTTGTACAATTTTGATGTTACAATTAAAACTTCCAAAATGTAAAGAAACTGATGTTACAGCCAAATAAGGTATAAAACACAATATCGAATGACATAATTTTTTGTAGTAATATCTGTAGTTTTCCATTAGAAAATCAATCTGAACTTTAATTACAGTAATGTCTCTTGTATTATTTTAATTATGTATTTAATTACAGTTTGGATTTGGTTACTAACATTCAATGGCAGTACAGAACTCTTGCTTTATCCGATTACATACATAAAATGCACAAATAAGGCCTCAAATCCTGGAAATCGGAAAGTTGTGTGATATAAACAATTGGAGGGTTAATTAAAAATGTAATTACAAAGAATATTAATTACTGAGGAGGACATAAAAATAGATAACAAATGAAAATACATCGCTTGTTAATAACTTTTAAGCTGTTTCTCAAGATAATGAGGTTTTCTGTGTTAACTCATTATCCAAGTGCAATTACGACAATTAGAGGTGTTAGTTATTTACGCCAACATTTCCACAGCCTCTTAACATTTGTTGCTATATATTTATTACTTCAATTTCTCAATTAGATATTTGATTTAGCATTTGTAAATAATTTTGGTAATGACAATCTATTGACAATTATGACAGTATGTGACCTTCCAGAATATCCCATATGTTTTCACAAAAATATTCGGTGTTTTCACTAATTGGATAGGTCAGTACCTATAAAGATACACATAGAAGGCCTTAGGAAGCACAGTATCATCCAATAACTACCCAGATGCATATAAAAAGGTGGTATCAGTCACTTCATTAAAATCTTGGGGAAAGCAGTATCATTATAACTGCTTCCTTAGTTATACCTCTTATACAAGGTATTCCTGCAAAGTTATCAGACTTGTAAAGCACCTTAACAACTAATGAAGAATGAAGTGTTCTTGATTCCTTGATTAAATCAATAAATGATAGACTGAAACCATTTAACACACAGACTGTTAATATCTTTGCAACAATCCTAGGTTTAAATAACTTGGTTTCAGGAAATTTCAAGAGACAGATAATGCTGCACAGTTACTTCAGAGCGAGTATGCTGTTATCATCACATCAGCACCAAGAATAATACCTGAAACAGATGCATCCATGAGCAGTGCTAATATGTTGACTGATACGCCTACCAGTTTGAAATCGGATGATCTACTTTTTCTGTCTAATCAGCAATAGTGTAACACTGATGTCGTTGCAACAGTCAGTGATTCCACAATTGACCTACGTCAGTATTTTGAAAAGTCTGTAATAGAGAAGCACGCTTGTCTATTAGTTATTGGGTAAAATGTAATAGTATGTTGCATGTAATTGCCACTAAATATTTGTGCTGTTCAGTGACTTCAGTTCCTGCAGAGAGGGTTTTCTCCAAGGCAGCAAAAATAATTAATGAAAAACTCAGGAGACTAAAGGAGAAGAATTCAAATACTTTACTTTTTATAAAACAAAGTTTGCATATCCTGTAGTGTCGTATTTTAAACAACAGACTAACGAATTTAAATACCTTACTTTTTATAAAACAACATTCTCATATCTTGTATTGTCTTCAATCAATAAAAAATTTCTTAGGAAGCTATTTTTACATCTGAAATACTTGCACAGAGCAATTGAAAGTTAATCAACATGCTGACAGTTTTTAAAAACAGTATCGATAATATTATATGTATCAGATATTGATGTTTAAGTAACACTACTTTATCTTTCCCCACCCTTACCCTGCAATCCCTCCCCTTCCCCACCCCAGCCTCCTCCTTACCCCAACCCAGTTGCCCCTCTCATCATATGCTGCTGCTTGTAGTCTGGCTTCAGCTGCAAGAGACTATAGTCTTGTATGTGTGAGTTGTGTTTGTGTTAGAGAGAGAGTGGGTGAGGGGGGGATTATTTTGTGACAGTATTTTTGTTGTGCCTACCTGCGACTCTCAGCATCTCCACTATATGGTGAGTAGCAACTATTCTTTTCATAATATTGTTACATTCCATCCCGGATTTTCCATTGTTTGATATACAGAAGTCAATTACATTCACTCATTCATAAAGACAGCAAGCGAAAGGGTGCAGAAATTTTGAGGCTAACAGGACCTGAAAATAGGTGCAAATGTTACCACCCTAAAATTTCTGTCCCTCGATGTTGTGTGTCAATAAGTAGAAGTATAGCATTACTCTTGTATTTAATGATGTTAAATAACATATCTGCTAAACTCTTGTTTTATTTATGTAGCGAACACAACATTTGCCGGACCTTGTATTTGTGCATCTTCTGTCTGAGGTATTCATTTGGCTATGGGTGATGTTGGGACACAGCAGCCAATTTTACGTCATGAGAGGAAGTGCAGCAGAGAGACATCTTTGTCAACTGGAGCTTCAAGGAATATGCCAGATAGAAGATTCCATGAAACCCAAAGTTAACAATGATGAAGAAAATAATATCAATCTTGGATGTATAATTAGGCAGTCTCTTATCTGAAGTCTCTGGATAAACCCTTTATGATAGCATCTTATGAGACATCAAATGTTTTGTAACCAAGTCCAGCAATAAAGTAATTTGTCAACGAGAACTTCAAGTCTACTGTAGAGTGGGTAGCCAATTGTTTTGGGGTGTACTACAGTTCAAGAACTATATGGGAGTACTGCGTGATCAGCACTGCCAAAGTAAAATGCAGTTTAACTAATACAAATTCATGCAGTATCCCCACAATGACAATACAAAATGAAGTTTTCACTGTCAATTGCTATTTCCTGATCTCAAAGTACTCAGCTTAGGCTCCTGTCACTGTGTAATTTTGACTTTAAAAATTTGGAACAAGCAATACATTTCACATATCCTGTTACTAAATGTGTGATAACATAGTGAGAATAAAACAGGGGCATCCCTGTGATTTCTCTGAAAAGGAAGTAATGTCAGATTACACTAACTCTCACTTTTTCAATAGCTGAAATTGTCCTTCCATAGAGGTTAACAGGTGGTACACTCACATTCCGTATCTGCGTTTCCAAGTAGCGTCTATTGGCAAACAACAATTCTTTTGCTAGGTTATAACTGCCACTGCTATCAGGCTCAGTCTCTTCCAAAAGAGCCACAAGGATGTAGTGAAGACATTCTTTTGAGAAACTTCCTTCATTTATCATGCAAGTTACAAGCTTTTGACTGATCTTCAGTAGCATTCTGTGTAACTGCTTTGAAGCTCCATCGCCATTAATGCTGAATATGATAAAAATTGTGGAATTAAAATCAAAAATGCCAATTTATCATCATAATTCAAACAATATATAAACACATGAACATCCAGCAAAATCTAATAAGAAGGTGAGGGGAATGCCACGTGCACCTAATACCATTACAGGATAATTTCATCATTGTTCATATTGAATGAGGTTTGTTCAAAAAGAAATTGAACTTTTGCTACAACACCACCTTTATTGATTGTTATACAACATTTTAAGCACTGCCTCCCCACCCCCCATCCCCCTTCCCAAACAGTCCCACCTACTGGCAATATACTACTCCCATCGCTTCTTCCACTTTTGGAAAGCCTCCTGGAATGCAATTTCTAGGATGGTGCATAGGGCTCTAGTCACATCGTCCTGAATCTCATCCATGGTTTGGAAACAACAATCTTTCAACATGGTTTTCAGTTTGGGGAACAGGAAAAAGTCTGCTGGACTAGGTCTGGAGAACACAGGAATGTGTTGTTTTACTTTACAGCTATGGACAAGGAGTGACACTTGACCCAGCGCATCGTCATGATGCAACTTCCAAATCTGCAGAAAGCATCCCTGTGCACTAGGATTCGCTGGTGGACTGCCTCGTTTACCATCTGACCATGTGTACAAATTCCTGATGGACAATGTCTTTGTAACAAAAAACATGAGCATGGTCTTTGACCGACTCATCTGCACATATTTTTGGACAAGGGGCCCTTTATCCACTCACTGCGATGAGTGCACATTCATTTCAGAAAACAACTGAAATATCTCTGCGAAAGTTTTCCCAAGTTTGTAGCAAAACCTACACGCGCATGTGCACACCCAGCAAACAGTTTAAACCTGCTGCTAAATGTCATCAGTAGCCACAGCACACTCTTCTACTAGTTGGTGCAGTATTTCAAAAGTTCGGTTTCTTTTTGGACACACCTCATACACTTGTTTTTGTATGTATGAAGATATACTTACTTTGCCAAACGAAAACATTTCTGCAACATCCACTTGCAGAATGAGTTCTTTTGTACTGATGAAAGACATGAAATATATGTTGTTTCCATACTATACAAAATTTCTAGGATATGGAACGCATGTTCAAATTCAGGTGCTTCGCTGTGATGTAGAATGTCCAATTGTTCGCCAATAAATGACAGCACAGCCTAAAGAAAAATAAACACTTTTAAAACCAAAAGTGCAACTTAACAAGTGTAAATCCATTTAAAAAATGATGCTGGCTGGAAATAATTTTATAAAAAGAATGTTAAAAGTTCTTAATTTTTATCATGTGCATAGTTTCCCAAACAACTTCTGTAAGTTGTCAACTGTACACTCTTCAGAATTTAAGTGTTGCATCTAGCATCAACATAAATTTGGGGAAGAATAAGTCAAACATTTTTAGTTAAAAAATTATAATGTAGTGTTAATAAAGTTAATGTATAAATACGATCCAAAAACTTTTTCCATTATTTCTCAAATGACTGTTCACTCAAAGATCTGTACCATATAATATAAAATTCTATTATGTTCATTTCATCTAGAGATCACTGTTTATCTGTGATTCTCTTAAATTCTTTTATTATCATCATCATTTCTTTCCTTTCTCAGACGTTATGTCTGGTTAAAAATGAAAAGTGACACGGACCTTGATCAAGCGTGACATCCTTTTAACTGTACGGTATATGTTACATTGCATTTAGGAACTTTCAGGTAATTGAACATGTATCAATAATTACAGATTTCTGTAGTTGTATATATACGTTTGGATGTAGCTGTATTGCATTGATGTACTGGTGGATATTTTGTGGTATGACTCCTGAAGTTGATAGTATAATTGGTATAATGTCAACTTTATCCTGATGCCACATGTCCTTGACTTTCTCAACCAGTTGGATGTATTTTTCAATTTTTTCTCCTGTTTTCTTCTGTATATTTGTTGTATTGGGTATGGATATTTTGATTAGTTGTGTTAATTTCTTCTTTTTATTGGTGAGTATGATGTCAGGTTTGTTATGTGGTGTTGTTTTATCTGTTATAGTGGTACTGTTCCAGTATAACTTGTATTCATCATTCTCCAGTATATTTTGTTGTGCATACTTGTATGTGGGAATGTGCTGTTTTATTAGTTTATGTTGTATGGCAAGTTGTTGATGTATTATTTTTGCTACATTGTCATGTCTTCTGGTGTATTCTGTATTGGCTAGTATTGTACATCCGCTTGTGATGTGATCTACTGTTTCTATTTGTTGTTTGCAAAGTCTGCACTTATCTGTTGTCGTATTGGGATCTATAATAATATGCTTGCTGTAATATCTGGTGTTTATTGTTTGATCCTGTATTGCAATCATGAATCCTTCCATCTCACTGTATATATTGCCTTTTCTTAGCCAAGTGTTGGCTGCGTCTTGATCGATGTGTGGCTGTGTTAGATGATACGGGTGCTTGCCATGTAGTGTTTTCTTTTTCCAATTTACTTTCTTTGTATCTGTTGATGTTACGTGATCTAAAGGGTTGTAGAAGTGGTTATGAAATTGCAGTGGTGTAGCCGATGTATTTATACGACTGATTGCTTTGTGTATTTTGCTTGTTTCTGCTCGTTCTATAAAGAATTTTCTTAAATTGTCTACCTGTCCATAATGTAGGTTTTTTATGTCGATAAATCCCCTTCCTCCTTCCTTTCTGCTTAATGTGAATCTTTCTGTTGCTGAATGTATGTGATGTATTCTGTATTTGTGGCATTGTGATCGTGTAAGTGTATTGAGTGCTTCTAGGTCTGTGTTACTCCATTTCACTACTCCAAATGAGTAGGTCAATATTGGTATAGCATAAGTATTTATAGCTTTTGTCTTGTTTCTTGCTGTCAATTCTGTTTTCAGTATTTTTGTTAGTCTTTGTATATTTTTTCTTTTAGTTCTTCTTTAATATTTGTATTATCTATTCCTATTTTTTGCCTGTATCCTAGATATTTATAGGCATCTTTTTTTTCCATCGCTTCTATGCAGTCGCTGTGGTTATCCAATAAGTAACCTTCTTGTTTAGTGTGTTTTCCTTTGACTATGCTATTTTTCTTACATCTGTCTGTTCCGAAAGCCATATTTATATCATTGTTAAATACTTCTGTTATCTTTAGTAATTGGTTGAGTTGATTTGTTGCTGCCAGTAGTTTTCGATCATCCATGTATAGCAAACGTGTGATTTTGTGTTGGTATGTTCCAGTAATATTGCATCCATGATTTGTATTATTTAGCATGTTGGATAGTGGGTTCAGAGCAAGGCAGATCCAGAAGGGACTTAGTGAGTCTCCTTGGTATATTCCACGCTTAATCTGTATTGGCTGTGATGTGATATTTGAATTTGTTTGGATATTAAGTGTGGTTTTCCCATTTTTCATGACTATGTTTAGGAACTGTATCAATTTAGGATCTACTTTGTATATTTCCAATATCTTTAGTAAACATGAGTGGGGTACACTATCAAAAGCTTTTTGGTAATCAATGTATGCGTAGTGTAGCAACCTTTGTTTAGTTTTAGCTTGATATGTCACCTCTGCATCTATTATCAGTTGCTCTTTACATCCTCGTGCTCCTTTGCAGCAGCCTTTTTGTTCTTCATTTATAATTTTGTTCTGTGTTGTATGTGTCATTAATTTCTGTGTAATGACTGAAGTTAATATTTTGTATATTGTTGGTAGGCATGTTATGGGGCAATATTTTGCTGGGTTTGCTGTGTCTGCTTGATCTTTAGGTTTCAGATAAATTATTCCTCGTGTAAGTATCAGGGACTGCGTATGGGTCTGCAATGTAACTGTTAAATAATTTAGTTAGATGTGAAAGTGTTGAGGTGAACTTCTTTAGCCAGAAATTTGCTATTTTATCTTTTCCAGGGGCTTTCCAATTGTGCGTAGAATTAATTTCTCGGGTGACTTCATGTTGCAAAATAATCACTTCAGGCATTTGTAGTATCATCTTGTATGTGTCTGTTTCTGCTTGTATCCACCGTGAATGTCTGTTATGTTGTACCAGGTTTGACCATATGTTGCTCCAGAAGTGTTATTATTATTATTATTATTATTATTATTATTATTATTATTATTTTGTTGTCATATCCAGTTTTCTCAGTACTAATATTATAGGATAGTTTAAGAATTCAAGAATAGATTACAGAATAGTTTAAGGTTAGAAGGGAATTTGGTGCAGGAAACTATTTTGGAAGAAACACCGAAAACAACTTGGGATCCAACGATCGTCACTCTGCCCATTAACACAGAACATTAACGTCCCTGGGGGATACATGACTTTGCCCGGGTCCCATGGATCTGACATTAACTTAACTTTTCCAAGTGCAGACCAGTACTTCCCGTTAAATTTTGTTTGAAAGTCTCACCACTTCACTAGGTAACACAACATTAGGTGATGATACACTTTTTTGGATAAGCTTGAATTCTTTCCACGTCATCTATAACCTTGCTAGTATCATTAAGTTTGGAAGAAGCAATAGTCGAAATGTTTCCGGAGGTTATACTCTCAGTAACTTTTCAATTATAAGTTGTTCAAAAGGTTCCTCCAGACTACTTATATTTACTGTATCAGAGTTAGCTATTCTCTCTTGGAAACTCCTTTCTACATTTACTACTTGTGTATTAACGCCTGCAATTTGCGATTGTATTAACTCATCATGCTTGTCAACAGTTTCTTTCAAAGTATACAATCTCTACTTTACAGCATCAAATGTAACATTACATACATTTTGAGATGGTCCTAACTTCTCACGAAGTTCAGATTCTACATTATTACAGTTATCTTCAGTATCAAATTCCAACTTCTTTGTCAAATCCTGAAGTTGATCATTCTGTCTCTGATTAAAGTCAGTGAACAGTTGAGTTACGTGACTGCTTAAAGAGCTAGTTACTTCACCTTTCAAATCTGTCTTGAGATTTTCTACTCTAGCAGTTAAAGCGTCAAATTCTGTCTTCAAATTTCCCATACCTTCACATAAATTACTAAAGTCTTTACTTTGTGAATCTACCTTAGCACTTAACAATCCTAAAGTCTCATTCTGAACATCCAATTTATTATTTAATTGAGTATTCACTGAATCTAACTTAAGACTTTGAGCATTTAAAGCTGCATTTAGTTCCTTTCTTAAAGCCGCTGAATCTGCACTTTGGGCTTTGATTACATTTACTAATTCAGGCCGGTCTGGCACTTCCTTACTCACTTTCATAGTCATGGCTGATTCTGAAGTTTCCCCAGTTCTCTGTGTATTATCCATATTCCTATTAGTTTTAGATCTAGTAATCATTTAACGAATTAACTCTAAGTATAATCACTACACTGTAGCAGCACCACCATTTAACATAGGAAAAAGTTAGATTTGGTGCAATATTTCCGAGAGCACAAGTTACAGCCAAGCGCGGGCCTTTTGACAGTAAGTTACGCTTACCAGCGGTTGCGAAGTAGAATGGAGGCCAAAGGACCGTAGACCACTGAAAAGAGTAAACTCAGTGGTTTGCATGGCGCAAGTTACAGGCAGAAGTGGCCCACTGGCCCAACCTAGGTGTTATCAGTACACGACTCTGAGCGGAGCGTTAGCAAATCAGAGGCGCACAGCCGTATATAAATAGGTGCCGGTTTTCTAACAAGGGGATTCTTGTGTGGCAGCTCTCCTGGACAGTGGGCCGTGTCACACCACCAGCTACACGCAACAGCAGATGGGGCACCAGCGTTCCAGTCCACAGCGGGTCGCTCATTTGACCCTCTGAGGCCAAAGCGGGGTCCTTAGTCAGCCAGCAGCAGGCCACTCGACGTCTTGCCACCACGGGCAGTTTTCTTGGCTCCCAACACATGCCGGAGGCATCCCGAGGCAAGGGCCGCAGATTTGGCTGTCAGATCGCAGGCGCTTGTTGTCGCCGCGATCTTAACCACGGCGGCGATGAAGCACACAGTGGGCCACCCTGCGGCTCCAGCGAGCGGCGCGGAGGCAACGGGGATGAAGGTCATCAAGTCAGCTGCCGGTACATCCTGATGTCGTCAAAACACCGTGGCTGTACACGGCCGGCACGCCGCAGTACGTTGCATGGGTCACTGAGGTATCCCTTCCGCGCCAAGCCGTTTTGCAGGCAGCGAAGTGGCATCCTAAGCATCATAGGACCCTGTGACGCAGACAGAGGGGAACGCGGCATTGTAGCTGGGAATAATAAAATACTTGAAGATCACAGCAGCGTTTTAATATGGCGCATCCTGACAGTTTCCATCCACGTCCAACATTCCTCCACCACACGCCAACATCTACATTTGGCAGTGACGCCCACAACACCAATAAAAGTCTCTCTACTGTTTGTATCCCTTCTTGCTAAGGTACTAAAGTTCTATTTTGCGCCTCTGGCATAGAATTCTCACAACGTAGGTAAGCGGATGTAAGGGCCAGTCAGCACTGGTGAACAGCAAGCTGGTGGCGTCAGACGTTGGTGTCGGTGTCGGTAGGCAGCTGTGGAAGCAGATCAGCATGAGTGAACTGCAACTGGTGCCGGTGGCACCGGATGTTGTTTCTGCATCAGCGTCGCCGCGGTATGTGTGAGAGTTGTATACTCCCCCCACAAGATCTTTGTAGTTTAATTATACTCATCATATCTCTTCTTAGTCTAATACGTCGAGGTCTTCTTTCCGTTCTTTTAACGTTATCACTTCCTAGCGTCTTCCCTTTTGCTGCATCCGCAAATTTTTCCATTTGATTTTTGGACTTAATCCAATTACACAAAACAGTTCTCTTGTCTTGTTATATCTGGTTGCTACGGCAACACATATCTTCTTCTTCGATTTCTTCTCAAAATTCCCGTTTTTTCGAGTCCTGTCATGTTCGCCATGCTCTAACAATCTCGTTGCCAAGAATCGAGGTGGAGCTGATTTGCCAACTTCACACCTCTTTCACATTAGATGACTTACTTGGCATGCACAGCCGATCTTCCTCTCTGGATAGTCGGCCACTTCAATCTCCTAAAACTACTTCTCCGAAGAATAATCTCTCTCTCTCTCTCTCTCTCTCTCTCTATCTATCTATCTAGCTATCTATCTATCTCTTTACTCATGAAACAATTAGATACTCGCAGAATACTTTTAGTTTAGTTTTGGTATATTTCAACTTCCACAAAGAACAAATTCACCATCTCTCACATAAACATTCAGAAGTTTGCAAGTCAACCGATTCGTCTCGCATTAGACTCCATCACTGGTTTAACAACCACATAATTTATGAACATGTCTTGCTTCCATCAAGCCCAACACTTTAATTACTTGAAAGTCTAACCTCATTTCATCATCTGTCCTTAACAATCATCACAGTCACTAAAAGCACAGAACAATGCATAAACATTTCTTGTTCTTGAAACTTCCTGGCAGATTAAAACTGTGTGCCGGACCGAGACTCGAACTCATCACCTTTGCCTATCGCTGGCAAGTGCTCTACCAACTGAGCTACCCAAGCACGACTCACGCCCCGCCCTCACAGCTTTAATTCTGCCAGTACCTCATCTCCTACCTTCCAAACTTTACAGAAGCTCTCCTCGCAGAAAAGCTTCTGTAAAGTTTGGAAGGTAGGAGACGAGGTACTAGCAGAAGTAAAGCTGTTAGGGCGGGACGTGAGTCGTGTTTGGGTAGCTCAGTTGGTAGAGCACTTGTCCGCGAAAGGCAAAGGTCCTGAGTTCAAGTTTCGGTCTGGCACACAGTTTTAATCTGCCAGGAAGTTTCATATCAGCGCACACTCCGCTGTAGAGTGAAAATTTCATTCTATTCCTTGTTCTTCTTTACACATACACTGAAACTCTATGGATCGTACAGCAGGTACTTGATGGCCGCCACGTCCACAATTTGCTCGTGACTGTTTTTAGATCTGCACAAACACAAACATGCAATGTGCAGTAGGTCGGATTCATATCTCTCACACTTCTATTTAAAACATTGTGTGTTCAAGACGGAAGAAGACCAAGTGGTTCTAGAATTTATGCAGAAATTCTCGAAGCACTACACTGTATTTTACATGAGGCACAATGAGATCCCAGACATTGTGTGTATGGTTTCAGTTTCAGTATTGTTTAGACACATGAACATGTCCCTTCAAAAATCTCATCCTGTGCCAATTGAAATTAAGATATTTGTGGCTAAAGGAATATCATGAATCTCATGAAGGTATGGTGAATGCATCTATATTACTAAACAGCTTACCAAATTCACTCGTCATGGTTCGAAGTGCACAGTCCCAGTAGCAGGTTGCCTTTCTAATGGCATTCAGTGCCAGCAAAAAATTTATTTCCGAATTTCTCTTAATAATTTGATCAAATTTAAAGATTTTAAACTGTCTTAATTTACATATTCAGAGACATAAAGTTTAACATTTAACACAGTAACGCAAGTATTACTGTTAGAAACTATGTAGGTGTCTTGAGGCACTACTCTTAAATACCTAGATTAATTAGTACTTGAGAATGAGAGCCCTTAGTCACTTTGCGACAGTGCCTACCTGCACTGTCCATTAAGCCCTCCGAGTCTGTGTGATCAAAGTCTTGTTGAACAGCTATCAATTGACATCCAGAAATTTTACTAATTTTGTACACTAGATAAATTTTCAGATGAGATGTCCTTCCCCACATTTATCATCACTGTAAACATTGCAATGAGTAGAGCCAGTTTTATGTCAAATGTTACATGCAAGTAGGTACCTCCACTTTACTATATACAACAGTGGCCTTTACAACATTATCACACTATGAAATCACAGTCCTTTTTGAATACAGTATTAATAGAGTACTGAAACAGTGTGCTCATGCTCAAAAGAAGTTCATACAAAATCAAACACTTTACTGAAGTTTAAATGTTGAGGCACAAGTATGTTACACAGTTGTCACTCGATTGCTCACGCACTGAATATTTTGGGGTTGGGTGATCTATATCAAAACATGTAGGAACATCATATGATTTCGTACACAGCGTTTTGGTTCAGTTAGATTTTGTTAACTCAGATGGACTATAGGTTATGATAGTAATCTAGTTTACAAAATATGTGGTGGTTTAGGAAAATACAAAAGATCATGAAACCATGTTATGTATCTGCTTTGGGAATAATCCATTTACATGAAACGGCATGTTATTTAGATTTATAATTACTTATGACAATTTTAGCTAATTCTAATTAATGGCTTAATTACTTACTGAAGGATGTCACTTGGTCAAAGAAATTTAGAGCAACAAAGCATGATGTTTTAAGTTGGGACCTAGCAAACCACAATGGCTAAATTTGCAATGGAAAAATCTAAGCATTTAAAACAACTCTAATATACCATTTATTTTTTAGTCCCAGTTGCACATTTTTTGTTGTCGAAGCCCTCCATAAGAAATATAATAGGAGAGATGTCAGTAACTAACAACCTGTTTCACTGCTGACATTTTTCGAAATTTTTGAGAAGGTGGTGCATCCTAGAACAGTACCTAACCTGAGCACAATAATATCCTCAGCAAATCACAGCTTGGATTTCACAAAAGTTGCTCTACTGAGAATGCCATTTACATATTCACTCACCAGATTTTATAAGCATTAAACAATAAAATGGCTGCCGGCTGGTATTTTCTGTGACCTGTCTAAGGCCTTTGACTCTGTGAATCATAGTATCCTCCTACATAAATTGAAGTTTTTGGGACTGATTGTATAGCCAACCAATGGATAATGTCGTATCTTACCAAAAGAATGCATGAAGTTGTACTTACTAATTCAACCGGTGTAGTCCAGGGCCATTATCCTAACTGGGGAGAAATCACAATGGGGGTTCCCCGCCCTAAGGCTCAACCTTAAAGTCACCATTGTTCCTTATGTATTTAAACAATCTCCCATCTAATACACAACAAACAAAATTAATTCTTTTTGCGGTTGACACTAGTATTGTAATCTTTCCAAACATATATATGGGAACAGAAGCAATGGTAAACAGTGTTCTTAAAAGTATCATTGACTGGTCTTCTGCAAATGATCTCACCCTCAATTTTAAAAAGACATAATGTATTCAGTTCTGCACATCTAATGGTACTACACCATTGGTAAGTGTAACGCACAAAGAGGAAACAATAAAGCTGTGAGGATGGGTCTTGAGTCGTGCTTGGATATCTCAGATCGTAGAACACTTACCCGTGAAAGGCAAAGGTTTTGAGTTCGAGTCTTGGTTCGGCATACTGTTTTAATCTGCCAGGAAGTTTCAAACAATAATAGGGTAGAAACTTTAAAATGCTTAAGTGTTCATATCAACAAGAATTTAAACAGGAAGAAACACATTTTGGAACTCCTTAAACAACTTAGTTCAGCCACATTTGTACTAAGATCATTGCAAATCTTAGGGAGAGACAAATCAGTAAGTTGACATACTTAGCATATTTTCATGCAAGTAATTCATCTTTAAAAAGTCCTCATTGCTCAAAAATGTGCTGTAAGAAGAATATGTGCTGTAAGAAGAATATGTGGTGTTCACCCATGATAATCTTGTACACATCAATTTAAGGAGTTTCACTCATGAAGTGTTGTAAATAATCCACAGCAGTTCAAAAGGAACAATTATTTACATAATTACAATACTAGAAGGAAAAATGACATTCATTACTCCACATTAAGGTTGTCTTTAGCACAAGAAGGGGTGCACAGTGCTGCAACTAAAATATTTGGCAACTTACCCAGTGATACAAAATTCCTGACAGACAGTAAAGTAAAATTTGAAAACAAAATGAAAAATTTTCTCCTCAACAATGTTTAATAATTTCTATTACTGTAATGTGCAGAAGATGGTTGGTAGAAATTACTAACTTATATCTGTATTTTTCTTTTACGTCTTAGAAATGTTCAGCATGTAGCCATACTAACAAGTTAATTTGTGATTTGAATGTACAATGACTCATTCTACATCATTGCTATTTATCATTACGAATGATTATGGGACATGAACAATCAACTAACTAATTTCCTAACAATCTTAGTATGCTTGCATTAATTATCACAATTGGCAGCCTAATCCACCAGTATCCCTATGAAGCTTCTAAATGTCTCAGAGGTTTTCTCCCTTGGCTTACCATGGCACATTTTTTAGCTCTGCTCTATATCGCAATCCTTCAAAAGCTCCTGCCTACTATCTCTCAGATGGAATCAGGAGAAGTGACAGAACTTTTTGTAATGGTCACAATGTGTGTGTGTGTGTGTGTGTGTGTGTGTGTGTGTGTGTTTCCTTAGTCACTTCCTTATGTGTTTACTGTAACAACACTGTGTGTTTCTGATGGTGGCTAAGTGCAATAACTCTGTGGCTGAGAAATAAATAAAAATAATTTGTTTTTAGTGGGACTTGTGTTCCGTGTATTAATTTTACTTTATACCTGGCACAGAACTAGAGTAATGTTTCAAGCATAGACAGTGCTCTCTTTACACATACACTTTCGATGACAGAGGCATTTCTTCAAGCCCATAATATGCCTCCAAAACACACAAATCTATGGATGTCATCATTACTGTAGATGAATGGAACATTGACCATGTAACATTATGATCTGCTACCTCATTACAAGTTCTCATACACAGTCTCAATGAATGATAAAATACACAATGGTACGAATTATTAATAAAAAAAATTGACACTATTGCTATTTAATTAACAGCCAATACACACCTATCTTTATTCTGACTTGAAGATCAGCTTCCAGTGGAAATTTTTAATTTCTCTTCTATGTAGTTAGAACATAGGCAGAAATCTGAACAGAATTTAGTGTCGGGAGGACTCACTCAGCATACAGAAAAGTCAAAACAATCTTTGGTGAAATTAAAAGCAAGGGTAGTAACAATAAGAGAACAATGGGAATTCCACTGTTAAATGCAGATGATAGAGAAAATAGGAGAAAAAAGAACATTGGAAGCATCTATGAAGGGGAGAACTTGTCTGATGACATGAAGAAGTTGGAGTCAAAATGGAAGAGAGGAGATCCAGTGCTAGAATCAGAATTTAAACGAGCTTTTGAAGACTTAGAATCAAATAAGGCAGAAGGGATAGATAACATCCCATCAGAATTTCATCAGTGGAAGAACTGGCAACTAAATGACTATTCAAGATGGTATGTGGACTGCATGAAACTGGTGACAAAACATCTTACTTCCAAAAAAGTATTATCCACGCAATTCAGAAGACAGCAAAAGAAAATTGACGGTGCGTTTGATGATGAACAGTTTCACTTTAAAAAAGGTAAGGGCACCAGAGAGGCACTGCATAATGGAAGCAAGACTGCAGCAAAACCAGAAACCATTCATAGGATTTATCAATCTGCAAAAAGCATTTGACAATGTAAGATGGCGCAAGATGTTCAAAATTCTGAGAAAAATAGAACTAAGACAGAGGGAAAAGATGGTTCTGAGAAAAATAGGAGTAAGATATAAGGAAAGATGGATGATATATCATATGTACAAGAACCAAGAAAGAGCAATATGATTGGAAGACCAAGAACAAAGTGCTTGGATTAAAAAGGATGTATGAATGGGATGTAATCGTTCACCTCTACTTTTCAATCTATAGATCAAAGAAGCAACATTAGAAATGAAAGAAACATTCAAGAGCAGGATGAGAATTGAGGCTGAAAGGCTATCTATATTAAGATTCACTGATGACATTTCTATCCTCAGTGAAAGTGAAAAACAATTACAGGATCTGCTGAACGGAATGAACCATCTATGGACTGACAGTAAACCAGAAAAAGACGGAAGTCAAGAGAAGTAGCAGGAATGAGAACAGCAAGAAACTTAACATCAAAATTGGTGAACACGAAGTTGACAAAGTTAAAGAAGTCTACCACCTCAGAAGTCAAGTAACCCATGAGGGATGAAGCAAGGAGAACATAAAAAGCAAACTAGTACAGGCATGGATAACATATAGATGACATAGTAATAAGCGTCCCTGGCATAGACAAACAATTGAAAGAGTTGAAAACAAACAAGTCACTAGGACCAGATGGAATCCCAGATTGGTTTTTCGAAGAGCATTCTACGACACTGGCCCCTTACTTAGCTTGCATTTATCATGAACCTGTAGCCCAGCACAAATTCCCAAGCGACTGGAAAAAAGCGCAAAGGACACCATGTATAACAAGGGCAAATGAATGAATCTGCAAAATTACAGACCGATATCCCTAACACTGGTTTGCTGCAGAATCCTTGAACATAGTCTCAGTTTCAATATAAAAAATTTTCTTGAGTCCGAGAAGCTTATGTCTACAAATCAGCTTGGCAGAAAGCATCGCTCATGCAAAACTCAGCTTGCCCTTTTCTCACATGATATACTGCGAACTATGGATGAAAGGCATCAGGTAGATTCCACATTTCTAGATTTCCAGAAAGCGTTTGACACTGTGTCCCATTGCAGGCTGTTAAAGAAGGTACAAGCATATGGTGTACATTCACAGATACGCGATTGCCTCGAAGACTTCTTAAGTTATAGACACCATTATGTTGTCCTCAATGGCAAACGTTCGTCAGTCAGAGACAAGAGAATCATCAGGAATGCCCCAGGGAAGTGAGATATGACTGCTACTATTCTCTATATTCATAAATGATTTGGAGGACAGCATGGGCAGCAATCTGTGGTTGTTTGCTGACAATACTGCGGTGTATGGTAAGGTGTCAAAGTTGAGTGACTGTAGGAAGATACAATACAACAGAGACAAAATTTCTAGTTCTTGATGCAATAATTTACCAACAGCCGTATGTATTGTAGAAATTTATTTTATTTTATGAACTTCTATGTGCTACCAGTTTTGGCATTATATTGATGCCATCTTCAGGCCCTACCCGTCATAGTCGTAAAATCACTATACACGGAAGGAGCCATATAACTGGATCCGTGAATCAATTCATCCTGCAACAGCTCTTGGTGGCCATTTTTTTGTGTTCCTTCTGTAATAAGTGATATTAGTTGTGCTATGGAATCCATTCAGTGTGTTCCATCTTTACCTGACAACATGAGTAATCAAAGTAATGTTACAATAACAGTGAAGTTGATAAAACCCTGCAAAAACAGTGTGGATGCAGCATCTGATGAAATAGAAAGTAATCTTTTACATGAAGTGTATAATAACAGAGATGATGATTCAGATTTTGGGTGTCTTTTCAGATTTTGGGTGTCTTTACATCAAGATTAAGATTTATCAGTGGGAAGGGAACTGTTTGATTGATACATGTAGCCTGATTTGTGGGATAGAGACGAGTGCCAATATAGTAAGAATTTTGTGGAAATGTGCATTGCATGTGTAAGGATAGGAGGAGTTGCTGGTAAGCAAAGCAATTATGTAAAACGTCAAGTACTGTTAACGTTTAGTATTGACGACAAGACCTATGAACATGGATGCTTACTGATCCCTAGTCTAGAAGAAAATATACGCTTCATTAGTCAATTTACAAGACTATTTAATTGCATTTCGTTTGTCATGAGTTTAGTATGTAAGATCATGTAATTTCTAAAGTAATATCTTCTCCATTGACAGAGTTTAAACCTCTTTGTAGAATCATAAAACTATATAATTGTGTTTTGTTTGTCTGGAATTTAGTATGTAAGATGATGTGATTCCTAGAGTTCCATCTTATCTATAGACTAAGTTAAAATCTATGATACACTATATAATTATGTTCTGTAATAGATTTGTGCTTCAGAATTTGATACATATATGCCAAAGACTAAATGAGTAGATCCTTTTGCAATTTTGAAATGGGACAATGTTTATAATTTGTGCTGTAAAAATTAGGAATAGTATCTTAGCGTAGGTAAGACACCTTATTGGTCCATCATTTTTTTTTATTGCATTTAACTCTGTTTATTGAAGTTTCATACGTGAACAATTTTTAATTTCACCTGACATAAATCCCACATAACTGACTTTGGAAAATGAACTGGGAGAGCTTATCTTGTGTGATGTGAAGCAGGTATTGAACAGCATATTTAGTACACAAAACAATGTTTCAGGATTTGATGATGATGATGTTTTGGTTTGTGGGGCGCTCAACTGTGCGGTTATCACCGCCCGTACAAATTCCCAACCTTTTCTCAGTCCAAACTCACCACTTTCATGAATGAAGATGAAATGATGAGGACAACACAAACACCCAGTCATCTCGAGGCAGGCGAAAATCCCTGACCCTGCCCGGAATCAAACCCGGGACCCTGTGCTCAGGAAGCGAGGTTTCAGGATTTGATGTGAATGCTAGACAGGAAGTTACCCATCTGTTGAAGCATGTAATGAGAACTCTAGAGAGTAAACTGAAAGATGTGAGTGGGTCCACTCCCCTCACTGCTGTATGGTTGTACCATGCTGGAACAGTCAACTTACAAGAGACCATAGGTGCTGGGTAATGTACTCAAGCACCTGTCAACTACATCTGTGCTGTGACAGAGATTTGTAAATTGTTAGCAAAGACTGCCACCAAAGATTGTTATTTCACATAAATGTATGTTTTTTTTTAAGAAGGGGGATTGTATTTCCAATACACTGTGTAACTCTTTTTTTATCAATTTTAAATAAATCTTCTAGACTTTTATGTATATGGGTTAGTTTGTATGGACAATTAGCAAATATTAGCATTATGTGGGGCTGACATACACCACTTGTGGTCATGGAAGGCGCCGTAACAGCTGTACAATAAGTGAATGCCATTCTCCGACCGATAGTGCAACCATATCGGCAACATACTGGCGAGGCAATTGTCTTCATGGACGACAATTCGCACCCCCATCGTGCACATCTTGTGAATGACTTCCTTCAGGATAACATTGCTCAACTAGAGTGGCCAGCATGTTCTCCATACACGAACCCTATCAGACATGCCTGGGATAGATTGAAAAGAGCTGTTTATGGCCAACATGACTCACCAAGCACTCTGAGGGATCTACGCCGAATCGCCATTGAGGAGTGGGACAATCTGGAACAAAAGTGCCTTGATGAACTTGTGGATATCATGCCATGACAAATACAGGCATGCATCAATGCAAAAGGACATCCTACTGGGTATTAGAGGTAGCAGTGTGTACAGCAATCTGGACCACCACCTCTGAAGATCTCGCTGTATAGTGGTACGACAAGTAATGTGTGGTTTTCATGAGCAATAAAAAGGGCGGAAATGATGTTTATGTTCATCGCTATTCCAATTTTCTGTACAGGCTTCAGAACTCTTGAAACCGAGGTGATGCAAAACTTTTATTTATGTGTGTATATTGAGAGGCCAATGACAAGATACCCACACTAGTGAACAGGGATCGACAAGAGGTTCACAAACTTACCCCACTGAACTGCCCATTTCTGAGCCAAAAGTAACCTTTTACAATGGGAAGAGTTACCTCAAAATATAATACCATTAGACAAAAGAGAATGAAAATAAGCAAAGTAGGCTAATTTGCGTGTCAAACAATCACTTACTTCAGATACCATTCGAATAGTAAAAATGGCAGTATTAAGTCTTTGAACAAGATCCTGAACGTGGGCTTTCCACGACAGTTTATTATCTATCTGAACACCTAAAAATTTGGACTGTGTATTTTCACTAATCATATGCCCATTCTGTGAAATTAAATTTTGTCGGGTTTTGTTTGAATGTATGTTAGAAAATGTAAAAACTGAGTCTTACTCTGATTTAGCATTAGTTTATTTTCTACAAGCCATAAACTTAAGTCACACACTGCACTATTTGAAACCAAGCCAATGTTGCACACAACATCCTTTACTACCAAGCTAGTGCCATCAGAAAACAGAAATATTTTAGAATTACCTGTAATACTAGAGGGCGAATCATTTATATAAATAAGGGACAGGAGTGGCCCCAACACTGATCCCCCAACTGACCAAACTCCACTCAGACCCCATATCACAGCCATTCTGAACACTATGAATAATGACCTTTTGCTGTCTGTTGTTAAAGTAAGAGGTGAACCAATTGTGAGCTGCTTCCCATACTCAGTAATAGTCCAACTTCTGGAGTGATATTTCGTAATCAATACAATCAAACGCCTCAGGTAAGTCAAAAAATATGCCTAGTGTTCGAAACCTTTTGTTTAATTCATCCAGTACCTCACAGAGAAAAGAGAATATAGCATTTTCAATTGTTACACTACTTCTAAAGCCGAACTGTACATTCGACAGCAAATTATATGATATAAAATGATCAATTATCCTTACATACACAGCCTTTTCAATAACTTTAGTAAACACTGATGGCATAGAAATAGGTCTAAAGTTGTCTACATTATCCCTTTCTCCCTTTTTATAAAGTGGCTTTACTACTGAGTACTTTAATCGTCCAGGAAACTGACCGTTCCTAAAGCAAAAATTACAAATATAGCTAAATACAGGGCTAACACGTGCAGCACAGTACTTTAATATTCTGCTAGGCACTCCATCTTATCCATGAGAGTCCTTAGTCTTCAGTGATTTAATTATTGACTTAATCTCCCCCTTGTCTGTATCACAGAGGAGTATTTCAGACATCAATCTCAGAAAGGCATTTGCCAAGAGAGTTATATGAGTCCCTGTTAGAAACTAAATTTTTAATTAATTCGCCAGCAATGCTCAGAAAATGATTGTTAAATACTGTACATATATCTGATTTATCAGTAACAGAAATATTCTTACTACGGACTGACCTTATATCGTCGACCTTGTGCTGCTGAACAGACACTTCCTTCACAACTGACTATATGGTTTTAATTTTATCCTGTGAATTAGTTATTCTATTTGCTTGCCACATACTCTGAAGGTGATTCCTTAATTAGAGGGACTTCCTTTAAGCAGGTATACCTACCAGCTGATTTAAATCTAAAAAAGGTGCAGCACTAACACCAACTACTACAGGAATTTTTCTGAGAGTGATCCCACCACCACCCACTACACTATCATAAGATTTGCCAGCCTCCTCTTCCCATACCTACTGAGATGCAGCACATGTCTAGTGAAACCCGATCTACTGATAGACTCAACTGGCTACTGTAATGTGACCCATGCTCTATGCCATCGGTGCCTTCTCCAGCCTCATGGTAACACACCTAACAGCCACATTAAGATGAGGCCGATCATGAGACTGAAACAGCTGCACAAAATGCACATTAGTGCCATCAGTTTGAGTAGCTATCTTTACCAGGTCACCACCTACATCATATTCCCCATCCCTATCAAGGTGATTCCCTGCTCCACCCAAAATCGCTACCTGATCCTCTTTTGCAAAATTCCTACATAACTCCCCTATGCTTTCTGTCATATATCTGCAGATTTGGTAAAGATGAGGCACCAGCATGTAGGGAACTCTGAGCTACATTAGCACCACTTGCTAACTTGCTGCTCTCTGCAGTAGTCAAAGTCAGCACCTCTCTGTTTCCATCGAAAGCCATGGCTTTTCTACGTGCAAGAATTGCCGTTTTGAGTTACACAATTTCTGGGTTAGTATAAACAGCCCTCAACTCACAGTAGAGTCCATACCACATTTGCTATAGTCATACTAGGAATAAAGGTGTCTATTGCCCACAAATTCTTGCCCATGTTCATGATTTTTATACAACGTGTGAGTAATATTCTGTTTTTTTAAATTTTGTCCTTACAGAAATAAATTTATTTGTTACAGCATGGCACATTTCGTGATCATTACTTAACTTCCTTTCACAGCTCACATATTTTGGGGGGGATTATCAAACAGTTTCTGTAGCAATTGTACTTATGAGAAATTAGCATCTCATTAGCATATGTACAAGGACCAAAGAAAATAAACGTTCAATAACCTTTGCCCCACAGTACCAGCGTGGATTCTCTTGAGGGTAGAGGATATCAAAATTCTTCCCTTTTTCATACTGACCGATGTAAATTGGTCAGCCCTAAATAGGGCCAACTACTGGGCTAATTTCCAAGTAATTTCACATAGATAAATCTGGGTATGTTAAGTAACAAGCAACATAAAAACAATTTGTTACTAATATACAAATTATTTTTCATTGCGAAATGAAAATTTGTCATCATCAAAAGAAAAAACAAGTTCCCACTTTTTCTAAATATGTTTGCAACAAATCAATAAATTACCATCAATCAATACAAACCATAAAATGATCTGAAGATGTGAGCATCTGAATACATCCTGGTAACAAGTATGCAATACATGCAGCAACAAGCACTTTCACTTTTCTGCTGGAGTGGTTTACAAAATCATCACCAAACAACTTAAGAAATAAGGGAGAAAGTTGAACTATTTCACGGTGCAAGATATTATTCTGGTTCAGTTCTTCCAGATGAAAAGCAAGTTTCTGTAAGAAAAGGAAGATTACATGATAAAATATGTCACTAGAACATGAACACTTGAAGAGCATAATAATCCAACATTAGACAATACTACTAACACAGGAAACTTGAGCAAAATTTTTCACAAGTATATATGCTTCTCATTAGCCAACTGGAGAGCTGAGTGCATTAACACACCACTTTTGGGATTCAGAAATATGAACCTGCCTCAGACTGAAGCTTACTCAGGGATCGTGATCCAGCCAGCCTGGATGTCATTTTTAGGCAGTTTCCCACATCCAGCTAGTTAAATATCAAGCTGTACCCACATTCCACCTCAGTTACTCACTACTTAAACTTTTAGAAAACATTCTCCCACTTTAACAAGAGATTTATTCTAGACATAAATAGATGGACTACACAGATCCTGCCCTGGAGAGGGGGTGGGGAGTGGCATCAGGATGGGCATCTGCCAATCCATTGTCACTCACATTGTCTCAATTCACATAACAATGCCAAACCTACAGAGGAACAGGAAAGGAGGAGGAGGAGGAGGAAGAAAAATTATATGCTCCCAATCGCAGTCGAATCATAAGTATTGAATGAAAAGTAATGCCTCCACCTTCATTAACTGGGTTCGGATGGGAATATATTAATAAATCAAATACAGAAATAATCCTTAGAATGTGATCTTTAATTACCAATATTCATTTTACCACATAATCACCAGCAATTGGATACATTTCTGCCAACGATGGAACAAGTTTTCTGAAGCTGTCACAAAAGAAGTCGACACACTGTTTCCGCAACCACAATCTCACCGTTCGCTCAATGTCTTCACATCAGAAGCATAATGATATCCCCATAGACTGTCTTTCATTATCAGGAACAGATGGAAGTCAGACAGTGCTAAATCTGGACTGTATGGAAGATGCCGTACGGTCGTGAGAGTCAGTCTCTGAAGTTCTGCTGTGGTGGCATGTGAAGTGTGTGGTTTGACACAGTCATGCTGCAGGAAAACATGACTCACACATTCTTGTGAAATGCTGATTGTGCTCGAAATTTTTCTCTGAGTGATACGACGATCATCCTGAATCAATCTGTCAACGTTTTGCTTGTGAAACACGGTGGTTGCTGTCATAGGACGTCCAACTCTTTGTTTGTCATGGAGGTCAGATGTTCCTGCCTCTACATCTTTAAACTTACACACCCAACGACGCACAGTACTCACATCAACACAATCACCATAAACTACTTTCATTCTCTGATGAATCTCATTTGTGATGACACCTTCTGCTGTCAAGAATTCAAAGACTGCACGTTGCTTAAATCGCATTGTCTGTGCAGGGTTCCATATTTTACACTCTAACAACACAGCCATTCCCGCCACCTGGAGCCATAGAGAAGAGGCTACGCAACAAGCCAGTACCTGCCGCATACCAATGCTGCCAGCTGTTTAAGAGCTACGAAGGTGGAGGCATTACTTTTCAGTCAACCCTTGTACTTATGAATTAATAGAAGATAACCAAAATTAATTACTTCCCTTGTCCACTACTAAAAAGTGGAATAAATTGTCAATGGAATGTTGGCTGTACTTTGTCATTAAATATTTTGTGGTACAACAATATATGTTAACAATTAAAATCTAAGGTAAGTCCTTTTCTTAACATGTGGTTTCTTATGAAGTTACACAGCTACAAGTAACAGCATTGCAGTTAGTCAACACTAGTCTAGAGTCCCATTAAAGAACATCTTACTGACTGGCTGACCTCACCTTTCACTTTCATACACATTAAAAGGTCCCACTATTGCACATTCAGAAAATTTTAATGACTCACCACAAACACTCACTGTGTCTTCCTGCTGGATGACACAGTCATGTGTCTCTGGCAGTGTCCTCTGTGAAACCTTATTAAGAACCTTTCTTTCCACATCACTAACAAAAGATTTTTCCCTTGCTGGGTCACTGGCTTTGATAATGTTAATATTAAAATGATTGTCAGGGCTGACTCAGCATATAGAAAAGTCAAAACAACTTACAGTGAAATTAAAAATAAGGATGCTAACATTAAGACTGCAATAGGAATCCTACTGAGAAATATAAAGTAAAGAGTGGATAAGTGGAAAGAGAACACTGAAAGCCACTATGCAGGAGGGAGGAGGGGTGTGTGGGGGTGGGGAAGGGGGAGAAAGACTTGTCTGATGACATGACACAAGAAGAAATAGGAGTCAATATAACATAGATAGGGATGCAGTATTAGAATCAGAATTTAAAAGAGCTTTGGAAGACTTAAGATCAAATAAAGTGGAAGCGATAACTAGACCTCAGATTTTAGGCAAAATCTATTTTGTTCCTCATTAAATAAAGGCAATAAAAGTTGTACATAAATGAATTACGCCAATTTATGATCGAAAAAGCTAGTTTTATAGTACCTAAAAATACCTAATTTCAGATTAGTACATGATTATACATAAATTTTAAAAATCTAATTAAATAAAAATTTTTGTGACTAGTATTCTCTCGTGGTCTTCCCAGCTAAGAATTACACAAATATTTTATCAAAACTTGTAATTTTATAGTACTTAAAATATCTAATTTCATGTAAGAACCTGATTGTAACTCATTTTTAAAAATCCTAAGAATACTTAATTTCATGTTAGAACTTGACTGAGCCTAGTTTTTAAAAATCCCATCAAATAAAATTTGTATGACTAAAACTACTCTTCCGGTCTTCCCGACTACTTAGAAAACAGTAATTGAATGATAACTGGTTTGTTTGCACGTTGCACGCGTGAGTGCCAATCGTGAGTCAGACAACAACAACAACAACAACAACAACACACAACAGGCTGTTCCAGCCTGCCCTGCTCCCCAGGGCATTGTCGCTTACTGTGAACCATCAAATGGGCCGGCAGGGCATGGAGGAGCCTAGTGACCTGCCTCCAGCGCCTTCCTGCCCTGTGCCATGTGCCACACTGAAATGTGTGGGGGCATCTGTATTTAAGAGACAGAGGTCGAGTTGTGAAAGTAAATTTTCGACCTACCTATCCACCTCCATAGTGCAACGGTAGTGTTACCACCTACCACACAAGTAGGCCCGGATTCAATTCCCAGCAGGGGACTGAGTGTTGTGTGTCCATCATCATTTTCATCATCGACACCAAGTCGCTGAAGTGGCAACAACTAAAAATACGACTTGCAATACGGAGGCCAAACCCCGAAGGGTATATCCTGGCCAATAAATGCCATATGATCATTTCGTTTTGACCTCTCTACCTTGACCAGTAAGCATGGCGCCACCCCACCAGGGTTATGTGTGTTAAAATCCCCCAAAAGTAGGAAAGGTTTAGGGAGTTGATCAATCAGTGCAGCCAATACGTTCAGAGGTACTGCACCATCTGGAGGAAGACGTTGCAGACGGTTATTTCCTGTGTCATCCTTATCCTGAGAGCCACAGCTTCAAGAGTGGTTTGAAGGGGCACAGGTACACAACGTACTGAGTTCAGGACATAAACGCAAACTCCATCTGACACACTATTATAGTCGCTATGGTACCTGTAATATCCCTTATAGCCGTGGAGGGCAGAGGTCCGCATCGCCAGGAACCAGGTTTCCTGGAGGGCAATGCAGAAAGCAGGTATAATGCAGGATCAGTTGCCACAGCTCAGCCAGGTGGTGGAAAAAACCGCCACAATTCCACTGGAGGATTACATGATTGTGGGACTGGGAAAGCATGAAACACAATGAGGCAGTCTATGCCTCAGGGTCACCTGCTGCTACGAGAGGAGTACCTGTGTGATTGACATCTATTGTGTCTGGGGGACCAGCAAGATCTGGGTCCTCAGCGGACACCAGAATCTCAACCTCATCCTCAGACACAGAGCTTGTAGGCAGTGGTGGTGTGGGTGCCACTGCAGTGCTTCGGTTCTAGGAGGTCTTATTCTTTTAAGGTCTCTCTTGATGCTCCTTGGGTTTGTCCAGATGGGAGGGCTTCACTGATTCAGTCTCAGGGACTGAGGAGGACCGTAAAGATCTACGATCAGCTACCTGTGGTTGCTTCAGCCACTGGCAGGTGTCAGCTTTGCCACTGGTAGGAACCTGGGAAGGGAGTGACCCAAGGGATCCCTTCCTGGCGAGAGGAGCCGAAGAAGACTTATGCCTCTCCAGCTGAGAAGTAGGTTGTGTAGGAGCAACAGGGAGGGAAGTGCCCCCCCCCCCCCCGCATCCCCCTCCCCCATCAAGGGGGCAGGTGGGGTCTGACGGCTCAGAGGCAACTGTACACAGTGGAATGGAAGATGGTAGAACTGTTGTCGTAGTGGCAGTGTAGGTTGACGTCATATGCACAGGATGTAGCCTCTCATATTTTCTCTTAGTTTCAGTGTATGTCAGTCGGTCCAGGGTCTTATATTCCATGATTTTCCTCTCTTTCTGTAAAATCCTGCAGTCTGACGAGCAAGGTGAATGATGCTCTCCACAATTGACACAGACGGGAGGCAGGGCACATAGAGAATCGGGATGTGATGGACGTCCACAATCTTGACATGTGGTGCTGGAAGTACAGCGTGAAGACATATGGCTGAACTTCCAGCACTTAAAGCACCGCATCAGGGGAGGGATATATGGCTTTATGTTACAGTGGTAGACCATCACCTTGACCTTCTCGGGTAATGTGTCACCCTCGAAGGCCAAGATGAAAGCACCGGTGGCAACCTGATTATACCTCGGACCCCAGTGGATGCGCCTGACAAAATATATCTTGCTGCTCTAAATTGGTGCACAGCTCATTGTCAGACTGCAAAAGAAGGTCCCTGTGAAATATGATACCTTGGACCGTATTTAATCCTTTATTTGGCAATGTTGCTCTCAAGCAACATCAAATTTACATTGGCCTTATGGGACAACAAACACTTCCCAGTGCCTTTTACTGGCACTGTTGCCTCCAGGCAACATTCCTTTAAGCACTGCGAATGCCAGTTGTTGTAATAGTTCAAGGTTTTCCACACGAGATGGCAGTTTGTGCAGTGGTGTTACAGAGATCTCCTCGTGTGAGCAACAGGGGTGTCTTATTTTGGATCTGAAAGAGTGGATTTCAATAAATTGGCAGCAATATTAGCAGATTTTCCTCAAGAAATACCCAGAGGTAAGGTTACAGCACAAATATTTCAATCTAATACTGCTTAGAATTACATAAATATTATAAAACTTTTATGTTGCCTGTGAGCAACATTGCCCATAGTTGGGACATGGGTCATTCGTATATTACATATGCTTACGGCGTGACAGAGTAGACATTTTTATTTTCAGGGGCTTTTTAGCTATGGATTCCACAATATTTTATGAAATTAAGAAAGTGAGAGGAATAGTAGTTCCACCAGAAAACCCGGCTTTGTCTGATCTAAGTGAATCTGAGGACTCTGAACTCGAAGTTTTGGCAGACTGTAGTGATGATGATCCAGACTATATTCTAGAGTGTCAATCTCAGTTCCATATCCTAGTTATTCCAGAAACTAATTCTGATTCAGGAAGTGAAATCTCAGACGCTGAACATGTGCAAAGACCTTCTGCAGTGAATCCTTCTAGTGCAAGTGCCACTCAAGTGAAAAAGAAAATTACAAAAACAGTCACATGTGGGTAAAGGAAGATATAACTGCTAGGGCAGAAAGTTTCTCTCCTGTGTTTCCTGATGAAGGCAATACACCACTGGGTTATTTCAGAAGATTCTTTGATTCAGAACTAATTGACAAAATTGTGCAGGAAACGAACTTATACTCTGTGCAACGAACTACCATGTCAGTAAACACCAATATAAATTAAATGGAACAATTTTTCGGTGTTCTGATATACATGGGTCTTGTTTTTATGTCTTCGTACACTGACTATTGGTCTCAGTCAATGAATTGTGGAAAAATCACCAGCATTTTCAGTTTGAAGTGCTTTCAGAAACTCTGCCGATACCTGCATTTTACGAACAATGAGAATGCTGTGAACTCTTCTGACAGACTTTTCAAAATAAGACCTGTTCTTGAGTCAATTGTAAAGAACTGCCGTGAGCAGAAACAAGAGTCGGAATTTTCTATAGATGAGATGATGGTTCCATATAAAGGTACAAGAGCAGGTAATTTGCGCCAATATATTCAAAACAAGCCACACATGATTTTTGTTCGTGCTGGTGTGTCTGGAGTTGTCTATGATTTTCTTCTCTATACTGGCAAGGGGATGACAACTGATCTTGCTGATGACAAGAAAGTATTTGGAATTGGAGGACAAGTTGTGGTTACACTTTGCAAAAGTATTCCAAGAGATATTTCTCCCAGAGTTTATTTTGACGATTTCTTTTACAGCCTTGCACTTATAACATGCTTTAAAAAAATCAAAACATTGAGTCCAAGGGCACCATAAGGAAGAACTGAATAAAGAACTGTCCTCTACAAGACGAGAAGCAGTTACTGAAACAAGGACGAGGCAACTATGGCTACAGGACGGACAGTCACTCAGACCTCATTTTAGTAAGGTGGGCAGACAATAAAATCGTGACATTTGCAAGCTCATTTTGTGGCATCCAACCACTCTCAACAGTAAATCGATGGGACAGCAATGAAAAAAGAAGAATTGATGTGCCCTGTCCCAGTATTGTACGTCACTACAACAAGCATATGGGAGGAGTTGATCTTGCTGGTATGCTGATAGAGCTCTACAGAGTACCAATGAAAACTAGGCATTGGTACATGAGATTGTTTGGATTTATGCTAGATCTGAGTGTTGTAAATGCCTGGCTGGTATTCTGAAAAGAATTTCTGGACAAGAAGACCTCACTGAAGTCATTCAGGGCAGATATTGCCAATGGTTTGATGTTTTCAGGGAAAAGGACAGTAGGAAGGCCCTCAATAGACATAACACCACCACAAAAGAAGAGGAGGGAGCCAACAGCTCTGACTGTTAGACAAGATGTCCGATTTGATAATATGGAGCACTGGCCTATATACGGTCCCAAAGATCGTTGTCGTTATTGTCCAGCTGGATACTCTACAGTCATGTGTTCAAAATGCAATCTAGTATTGTGCTTCATTCCAAAGAGGAACTGTTTCCAAAAATTCCATTGCAAGAAGAACTAGAAGGGAAAATGAAACAGTTCTATTACACAGTAGGAATGCATAAATGTGTTTATAAATTAAATTATTCACACACAGGAAACCTTTTGCGTGAGGTTATTGGCAACCACTTTTTTTTCTATAATATGTATAAATGTGGTCTATTGCTGGCAATGTTGCTTGTAAGCAACATTTCATAATTTTCGTAATTTTTGTCAAAAATTTCTAAAACTAACTGAATTGTACTTATTTAAGCATAATAAATAATTATAACCACTGAAAAAATTTTTTTGTTTTTATTTTCACCATTTGCCAAATAAAGGGTTAAGTTCTTATGGGACATGATGGAAACAGAAACATGCCCCAGCTTGTCACAGGCAAGTAGTGCCCGTGACTGGGCAGGTGATGCTGTTTTGATCAAGACCGACCATGACCGCATTTTTGACGAGCCCTCCACCTCCCCAAACTTGTCCTCTAAACAAAAAATTGGGTTTCATTGACAAGAAAGATTCCCCATCAACTCTTGTACATATGAGGTACCGGGGTTAATAAGTTTCGCTGCCATCCTTAGCATGGTGCTCCTCCGATGGTGTGGCAGGGAGGAGGGGGGAGAACGATTTGTGGTCGTATTTCTTAGCATTGGAGTTGGACCTTGATCGCTTAGGGACTGCTGGTGTATGACCACCAGAAAGAGATGATGAACTACGCTTCATGGCGTGTCATCTGCTCTGATGCCACCCGCTCTGACCAGGGGCCCTCCCCCCGGGCACCACCCAGCCGCAGCAAAGGCCACCTGGCAGGATGGCCATTGCCGGGAGTCCCGAAGCCCCAGGGTGACGGGCATCTACTCCTTGCATCATGGAGAGCTAAAGGCGCAGGCATCAGCTGAAGATCCCTCTGTGGTCAGAGGGATACAACCAACAGCATACATGGCAGCCCCACCACAACCGACCGGCTACTGTATTGGATATCAGGTGCAAACGAGCTAAGAAGTCCATTATCGTCGACAGTGCAGAAAGCGATACTGCATAGAGGATGGAGGAAAACACACCCAAGAAGGTGACCTCACCTAACAGCTGGAGAATGAGCAGAAGTGCAGATCCACGTCAACGAAGGATGCAAGAGGTCTAAGTGTATGATGAACACTATGCATCATGTAAGGCGCCCTTCCTCAATTGGCTCACTCTTCAGGAAAATTTTGAAAAATAGAGGTCAAAACCTACAGGGGACCATCACATAAAGGCTGGAACTTGTGAGACTCCTTTTAGTCGCCTCTTACAACAGGCAGGAATATCTACAGGCAGGAATAACTCCCCCCGCAGGGGGGAATGGAGTTGGACCAAACCTGTGATGAAAAGGCATATATCCCCGGGGAGGAAACAGCTGTACACGATGGCAGCCAGTCAAGGAATATTTTAGGGAATTGGTTTAAGAAATTTATTTCAAAGGCCCAGTGGAATCTATACAAGTTTTCTCCCAGAGTAATTCATGCCGTGTCTATGTGATACAAGTCGCTTGCATTTCAAAATTGAGGCAGTTCTGTCCTGTTAAAGCTGCTGACAGGAGATGCCCTGACCCCTCTGCTGAAACTGCTTGTGAATTCACACCATTGGTTTTAGCCAACAGCGTGCACAGGATACCAATCACATGTGCAGACGCTGGAGTGTTCCGTGGTGCAGAACACACTTGCTTCTCTCTCTTGTAATCCAGACCTCGAGCAGAACAGACATCTTTTTGGAAGGTAGAGCCTCTGGCTCTGCTCGTCCCAACCGGCCACCAACGTAAGTTAACATGAACCGCTTCCCCTTCCATTGTCCATTTCATTTAATTGTTCGACCTCCAAGACTGGCCTAAACTTTGCTAACTTCCAACACTAGGCGTGCCTTTTGTACTCCACGAATGGCGCGTGGGAGAAAGGAACACCTAAATCTTTCTGTTCGAGCTCCGATTTCTGTTATTTTATTATGAAGATCATTTCTCCCTACATAGGTGGGTGTCAACAAAATATTTTTGCATTCAGAAGAGAAAGTTAGTGATTGAAATTTCATAAATAGATCTCACCGTAAGGAAAAGCACCTTTGTTTCACTGACTGCCACCCCAACTCGCGTATTAATCAGCAACACTCTCACCCCTATTGCGCTATAACACGAAACAAGCTGCCCTTCTTTGCACTTTCTCGATGTCCTCCGTTAATCCTAAATGGTAAGGATCCCACACCACGCAGCAAACTATTAATGAGGCTTAACAAAAATTGACCAATATTAACTGTGTAATATTGGGGGTTGTGAACAGTGAAAGTAAAGAACTGTGAAACGTAACTGTGCAATGGTCAGCTACATTATTTACAGCAGTCAAGTGTTAACTTCCACCCCCCATTTTTCATTTTTCAGCCAGTATAACAACGCAGTACATCTACACTGAGGATTTTCAACAAAGAAAGTATAACAACGCAGTACGTGTACACCGAGGATTTTCAACGAAGAAAGTATAACAACGCAGTACATCTACACCGAGGATTTTCAACAAAGAAATAAAACAGATGAACGTCACATCTGGCACCCTTCTGGGTGAGGACTATTGTGTTTGGTCACAATAAATTAGGACTCGCGAACTTTGCACTGTAAACTCAAGAACAGTTTACACTACAGTGATTTTAATGGAGGAGGTGCAACAGCCAATCAGGTGCAACAGCTAATCAGTGCATGGGTTTCATGGCCACAGTATGATAGCAGCCAATCAGCGAGTGGATTCTATTGAAGCAGCCATTGAGTACAGGAGTAGCCAATCAGCACGCAGGTGGACGCAGCCGACCATGACAAACAACACGCCTCACCAAAAAAATTACAACTTTTAGCAGCCATGCAGATGATGAATCGAGATGACAACTGCAGCAGCAGCGGGAGATAAGTGAATAAAGATAAGGTAATTCATAGCAAAAGCCGTTTTATATTAAGTGATACATAAGGAGTGGCCTTAACGAACAAGACAGTGTGATGGGGGAAAATGGACAACAGGAGAGTGATGTGATTGATAACAAAGCTGTAGAGGTTAAGTTTTAAAATGAACGGAAAGACTTAATGGAGACTGGTTCTGTAGATGATAGTAGCTATAAATCAGACATGAAAGTAACTTTAAATGATGGGGATGAAGTCCTACTGTAGATGAAATGGTAAAAGCGTCATCTACATTGTGTGGTGACATGAGCGAAATGGACAAAAACAGTACTGAAGTGGATGAAATCGTTAAGGCTAAGGGGGAGGAATCTAGTAGTGAAAGTCAGTAAGGGCAGAAGTTTATGGCAAACGGAAAATTGGAAGTGATGTTAAGGCAAATTATGAGTAGCATGAGTACGAAAGAAGACATTAGTATAGTAGAAAATAGTGTGAAAAAGGAAATTAGTACGGTGGAGAACAGTATGAAAGAAGACATGACTAGTTTACAGGATGAACTGAAGAAAGAAATTAAAAAGCAAATTAAGGTAGTCAGCTCTAAACTTACAGAATTAATAAGAAGGTTGAGGCAGTAGCTAAAGATTGTGATGAAAAGATAAAGAAAGTAGTACATAACACTAATGAGAAATTAACATTAATGAGCAGTAAATGTGTAGAAGAGAGAAAGAAACTTTGTGGTGACTGTAGTAGGAAGGTGGAGGCTTCCAAGAAGCTGTGTAAAGATGAAATCAAAGCAGCCAGGAAACTGTGTGCTGAAAATAGGGTTAAAATTGAGAACCAAATCAATCAGATTAAAAATGGTTTAGCAATGGAGGTAGAAACCAAGTTTGCAGTAGTGGTAGAGGAAAAACTGGTAAAAGTAAATAAAAATGTAGATTCAAAATTGGCTGAAATAGAGAAAAAGATGGAAGCGGTACAAAATCTAAAAAAGCATGGAGTATGTAGTGTCCCAAACAGTCCTTCATTTGTTAGTTGTAAGAAATTTAATAATTTTGAACCATATTGGGGAATGCATCCACTGGATTTCATTAGGGAATTTAATGATTTGCCTGAAACAAGCAATGACAAAGAGACAATGTCATTTGTGAGAGGTTTTTTGAAAGGGGGTGCTTATGGATGGGCAGATCAGGTAGCTGATAGTTGTACTTCATGGCATAGCTTTCAGAAAGCCTTTTTAGATGAAGAGAAGCAGCAGAGAACAATGAGTGAATTTTGGGGGTGAGAGAGATTTAACTTTAGGAAGGGCACTGTGAAAGGTTTCCGTCAGCTACGGAAAAAACAATCTGAAATATTTGGACATAAAGCTAGGTAGTGAATCAATAATTATCGGTTTAGAAATTCAGTTGCCTCAGAAAGTTAGAGAATTGTTTGTACCTGCACCTAGGGGTAATATTAGTGATTTTTGAATTATGTTGATAAACTGGAGAGGGTGAAGTTCTCAGTGGACGATCGTAGGAGGAATTTTGATGACATAATAAATCAGAGAGAGAACTTCAGGTACACAGGATGAACAGGATTAATTATAGTAAAAATTGAAGGAATGTTGGGTGGAGGATAGCCAGAATGGGCACAGAAATGGTAGGAGAAATTCAAGTAACAGAAATGGAGGAGATGATTTTAATTCTGGATCAAAACATTTAAAGTAGATAATGCTCCAGTTTTGGCTCACACTAGAGCAGGTAGTGATGAAGAGCCACATATATACAAGTATAAATGAGCTGTAATCACAGTTAAAGGTAATGTGAATGATAGTTGTAAGACAAGTGTAAATTCTAATTCTAGTTAGATGTTGAATGATGGTGCGTGTAGCAATGTTTATCCTGTAAAAAGAGAGGATAAAGTTACTATAATAGAATTAAGTGATGAAACACAGTGTGTTGCTGTTGTTCAGGATGTCCAAAATGGCAAAATGGATGGTAAAGTTTTAAGCGAACATAAGAAATTCACGTGTTTTGCTTTGTGGTCTAATACTGGAAACAAGGATCAACTAATTAGCCTGGTATTTGCGGGCAATGAAAGTGACAGTGGGTCTGATTCTGACAGTAGTTGTAATAATGATAGCAGTGACGAATCCAGTAGTGATGAGGACTAGGTATTTGAATTTATAACTGATAATGATGGCATAGTGTTAAGTTACGAAAGGATGAAACAGAATAATATTAGGCCTAATGAAGAAATAGAGTTTGAGAGTGGTAATGAGGAAGAGAACCATATTATCTGTCATTTGACTGTGTCTGATAATTATTTTGGTAAGCAGGATGATAGTTTTCCATGGAAAGGATTAATGAGGATTTGCTGTATGAAGAAGATCACATGGTAAGTAAAAAGGAAGTGTGGCACCTTGTAATAACAGCAAGTGGACAAGGTATACACGTTAAGTGTTTACTGGACAGTGGTAGTGATTTGAATGGCATTTAACATGCATTTTTTGAACCTATTAAGAACACAGAGGATATAACTGTGGTGCTAGTAGTGGTGCATGTTTCTGAAATAAAAATTATTATTGATGCTATAGGTAAGCTATCACAGAGTGTGAAACAAGAATTGTTATTAACTGTGGAATTGGCTGGACAGCTGTTGGAGTGCAATTTATTGGGGAATCAAAATCTCAACATTGATGTAATATTTGGGACTAATTTCCTGTGCAAATAGCAAGTATGGGGTTCAACATTCTGTCTTGGATTCATTATGTGGCGATAATGCTTACCCCAGCTGTGTCTCATTTTTCGTGTTTCCTTAGGTAAACTCTTCTCCAATTCTATCTGTAGTTTACAAGTGAATCAGGAACATCCCATCTTCGACTTACACGTAATTTTGTACAGAAGTATACTTTAGTACAGGAATATTTTAAAAAAGGTTTCTCTAGTGTTATCTATATATATTATGGTGTGTTAGTGATAAGTAATGGAATCATAAGAAGATGGAAAAAGGCAATTTGAAAAAAACAGCAGTGGTAGTTGGTAAAAATCTATGAGATACTGTGTTTATTCTGGTTTTATAGAATATAACGAAAGTAAATTGGTGTCACGGTTAAAGGATTTCTGTCAAACAAGGAGGTAAGGTAAACAGAAAATGAAAGTGTCAGCATATATGGAGGAGAAGGTGCAGATTGCCTGAAAACTATAATTAACATCTGAAGTAACCAGCTCATGAGAGCAGCAGCAGAGGCAATATGCAATAAAAAACCATCTTGAATACTAGGTCTTAATATTAATTGTGGTATAATAGAAGTGTGTTGTATAATAGAAGTGTTTGTGTTCAGTGCAATCAGTACACACACACACACACACACACACACACACACACACACACACACACCTTGTTAGCTAGTGGAATGTGTTCAAAACACATTCCACTAGCTAATAAGGTAAGAAATGTAAGTAAAATAATGGAGCTGACAGACAAGATTGAGTAATGAAAAAGAAAACTGTATACAAACAAATGTGGTGTAACTATACTGATTATCTATTTTTGACCTAGGCAAAATTGGGTACTGTGTATATTGTGCAATTCATGACAATGTAGCTAGGAATGAGAGATTAACAGAAAGAGCAATATTTTAGTGAGGTGCAAGTCATATAATGCTGCACTATCAGATCTATAGAGTATCTCAAAACTTCTAGTTGTGTTCTGAGGAATTATGAGCTTATGGTGATAAGACTGGAATGATGAAAAGTAATTTTGCTGATTAACTGATAACTGTGGTGCTAGAGTGATGTGAATATTCTGACAGGTCAACTATTTGGTTAACATTTTATGAGGATTTAATTTTCTGGTTGAATGAGAGTAGTACCCAAGAGTTGAGTGGAGAAGCAGGCAATGATTTGGTGCAACTTCCATCCCCTTAATTGTGATTCAAGTAGTAATTAAGTTATATGATGGTGACCACTAGTTCATCTAACAAACTGTGTTCTCAAAGACGGTGTGTTCCTTAACAAGTTAAAACTATCTGTAGTGAAACCAATAGACAAAAAGGGGGAAATAAAGCATGTACAGACCCATTGCCCTAATCTCAACTTTCAGCAAACTGATAGAGAAAATAACATTAAAAAAATCTTGGAACATTACAACAATGCTGACATATTAAGTGATTTCCAGAATGGTTTCAGAAGAGGTCGGAGTACCACATCAGCAGCAGTGCAATTTGTCCATAATATAGTTGAAAAAATAAATGAAAACTCCCAAGCAGCAGGAGTATTCCTGGACCTCTCAAGGGCTTTTGACAGAGATCATCATGACGTGCTCTTATCAAAAATTGCAAAGAGTGGTGTCACTGGAAAACTCATGCAATTGCTAGAAACATATTTAAAGGGTAGACAACAGTGCACGGAGGTTTTGTACTCTAATGGACAAATACTGGAGAGAAGAAGGTAAAGTATAAGAAATATACATTTTGGTGTTCCCCATGACTCTACTTCAGGTCCAGTCCTATTCATATGCTATGTAAATGATTTCCCAAGTTCTCTGGACAATAAGCAATTGATCACTATGTATACAAATGATACATCTGGTGTCTACTAGCCCAACCTAGTTGAAGAGATACATAACTTTACTGAAAAGGCAAGGGCTCACTTTGAAAGAGAGAACCTAAAAGTAAACATAGAAAAAACTAGTATTATTCATTTTAAACCAAGTGGTCCAAACAGACAAAATACTGTGATTGATGAAATTGTACCAAAATCCTGTACAGATTGTAAATTCTTGGGTTTATGCATAGATGATCGACTTTCATGGAAGCAGAAAGCCGATTATGTCTGTAAAAAAAATTACACCCAGTCTATTTGTATTAAGTAGATTATCACCATATCTTAATTCCAAACCCCTAAGGACTGTAAATTATGGATTAGTGTATCCTTTCTTGTCTTATGGGATAGTACTGTGGGGTGGGGCATGCAAAACTAATATGAAAAAAGTTTTCATACTGCAGAAGCGAGTCTTGTGGATCATAACAAAAGTAAAACCAGTAACTTCTTGCAAACCCCTATTCATTAGACACAATATTCTCACAGTTTTTGCCATGTATATACTAGAAACTATAATACTAGTGAAAGAAGACACTAAGATCACAAAAAGAAACATGGATATTCACAACTATGAAACAAGGCGTAGAAAAGATTTTCATATGGTTAACAGAAGATTAACTTTAATAACGAAAAGCCCTTATGTCAAAGGAGCTGTTTTTAATAACTTGTTACCAAATGAAGTTAAGACATTGACAGGGGATACTTTTAAAAAATCAGTCAAGCAGTGGCTTATGTTAAAATGCCCTTATAACTTGAATTTATCATGAATTAAAATGTAATAAGAAATAATGTAAACTAAAAAACTGTAATTGTAAAAACTGGTATACTTAATTGAAAACACACATGCATGTAAAATTACGTGTTACAAGCAATAAATTGAATTGAACTATTCTTTTTTCTTAATGTAATGATTAGTAAATACATATTACTGCACATCTTGAGTTTTTGTTGGAGGTAATGTACATATTTTAGAAATTAAGATGAGTCCATCAATTATGTGAATTTCAAATCAGGACTTGGCATTTTAGTGATTTTGCAAGTGGAAAAGAAACAATAATCTTTCAGTTTAACCAGTTTCAGACAGAGTTATGACCTAGAGTAATGATCTGTAACGTAATGTGCACTTGATTTTAAATTTTTGCTAGTCCCCACCTTTCATAATATAGTAAATTTTAGTGCTAATTATAGTGATGTTATGAGAATTGTGTATTGTATCTATTTATGGGGTAAAGACTATTATTTGATATCAGTGTGAAACATTTTTTCCTTATACTTAGAAGTAAAAATAGGTGTACTAAAAGTATAGAATTTTGTTTAATATTTTCATGTACTGTGGTGGAGGAGAATCACCTTCAAGGGAACTGATAGAAGTGCATTTCCTTACTAACTGCCACTTGGACCTATTGAAGGCATGGACAACTTGGTGAGAGAATATGTTAAAACTCATTAAAAGAGTGAAAGTGCTTGTGCGAAATACTAAACATTGAACAAGTGAAATTTTCTGTCTGAAAATGAAGTGCAATGTGCAGTGTAATTCAACTATTTGCAACCCATGACCATTTACTATTTGAAGCAAGACAGGACTTTTATCAAGTGATATGTATCTTAGAATGTAATCTTTGTTTACCCAAAAAGGACATAACTTATGACAAAGATGTCTAATTTTTATTAAAATATAACTTGTGGATATTTTGTGCCATTGCACAATACACTATATGCAAATATTTTGTATGGGTATTTTCATATGGCCAGTTCACCTAAGTAGGAATTTGAAAAACATAGGGGACTGATGACCTCAGATGTTAAGTTCCATAGTGTTTAGAGCCATTTGAACCATTTTTGAAAAACATATATACTGTAGCTTTTGATAAGGAGATTTCTTATGTAATATTTTTTGTGTGTAGATAGTTAAACCCACTTTTGAGGTCACTTGTGCTCATTGAATTGCCCAGTCAGCTATTTGCAGTATCCATCTGGTCAATAAAATGAGGGAGTAATGTGATGAAGCAAGCTGGGATCTTTTTACTTCCTCTCTTATTTTGCCATCTGCCTCCTTAAATTTATTTTATTTTTATTTTTGCCTAATTACCTTTAACATATATGACTATAACGTGCATTTTCATAAAAGAGAAAGGGTGGCAACACCTGATCTAGTTTTGTGCTCAGTTTTGCTTATGTAATCAATTTCCTACTTTATTTTGACTATTCCTAGTTAATATCTTTTGTTATAGGTTGAAGTCAGTAATTGTTTTGTGACTTAATTTCTATTGTTGACTTATAAACAAACAAATTCTGTACTAATTATAAACATTTGGAAGAACCACCACTAGGATTCCGTAAGTATTTATTCGGCTCTATTCGAAAACATATTAGCAAAGCCAGCCCTTAATTCCAAAATAATTAACAGATTTGTCAAAAGGATTGTTTGCATAACTATCTGTTAATTACATCATTTAAACAAATAATTCGGTTTAACTCTTGTAGGAGAAGAAACCCCCCATGAACCATGGACCTTGCCGTTGGTGGGGAGGCTTGCGTGCCTCAGCGATACAGATAGCCGTACCGTAGGTACAACCACAACGGAGGGGTATCTGTTGAGAGGCCAGACAAACGTGTGGTTCCTGAACAGGGGCAGCAGCCTTCTCAGTAGTTGCAAGGGCAACAGTCTGGATGATTGACTGATCTGGCCTTGTAACAATAACCAAAACGGCCTTGCTGTGCTGGTACTGCGAACGACTGAAAGCAAGGGGAAACTACGGCCATAATTTTTCCCGTGGGCATGCAGCTTTACTGTATGATTAAATGATGATGGCGTCCTCTTGGGTAAAATATTCTGGAGGTAAAATAGCCCCCCATTCGGATCTCCGGGCGGGGACTACTCAAGAGGATGTCGTTATCAGGAGAAAGAAAACTGGCATTTTACGGATCGGAGCATGGAATGTCAGATCCCTTAATCAGGCAGGTAGGTTAGAAAATTTAAAAAGGGAAATGGATAGGTTAAAGTTAGATATAGTGGGAATTAGTGAAGTTCGGTGGCAGGAGGAACAAGACTTCTGGTCAGGTGACTACAGGGTTATAAAAACAAAGTCAAATAGGGGTAATGCAGGAGTAGGTTTAATATTGAATAGGAAAATAGGAATGCGGGTAAGCTACTACAAACAGTATAGTGAACGCATTATTGTGGCCAAGATAGATACGAATCCCACACCTACTACAGTAGTACAAGTTTATATGCCAACTAGCTCTGCAGATGACGAAATTGAAGAAATGTCTGATGAGATAAAAGAAATTATTCAGATAGTGAAGGGTGACGAAAATTTAATAGTCATGGGTGACTGGAATTCGAGTGTAGGAAAAGGGAGAGAAAGAAACGTAGTAGGTGAATATGGATTGGGGCTAAGAAATGAAAGAGGAAGCCACCTGGTAGAATTTTGCACAGAGCACAACTTAATCATAGCTAACACTTGGTTTAAGAATCATGATAGAAGGTTGTATACATGGAAGAACCCTGGAGATACTAAAAGGTATCAGATAGATTATGTAATGGTAAGACAGAGATTTAGGAACCAGGTTTTAAATTGTACGACATTTCCAGGGGCAGATTTGGACTCTGACCACAATCTATTGGTTATGACCTGTAGATTAAAACTGAAGAAACTGCAAAAAGGTGGGAATTTAAGGAGATGGGACCTGGATAAACTGAAATAACCAGAGGTTGTACAGAGTTTCAGGGAGAGCATAAGGGAACAATTGACAGGAATGGGGGAAAGAAATACAGTAGAAGAAGAATGGGTAGCTTTGAGGGATGAAATAGTGAAGGCAGCAGAGGATCAAGTAGGTAAAATGATGAGGGCTAGTAGAAATCCTTGGGTAACAGAAGAAATATTGAATTTAAATACTAACAAAGAGATAGAGGGGCTGGCCAGTACTTACCTCAGCTCAGTACAGCCGATAGATACACATAAAACAGAACCGAAAATTTACATTCCTAGCTTTCGGAACAAATGTTCCTTCATCAGGGAGGAGAGAGGGGAAAGAAAGGGAAGAAGGGAAAGGAGATTCAGTTACTCACAACCCAGGCTATGAAGCAACAGGGAAAGGAAAATAGGTAGGGTAGCAAGGATGGAGGCATGGTTGTCAGAGGGAAGCCAAAGATATTCTACTGTAAGTACTGTGCCAGCTACAAACCAAAGAGGATGCATACAGAAGTAAAGAGGTATATAGTATAAATAAAAAAGAGAAGAGGACTATAAACGGAACAAAATAATAGGAGGAAGATGAAACTAGCACAGTTTATTTTCGTCACCAACTGTGCTAGTTTCATCTTCCTCCTATTATTTTGTTCCGTTTATAGTCCTCTTCTCTTTTTTATTTATACTATATACCTCTTTACTTCTGTATGCATCCTCTTTGGTTTGTAGCTGGCACAGTACTTACAGTAGAATATCTTTGGCTTCCCTCTGACAACCATGCCTCCATCCTTGCTACCCTACCTATTTTCCTTTCCCTGTTGCTTCATAGCCTGGGTTGTGAGTAACTGAATCTCCTTTCCCTTCTTCCCTTTCTTTCCCCTCTCTCCTCCCTGATGAAGGAACATTTGTTCTGAAAGCTAGGAATGTAAATTTTCGGTTCTGTTTTATGTGTATCTATCGGCTGTACTGAGCTGAGGTAAGTACTGGCCAGCCCCTCTACCTCTTTGTTAGTATTTGTTTCACATCTTTATATGAAATATTGAATTTAATTGATGAAAGGAGAAAATATAAAAATGCAGTAAATGAAGCAGGCAAAAAGGAATACAAACGTCTCAAAAATGAGATCGACAGGAAGTGCAAAATGGCTAAGCAGGGATGGCTAGAGGACAAATGTAAGGATGTAGAGGCTTATCTCACTAGGGGTAAGATAGATACTGCCTACAGGAAAATTAAAGAGACCTTTGGAGATAAGAGAACCACTTGTATGAACATCAAGGGCTCAGATGGAAACCCAGTTCTAAGCAAAGAAGGGAAAGCAGAAAGGTGGAAGGAGTATATAGAGGGTCTATACAAGGGCGATGCACTTGAGGACAATATTATGGAAACGTAAGAGGATGTAGATGAAGATGAAATGGGAGATATGATACTGCGTGAAGAGCTTGACAGAGCACTGAAAGACCTGAGACGAAACAAGGCCCCCGGAGTAGACAACATTCCATTAGAACTACTGACGGCCTTGGGAGAGCCAGTCCTGACAAAACTCTACCATCTGGTGAGCAAGATGTATGAAACAGGCGAAATACCCTCAGACTTCAAGAAGAATATAATAATTCCAATCCCAAAGAAAGCAGGTGTTGACAGATGTGAAAATTACCAAACAATCAGTTTAATAAGCCACAGCTGCAAAATACTAACACGAATTCTTTACAGACGAATGGAAAAACTAGTAGAAGCCGACCTCGGGGAAGATCAGTTTGGATTCCGTAGAAATACTGGAACACGTGAGGCAATACTGACCTTACGACTTATCTTAGAAGAATGATTAAGGAAAGGCAAACCTACCTTCCTAGTATTTGTATACTTAGAAAAAGCTTTTGACAATGTTGACTGGAATACTCTCTTTCAAATTCAAAAGGTGGCAGGGGTAAAATACAGGGAGCGAAAGGCTATTTACAATTTGTACAGAAACCAGATGGCAGTTATCAGAGTCGAGGGACATGAAAGGGAAGCAGTGGTTGGGAAGGGAGTAAGACAGGGTTGTAGCCTCTCCCCGATGTTATTCAATCTGTATATTGAGCAAGCAGTAAAGGAAACAAAAGAAAAATTTGGAGTAGGTATTAAAATCCATGGAGAAGAAATTAAAACGTTGAGGTTCGCCGATGACATTGTAATTCTGTCAGAGACAGCAAAGGACTTGGAAGAGCAGTTGAACGGAATGGATGGTGTCTTGAAGGGAGGATATAAGATGAACATCAACAAAAGCAAAACGAGGATAATGGAATGTAGTCGAATTAAGTCGGGTGATGTTGAGGGTATTAGATTAGGAAATGAGACACTTAAAGTAGTAAAGGAGTTTTGCTATTTGGGGAGCAAAATAACTGATGATGGTCGAAATAGAGAGGATATAAAATGTAGACTGGCAATGGCAAGGAAAGCGTTTCTGAAGAAGAGGAATTTGTTAACATTGAGTACAGATTTAAGTGTCAGGAAGTCATTTCTGAAAGTATTTGCATGGAGTGTAGCCATGTAATGGAAGTGAAACATGGACGGTAAATAGTTTGGACAAGAAGAGAATAGAAGCTTTTGAAATGTGGTGCTACAGAAGAATGCTGAAGATTAGATGGGTAGATCACATAGCTAATGAGGAAGTATTGAATAGGATTGGGGAGAAGAGAAGTTTGTGACACAACTTGACCAGAAAAAGGGATTGGGTGGTAGGACATGTTCTGAGGCATCAAGGGATCACCAATTTAGTACTGGAGGGCAGCGTGGAGGGTAAAAATCGTAGGGGGAGACCAAGAGATGAAGACACTAAGCAGATTCAGAAGGATGTAGGTTGCAGTAGGTACTGGGAGATGAAGAAGCTTGCAGAGGATAGAGTAGCATGGAGAGCTGCATCAAACCAGTCTCAGGACTGAAGACCACAACAACAACAACAACAACAACAACAACAGGAGAAGAAATTGTTATAAAGAAGGAATTTTTCTATGTATACAGTTAATTGAACGAGTTACGTATTAATAGTAATTTCTGTAACTTAAACATCGAACAATGTACCGCTTCAGTACCTATTATTGTGAGGATAAATAAAGGCCCAATTTTTGGTCCCAAGACAAGTCAGCCCACAGCCGATTTTCAGAGGAGAAACTGTATTGGTTAGGTCAACAACATTGCATCAACTTAACCGCGAAATAAGTGTAACACAAATAGGCCATGTGCTAAAATAATGACAGTGTCTATCCAATAGAGCCACATGTATGATATTATTCTGCAAGATTTGTATGTTTAGGTTTTTTCTGCTCATAGATACTCAACAGTAAACTATTGCAGCACTATGCTCATGTTTGCCTGCAAACTATTAATGAAGCTTATCAAAAATTAACCAATACTGAACTGGCCACATTAAATGTGTAATATAGGGGGTTGTGAACAGTGAAAGTAAAGAACTGTGAAAAGTAACAGTGCAACTGTCGGCTACATCATTTACAGCTGTCAGTGTTGAACTTCCACCCCTCATTTTTCAGCCAGTATCACAATGCAGTACGTCTACACCGAGGACTATCAACTAAGAAATAACACATTCGAATGTCACAAGTTCCTCATCAAATTGCAGGATGAGGTCCTTCTGAAAAATCACTCCCTCGAGCATATTAGGTGGCTGTTGAGGGTTAATAGACACTAGGACGTCGCCAAGGCATTCAAAAGCATGAAGGGCTGTAGGTTGGGCAGCAGAAGAAGCTTTGCTGAACAGGAAACCCAATCACATCTTACCAAGAGATTCCACTTTGCCAAACTTGTCCTCGATATTCTCAAAAAAAAAGCTTTATAGTGACGAATGTGTCCCCGTCTGTTCTAGTACAGACCAGATAGCAAGGAAATTGTTTCATCCCAAGACAGTGAGCCTGGTCCTATTACCAGGATGTAGCCAGAGAAGGGAAGGCTGCAGGGCCATACAACACAGTATTCAATGTCCTGATATCACTCAAAGAGACGGCTATTTAAAAATGGTCAGATTTTTGCAGCATGCATCAAGCATACACTCTGATACTACCCACTCCGATCAGGACTTCTCCCCCACAGGTGCCAGCCAGCCGCAGCAACAGCTGTCTGGCCCAGGGGCCATTGCCAGAAGTTCCGACACTCCAGGATGACAAGCAACCACTCCTTGGCATACATGGGAAGGTAACAGCTCAGGTATCAGTAGTGTGATCTCTGTGTTGTCAGGGGGGTCAGCCAGATGGGTACATGACAGGACTGGCTACGTGTGCTGATGAATTACCAGGGCGGAGGGGGGGCTATGGCAGGGAAGAAAGATGGGAAGGAAAGGGGGGGGGGAATCCACACTGTAGACACTAGAGATGGAGTTCTTCCCCAGATGACTGACACTAAAGACAGAAAATTTAGAAGTGGAGGTCAAATCCATGGGGGAACGAACAATGCTGAAAACGATTAAAGAACAGGCAAGAGGAACAAAACTGCAAGGAATACAGGGAACCAGATGGATAGACAGGCTGACATAAATAAAAACATTGACAGAGGGGAAGAAGGGTGCAGCAGCGAAGGAGTCAGGATGGGGGAGGGAGGGGCGCGGTGAAGGAAATGCAGCTCAGGAAAGAAGAATTGGCTGCAATCCCTCAGGACACTGTGTGCGCTACGCACAAACTCGTGAAAGAACAGCTGGTGCCTTGGATGGGGAGGGGGGGGTGGGGTGGGAAGAGTGAGATGAAGAGACTGGCACAAGAGAAGAATTTGTGGTAGGCTGCATAAACCAGTCGGAAGACTGGTGACTTAAAAAACATATGAGAGACCACCAATTTGAACCAAAATGTTTCACTCGTGTGCTTCCTTTATGGCTGCACCAGTCACATCATTTTCCCTCTAGTCAAGCATGGCATGGTACCCATCAGAATGACACATCATTTCCTGGGACATGTAAGTACTGGAGGGTACTCTGTGTGCTTCTGCCTCCTGTATACACTTGCAGCTGATGTCTAGATATGGGCCAGTGGAAGTTGCAGAGGTGTTTCTCTACTGCTCATAGGTTGGCAACACATCAGTTTCGCATGGATAATAGGATGATAGTTTCACATAACCAATGGGAGGTGAAAAAAGATGCAATGTATTTCTAGCATTGAAACTGATACCCTTGTCTTCTTCACTGTTTTTTGCAATCTACTTCTGAGTTTCATGAGATATTCTGTGATTATGAAGGATTCTATGAAGTGGAATAATTAAAAGTGATTCGGTTCTCCAAGGCAGAGACAAAATAAGAAACTTTGTGGTGAAGGGCAGATTGTTGAGATCAATGAATCTCAGTGCAGCAAAAAGATGACTGGGAGAGGGGACAAAAAAAAAAAAAAAAAAAAAAAAAAAAGGGGGGGGGGGGAAGACGGGAATTTGGGGTTACTGAAAAATGTACATACAAATGGTGTTTTTTTTTTTTTTTTGCCTAACAATCTAAAGCTGTTCACTTGAAAATTGTCAAAGAAAATATTTTGCCAGGGGCAACAATAATATCAGGCTGCTTTTCCACGCATAAATGTCTCAAACAGGTGCCCATACAAATACTATAAAGGGCACATGGGCTAGTAATTAAACGGTCCCTGCATGACGGAAGACATTTTACAACAGCCACTGTCCGCGTATATGTGGAGGAAACAGAATCAAAATGAGCCACAATTATTTTTGTTTTTTGCAGGCTGTTGCACTGGTGTACAATCCAACAGAATAAGATTCGTTCCAGTTTCATTTTTTGCTTTTATTTTCATTCCTGCCATGAACAGCAATTCTTCTAATATTATTGATTGAAACAAATATTCGATTATTTTTTGTGGTTATGTCACTTATTACAAGATGACAGTTAAGTCCGAAATGTAAGTTTGCTTGAAAGTTGGTGAAATCAACAAATCTGAAATCTTAAAACGACCTACTTGTGGTGACAGCCTAATCTGTAGCCCAAAGTCTAGGTTAGGTTGTAATGTGGCAGTTCGGTTACGAGTAGGTGAAGCCAAAGAAACTGAAAGCTAAAATGACCTGTTTGTGTTACCAGACAGATCTATAGCTTAGTTGAAGGTCTACATTCAGCTGGAATGTCAAACAATGGAAAGTTCAGGTTGGAATATTAACAACATTATGAAAAGGATAGAGCGTAAATTTTGGATACATAGGGGGGGACCCTCTATTCATCAAGCCACAGCGAAAGGAAACACATATGTAGGTATTAAAACCTGTGAGCTTCTGGAGCCAGTGGCTCCTGGCCTCCTCCTGGCACAACGGTTGAAAGGGAATGGAGAGGAGTGAAGGAAAAGGACTGTTGAAGTTCAGGTAATGGGGAGAATTCATAAGAGTTGCCCAGAATCACAGGTCAGGGGAAAGTTACCAGACAGGTTGAGAAGAAAAGACATTCCCCCCTCCCTCCCCCTCTCTGTAGTTTTGCTGAAGATAGACTTTATACTTCATACTTGTTACAAGTTAGATATTGACAAAACTGCAAATAAATGCAGTTTTCCAAAGTTAATACACTGCAAACGCAATGTGATTCATAACTTTGTAAAGGTCCATTGCCAAGCCAACGCATTATATACAGGGTGTTTCAAAAATGACCGGTATATTTGAAACGGCAATAAAAACTAAACGAGCAGCGATAGAAATACACCGTTTGTTGCAATATGCTTGGGACAACAGTACATTTTCAGGCAGACAAACTTTCGAAATTACAGTAGTTACAATTTTCAACAACAGATGGCGCTGCGGTCTGGGAAACTCTATAGTACGATATTTTCCACATATCCACCATGCGTAGCAATAATATGGCGTAATCTCTGAATGAAATTACCCGAAACCTTTGACAACGTGTCTGGCGGAATGGCTTCACGTGCAGATGAGATGTACTGCTTCAGCTGTTCAATTGTTTCTGGATTCTGGCGGTACACCTGGTCTTTCAAGTGTCCCCACAGAAAGAAGTCACAGGGGTTCATGTCTGGCGAATAGGGAGGCCAATCCACGCCGCCTCCTGTATGTTTCGGATAGCCTAAAGCAATCACACGATCATCGAAATATTCATTCAGGAAATTAAAGACGTCGGCCGTGCGATGTGGCCGGGCACCATCTTGCATAAACCACGAGGTGTTCGCAGTGTCGTCTAAGGCAGTTTGTACCGCCACAAATTCACGAAGAATGTCCAGATAGCGTGATGCAGTAATCGTTTCGGATCTGAAAAATGGGCCAATGATTCCTTTGGAAGAAATGGCGGCCCAGACCAGTACTTTTTGGGGAGGCAGGGACGATGGGACTGCAACATGGGGCTTTTCGGTTCCCCATATGCGCCAGTTCTGTTTATTGACGAAGCCGTCCAGGTAAAAATAAGCTTCGTCAGTAAACCAAATGCTGCCCACATGCATATCGCTGTCATCAATCCTGTGCACTATATCGTTAGCGAATGTCTCTCGTGCAGCAATGGTAGCGGCGCTGAGGGGTTGCCGCGTTTGAATTTTGTATGGATAGAGGTGTAAACTCTGGCACATGAGACGATACGTGGACGTTGGCGTCATTTGGACCGCAGCTGCAACACGACGAACGGAAACCCGAGGCCGCTGTTGGATCACCTGCTGCACTAGCTGCGCGTTGCCCCCTGTGGTTGCCATACGCGGTCGCCCTACCTTTCCAGCACGTTCATCCGTCACGTTCCCAGTCCGTTGAAATTTTTCAAACAGATCCTTTATTGTATCGCTTTTCGGTCCTTTGGTTACATTAAACCTCCGTTGAAAACTTCGTCTTGTTGCAACAACAATGTGTTCTAGGCGGTGGAATTCCAACACCAGAAAAATCCTCTGTTCTAAGGAATAAACCATGTTGTCTACAACACACTTGCACGTTGTGAACAGCACACGCTTACAGCAGAAAGACGACGTACAGAATGGCGCACCCACAGACTGCGTTGTGTTCTATATCTTTCACATCACTTGCAGCGCCATCTGTTGTTGAAAATTGTAACTACTGTAATTTCGAAAGTTTGTCCGCCTGAAAATGTACGTTGTCCCAAGCATATTGCAACAAACGGTGTATTTCTATCGCTGCTCGTTTAGTTTTTATTGCCGTTTCAAATATACCAGTCATTTTTGAAACACCCTGTAAATCAACATGAAAAAAAAAGTATTTCAGCAAGTTCAATAGTTTTTCGATGTGATAAGTTTAGAGCTGTTCTCCAGATGGAAAAATTTCACCTGTTTCAAAAAACTAACATAATCCTGGCCCTAATTGAAATTAACAACAGATTTTTGACACGCTTGGACGCATTACAGAAATATTGTACATGAATTCCAGATTTTTGCAGGAAACAGATATTTTAAACCAATTTTCTATCACTGCTGAGAGTGGAGGACTGTGGCAGCTGCCTGCAGACATTACCTTTCACTACAATATCAACTTTGCTCAGTTCAACATCAGCAGATAACTAATTTAAATCAGACTGTAATGGTACAAACAATAATTAACAATGTCAAATATTATTCTCTTTTCTACAGTACATCATAATAATATACAAAGTGTACACTGTATTTTTTTAAGGAAAGTCTACGAAACAAGAAATATATCCAAGGTTTCTTTTCTACGGTCCCAAAATGAGATTTTTTATTTACTGCATTACAGTCCTCAGCTGGGAACTAAGTTTTAGTAGTCAGAGTGTGTACAGTACAAAATAGAAACTAAAGCATTAAGGTACATCAACATGTGAGTTAAATGTGATCGATTTAGGTCTGTGATATATTCTTTGGCACTAAGCTAATTTACTGAACCTTGAGGACTGAGACTAGTTTTGGCAGATTAAGATTTGAATGTATCTCCCAGTTTTCAACTGACTGTGGATTCAGTACATTTTCTACTTCCTTGTGGTTGGACAGCACTGTCAGGGACATGATAACCTGAAAAAAAAGAATCTTTAAATAGCACACAATTTTAGCAAAAGTAACACAAGAAAACATTAAAAAAAGAATAACAAAATAAAACAACCATAGAGCATGTGTATACTTATTTCCTTAAAAATTATTTTTTTAGTTGCACCTAAACCCAGCACATCCAAGATGGTGGTTTTAAAGTGTTCAACAGCATAGTTATCAGTGCTCTTGATGAATATAAATGCATACATTTACTGGTAACAATTAATTTAAAGACTAGCCTGCCCAGTTGGCCGTGCAGTCTAACGCATGACTTTCCGAGCGGGAAGGAGCGCCTGGTCCCTGGCACGAATCCGCCCGATGGATTTGTGTTGAGGTCTGGTGAACCGGCCAGTCTATGGATGGTTTTTAGGCGGTTTTCCATCTGCCTCGGCGAATGTGGGCTGGTTCCCCTTACTCTGCCTCAGTTACACTATGTCAGCAACTGCTGCGCAAACAAGTTCTCCACGTACGTGTACACCACCATTACTACACCACGCAAACATAGGGGGTTACACTCGTCTGGTGTGAGACATTCCCTGGGGGTCCACTGGGGGCCAAACCACACAATAACCCTGGGTTCGGTGTGGGGCAGTGGAGGGGTGAAGCGGACTGCAGTAGTCGTCGTGGGGTTTTGGACCACTGCGGCTGCGGCAGGGATGGAGCCTCTTCGTCGTTTCTAGGTCCCCGGTTAACATACAATACAATACAATTTAAAGACTGAAGATAACAATTCACTCAACAGTTGAGGTTTAGAATCATCAGCACTGTAGGCAGGCAGTCGGGACATAGTGGCTGTGCAGATGTTTGTGGATGTGTACTCCATACCTATGAAGATAGAGTTGCAAGCTAGCACCTTTTTCTGTCATGTTTATGCACCTATCAACAACTCAGCTATTCAGTGAGTTGTTACCTGCACTCACTAAATTATCTGTAAGCCACCAAAGACTTTCCATTACCATATTTACCCATTCAGTTAGACAAACAAAGCCTTTGCTTATAAAGAATCATTTTGCAACAATGCCCCATGGACACTTTGAAGACTTTTTAGAGATTTTCTGGCAATGTCAATATTTGAGAGAGTGACTAATGGTGATTTATGGGGCCAGACCTACAGCAACAGTGACCTCCCCAACACACACCAGTACCAACACTGCCTGTCATACTGCTGTCTCAGGTTGGGACATTCCACAACATTTCTTCTTAACACTGGGTAGCCCACAGATAGAAAGCAAACTGGATGAAAGATGAAGAATGACAATTCAAATTATTGCAATATAAAATAGTTTTCACAAATAAACATTCAACACGTGAACAATTAGGAGTGCAAGGAAGGTAACCTCTCACGACCAGATTTCTGGCACGAGCTGATCCTCCTAAGCCACACCAATACTGTCTATCATATTGTTTTCAGAAGTTGGGGCAGTTTCATACTGGTTGCTTTCACAATTTGAAGCTAACATTTTAATAAGACTTGTGTTATGAATGATGATGAACCATAAGACAAAGTAACAGGAGAAACTTCATCAAACTATGAGTTTGGAATGGGCAAATATGTAAAGTTCTCTCTATTACAAATTTTTAAAAGAACAGAACTACTGTTCAAGAACTAAAATTACAACAAATGTATGTGTTCAATTGTACATACAACCAGATTTATGAGCCACCTCCTAAGTTATCAAAAATCACCTACACTAAACTATACAAAACTTGAAATACTAGACCCATTGTAACCAAACAGGATGGGTTATTTGCTTCCCTACTTGCGCCAGTACAAGCTAAGTTGCTAGCGCCCTGAATTTTTTTGATAAAGACAGGTGAATCTGCAGCACTTAAACAAGTGTTCACCAATGAATTAAAATAAAGAATAAAAACGCACCTGGGATCACTCCGGAGTGGTCATAAGGCATGAAATGCTGCCAGGGAGGCTCTCAGTGGCTTCTCTCAGTGGCTTGCTGCTTGTGGTGACAATAACAGCATTGTCTAGGGGCTCTGCTGAGGAGATGCCGAGTTTGACATTTGCTGTAGACCTGCAAACTGTTTGGTTCCCCAAGACACGATCGCAATTCGGCAGTTTAGAGTTTGGTAAAAGGTTTGATGATGTTTGCAGCTTGTGGTCTTGCGGTAGTGTTCTCGCTTCCCACGCACGGGGTCCCGGGTTCAATTCCCGGCAGGGTCAGGGATTTTCCCTGCCTCGAGATGACTGGGTGTTGTGTCATCTTCATCATAATCATTCATCCCCATTACGGTCGGAGGATGGCAATGGCAAACCACCTCCCCTAGGACCTTGCCTAGTCAGCGGTGCAGGTCTCCCACATTGTCCCCTACGCTCCTCTCAAAGTATGGGACCTCACTGTCATCATCATCACCATCATTGATTAACTGCCACCACTTGATAGGTCTGTTGCCAGATCACAAGAAGCTACAGGCCAGTGCAATCCATTGTTGAATGGTGCTGTCACTGCGAGTGGTGGTTCGTGTGTTTGCAGCTTGTTGCACTATTGCTGGCACAGTGGTTAATGGTGTTTGTTATTTACTGAGTTACAACCCAGTCACCATTTACAAGAAATAAGTGGCAGAGGTCACACTGCCACGAAGTACAACTTTGCCTGACAACGCTGCTATGTGTTACACTAAGATCTGATTGGAAAAATGAGGTTAGCTGGTGTTTAGTTGGTTTTGCTTGTGACTGAGCATTGATTAATGCTTAGTTCACGTAGTTGAGCTACACAGTCAAGTATCATGGTGTTTTGAACACCTGCTATCTATAATGACTTGGGGCTTCTGACATCCTCAATCTGATCATTTTCTGTAATTGTTTATTTAAGTATGTCTGACACAGTGCAATCACTTGATCTCAGTTTGAAAATGAGCCAGCAGAACTTGTAGTGTGGATTGTTGTGAGTCTGAATCATCATGTCAAACGATCAGGCAATTCCAGGAGTAGAATCGTATTTTGAAAAGAGCTGGGTCTGGTCATGACTGAGTGGCATCTGCCTTGTTTATTTGACTTCAAAAATTTGATGTCATACAAATGTTCCCTCTTATGTGGCAGTTTTCTGTGTGGCACCTTATTGAAAGAAGTTATATTAATCCTGGGTTGAAATAGCAGTGGTACATCACTGTAGCTAGATATTAAATCCAAGATAGTGGTTTGACCGTAATTATTAGTCTGGATGAGGTCACACTACACGTGTTTAACCCACAGCACACAGTTGTCTGATTATATAATGGCACGCAACAACTGACAGAAGCTACACACAGGTAATCTCTTTACAAAGTGAGGTAGGCAGTTAAGGCAGTGAAGCCACACTGTTATTCTAAGCAAAGCTATGCTCTCTGTCTATAACTGTATTGTGCCGGTGTTCTGGAATGTGAATTATGCAATTGTTTGTATCCCAGGCTTATGGGTGTTACTGAATGAAAATTGTAGTCATTTAGGGTGGCAAGGCTGTCCATTTATCCTAAACAAACCGGGTGTTCTGTGTGTGACTGTACTGCACTGCACTGGCATAGTGAACTGTAAATTGTGCAGTTCTGAGCAGCCCAGGCTTAAAGGCATTACTTGATGAAAATTACAATTACTATCCTGATCTTTGTTGTGTTTTTAATAGTCCTAGCAGTTGTAGTTTGAGTGTTTTAGTACAGTAAGCCTACCTTATTGCCTTCTCAGAGGTTTTCAATTAAGATTTGTTAACAATTGCCAAGGCTGCCTTGGGCATTTTAGAAGTTATTTTATTATTACCAACTAATTTATTCTTTTATACTTTGTTTAGTAAATAATGTATATATGCAGACTGAAACAATTAATGAAAATTTGTACCAAGGCTGGGATTCGAATCCAGGTCTCCTCCTCAATAGGCAGATGCACCAATCACTATGCCACACTGGCACAGTGGCTTTGCACAACTGCACAAACAACCTTTGCACGCCTCCCTCCTCAATCCAAATTCCCTTTCATGCCTCAGCCCACTTGGTATTCCCTAAACTCAGTCATCATGCACCATAGAAGTCTGAGACTTGAAAAGATCTCTGGAACCAATTTCATATGTTTGTTATTGCAGTTTTAATGTGGCTAACTAGTATTATTACACTTATTTATGATGTGCCCATTGCATTTGTAAATTTGGAAGCCATTCTTTAATCGTACTCACAAATGTGGTTATTAGTTTTAAGGCAGGCTACCTCAAGGAAGGATTTTATTAACTATACTGAGCCTTTGAAATTGCTTTTTATGGGTTTTTAATTGTTGCAGGTAGTGGATGTCAGGGTATGTACTAAGCTGTTGCCAAGACTGTGCTAGTGATTTATGGTGATAGTTTCTGGCTTTCCGGAACACTGCATCAGAGATTCTGCCATGTCCGATCCCCTGCAACCAGCATAGTGAAGACATCTTCCTGCATCCAGGGGAACACTTATAGGTCATTCTTCTTTAGGGCTTCGACTATTCAGTCTGAGATCTAATAAATCAGAATCAAAATGACCACATCACAATTAATATCCAGCCCACTACTTCCATCATACCAACTATCTACTTCAATTTCATTACAAGATAAAGTTTCTAAAAACAACAAACCCAGCATCACAATCTGAGCATAGTCCATCCTTTCTGAGCTTCGTTAGTTCCCAGATGAAAACTTCAGCTGAACTTATGGTATATCTGCCTTCAGCCAGCTTTCGGTACCAAGAACAATTTCTGCTTGAGTGCTTTCTGTGAATGAGTGGAGTTCTTGTTCTTCCCTAACACAGCTACGACAATTTTGACTATAATACTAATATTTCCTACGTATACTCTTATCCTGTGTTTTACCTGCACTCTGGCACTGAACCCCTCTTTGTACTTTTCCAAGACCATCTAACTTAAAACAAACTTCCCATTCACTCCACAAAGCCCCTGTTACCCAGGTATCCATGTATCTACCTCCCATGTGTAGTGGAACCCTGCTCTATTAAGCGAATTCCAACATCTCTCCATCCTATGACATAAATCAAGGAAACTGTACTCTAAAGGACCAACTGAGCCATTGATTCAGACACTCTACTCAGTTCTGTACCAAAGGTCAACAATCAGTCCTGTCAATGATGCTGCGTATGAAGAGCTCCACTTCATCTTGCAAGCAATACTGGCTGTCTTTACCACTTTAAAGAGACACCAGAAAACAGAGAGAATTCCTTCTGATCCATAGTGACACACATTGTTGGTACCGACATGAGTGACCATCTGCAGTCAGCTGCACCATGTTCTCTCCACGGCATCCACAAGGGTCCATTCCATGGAATGATCGGCTGGTTTACAAAGAGTGCAAACTGGATTTTTTCCTGTTTTTGGCACCCTAAGAGTGGTTAAGCAACTATATTTGGAGTACCAACTACCAAAAATACCAGACTCTGTGAATGTCTGGACCTTGCAGCCAAGATGCTGTCTCCAAAACAGGGCAAAAACAACTGCAGCTGGATCTGGATCTACCAACCACAGACACCGTCTGAAACCTGTCAGACAAACTAAGCAGGCCTTGCAATTGGTCTCCCAGAGAGTCTTTTAGTGTGTGAAACATCTTAATATGACTTCCAGAAGCTTGTAATGTAATGAACAAACACTTGTACCTGCTCACAGAGTGACACTCCTTGCTCCACCAAAGGACTTGAATAGATGACCTCAGGATATATAAACAAACTGCCCAATGGGTTGGTTAATCCATATGAAGTGGTCCAGTGATGGTTGCTTAACCACTTTTAAATATTTTAATTTTTTTAGATGTGATTGCCCTATATTTGAGACATTCAAAACAATTTTTTAAATAATTTATCTTGCACCTTTACTGGATGGTGACTATTTTTATTTGTAGGGGTGCGACGATTTTTCAGTCTGGACGAAAATTTGAATATCTCCGCATTGGGTTAAGTTACATTTCAATTGACATGTTTGTTTTTAGAAAAGTGTCCTCTACAACATTGTCTATTATACAAAATACCCTAAATTCAAAAATAACCAGTCAAAATGACCTCCAAAGTTTGGTATCCAAATTTTCAAAAATCCGCTTTTTAGGTCCAAAAATAACAAACAAGGAGTGATTTATGAGAGTCTATTTTTTGCTATAGTTAGATATCATACACTACTAGCCTCATATAGAGCAAGAACACTTACAAATGTTTCCACAATTTTTTATGAATTTTTGAAATTTGAAAATTTTCATTTTTTGTACAGTTTGGGGTTAGTTATCTCAGATGGGAGCGAATATAAAAATATGATTTTTGCATCATGATTAATAAGCTAGGGTCAGTGTAGTAAACCCGCAGTTACCACTACCTTTTGCCATACGCCTCATTGCAGATACATATGCTATGCTAGCCGCACAGAGAAGCGGCCGCACTGCCAGACAACAGATGTTACTCTAGGCACTGGGCTAAAGCTTGCTAGCCATGGATGCAGGTTTCGACACCAGAGGCTCCACAGTCTGCCTCCAGAGCAAGTCTACAATACCAGCTGTGCATGCCCATTCAAAACTAGCACCACCAACAACAATGATGTCTACACTTGTCTAAATCTAGGTCAATGTGAGACTCCCAGCTTCAGTCTATGCTGTCCCATGAACTGTTCCTTATTAAGCAACCCTCAAGATTTGGACATTGTTACACAGTCTATGATGTGCCATGAACTGTTACTTATTAAGCTACTCTCAAGTTTTGGACATTGTTACACTACTGATCTTGATCACCTCTGAGCAGTTCCAGGATCATACACTGTGCCATCGTGTGCTGTAGTATACCAATAAAAAGATTACAAAACCAGTGTTTGTGTTGTGCATCACAACAGAGTCCACATTTGCCTGTGGAAATATTACTCAGTTTATAATCTAGTTTCAAAACCTGTCTCACTATCATGCAAGCTATGTGAAACTTTTCACTGTCTCCAGATCTCTTCCATATGTATAACCTTCTTTCACGATTGTTAATTCAGTTTGTCTGCCATGATTCAATTGTACTCTGTGCAAAATTTACAAAGCAGTTTCTTGTTCCTCAGTCAATGTTTTACTATCTTTCCTTTTCTCTCTCGTTACCATACTACATCACAAATTTTTGTCTTCCACCACAAACTGAACATTTTATCTCATCATCTGCAGAGCTAACAGACACATATACTGGTGCTGCTATATTAGGCCTTGCCTTTGTGTCTATCTTGGTTATGATGATAAAGATAAGCAGCATAAGAAAAGATGTCTGCTTTGAGCTGTGACATAATGAAGTTGTGGCATGTGATGTCACAGTGTGCAAACAGAAAGATAACAGAACACTGACAACATTTGTGTGACGTCTATATTATTTCCTGGAGATTAGATTAGATTAGTACTTGTTCCAGAGATCATGAATACAACACTTTGTAATGATGTGGAACATGTCAGGTTAATAAAAGGTGTCTATACAAGACATTACATTTCGGAGGAAGGCAACGGCAAACCACCTCCATTAGGACCTTGCCTAGTAAGGCGGTGCGGGTCTCCCGCATCGTTCCTCTACGCTCTGTAAAGAAGCATGGGACTTCATTCATTCATATCACCAAAATTTGCAATGACCCTAATAGCATAAGTAGCTGAACTCACAAGTTTCAGCAGATCTTCAGTGTGTTTGTCCAGTTCAACCCCTCTTCAATGCATACACCTAGAAATTTTGAATATTCTACCTTAGCTACCGATTTCTGATTGAAGTCTATATTTATTAATGGTGTCATTCCATTTACTGTGTGGAACTGTATATACTGTGTTTTGTCACATTTTAATGAGAGCCCATTTGCAGAGAACCACTTAACGGTTTTCTGAAAAACATCGTTTACAATTTCACCAATTAATTCTTGTCTGTTGGGTGTGATAGCTATACTTGTATCATCGGCAAGAAGTACCAGCTTTGCATCTTCGTGAATATAGAATGGCAAGTCATTAATATATATTAAGAACAGCAGAGGACCCAAGACCAAACCTTGCGGCACCCCAGCTTCAGAGAGCTATTACATGTGTGGCTAAGAATCCCACTTATTTCTTGGGAACAAGCTTTTATTATCCTGCTGGAAATGCCATCAATTCCATGTGAGCTTTTATTCTTGACAGAGTTTATTATCTTCCTAATTTCAAAAGGAGAGGTGGGTGGAATTTCAATTGTAACAAATGGTGTGGGTAAGGCCTCTTCCATTAACTGCCTTGCTTCTTCTAATGAACATTTACATCCTATTTTCTCCACAACATTTAAAAAATGATAATTCAAAATGTTTTCGACTTCCGGCTTGTTGTTTGTCAAGTTTCTATTCGCTTTGATGGTAATGCCGTCATCCTGTACTCTTGGTTGCCCCGTCTCCCTTGTAATAATATTCCAAATTGTTTTGATTTTGTTATCAGAGGTATTAATCTTAGACATGATGCACAAGCTTCTGGACTTTTTAATAACCTTTCTTAATGTACCACAGTAGTTTTTATAATGTTTCTGGGTCATTACTCTTTCTTGTTGTTAGATACAGATCCCTTTTGTGGTTACAAGATATTTTTATTCCTTTAGTAAGCCAAGGTTTTTTGCATGGTTTCTTATAATTAGATTTAACTGCTTCCTTGGGGAAACAGTTTTCAAATTCTCTTACAAGTGTATCATGAAATAAATTATATTTTAAATTAGCATCGGGTTCCTTGTACACCTCATCCCAGTCAAACTGCTGAAGATTTTCTCTGAAATTTCTAATTGTTGAGTCATTAATTGAACGGACAGCTTTGGAAGGTAGTTTTGAATTACTGAATGGAGCTATGTTGTATACACTAGCTGAGAACATGATCAGAAAGCCCATTCTCAACAGGACAAGAATTTATGTTTTTAAACCTATCCTGGTCTATAAAAGTGTTATTTATCAATATGCTGCTGTCCTTTACTACCTGAGTAGGAAAATTAATGACAGATGTCAAATTGAAAGAAATGAGTAAGACTTCCAGGTGATTCTTCCTATTACACTCTTTCAGTGAATCAACATTGAAGTCCCCACAAATAATAATTTGCTTTCCCCTATCTTTCAGACAGCACAAGGCATCCAAGTTTTCCAGGAATAAATGAAAGTTTCCTGAAGGGGACCTACATACTGTTACAATTATAAAAGAGCCCTCCTTCAGTTTAAGTTGACAGGCACATGCTTCTATATGTTGCTCTAGACAAAACTTTTTTGTATCCAATCTTTCTACACAGTGATAATTTGTGACATATATGGCAACTCCTCCTCCCATCTTATTCTCTCTATTCATATGTGCAGCTAGTTTATAACCACTGATATTTACCTTTTCCATATCAGACACACAGATTATATAATGGAAACTCCAGGTAGGAATATCAACTATGTAGAAAAAGATAGATTGCTACTTACTGTAAAGATGACACATTAAATTGCAAAAAATGTGTGTGTAATCTTATGGGACTTAACTGCTAAGGTCATCAGTCCCTAAGCTTACACACTACTTAACCTAAATTATCCTAGACAGACACACACACCCATGCCCGAGGGAGGACTCGGAGGAGAGATAAATTCTGCCGAAATTTTTACAAAGGCACAGACGGTGTTTAGAAAGGATATATTGCATGCAACCGGTGGTGGCGTGTTTGTCGCTGTTAGTAGTAGTTTATCCTGTAGTGAAGTAGAAGTGGATAGTTCCTGTGAATTATTATGGGTGGAGGTTACACTCAACAACCGAGCTAGGTTAATAGTTGGTTCCTTCTACCGACCTCCCAACTCAGCAGCATTACTGGCAGAACAACTGAGAGAAAATTTGGAATACATTTCACATAAATTTTCCCAGCATGTTATAGTCTTAGGTGGAGATTTCAATTTACCAGATATAGACTGGGACACTCAGATGTTTAGGACAGGTGGTAGGGACAGAGCATCGAGTGACATTATACTGAGTGCACTATCCGAAAATTACCTCGAGCAATTAAACAGAGAACCGACTCGTGGAGATAACATCTTGGACCTACTGATAACAAACAGACCCGAACTTTTCGACTCTGTAAGTGCAGAACAGGGAATCAGTGATCATAAGGCCGTTGCAGCATCCCTGAATATGGAAGTTAATAGGAATATAAAAAAGGGAGGAAGGTTTATCTGTTTAGCAAGAGTAATATAAGTCAGATTTCAGACTACCTAACAGATCAAAACGAAAATTTCTGTTCCGACACTGACAATGTTGAGTGTTTATGGAAAAAGTTCAAGGCAATCGTCAAATGCGTTTTAGACAGGTACGTGCCGAGTAAAACTGTGAGGGACGAGAAAAACCCACCGTGCTTCGACAACAAAGTTAGGAAACTACTGTGAAAGCAAAGAGAGCTTCACTCCAAGTGTAAACGCAGCCAAAACCTCTCAGACAAACAGAAGCTAAATGATGTCAAAGTTAGCGTAAGGAGGGGTATGCGTGAAGCGTTCAGTGAATTCAAAAGTAAAATTCTATGTACCGACTTGACGGAAGTTCTGGTCTTACGTTAAATTAGTAAGTGGCTCGAAACAGCATATCCAGACACTCCGGGATGATGATGGCATTGAAACAGAGGATGATACGCGTAAAGCTGAAATACTAAACACCTTTTTCCAAAGCTGTTTCACAGAGGAAGACTGCACTGCAGTTCCTTCTCTAAATCCTCGCACAAACGAAAAAATGGCTGACATCGAAATAAGTGTCCAAGGAATAGAAAAGCAATTGGAATCACTCAACAGAGGAAAGTCCACTGGACCTGACGGGATACCAATTCGATTCTACACAGAGTACGTGAAAGAACTTGCCCCCTTTCTAACAGCCGTGTACTGCAAGTCTCTAGAGGAACAGAAGGTTCCAAATGATTGGAAAAGAGCATAGGTAGTCCCAGTCTTCAAGAAGGGTCGTCGAGCAGAGGCGCAAAACTATAGACCTATATCTCTGATGTCAATCTGTTGTAGAATTTTAGAACATGTTTTTTGCTCGCGTGTCGTGTCGTTTTTGGAAACCCAGAATCTACTCTGTAGGAATCAACATGGATTCTGGAAACAGCGATCGTGTGAGACCCAACTCGCTTTATTTGTTCATGAGACCCAGAAAATATTAAATACAGGCTCCCAGGTACATGCTATTTTCCTTGACTTCCGGAAGGCGTTCGATACAGTTCCGCACTGTCGTCTGATAAACAAAGTAAGAGCCTACGGAATATCAGACCAGGTGTGTGGCTGGATTGAAGAGTTTTTAGCAAACAGAACACAGCATGTTGTTATCAATGGAGAGGCGTCTACAGACGTTAAAGTAACCTCTGGTGTGCCACAGGGGAGTGTTATGGGACCATTGCTTTTCACAATATATATAAATGACCTAGTAGATAGTGTCGGAAGTTCCATGCAGCTTTTCACTGATGATGCTGTAGTATACAGAGAAGTTGCAGCATTAGAAAATTGTAACGGAATGCAGGAAGATCTGCAGCGGATAGGCACTTGGTGCAGGGAGTGGCAACTGACCCTTAACATAGACAAATGTAATGTATTGCGAATACATAGAAAGAAGGATCCTTTATTGTATGATTATATGATAGCGGAACAAACACTGGTAGCAGTTACATCTGTAAAATATCTGGGAGTATGCGTGCGGAACGATTTGAAGTGGAATGACCATATAAAATTAATTGTTGGTAAGGAGGGTACCAGGTTGAGATTCATTGGGAGAGTCCTTAGAAAATGTAGCCCATCAACAAAGGAGGTGGCTTACAAAACACTCGTTCAACCTATACTTGAGTATTGCTCATCAGTGTGGGATCCGTACCAGATCGGGTTGACGGAGGAGATAGAGAAGATCCAAAGAAGAGCGGCGCGTTTCGTCACAGGGTTATTTGGAAACCGTGATAGCGTTATGGAGATGTTTAGCAAACTCAAGTGGCAGACTCTGCAAGAGAGGCGCTCTGCATCGCGGTGTAGCTTGCTCGCCAGGTTTCGAGAGGGTGAGTTTCTGGATGAGGTATCGAATATATTGCTTCCCCCTACTTATACCTCCCGAGGAGATCACGAATGTAAAATTAGAGATATTCGAGCGCGCACGGAGGCTTTCAGACAGTCGTTCTACCCGCGAACCATACGTGACTGGAACAGAAAAGGGAGGTAATGACAGTGGCACGAAAAGTGCCCTCCGCCACACACCGTTGGGTGGGTTGCGGAGTATAAATGTAGATGTAGACCTCCGCCGGGACCAGCAGCACAGTTCATGACTGCAGCGGCTGCTCGGCTAAATTAAGTTTCAGACAGGCACAATTAAGAGATACTGGGATTCTGGCCCAAGCTGCTGGATTTGGTGGTCATGTGTGCTGGAGCTGTGCTTGCTTGCTTGTGTACACTAATAGTATGTGCTTCTTTTTTCCTGATGAAGGTTGTGACCAAAAGCTCTGTATAAGTGTCTTTCAATTGTGCCTGTCTGTCATCTTTAAGGTAAGTAGCAATCTCTCTTTACCTATATTGTTGTTATTTCCTGGAAAGTACATTATGGAAACAGATCGATAGCATAACCCAATTTGTAGGTTAAGCTGAGACACAACGACTTGGTTGCGAGTTGGTAACACCAATGAAAGTGTTGCCATGAGAATAATTATCATGTCTGTTATGGTGCATATGTTACGCATTGGATTTTGATGAGTCATTCATGTCTGCTATTATGGTGATGTCCTTAGACAAATCAGAAGGTGGTATTAAAGGCTTCAAATAATATTCTTAGCTTCCATGTTGGTAGCCTCATCAGCTATTGGCCATTGGCTTTACTCTTATGTTACCAATCAAAGGGAACGGAATGAAACATTCAAACAGAATTCTGCTGAGTTATTGTATTGCCCCCATGGTAACCATAATCCTACAACTTAAGCTAGGCAGAATACCTGCTATCGAGCTCTGCCGCCCTGAGGTTTTAAGCCTGAAGGGAATCTCCATGAATGACATATGGTGATCAGGTGCTGCCACCCTTCCCCCCTCACCCCTCACTCCACCCCCACTTCATTCTTCAGTAACAAGGAATTCAGTACAGCAACTCTAGTGCCACCATTGTTTGTCCAACTGCCACAGCTACACATTTGTGATGTCAACCTGAATAGTAATTTTTCCATCATTTTAATTTGGGCTCTTTGAGACAAAAAAGGTGTAGTTACATAACAGCTAAATAGTGTTTGCATAGCAGCGCATTAACCTCTTTCATTTCATCTCTTTCATAATGAATGTCACTTCTGAGTCAGTAAACAATCAGATGGTTTGTGATTCCAGACAAAAAAAATTGTGTTTTAGAGGTTATTACACTGTACTACATTTTACTCTTTCATACATTTGGATGCATCTGTTCTCATTTGTTAGTTTAGAGTTTCAGGATGATATGTATGTTGTTGTTGTTGTTGTTGTTGTTGTTGTGGTCTTCAGTCCTGAGACTGGTTTGATGCAGCTCTCCATGCTACTCTATCCTGTGCAAGCTTCTTCATCTCCCAGTACCTACTGCAACGTACATCCTTCTGAATCGGCTTAGTGTATTCATCTCTTGGTCTCCCCCTACAGTACCCTCCAATACTAAATTGGTGATCCCTTGATACCTCAGAACATGTCCTACCAACCGATCCCTTTTTCTAGTCAAGTTGTGCCACAAACTCCTCCTCTCCCCAATTCAATTCTATTCAATACCTCTTATGTGATCTACCCATTTAATCTTCAGCATTCTTCTGTAGCACCACATTTCGAAAGCTTCTATTCTCTTCTTGTCCAAACTATTTTTTGTCCATGTTTCACTTCCATACATGGCTACACTCCATACAAATACTTTCAGAAATGACTTCCTGACACTTAAATCTATACTCGATGTTAATAAATTTCTCTTCTTCAGAAACGCTTTCCTTGCCATTGCCAGTCTACACTTTATATCCTCTCTACTTCGACCATCATCAGTTATTTTGCTCCCCAAATAGCAAAACTCCTTTACTACTTTAAGTGTCTCATTTCCTAATCTAACACCCTCAACATCACCCGACTTAATTAGACTAAATTCCATTATCCTCGTTTTGCTTTTGTTGATGTTCATCTTATATCATCCTTTCAAGACACTGTCCATTCCATTCAACTGCTCTTCAAGTCCTTTGCTGTCTCTGACAGAATTAAATGTCATTGGCGAACCTCAAAGTTTTTATTTTTCCTCCATGGATTTTAATTTCTACTCCAATTTTTTCTTTTGTTTCCTTTACTGCTTTGTCAATATATAGATTGAATAACATCAGGGATAGGCTACAACCCTGTCTCACTCCCCTCCCAACTACTGCTTCCCTTTCATGCCCCTCGACTCTTATAACTGCCATCTGGTTTCTGTACAAATTGTAAATAGCCTTTCGCTCCCTGTGTTTTACCCCTGCCACCTTCAGAATATGAAAAAGAGAGTATTCCAGTCCAAATTGTCAAAAGCTTTCTCTAAGTCTACAAATGCTAGAAACATAGGTCTGCCTTTCCTTAATCTATTTTCTAAGATAAGTCATAGGGTCAATATTGCCTCATGTGTTCCAATATTTCTATGGAATCCAAATAGATCTTCCCCAAGGTCAGCTTCTACCAGTTTTTCCATTCGTCTGTAAAGAATTCGTGTTACTATTTTGCAGCCGTGACTTATTAGACTGATAGTTCGATAATTTTCACATCTGTCAACACCTGCTTTCTTTGGGATTGGAATTATTATATTCTTCTTGAAGTCTCAGGGTATTTTGCCTGTCTCTTAAATCTTGCTCACCAGATGGTAGAGTTTTGTCAGGACTGGCTCTCCCAAGGCCGTCAGTAGTTCTAATGGAATGTTGTCTACTCCCGGGGCCTTGTTTCGACTCAGGTCTTTCAGTGCTCTGTCAAACTCTTCACGCAGTATCACATCTCTCATTTCATCTTCATCTACATCCTCTTCCATTTCTATAATACTGTCCTCAAGTACATCGCCCTTGTGTAGACCCTCTACATACTCCTTCCACCTTTCTGCTTTCCCTTATTTGCTTAGAACTGGGTTTCCATCTGAGATCTTGATATTCATACAAGTGGTTCTCTTTTCTCCAAAGGTCTCTTTTATTTTCCTGTAGGCAGTATCTATCTTACTCCTAGTGAGATAAGCCTCTACATCCTTACATTTGCCCTCTAGCCATCCCCACTTAGCCATTTTGCACTTCCTGCTGATCTCATTTTTGAGATGTTTGTATTCCTTTTTGCCTGCTTCATTTACTGTATTTTTATATTTTCTCCTTTCATCAATTAAATTCAATATTTCTTCCGTTACCCAAGGATTTCTACAAGCCCTCGTCTCTTTACCTACTTGATGCTCTGCTGCCTTCACTTCTTCATCCCTCTAAGCTACCCAGTCTTCTTCTACTGTATTTCTTTCCCCCATTCCTGTCAATTGTTCCCTTATGTGCTCCTGAAACTCGGTACAACCTCAGGTTTGGTCACTTTACCCAGGTCCCATCTCCTTAAATTCCCACCTTTTTGCAGTTTCTTCAGTTTTAATCTACAGTTCTTAACCAATAGATTGTGGTCAGAGTCCACACCTGCCCCTGGAAATGTCTTACAATTTAAAACCTGGTTCCTAAATCTCTGTCTTACTATTATATAATGTATCTGATACCTTTTAGTATCTCCAGGGTTCTTCCATGTATACAACCTTCTTTCATGATTCTTGAACCAAGTGTTAGCTATGATTAAGATATGCTCTGTGCAAAATTCTACCAGGCAGCTTCCTCTTTCATTTCTTAACCCCAATCCATAGTCACCTACTACGTTCTCTTCCTTTTTCCTACTATCGAATTCCAGTCACCCATGACTATTAAATTTTTGTCTCCCTTCATTATCTGAATAATTCCTTTTATCTCATCATACATTTCATCAATATCTTCATCATCTGCAGAGCCAGTTGGCATATAAACTTGTACTACTGTAGTAGGCGTGGGCTTCGTGTCTATCGTAGCCGCAATAATGCGTTCACTATACTGTTTGTAGTAGCTTACCCTCCCTCCTATTTTTTTTTATTTATTATTAAGCCTACTCCTGCATTACCCCTATTTGATTTTGTATTTATAACCCTGTATTCACCTGACCAAAAGTCTTGTTCCTCTTGCCACCGAACTTCACTAATTCCCACTATATCTAACTTTAACCTATCCACTTCCATTTTTAAATTTTCTAACCTACCTGCCCGATTAAGAGATCTGACATTCCATGCTCCGATCCATAGAATGCCAGTTTTCTTTCTCCCGATAACGACGTTCTCTTGAGTAGTCCCCGCCCGGAGATCCGAATGGGGGACTATTTTACCTCCGGAATATTTTACCCAAGAGGATGCCATCATTTAACCATACAGTAAAGCTGCATGCCCTCAGGAAAAATTACGGCTGTAGTTTCCCCTTGCTTTCAGCCGTTCGCAGTACCAGCACAGCAAGGCCGTTTTGGTTAGTGTTACAAGGCCAGATCAGTCAATCATCCAGACTGTTGCCCCTCCATCTACTGAAAAGGCTGTTGCCCCTCTTTAGGAACCACATATTTGTCTGGCCTATCAACAGATACCCTTTCGTTGTAGTTGCACCTACGGTACGGCTATCTGTATCACTGTGGCACACAAACCTCCCTACCAATGGCAAGGTCCATGGTTCATGGGCGGGTGGGTATGTACGATATATAATGATAAGGAACAATTCAGTTCACAGACTACATGGTGCAATATTTATCTGAACTTAACTGTCTGTCAACAATTATATTCGGTTATATTACCGAAACTATAATAACGTTAACCTAAGCTACGTTTGTGGAAGCGAAAATTATGCACATAAGGTCTTTCTGTCTGCTATCAAACAGAAATTTGCTTTATGCTACCTAGTAAATTACGTGAATGCTAGGCGTAAGTAACATTCTTACAAGCTTATTTAACATATAAATAAATAAAGTGTTTCAACGCCATGCTTTCATAAGTAAATGAACAACTTACAACAAATGACTAATGAGTAAAGACAAGCAGTATACGGCAGCACGGTAAATTACAAGTTGTTTTAAAAAGCATTACACAACTTTATTTTAAAAAGAACCTATTCAACTGAATAAGCCCTCCGCTATGATATAAGCACTCCGAAGGAATTCCTTAATGGGTTATTAACGTATGGACTCGTTTCAAATAACTAATAGTGCGAACCATTAGTGATAGCTACCAACACAGGATTAAGTCGGAAATTATTTATAGGATACATTTCTTTTATTTCCGTCTCTGACAAGAATTCATGGACGGAAATACATGACATTTATTCTTCACATTCTGGATCATTGTTCTATTCGCAACTATGTCGCAACTTGTGGAGAAATTATTTAATTAGCAAATAGCTGAAGACATTTACCGCTGAAATGCATCCAAGCCAAACTGTCTACAACAGCTCCAGTATTTCAACCAGCGTTTACACAAGTCACTTACGGCATTTGACGTTCACGGAGCCAACAATGTACACATGCAAAATTCCCGGGTCGACCCTACCAGAGATAATGCAGGCACCGAAGCTTTTTTTTTTTTAGTTTTCAAAACGGCCATTCGTGCTTCCGCATCATGCAGCCACCAACAAAATACAATAGCAACCGTGGATAAAATTTCACATAATACACAAGGAAATCTGAACAATATGAGATCGTTAGGTGTGTTAAATAAACTAACGAAGGGAGCCTTACTAATGTCAAATAATGATATGGTATTGAAAAAGTTTTTGTATGTGAAATACAGATCTGCAAAGATGTGAATCATGGACAACAGAACACTGAGAGAAGATAAAACTGACAGAGTTTAATGTATGATGCTATCAAGGAGAGTAAAAATAGACAGCTAAGACACGGAAAGGAAAGATTCTAAAAATCAAAGATGATGAAGTACATTGATGAGCCTAAACATTATGTCCGGTGGCGTTGTGAGCGCATGTCACGGTATGGAAAATATGTAAGGGGAGCAGGGAAGAAAGTGCGAATATCGATTGATACAAGGAACTTTGTCAAAGGGCAGATATAAATACGTGGGCAGGGTCGATTATGCAAAATCCTTCTGGGTGTCATATCACGTCACCTTGTAAAACATTCGACAAGTTAAACAAATTGATGTTTCAGTCGAAAGGTTCTGCTGACGTGCACTGCCCGCTTATATGGGAGACAAGTGGACTTGATTACGTCACGCGCTGATAACGGACTTTGAATCTGCTGGCACAAGCAGGCGAGAGTTATCCCGTACGCGTGCTGTAGTCGCTCTAGCAGCACGGTGAAAGATTCAAGTCCGGGATGGGAGGCGTTTTTACAACTAACGATGGCTAGGGTAAACCAACCACTACCCGAATTTCCAGTAGAGACGTCCAGAGTAAATACAGTCATATTAAATGTACCTATATTCTTCCGCAGCTGCAGGGTTATATTTACTCTGGACATCTCTACTGGAAATTCTGGTAGTGGTCTAATGGTTAGCATTGTTGTCACTAGATCATGGGTTCAATTCCTCGGCAGGTGGGGTTTTATCCACTCTAGTACTGGTTGCTGTGTTGTCCACGTCATCATCAACGCACAACTCGCTGAAGTGGCATCAAATAAAAAGCTGACACTGGGTGCAGAACTGCCTCAGATGGGATATCGCAGCCAACAACACCATACAAGCATATGGAACACCCATATCTCACCACAAAACATGATATTGTAGCCTTGCTCTAAAGTAGGATAGGTGGAGACCTGCAGCAGAGCTGACAGCAACATACAACGCTGGTGCAGGGACAAGTGTCTCAGAGCACACTATACAATGCACTTGGTTGAACATGGGATCTGCAGCAGTCAACCCCTACATGTTCCCATGTTAAGCCAGTGATGCCTAGAATAATCCAGGGAAATACCTTGGACCAGAGCCTGCCATGGCACATGAGCGCCGGTTTGAGTGTCCTGTGACAGCATTCGACCAGACTACTGCTCTGCAGGTCGTATGGCATGGTGTGGAACTTCGATACACCACACAGAGCACACAGCCAGTCGAACACTTTAGAATTGAACTTGCACTGGCAGCCCTGGTCCCTGGTCAGGACAAATAGCAGATCGGAAGATCCACATGTTGATGAACATGTGGGAAATGGTGTCAGCCATTATGTCCTCCAGAAAAACTGCCTCAACCCACCAGGTGCCCCAGTCAGTCACAGATAGTATGTATTTGAAACCCTCGAATGCAGGGAGTGGACCCATGAGATCAACGTGAACGATCCTCGGCGTGCTGGGAGGGGGAGGGGACGATGGCGTAGGTCCCAGGGAGGGTGCGTGCCAACCTTCAACGTTGGCAGGGGATGCATGTTCTCGCCCATGTGCAATAGTCATGCTTGACACCCAGAAAAGTGTAACATTCAGGTAACATTGTGGTGGTTGTTCTTACACCCGGGTGGGCGAAATTGTGTAAAGGGTCAAAGATGTCACATCGCATTTTGGTTGGGGATGACTGGTCGAACCATGACTGTCTATGTGTCACAGAGTACCAGTGTCTTCACTCCGAGAAGCTGGTGCATTTCAGGTGCAAGTGAACTCGATCACTCAGTGAGTAACTGTTGGAGTGATGTGTCAGCAGCCTGCCAGAGTGCCAGATCTTCGAGATCGATAGACATGGCAATGATATTGACCCTTGAAAGGTAACCCAGAACCACGTTCTCTGCCCAGCGGATGTACCATGCGTCATGGAATACTGGCAGATAAGGTCGAGGTGGCGAAACCTGAGAGAAGGGAGATCCTGAGATGGGTTGTGAATAGCGTCAGGAAGAGGTTTATGGTTCATGTATAGTGAAGGAATGTCCTTCAATATCATTACAGAAGTATTTGATCACCTCATAAACAGCTAAAAGTTCTTGGTCAAACACAGAACACTTGCACTGAGATGTTGTTAGTGTTTTCAAGAAGAAGTGGAGTAGTTCCATAGTGTCACCCGCGTGCTGTCGTAGCATGGCACCAATGGCCGTGTCGCTGGCGTATGTGATGAAGGACACATGTGCTTCCAGAATGGGTGGGCAAGGTTAACAGCCTTGGAAAGCGCGGTCTTCCGACTGTTGAACGCACAAGTAATGCCATTTATCCAATGGACACACTGTTTGCCTGGTGTGTTCTTCATGGCCAATGCATCAGTCAAAGGCCTGAATATGGAAGCTGCATGGGGAAGGTGTTGCTGACAAACACAGATCACACCCAGAAAGCGTCTTAGTTCAGAATAATCTTCCAGGAGAAGCAGGCTGAGAATTAGGTCGACCAAGTCCAAAGGGAGGCACATGCCATCAGATGAAACGGATGACCCAGAAAAGCGACGGTGGTGCTGCTACGCTGCAACATTTCATGATTCATCTCGACTACGTTCGATTCCAAGGCCGCACAGCCTTGTTCAAGGTGCTGCTGATGCTCTCTGACAGTTGATGAGAACCTGAGAATATCGATGAGGTACGCCCAGCGAAGGGAAAGTTAAACAGGGACTGAGTCGATAAAACATTGCCTCATTTGGGCGGCGTTTTTAATACAGTAAGGTATGAACTGATACTCAAAGAGCCCAAACGGCATATTGAGAGCAGTCTACATCTACATAGATGCTCCGCAAACAACTGTACGGTGCATGGCGGAGGATACCCTGTACCACTACTTGTCATTTCCCCTCCTGTTCCACTTGCTAATACAGCGAGCGAAAAACGACTGTCTGTGTTCCTTTGTATGAGTCCTAACTTCTCGTATCTTATCTTGATTGTCCTTACGTGCAATGCATGTTGGCGGCGATAGAATCACTCGGCAGTCAGCTTCAAATGCCAGTTTTCTAAATTTTTTCAGTAGTGTTTCTAGACAAGAACTTCACCTTTCATCCAGGGATTCTCATTTGAGTTCCCAAAGCATCTCTGTACCACTTACATGTTGTTCTAACCAACCGGTAACAAATCTAACAGCCCGCCTCTGAATCGCTTTGATGTCTTCTTTCAATAGGATCTGGTATAGATCCCAAACACTCAAGTAGTACTCAAGAATGGGTAGCACCAGCATCCTATATGTCGTCTCCTTTATGGGTGAACCACTGTTTCCTACAATTCTCCCAATAAACCAAAGTCGACCATTTACCTTCCCTACCACAGTTTTCACATGCTTGTTCCACCTTATATTGCTTTGAAATGTTATGTCCAGATACTATTTGCGAGTGGGACAAGAAAAAAAATGATAGGTGGTGGTACAGGGTACCCTCCGCCACGCAGCATATGGTGGCTTGCGGAGTATTTATGTCGATGTAGATACTGGTACTGGGATGGAGTTGTCATTTGACTCAGTCCCAAACATGTTCTATCAGGAACAGGTTCAAATGGTTCAAATGGCTCTGAGCACTATGGGACTTAACTTCTAAGGTCATCAGTCCCCTAGAACTTCGAACTACTTAAATCTAACTAACCTAAGGACATCACACACATCCATGCCTGAGGTAGAATTCGAACCTGCGACCGTAGTGGTAGCGCGGTTCCAGACTATAGCGCCTAGAACCGCTCGGCCATCCCGACCGGATCAGGAATAGGTCCGGCGTCTTTTCTGACCATGGGTGTGTCATAATATCACGTAGATAGTTCGTAATGAAACGTGATATGGGGAGATGAGCTTTGTCCTGTTGAAAAATGGCACCACAATACTGTGAATTGAGGGGTAACAGATGAGAATACAGGGTGTTGGTGTTGGAATCGAAGTTCCCTCAGTCTCTACTAGACCTGAACTGAAGTTAGAACTAATGCGTGCTCACGCTAATGACACAAGGAGTAACAGCATATAACCTCTCCAAAACATTGAAAGAATGGGACCTCTCACCAGGTCACCACCATAGTCGCCAATGATGGTCATCTGGGCTAGTGCTAAACCGTGAGTCATCGCTGAATACAATACGAGGGCAGTAATCCATACTTCCCAGTCACAGCATCATTCCAAATGTAGCCATTTTGTTGTGATGTTAATAGCTGTCTGCAAATAAGATAGTAATTTCCTAGTCCGGCTGCTGCTTGTCTGCAACCAGGGGTGTGCGATGCTACAGAATGTTGCAGGGAGCCCATTACTTGTTCTCAGTGGCAGGCACTGAAGCGAATGGGTTATATAGTGCATAGTCCACAGTACAACAGTTCTTCCTTGTGGTGGTCAGACATGATCAGCTGAAACATTGACAAGTATGTCTGCCCTCACATTCCCATGCAGTCGAACATTGGGCCACTGTCACATCTGATGCCCCACAGATCTAAATATTCTATGATTCGATCAGCAGCCAAATGATACTCACTATCAGGTTCCTTCAAAATTCTGTCAGGTGCTGAAAATTCTGTTTCATTTTAATATTCAGCATCTCCACGTCCTTCGCAGTGGTCACTCAACATCTGACAACATAATAGCGCGTTTTGTAGCCTAGCAGGAATGGTAACAAAATTAAACAAAAACAACACTACACAGAGAACTGCAGTTCTAATCATTTACATACTGCTAATGGTGTCTGCATGAACGAATTTCATTGACATTTGGCCATTTCTTCTGGGTCCTTTCCTTTTTGGTCAGTTTATATACAGTGACAAGTTTTATTAAAGGAAGGATATGAAGATAATTCATTGAGTTATGTAGATGAAGAAGTATTTCTCAGTATTTTATTTGGATGCTAGTTCTTTATTAGCCGTTTGCTGCAAGCACTTACAATAGCCTTCACCAGTATACTTATAAATTGTTATTAATGTAGAATTTTAAATACACACGTTTTTAATAAATTTGTCGTACATTAGACATTTCTAAAAATTGAAATTTTTTGCTAAGAAGAGAGCGTGTAGCTTTTCCTTGAGAAATTTAAATTATGTACTTTGGGTGTATTTAGAACTTGTTATTCACTTCGACTGCCACATAAAGATTATTGTTATTAGTTTTTGGTGACCAGCTTTGTGATAAAACAAGAGATGCACAGATTCTGATACTTCGACCATAAATGTAATAGACTGGCCCTGACGTCATTTTCGTGGCTCCAACATCTCTGGGCTAAAGTCACGTGAATGTTGGCAAAACATGGTTGTTTCGTGTTGCGCTTATGGCTGTACTCAGTGTTTTGTCGGGGGAAATGGCATTACATTTCACGTATGTTTCTATGATAATGCAGATGCGTTTATTGAAATCTGCTGAAGTGACTTTTATATGTTTTTTACACTTGAAATAGAGTATCACGTAAATTAAAGGGTTGAAAGTGATGCCTGTAAAGTCAGACTCATTTTACATTTTGGAAAGTATCTGTGATAATTCGGTTACAGAAGTAAGTATAAGTGTTTCTCGTTCCTACTCATAGGTTCCCTAAGGATGAAAACCGAAGACAGCTTTGGATACAGGTCCTGAAACGGAAAAACTTTAAGCCATCTGCACATAGGCGCCTTTTTGTATATACAAGTGAGATTATAATAAGGTAAGAGCACCTATAGTCGACACATGAAGAGCTTTTTTTTCTACCTTCTAATACTATTAAATAAATGTAGGTCCCAAAATTATTTTCTGAAACTTCAGAGTCTCACCTTTCATCTAAAATACCATTTTTTTAAACTGATAGTTTAAACTTTTGTAAAAATAGTAGGAACTGAACCTTTGAAGTGCACCTAAAATTGATACTCTAAAATGGACCTGCTCCTAAAGTCGACAATTTTGGGACCTATAGTTGACATAATTCCCATATCCCATTTTCTTTTATGAGTGACTAGAGCTCAAAACGCGGCGAATCCAATATTTAAAGTTTTGACACGAGCCCACTCTTATCGTTTAAAAGAATTTTAACGACGTTTTACTTTAACTTACTTTAGTTTATAGTAATTTAGTCCCGCTGCCCACCAGAGGGGCCTTCGATACATTTTTTAGATTTTATAAATGGTACTGTGAACAAATCCAGGTCAAATGTAGTTCTGACATAATTTTTCGCAAATAAAAAAGTAATTTTTGTTGGAAGCGTTTGGCAGTCAATTGAGAAATGTGGGTAAAATACGATAAAAACACAGGATGGCAGACCGCTCATTTGAAATCCCGCCACGTTTTGCCAACAGTCACGTGGTTTATGTTGGAGCCACACCAGCCCTATAGCTTCTGCACAGCAAGGCCAGTCTACTAGTATCTATGGTCGAAGTTCTGGTACTACAATTGTCTCTTTGGTTTGTGGGAACATCCACTGAGATATACATCGCTGACACGCGGTAAGTGGAGTATCTGTGACTTGATCACAGACTTTAGTGCGTTTTTTTATTTTTATTGGCTTCTAGCGTACAAACGTTTTAGCCATCTCAATACTTTAGTGCGTTCTTAGCTTCCAAGCAGCACATATGTGAATCTTTTACAGTGTAAATACTTGTGTAATAAAGCATTATTGCCGTTCCATAGCGTATCATACATCAATAAAATCGTACCTGTACCATACGCCCACTATATTGGTAACTTGCTACGACCGCGAATTACGCCAAATATGTACCAAACTGGATACTACATTACGACAATGCGATACGCGCGGAACGCGCCGAAATTCGCACACTACGCCGACGTTTTCCTTTCTGGACAGCGTAGTGCTTCTCCAACGACCCTTTCAGCATCTACAATGATCAACTGCGCAAGTGACGTGCTCCAGTACTGTGGTTCGCCTTACAATGTTAGTGCCGATCAATTGAAAGCAATAAATGATTTACTCTGGGACGTCATTTCCATTCGCATCTTACAGCAACACCAGGCAATAGGTGATCAGCAACATTCCGGCTGCTTGGATTTGGGTTTATATGCCATGGACGCCATGTCTTTCACATCACACGTGACCAAGCGAGGTGGAGCAGTGGGTAGCACACTGGATTCGCATTCAGGAGGACGACGGTTCAATCCCGTGTCCAGCCATCCTGATTTAGGATTTCCTTGATTTCCCTAAATCGCTCCAGGCAAATGCCAGGATGGTTCCTTTGAAAGGGCATGGCCGACTTCCTTCTCTGTCTTTCCCTAATCTTATGAGACCAATGACCTCGCTGTCTGGTCTCTTTCCCCAAATAACCCAACCCATCACGTGTAAATACCTTCGACCTGCGTTTGCTGTCGCCATCTGCCCAGATTTCGATCATTCTCACTGTGTCACAGACAAATTTGGAGCATACTCTGTTTCACCCAGACCAGCATCGAGTCTGGTCCGTGATTGTCTGCAACATACTCGTAACACCCCTCGTTACAAACGAACAGTTATGACAAGAACATTCCACAGAACACCGACAGCATATTTATATGATAACCTTTGCACAATATCAACATACCCCTGTTTCCTCACACCCATGCTGACCCAGAATATCACTAGCCGCGCCATTTCTTACCCAGTGCAGATAATCAACACTCATGTTGCATCCATGCAGCCAAGTTATGCCACTGACTTCGCCATGCTCACATCTCTGTAGAATATTTCCAGCCACATCACACCAGCACAGCTGCAATATGCCACCCGCCTCGCTGTGCTCATGCCTGTACAGGACACCGTTAACTGTGTCGTACTGAACAACCAAGCCATTTGTGCCTCCGAGCCCATGAGAGTCCAATTTGATGACACTGTGCACGACTACTGTCTGTCTTGTGACTAGTTGATAGTGCCCACAATAGGTTCAACTATTTGAGAAGACTAGTCTAGTTACCTCAACAGTCTGGATGGTGCCGAATTTTCTCTCACCCCACCAACGACTTCTACTAGACTTCACATCTCTGACTGCACACATGAACGTGAACTTCTCATCGATTTTGACAATGAACAATCTTCCATAGGGCTTCCACATCCCCTAGTCCCACTTCTGAGAACGGTATTTTCAACTGTGCCGCCTGCGTCCTTCCCTCCAATGAACCACCTTTCTGACATCAAGTCGCCACCACTGAATCACTTGTCGACAAAGCACGAACCTACAGTACTGCAATCATATGGGGCTACCAATTCGTCAGGTGCAGTGCATGGATCCATGACCCACTTCCTACAACAGTCACCATCTCGATGCCTCACATGACCATCATGAATTGATTTGTGGTCAAGAACAGTTTCTTCAAAATTTACAATTGGGTTGTCTGTATTGATACTCTTCAATATACTGCATTTCATACCCTGGACACTTTTTTCATTTAATAGTAAACGTACTGCCACCATAATTTTTGATTACCTATAGAATGAAACAAAATCTCTGACAGACAGAACAGTTAAATTTGTAAACTAACTGAAAAAATCTCTCTTTGACAACTTTTTCAGTTCTGCAAAAGAGTTTCTATTTTTGTAATGTGTAAAACGTGGTAGGTGCGAATTACTAACAAATATATTATTAAAAAGGAATAAATAAACTGCAAGTGGTCAGCAAGTAGCATAATAATTAAAATTAATTGTACAATTGATCCATGGAACATGAAACTAACTAACCATCTGCATTAAATCAAAACTGCACTTTCTTTCTTTATATTCCCATTGATAAAGTTCTTCTCTGTAGGGTTACAGAATGAAAAGTTGCATCATCTCCAAGGATATGTGTGTTCTTGCGCCAGTATTTTGTTCTTAGTTATTTATTTGTACAAGAAGCAGAGGCTACTCCTAACTTACTCACATTGGCATCAGTTTCTGATTCGAATTCTGAAGTTTTTACTTCCTCATCTTTGGTGAAGGAGCTTGGGAAAACCATATTTAGTAACTTCAGTGGCACTGCTATCAGCAATATTATCATCGCTATTGCAGAGTAAAGATACTGATTGTGTCTTGCCGCTGATGTATTTTACATACAACCAGAATCTCTTCGGATTTTCTGACAGATTTCGAAAGTTTGGATATGAAACTATTAAAAGCGTCTCACGCTGAAATCCGTGGTAAATTTCGAGCTTCTGTAAATCTTCGCCAATTTTGAGGATTTTGTGTTCTTTTAAAGTTGGCATGCATTTTCGTTGCTTCTGCAACAGTGTTCCAACATGTTTTGTGTATCACGGGTGATCAGTTCCATTTCTTATTATGTACTTACACAGGTAGTTCAGACATAATGGAGGTTGTCTCTCAGGAAAGCATCAAGCAAAATTTTATCTGCTTTCTTCAGTAGAAATCTTTTGCGTTTATTTCTGGCCTATTTGGATGTTACGGTAATCAGTTTCGCTGCAACAATCTTATTGTCACTAAACACTGTGTCGGTCATGATGCTCCCTATTTCCTTAAGATTATTTGTTGCTAAGAGGTTCGGTATATTTTCGCAACCATTTACACTTTGTGTACGTTACTGAACTAATTGCTCAAAATAATTTTCAGAGAAGGCATTCAATAAAATTTTTGACGATGTTTTACGTCTGCCACTCTCTTTGAACACGTATTTTCGCCAACATATCGAAGGTAGATTGAAGTCACCCAAATTATAACCCATATTCATGAAGAGGCAAAGTTAGTTCTCTTTGCTGATGATACAAGTATAGTAATCACACCTGACAAACAAGAATTAACTGATGAAATTGTCAATAATGTCTTTCAGAAAATTACTAAGTGGTTCCTTGTAAACGGACTCTCACTGAATTTTGATAAGACACAGTACATACAGTTCAATACAGCAAATGGTATGACGCCATTAATAAATATAGACCTTAAACAGAAGCAGATAGCTAGGGTAGAATATTCAAAATTTTTAGGTGTGTCCATTGATGCGAGATTAAACTGGAAGAAACACATTGATGATCTGCTGAAACGTTTGAGTTCAGCTACTTATGCAATAAGGGTCATTGCAAATTTTGGTGATAAACATCTTAGTAAATTAGCTTACTACGCCTATTTTTACTCGTTGCTTTCATATGGCATCATATTTTGGGGTAATTCATCACTGAGGAATAAAGTATTTATTGCACAAAAGCGTGTAATCAGAATAATAGCTGGAGTCCACCCAAGATCATCCTGCAGACATTTGTTTAAGGATCTAGGGATATTCACAGTAGCTTCTCAGTATATACACTCTCTTATGAAATTTGTTATTAACAACCAAACCCAATTCAAAAGTAATAGCAGTGTGCATAACTACAATCCTAGGAGAAAGGATGATCTTCACTATTCAAGATTAAATCTAACTTTGGCACAGAAAGGGGTGAATTATACTGCCACTAAAGTCTTTGGTCACTTACCAAATAGTATCTAAAGTCTGACAGATAACCAACAAGTATTTAAGAAGAAATTAAAAGAATTTCTGAATGACAACTCCTTCTACTCCATAGAGGAATTTTTAGATATAAATTAAGAAAAAAAGAAAAAACCAAACAAAAAAATTATTAAAAAAATAAAAAAGTTGTTATATTAACTTAATCATGTTGTTAAATTAACTTAATTATGTCATGTATTGGAAAATTTGACTCGTTCCACATCATTACGAAATATTGTATTCATGATCCATGGAACTAGTATTAATCTAATCTAATCTGAGTGGGGTGCCTATTTGAGATGATGCTTAGTTTTCCTTAGTTTTCTTCGATCTTTTCAGCAACTGTATCGTCTGTGTCCAGTAGTTGGTAAAAGGAACCAAATAGTAACATATTCCAGTTGTCCAGCTGACCTCTACCCATAATAACTACCTGCTTCAATTTCGCTGTGGGATAAACTAGTTCAAAGATCAAAAAAGACACCACCACCAACTGTACTCAATCTATCCTTTCTGAACACCGTTAGGTCCTTTGCAAAAACTGGTACTGAAGTTATCTCCACACCTATAAGGATTTGAGCCTCAGTGCCTTCTGTTAGCAATTGTTGCTTTAGTTCTTTCCCAACACAGCTAAGAAGTTTGAAACTTCCCCTTTCAACAATTATTCATGACTGTGCTTAAACTGACACACAATATTTTTTTAGCGCAACACAATCTGACTTTCAGATATCCCTAAAAAGGAATGGCCCTGACTAACATTAACCTGTACCTTTCACAAATCACTTACCTCACAAAAATCTTCGTTACTCAAGCTACTGCAATACAGCGAGCGCCACCACTGCCAGCTAAATAAAAAATTCAAACTGCTGAAGGCACTAACTACTGATAGGCATAGTTAGCAAATGAAAGATTTTAATAGAGAACAAACAATGTAGTTACCTTAATAGTGTTGAAAAACCATAATATACATGTTCATGACATCCATTTTTACAAATTTCCAAACTCCGCCATCTCTCTCCCCACATCCACCACTGCTGGCGGCTCACCTCCAACTGCGCAATGCTACACGCTGTTCACATCTAGCTGCCCAACACTACAATGGCTGACAACAATGCAAACTGGACACAGACTGCACACAGCACAGCCAGTGATTTTCATACAGAGCGCTACGTAACGTTGCCAATAAGAAAACATAAACAGCCTACTTACATAGCCCCCATGCTCCCCACAAAAAATTTTACAAATTGTTTTGGGCAGTGGCCAATAATGATTTGATAAAATTTTTCATAATTACAATAACAAAGATATCAAATGCACACACTTATTGATACAATGTTGGTCAAAAGCTAAAATTTTCTCACAGTCCATAAAGACAGTCCTGATCATTCATCATAGTAGTAATTACAGTTTTTTTACAAAGTCTCATTACTAAAAGAAATTGCACACAGAAGTAGTGAATTTCCATGCAGTCTTGAAGAAGTAGTGTTGCCCTTCCAACGGAAAGACAGTGCTGACTCTTGACACGCAGACAGGTAATGGGCCACAACAGAGGAAACCCACAGCAGAGTCAGTCGAAGTTATGAAGAATATTGGTAGGTAGGTCATCACAGAGTAGACCCACTGTAGTCCTTGTAGAGATTATGGTATTGGTGGGCCACCAGAGGTGCAGACCCACTGCAGTCCTTGTAGAAATAATGGTACTGGTGAGTCAGCATAGGTGTAGACCCACTGTAGTCCTTGTAGAGATGGCCAGCAGCCATCTGTTGTGACTGTGCAGGTGCACAATCACCATTGAAGAGTCTTGCAGATAATATAGCAAGTCCATAACCACCACTTGTGCACTCACAAAGTTTTTGGAATTGTCCTTAGAACCAGCAATGCTGTTATCCAGTCCCTTGCTGAATTATTAACACACGTGCAAACACTAACGTCCCTACTTCTCACATATTGTCCATATACTATAACCAACAGAAATGCGTGTAGTGAAATGTAACTCACAAGTTACTAATATGATGAACCGGTGTCAATTACGATTTTATAACATGAGAATACAATTACAAAGGTACAAAATACATCAGTGTCGTCGTAACTGCCGTCTGCTTCACGTCTGCTGTGCAGCGAGCTACCTTAATTTAAGTATTAACTGTATTTTTCTTACTTGTCACTTCTTCTTCCGTGTGTATTTGCTTTTAGGAAGCTTTAATTTTCGAGTGCTCTTAATAGTGTTCCATAGATTTCGTGTTTGTTTTGAATACAGTCAGAGAGAGTCCCTTTAGTCAGCCATAGTCAGTGTCAGTGTCGTCGTAACTGCTGTCTGCTTCACGTCTGCTGTGCAGCGAACTACCTTAATTTAAGTATTAACTGTATTTTTCTTACTTGTCACTTCTTATTCCGTGTGTATTTGCTTTTAGGAAGCTTTAATTTTCGAGTGCTCTTAATAGTGTTCCATAGATTTCGTGTTTGTTTTGAATACAGTCAGAGAGAGTCCCTGTAGTCAACCATAGTGCCAGTAGTGCTAGTGTTTGTTTTCAATACAGTCCAGAGACAGGTAGTGCTATTTTCATTGTTTTCTACAAGAAGTGGCTAGCAACCACAGTTTAGTGAATAAGCAGCCGCCTTTAGTGAATTAGCAGTCTAGTTAAAGGTTGATTAACTCTCTTCAGTAAATTGTTTCCTTAGGATGGATAGGATGTGTGACTGCTGTGTACGGACGCAGGAGGAGCTGGCCACTGTTCGCGAACAGCTGAGCGTGTTGATGGCCGCGGTCAGCCGTCTTCAGGCTGCTGCCTCGGAGTGTAGCGGCAGTGGGGAGTCTGGTGCGTCGCAAGGTACACCCCAGGTGTTACATGCTTCACCCACTGTCCCTGCTGTCGAGACATCTTCGCGGGTACCGGGCGCGGTTGGGCCACCCTCTCCCCAAGGGGAGTGGCGGGTTCAGCGGCGTTCGCGGCGCACGAGGCGGAAGGTCAATGTGGAGGCTGGCCGTGTGGCATGGCCCGCTCTGCCTGTGAGGGGACATGTGGCTGCTCCTTCAGCAAGGTCCGAGCAGGCACACGGGGGAAGGGGTTTATTAGTTATTGGGAGCTCCAACGTTAGGCGGGTGATGGAGCCCCTTAGGGAAATAGCGAGAAGGTCGGGGAAGAAGGCCAGTGTTCACTCTGTCTGCTTGCCGGGGTGTCTCATCCGAGATGTGGAGGAGGCCCTACTGGCGGCGATAGAGAGCACTGGGTGCACCCGACTGCAAATTGTTGCTCATGTCGGCACCAATGACTCCTGCTGTCTGGGTTCAGAGGTCATCCTCAGTTCGTACAGGCGGTTGGCGGAATTGGTGAAGGCGGAAAGCCTCGCTCGCGGGGTGGAATCAGAGCTAACTATTTGTAGTATCGTTCCCAGAACCGATCGCGGTCCTCTGGTTTGGAGCCGAGTGGAAGGCTTAAACCAGAGGCTCAGACGGATCTGCGGAGATCTGGGGTGCAAATTTCTCGACCTCCGCTATCGGGTGGAGAAATGTAGGGTCCCCCTGAATAGGTCAGGCGTGCACTACACGCCGGAAGCGGCTACAAGGGTAGCGGAGTACGTGTGGAGTGCACATGGGGTTTTTTAGGTTAGAGAATCCCCTCCCTAGGCCCGACAAGACGCCTCCTGAGACGCGGCAAGATAGGAGTAGGCAAAATGCAACAGGGAATAACAATATTAATGTGATAATAGTAAACTGCAGGAGCGTCTATAGAAAGGTCCCAGAACTGCTCTCATTAAGATACGATCACAACGCCCATATAGTACTAGGGACAGAAAGTTGGCTGAAACCAGACGTAAACAGTAACGAAATCCTAAACTCAGATTGGAATGTATACCGCAGAGACAGGCTGAACAGTGAAGGGGGAGGCGTGTTTATAGCGATAAGAAGTGCAATAGTATCGAAGGAAATTGACGGAGATCCGAAATGTGAAATGATTTGGGTGAAGGTCGCGGTTAAAGCAGGCTCAGACATGGTAATTGGATGTCTCTATAGGCCCCCTGGCTCAGCAGCTGTTGTGGCTGAGCACCTGAAGGATAATTTGGAAAATATTTCGAGTAGATTTCCCCACCATGTTATAGTTCTGATTGGAGATTTTAATTTGCCGGATATAGACTGGGAGACTCAGACGTTCATAACGGGTGGCAGGGACAAAGAATCCAGTGAAATTTTTTTAAGTGCTTTATCTGAAAACTACCTTGAGCAGTTAAACAGAGAACCGACTCGTGGCGATAACATATTAGACCTTCTGGTGACAAACAGACCCGAACTATTTGAAAAAGTTAACGCAGAACAGGGAATCAGCGATCATAAAGTGGTTATGGCATCGATGATTTCAGCCGTAAATAGGAATATTAAAAAGGGTAGGAAGATTTTTCTGTTTAGAAAAAGTGACAAAAAGAAGATTTCAGAGTACCTGTTGGCTCAACACGAAAGTTTTGTCTCAAGTACTGATAGTGTTGAGGATCAGTGGACAAAGTTCAAAACCATCGTACAATATGCGTTAGATGAGTATGTGCCAAGCAAGATCGTAAGAGATGGAAAAGAGCCACCGTGGTACAACAACCGAGTTAGAAAACTACTGCGGAAGCAAAGGGAACTTCACAGCAAACATAAACATAGCCAAAGCCTTGCAGACAAACAAAAATTACGCGAAGCGAAATGTAGTGTGAAGAGAGCTATGCGAGAGGCGTTCAATGAATTCGAAAGTAAAGTTCTATGTACTGACTTGGCAGAAAATCCTAAGAAATTTTGGTCTTATGTCAAAGCGGTAGGTGGATCAAAACAAAATGTCCAGACACTCTGTGACCAAAATGGTACTGAAACAGAGGATGACAGACAAAAGGCCGAAATACTAAATGTCTTTTTCCAAAGTTGTTTCACAGAGGAAGATTGCACTGTAGTTCCTTCTCTAGATTGTCGCACAGATGACAAAATGGTAGATATCGAAATAGACGACAGAGGGATAGAGAAACAATTAAAATCGCTCAAAAGAGGAAAGGCCTCTGGACCTGATTGGATACCAGTTCAATTTTACACAGAGTACGCGAAGGAACTTGCCCCCCTTCTTGCAGCGGTGTACCGTAGGTCTCTAGAAGAGCGTAGCGTTCCAAAGGATTCGCCGGCCCAAGTGGCCGTGCGGTTAAAGGCGCTGCAGTCTGGAACCGCAAGACCGCTACGGTCGCAGGTTCGAATCCTGCCTCGGGCATGGATGTTTGTGATGTTCTTAGGTTAGTTAGGTTTAACTCGTTCTAAGTTCTAGGGGACTAATGACCTCAGCAGTTGAGTCCCATAGTGCTCAGAGCCATTTGAACCAAAGGATTGGAAAAGGGCACAGGTCATCCCCGTTTTCAAGAAGGGACGTCGAACAGATGTGCAGAACTATAGACCTATATCTCTAACGTCGATCAGTTGTAGAATTTTGGAACACGTATTGTGTTCGAGTATAATGACTTTTCTGGAGACTAGAAATCTACTCTGTAGGAATCAGCATGGGTTTAGAAAAAGTTGGTCATGTGAAACCCAGCTCGCGCTATTCGTCCACGAGACTCAGAGGGCCATAGACACGGGTTCACAGGTAGATGCCGTGTTTCTTGACTTCCGCAAGGCATTCGATACAGTTCCCCACAGTCGTTTAATGAACAAAGTAAGAGCATATGGACTATCAGACCAATTGTGTGATTGGATTGAGGAGTTCCTAGATAACAGGACGCAGCATGTTCTTCTCAATGGAGAGAAGTCTTCCGAAGTAAGAGTGATTTCAGGTGTGCCGCAGGGGAGTGTCATAGGACCGTTGCTATTCACAATATACATAAATGACCTGGTGGATGACATCGGAAGTTCACTGAGGCTTCTTGCAGATGATGCTGTGGTGTATCGAGAGGTTGTAACAATGGAAAATTGTACTGAAATGCAGGAGGATCTGCAGCGAATTGACGCATGGTGCAGGGAATGGCAACTGAATCTCAATGTGGACAAGTGTAATGTGCTGCGAATACACAGAAAGATAGATCCTTTATCATTTAGCTACAAAATAGCAGGTCAGCAACTGGAAGCAGTTAATACCATAAATTATCTGGGAGTACGCATTAGGAGTGATTTAAAATGGAATGATCATATAATGTTGATTGTCGATAAAGCAGATGCCAGACTGAGATTCATTGGAAGAATCCTAAGGAAATGCAATCCGAAAACAAAGGAAGTAGGGTACAGTACGCTTGTTCGCCCACTGCTTGAATACTGCTCAGCAGTGTGGGATCCGTACCAGATAGGGTTGATACAAGACATAGAGAAGATCCAACGGAGAGCAGCGCGCTTCGTTACAGGATCATTTAGTAATTGCGAAAGCGTTACGGAGATGATAGATAAACTCCAGTGGAAGACTCTGCAGGAGAGACGCTCAGTAGCTCGGTACGGGCTTTTGTCAAAGTTTCGAGAACATACCTTCACCGAAGAGTCAAGCAGTATATTGCTCCCTCCTACGTACATCTCGCGAAGAGACCATGAGGATAAAATCAGAGAGATTAGAGCCCACACAGAGGCATACCGACAATCCTTCTTTCCACGAACAATACGAGACTGGAATAGAAGGGAGAACCGGTAGAGGTACTCAAAGTACCCTCCGCCACACACCCTCAGGTGGCTTGCGGAGTATGGATGTAGATGTAGATGTAGATTAAAGAACATAACAATACAGATAACATTCGTAGTACAAGCTTTAAAAAAGAATCGAAATAACATATACATCAGTGTTACAGGAATTATGACATGAGTACATACATAAAAGATCAGAATAACTTTTGAAACATCAACTTTACACATGAGCATTAAAACAAAACAGAATAAATAATGTCTAAGCATCTTTACAAAGAAAATATTATTATCAGAAAAATTCTACAACATAACTCATATCAGTTAAACACATAAAGCAAAAGCAACATTGTAAATTGTCACTCATTAGTAACGTCGTGATATAATCGTGTAGCTGTTACATACACTATCCACTGTCTCATCTGGTATCTCACAGAAAGTACTTTAAATCCAGAATGTATTTTCAAGTAATCCAAAATGTTGCATTAGAATCTCATTAGCAGTACCAGTATATATTCTAAGTATGTGAGCCTTATAGTCGTTACGTAATCGTGCAACTAACAAGCAGGAATGTACAAATAACAACACTGTGTCGTCTGTTCACTATAACAATACATTCGTAATTTTTGTTTAAAAATGTTCCGTAGGTTGTAGACTGGATAGTTAACTTTGGAACATAGTTGCACGTTAAAAGTTTCTAAGTCTGACAAAGCATACTAGTAATGTAAAGTGAACAGTTATACGGCAAAGACAAAGTTAAAAAGCAGATTATCTCTCAATAAATGGTTTTACATGTGAAATGTGGTGTAACCCTTTGCTCTTCCTAGTACACAGAATTTTAACTTTAACGCAATTATCATGTGGTATACGTCGGTAAGGAATACTGGAATTTTTCTCAAGGTTAGCGTCCGGCGCACGCGGCTGCCTGCGGTGCGAGTCATTGGCTGTTCCTTTGTTGGCGCGCGTCGTTATTGGGATTAGGACACCTAACTTCTACAAATTCACTGTGACGAGAGGGCCCTGCCCTGTTTAAATCCCGCCAGTTCTGATGCAGTTCAGGTCTGTCGTTACGATCATATCGTCTGTCGTCATGTTGGTAGATTCCATAGTTTCTTTCTTGTCGGTCACGTGGTGGAGAATTTCTTCCTGAGTCGTAACTGTGCGCTGGACCGTTGCGTCTAAAGTTATTCTGTCTCCCTTGATAATAATTATTTTGGTTCCCATATTGTCTGTTTCTCTGATTGTCTCTGTGATAGTCATTACCGTGGAGAGGTGATCTTTCCCTGTAATTATTACTACTCTGCCAACGGTTGTCATACGGGTGGTGTCTGTTTTGGTCACTTTTTACGTTGTAAGAATAGCCTTGTCATGTCCATTTATTATTTCTGTCATCGCGGAATTGTGACAGATGTGACCTGTAATTGTTGTACTCCTGTTTTCGTGTTCCGCGATTGTCAGTGTCAACTTCCAGTTCTTGTAACAGTCCCTGAAAAGCTTCAATGTTGCCTTTGCAACGTCCTGCTAAAATAATATGTCGTAAATGTTCAGGCAGTTTGATTAAGCAAATGCGGATGAGTTCTGAGGGGCTGTATGGGTTTGAAAGATACTGATTCTTATGCAACATGTCTTCAAAATATTTCATAAGACTGCAAAATTCAGATTGTTCGAAACGTTTCATTATTATGATGCTATGTTTTACTCGGTCTTGTGTAGCTTGAGACCAATACGCTGAGAGGAAGGCATGATAAAATTCTCCTTCACTGTGACAATCGTGAATGACCGATCGCATTCTTACAACTGGTTCATTCTCCAAGTAGCCACACATAAATTCTAACCTGTGCTCCAATGACCAGTTGGGAGGAGAACAATGAGAAAATTGATGAAGCCATGCTTGTGGATGAATGTCGTTGTCAGAATTCTTAAACGTTTTGAATTTACGTGTAGTAATGAACAGCTTATTGTCGTATCGGCGAGTAGCATATCGGTCATTGTTACGTCGTGTCGGCGGTTCCATCTCAAAATTCGGTGCACCCTGCCAATTTCTTTCATAATTTCCGAAACGCTCTGTGTTATTATTTTGTGGCTGTTCCATAATTCTATGTCCCTCTTCCTGTATTGGAGCGCGAGTGTCCTCTGAAATACGTAATTCTTGTATTACCTGTGTCAGCTGATCTTGTACTTCCCGGATTTCTCTTTGGTGTTGCATATTAATTTGATTCAGATTTTGTTTCAGTTTCCTAATTTGTTCGCACTCTTCTGTGTCATTAAAGACTACCGGTTTTGTGTCATTCAGATTATCATCTACCTTCGTAGATAAATTATTTAGGTGATCCGAAAGTTCAACTACTTTCTCTGATAATGAACTAATTTCCTCCATGTGTCTTTCTACTGTGTCCTTTAAGTTTTCCTGAGTTTTTGCAAGTTGCGTAACCGAATCGGCAGATGCAACTGAGTCCATTTTAGCTTGCAAGGTCTCATGATTTTCATGAACAATAGTTTGCAGTTCTTTTATGGCTGCTTCGTGATTCTGTAATGCATTTTCATGACGCGAAAAAATAGGTTGGAAATGCTCACAAATTTGTGTTTTTACGTCATTACAGACTTTTTGACATTTCGATTCAATGTTATGTATTTCAGCAGTTAAATCTTCACGTGTTTGTTCGAGAGTTTGTTCCAATGAGTCTAACTTTTGAAGCTTTTGCTGTGTTTGTCTCTGATTTTGTTCCATTGTGTGTAACTGTTGCTGTGTTTGTCTCTGGGGTTGTTCCATTGTGTCTAACTTTTGAAGATTTTGTTCCATTGTGTCTAAATGTTGCTGTGTTTGTTTCTGATTTTGTTCCATTGTGTCTAACTTTTGAAGCTTTTGTCCCATTTGTTGCATTAATTGTAATAACAATGCACTGGTGTCTGAAACATGTTCCTCAGTGCTTTTCGGCAGTGAATTTGCACCGGCAACATTCACATTTTGACAACCGGAAAATGTGTCTTGACTCATTTGAGAAAACGGTGAGAACCCAAAACCTGAGTCTACAGTATTTGCAATATTGTGTTCTGTCATTCCCGAGTCCTGAGGCGAGCTGTTGCCGAGCGATCGATCGATAATGCTTCCCTGTTCACTAATTGTTTCACTGCCTACGCCATTGTTTGCCGCCCGCTCCATTTCCCTATGCACAATTACCAAATTACTATGTTGAACATTAGTTAATTCATTACACGGTGGCGCTAACACACTGCTTTCGTCTTCACTGTCATTTCTCAGTTTACTTTGGAGCCTAGTATTACGTTTTTCACACGCCATTATTGTCACAATATTTCACAAGACAACACAGTAAAACACAATTTGAAGAGCCAAAATAGGGGAACACATTAACATAGCACTGAAAATAATATCTAGTTAATTGCAAGCGCAGCTGCGAAATACTTGGTGCAAATCTACATGCAAGCCACAACTGTTTTACTGTACAAGAATGAAAAACTACAACTACAAAGGAAATTCTCTCTACAATTACATGCTAGCAATAAACAAAGGCTACACTAATTACACGAACTACAAGAAAAAATCAGAAGATTCCAGGTTCGAATCCTGGCAGGGTCGCCATATGAAACTTCCCCTTTCAACAATTATTCATGACTGTGCTTAAACTGACACACAATATTTTTTTAGCGCAACGCAATCTGACTTTCAGATATCCCTACAAAGGAATGGCTCTGACTAACATTAACTTGTACCTTTCACAAATCACCTACCTCACAAAAGTCTTCGTTACTCAAGCTACTGCAATACAGCGAGCGCCACTACTGCCAGCTAAATAAAAAATTCAAACTACTGAAGGCACTAACTACTGATAGGCATAGTTAGCAAATGAAAGATTTTAATAGAGAACAAAAAATGTATTTACCTTAATAGTGTTGAAAAACCATAATATATATATTCATGACATCCATTTTTACAAATTTCCAAACTCCGCCATCTCTCTCCCCACATCCACCACTGCTGGCAGCTCACCTCCAACTGCGCAACGCTACGCGCTGTTCACATCCAGCTGCCCAACACTACAATGGCTGACAACAATGCAAACTGGACACAGACTGCACACAGCACAGCCAGTGATTTTCATACAGAGCGCTACGTAACGTTGCCAATAAGAAAACATAAACAGCCTACTTACAAGTTTACTACTACACTTAACGACAGAATTAATCGCTCACTTTTTCGAAACCTCGTAATTATCTTCCACTGCGACGCAGAAGTTTGAAATTTGCAAGAAAGGTGCCTAGAGCCTTCATTTGTAATTATGCAAAATCGTGTCGCCCTGCAATTCACACTCAGGCTCAATGGCGCTTCAAACAGAGAGATGTTACACTTGGGAGAGAAAGGCCAGATCTCAAAAGTTTATGTGACGTGTAAGTTCGGTTAATGATGTCACACTGGCAAGAATTTTGATCACAATTCTACCCAACGCCACCGTAGACGTGTCACAGCATGGGAAGGTTGTCAGAACCCCTGTTCCCTACATTTCAGCTCTTCTTTCGGCGCCTCTGCAATGGATGAAATGAAACGCGGCGCCCAGCGTTGAACTCACGTGATTTCCTTACGAGTGCCCGAGGAAAACATTTCATGTATACTGCCACTGAGAATCGACACGAAAAGGCCTCAGTGGGTGGCATAACGGGTGTCAATGAAACCACCCCTTTCCTTGGAGTGTTTCGTAGTCGAAAACGACAGTTTGCAGTTCGATGAGCAACAGGAAGACATTCTTGACAATCGTTGACATAGCGGACACTCCCTGACGTTTCAACCTTTCTCTAAGGATACTGTGGGGTTGTATCCTCACTGAACGTGACCGCACCTATTTCGAATGCAACAAAATCTCCATATTTGCTCTTGTGTACAGTTTGGAACCAGTAGAGACCGTTCAGAACCGTTCGACAAAATCTTAACTTGATACAAAGAAATAAGGGACGCTTATGCTTTTCCAGTCCTTCTCTCTCGTGTCCTCCTGAGGCTTGATCAAGAGGAGGGGAAGGGGGCAGGAGGAGGGGTGCTATATTGACACATGCATGAATAGAATGGAAAGGAGAAAGTATTCCTTCAAGAACAGCCTACCATCCCTTCCCACTTGTCTGCAGCTCATGGTCTAGTGGCGAGCATTGCTGCCTCTGGATCATGCAGTCCCGGGTTCGATCCCCATTCGGTCACCGGCCGGGTTGGGGATCTTCTATGCCCATGAACTGGGTGTTTGTATTGTCCTCATCATTTCATCATCATCATTCGTGACAGTTGCTATATTGGGTTGAGTTAAATGGTTCAAGTGGCTCTGAGCACTATGGGACTTAACAGCTGAGGTCATCAGTTCCCTAGAACTTAGAACTACTTAAACCTAAATAACCTAAGGACATCACACACATCCATGCCCAAGGCAGGATTCGAACCTGCGACTGTAGCGGTCGCGCGATTCCAGATTGAAGCGCCTAGAATCGCTCGGCCACACCGGCCGGCAGTTGAGTTAAAAATTGGACTGTGTGAAAATTGGAACTTTGTACAGGCACTGATGACTGCACAGTTGAGTGCCCCCAAAACTAAACATCATCACCCCCCCCCCCTCCCACACCCATTCGTCAAAACCCTCGGTGGCACCCACCCACCTTAATTGAGAATTTTAAAAAATTAACCTGTATGGAGAAAACCTGTAAAGTGGTCCTAGGCACTTGGAGGTAGGCCACGCCATAATACCCATCCAACTGGGGGAGGAGGGGGTCTTAGAGGAAACATTTGCCGTTTTATTCACGTAATTGTCAATGTCGCACCCTCTCCCCCTTCCACTCCCGACCCCCTATCACGCCACAGGAGGACGCGAACAGGAGAACTGGCAAAGCAGAAATACCATTTCCTGTTTCGAATCAGGCTCGAATTTCGTCCGAATGATTTTGAACGGTTCCTAGTGGTTCCTAGCTGCACACGAGAGCAAAAATTGTGTTTGCTTGCAGCCCAAAGTGTTGCCATCACATTCAATGAGATTGCAGCCCCTGCAGCGTCTTTAGAGAAAGTTTGAAATCTCTGGGGGTGCCGGCAGGGTCCAAAGTTGTCAAGAACGTTTTCTTGCTGCTCATAGCATTGCGAAGTGTCGTTTTCAAGCATAAAACCTGCGGGAATCAACATCCGAGGAAAGGAATGGTTTCATTTATGCACATTATGCAACCCCTGCGGCCTTTTCGTGTCGATTGATCTCCACCGCAGAGGTGTCAAAAGAAGGGGTGAAATATAGGTAAGAGGGGGTGTGACGACTTTCCCATCGTGTGACACATCGACAGTGGCGTTGGGCAGAACTGTGGTAAAATTTAGAGCCCATATGACATCTTTAACTCACCCTACACGCCACAAAACTTCTGAGCTCTGGCCTTTTTTCGGATTTGTCGACACCTTGTTTCTCAAGCGCCGTCGAACCCGAGGGTGACGTTGCAGTGCACCACGCTTTTGCACCGTTACAGAGGAAGGCTGTAGGCACCTTTGAGACAAATTTCAAACTTTTGTGTCGCAATGGGAGTCATTTACTGGGTTTTGAAAAAAATGATCCTTGAATTCTGTTGCCCAGTGTGCAATACCTATATTTCCTACGTCTACCCTCGTCCCATATTTGAGAATGAAGTCCTTTTTGTATTTTCCTGAGACCCTCTCACCTAAAAAAACTGACAAATCCACTCAACACAGCCCTCTCTACCTGTGTGGCTGCCTCCTGTGTGTAATGGCGCACACATCTATTAATCAGAACCTGATACTCTACCAAGCTTTGGCGCAAGTCAGGGAATCCACAGCCTACATGGTTGCAGAACTGTGTGAGACACTGACTCAGAACGTGCAATTGGCTCTGTACCAAAGGCCCACAATTGATCCTGTTGACATAGCTACAGATGGTGAGCATTGACTTCATCTCGCATACAACACTATCGATCTTTACCAACTCAGAAAGCCATTGGAATCCAGGGAGAATCTCTTCTAATCCAAAGTGACACAGATTGTTAGTACCTACAAGAGCCACCACCCGCAGTTATCTGCACCATGTGCTCTTCATCGCATCTGGAAGGACCCTTCCTCATCTGGGATGACTCCCCCCAGTATACACATAGAGTGTACACTATACTTCTTCCCCTCCTTGGCAGACATTTCACTAAGGGACCACATTATGAGCCTAACATTGGAGCCCCCAACTATGAGTAACCTTACCCAGTGGAAATACCCAGAACTTGCCCACTGAGACAGGAAAAGTGATTGCATCATGCCTAGAATCTTTATTGGCCACAGTCAGCACCTAAAATCAGTTTGCCATAGGAACTGATGAGGCTTTCCGTCCCTGAAAGATCTTCCTCTGCTTGCCTCAAGACCATGAGTGAGGGGTCAATGTCTGCAGGCAGTAACCAGGATGTTCATAGCAATAGACCAATGGTGGAACATATGCAACACACTGGACATCCCTTGGATCCCCCACGTTTGGCCTCCACAGTGATGCCCATTGGCAACAGTGTCAAACTGTGTGACTGAGCTATGAGCGAAGGGTCACCAACTCAGCCTGTATCTGAACACAGCAATCACAATCCCTGTCCATACTAAAGACTGCAGAACTCAACACTGTGTAGTTATTAAAACGCAGAACTGTGCCTTGTATGTACACAAACACGTCTGACTGATGCTGACATGTAAGTCACGTGATTCCAGTATGAGAGTTCAGCTGCCCATTAATAACAAGACCATGTTTCTACATCCTGTACCTGCATAAATTAATTAAAAATAAATTGTCATGTTGCAGTGATGGGATTCCAGACAAAGTAATAAATCACAGAGCAACAAATACACTACTTCCTGAGGTTATTAATATGTCACTAAGCACAGGAGTCTTTCCAGATAACTAAAAACACAAACTTTTGAATCACTTTACAAGAAGTGTGATTCATATGCTGTTAGTAATTGCAGACTGTATCATTAGTACCTGGTGTTTCAAAAATAATAGGAAGGATTATGTAGGAAAGTCTAATATTTTCTTAGTGAAAACCATATGGACGAAATGATTTTAGGAAAAATATTTCAGCTGAAACAGCCATCTATAATTTCTTTTAAATTAGTCATAAATTCCATATGTAGCAAAAAAAATTGAATTGTGACTTATTTGTGGCTCTGTCTAAGGTATTTGATGTCAGTGACCATATTCAGGCGCTCAGGAAACTACCTTGCTACGAGAGTCAGGGAGTAGCATATGATTGGTTCAAAACCTATCTCACTAACAGATATCAAAAGGTAGAGATACAAAATACAGCTGCGGTTTTTCTTGTCAACATACAAAAAGTCATGTATAGTGTGACAGAGACTCATTAGCACCATTGCTGCTCTCAATATTAGATTGTTTCATATGTTTGTAGTGTTTTTTTCATAAGTTTAATGAACATAACAGATACACATAACGGAGACTTTGGTCATTAATAGTATATTCTGCTTCATTATTTACAACAGTCTGCCAATGATGGGGTAACTTTTCGATTCCACGACTGTAGAAATCACGTTGTTTTTAGGCGAAGAACTCGTCGAGCCCGTATGGAGCGCATTTTCATCCAGAAAGGAAGTTCCTTGAAGGCTGCTCGACAGAGAACGGAAAAGATGAACATCTAAGGGCAATAGATCAGGTGAATAAGGTGGGTGCAGAACGACCTTCCAACCCAACTCCTGTGTAGTGTTTTTCGTCAATCTGGCAGGATGTGGTGGGCGTTACTGTGGAGTAGCATCACTTCAAGCAGTCTTCCTGGTCGCTGTTCTTGTATTGCGTTTGTATGACGTCTCAGTTGCTGACAATAAATGGCAGCAGTGATGGTTACAACTAAGGGAAGCAATTTATAGAAAACCACACCGTCGCTCCTCCACTACATGCGTAACACTAGCTTTTTTCGATGTGCATAGGTCTTTGTAGGGGGAGCTGCTGCTTTGTTTGGACCCAACCATCCCTTTCTGTTCCTTATGTTAGCATAAAGACACAATATCTCGTCACAAGTAACGACACAAGATAGGAATAGTTGGTGTTGGACACAAAGCAATTGATGACAAACAAGCAGAGATGCGCATATTACCACCTGCTGACTTGTGTGATTTTGGCTTAGAGCATATGGTGACCATACACTCGATTTTCGAACCTTCCCCATTGCATGTAAATGTTGCACGATGGTGGAATGATCACAGTTCATCACATTTGCCAGTTCTCGAATACACTGACGTGCATCGTTATGGATTAGTGTGTTTAAACGACCTTCACCAAACTCAAAAGGTCTTCCTGAACATGGAGAAACATTAATGTCTAAACAATCCTCCTTAAAACGAGAAAATTATTTTCTTGCCAAGCTCTCTCCTGCGGCGTTATCCCAATACATGGGGCAAATGTTTCTGGCTGCCTCTGCTGTTATTAGCCCTCTCTTGAACTCAAACAGAAGAATATTTCGGAAACGTTCCGATTTTTGCACTTGGCACTCCATTTTCTAGTGTCCACAGCTCCAGTCACTGTCTCCAAATGACAAAATACAATATATGATCTCAGACAACAACAGTGAACTACAAATAAAAATAAAAAAATGGCTCTCGATAAATAAACCCATAGCTACCAGAACACCAACACACAAAATAAAAACGCTACTAAATTATGCACCAATCTAATACTTATAAATAACGTGCCAAGCCCATATATCAGCAGCAGATATTATATTATTTACTGATTACACAAGTCTGTTAGTTAGAGGAATGAGTGATCTGACTAACATGGAGTAATCGCAGTAGCAGCAAAAGAATCAAATACATCGTTAGAGAATAACAACGAACGATTTAAATGTCCCACAGCACACTAAAGTCTTTGTTTATTGCATAGATATTGCTGTTCAGTGTCCATACTCTCTTTGCGCAGTGACGCTTATGTCTCCAAGGAGAGCTATCGATGTCAATATCTCCACAGATACCCCCTACCCCAGAGTGTGGAGCACTGGGGGAAGCTGTTGTGGCTGTTACTTTCATTGACCATCTGGTGTGGAATATTCAGAAGCGCGTGACCAGCTGTGTTGAGACTGGGACTGTTTCTCATAGAAGCATTATCTAGGTGTGCCTGACCAGTCATGCCATGGCAAATGGGTAAGCAAGATACGACTAGACCATTTCTTGGAGAGGAGTCGCCCATAGTGCTAATGCTGTACAGAATGTAAGATACCAGATGGCGTGGGAGCTGTCCGGTGCATCTACCAGAATTTAGAATGGATGTGCAGGGCCACATGTGAAGAGGCATAGGAGGTGATGTGCCAGCAAAAGTTTCTGTGCTGGTGTATGGATGGTTGAGTGGCATCTGTCATGTCTGAGCTATCACGCAGATGATTGTGAGACCAACATCTGTCTATAAACGAGATGAAATAGAAGCATAATCGACATTGTGTGGTACTGCATAAACATATTCGACTCTCTGCATGTGGGCTACGATCGAAGTCGGTACAGTCTCCCTACAGGCATCCACTGTCAAGGTATTATCGACGATTCTGATACTTATCTTCTCTGGGTCGATGTGTTTAAGATATATATTGTTAATGAAAGGTTTTTCTGAGTTTGAAGAGGTCGGCTTCTTACTAAATGGTAATCTGTCATCACTATAGTTATCCACCGCTGCAGTGTCACCGGCATTTCCTGGATCGTCGTCCTGTAGGACCCACATGGGCTTTAAGCAATTGATCGAGACAGTCGTTGGTTTGCCGTTGAGCAGGAGGATCGAATTTTTGGGTAGAGCTGGTCCAACCATGTCATTGTGCACCATGACATAATCACAGAAAGGCAGTACTTTGCGCACAAACACCTTAGGGGTTGAGAGCATTGCAGGCAGTGGCACACGTTTGTGTTGTGTGGTCTTTTGCACAGTGAACCAAGTGGGAAGGACCAGCTTTTCAAAATGTTGCATCAGTAGGACGAAATCTGCATTTAGTGAAAGTGACTCGTCATAAAGATCTGTGGCTAGCAATGCTAGACTCTGTCTGCAACCTCCTGTGGCACATGAGAGCGACTTTAAGTGTTCTGTGCCATCACCTGACCAATCTGTTGCTCTGCACGTGGTATGTTGTCGTGTGGTTGTGCTTAATGCTGCATAGGTTGCATAGAGCTTCAAATAGCGCCGATTCAAGCTGTCGACCCTGATGGGTTGTTACTGCCTCGGGTGAGACGAATCAAGCTATTCAATTATCTACGAATGCACAAGCTGTTGAGTCTACATTGATGTACTTCAGTGGTATCGCTTTGATCCATCAGGACACTGTGTCGATTACTGACAGTAAATATTTATATCCCTTTGATTCTGGGAGGGGGCCAATGAAATCGAGGTGTACATGGTGGAAATGTGCCTGTGGTATCTCAGATATTCCTAAATGTGGTTGTGTGTGCCTCATGACTTCACTGCGCTGGCATGCCATGCATGCTTGTGACCAGCTGTGGCATTCTTGTTTTATGTCTGGCCACAAAAATAGTTCTGTAATGAGGTCCAACTGTCGATCGATGTTCAGTTGAGATTAGCTGTGAAGTTGTTAGAAGATTATGTGATACATTGTCTTTGGCATCAGGGGTCAGATTCTATTGGAGGATATGTCACAGAGACATATCAACATTTGAAACTCAGTGACATTTGCTGCTCAATGCACAGTCCTGTAGAGTCTGTATTCAGCTGTTGACTCAGTATAGTCGATGTGGAGAAAAATGACGTTTATACATGACAGATAATGTGCAATTATGTTGTCAGTCCTGTGTAGGTGTGCCAGCGAGCAGTTTGTGGTCTGTAAGCATTATGATGTGTCTCCCCTCAATGTCCTCTCTGAAATTCCTCATAGACAGCCAGCAGCTCATGGTCAAAGGCAGACCTATTTGACTGTGAAGTCATGAACTTTTTCGAAAGGAAGCTTAGCAGTTGAGTCTCACTTCCCACGACATTTTGCAGTACAGCCCAGATCATGGTGTCCATGCTAATAGTGAACTGAGCATCTGGGGTGGGTAAATGTAATTCTTGTGCAAGACAATCCTTAGCAAGTTCAAATGTGTAATTCACTTTATTGGTCTGAACTACTTGTCTTTTTCGCTGCTTGTTCAACCCAGAGAGGGCAACTGTTAGGGGTGCTTGTTTTGCTGCTGGCTGTGATTGGCGATGCCAATCGAATTTCAAGATCTCTAAGAAGCGTCGATACTCGTGGTAATTCAGAGCGAGAGTGAGTTGTTTGATGAGATCAATTACGTCAGCTGCATATTGTGGCGTTCACTGTTTGCCCTATGAAGGTCAAATCAACCTTTCAGAATGAGATTTTCACTCTGCAGCGGAGTGTGCGTTAATATGAAACTTCCTGGAAGATTAAAACTGTGTGCCGGACCGAGACTCGAACTCGGGACCTTTGCAAGTGCTCTACCAACTGAGCTACCCAAGCACGACTCACGATCTGTCCTCACAGCTTCAATTCTGCCAGTACCTCGTCTCCTACCTTCCAAACTTCACAGAAGCTCTTCTTCGAAGGGCAAAGGTCCTGAGTTCGACTCTCGATCCGGCACACAGTTTTTATCTTCCAGGAAGTTTCACTTCAACCTTCTCTTTCCATTGGTGAGCGTGCCACCATCCTGTGTGTTGTTGGGGTGTGACTGAAAAAATGAGGATATTGCCTAAATAGCTGTAGCAGAGGACGAAGTCCAAAAGTATCCTATCTACACTCCTGGAAATTGAAATAAGAACACCGTGAATTCATTGTCCCAGGAAGGGGAAACTTTATTGACACATTCCTGGGGTCAGATACATCACATGATCACACTGACAGAACCACAGGCACATAGACACAGGCAACAGAGCATGCACAATGTCGGCACTAGTACAGTGTATATCCACCTTTCGCAGCAATGCAGGCTGCTATTCTCCCATGGAGACGATCGTAGAGATGCTGGATGTAGTCCTGTGGAACGGCTTGCCATGTCATTTCCACCTGGCGCCTCAGTTGGACCAGCGTTCGTGCTGGACGTGCAGACCGCGTGAGACGACGCTTCATCCAGTCCCAAACATGCTCAATGGGGGACAGATCCGGAGATCTTGCTGGCCAGGGTAGTTGACTTACACCTTCTAGAGCACGTTGGGTGGCACGGGATACATGCGGACGTGCATTGTCCTGTTGAAACAGCAAGTTCCCTTGTCGGTGTAGGAATGGTAGAACGATTGGTTCGATGACGTTTTGGATGTACCGTGCACTATTCAGTGTCCCCTCGACGATCACCAGTGGTGTACGGCCAGTGTAGGAGATCGCTCCCCACACAATGATGCCGGGTGTTGGCCCTGTGTGCCTCGGTCGTATGCAGTCCTGATTGTGGCGCTCACCTGCACGGCGCCAAACACGCATATGACCATCATTGGCACCAAGGCAGAAGCGACTCTCATCGCTGAAGACGACACGTCTCCATTCGTCCCTCCATTCACGCCTGTCGCGACACCACTGGAGGCGGGCTGCACGATGTTGGGACGTGAGCGGAAGACGGCCTAACGGTGTGCGGGACCGTAGCCCAGCTTCATGGAGACGGTTGCGAATGGTCCTCGCCGATACCCCAGGAGCAACAGTGTCTCTAATTTGCTGGGAAGTGGCGGTGCGGTCCCCTACGGCACTGCGTAGGATCCTACGTTCTTGGCGTGCATCCGTGCGTCGCTGCGGTCCGGTCCCAGGTCGACGGGCACGTGCACCTTCCGCCGACCACTGGCGACAACATCGATGTACTGTGGAGACCTCACGCCCCACGTGTTGAGCAATTCGGCGGTACGTCCACCCGGCCTCCCGCATGCCCACTATACGTCCTCGCTCAAAGTCCGTCAACTGCACATACGGTTCACGTCCACACTGCCGCGGCATGCTACCAGTGTTAAAGACTGCGATGGAGCTCCGTATGCCACGGCAAACTGGCTGACACTGACGGCGGCGGTGCACAAATGCTGCGCAGCTAGCGCCATTCGACGGCCAACACCGCGGTTCCTGGTGTGTCCGCTGTGCCGTGCGTGTGATCATTGCTTGTACAGCCCTCTCGCAGTGTCCGGAGCAAGTATGGTGGGTCTGACACACCGGTGTCAATGTGTTCTTTTTTCCATTTCCAGGAGTGTATAAATGACTGCCATGTATAGGCTGCGTTCTTCTGACCATATTGCATGAGGAGTTATTCAAAAAGGTCAACTGGGGTTTACTACCATTTTCGCATCTGGGTGTATGGGAATTTGGAAGTACAGCATTTTGCAGTCGATCACACTGAAGATAGTGGCACCTGCGAGTGAGTGTGTGAAATTCTAGACATTCTGTACTGGGAAGCTATTGTACACTGTTCAGGAGTTGAGAGCTTTGTAGTCCCCGCAGCCCTGTCGTTCTTCTGCATGAGTTTTATCAGTGATGCCCACAAGCTGCCTGAGGGGCACACTATTCCTGCATTCAACAGTTTTTTTGTCTGCCACCTTTGCGGTGCATAGATTAGCTGGGATTAGATGGTGTGCTTTGTGTCGAATTGGTGGGCTGGCAGTCATTAAAATGCAGTGAACCAAGCTGTTTCAGATCGCGCATAGCTGCATCTTGGATTGTGGGGAATTTGCTATGGAAGGGGTACCTAGATTCCATGCACTGCTTGTCGAGGCGGAGTGCGCCATAGGTGTTATGTGCTGTGTGTCCATAGCATTGACCATGCAGGTGCCAGGTGTGATGACAGCAGGATGGGGCATGGCTGCACTTGCTGCCCAGTCCTCATCTGTGTCGTGGGTGCATACAAGGTTCTTGTAGTGCTCACGCACCAGTGCAAGAGTTGTGGACATGTTTATTGATGTGCATCCGAAGTTGAGTAGCAGTCGAGGTACTGTTGATGCACTCTCAACAGGATTGTTGCTGTCGTGATACACTCCTTGTTCATAATTTAGTACATTATTGTGTCGGCCTCATGCACGTTGGAGCACAGTGTAGTTCTCTAAGATACGGCTATCGTCACTGCAAAAAGTCCCAGGATGCAGTAATCAGTTTCAGGGTGCAGGAGCGACATGTTCCATAGATCTGGCGAGAGATGGAAATGTAGTAAGAAATGATCCCGACTACTGGTTCCTTGACGTTGGTAACACAGAAAGTTCATATAAAGTGGTGCTGTGGGAGAGGTGCAGGGTTGGGTCGATAGTTCCTTGCATTGTGACCCATGAATCGTTAGTAGCGCAGATTTGGAGCACTGTTGTAGTGGTGAATGTTGAAGTAGTTTCCTTTGGTATCATTCTGATGTCCAAAACTGTGTCCACCAGGAAATAGTTGCATGTGTTGGGATCGTATACATACAGTCTACCCCACAGAGGTGAAGGCATTGAGGCATCTGTTTGATGCACCTGTGTTGGTTGTTGGTGTGCCTAGTGCACTCTACATGTGGAGTTTGGGAACTAGCAAGGCTTATGGCGGTTCCTTGTGGCTTTGCCAAACTAACAATGATACCGCAGGTGGTGGCGGCGCTCGACCCGTTTCTGCCAGCTAGCATTGCTGTGGCGTGAGTGTTTGTCGGACTTGCCTTCTGAGGGGTGTGGTGATGTCGTCCTCATATTTTGTAGTAGGAGGTCATGGCGAGTCAATGAGCTCAGCCTTCGGCTGTGACCATGCTTTGTGTGGCGTGGAATGTGCTGTAGCCTTTATTTGTTGATGGTGTTGCATAATTGGCCAGAACGAACTTTTTTTAAAGTGACTCTGCCTAGTTGGCGATCATTGCAATTTGTAATTGCAGTGGAAGTTTCACCATCCATGGTGTTCACAGACCTGCATCCAGCATGAAACTCAAGTGTTGCCCACAGCTGATGTCGAATCTGAAATGATGTCTTGTTGCTGAGCTGCTCCTTGTACATTGCTTGTTTTAACTGTTGCTCTGGTGACCTTGACAGGCGCTGCAGAATGGACAGTTCTGCCATATTGGTCTTCTTTTGAGTGGGTGGTGTGAGTATGACATCACTCATGAGGACAGCAAGTTCTGCCATATGACAAATCAGGTGTCATCATCCAGAATGCCTGTGGTATTGACTACACATCCCATATTGACGAACCAGATGGCAGATTACCTTGTTGAAATGGCAACAGTTTATGGCGAGAGTAGTCAGTGTGTGGCATGATGAGTATGTGGTAAAGCCAGGTTCTCACATGCAACAAAAATGTCGCCACAGCTAATGGTAAACTGCAGTTGCAATGCAGCTGCATGTGTAAACTTCCACGTTTTAGTGGCACAACTTGAGAGACACCACTTTTGTCATGACACAAAACGTTCTACTCGGTTGTACTTCCACCACTGCTCAATAGTCGTTGTATTTCGAAACACGAGTAATCTTTTTCAGTTATCATGGAGTAATTACTGCTGTATCCCATTTGATTTCAGTGTGTTTTGATTTTATTACTGAAAAAAGTGAAACTGTTTTCGGCAGGTGCTCTTTCATATCTTCTGGAACTACAAGAACAACATCCTAAGTTTGATTTTTTGTATCAGTGTGTGTGTGTGTGTGTGTGTGTGTGTGTGTGTGTGTGTGTGTGTGTGTGTGTGTCCAAGTGCACAATATTTACAAACCAATGATGTATCCCACAATCTTAAAAGAGTTTTGGATAAGTAAACGTAATATGCCCATATCAGCGAGTACAATGTCCACCAGTGGTAGCTGAGTGGTCAGTGCGACAGAATGTCAATCCTAAGGGCCCGGGTTCGATTCCCGGATGGGTTGGAGGTTATCTCCGCTCAGGGACTGGGTGTTCTGTTGTCCTAATCATCATCATGTCATCACCATCGACGCACAAGTCGCCGAAGTGGAGTCAAATAGAAAGACTTGCACCTGGCGAATGGTCTACCCAACGGGAGGTCCTAGTCACACGACATTTATTTTGGCGAGTACAATAAGATTCTAATATTTTGAAAGAGTGGCATGTCTTTAGATGATATTTACTTCTCTTCTCTTATAAAAGTGAGGTCACTGATTTACCTGAGAAATCTATTTTTGGATCCAACATTTAGGATTCGTCTTCCTTGCATTTAACTGTACTCACAGCTCTAACGCCATAACCTGCACTATAAAATTCATATACTCCCATATGATTTCAACTGACGCCATATTGAAAGCTTTGCAACTACTTAGAATTTGTGACATCCAAATATGAGTGTTAGCTCACATTGCCAATACAGAGAGCCACAAGCTGTGGCATCTCATTAGTTGCATATGTGAACCTGCCTTAATGGCATAATTGTGGCTCAGTGAAACAGCATCAGAGGCAAGATGACCTTCGGTACCTGCAGCATCATTGTGAATCTAGTAGCCATATTATGATAGTGAGTGGCTGGTTGTGGAACCACGTGTGAAGGAGTTCTCTGCCCGATGTTCGTTCATGGCATAGTTGACTCAGGTGTCACGTCAAACACATCAGAGTTCGAAATTAGTTCTGTTTGTCACCATTGTGGACTCATAGTTTTTCTACTTGTCATGGATGTCACACTCAAACACTTATTCATAGTGCTACTCAGTTGATATGGGGTCACCAATATGGAAGACTTCCCTACCAGGTATGAGGAAAGTTCCAATATCAAAGCCGAGACGGTTGTGAATAAACAGTACTTCATTACTATCAAACGATGCAAAAGCGTGACTGCGCGGTCGGATACTTCAAAGCCAGTGATCTCCATACTGATATAATATAGAGATCACTGCTCAAAGCACACTGAAGTCTTTGTTTATTGCACAGATAATCCTGTTCGGCACCCCACTCTCTCCGCCTAATGATACCTAAGGAGCCCTCACATGTTCTACAATATTGTCAAACTGTCAATATATTGACCATCTGAGAGCACATATTGATGTATTGTCAATATTAGAAATACTGATGAGCAGTACTGATGGACCTCAAAAAATTTTCAGTATTCTCAATACATACCGAACGTGTGAGGTCAAATATTGACAGTTTGACAATTTTCTCCATTGAGATATTGACAAAGCTTCATGAACCAGCCACATGGCGTTAGTGCGCACCGTTAATTTTTTCAATTTTTCGTTGTGTGTATCATATCTTAGATACAATTTTTTACAAGCTTTTTAACACAAAAGAATTTTAATAGGCCTATGCAAGGGTAATTTTCGTATATGCCACTTTAGGATGGTTACTGGAGGGTTCTCTATGACATTGCTTACTTCATTAACATGGAAATGTAGTTTAGATTACATATCGAATTCATCAAATTTTCAAAAAGTGTAAAAAATGTTACAAGTTAACTGCTTGAACAGGTCTTGCCAGGCAAATACAACTGCTTCACAGATCTCCATAGAATTATAATAACTGTGCTTGCTGATATTTCAAAACTAAACTTCGAGCATTAGAATGACTTGTCTGTCTCCAGACATCTCGAAGTTTCTCCTAATATCCTGTTGACTGCAATTGCCTCTCTCGTTAAGGTATTTTTCTTCTCTATTTTTACCTCAATCAACATTAATAATTTGCACAATGCAGGACTCATTAAAAAATAATTTACAAAATCTGTCATACCCATGATCCTAAACTTCAATCAGAAATTAACATGTGAACAGTCTCTTTTCCTTTCAACCAATCTCGGACCCATTTCCTCTTTTCGTTGTTTTCTGTTGTTCCCCAGGTATAGCTACTATAAATGCAGTGCACGATTTCTTTTGGGTGTTCGACATCTAAACATTGTAAAATGGTGTTGTCAACTGACAATTTTTGACAATGTTCTTGATACTGTGAGGTCGGTTCACTATACTGAAGGTCTGACACACTAGTATTGTAAATAAATACTGAACATGTGCAGGCCCCTTTACGCCTCCAAGCAGTGCTATAGGTGACGATATACCATAGACTTATTAAATTACATTGTATTTGGACAGATATAATAAAACGTTTTTTATTAATTAATTTATATTAAGACTTTTGTTACATTGTCATACTATACATAAGAATATTTTGTCACCTAAAATATTATTCTAAAATTGTTAATGAATTATTACTTTGATAAATCCTATATATAATGAGATATCGTAGTACGTGGATGGCAATAAATTGAATTCAATTAAAAAGAGCTTCCATTCGTCCGAACACAGTACCAGTCTGCTTAAGAAACTCAACCTCACGCAGTTTATTCATTGTGTGCAACACCGTCTCGTTTATATATTCTTGCAAGGAAGTTCTATATGATGTAAAAATCTGTTCATTTATTTCTTTTCCCCAATCGCTGCATGCGCTGTACATATAATTTTTCATAACCTGAAAAGTTAGTGCCACACTGTTTATATATTGCTCTACTCTAATCTACCAAAAAACGTATTTTTCCTTGTAGCATTGTTATTGTCGCCAATATTTAGTGTTGATGGATGTCCTTGTTAGCGGAAAGACCGATGGTGGTCTTAGATCCTATGAACTTTGCTCCCACGTATGTCCACGTCGTGACACCGGTAGGAAGTTGTAAACAAACACAGCGTGAATTATTTTTGGAGAAATAAAAATGGGTAACAGTCCAACGTTTGTCATTCGTAAAAATATCGCTCAAGTGATGTTTTTGTCGAAGAGAATTGTAAATATTGTTGTTATAAAACATGGTCAATTTCTTTGTTGCAGCTGTATCTTCTGGGATGTCTTTTGCCATTGCTTCGTTGTTGACAGTATTGCTCTTCTCCGGCATGCAGATGAATCGTCAATGGCTAGCTTCTTCGCAGGTTCTTACACTCGTAGGAGGCTGGTTTGCATCAATGCTGTTCGAGCTGCTGCTGATAGTATCCTTTGGACATACTACGTCGCTATTTCATAGGAAACTATATATCAAACTCGAAAAAAAAATACACTATGAGAAATTGTGTAGTGTTAATGTCTTGTGATGATTGTGTTCGTTCTATATTGTTACCTATGCAAACACAACGGATGGTGACTTCACCGAAGCTTTTGCTGCTGATGAGTTTAGTTAGTGGTAGCCACCCTAATCTTTTTCGATCTACGTCCTCTCCCATTATCCAGAGTTTAACGATTTTCCACAAATACGAGCAATACATTCAGGATTGCACCTTACACTATTGGTCACAATCCATTGTGCTTCCAGTGTATGAAACGCATTTTTTTGTTCACCACCAGTGTTACACCGCTTACCAGCAAGGACTGGATTAACCGCATCTTGAGTACAGTGAGCCTTAAGTCAGGTTGTCGTTATTATAAGTCAATCACCCGTAGAGTGTAATGCATGCTCTTTCTACAGTTTGTAGCATTCATGAGTACCATACTGTTTCGCTTGCATTGCTGTTTGATGAGTGGTTCATTTATCAGTTCCCTTATTTAAATATCTTTCTTTCAGATCAGCAAGTGATATTTACTGAATACTGGCATCCATATAGAACAGTTTCTCATTTATGTTATTGTTATGGTTGTCAGTTTCTAGACTGGTTTGATACATTCCTCCACAGTGCTCAATCTTGTGCAAGCATCTTCATCACTAAGCAACTGCTCCAACATACATCTGTTTGAAGTGCTTACTGTATTCCTTCCATGGTCTCCCTTTACAGTTTTTACACATTAACACCTCCCTCTATTACCAATCTCACAAGTTCACCAGAAGTTGCTTATCCCCAGTCTGATTCAGTACATACTCATTAGTTACCACATTTCAAAATAATTTGTCTTGTGTGAGCAGCTAATTGTCCCTGTCTCATATCCATACAAGCATACACTCCAGATAAATAGGTGGTCATTCCATGCTAAAATATGCAATAATTCAAGGATTTGTAACCCTCATATCAGATTTTCACAAAACCTTACACATTTGCATATACTGATAACATAGGAACTTCTGCAAAATCTTTTTAGTCATGGACAACAACCTTATTTTATATCTAATTTTAAATGTAGTGATATTCTGATAACTGGGCTCTGCAAGAATGTCAATGCAGAATAGTACTTATCTACATGGAAAATGGAAATGAAGTCCCATGCTTCTTGACAGAGTGTAGGGGAACGATGTGGGAAACCCGCACCGCCGTACTAGGTTCAAATGGCTCTGAGCACTATGGGACTTAACATCTTAGGTCATCAGTCCCCTAGAACTTAGAACTACTTAAACCTAACTAACCTAATGACATCACACACATCCATGCCCGAGGCAGGATTCGAACCTGCAACTGTAGCAGTCCCGCGGTTCCTGACTGCAGCGCCTAGAACTGCACGACCACTGCGGCCGGCGCAGTACTAGGCATTGTCCTAATGGAGATGGTTTGCTGTTGCCTTCCTCTGACTGTAATGGGGATGGATGATGATGATGACGACACAACAACACCCAGTCATTTCGGGACAGGTGAAAATCCCTGACTTCTCTGGGAATCGAACCCGCAGAACGCTACTGCGAGACCATGAGATGCAGACACTTATCTACATAAATGCCCATAACTCGGGTGTTTATGAAGCTTTTGATTTGGATTTTTTTTAGAAGCTAAGTAAGGCATATAATTAACTGATATCCAGTTATTGAAGCAGTAAAATCACAAAGACATTTTTTTTTTAAAAAGTTAATGAATGTCAATTTTCGGTTTCAGATAAATTGCGAGGATGTGGAAAAATGCTTATATCATGTGTGTCCAACCTGCTGGGAACATTATTTTGGTCTTAAATAATCCCTGGATTGTAAGCTTTTTAATTAAAAAAAATTTAATGTCTCTTCTGCTAAGTGACACATGCATCTGAAATCAAAGTACTTCATGCTGTGCTGGAAGAAGGTAATTTTAAGTAAGTTCATCCATTCACTGTCTCATATGCAAAGGTATCAAATTAGCATATTTAAGTATAACTCATTTTAAGCGGGCAAGTTAACTTAAAGTGTGAAAATTTATTTCCTTTCATTTTACTAATTCAGTAATTTTTTAAAAGAGCGTAAGTTACAAGGTTATTCTGAATGATGGACCCATTTTCAAAAATTCATGTCTTCAAGTACAAGTCCAAAATGAACAAGCTTTATGCCAATGAAAAGAGGAAGTTTCAAAGTTTTTAGCAGGTGGGTTTCAGAAGCGGCCGGTAGAGTTCACGCGGCAATAGGGCTGTCATTCCATTGCACTGTCAGTTGTGAGTAAGATGGCAACTGTGGAGTACAAGGTTTCTTGAGTTTGCGAAAAGTAAGTAGCAGATTGCAGTGCAGTGAGCATTTTATACCAAATTCGGTATTCGACCACCAACTCGCAAAAGCATTAGCTGTTGGCTTAAGCAATTTAAACAGACTGGGAGTGTGTGCGAAGAAAAAAAACACAGGCAGACCACTTGTGTCAGAGGATTCAAGAAAGCTTTGTGCGCAGTTCCAGTAAATCTACCCATAGAGCCAGCCGAGAACTTGGAATATCTCAGCCATCTGTATCGAAAGTTCTGAGATGATGTTTGCTGTACAAGCCCCACCAATTACAACTTGTGGAGGCTCTCAATCCATATGACAAAGAAAGAAGCATCTCACATTTTATGGTTATGTGCTAGCAAAAATGGAGGATGACACATTTCTACAGCGTGTAATTTTTAGCGATGAAGTGATGTTCAACCGTAGTGGAAAAGTCAGCAGACACAGTGTTTGCTTATGGGGTTTGGATAATCCACATTCACCATTACAACACGAAAGAGACACGCCACAGATCGATGTGTTCTGTGCTCTATCCCATACAAATGTTCATGAACCATTTTACTTTGCGGAAATAACTGTAACAGGAATCACGTATCTGGACATGTTGGAACATTAGCTGTTCCATCAAGTTGTGGAAGATTCCCAGAACTTCATTTTCCAACAGGATGGAGCTCTGCCTCATTGGCACTATGATGTATGAGGCTTTTTGAATGATTCCCTTCTTCAGCGCTGGATCGGTCATGGGGGACTTGATGACCTGGCTCTGCACTTCTGGCTACCGAGATCTCTTGGTCTCACACCCAGTGATTATTTCTTGTCGGGTTTTGTGAAGGAAGCTGTTTACATTCCGCCTCTACCAACCACTCCGAACGATCTGCGTAACCGGATCACTGCTGCCATTATAACATTTATCATGTTTCTGATTATTAAATAATTATTAAAAACTAATTAATTACAAATTATTACATTTATTAAATGGATATCAATCATTATGGAAAAAATAACTTGGAAACTTCCTCTTTTCATTGGTGTAAAGATTGTTCATTTTGGATTTGTACTTGAATAAATACAAAGTTTTGAAAATGGATCCATCATTTAGAGTAACCTTGTGTATGATTTGTGTGTTCAGCCAATCATCTGTTCACAATGGTAAAGAAGTGTTCTTAGACAGCAGTAGTTTGTTTGAAACAATGCAACAATTGCTGAAATTCATTGTTGAGAACAAGTGGCATTGCAACAATTACTCTGTTTGGCCTCAGTTGCTCTTTGTCTATCAGTGGTGTGGCCATATTCCACTTGTATAAAGTATTTTTTAAGTGAATTACTGCTCAGTTAATTGCAATAGAAAATGTCAAAATTACTAAAAACACCATGTCGGTTGACAATCTATACTTTAGTAAAAACTCTGTAAAAAATAGAAGAGCTGAGTGAAGATCAATGAGATGTAATATTTCTGCAATCCAATATAAGCTTTCCACAAGGTCAATAAAGTGCTACTATATGTGGACATCACATATACTATTTGCTTAAAAGTTTTTGAAAATCATCAAAGAACTTGTGTCCCTTTCAAAAAACACAGACCATTAAAAAAATCTTTGAGGTCAGTTTGCTTGTCTTTGTCTGAAATATTAAGTGCTAAAAGAATCTATGTAAAATCAGGCCAAAAACAGTGCACAACATGTCACAAGATTTGTGGACAGAATACTGACATCAGTAATAGAAATGAAAATGTTTCAGATGACCTGGAGGTGACATTTCACAACTCAGTAGTAAAAAGTCAAACTATTGAGGATGCAAATAAAACTACATGATTTGGGTTGCTCACCCTTAAAACTTCACTCCATTCCAAATCACACTGATCGAGGTGGCGCAGTGGTTAGCACCCTGGACTCGCTTTCAGGAGGATGACGGTTCAATCCTGCGTCTGACCATCCTGATTTAGGTTTTCTATGATTTCCTAAATCGCTTCAGGCAAATTCCGGGACGGTTCATTTGACAGGGCACAGCCGACTTCCTTCCCCATCCTTCCCTAATCTAATGAGACCGATGACTTCGCTGTTTGGTCTCTTTCCCCCAGATCAGTCCAATCCAAATCACAGCAAGGGTTCATATGGCAAAAAGAACCTAGAAAAAGTGAAGCATGTTTTGGAAAGAAAAGTATGCCAAGCATTAAATTGCAGTATTGAAGCTTCAGACCGTAGAGAAGAAAAATTTGATCATGAAATTGTTAAGAAAGCCAAAGATTTTGATTCCATGATATTGTTAATGAAGGAAAAAGTGGCTAGTGTAAGAGTACCTGAAAAAAATCAAATTTTAACTTTAGCTCCACACTCTTGGTCAAAAGAAAACATAATGTCAGAATTCAATGTTAGTAAGTATGTGGTTCGACAAGCAAGGAAACTGAAAACAAAAATGAGCATTTTTATCAGTTCCTAACCAAAAAGGGGAAAGTTATTGCTGATGAAGTGGTAAAGATTGTCAGTGATTTCTACCAAAATGATGAATATATTTGAATATTACCATGAGAAAAAGACAAAGTTAGCATTGAGAGGAATATGTATATGCAAAAAAGACTCATCCTTCGCATATTAAGAGAACTGTACTCTTGTTTTAAATGGGAGAATCCAAACATTAACATTGGCGTTTCTAAATTTTGTTCGCTAAGACCAAAGTGGTGTATTTTAACTGGTGTTGCCAGCACTCATTCCATGTGCGTGTGGGGTTGTCCACCAAAATTGAAAACTGCTTTTGGATGCAGAACACATTGAAGAAACATAAAATGGACTTATAAAATTTTTTGCGTGTGACTCTGAAAACTACAACTGCATGCTTAATCACTGTGGTAATAGTCCCAGTGGTGGCAAACTGTCAAAATTATTAAAACAGAAATTAGTTTACAGAGATGCTGACGAAGAAATTGAGTTCAGCCTGTGGATAAAGACAGGTCATCGGGCAGAATTGGTAAAGCAGTGTGCAACTGTTGGTGAATACATACACTTGTTGGTAACAAAATCACAGGCACGAAACCACACTCATTTATATCTAAGTGTCAGTCGAAATAATTAAAATAAAATCTAACCCCAGAAAAAGCAATTCTGTTAATGGACTCTTGCTGAAAACTACAGATTCGTAATTCAGAATTAAATTAAGAGTTTTCACTGGACAAGAAGCAGCTATACAATCCATCCCTGTGTGTTTGTGTGGTAAATGAAGAAAGTATTTGGTAATAGTGTAGCACTGCTGTATAAGTGATGGAACATGATGTAGGATTTGCAAATGCTGTCCAGAAAGAAATGGTTAAGTTGCTGGCAGAGCATTATCCACAAGTGAAGAAAGTGCATTATTTCACTGATGTATGTGCAGCTCAATACAAGAATAGAAAAAGCTTTAAAAATTTGTGTGAGCACAAAAATGATTTTTCTATTGATGTTGAGCATTCCTTTTTTGCTACTGGCCATAGTAAATCTGTTTGCAATTGTTTGGGAGGAACTATAAAACATATATTGAGAAGAGCTAGTCTTCAACTAACAAATGGTGCCCAAATAACTGCATCTGGTGATTAAGATTTCTGCAAAGCTATTATTGATAAATGTTTTTTTCACTTCTTAGAGAAAGTCGATGTTGATTTCCTACACAAGAACCTTGAAGAGATTTTTGACAACCGGCACAATAACGGGTACCAGGAATTTTCACCATTATAAACCACTTTCTTGTGATTCTTAGAGATTAGAAGAGTAACTTCTTCTGAAAAGCCTTTGTTGATTTTTGTCATTCAATGAAAAGGCCCCACAATGGACATGCATTTGTTCTCAACAAAATTCTTTTGTAGCAGCTGTATGTGATGACAAGTGGGACTTTGCCTTCATCAGAAATGTCTGTGATGAAAAAGGAGATGTGGAACTACTTTTTCTCCACCCACCTGGACCAATAGTGTCATTCATATGGCCTGAGAAGGAAGACTCTTGTCTTTTGTGACTCTGAAAAACATTTTATGTGCTATTGGTGTACCTAAATCAACATGATTAGGCAGAATGTATTACTTTAATGAAAAAGATATGAAGTTAACAGAAAATAGTTTGTCACAATGGATTAAAGACAGAAATGCTCTTGAGAAATTTCATTGATGGTTTCAGGGATCATCTCTGGTGAACATGTATATTTTAAATTAACATTAGTGTGGCTAGAATAATTATTGTTTAAAGATGCTAATTTGACACCCTAAATAAAGTTAATGAAAATGTTTCAATTAAACTTGGCTCTGTACTTTCATGAGGCAGCCAGCATTACTGTAGGTTGTCAGTTACATAATCTGATTTGAATGGTCATAACAGTGATGTGATGTATGTTAAATGAACATCCAATATCTATTAAAACTCAGGGGGCTGCTGTTTTTTTTTTGTTTTTTGTTTTTTTTTTTTTTTTTTTTAGCTAGTATCAGTGTTTCGGTAAAAGTAAATCTTGTATCAGCTGTCAGAAAATGTTACACATATTTAAAAATCATTTTTTTGACTGCAGCAGCTTAAGTTGATTTCCTGTTCCCATAAGTCTAGAATAGTTATTTAATTTTCCCAATGAAGATACATCCCTTTTGTGACATCTGGGGAAATACGACAGTGACATGTTGAAAACAAGATACTTTCTGTTATTATTATTATTATTGTTATTATTTTTGTCTGAAGAAATGTAATCCAAATGACAAACTTCAGTTGTGGCATTTATGTCTGTAAAAAATTTCCATTTTTTTCCCTACAAACTACGTGAAATGTGGAGATATTTTGCATTGACTATTGCCATGCAGAAACTAACAAGTAAAAATAGTTTTGTGAAAATCTGAAGCAGTGGGTGTCAGGTATGGATGATCTTTCTTAGAATAATAATAATAATAATAATAATTTTTTCCGCAGAGCACATAGTATTGTGATTTCAGATAGATTTGTGTGTCCATTTGTTGAAAAACTGTCAACAATTTTATTTTATTACAGTGTGTACTGTCTTGCGAATTATTTAAGACTAATTATAAGTTCCCACCAGGTTAGAGAAATGTGATACAAACATTTTTCAGTGTGTCTGTACTTTTTCCGGAAATTGGAAAGTGACACACATTAAATTTTTTTGTAATGTTCTTTGTAACTATACTGCTCAAATAATTTCATATGTCTTAAATATGTGCTCCTCTTAAATTAAAAAAGAAAAAAATCCGAATTAAAAGCTTCATAAACACCTGAGTTAAGAGCATTTATGAAGATAAGTACCATTTTGCACTGACATTCTTGCATAATCAGAATATCACTACATTTAAAATTCAATATAAAAAAGTTTTAGTCTGAGAGCAAAAAGATTTTGCACAAGTTCTTATGTTATAAATATAAGCAAATGTGCAAAATTTCACGAAAATGTGAGATGATGGGTGACATGACCTGTGTGATTTGATTTGGAATGACTCTAGCTTCAGATATGCTCTTTGTGCTATAGCAAGTTTGCATTTTATATCCTCTCCATTGCGGCCATTGTCAGTTATATTGCTGCATGAAATGCAAAACTCACCTACTACTTTTAGTGTCTCATTTCTTAAACTAATTTATTCAGCATCGCTTGTTTTACTTTTGTTCATTTTCATCTTATAACTTTTTCTCAAGACACTGCCCATTCCATCCTGTGGTTCTGCCAAGATTTAGCTGTTTCTTGGCAGAATTAAAATGCCATTGACATACCTCAAAGATTTTATTTCTTCTCCTTGACTTTTTAATTGTCTCTTCAGATTTCTCCGTAGTTTTCTTTCCTGCTTGCTCATTGTACAGATTGGATAATATGAGGAATAGGCTATGACCCCCCCCCCCCCCCCTCTCTCTCTCTCTCTCTCTCTCTCTCTCTCTCTCTCTCTCTCTCTCTCTTTCCAACCACATCTACTCTTCCATGTCCTTTGATTCTTCAACTGCCATCTACGTTCTATACAGGTTGTAAGTAAATAACCTGTTGTTCCCTCTATTTTCTCTGTGCTAACTTCACAATTTCAAAAGAATATTCTGGTCAACATTGTCAAAAGCTTTCTATAAATCTACAATGCTATAAAAATATAAGTGGAGAAATCAAAATAGCTGCTATATTTAAACTATTTAGCACTTTACAGTAGGCCTATTTTGCCTGCAGTGTCATTTTATAGCTGCCTGTGAATAACACATATAGTACTTACATCCAACCATTTTCTGAGTTCCACAAAACATCAATTGGTGCTGCCACTGAATTTTAGTGAGTTTTCGCATTTCACTATCATCAACTCCCTCTGATTTCATATTGTTTCCCCCTTTTGCATCCATTTCATCCTTCCCGTGATTATTCACACGCATTTGGGTGTATTTTTATGAATTTTTTCGGATGTAATTCTACATTATTTGCTTAATTTTTCGCATTTTTTCCACTAACATGCATTCTTGCTCCTTCCCTCTGCATCAATACAAAAAAGTTTCCTTATCCCTAACCAGAACCCAGTCCCACATACTGTTCCTACATTGTTGCTTGGCTCATGGAATCCCCGCTAATGGCCTTACCTTCAAATTATGCATCTCCGGCTGCCGCCTCTCCTTCCACAATGGCCTCCACCTATTCAGATTCTGCCAATCCTTAGCCCTCACCAACACAGTCCTGCAAAACCATATCAACCAAACCCAAACCTCCTTGCAGTACATTCTCTCCATCTGCAAAATTCACCTGTTGTGCAATCCCAAATTCCTGGAACCCATAACACACATTGAAACTCTTGCCCTGCAGGAACTAGAGCAACTTGCGCAATGCCACCTCAAAAAGCTCTCCATCCTGCTCACTTCCTACTCCTGCCGAGTACCACTGCCCACCGCCCTACAACAACCTCCAAACCTCCTCCACATTCTCTCATAGATGACAAACCCTGTCTCGGAGACCTACTACATTTACCCCACCCTCCAAAACTCACTCCCACCACCAAACAGAATCCAGAATGTAAACAGACCCAAAACACACAGTCATGAACCTTTCCTCCCGAAGCCTTAGCCCCAAGGAAGATCAGTCCTTTCCAGAGGCCTCATCTTTTGCCCCCACTCTCAAATTCAATCATGCAGGACTTGTTGAAGACCTTCTCTCGGTCTCTACAGTGGAAACACTTTTTTGCCACCAACCCTACCAATCAAACTCAACCACAGAGCAATGTTGAATGCTGCCTAACTCAGTTCAGTCCTCCATTCAACTGTGATCCATCCCCTCTGCCCCCAAATCACCCCGTTAACTTTCCAGAATTTCTTAATCTCAGATCTTGCTTCAACATCATTCCCTAAATCCTGCAACATGCAAACTAATCTCACATCCACATCTAAAAACTGATCCTGACCTTATTATCCTACCTGCGGATAAAGGCTCCACCACTGTTGTTTTGAATTGCAAGGATTACCTGGCAGAAGGACTCCACCAGCTGTCAGATACATCCACCTACAAACCTTGCAACAGTGACCCCATTCCAGACATCCAGTAGGCTCTCCAGTCACTCCTCAAATCCGTAGGCCCATTCTAGAACCTCTCCCCGGAGTCCATCTCTCTGCTCACCCCTACCACTCCCACACTCCTTCCTTCCTGGAGTTCATAAACTCAACCATCCAGGACACCCCATTGTGGCCAGTAATGTGTGCCCACTGAGAAAATCTCTGCTCTCGTAGACCAACACCTTCAACCTATCACCCAGAACCTACCCTCCCGTATAAAAGATACCAACCATTTCCTCCACCAACTCTCCACAGTTCCTGTCCTTTTACCTCACAGTGCCCTGCTTGTCACTATTGATGCCCTCTTCCTTTACACTAACATCCCTAATGCCCATGGCCTTACCGCTGTTGAACACTACCCTTCCCAACGCCTGACTGATTCCAAACCAACAACCTCTTTCCTAGTCGCCATGACCAACTATATCCTCACCCACAATTACTTCTCCTTTGAAGGCATTACCTACAAACAAATCTGGGGTATGACTATAGGCACCCGCATGGCACAATCCTCTACCAACATATTCTTGGGCCATCCAGAGGTATCTTTCCTAAACACCCAGAATCCTAAACCCCTCACCTGGTGATGATATCTTTGCGATCTGGATTGAGGGTGAGGACACCCTATCCACATTCCTCCAGAACCTCCTCTCCTGTTTGCTTCACCTGGTCCTACTCAACCCAACAAGGCACCTTCCCAGACGTTGACCTCCACCTCAAAGATGTCTCCCACCAACTCCCAAAGTCCCACTTCTGACCACAGAGGAGCATATCCCTCATAACTCAGTACCACCCAGGACTGGAGCAACTGAATTACATTCTCTGCCAGGGTTTTGACTACCTCTCGTCGTGTCCTGACGTAAATATCCTGCCCACTATCCTTCCCACCCCTCCCACAGTGGTATTCCTCCGTCCACCGAACCTACATATATACTCATCCATCCCTACACAAACCCTGCTGCCAACCCCTTACCTCATTGCTCATACCACATAATAGACCTAGATGCAAGACATATCTCATACATCCTCCCACCACCACCTACTCCAGTCCGGTCACAAACATAACGTATCCCATCACAGACAAGGCTACCTGTGAAACCAGTAACATTATCTACAAGCTAAGCTGCAACTATTGTGCTGCATTCTATGTGGGCATGACAACCATCAAGCTGTCTGTCCGTATGAATGGCCACTGACAAACTGTGGCCAAGAAGCAAGTGGACCACTGTGTTGCTGAGCATGCTGCCAAACATGACATCCTTCATTTCAATGACTGCTTCCCAGCATGTGCCATGTGGATCCTTCTCACCAACACCAGCTTTTCTGAAATGCACACGTGGGAACTTTCCTTGCAATATATCCTGTGTCTCTGTAACCCTCCTGGCCTCAACCTTCGTCAGTCATTGTTCTCTTTCATTCAGCCCCTTCCCTGTTCCCATTCCAGCACCACACAGCCCTCATTCTATCATCACACCCAGTCTTTTTACTTCTCTCCTTTTCCACTTTGCCCTCCCTCCTGCCCTGCCCATCTCTGCGCTGCCCTCCGTCTAACCTCCCGACTGCACATAGCTGCCTATCCTCTCTCCACCTCGTCCCTCCATGGCCCCCCCAGCAGCATGTCATTGTCTTCCACACCTACCCTACTTCACTCCCCCTCTCCACTCCGGTACCGATTGCCTTTGTAGTCTGGTCCCTTCAACCCCCACAAATCAACCAACCTCTCCACCCTAGCCTCCTCCTTACCCCCACCCAGTCCCCACTGCCGTCATGTACTGGTGCTCCTCCGCCATATGGTAAGTGGCAACTTTCCTTTTCATAATACTGTAATATTCAATCCTGGATTTTCCATTATTAAAAATTACATAAATCTACATTCAAATTGTGATGCATACCACAAACAAATTCTGCTTCTGTACAAAAACAGACATAATGTCTTATGGGATAACAGCAATCAGTGATTTTATAATGTTACTTAAAATCTGTCTTGATTGCAATTTTTTTTTTTTTTCATATGACCAGTTTCGGTTCATTCAGAACCATCTTCAGATCTGATATTTCAGTTACCGGAGTAACCCGTCCAAATGCAGCAACTTTCACATGCTACGTCACATCTGATCTGAAGATGGTTCTGAATGAACCGAAACCGGTCATATGAATAAAAAATCTGCTTCTTTAAACTTATTTTCATCCCATCTTCTTAATTTCCTATTTTACCGCAATTTCTTCAGTTTTAATCTGCAGTTCATAACCAGTAAAATATGATTGGAGCCCACATTTATGCTGGAAATATTTTTGCCATTTAAAATCTGCTTTTGAAAACTTTGTCTTACCATTATGTGATCCATTTTACATTCCTGCCTCTCCAGGTCTCTTCCATGTATACAGCCTTCTTTCTAGATCCATCAGCAAATATTAGTGATAATGAAATTATACTCTGTGCAAAATTCTAACAGGCAGCTTTCTCTAAAATTTATTTCCCCACAGTTCAAGTTCTCCTATTATTTTTCGTCCTCTTCCTTTTCCTGCTGTCAAATTCCAGTTCACAACCAAATATCTTTTGTTTCAACAGAACTTCTTTCATCGTCTTCATCACTTGCAGTATTGTTTGTCATTCAAGCTTATACTACTGTGGTGAATGCTGGCTTGCTGTCTTGGCTACAATGGTGATTTCACTGTGCTAGTCATAGAAGCTTACCCGATTCCTATTTTCTCTTTGCTTATTAGACCTACACATATATTACGTCTGCTTGATTTTGTATTTTGCATTTATGATCAAGTACTCACCTGACTAGAATTCTTGTTCTTCCTGCCACCACACTTCATTAATTCCAAAAAAATTAACTTCCAAGTATCCACTTCTTCTTCTTCTTCTTCTTCTTCTTTTTGGGTTCTGTAAACTATCTACGTGATAAAGGGATACAACATTCCACGCTCCTTCTCGTAGAATGACAGTCTTGTTTTTCCTTATGATGGTATCATCCTGAGTAGTCCCTGCAATTTTTATCTCTTAATATTTTATCCAAAAGGTTGCCATAATCATTTACTAGAATGGAGTAGGATGCCCCATTATAGCCACATGAAGAGGGGTGTCTGTGGAAAGGCCAGATGAACATTCTGTTCCTGAAGAGGGACAGTAGCCTTTTCAGTAGTTGCAGAGGCAACAGTTGGGATGATGATCTGTAACATTAGACATTAGCCAACATTGCCTTACTTCTTAGCCTAGAGTACACAAAACAGATCAGTACTGTGGCCATGGGCTGTCATATTAGTTTGCCCTGTCCCTTGCACACACGCGCGCGCGCACGCACGCGCGCACACACACACACACACACACACACACACACACACACACACACACACACACTCTCACTCTCTCTCTCTCTCTCTCTCTCTCTCTCTCTTTCTCACACACACACACACTCACTGTCACACACTTACTCTCAGCCAGCAACTTTGAGGCAACACAGTTGTCAGACCCTTTCTTGTGTAATTTCATAAATAATGATTAGCAAATATTGTCAACTTCAACATTAATGATTTTATGAATGAGTTTTCTTATCTTGTGCTATATATCACAAATGGTATGTGAAGTAATAAGACTATGTAAAAGACTTATGTTGAAACATGAATTATTTAATACAGATATCAAACATTGACAAGATGGGGTAACTCCCAATAACCTAAAATTATGTGAAATAAGTGTGTTCTAAGCCCAATACATACACGAAGATAATATCTAGAGTGCTGCATTGAAGTGTGTTAGGACCTCTAATGACCTCCCAAGTATACAGGGCAGTTTTGTTAAATGAGGAAAAACTACAGGAAATGATCCTGATAGGACAAGGAATAAAAAATGTCATATGTACAATCGACATATGGTTCGAAATACATGTCATTCTACAGGGTATTTATGAATTCATCATATTTAATACAGAACGATGCAGTGCACAACATGCTGTGATGACACTATCGTTAGACAATGTGGTCAAATGACCCACACTGGCCTTTAAGGATGCGCAAACTCATATTTTAATAGACATTATTTTTACCTTGTTTTTGACCAGTACTCCATCCCATAAGAAAATGACTCAATTTTTATAAACACCCTATAGATTTTTGAAGGAAGATTAGTTCTGAGAGCATGTCTTAAGTTGGGACTCTTCAAGCTTCCCTTTTTTAGTGAAATACAACATTTGAAGACAGTGTTCCAACAAAACTGTTATTCTGAGAGACAGATATGTAATGCATTCAGCTCAAGTAAGTTCAGTCTGTGGAGCTGAATGAAGATTCGAAGACACCCACCACTTTGGACTTTTGCCGTATTTTGGTGCCAAGTCATGAAGAATCGGAAGAGTCCTTAGAAGATATGGCATGAAGTGTGTTTTCAACCATCTGCAAAGCTGAGAAACCTGTTGGGTTTGGTTAAGGATGATCTTGGCCTGAGGAAATGTGGTGTGTACAAGATTCCTTGTCAGTGTGGGGCAGCATGTATAGGCCAGACATGTTGAACAGTACAAGAACGCTGTGATGAACATCAGCATCATAAAAGCCTTTGCCAACCAGAAAAGTCGGCAATTACGCAACACTGTCTGAATACAGGACATCACGTGATTTATGAAAAGACTGAAGTTTTATCGCCGGCATCATCTTTGTGGGATTGCATCATTGAGGAAGCAATACACATCTGTACAGTTGATAATCTCATCAACAGCGATGCGAGGTTTCAACTGAGCACAGCCTGGAACCCTGCATTGCCTGCTAGTAAATCACAACACGAAAATCAAGATTTTTTGATCACAGACCTGTCATAACATTGGTCTAGTATGGTCTTTAGTGAGTAACTTCTGGCCACACTGATAGTAAACACATCGCGTGCGAAGGAGAGCCGCTCTGCGATTTTTGGCAGAGAGCGTCTCAAGTATAGTACCATCTATCTGCAAATAATTGTGCGTGTGTGATTTCCGCACCAGCATGTTCTAGCTGCACTTGTTCTAGAAACGGGGCGTCGACATGCGGGTATCGTTGTACCTAGCCACCAGCAAGATTGAACCACCTGAAGAAGTCGGACAGTTGCTTTGTGGAATTTGCACACCATGTTGTACGTTTTTCGTAATTCAGATAAAAGTTTTACGTATGTGGCTGGGTATTTCTGTGCTAGTGAGGTATCTTTGAATGTTTCTGCAACATGCATAGCTGAACCTTGAGACTAACCTGAATCTGCTGTGGGTGACTATTGTAGAAAAAAAATACACAGATAACCCAACTGTTATGAACAACTGCTTAATAGTGTGTTGGTCATTCTTTGGAATGCAATACAACAGCAGTTCTGCATGGTATGGATTTTACAAATCGTTGGTACGTTTCTGGAGGTATGTGGCACCAGGTGTATATGCACAGGTCTAGCAATTCCAATACAACACAAGCTGGTGGTTTGTGATCGCAGATATGGTGCCCAGTAGTTTCCCGTATATGTTCTATTGGGTTCAGATTATCTAAATTTGGTGGCCAAGACATAAATGTGACTTCACCATCTTGCTCCTTGAACCACTGAAACATGATTCTCGCTTTGTTTCATAGAAAGTTATCCTGATGGAAGATGCCATCACCTTATGGGAAGACATGAAACATGCAGGTGGTCCGCAGTAATGCCCATGTAGTCCACAGCTGTCACGGTGCCATGGAACCTAAGGAGAATGTCCCCATAACAAAATACAGCTCCCAGAAGCGTGTATCTATGGTGTAGTGCATGTTTCAACTAGCCATTCACCTGGGTGAAGCAAGAAACGTGATTTATCCAACCATTTGACCTATTTTCATTGGTCCGCAGTGCAGTATCAGTGATCTCATGCTCATAGCAGCTGTAACTGACAATGTTGTTTTGGTCAGCATTAAAGCGTGTAGGGGTTGTCAAATGCAGAGCTCCATGTTAAATTATTTGCACCGAATATATATGCGTGCACCATCATGGTACTCTGTCATCTCATCTAACACAGATTGCTGCCTATCCTGCATTACAGAATGAGCAAACTCTGCCCTTGACATTCCTTGGGGGTGTCCACCACCTTGTCTTCTGATGGTTTTACCATCCTTCAACCTATTTTCATAAATGCTCATGATAGTAGCACACTAACAGCCAACATGCTTCACCGTTTCAGAGATGCTCGTTGCTGGGTGTTGGACTATAACAATCTGCCCTTTGTCAAAGTCACGTCAATGGATTTCCCCATATCACCACTACATTAATTCCATATTCATCACTTCTTCATGTCACAAGCACACAACAGCCCCAGACAGCACCCCATCTCATGATGGGCAGTGGTCATGATGTTTTGGTTCATTGATGTAAGTTCATAATCTGCTTTTATTTCAACCTCACCTGACATTAGATTTTCCCAGAACAAAATCAGTCTCAGTTAGGAAATTATTTAATGTCAATCATGCGTTTCACCCTTTTGGGCATTATCAGATTGTCTACAAGAACAAGAAACCAATCAGTTAGAAACAAATGGAGGAAAAGGGTGAGTGAACTAAAAGTAATAAAAACTTTAAAGTAACTGGATATATGACCCATCAGTCATAAAACCACATATGGTGTAAAATAGACACCAAAATAACTGGATATATAATCCATCTGTCATGAAACATCTAAACCATGTGCTGGACCTAGTGGAAGGAGAGAAACAGCCAGAATAACACCAAGAAAGTAGAAATATGTGGTGGAAAATTTTGCCATAGTTATCGTATGTTAACTTGAACACACCAGATGGATCTGCCATGGCTGTACAAAGTAGGGTCACGCTTACAGAACTGCAGTATGAGCCACACATGGCATAATGTCTGTATTGGCACACACGCACACACACACACACACACACACACACACACACACACACACACAATACAATGAAAAATTGAGAAAAGGTGTTGCGTATAGTGCAGTAAGAAGTACCCAGATGGCACACATGTCCGGCTTAAGGAACATTTTTAAAAAAACGAATATGTGTAAACCTAGTAAATAAAATGCATATAAACAAACCAATGCAGACACATAAAACCCAAAAATAAAATAAAAGTACCCCCCCCCCCCCCATATAAAGCACAAAGAATAGGTCAAATGATTACATAAAAAACAATGAATCAAAATATGCCTCTAAAACTCCGTCACATAGAGTAAAACAGCTAACAGTAGGAGTACATTCATAGCATATGCATTCTGAATCGATAAAGCTTCAATATACCATGACTGGGGGCAGTCTTAAGCTTCGCAAAAAGAGACAAAAATATTCTTGGTCATTAAAATAAACAAATGTAAGTTATAAAATGTAAAGAGGTAAAGTCATTTACAATAAAAAACATCTACAATACAAAAGCCATTAAAAAGCTCCCTGTAAAATATGGTTCCCCCAACTTCCCACACAAAAATCGACAAATTGAGTGTGATGCTGTCGACACATAATAATCAATGCAGCAACATTTGGAACACTGGTAACATTGTATCATAATACACTTGATTACTGTTAAGCAATTGATCATTCATCAACTTGCCTTTGTTAGCGTCAAGTTATTTAACAATTTCAAGCTCCTCTAGTAGACTCAACTTCTTCTCCTTCTGAGCAATGTGCATTACCCTCAGGTTTTCTAGTGTGGGGGTGGTGCCCATTGGACTTCAGACACTCAGAAAATGCAGAATTTTGCTTAATCTGACCTTTCTTAGTTAACAGGTGTTTCTTGAACCAGGTCTTGAATCTGCTGCCAGTCTGGCCACCTGTTTATGACTTTTTGCAATTGCTACACACCTATTTATATACATCTGACCCTGCATATCTATCTCTCTGGGGGCATTCATTTTGAATATAATTATACTGAAGCTTATTACCAGTAGTGTAAACAACATGCAAATCTTGTTTTTAAAGTGTTTAGCTAAATCATAATAGAAGTTTCCCACGAACGGGATCTTCACAAATTTGTACCTCGAAAACAGTGAGATGGCTGGTGTACTCAAGGTAACAGACGATAAACGTGGAAAATTTTTCCGCCACATATTTCTACTTTCTCAGTGTTTTTCTGGCTGTTTCTCTCTTTCCACCAGGTCTACTGTATGGTTTAGATGTTTCATGATGGATAGATTATATATCCAGTTACCTTGGTGTATATTTTACATTATATGTGGTTTTATAACTGATGGGTCATGTGTCCAGCTACTTTTACATAAGTTTTTATTACTTTTAATTCACATTGTCTGCATAGCTATGTAAGATAGGACCATGCCCTTTTCCTCCATTTGTATCTAATTGATTGGTTTCTTATTTTTGTAGACAATTTGATGATGTGAAAGGGTGAAATGCTGACGTTAATAATTTCACAACTTGGACAGTTTTTGTTCTGAAACGCTTTTAAATCAGTTGCTGTAACAGCCTGCCATGATGGAATGGGAAAATTTTTTATATGAGATTTTTATTTATTGCAGCAAAACACAGTATTGCTACATCAACGAAGATTAGTTGTAAAAGCATATCTTAAGTCTTTGGTAATTTCAAATAAATTTTTACATACATTATACGGCAGGGGTACTTCTGTGTTATCAAGATATCTTTGAATGACTCTGCAACTGCGACTGTCTGGGAACTACAGCCCACCATCACTTACCAAAAACCTTGGGTTCCATCCAACTCTTGGTACTTAGTTATATGAATACCATTGTTTTAGTAGAGGAAGCTAAATTTTAGGTCTTTAGTAGGAGTGCTTTGGCAGTTAACTACTGAAATTCATTGGCTTTCACTGGAATCGTTTGTTATTTGATTTCATACCTTCAGCACAACTACAGTGCTACCACAGATTTGTTATAAATTCAAAACAGTCTCTACCGGAAATATTACCTACAAGTTAACTAATTTATTTAGATCAGAATGTGTCTAGCTATTTAATTTAGACATGCTGATAATTTCAGTGGTCACCATTGTGATCTTGTTTAATGTAATACACATTAAATTGTTATAGTATTATCTGGGTGTATCATGAGATGGCATGGTTGTGAGACACTGCTTTCCTTTCAGAGACCAGCAGGTCCAAATTCCCTTACAGACATTTTGATGTAGTGTTTCAATTGTTTCCCTGAGATATATATTGCATGAATGCTCTACCTTCCATTATAGCCAAGCCATATCCTCCCTGTTATGCTCGCTTGGCCTAATACCCCATCTCTAATGACTTGCGTAGAATTGGATGTTAAAAATGATTGTTTCTTCCTTGTCAGAGAATGGCATTTTTCATGAAGTAATTTTCCGCATCTTCACATATGAATTTGTTTTCCTATTATATTGTCAGGCAGTTGGAAATTTGGAGTCTGCTCTGTTCGGTAAAGGGTTCCAAACAACCCTTTTTCCTGAAGGTAATGTAAATGACACTTGTAGTTTTGATTCCTTAATTTCTTCCGGTATTAATGAATTGAAAATATTGAGCATGTGTTTAATTTTGTTTCAGTTGTACTTTGTCTTGCTATTGCCATGGTTTCTGCTGGTATGATACACAGAGTCTGCACAACAACATGGTAAGTGATTGTTTTACAGAAACTGATAATTATACCATTTGGTCAATTGGAATATGCGTCCTTAACTTTCACAGGCAATGTGCTATCAATTTTGCTATTGGCACATGCCTTGTGTACTGACCCAGAGCTTTAATAAGTCACATATTTCCCTCCGTTGTGGTTGTGGTCTCCAGCCTGAAGACTGGTTTGATGCAGCTCTCTGCACTACCGTGTCATGTGTATGTCGTTTCATATCTTCGTAACCACTGAACCTTACATCCCTTTGAATCTGCTTATGGTGTTGAAGCCCTGTCTCCCTGTACAATGTTTATCCCTTTCCCTACGCCCCACTTCTCTTCATTAAGAAGTTCCTTGATGCTTCAGAATGTGTCTCATAAACCAATCCCATCTTTAGTTAAGTTGTACCAAAAATTCATTTTCTCTTCACTTTGACTCAGGTGCTCTTCATTTTTATGCAGTCTACCCACCTAATGTTCTCCTGTAGCACCATATTTTGAAAGATTCTATTCTCATTTTGCCTGTACTGTTTATCGTACATATTTCAATTCCGTATAAGGCCACTCACCTGACAAATGCAGGTGACCCAAAAGTGCTTTAACATTTAAAAATGCATTAATTCACGGAGTAATATAGATGGAGGGGTAAAAATTGTCACATGTGCCTGAAACAGTATGGGATTTTTTGAAACCAAAAACTAGTGCAAAAACTGGCCAACAGATGGAGCTGGACAGCAGCATGTTGCTGATGCCACATGAGAATCATGTATAAAATGAGTTATGGTGAGAGAGGGAGTCAGATGGGCCAGTAATCATGGCATAACTTTACCTGAAAGGGCACTGTTAGTGAATGGAGAACTGGCTATTGCCGCTTTAGGATCCAATCACCATAAGAAGGGCATTCGAATGAATAAGGATCCTGTGACAAGTGTCACTGTGTGGAAAATGAGCACAAAGTTCAAAGTGCCATAGTCTGCAAACAGAAGAAAGTGCTACCGCTTTTCGGACAGTTCATCTCCACATGATGAGGTCAGCACTTGTGAAGTGGTACGTCACACTGGCATTTCACTCACGACTTTTTGGAGAGCACTAAGACATACCCTACAGTTCTGTTTGGCCAAAATCGAGCACTGTAATGAACTGTTAGCCACCAATTTTGTGATGCGGAGAGCATTTGCAGTGCACACACTTAAGGAAATGAGGGAAGGTGTTGATTGGTTGTCTGATGTATTGTGGCAAAGCCTATTCCACACACCCTCAGAATATTGGCTACCGAAAATCCTAAAACTGTTGTGTAAACTCTAGCCCATGAGGAGAAGTCATGGTGTGGTGTGGATTTACCACTTCAATCATGATGGGACCCTTTTCTTCAAGGAAATGTGGGATGCAGCATTTCAAACAGTTGTCAGCATATGACAGGTGTTAGGTTCACCGATATGTTAAAGAATCTCATCATCCCTTGTGTGGCTGATAAATACCTGCTGGAAGGTGTTCCAGCCCATATTTGCTACATATATGAAAGTCCACTTGCACATATTGTTTGCTGAGAAATGCATTCTGATCTGTCATTTCCGTCATGCTTGGTTTCCCAGGTCCCCAGACCTCAACCCATGTGATTGTTGGTTTTGGATTACCTGAAGCCAGGCTGGGTGGCGCCCGTGGGGAGAGCCCCTGGTCGGAGTGGGTGGCATCAGGGCGGATGACCCGCAATGAAGCGTGGTACATCATCTCTCGCTGGTGGGCCTCCACCAGCAGTCTCTAAGCGATCAAGGTCTAACCTCAATGGAAAGAAATTTGATCAGAGATCGTTTCCCTCCCTGGCCACTCCATGGGAGGAACATATGGCTAAAGAAGGCAGTGGAGATTATTCACCCCGGTACCTCGTGTGTAAGCAAGTTGATGGGGAATCGTTTATGTCGACCAAGCCCGTGTTTTTTGTGGAGCATTTAGAGGACAAGTTCGGGGAGGTGGAGGGCTTGTCCAAAATGCGCTCTGGGTCGGTTCTCATCAAAACAGCATCCTCTGCCCAGTCACGGAGGTTGCTCACTTGTGACAGGTTGGGGGATGTTTCCGTCACCATCACTCCCCATAAAAGTTTAAACATGGTCCAGGGTATTATTTTCCACAGGGATCTTCTACTGCAGTCCGACGCTGAACTATGCGCCAATCTAGAACGACGGGGTGTTCACTTTGTCCAGCGCGTCCATCGGGGTCCAAAGGATAATCAGGTAGCCACCGGTGCCTTCATCTTGGCCTTCAAAGGTGATGTTTTACCCGAAAAGGTCAAGGTGATGGTTTACCGCTGTGATGTGAAGCCATATATCCCTCCTCCGATGCGGTGTTTTAAATGCTGGAAGTTTGGGCATGTCATCCCGCTGTACTTCCGGCATCACATGTCGAGATTGTAGACGTCCTTCGCATCCCAACACTCCCATGTGCTCCGCCTCCCATCTGTGTTAACTGCGGAGAACACCATTCCCCCTGCTCGTCGGACTGTAGGATATTCCAGAAAGAACGGAAGATAATGGAATATAAAACCCTGGACCACCCGACCTACTCCGAGGCTAGGCGGAAGTATGAGAGGCTCCATCCTGTGCCAATGACGTCGACCTACGCCGCTGCTGCAACGACGGTTCTTCCATCTCCTGTGTCGTCCCGTAAAGTTGGTTCTATGATTGGTCAGAATCCAACAGCCCCCTTGTTTGTGGGGGGCACTTCACACCCTGTTGCTCCTGCTCCATCTTCTTCAGGAGCAACACCCTCCCAACCATTGGGGGCATCAGCTCCCCCTTCCCAGCCGGAGAAGCGTAAGACTTCTTCGGCTACTCTCGCCAGGAAGGGATCCCTTGGGGATCTCCCTTCGCAAGTTCCGACCAGTGGAAAAGCGAACACCCGCAAGTGGCTGAAACAACCACCAGTCCCTGGTCGTAGGGCCTCACGGTCGTCGTCCGTCCCTGAGACTGACCCAGTGCAGCCCATGAAGCCTGAACCACCGAAGGCACAGTGCGACAAGCAGAAAAAGAAGGAAGTCCCCAAGACCAACGACATTGTGGTGGCACCCGTCCCACCGCTTCCTACAAGCTCTGAGTCTGAGGACGAGGTGGAGATTCTGGCGTCCGCTGAGGACCTCGATCTCGCCGGTCCCTCAGATGCCATGGACAGCGCTAGCACCAGTGCTCAATTGGAGGCAGAAGGTGACCCAGCGGCGTAATCTGCCTTCCAAGTCACGTCACGCCTTTCACAGACATGGACAATACCATCCTCCAGTGGAACTGCAGCGGTTTCTTCCACCATCTAGCTGAGCTCCGACAACTTATCAGCCTTCACCCTTTCTTCTGCATTGCTATTCAGGAAACTTGGTTTCCAGCAATGCGAACCCCCGCCCTCCGTGGCTATCAGGGTTATTATGAGAACCGGGCAGCTTATGAAAGGGTGTCTGGTGGCGTCTGCATATATGTCCTTAACTCTCTTCACAGTGAGTCTGTACCTCTACAAACAGATTTAGAGGCTGTCGCTGTTCGGGTGTGGACGCCACTGGCTGTTACCGTCTGTAGTCTTTACCTTCCACTGGATGGTGCTGTCGCGCAGCATGTCCTGGCTGCTCTGATAGCCCAATTGCCGCCACCTTTCTTGTTACTGGGTGACTTCAACGCCCATAACCCTCTGTGGGGTGGGTCAGTGGCGACAGGTCGAGGCACCATCATTGAGCATTTATTGGCACAGCTCGATCTTTCGCTTTTAAATGATGGTTCCTTCATTCACTTCAGCATGGCGCATGGCACGTACTCCGCCATCGACCTTTCGATTTGCAGCCCTAGCCTCTTACCATCTGTCCAATGGAGAGTGCATGACGTCCTGTGTGGTAGTCACCACTTTCTGATCTTTCTGTCACTGCCACAGCGTCAGTCTTCTCTGTGCCCTTGCAGGTGGGCAATGAATAAGGCTGACTGGGACTTGTTTTCCTCCACTGCCCCTATTGAGCCTCTCTCTAGTGATGACATTGATGCGGTGGTTCAATCGGTCACCACCGGCATCGTTACTGCCGCCGAATCTGCCTTTCCCCGTTCTTCTGGGTCCCCACGGTGGCGGACTGTGCCTTGGTGGTCGCCTGAGATCGCTGAAGCGATTAAAGATCGCCGGTGGGCGCTCCAGCGTCACAAGCGACATCCCTGCATTGAACACCTCATCACCTTCAAACGGCTGCGTGCGCGGGCCCGCCGCCTTATCCGCCAAAGCAAGCAGGAGTGCTGGGAGCAGTATGTGTCCACCATTGGCCTCCATGTCTCTCCATCACAGGTCTGGGCCAAGATCCGACGCCTCTATCGCTATCGGACCCCTGCCAGCGTCCCTGTGCTCTCACTGAATGGAGCAGTTTGTACAGACTCCGTCGAAATTTCCAACAGCTTGGCAGAGCATTTTGCTCTGAGTTCTGCTTCTTCCAATTACCCACTGGCCTTCCACTCCATTAAAGAGCGGGTGGAATGTCGGAGTCTTTCTTTTCGCACCCACCAATCTGAATCCTACAATGCTCCATTCTGTGAGTGGGAATTTCACAGTGCGCTTGCCGCCTGCCCTGATACCACTCCCGGGCCAGATCGCATCCACTGTCAGATGCTGAAACACCTTTCAGTGGACTGCAAGCGACGCCTCCTCGACCTTTACAACCGTCTCTGGGTCGAGGGTGAGTTTCCGTCGCAGTGGCGGGAAAGCATTGTCATCCCCGTTTTGAAACTGGGCAAGAGCTCTTTGGAGGTGGACAGCTACCGCCCCATTAGCCTCATCAACGTTCTTTGCATGCTTCTCGAACGGTTGGTGAGCCGGCGCTTGAATTGGGTACTGGAGTCTCGGGGCCTTGTGGCTCCATCTCAGGGTGGGTTCTGTAAGGGCCGCTCCGCCGCCGACAATCTGGTGAGCCTGGAGTCGGCCATCCGTACTGCCTTTGCCCGCCGCCAGCACCTGGTCGCTGTCTTTTTCGACATGCGGAAGGCACATGATACGACATGGCGTCATCACATCCTTTCCACGCTTCATGGATGGGGTCTTCGGGGCCCTCTGCCGATCTTTATCAGAAATTTTCTGTCGTATCGTACCTTCTGCGTGCAAGTTGCGGCCTCTCATAGTTCGTCCCGAGTCCAGGAGAACGGGGTACCACAGGGATCTGTCCTCAGTGTCTGCCTGTTTTTAATTGCAATAAACGGGCTCGCTGCAGCGGTGGGAAATTCTGTCTCTGCTTCCCTGTATGCTGACGACTTCTGCCTTTACTACAGCTCTACTGGCATTGCAGCTGTTGAACGTCAGCTACAGGGCGCTATCCGCAAGGTGCAGTCTTGGGCTGTGGCGCATGGTTTTCGGTTTTCGGCTGCCAAGACCTGCGTTATGCATTTCTGCCGGCACCAAACGGTTCATCCTGAGCCGCGGCTTTATCTTGACGGCGAACTTCTTGCTGAGGTGGAGACCCACAGGTATTTGTGTGTACTTTTTTATGCCCGGTTGACTTGGCTGCTTCATATTCAGCAGCTGAAATAGACATGTTGGCGGCATCTAAATGCTCTGCGATGCTTGAACCACACCAGCTGAGGTGCCGACCGATCTACCCTGTTACGGCTCTACCAGGCATTAATCCAGTCTCGTCTGGATTATGGGAGCCTGGCTTATGGCTCAGCATCCCCGTCTGCGTTGCGGGTGCTGGACCCAATCTTACGCAGCGGAATACGACTCGCCACTGGTGCCTTCCGGACCAGCCCTGTGGACAGCATACTAGTGGAGGCAGGTGTCCCTCCCCTGCGGTTACGGCACCAACGTTTGCTGGCCGCTTATGCTGCCCATGTTTTTAGCTTTCCCGGGCATCCAAACTATCGTCTCCTGTTCCCACAATCGGTCGTTCATCTGCCAGAACATCGGCCCTGGTCAGGTTGTACGATCGCGGTCCGCGTCAAAGAGCTTCTCTCCGGGCTCAGGGTTTTCACTCCTTTCCAGGCCACTTTGTGTACACCCTCATGGTGTGTTCCTCGCCCTTGCCTTTGGCTCGACTTGGCACAGGGCCCAAAGGACTCAGTCCCTCCAGAGGCCTTCCGCCGCTGCTTTTATTCCATCCTGGCCACGTATCAGGGCTCTGGCGTTGTATACACTGACGGTTCGATGGTTGCTGGTCATGTCAGTTATGCGCTAACTCTAGGGGACCATTCCGAACAACGTTCCTTGCCGGATGGCTGCAGCGTTTACACTGCTGAGCTGGTCATCATCTTTCGTGCCCTAGAGTATATCCGCTCCTGCTCAGGTGAGTCCTTCGTTATCTGTAGCGATTCCCTGAGCGGTTTACAAGCTCTCGACCAGTGTTTCCCTCGTTCTCGTCTGGTGATGGCTATCCAGGAGTCCCTGCATACTCTTGCCCGTTGTGGCCGCTCTGTGGTCTTTGTGTGGACCCCCGGTCATGTCGGTATCCCGGGCAATGAACATGTTGACCGCCTGGCGAAAGAGGCCACCAGTACACCATTTCTGGACATTGGCCTCCCAGCGACTGATTTGCGGGCACTATTATGTCGCAACAATTTTTACCTCTGGGACACTGAATGGCGCAACCTGCCCATGCCCAACAAACTTCGTCCTATCAAGGTGACGACAACTGTGTGGCGGTCGTCCCTTTTGGTCTCCCGCCAGGAGTCTGTTGTCCTCTGCCGGCTGCGCATTGGGCACACTCGGCTGACGCACTGCCACTTATTGCGCCTTGAGGACCCACCTCAGTGTCGCTGCGGCTCCGTTTTATCTGTGGTCCACATTTTATTGGAGTGTCTGCTTTTAGCTGTGCTCAGGCAGACGTTTGCACTGCCTGACACACTCCCTGCCCTTTTAACAGATGACCCTGCTATGGCTGGCTTAGTTTTGCGTTTTATTCGGGCATTATCATTTAATCTGAGTGGTTCTGTGTTCTTTTTTTTTTTGTTTTTTTTTTTTTTGTTTTTTTTTTTTTCCCCTCCGATTTTAAACTGAGTTTTTAATGTGTTCTCGGTGGTTGGTTTTTCCTTTTTTTCTTTTTTTTCTCTATGGTTGGCCAACTTTAATTTTTTGGAAAAAGGGACCGATGACCATCGCAGTCTGGTCCCTTTCATCCCACGAACCAACCAACCAACCAACCTGAAGCCACAAGTCTACTGCAATTAGCCAACCTCATTAGAGATGCTACAAGACAACATCTGATAGCTATTTCTAACCATCCATATCAATAAGCTGTACAGTGCTGTTCGCAATATTGTCAGTCGACTTAGTATTGTTGACGAATGATGGCTGACATGTTGAGCATTTGTTATAAAGATCATTGTCTTTGCTAAAGATGAGTTGTTATGCTAATACTGCTTTTTTATTGTATGAAGTGTTATCTGTTGGTCTTTTTTTTTCCCCCTTCATTAAAACCCCACGACATTTCAAGCATGTGTGTCGTTTTTACGTCTCAAAGTACATTATTCCATGAAATAATTGAATTTTCAGATGTTAACAGGCTTTTGAGTCACTCTGTACTTCCAGAAAGATGTCTTAACACTTAAATTTGTATCAGATGTTAAAAAAGTTCTCTTTCAGAACATCTGTTCTTTCTGCTTCTTGCTTTACACAGTCCAGTCGCATTAATGTAACCACCATTTGTGTTCAGTGTGAACATGCAATAACTTTTCACAGGCAGTGGGTGGCTGTGTTAGCAGTGGAGGGTATATAAACTGTTTCAGGGGATGTAGAAAACAGCAAATAAACAATTTTTTCAGCCTTCAGTTGCAAGGTTTCGATTCCAGTAATGGAATCTTCTTCAGAACAAAAAATAAAATTATTTTGTGAGCCAAACACTGGCCATGTCACAGATTAAAAATTAAAACATTAAAGACGCATAATCATAAGATTATGTCAGTCAAAATTAAAACCATTAGGGCGAACGTAGACGGAGCTGCGCCGGCCATAAATCAGGACCACACGTATGCGGCTTGAAAAGCGTTTTCGAGCCGCATACGTGTGGTCCTGATTTATGGCCGGCGCAGCTCCGTCTACGTTCGCCCTAATGGTTTTAATTTTGACTGACATAATCTTATGATTATGCGTCTTTAATGTTTTAATTTTTAATCTGTGACATGGCCAGTGTTTGGCTCACAAAATAATTTTATTTTTTGTTCTGAAGAAGATTCCATTAGTGGAATCGAAACCTAGGTAAATGAGTAAAATTACCTTGCAACTGAAGGCTGAAAAAATTGTTTATTTGCTGTACATTTCACAGTTGCTGACACGCTGCAATATGTTAAAGATTTGTAAAAGATGTAGAAAACAGTGCAGGCATTGTTGTAATGTGGAAACAGATGTCCTAAAGGGCATGATCATAGGCTTTTGAGCCAAAGGTGGAAGCATTTTTGAAACGGCTAAGTTTGTAAAATGTCCACATGCTGCTGTGGTTAAAGTATAGCATGCATAGCAAAATGGCACTATCCAAAACCAGTGCCAAGGCAACTATGCCGCACCATGGGCCATAGATAGTGGCTGTGAACAACAGTTGAGAAGATGTGAGAAGATGTGAATAGATGTGCAACTTGACCTACTGATTGTCCAAATGAAACAAGGTGTTACCATCAGTATGTTCTCAGTGACCATTTAGCAAACATTGCTGCATATTGGCCTCTGCAGCAGGCACCTGGTTCATGCACACATGCTGACAATTGTTCATCGGCTACAGAGGCTGTGTAATTTGCATGCCAATACTGAAACTGGCTGTATGTTAACTGGTGACAGGTGACCTTTTCAGAGTAATCACCTTTTATGCTCCATCAGACAGAAAGCAAATACCCTGCAACAATTGTCGAAAGGGTCCAGGCCGGAGGTGGGAGTGTCATGTATGCACGTATGCTTGGGGATCATGTCCACCTCTACATGCAGTTTGTTTTCCTCAGCACGGTGACGTCTACCAGCAGCTAACTTAACACGGCTTGCAGTGTATGTGCATGGTTCAAAGAGCACCAGGATGAGTTTGCCCTACTCCCCTGGCCACAGAACTCCCTTGATTTAAACCCAATCAGGGATCTGTGGGACCACTTTGATCAGGCTGTGTGCACCACAGATCCTCAACAGTGGAACCCAGCACAGCAAGCCATGGCATTGGAGTCAGCATAGCTCCACATCCCTGTAGAGACAGAATTACATTGTCATTAGTAAACCTCAAAGTTTTTATTTATTCCCACTAAAGTTTTATTCCCTTTCCAGATTTCTTCTTGGTCTCCACTACTGTTTGCTCAATGTACAGATTGTTTAACGTTTCTTCTGCACCACTGCTTCCCTTTCAGTTACTTCAACTTTAATAACAGCAGTGTTGTTTCTGTACAAATCATAATGTCCGTTTGCTTTCTATATCTTATCACTGCTACCTTCAGAATTTCAAAGTGTGTATTCTAGTCGAAGCTTTCTCTAAATCTACAAATTGTATAAACGTAAATTAGCCTTTTTTCAATCTATCGTTTAAGATGAAAAATTTAAATGATCATATGGCATTATTGGCCAGGGTTGTTCTGCTGCCTGGTGCTAATGCCTCTATTTGTTACCACTTTGGCAACTTGCACTTCAGTAAAGTTGAGAGGCAATGATTAGGACAACAGAAACATCCAGTCCATGAGCGAAGAAAATCTTCGATCATGCTGGCAATCGAACCTGGGATCCCGCAGTCCAGAGGCAGTAACCATTACCACTAGATCACAATCTGCGGACTGTCTTTTAATATAAATGGCAGGGTTAGTAATTCCTTGCATTAAAGTGTATAATAATGCTTAAAATAAAGGAAAGCAACCAGTCACCCATAGATGACTGATGCGTGGTGCATAGAAATGTGCAACAGAAAACAGTATTTGCATTAGTTGTCGAAGTCTTGCCCTTTCTCTTGTAAAAGCGCAAACAGTCACACACAACCACACATAGACCTAAATGCACACACCCGCATCTGTGGCAAGATTGATTCTTCAGTTATTGACTGTCAGTTTTGCCGCAGCAGCAGGTGTCTACTTGAGTGGTAGCGTATCCTTAATTTTATACATTTCTCCATCCAAGAATTTCCATTGTAAAGTGTAGAATAAATAATTAAGATTTTTTGTGTGACTGTCACTGGCAACATCAGGTCTTTTAATTTATTATTGTTGTTACGTTTAATTATTATTCAGTTAATGTAACATGATCCGTGATTGTGTGACAGTGTCAAAGTGGCCACATGTAATTTAATGTCAAATATAGAGTGGATGCCCTAATCCAGAAAGAGAGGTGGTTAACTGCATGCTGCTATGCTTTAAATGCAGTAGCCTTTTACTGGTATGTATTTTTGCTGAGGTGTTCTCTCTTGATAATTTTACATTTTAATTTATACTGTATTTATTGATATATCAGGAGTGATATTTGTGAACTGAAAATAATGTTCAGTTTTCTTTCCAGTCTATTATTCTCCCTTGTGGCACTGTACTATATGAACCGCATATCTCAAGCAACATATGCTGCCCCTGCCCCTGTGCAGCCAGTAGTGACAAAGAAAAAGAAATAATCATTAAAAGGTAATTAAACAATATAGAAATGTAAGTTAAGGGCACTTATGACCAAAGAAGGCTACATTGTGTGTTACCAACAATAAATTCTTTTAAAGATCTTGACATTTATTAAGAATGTTGTACAAATATTAATATAACAAGTTTGTTTACATAGCCAACTTCCACAGCAACTGTTATAATAAGTTGTTGGATTTTCTTCCTTAAGCTTACTGCAGTTAAAGAGTATTTTACACCAGATGTGTTTCACCTTTATTTACAGAGCACCTTCTGTGGACATTTTGGAAATGTAGGTACATAATATTTCTGTACATTTTGGTCTTTATAGATTAAAATCAGTCTTTCCTTATATTATGAATTACCTAGAAGAGCACGGTCTATTGACAAACAGTCAACACAGATTTAGAAAATATTGTTCTTGTGAAACACAACTAGCTCTCTAGACACACCAAGTGTTGAGTACTGCTGACGAGGGATTTCAAATTGATTCATATTTCTAGATTCCCAAAAGGCTGTTGACACTACCACACAAACAGCTTGTAGTGAAATTGCATGCTTATGGAATATTGTCTCAGTTATGTGACTGGATTCGTGATTTCATGTTAGAGATGTCACAGTTCGTAGTAATTGACAGAAAGTCATCAAGTAAAACAGAAGTGATTTCCGACATTCCCCAAGGTAGTGTTATAGGCCCTCTGCTGTTCCTTATCTACGTAAATGATTTAGGAGACAATCTGAGCAGCCATCTTAGGTTCTTTGCAGATTATGCTGTCATTTATTGCCTATTAAACTCATCAGAAGATCAAAACAAACTGCAAAAAAAATGTAGAAAAGATATCTGTATAGTGCAGGAACTAGCAATTGACTCTAAATAATGAAACGTGTGAGGTCATTCACATAACACGCTAAAAAAAATAATTTAAAAAAACATTAAACTTCAGTTACATGATAAATCAGTCTAATCTAAGGACTGTAAATTCAGCTAAATACCTAGAAATTACAATTATGAACAATTTAAATTGGAAAGAACACACAGAAAGTGTTGTGAGGAAGGCAAACCAAAGACTGTGTTTTATTGGTAGAACACTTAGAAAATGTATTGGAACTACTAAAGAGACTGCATACGCTACACTTGTCCCTGTTGTGGGATCCTTACCAGATAGGATTAACAGAGTACATCGAGAAAGTCCAAAGAAGAGCAACATGTTTTGTATTTTTGTGAAATAGGAGAGTGTGTGTCACGGACAGGAAACAGGATTTGGGAAGGACACCATTAAAAAAAGGCATTTTTCGTTGCGGCGGAATCTTCTCAAGAAATTTCAATCACCAACTTTCTCCTCTGAATCCGAAAATATTTTAATGATGCTGACCTGCATAGAGAGAAACAATTGTCATAGTAATATTAGGAAATCAGAGCTCATACGGAAAGATTCAGGTGTTCATTTTTTCCGTGAACTGTTCGAGGGTGGAATAATAGAGAATAATTGTGAAGGTGGTTTGATGAACCCTCTGCCAGGCTCTTAACTGTGATTTGCAGAGTATCCATGTAGATGTAGGTGTAGATATAATTGTATATAATTTACTGATGGTGTTTTTACCTCTTATTTACGTGTTCTGCAAACAACTGCATTTCCATTTTTCATTAGTGGAGGTTGAGGTTGAAAGACTCCTGGTATCTCATTCAAACTTGGCATTTTTCGTCTTTTTTGAAACCAGTTTTTCTTACTCTGCTTTGGCATTACTTACACTTCACCTCACTTTACAAAAATAGAACTTTGGTCTCCCATACCTGTACTCGGCACTGTGTTCATGTTTATTCATTTGTTCTCTTTGTAGGTTGTGAGCATTGTGTAAGGCACCATCAGTGCAAGGTACTAATAAGTACCAAATGGTCAGGTGCAAAGTCGTACAATTTGTCAATCCCCAGAAAGAAAGAAATAATTCTTCACATGCAGCAGTTGTATCAGAGCACTAGCGATTATGTGAAACTTGCTCTTTTTCACAGCATAACTACGCATTTATACCCTCTTTCCTGATCCGCACACCGTATCAATTCTCGTATTACACATCAGACAACGATAGTAAATTATACAAACACTAGGCCTTTGGACCATGAACCAAGTGACTCTGAACACAATATCACCAGCATACATATATGCTTTCAGTTACTACTCTTAGCATTCTTCCTACTCGGCACTCAGTCTACTTTTACAATACTCATAAATGAACTACTTTACTAGGCACACAGCCCTAACAACAGATTTGGCCTTCCTGATTTAGGTTTTCCTTGATTCCCCTGAATTGCTTCAGGCAAATGCTGGGATGGTTCCTTTGAAAGGGCATGGCCAACCTCCTTCCCCATACTTCAAAAATCCCATGGGACCAATGACCTCACTTTTAGGGCCCCTCCCCCAAATCAACCAACAAACCATCCTAACAAGAGCTCTAACTGTGGCTTCCACTGACTCTGCTTCCGCTGACTCTACTCCCAGAGATTACTGAAAGCAAAGATATCACAGTGAGGCAAGGTGCCTTACATTCCCCCATTGACCTCTTTTTCGAATTTGGAAGCAAATTTCGAAAACAAAAAAACAGGCAGAAACTGTAATAAGTTTAATCAAAACGACATAACTAATACAGTTGTTGAAACGCACCCCTCTAACATTCCACATCATAGTAATATTATAGACAACACACAAGTTTTATAGCCAAAACACGAAATACGAAACTATGAAATAACAAAACTAAATGTGAGACATCAATCACCTAACGGTTCAGTTGCGCAGCATCCATGTTATCAGTCACCTAACGTCTTTAGTTCGAATTCATCAACTGAAAGAACACAGAAGAAAGCTCATAACATGGAATATACTCCCTTTTTTCCACACACACACACACACACACACACACACACACACACACACACACACACACACACACACACTCTCTCTCTCTCTCTCTTTTTCTTTCTCATTTGACTAAGCTATTGCTGATACACCATTTGCTGTCTGTCGTGGTAGGACGGGTGTACCCCTCGTACAACTGCATGTTAGCGCATATGGTCCCTGTTGGTAAACAGTTATTGGCTTGACATAACCTGTTGTTGATCAACACTCTTGCTGCTCCAGCTGCAGATGGAGCCCCACACATACACAGTCATGCCCAGTGACAGCATGCATGCCAATAGTGGTGGGGATGAGCTGGGCTGCCCTGGGCTTGTGCAGTGCTGATGTCTCTGCATGCATTTACAGTTAGCTTCCCACTCATCAATATAGTGAGTCAGAAACAATTTTTATCTACATTTCACTGGCAACCCCAATTAGCTCCTCACTCATCTAATACAGTGAGTCAGAAACAACTTTAATTACATTTTCCTGGTAACTCCAATCTTTTAACTAACACTTTGGGTACAAATCCCAAGTTCACCGAAGGTTGAGGGGTGTGTCCTTATGTGCCTCATTTTTCTTCACATGCAAAACCTTGTTGCCCTACCACTGCATGCAGTATCAGGTCTGGTTTTGTAAAGTATGGCTGATGTGGCTTTCTTTTGCTTCGATGACACCAGGTTTTCTGGAAAATACTTCCTTGTACTCTATTAGTAGGATGTGTAATTTACTCTTCCTTGTTCTACAGGTACTTTCCATTTCCTCAATTTTCTGTGTGATTTTCCTTTCTTCGCTGTAGCTTTCTTCCTCTTCTAGATGTTTTTTCAAACTGCTATATTGTACATGATCCATTTGTGCTTGCTTCCCATAGCTGTTGATGCTTCTGTCATGCCACATTATATTCTTGTAAATGCCTCGATATATTCTGTAGTCTTCTCTTTAGACATAACCTTTTGTTCCCTTTTGCCCTTCAGAATGTTCTATGGCTTCCAGTCTGCTCCCAGTATGTCATGTACACGTAACAATTGTTTGATTCATGTTCACATAAATTTGATACAACTAAAGTCTCCATAGTATAGTTTCTTCCTGTATTTCAGTTACATTACAATCAACTGCTTGTATATTGCTTTTTTTATTTCAACAAGTTTATTTTTTTTTCACAGTCATCCTGACCTAATGCCCATGCAGACTTCTTCATTCATATCTTCAGCTATTTCCAGTTGGTTTTGTTTCTGTAGCCCTGTGTGCAGTTCAGAAGTTCTTTCTTAATTGTCAGTTTCTGAATAATAGTATCCAGCTATATCTCCTCCTGCAATACTAGATGGTGACAAGAAAAATTCTGTATTCTATTTCATTGGTTTTTTTGTGTCCTTCCTGCAGTTTTCTCATTTTCTTCGTCCCTTTTTCTCAGTTGTTCTTCATGTTTATCCTGTCTTTTCATTAATGCCCCTAACATCTGTAGTATTTTCATTTCAGTAATGCTTGTCTCCTCCTTTTGCTGACCTTCACACAACCCTGAACAAGGCATGCTGCTTTAAATAACATTATCTGGGCCATGATACTTCAGTCTTAAAAATTTGGCCAAACATGTAAAGTACAGCTCTAATACAGTTAACTGCTATTCTACTCTCCAAAAGTACAGATGTTTCAATCAGCTATTCTACTTCAGCACTTATGTTTCTTACAAACTTACTTTTCGTCTCTTGAACTGTTACTGTTGCATCCATTTCGATGCTGAGTGCTGCTCCATTAGGATCTTGTAATATCTTCAGTCATAACGTTGCACCTGTTGTTGGCGGCACATGCCTCTAGTTCCTTTGTGAGTACTGTTTTAATTTTAATAGTTCTCTTAGTTTATCCTCCTTGTGTACCAATTCACTGTAGATTGTCCAGTTGTGATAGTCATGTGTAAGGCTCTATCAGTTCGGTGGAGTGGTATATACCGAACAGTCAAGTAGTATGTCAAATGTCTTCTTCACATGCAGCAAACATGAAAACATATTGATAATCTCTAATAGAGCGAAGGTGTTTACAATATGAGTAACTCATTCTGTAGGACAGTATATTAAATTTTGAAAACAGTTTCAAGTGTTGTGGTTTTAGCCTTGTGCAAGGGCACTTAAGTCTTTGTATGTATTAAATGTTCAGTGAGGCTAATTGTGGGGTACTTATCCTTTTCTTCGTGTACTGGCCATATTCATACCACGCTATTTCAGCTGCAGTTTTCCTTTTTTATTCCTTATGCCTTGGTCTTACCTTTAGCCCAGTAGCCCCCATTCATCAATGTGGGGCTAGGGATGGCTCTGAGGACAGCCAACTTTGCTCATGTTTCTCTGGTGCCTGTCAGGACTATCAGCAGATGGGGTTTCACTCGGCATGGCCTACACCTAAAAAGGACTGGGAAGGGAAGATTGGTACAGATGATTAATGAAAGTATAGGGGGTGGATCTCGGGCCACACATGGTCAAATACCTGTTGTCATAGGCAGGAGAAGTAGGTCTTTTTTAGGATAAATCCAGGCAACAGGTTCCCCTGCCTAAAGAGTATCTCCAGCAGTTTAAAAAAATACTGAAACAATCACTCACATGACAGATTTTAACACTTCATATATCACACATACCAGATGTCACAAAGAAAAACAAACCTTTGGAAAGAGTAATATGGGCATGTCACAAACTTACCAATCCTCCATCAAAACATGCAATCAATAAAACATAAAATACAACTATCAGAAGTTGAGCTCCAATTTTTGAAATGCACAGTACTTTGTATTACTGAGCACTGGTGTAGAGACACAGAAATCCAACATGTAGTATTATCATTGTATGAAAGGGCAGATTCTTACTGCAGAACTACTTCAAGGGGTGGAGGATCATGCATTTATATCAATAAAGGAACACAGTTAAAATCAAGACATGACCTCAGTACAGTAAGTGACAACAAAACACTTTGAAATATTAGCTATTGAATTAACAGCACTTCATATTACCAAGAAATTAATCATTTTGTATGTGTATAGGTGGTAGTGTGGACACTCTTTTCAATAAATTAACAGAAGATCTAGATAAAGTCTCAAGTACAAAGGTCAACATAATTCTATGTGGTGACATTAAGATCAACAGTAATATCATAAATGAATCCAGCAGCACCTTCATAAACATCCTTCAAAGTTTTGGCATGTCCCTATTGGTCAATAGTGCAACAAGGGTTACTACAATGACTGCATCAGTAATTGACCATGTGGCCACAAATATGGGCAGGGAAAAATGTGATGTAGCTGTAAGAAATCTCAGACTATCAGATCATCTCTGTCAAATAACAACAGTAAAATCAGTCATTGAATCATTCCCTGAACTGCAAGCCTACAAACAACATCTATCAGAAATAAAAATAAATTTTTTTTTAAAAGAACTAAGAAAACAAAGCTGGGATTAAGTGTATAAGGAAACCAATGTGAATATGAAATTCTCTAAATTCTCCACATTGTTTAAATTTAACTTTGAAAAGGCATTTCCAAAAGTATGCACGTCTCTATCAACATCTCACAAAAACAGATGGATAACTGCGGGTATTAAGAAGTCCTCCCAAACACTTAAACACCTCAGTTCCATGAAAAAGATTCGCAATGGTTCAGAATTCTTACAACACTTAGCAAACTATGCAAATGAGCATTTTTCAAGTATTGCAGAGAAGTTACAGCAAAAATTCCCCAAAACCAATATGACACCTGTAAGTAATGTTGCACTAAATACAATGATGTTACTTCCAACCACAGAGAATGAAGTCAATAAAACTCTTCAAAAACTAAAAAATAAGAAGTTAGTAGACTTAGGTGGAGTACCAATGTGTGTACTGAAACAATGCATAGGGATTGAACAAGGTCCCTTAACAAATATAATAAATGAATCCTTCACATCAAGAACATTTCCACAGCAGTTAAAACAGGCAAGAGTTGTACCTTTGCTTAAGGAAGGTAATGCAGAAGACAGAAAATTACCAGCCCATTTCACTGCTGTCAACATTCTCAAAAATAATAGAAGCAATTATGAAAGACAGATTAATGAATTACCTGAATAAATACAATCTTTTAAGCGAATCTAAGTTTGGTTTCCGAAGTGGCAAAAATGGAGTCAGCCATAGTAGAATTCACAAAAGTTGTACTTGATGCTCTTGATAAAGATGAGTGTGTCACAGGCATATTTTTGGATCTTTCTAAGGTGTTTGATAAAGTTGACCACTAGATTCTATTAAATAAATTATAAGCATTAGGAATAAGAGGGGTAGCTAATGACTGGTTTTGATCATACCTAGCAGACAGGGTACATACTTCAAATAGATCTAAACATTTACTAGAACACTTATCAGAACCAAAATACATTAATATAGGGATTCCTCAAGGTAGCATATTAGGACCAATACTATTCCTGGCATACATCAATGACTTCCCCAGCAGTGTTACTCATGGTGAAAAAATTCTCTTCTCTGATGACAGCAATATTATAGTCACTGAGAAAACAAGAGAACTCAGTGCCGAGAAAGCAAATGAAACTCTCAAGGAAGTTTATGATTGGTCAATAAGCAATAAAGTGACATTGAACATAAAGAAAGCTAATGCCATGACTTTCAGTTTGAAGAGGAAAAATGACTGTGTTAAATTAAATGTAGATGGCACCTCTATAGACTGTGTAACAAATGCAAAATTTTTTGGAATGAATATTGATTCTCAGTTGAAGTGGTGTGAACACACAAAACGTACTTGCAAACAGAATGTCATCAGTATGTTATGCCCTAAGAATCCTATCAACAGTGTGTAACATGCCGTGTCTTTTAGTTGCATATTATTCACATGTACACTCAATTCTTAGCTATGGCATTTTTTTGGGGGAACAAACACGCAAAATATGAACAAAATTTTCAAACTCCAGAAAAGAGCCGTAAGAATAATAACCAAAAATTCTAGTCGAGCTCATTGTAAGATCTGTTCAAAACACTGGGGATTTTAACTGCTCCATGTGAATACATTTACCAGTCAGTTGTACACATGAAAAATAACATTGGTAATTACTGCACAAACAGCTCTGTCCATGACCATGCAACAAGAGATAGACTAAACTTACATTTGCCAAGAAAAAAGAAACATAAAACTCAAAACAGCATTTTATACCAAGGAATAAAACTGTACAATAAATTACCAAAAGAGAATAAAGAAATTGCAAAAATACACTTTTTTAAAAAAAGGCAGTTAAAAAGTACCTGTTATGCAATACATTTTATACATTGGAGTGTTACTTAGATCAGAGTAGGGGTCTGATAAAAAATGTTATACAAATAAATAATAATAATTATTATAAAACATTCCACATAACACTTTCACTTTGTTTTTTTCCTTCTTTTTTTCCTTTCTAGAAATACTTACCCCAAGCTATGCATAGCACAATACTGACACCTCTTCTTCTTTCTGAGCTCAACATCTCATTCATTATGGAGGGATGCTGACTCAGTTTTTCAGGATAGCAAATTGGAAGTTGCGATACAGAAAATGGCCCAGAGATCACCAGTGTGTGTGTGTGTGTGTGTGTGTGTGTGTGTGTGTGTGTGTGTGTGTGAAGTGTTACGAAACAATGTGTGTGTAGTGTGTGCAGTGACTGATAGTGAGATATGAGTGAACAGTGTGGCACTACATTATTAAATAAGTTATTTGTAAAAAAAGTATTGTATACCAGGAGTAAATCTAATGATTGTCTCTAACTGGAAGCCTGTAAACATATGTGTATACGAATTGGCTTATTTTCAATTGGTCTAAACGTGTCAGTACTTTGACATGTCCTATATCCTTGTAAAAAGAGATCTACGGATGAATAAAGCTGCTGCTGCTGCTGCTACTACTACTACTACTACTACTACTACTACTACTACTATGCTGTACCTTTCTCTCTACAGTTCACATTTTGCTTTTTAGTTGTGGCTTTTCTTGGAAACCAAGGTGCACTAGAAGTTTCTTTATGAGTGGTGTGCATTTATGGATATCCTCCAGAGTTATCTCCACTTCTTGAAGTCTTTTTCTTTCTCAGTTAACCACAACACAGTTTTCTTGTTGGGAAAGCAACAGAAATTGCTCAATCTTGTAGGACTCATATGAATAATGTGAACATAATAACAGCTTATTGTAGTTGACTTCTGTCCCACAGTTACTTTCTTCTACCATTGTGTCCAACTGGGCCGTTCCCCTATTGGTCTCAGTGTCAGTGAGATACAACAATCATTTATGTATTTAGTTTTTTTTTCCTGATTGGTTAGTGTTTGCATAAAAACAATGTGGGGTGTCTGGGTATCCCCTGATGCAAAAACTTTCTTTGTTCTTCCTGAACTAGTTGTGATGAATACTCACTAGGTTTTATTTATTTGTTTCCTTAAGTGTCGGTACTTGAGTGGTCTGTTGTTAATTTTGAATGATCATGTCAGGTCTTGGCTTCGGTTTCCCCTGTGATTTCTGGGGAAAGACTATTTATGCATAAAATAGCTGCTATACAGTTCTCTGTTGTAAGTGTTTGCTTCATTGTTGGTGTCCTGTTACTGGCAATATTTTGCTCAGCATGGTTTCATGAAGCACTGTAGTTGAGCTAAATTTCCATTATGTGCAATTACAGTTTCAGTTATGGACTGGTCCTCTTTGATTATCTTCATACTTATAGGATTTGAAGCAAGTAGGTGGACATCAATATCCTGAAGCAATAAAACCAAATTCTCAAAAATTCTGAAAAAAAATCACCTTTGAAGATTAGACAATTTTCAAGCACTGTTAAGTATGAAACATTCGAATTTTATTAACAGAGTTGGCACTATGTGAGTCCTTGGAATGAAAGTCATATTATCATAAAGCTTCTGGTTTGAATATTGCTAGTAGCAACAGCTTTTGTACTTTTATTATTAAATTCATAACATAAGAGAAAGGCAATCACTTACCTACACTGGCAGTATGCACACTTGTGTGCTGTCCACGGTATGGTGCCATGCAATCCTAGTCAGTTTAATCATAGGCAAACGCTTTTAGCATGTTTTGTCCAGATGATAAATGTTGGGATTTGGCTCTAAGCAACCACTTTGCTATGCCAGAATTTTTTAAAAAGCTATCGCCTGATGCTGCATCTCTTTTGATGTGAGACTGGTTGACTTTTTTATGAAAAGTACTATAACAGCCAGTGCAAAAGATTTTATTCACCTTGTAGAGGGACCAGTGCGTGGTGCACAGACACACGTAATAGGAAACACTAAAACTAGTGTCTTTGAGCTTTTCTAGTAAGAGAGAGAGATAGAGAGTGTGTGTGTGTGTGTGTGTGTGTGTGTGTGTGTGTACTGGAAAAAGAGCAAGAGGCCAAGAGCTAGTATTGGCTGTTTCCTATTATGTGTTTGTGTGCCATACACCAGCCCTTTTTAAGTAGGTGGTTACCTTCCTCTTATTTGATGTATTTTTCTATCTATGAATTTCCAGTATTATTGTTTATTAAATTCTGCTTTATTAACAAATGAAAATGTCAGTTAACAACTATTACATCATTTTTAATACTTCACATTCACAAATCCTTGTATGGAGTGCAAGATGTTGCCAAGCAGATATGATTTCAGTTAGTATGGAAATTAATTTCATTATCTTTTAAATTCAGTGGGTAGGTGGTAAAAGATTTTTATTGCTAAATACTTCACACCTTTCTGTGCCACGCGAAGGCTGAATGGTGAACAGTGTAAATGATTGCTCCTTCTAGTACAGGTGGTTATAATTGAAGTGCAGCTACTTAAGGAGGTACAATTTGGGCTGTAATTATCGTATGGCGGTGAAACTTGGTAGATATGCTAATGCGATAATGCAGAACAGATTTACACAGGAAAAAATTAGTTCCAGTTTCAGCCACCAGGTCCAAATCTGGCACTGTACACTATTTGTATAACTCCTGTTTTGGCCACCAGGTGCAAATATGGCAATGTACATTATTTGTATGATGGTGTGATATGCACTCTGTCATTTGATAATCCATAACGTCAGTCTGGCTACCAAGAAGAGAATGGCGGCAATTACAGTGTTGCATTGAGAGAGTATCACCAGTGGCCTTGCCTGAATGGTAAAACCGGTTCCCATCTGATCACCAAATTTAAACGCTGTCGGGCTTGGCTATCACTTGGATGGGTCACCTTCAGTGTCTGCTGAGTGCTGTAGGCAAGCGGGGTGCACTTGGCCCTTGTGAGGCCAATTGAGGAGCTACTTGATTGAGAAGTAGGAGCACCAGCCATTAAAACTGACAAAGGCTGGGAGAGTGCTGTGCTGACCACATGCCCCTCCATACCCACATCAGGTGATGTCTAAGGGCTGAGTATGACACAGCAGCTGGTCAGTACCATTGGGCCGTCAAGGTCTGTCCAGACGGTATTTGTTTCTGTTGTGAGAGTATCACTGATGGAAAGGTCTGAGGAGAGATCCAATGTTAAATTGTTTGAAGATGATGATGGTAAAATTCGAAAACAATGCAGCAATGTTATGAATCTGCTCATTGGTTTCTGGCACATATCGAAGTTGATGACAACTGGCCGGGCAATATTCTGTGAAGTGATGAGGCACATTGGACACTACAGTGTGCAGTGAATATACAGAACTGCTGAATTTGCGGTACTGTTAAACCACATGTTGTGCACAAGGAGCCATTGCCCTCGCCATACATGACTGTGTGGTGTGGCTTCACAAGCACCATTATCATTGGTCCATTCTTCTTTGAAGAGAATATAACCAGAGGCCCTGTCAGATGTACCGTGATGTCTGCATGTCATCAAGACCTCCTTGTACAGCATGTGCTTTGGAAAAGTTCAACTATGTGGAAACCATTATTTTCATGCGTGGTTTTCTGAGTTGTTTGACCTCTTCTGCCTGTGTCACGTTCCTAATCCACTACATATAAAAGCATTTCTATTTGCCTTTATTGCATTCACATTGCTAGATTTGCACCTGGTGGTGAAAATTGGAACCAATTTTGTTCCAGGATAGATTGGATCCACGTTAATGCATTGGCATATCTACCAAGTTTCTTTGCCATAATAATTATACTATGGCCCTCCATGAGTAGCTGCACTTTTAATTATAATCAGTCAGTATTATATTTATGAATGTTACTGTTGTTTTCAAACTATAATGTATCTAATTACATGTTTCTGTTGCAGGAGTGTGTCTTCCAGATAAGAAAAACAAAAACTTCATATCTCAAAAAGCTCAGCATGAAATGTTATAACTCTTGTACAAATTACATAAAAATGGAAAAACAGTATCCTGAACAAGTTTTTGTAAAATACTTATTGTCATTATTAGTTAATATACACAATATACATTTTATAAAGAGTGCTTCCATTTATGAGCACTGGAGTATGAGCAAAAGAACTTGGGTCGTAGATGCAGAGACAGTGCAAGGAGGGGGGAGGGGACAAGGGTAGTGGTGGTGGGGGTGCTCCTTTGTGAATGACCACTATTTGGTAGAGGAGTTGCAGTTCGACAGCTGAAGCCTATAGACAACCCTACACCTCACATGCTTGTAATCTACAGCTAGTGAGTCTGCAAATGATCGTTTAAACAGGTTGTGTCAATATAACCAAAAAAGAGTCACATAAAGAAAGGCTCAACCAAAACAAAACAAGATCGACCTTCCACTCCCAAAATGAAATAGCCTAAAACAAGTAAGAAGTAAAAAATTTAGTATCTTCGACAATGTTACTTACTACAATACTGACAATGTAAAACAAAGAACATTTGTGACGTGTAAGTTGTGTCAGTCCCCCGGGATAACCTGTTGTGCAGCTTTACCCAAAGTTATTTTATTCTGCATCTTCCCCAAGTAGGGAAGCTTTGGGAGGTACTTGTAGCTACATTTACCCCTCCTTTATTGAGTAATTGGACTAGCTAGTGGCTCGTACAGCCCTATCTGCCACAGTTTTCAATAAGAGATTTTTGCCTCTCCCAACACAAATTTAATGAATAGAACAAAAATCCTGTCCAAAGTCGCAAATTTTACTTTTTTATTCACTCGATGACTAGTTCCGGGCTGGGACTCATTTTCAAATCATCATAACATTGTCTAAAATGGCATTTTCGAAGGTGCGAAAACCATGTCAAAAATGTGCAACGAACAGTTACAGCACACACAGAATAGTTATCTGCACACAGAATAGTTATCTGTAACTGTTCATTCCACATTTCTGATATGGTTTTCACAACTTTGGAAAAGATATTTTCGACTAAGTTACAAAGATTTTAAAATGGGTCTCAGCCCAAAACTAGTCATCGAGTGAATAAAAAAAGTAAAATTTGCAACTTTGGACTGATCTTTCGTTCTGCTGGTCAACAAAAGTTGCAGACCCACAGCTACTCCAATATGCTGGAAGTTTGTAAAAATTTAATGGTATTGTATATAATGAATGTACCTGATTCTGTAGAACTTTCCATGCACTGTAGTGCATGAAGGCTGCAGTGCCATGCTACATAGTGAAGACACAGCTACGAGAACACTTGGAAGTGTGTAGGCTGGCATGTCACAGTCAACTGGTCACCCCTTCAGAATAGTGGGATGTAATTTCCCAATGCTTTTGATGTGAATGTGTTTCTGTGCTCGTAACACATTATTTTGAGTGAACTGTACCCCCCTTCTGATAGTTGCAGTACCATGTAGATTGTTAAAATACAAATACAGTAAATACAGGGTGTTCAGAAATTCCCATTATAAACTTCTAGGATGCATAGAGGGAAGTGAGTAAAATAATATTGTGAATAGGAATGTAATTCCAGAAATGTACTATTTCCATTCTACAATGGGTTCAATTCAGATGTTTAATCCATCCATTTGTGCTTGAAGATTTGAATTGGGTGAGAGAGTAGAGCTATTAGGTTACAATTTGAAAGGAAACATTCATTTATCACTTACGCATAGTTGTTTGTATTAACACTTAAACATTACATGTTTACATTATTCCAAAACAATAAAGAACCCTGTATACTGTATGTACAGAACAATACTGCTGTATTGCAACAGCGACTCTGTGTTACCACCAATGTTGTTACAGATACTGTACTTACAAAGCATTTTCTGATACATGTGCACCAGAACATAGTACATTTCCATCCCACCTGGTGTCCCTTCTATTTCTAGTGCAGTGGCCAGAACTGGTGTCAGCCGATCTTCTGTCTCTACAGGAGTCTCATAAATTAAACTTGGCATGCAACCCCACAAGAGTTAGACAATAGGAGTTAAATCCTGTGATTGCGAAGGCCACAATGTTGGAACACTTCGGGCAATCCATCTTTGCTATATTGTCTGTTGAGATTCTCAGAACTGCACATGAGAAGTAAAGTGGTGCACCATCATGCTGAAACCACATTTCCCGATGGACGTTCAGTGGCACAGCTTCCGCAAACAGGTCCAATATGTTTTGTAGGAAGATCAAGTATGCAGGACCAGTTAGCTAGAGTGGAAGGAGATATGGCTTAGTCACATGACCGTCCAGAATAACTGCCCACATTTTAATGCCAAACCAGTGTTGAAACACCTTGGGCATATGTGGCACAAAGGTTTTTGTCTGCCCGGAGATGGCTGTTCCGCGAATTCAGAACACAGTCCCTAGCAAACTTACATTCATCTGTGAAGAGAACTCAGTGTGCAAACAGGGGTATGTCAATGCGGTGGTGTAGGAACCACACGTTTTGGCCTTTATATTTGGCCATTTGAAGTGGTTCTAAGAACTGCCATAAATAATAATGATATATTAACATTATTTTTTAAAAAGGGAAAGATTACAAGCTTGCGGAAACAATTAAACACCGAGCGAGGTGGTGCAGTGGTTAGCACACTGGACTCGCATTCGGAAGGACGATGGTTCAATCCCGCGTCCGGCCATCCCGATCTAGGTTTTCCGTGATTTCCCTAAATCGCTCCAGGCAAATGCCGGGATGGTTCCTTTGAAAGGGCACGGCCGACTTCCTTCCCCATCCTTCCCTAATCCTATGAGACCGATAACCTCGCTGTTTGGTCTCTTCTCCCAAACAACCAACCACCCAAACAATTAAACATATCTATTTCCGTGCTAATGCAAGATTTTCTTCACTTGACATAACAAATAAGTATATTAAATTTCCTTTAAGCAAAACAATTATAATAATAAAAACAGTTTTGTAATGAGGTATAATTACTTTATTTATCAAAATACAATATACCTTCAGAAAGACAGATGTATAATAGATATAAAACAATGCAGAGGACTACAGATAGAGAGATAATGAATGAAATCTGTTTGGGAGAGCAGTTCATGAAGCCTTCAATCACTGCCATAGCAGGATATTGTTTAATGGTTATTTAATAAATCCAAAGAAATTTTGATCATATGTAAAGGCTGTTAATGGCACCAGAGTTGGCTTTGAGACACTCATGGATGAGACAAGAACTGGAATTGTGAATAACATGAAGGAAAAGAAAAGCATAAATGCTTAACTCAGTTTTCAAACGTTCCTTTATGAAGGAAAACCCTGGAGTGTCACCCCAGTTTAATTCTAAAAAAATGAGCGACAAAGATATTAGTCTCAGTGGCATTGAGAAACAGCCGAAATTGTTAAAACTGGACAAAGCTGCAAGGCCCAATGGACTCCATATCAGATTTTTTACCCAATTTGCAATGATTTAGCTCCTCAGGTAACGATAGCCTATTAAAGATCCCTCAAACAAAAAACCATGCCCAGTAGTTGAAGAAAGCACGAGTCACACCCGTGTACAAGAAGAGTAGCAGAAGTGACCCACAGAACTACCATCCAGTGTCCTTGACATCCATTTGTTCCAGAAACTTCAGAACATACTCTGAGCTGAAACACAGTGAGGTACCTCAAACAAAATGGCCTCCTCCATGCCAATCAGTATGGATTTTGCTAACATTGATCATGTAAAACCTGACTCTCACTTTCTCAGATGACATACTGAAAGTCATGGATCAAGGCAATATTGAGTACCACACCTATGCCTATATTTTTAAAAAAATCTTATGAGATATCAAGTGAAATTTGTGGCTGGACTGAGGATTTCATGGTAGGGAGTACACAGCTAGTTATTTTCGATGTTGAATCATCAACAGACGTAGAGATAACTTCAAGTGTACCCCAAGGAAATGTGTTTGGTTCCTTGGTATTTGTGTTATATATTAATGACCTTGTGGAAAATATTAATAGTCACCTCAGTCTTTTTGCAAATAATGCAGTTATCCATAATGAAGTACAGACTGAAAGAAACTGCACAAATATTCAGTCAGATCTCGATAAGATTTCAAAGTAGTGCAACGATTGGCAGCTTGCTTTAAATGTTCATGAATTTAAAATTGGGCATTTCACAAAATGAAAAAAGTGTAGCACCCTGTAGTATCAGTGAGCAATAAACTTGCACAAATATGTTGGTGTAACACTGCGTAGGGATATTAAATGTAACAATCACATAGGCTTAGTCATGGATAAAGCAGGTAGCAGACTTTGGTTTATTGGTAGACCACTAAGGAAATGCAATCAATGTGCAAAGGAGATTGCTTAAAAATCACTCATGTGATCCATCTTTTAATATTGTTCGAATGTGTGGGACCCTTACCAGATAGGACTGACGGGATATTGAACATATACACAGAAGGGCGACAGCACGAACAGTGTGTACTGTGAACATAACAGGCTGTGGTTGTTTTGAGGGTTGGGAACACTTGAGTGGGAACATCACTGGTACATGGTAGTACATAAACTTAACATTGTAGTGTTCAGTTCCCTGAAAGACGTCAGTAAAAAATTCCACAGAGTGCGAGCTACGTGCCATGATTCAGTTCCGACTTGCAGAAAAAATGGCACCTCCCAAAATTTTTTCATGAATTGAAACAGTTTATTGTGAAGGTGTTATGGATAGGACAAGTTCATTTACTTGGTATAGGGAGTTTAGTAGATGAAGAACTAATGTTCATGATGGACTGAGGAGTGGAAGACTTCCCATTTTGGCTGATGAGTTGATACAAAACTCAAGGAACCTGTTGTGTGTGAAGACCTATGATTGAGAGTTAATGAAGTTTTTACGATGTTTCCACATTTCTTCATAATGTTCTTATACGAGAGACTCACAGAAGTGCTGGGGTACTGAAAACTGTATGCAATATGGGTCCCAAAACAGCTGACACAGCAGCCTAAGAAAAATAGGGTCAGGAGCACCTGCAATTTTCTTGAGCGATTTGAATTGGAAAGTGAGAATTTTCTGAGCTCCATTGTGACTAGAGATGAAATGTGGGTGGTTCATTACATGCCTGAGAGAGGAAGACAGTCGCCATAGTGACGGCACACCAATTCCCCATCTGCCAAAATATTCAAAACCACGATTTTGGGCAAAAAAAATCATGGCCTTACTGTTTCAGGGCCAAAGAGATATCATTTTGGTCAAATTTCTGCCTCAGGAGGGAGAGCATCAATGCACAATGATATTTTGAGACTGTAAGAAAAACTCAAAAGGAGGGGAGTGCTGACAAGAGGAGTATGCTTGTTGCATGACAACGCCCATGTTTGTACAGCCACTAAGGAGCTCTTGGACTCATTTCATTGGAATTTTTTGAACCAATGGGCTCACACTTCCAAGTTCTTTTTAAATTTTGTAAATTGAGGTAATGTTATGTACCCTCTTAATACATGAATTTTTATTTCATACTCTCCTCCACTTCTGATTGCCCCACTTCTTTTGTCAGGCAGTGTGTGATCCAAGGAATAAATAAGTGACTTCAGGCATTTATTCATATTACATCTTAAATGAAAATACATTTGAGATACTTTACTTATTCAAGTTCCATCAGCACCTTGAGCTCCTGTTATAGGCAAGATTTACTGATACCTGCAGCTACAAGATTCACAGACATTGTTGTGTCATTCCAAATCAGCCTAAAATCCATAACACTGTAATGTTGACTATATGCTAATAATAGGAGCTTGTAATTCATTCATTATCAGCTGGAAAAATTATGTATACTGTCTTCTTCTTCTTCTTCTTAACTGTCCCTTTGGTCTGGGAGACCGTATGCATTTTCTACATTCCTCCACCAGTCATTTCTGTTGCTAGCTTTTGTGGCCTGTTCACCTTCTCTCAGACCCGCCGCCTCTGTATTCCTGTGGATATCATCCTTCCCATGTTATCCATCGTTTTCCTCAATCCCTTCTGCATTCCACAGATCCAAAGAATGCTGCTTGCAGTAGTCTTTCCTGTTCCATCCTAATTAGGTGTCCTGCCGACATCAAATTATTATTATTATTTTTATCCTTTGGACAATATCAGCTTGTAAGTACAGATTTGCCAATTCCCAGTTCTTTAATATCCTCTATTCCTGTGACTGGGTGTCCCTTTTCGGGCCAACTATTTTTCTTAATATCTTCTTCTCAAAGACTAGCAGTTTTTGTTTATCTTTTTTCTTTAATGGTAAGTGTTTCAGAACCATGTAGAGCTACCAGGAGAATTACACTTTGGTATGTCTGATTTTAAAACTTTTGGAAACAACTCTACTGCACAGTACGTTCCATAACCCAAAATATGCTCTATTTGCCTCTGCTGTTCTTGCCTTAATCTCAGTTTCCATTCTATTCTGCTTGCTTTAAATATGTGTACTTTTTAAAAAGTGAATTCATCACTTCTTAATGTGTTTTGGACATTGGGTTCCTCACCTATGAGCATATACTCAGTTTTCTCAACCCTGGCTTTACTTGCAATACGTCTGTAAGAACTTGACATGTGCTGCAAGTCCTCTTTGTTACCATTTATTAAAACATTGTCCATATATGCAAGTCAATTTGTTGTGATATTACCCAGCTTTATTTCAGTTTGGTTTAATTTTTGGTGCTCTCTGTTAGTGTTTTCTAAAATTAAATTAATAACTATTGGAGATAATGCTTCTCTTTGTCTAAGACCAGTTCTGATTCCAAAGTGCTCGGACATTCCTGTGATCTTTATTCTGATTTGTGCTAGATGTATTATGTTTTGTAGAAACTTAAACTCTTTTCAAGACATTGTTGATTGTGCCATTGTGTAGGCTGTCACAAGCTTTTTTGAAGTCAACAAAAAGCAAGTGAATATCAACATTAAGTTCCCAACCCCTCTTGGTTACCTGTGTGAGCATAAAAAGTTGCTCTATAGTTGATCTGTTCCTTCTGATACAGCATTGATAGTCCCCTAATATTCTTTCTGCATTTTGGATTCAGTAAATACCGAAGTAGAATTTTGTAGATTACATTAAGGTGAGAAATCCCTTTGTAATTATCACTTGCCAGGTGTTGCCATCCCGATCTAGGTTTTCCGTGATTTCCCTAAATCGCTCCAGGCAAATGCCGGGATGGTTCCTTTGAAAGGGCACGGCCGACTTCCTTCCCCATCCTTCCCTAATCCTATGAGACCGATAACCTCGCTGTTTGGTCTCTTCTCCCAAACAACCAACCACCCAAACAATTAAACATATCTATTTCCGTGCTAATGCAAGATTTTCTTCACTTGACATAACAAATAAGTATATTAAATTTCCTTTAAGCAAAACAATTATAATAATAAAAACAGTTTTGTAATGAGGTATAATTACTTTATTTATCAAAATACAATATACCTTCAGAAAGACAGATGTATAATAGATATAAAACAATGCAGAGGACTACAGATAGAGAGATAATGAATGAAATCTGTTTGGGAGAGCAGTTCATGAAGCCTTCAATCACTGCCATAGCAGGATATTGTTTAATGGTTATTTAATAAATCCAAAGAAATTTTGATCATATGTAAAGGCTGTTAATGGCACCAGAGTTGGCTTTGAGACACTCATGGATGAGACAAGAACTGGAATTGTGAATAACATGAAGGAAAAGAAAAGCATAAATGCTTAACTCAGTTTTCAAACGTTCCTTTATGAAGGAAAACCCTGGAGTGTCACCCCAGTTTAATTCTAAAAAAATGAGCGACAAAGATATTAGTCTCAGTGGCATTGAGAAACAGCCGAAATTGTTAAAACTGGACAAAGCTGCAAGGCCCAATGGACTCCATATCAGATTTTTTACCCAATTTGCAATGATTTAGCTCCTCAGGTAACGATAGCCTATTAAAGATCCCTCAAACAAAAAACCATGCCCAGTAGTTGAAGAAAGCACGAGTCACACCCGTGTACAAGAAGAGTAGCAGAAGTGACCCACAGAACTACCATCCAGTGTCCTTGACATCCATTTGTTCCAGAAACTTCAGAACATACTCTGAGCTGAAACACAGTGAGGTACCTCAAACAAAATGGCCTCCTCCATGCCAATCAGTATGGATTTTGCTAACATTGATCATGTAAAACCTGACTCTCACTTTCTCAGATGACATACTGAAAGTCATGGATCAAGGCAATATTGAGTACCACACCTATGCCTATATTTTTAAAAAAATCTTATGAGATATCAAGTGAAATTTGTGGCTGGACTGAGGATTTCATGGTAGGGAGTACACAGCTAGTTATTTTCGATGTTGAATCATCAACAGACGTAGAGATAACTTCAAGTGTACCCCAAGGAAATGTGTTTGGTTCCTTGGTATTTGTGTTATATATTAATGACCTTGTGGAAAATATTAATAGTCACCTCAGTCTTTTTGCAAATAATGCAGTTATCCATAATGAAGTACAGACTGAAAGAAACTGCACAAATATTCAGTCAGATCTCGATAAGATTTCAAAGTAGTGCAACGATTGGCAGCTTGCTTTAAATGTTCATGAATTTAAAATTGGGCATTTCACAAAATGAAAAAAGTGTAGCACCCTGTAGTATCAGTGAGCAATAAACTTGCACAAATATGTTGGTGTAACACTGCGTAGGGATATTAAATGTAACAATCACATAGGCTTAGTCATGGATAAAGCAGGTAGCAGACTTTGGTTTATTGGTAGACCACTAAGGAAATGCAATCAATGTGCAAAGGAGATTGCTTAAAAATCACTCATGTGATCCATCTTTTAATATTGTTCGAATGTGTGGGACCCTTACCAGATAGGACTGACGGGATATTGAACATATACACAGAAGGGCGACAGCACGAACAGTGTGTACTGTGAACATAACAGGCTGTGGTTGTTTTGAGGGTTGGGAACACTTGAGTGGGAACATCACTGGTACATGGTAGTACATAAACTTAACATTGTAGTGTTCAGTTCCCTGAAAGACGTCAGTAAAAAATTCCACAGAGTGCGAGCTACGTGCCATGATTCAGTTCCGACTTGCAGAAAAAATGGCACCTCCCAAAATTTTTTCATGAATTGAAACAGTTTATTGTGAAGGTGTTATGGATAGGACAAGTTCATTTACTTGGTATAGGGAGTTTAGTAGATGAAGAACTAATGTTCATGATGGACTGAGGAGTGGAAGACTTCCCATTTTGGCTGATGAGTTGATACAAAACTCAAGGAACCTGTTGTGTGTGAAGACCTATGATTGAGAGTTAATGAAGTTTTTACGATGTTTCCACATTTCTTCATAATGTTCTTATACGAGAGACTCACAGAAGTGCTGGGGTACTGAAAACTGTATGCAATATGGGTCCCAAAACAGCTGACACAGCAGCCTAAGAAAAATAGGGTCAGGAGCACCTGCAATTTTCTTGAGCGATTTGAATTGGAAAGTGAGAATTTTCTGAGCTCCATTGTGACTAGAGATGAAATGTGGGTGGTTCATTACATGCCTGAGAGAGGAAGACAGTCGCCATAGTGACGGCACACCAATTCCCCATCTGCCAAAATATTCAAAACCACGATTTTGGGCAAAAAAAATCATGGCCTTACTGTTTCAGGGCCAAAGAGATATCATTTTGGTCAAATTTCTGCCTCAGGAGGGAGAGCATCAATGCACAATGATATTTTGAGACTGTAAGAAAAACTCAAAAGGAGGGGAGTGCTGACAAGAGGAGTATGCTTGTTGCATGACAACGCCCATGTTTGTACAGCCACTAAGGAGCTCTTGGACTCATTTCATTGGAATTTTTTGAACCAATGGGCTCACACTTCCAAGTTCTTTTTAAATTTTGTAAATTGAGGTAATGTTATGTACCCTCTTAATACATGAATTTTTATTTCATACTCTCCTCCACTTCTGATTGCCCCACTTCTTTTGTCAGGCAGTGTGTGATCCAAGGAATAAATAAGTGACTTCAGGCATTTATTCATATTACATCTTAAATGAAAATACATTTGAGATACTTTACTTATTCAAGTTCCATCAGCACCTTGAGCTCCTGTTATAGGCAAGATTTACTGATACCTGCAGCTACAAGATTCACAGACATTGTTGTGTCATTCCAAATCAGCCTAAAATCCATAACACTGTAATGTTGACTATATGCTAATAATAGGAGCTTGTAATTCATTCATTATCAGCTGGAAAAATTATGTATACTGTCTTCTTCTTCTTCTTCTTAACTGTCCCTTTGGTCTGGGAGACCGTATGCATTTTCTACATTCCTCCACCAGTCATTTCTGTTGCTAGCTTTTGTGGCCTGTTCACCTTCTCTCAGACCCGCCGCCTCTGTATTCCTGTGGATATCATCCTTCCCATGTTATCCATCGTTTTCCTCAATCCCTTCTGCATTCCACAGATCCAAAGAATGCTGCTTGCAGTAGTCTTTCCTGTTCCATCCTAATTAGGTGTCCTGCCGACATCAAATTATTATTATTATTTTTATCCTTTGGACAATATCAGCTTGTAAGTACAGATTTGCCAATTCCCAGTTCTTTAATATCCTCTATTCCTGTGACTGGGTGTCCCTTTTCGGGCCAACTATTTTTCTTAATATCTTCTTCTCAAAGACTAGCAGTTTTTGTTTATCTTTTTTCTTTAATGGTAAGTGTTTCAGAACCATGTAGAGCTACCAGGAGAATTACACTTTGGTATGTCTGATTTTAAAACTTTTGGAAACAACTCTACTGCACAGTACGTTCCATAACCCAAAATATGCTCTATTTGCCTCTGCTGTTCTTGCCTTAATCTCAGTTTCCATTCTATTCTGCTTGCTTTAAATATGTGTACTTTTTAAAAAGTGAATTCATCACTTCTTAATGTGTTTTGGACATTGGGTTCCTCACCTATGAGCATATACTCAGTTTTCTCAACCCTGGCTTTACTTGCAATACGTCTGTAAGAACTTGACATGTGCTGCAAGTCCTCTTTGTTACCATTTATTAAAACATTGTCCATATATGCAAGTCAATTTGTTGTGATATTACCCAGCTTTATTTCAGTTTGGTTTAATTTTTGGTGCTCTCTGTTAGTGTTTTCTAAAATTAAATTAATAACTATTGGAGATAATGCTTCTCTTTGTCTAAGACCAGTTCTGATTCCAAAGTGCTCGGACATTCCTGTGATCTTTATTCTGATTTGTGCTAGATGTATTATGTTTTGTAGAAACTTAAACTCTTTTCAAGACATTGTTGATTGTGCCATTGTGTAGGCTGTCACAAGCTTTTTTGAAGTCAACAAAAAGCAAGTGAATATCAACATTAAGTTCCCAACCCCTCTTGGTTACCTGTGTGAGCATAAAAAGTTGCTCTATAGTTGATCTGTTCCTTCTGATACAGCATTGATAGTCCCCTAATATTCTTTCTGCATTTTGGATTCAGTAAATACCGAAGTAGAATTTTGTAGATTACATTAAGGTGAGAAATCCCTTTGTAATTATCACTTGCCAGGTGTTGTTCTCTTTTTAGGATTGGACCGATTGTGGCCATTTTCCAGTCATCAGGCAATCTCTCATACTCCTAGACATTCTTTGAGATTTTCGTAATTACTTTAACCACTACTGGTCCTGCAATTTGATCTACTTTTTAGGTTTTTAATTATTTGTCATATTTCTTCTTCATAGAAAGTCTCTACTTTTCTCTTAATAGTGTTTGGTACCTCACATGGTAGAGACTCAATGGGGTCATCACAATTTAGTAATTCTGTGAAGTACTCTGCCCATTGCTGTTCTGCTTCAGTGTCATTGTTGAGGATCTTCCCCTGTGTCTCTTTAATAACTGTTTTTTTCTTCTTATATTTCTGTGTTACTTTTGTAACTTTTTGGTACATTTGCCTTGTCCTGTGAGGGATACAGTCCTCTTCAGCTTGTTCTATTAGCTCCGTGTATTATTTCTGTTTCTCCTGCTTTAGCACACTTGCTGTTTCCTTATTTATTTAGATACCACTTTCCCCTTAGCTCCTGAACCCTCACATTTTCCAACAACTTCTTCCTAGCTAGCCTTCTATCTTCAGTTTTTTGCTGCCACACTTGATTGAACCACACCTTATCTGACTTTTTTTTTTGGTCTATAATTTTGGATGCTACCCTGTTTACTGTTTCCTTAATCTGAGACCAGTCATGCTTGATATCACAGTCTCTTACCTTTTCCTTACATTTACTTAGGTTTTCTGCTAATATTGTCTCATATTTCATTTTAATCTGTTGATATCATAATATGTAGTCTGTTTAGCTATTTTACACACCTTCTTAAATTTAATGTTCATCTTACTTATCATCAGAACGTGATCAGTGTCACAGCCTGCTCCTCCATAGGTTTGTGTTTATTTGATGCTATTTGCATACCATTTCTGGATACATATGTGTTCTATCCGATGTATGGTTTGCCCATCTGGTGCCATCCGTGACCCTTTATGTAGGTTTTATGTTGAAACCATGTACTCATATTGCAGTATTATTGTCAACTGAAAATTTGATAAATGTGTGCCATTGTCACTACTCTCTTATACAATGTCACAGTCTGCTCTTCAATAGATTCAAGTATGTTAGAAGCTGTTTGCATACCATTTCTGGATACATAAGTAGTCCATATGCTTTATGGTTTGCCCATCTGGTGGCATTCATGCCTCTATATACATTTTTATGTTGAATCCATATACTCATATTGCAGATTTTATTGCCAATTAAACTGTTCAGGGGATGCCATTGTCACCGGTCTTTTGATGCAGACGTGCATTACTTTCCATTGGTTTATAGATGTCTTTGTGACCCAGTTTGGCATTAAAATCATGCAATACTATTTTAACATTACTGTTTGGCAATGAGTTACACAGAGTCCAGTTCAGTGTAAATTCTTCCTTATCCTCGCAAGTGCATGTGCATTGATCAAGAATATGTCACTCTTCTGGAAAGTGATTGTAATGTAGGAGATACTGTTGTTAATAGATATAAACTCTTTCACTGCTATATTCATACAATTTATTAATTACATGTCAGAACAAAATTTGTTTCACAAACATACTTTGTTTGCAGTAACGCTGCCCTTATTAAGAAGCAAGTATCATGAGTGACCACTACTCACTCTTTATTACCGAGTCATTTACGTAAAAATCAGCATGTAATTCATCGTGCTCACCACTGTCTCCATACAGGATATTCCCATTGCGTATCTTGATTAATCTTTTATTCTTCCATCTAATCTCCAGGAGAGCTACAACTTTCAGCTTGTATTTCTCCAACTCCTTAGTCCTATTTTATGCACTTCCTGACCTGTGGTGGCTTTCTACATTCCAGGTTCCCAAAGAGAAGTCCAGTTGAGAGAGTCCCGATTCTGAGGCTTCTGTAGAGAATCCTAAAGTAACTTGCGAGTGTGCAATTAATCCTCTGCACAACCCCCAACTGCACAAGCAGTAAAGGAAAATAGTTTTGTAAAGTAATACTGAGCACATTTTCTGACAACTGTTCACAGTCCATATACAGAAATACAAAAGGTTTATTTTAGAACAACTTTCTACAAACAGAACCAATGTTTTCAAGAGTGACATTGAGGATACAGGGATCAGCAATCGTGACACTATTACAGGGATGATGCTCATCATCAAGAAAGCTAGGAAAGCATTTATGTTTGGTGGAATTGAGAAGAAACTTGTTGTCACTAACATCCTACGTAAAAGGAAAAATGAGAACATTTAGTGCAGTTTCAAGAAACAGAAGAGTTGTTGCAAATCATGCACACCTTAACTCATACTCTACATCAGCATTCCTTAAACTGTATTGTGCAGAACACTAGGGTTCCGTGAAGATCACTCAAGTTAACACCCCTACAAAATTAGAAAAAAATGATTAACAACTAACCCTCATTTCTGCTTACTAATTTGGATAGTTGGTATAAATGTGACACTAATCTCTGTCTCCACACTGACATTGTCGATAAGGCACAAAAGCGGCACTGAGAGTGAATAAGCCTGTATTTATCAGAGACCAGACTGGAACCCTGCAGACAGAAAACTTAACAATAAAGGAATGGCTACACACTGTGCAATTAGAGTCATTGTCCAACATCCACAACAGTATTTATTACTCTGTCATCTAGCATCTATACGACGAGCAACATTGTGCTTCAAACTGCCTATATATGCAACATTTACACAAAGGTCAATGAATTTAATTTAACCCTTCAAGCCAAGTAAGTAAATGTACTTACTGCTCATGAGAGGAAATAATGTTTTCCAGAAAAAGAATTTGTATGCATGTCAACAAGTTTTATTGCTTTCCAACAATACATAGCGTTTTAAAAGAGGAAGGGGTTGACACAGGAGAGGAAGTTATTTAGTACTTGAAAAGTCTGAATGAAGCTTTAAATAAGTATTTTCCAAATGAACAGCTGGTTAAACCAAAATGAATTCTGGACCAAAAATAATTTATTTTCAATGCGCAACCCTCAATCACCTCAGGAGAATACCAAACTTTTATTAAACTAACATAGCGTTCATTGTTGGCAGAAAAATTGAAATTACTGTTGCAGTTGCCCAAAAAAATAAATAAATACCACAGCAGACTTGGTACTGAAGCACACAAGAAAATTAATCTTTCATCCATAAAGTATATTTACAAAAATAACAAACATTAGCACCTATCTCATTAAAATTTAAGTCCTGTTTGATTATATTATTTTAAATCTTAGTTATGTTAAGAGCTTCTGGCTTGAAATTACTTTTCAAAGCAAATAAATGTTATTTGAAATAATTGACTATTTTGTTACACTTACAGAGTACAAACATATTTTAGAAACACAAGAAAAGTGGACATTAAGAAAGGTCCCATTCACTGAAAAGATTAAGGAATGCTGCTCTAGGTAAATAAGTAATATTATGTCATATAATAAAAGATAGCAAAGATGAATGATGGTTTAATGGTGCCAATCACAGATTTTTGCAAACAGAGATTGCTACAGCTTCACTACAAAGAAGAAAGTAGGGAAACAGAATGAGAAGCTTGTGCATCCATAAGATGATCTATTTGGAAGCAGACAGTAATTTATGCAGGCAGATGATGGTGAAAGATGTATCAGAAATCCCTAGGAAGTTCCTGTTATATGTGAAGTCAAAGAATTGGCCTAAATCCTAGATCCAGTTACTCAGGAATCTCATTGGTAAGAACTTGAAGCATGCTGCAGGTGAAAAATAGGTCCGCAACTTTTAACTGAAACACCATAAATGGTTGTCATAAGTTGCATTGAGAAGTATCTATTCTTTATTTCTTGATGGTAACTGGTTTTGGACACCTGTGTCTATTTCAAACTATCCATGCTGTAAGTGTGACAAATACAGTCCATGTACAGAAACTGCACCTGCAGCAATCAAAGTGATATATGGTCGACTTAACAGCAGCAAATTACACCACATAGGACAGACATTAAAGAACTCCTATGTAATGTGTTGGTGTTAAGTCTGCCATATACTGCTTTGATTATTGCAGATTCTGTCCATGGGCTATTGCCTGCATTTGTCACACTTACAGCACAGATGGTTTGATAATGGACATGGGTGTCTGAAACGAGTCACCATCAAGAAATAAAAAACAGGGACTTCTCAATGCAACTTATGCTGAAGCTACAACCATTTATTTCAGTCTCATTGGTGTTGAAACTTAAGACAACATACAAAAAGGTAAAACAAATTAATTCTGCATTTAAAAAGTATTCATATACAGGGTGGAGCAGCGGAAATGCATATTTTTCACTATCAAATGATCGGGACACGGTTTGATGAAAATAATAAAAAGAAGCATTACGTGATGGATTTTTTAATGCAGTTTTGAAATATATATACTTTAATTAGGTTTGAAAAATAATGTCTTGGAGATGACGTCGTCCTTGCTGGATACAAATCTGGATCCTCTCCCGAAAGCTCGCATGGCTCTCTCCAACATTTCATTCGGCACAGTTCATTTTCCTGACAAATGGAATTCTTCAGGTCATCGATTGTGAGAGGCTTGTTCATGTAGACTTTTGATTTTAAATATCCCCACAAAAAGAAGTCGCATATCGACAAATCGGGTGAGCGAGAACATTTGTCGAACCCTTCCATGGATGCTCTCGCTGTGTGAGCTGTGGCACTGTCCTGCTGAAACCGTATTTCTTTCAAGTTCCCTTGATGCCTTTTAAGTTCTGGATGAAGAAAGTTGTTTAACATTTTAACATAGCGTGCTGATGTCACAGTAAATGCAGTTCCTTCCTCTTAAAAAAAAGAAATAGGGTCCAACAATACCCATTGTTGAAATGCACCACACTGTTACTTTTAAACTGTGGAGAGATCTTTGGTGTAATTTGTGTTGGTTCTCTGGCACCCAATACAGACAATTTTGACCACTGATGTAACTGTCTACATGAAAATGTGCTTCATCACTCATGAAGACAGTAGCATCTGCATCTTCCATAAAAATTTTGTCCATTACGCGACAAAACACTCTGCGCTGCACAAAATTCCTTTCACCTAGCTGCTGGACAATCATTATCTTGTACGAGTGAAACTTAAGATCTTCATGTAAGATGCGGTGGAGTGAACGACATGACATACCCAGCACTACAGCCTGTCGTCTAGCCGATCATTTCAGACTAGCAAGAACTGCCATTCTCACTCGGTCTGCATTTTTCAGAGTACGAACTGAACGAGGAAGACCAGGTGGTTTCTTTTTAATCACAGATTCAGTACTTCTAAGCACTGCAACCCATTGGAGTAAAGTATTTCGATCAGCCACTGCACCTCGATGTCCAACTCTAAAATTTTGACGGAAAAGACGTTGCCCCGTGACTACGGAATCATTGTTTCTAGTATTGCTCGACAACAAATACACGATGCTCTGCACTCCATAGCCACTGAAACTGCATTATATGGGCAGTCGGCCAACATTCATTCAAGGTCAATACACCCTCATCGCCGTGTACTAGTGGTTCAAAAAACGTGTTTCCTCTGCTCCACTCTGTATGAAGATAGTACTGTATCTACTTTCATTTCCACACACTCACAGATGAGAGACACTGCAATAAGCCTTTCCATTAAACTTTACAACAATTACTACTGCAATAAAGAGTGATGTGCTAGGTCCTGATGAAATTCCTATTAGATATTACATTGAATATGCTGTGCAATTAATCGCTTTCCAGCTCATATTTATCAAGAATCTTTTGCATAGAAAATTGTCCCACATGATGGTAAAAGGTGCAGGTTATTTACAGGAAAGTTACAAGAAAGCATGCACCGATTTATAGACAAATACTGCTTGCATCTGTCTGTCGCAGGATCCTGGATTACATTTGATGCTAAGCTTCAAAATTAAACTGTCCCTGGAGGAAAATATGCTTTGCTCAAAGAATAGCTGAAGTTCAGGAAAAAACATTCACATGAGACAACTCACTTTTTTAACACACAATGTCTTGCAAGTACTAGATGCAGCTGAACTGATAAGAGTCATTCTTCATACATTGCTGAAAGTCATTTTACTGTGTACCACACCATTAACTGATATCCGAGATACAATCATACAGACTATCTTCAGAAATAGGTGAAAGCATAATAAAACTACTAATGTTCTCAATATAAAGAAATAGGATCAAGCAACATTTTTAAGTTGTTGACAATGTGAGCACAAGTAGCATCACTGCATGATTGAAGACAATGGAGAATTAATTAGACAGTATTTGCATTCAGTGTAATGAATGGCAGCTCTCTTTAAACTGTCCATAGAAAAGAAAAAGAACCCAATATTATATAACAAGAATAGTGCTGTCTTTGTTCTTCCACTTGTTCTGTTCACATAAGTTGTTCTGAGTCTTGGTACACATGGATTCACGAGAGGCTTATTTCCGTTATTGTTCAGAGGTTTGGGAATAAAGATATATTTGTCTTAGTTGGATCAATTTTGTGTATTACTTGGTTACTACATGATTGGCGACAAGTTTGGAGTGGTTTGGTGTGCAGTCTTTAAGTGCAGATTCATCAGCTCAGTCATAATGGATGCTGTGCTACCGGCCCTGATTGAAAAGCTTACTTCAGCAGTTACCCCTTTGTTGGCTTCCATTAACAGACTGGTATCAATTACTTTGTCAGCTTGCTCCTTCACAGGAACCAGCAGGTCTTACTTTTGATCACATGTGCAGTTTATTGTCCAGCTACCATCGCAAATGAATGCATTTCATAGTGATGCGAGTTGAAATCTACCTATGCGAAACCAGTCAAGCAGGGCTTGAGTAGGTGAACTTCAAGACCTTAGCCATAAGTATCAATTCATTACTGATGCCCGGATAACTCTTACACAGACTCTATGGCTGTATGTTGTGTGGTCTGGTTATCTGCTTAGCTCTGGACAAGGAAGTGTATAAGAAGGCTTTACTCTGTGAAAACCAGCTGGTGACAAAAGTTTTGCAAATAGCACAATTTTTTGAAGTTTTTCAGGCAGCGGGTGACCAAACTGAAGTGTGGGCACATGTGCCCACTAGGACGACAGATAGCTTGCATGAGCAAGAGGCATTGGTGGTGTTAAACGTGCAGGCCCAGTGGTGAGCAGACCAAGGCCATCCCCAGGAGCCACGACTGCTACAGCACCAGCACCAGCATTCTCCGTTTCCGTCTTGTCCTTTCTGTTTTGTCCAGCACAAACATTCGCGATGCCGTAAGTGCTGGGCTACTTGTAATGCATACCAGAAGAAAGGCAACATCACCTCCATGTGTTGTTTGTCAAAGGTTGCTCAGGATATGGACGTAAACTGTGTGAGTCCAATGCTTGGAACTTCTCCCAAGTTGTTTATCGAGTTAAGTGTTTTTTTTGCCACGTGTTCCGGCTACAGGTCAACACAGGTGCTGCAGTGATGTTATTGAATTCTCAAACCTATGCAAATTTATGCTCACTGCCGTTGACACGGGTCACACAGAAGCTGGTTATTTATAACAAACAACATTGTGCTGTTGGGACAATTTACGGCATCTGCCTCTTACAAGTCAGTGGCTTGCTCCGTTACATTTTTGGTAGTTGCTGATGGTGGTTTTAAGAACTTGTTTGGGATGGACGTATTTCAGACATCCGACACAGCGCACCTTGTGTTCTCAATTGGAAGCACTGTGCAAGGAATTTGCAAACTTTTTTTCAGAAGGTATATGTCATGCTGTAAATTTTTGTGCTCATATTTCTTTGAAATCGACAACTTGGCCTCGTTTTTGTCAGGTGCATCTTGTTCCTGTCACCCTGAAAGATCAAGTGAAAACAGAATTGGACATACTTCAGTCTCTATGGGTGGTGCAACCTGTTATGGATAGTGAATGGTCAACTCCACTGGTTATAATTCAGAACCCATTGGGGAAACTTCGCCTCTATGGTGACTTCAGTATGACTGTCAATGCGCAGCCGATCATGGATACGTATTTTCTCTCACACCAAGAGGAACTGTTCGTGAAAATATTGGGTCACCAGTGCTTTTCTTAAAATTATCTGAAGCATATCTTCAGGTTCCTGTGGATGAAGAGTCTCAGTGAGTTCTCGTTTTGAATACTCTTTTTAATCTCAATCAATATTTATGCCTTTCTTTTGGCATGGCTCATGCCCCTCCTATTTTCCAAGGATTTTTAAAGCAATTTACTATGCCTGTCCCAAGGTGCATTAATTATCTGGATGATACTGATGTCATGTGCTTCTCCATGGCGAATCACTTGAAAAATTTGCACACTTTGTTTTCTGTCATACATTCCGCTGGCTAACAGTGTAATCTCACAAAATCTCATTTTTTTCAACCTTTTATTTTTTATTTGGGCTTCGAGGCCTCGCAGGATGGGGTTCGCCCTCTGCCGAAACATATCTTCACTGTTTCATCTATGACTCACCTCTTGTCCATGAAGGAGCTTCACACCTTCCTAGGGAAGATAACCTACTACCATAGATTCCTGCCAGGGTCAGACACATTGGCCCACCCACTGCATACCTAGTTACACAAGAATGGCAATTACCTTTTTGCTGGAGCCCGGATTGCCAATGTGCTTTCAAATGTTGAAATCCAAACTACTTTCAGCCTGTTGTATAGCTACATTCTCTCCAGACCAGCACATAGTTTTGACGCCTGACACTTCACAGTATGGCCTCGGGATGGTCCTAGTGCACCAATATGCCGCCAGTGGGTCCAGCCCCATCTCATCTGCAGTGGGACCTGCCTGCTGATAACAACGCAAAGATGGCGATGGCACCCTCCTCTCTGGTGCTGTCGTTGGGTGCTGCATGAGCCCATCACCCTCGGGTGTGCCTGCGTCTCCACACGTTTAAGCACTTTGCTCCAGTGCCCACCCAGCACAACGATCCACCCTCTCTATCAGCACTGGCTGCTGCCACTCCAGATCCAATGAATCTATTCTTGTTAGGCCACTGGCATCTCCTCCATCACCTGGGTACCCTCTCTGCATGAGACAGAGGTGCACTGTATCCTGCTACTAATGTATGTGAGTGTGCAGAGTGAATTGTCGCCGCATGTGTGCGCTTGAATCAGTTGCCAACTGTATCAGCATGGGCCACCTGTGAGAGACATTTGCACAACGCAATCTCCACCATGTCGTTTGGCAGTGACTCGTGCATACATATGCGCGGAGCAGCGCTGACTGGCCATCACTAGGTTCTTCCAGCTGTACCACTAACATCAGTTGTTCTATGTCATTTTTGGAGAATCCAGGATGGAATGTAACAATACGAGAGAAGGAAAGTTGCTACTTACCATATAGCGGAGATGCTGAGCTGCGATAGGCACAATAAAAAGATTCATACAATCATAGCTTGCAGCCACAAGGCCTTTGTCAGCAGTAGACACACACACACTTTCATGCAAGCGCGACTTGCACACACATCTGCAGTCTCAGAGAGCTGAAACTACTCTGCAAGCAGCAACACCAGTACATGACGGGAGTGGTGACTGGGTCGGGGTAAGGAGGATGCTGGGGTGGGGAGGAGGAGGGATAGTATGGTGGGATTGGCGGACAGTGAAGTGGTGCAGTTTAGACGTTTGACCTTTGTGACTTCTCGCTAATTTTAGTGAGTTTTCGCCTTCCACTATCACTGTCTGCCTCAGATTTCATATCTTTTTTCCCCCCTGTGCATCCATTGTGTACTTTTCACACTTATTAGGGTGTATTTTTGCATAATTTTTCGGACGTAATTCTACTTTCTTATGTATTTTTTCGCATTTTTGCACCACCATGGATCCTTGCTCCTTCCATCTGTGTCAATACAGAAAAGTTTCCTTATCCCTAGCCAGATACCAGCCCCCCATACTGTTCCTGCATTGTTGCTTGGCTCATGAAATCTGCCCTAATGGCCTTACCATCAAATTACCCATCTATGGTTGCCACCCCTCCTTCCACAATGACCTCAACCTGTTCAGATTCTGCCAATCCTTAGCACTCGCCAACATAGTCCTGCAAAACCATATCAACCAAGCCCAATCCTCCTTGTAGTACCTTCTCCATCCGCAAAATTCTCCTGCTATGTAATCCCAAATTCCTGGAACCCATAACACACACTGAAACTCTTGCCCTGCAGGAATTTGAACAACATGCACAATGCCACCTCATAAGCTCTCCATCCAGCTCACTTCTTACTCCCGCCTCAGAGTACCATTGTCCACCACTTCTACAACAGCCTCCAAACCTCCCCCACGCCCCCTCATAGCTGAAAAACCTTGACTCGCAGACCTACTACATTTACCCCACCCTCCAAAACTTCACAGTATGGCCTCCACCACCACAAGGAACTCAAAACCTAAACAGACCTGCAACACAGTCATGAACCTTTCCTGCAGAAGCCTTAGTCTTACTCCCACAGAAATATCAGTCCTTTCCAAAGGCCTCACCTTTTGCCCCACTCCCAAATTCAACCATGCAGGACTAGGTAAAGACCTTCTCTCCTTCTCTCGGTCCCTACAGTGGAAACACTTTTTCGCCACCAACCCGACCAATCAGACTCAACCAAAGACCAACACTGATCCTTGCCTAAATCAGTTCACTCCTCCATCCAACCGTAATCCACGCCACTGCCTCCAAACCGCCCTGTTAACTTTACAGAATTTCTTATCCTCGAACCTTGCCTCACCATCATTCCCCAAATCCCTCAACATGCATACTAACCTTACATCCACAGAAAGACCCGCAGTCCACCATCTGATAACTGATCCCGATCTTATAATCCTACCTGCAGACAAAGGCTCCACCACTGTAGTTTTGAACAGCAAGGATTACGTGGCAGAAGGACTCAGTCAGCTGTTAGATACTTCCACCTAAAAACCGTGCCACAGTGATCCCATTCCAGCAATCCAGCAGGATCTCCAGTCACTACTCAAATCCTTAGGCCCATCCCAAAACCTCTCCCCAGAGTCCATCTCTCTACTTACCCCTACCACTCCCCGCACTCCCACCTTCTACATTCTTCCTAAAGTCCATAAACCCAATCACCCAGGACGCCCCATTGTGGCTGGTTACTGTGCCCCCACTGAGAGAATCTCTGTTCTCATAGACTAACACCTTCAACCTATTACCTGGAACCTACCCTCCTATATAAAAGATACCAACCATTTCCTCGACCGACTCTCCACAGTTCCTCTCCCTTTACCACACGGTACCCTGCTTGTCACTATTGATGTCACCTCCCTGTACGCTAACATTCCTAATGCCCATGGCCTTACTGCTATCGAACACTACCTTTCCAGATGCCCTACGGATTCCAAACCAACCACCTCCTTCCTAGTCTCCATGAACAAATATATCCTCGCCTACAATTACTTCTGCTTTGAACCAAATCTGCGGTATGGCTATGGGCACCCGCATGGCACCATCCTATGCTAACCTTTTCATGGGCCATCTAGAAGAATCCTTCCTAAAAACCCAGAATCCTAAACCCCTCACCTGGTTCAGATTCACTGATGACATCTTTGCTATCTGGATTGAGGGTGAGGACACCTTGTTCACATTCCTCCAGAACCTCAACTACTTCTCCCCCATTTGCTTCACCTGGTCCTACTCAACCCAACAAGCCATCTTCCTAGATGTTGACCTCCGCCTCAGAGATGGCTACATCAGTACCTCCATCCATATCAAACCTACTAACCACCAGCAATACCTCCACTTCCACAGCTGCCACCCATTTCATACCAAGAAGTCCCTTCCGGACAGCCTAGCCACCTGTGGTCGTCGCATCTGCAGTGACGAGCAGTTACTCTCTAAATATACCGAGAGTCTCACTGAAGCCTTCACTGACCGTAATTATCCTCCCATCCTTGTACAAAAACAAATCTCCCATGCCTTATCTTTCCAGTCTCCCACCACATCCCAAAGTCCCACAGTCCGGCCACAGAGGAGCATTCCCATCGTAACTCAGTACCATCCGGGACTGTAGCAACTGAATTACATTCTCCACCAGGGTTTTGATTACCTCTCGTCGTGTCCTGAAATGAGAAATGTCCTACCCACTATCCGTCCCACCCCTCCTACCGTGGTATTCCGCTGTCCACCGAACCTGCACAATACACTCGTCCATCCTTACACAACCCCTGCTCACAGTCCCTTACCTCATGGCTCATTCCCCTGTAATAGACCTAGATGCAAGACCTGTCCTGTACATCCACCTACCACCACCTACTCCAGTCCGGTCACTAACATTACCTATCACATCAAAGGCAGGGCTACCTGTGAAACCATGCATGTGATCTACAAGCTAAGCTGCAACCACTGTGCTGCATTCTATGTAGGCATGACAACCAACAAGCTGTCTGTCCGCATGAACAGCCACCCTGTAGCTTAGCACGCTGCCAAACATGATACCCCTCACCTCAATGACTGCTTCACAGCCTGTGCCATATGGATCCTTCCCACCAACACCAGCTTTTCTGAATTGTGCAGGTGGGAACTTCCCTGCAACACATCCTGCGTTCCCGTAACCCTCCTGGCCTCAACCTTCGTTAGTCACTGTCCTCACCCATCCAGCCCCGTCCCTGTTGCCATTCCAGCACTACACAGCCGTCATTTCACCGCAACACCCAGTCTTTTAATTTCTTTTATTTTTATTTCTCTCCTTTCCACTGCTTACCCCCCTCCGCACCTTCTCTCCTACCCTCTGTCTAAACTGCAACACTTTACTGTCCGCCATTCCCACCAACTATCCCTCCCCCTCCCCACCCCAGCCTCCTTACCTCCACCTAGTCGCCACTCCCATCATGCACTGGTGCTGCTGCTCGCAGTGTAGTTTCAGCTCTCTGAGACAGCAGATGTGTGTGCAAGTTGCCCTTGCATATGTGTGTGTGTGTGTGTGTGTGTGTGTGTGTGTGTGTGTGTGTGTGTGTGTGTGTGGGAGCGCGCGCGCGCGCGCATCTACTGCTTACAAAGGCCCTAATGGCCGAAAGCTATGATTGTGTGAATCTTTTTATTTTGCCTATCGCGGCTCAGCATCTTCGCTATATGGTGAGTAGCAACTTTCCTTCTCTTGTATTGTTCTTGTTATGTTTGGATTCATGAGAGAGTTATTTCCATTGTTGTTCAAAAGTTTATGAATAAAGCCATATTTGTATTGCTTTGATCGGTTTTGTGTATTACTTGGTTACTACAGGGAGGAGTAAGTGAAATGAAATTTAACAATGTTATGAAAAGGAAAGGTGCCACTCATCATTAGCTGAGATGCTGAGTGGTAGATATGCCTTCGGCCAACAAGGCTTTTGTCGAAAATAGGTGACACACACCCTCACACACGACTGCAGTCTCTGGCAGTTGAAGCTTCTTGTGCCTATCTGCAACTCAGCATCTCCACTGTATGGTGAGTGCCAACTTTCCTTTTCATAATATTTTTACATTCCATACTAGACTTTCCAGTGTTTGAAATGAAATTTTTTTGGTTGAGAGAGGGCAGATGCAATCAGGATGTGCTTGGGGCAGTGTTGCGAGATCCCCTGTTGTGGTGATCAGATGTATACAACCTGAACCTTGATGAGTATGCCTTCCATCATGTTCCTACTATCATCTCAGAATGTCCCACGAATCTGGATATGCCACGATTTGACCAGATGGCCAAATGAAGATCCACAAAGAGACCCCTTTCAAATTCTATCAGGTGCTGATACCGCTGTGTCACATTAGTATGTGGCATTCTTGAGTGATCACTCAACATCTGACACTAAAAATGAACAACACTAGTGCACTCTGATGGCCGTTCTGCTTGTCCTCAGAATTGCAACTCCAATCATTTACAAACCCTCCAATGGTCAGTATGTTACAAAGTTACAGGGACATACGACCATGACTTCTGGGTGTTTCACTTTTTTGTCAGGCAGTCCATTTCACAAAATGTTACAAAGTGGTATGAAATGGTAGAGAAATATAAAATCTGTAGTATGGAAGAGAGATTGACAGGATTCTGCGAAAGTGTGGTGTATTTGTAAAGAAATTCATACAAATGATGAAAGTGTGATCAGTCCTACAAACGAGATAGAGCATTTGGAATTCTCATCAAGCAGCAATACCATCGCACAAACTTAGAGATGAGCTGCAGGATTATAACAGACCAATACAGCCCATACAGAAGTGTATTAGAGAACATAAAAAAAAAAAATTTAAATGAGAGAAGGAAGATTATAGGTCGTCATGTCCTGTCAATGACAAGTTTATTAAAAGTAGAGCAAAATCTCGAACTGCGGAAAGGAATTTGTGTCCTTTTCATAGAAACATTTCTGGCTACAGTGATATGGGGAAACAAGGAGAAACCTAAATCTGGGTGGCTGGATTTGGATTTGAAGCATCTTCTTGAATGCAAGTCCAGTTTCTTACCATTGTACTATCTCATTTGCTCTCTTAGATGGAATCTATGGGGGGGGGGGGGGGGGGGTCAACAATGTTTTCAGCAATTTAGAGAATCAGTTTTCATGAAAGCCCACACTACAATTCTGTTGCACCTTACTTAGCTGTCAGGAGAATATAACAAAATGGATTAGGACACACACTGAGGCATACAGTCATTCATCATTCCTCATTCCATACATGGAAGGAATAGGGCAGAAAACAGCTCCACTAATACTGTTAAAAGCTACTGTGTGTATCCGCAGTAAAGTGCCAACCTATGGATCCAAAGTTCTCAGTTTCGAACCCCAGGCATCCTAGGATTTTTATGTCACATAACTTCTTGTGTTAGATCATAGTCACAATGGCTGAAAATGGGAAAGACCTGTAGTAAACATGACAATGGATGGGAATCAGCTAGAAACAGTGGAGAGTTTGTAGTACCTGAAGAGTATAATAAAGTAAAATGAAAGAAATAACCAAGAGACAAGTGAATCAGCAATGCAAGCTTATTGGGGCATTAGAAGATTGAAATGGAGCAATGAAGTCCCACAGAAAAGGAAGATGACTAGCACATTGACTACCCAGCAAACAAACTGAGCAGTTTGGTATTTGCAATGCAAATATTATCAACTGCAATTGACATGGACAGATGAAAAGTAGCATATACAAGTTACTTCGAATCCATTATTAGGCTTAGTATTTGTTTTTTGGAGTAACTCGACAAATGTAGTGCAGATCCTAAAAATACAGAAAAAATGTCATTCAAACTATTTGCACTGTAAATCACAAAGAACCATGTCCTCCATTATTGAGAAAACTTAAAATATTAACTCCTCCATCCCTATATAAGAGCATTTTTTATCTTTTTGTACATCAGACATGAATTATTTGAGGGAAACAATTTTATGCTCGCCACCCTACGCCTCTAACTTTATGCCCAAGGATCTCAATACATGAGAATGAAACTTTATAATAAATTAAAAGGGAACAACTTAACACGGGATGAATTCATGAAGGATGAAACGGAAATTTGAGCTGGATACATTGTTACATATCCCAAGAAATATCATTATTGTGCTATTCATTTTAGTGCTATTATTTATTAATGTAAAAATAACTGTAACTATGTTATAAATTTTTGACATGTCTCCTGTACACAGACAAAATGGATTGCAAATGTACATCACAAGATGAATAAACCATAATTCACATTTCCAGTTAAAGGCATTTATTAGGTTGTAGATAGGACCAATTCCTCGCAGACATTATTATAGTCAGATGAAAAGGTTATGAGATGTCAATACTATAATAGGGACTGACAACAGAACCGTCTTCTCCTTTATGCTTGTAACTTGGAATTGAGAGATTTGGAAATGATAGTCTTCATACTTACTTAACAATGTAGGAAAGGACAGATTGCTACATACCCTAGAGGTGATACACTGAGTTGCAGACAGGGCCAATTAACAGGCCACAGCCTTAATCAGAAAAAGAAAGAGAAACACACACCATGCACACATGACTGCCATCTCCAGCACCTCGGACCTGAAATGCATCGTATTGGTTTGAGCTGCCAGAGTTGGCAGTCATGTGTGCTTGAGATGTGCCTGCTTCTGTGAATGAAAGGTGTGTGTTACTCTCTCTTTTTCTGATAAAGGCTGTGGCGAAAAGTTTATGTGTAAGTGTCTTTTAATTTTGCCTGTCCGCTACTTGACATATCTTCTTTACGGTAAGTAGTAATCAGTCTTTTCCTGCATTGTTGATATTCCAACCTGGAGTTTACACTGTTTGCTTCATACTTATTTTATATCCTTACGATACATATCAGGAATATGGGTTCCTTATCAAAACTTAGTACATAAAGTCCCCTTGACAACCCTTAGAAGGCCATAGTGGGAAATGTAAAACACCCTGTATACCAATTCTACTGTATGATGCAGAAACCCCAGTTGTTGTTGTTGTTGTGGTCTTCAGTCCTGAGACTGGTTTGATGCAGCTCTCCATGCTACTCTATCCTGTGCAAGCTTCTTCATCTCCCAGTATCTACTGCAACCTACATCCTTCTGAATCTGCTTAGTGTATTCATCTCTTGGTCTCCCTCTACGATTTTTACCCTCCACACTGCCCTCCAATGCTAAATTTGTGATCCCTTGATGCCTCAAAACATGTCCTACCAACCGATCTCTTCTTCTAGTCAAGTTGTGCCACAAACTTCTCTTCTCCCCAATCCTATTCAATACCTCCTCATTAGTTACGTGATCTACCCACCTTATCTTCAGCATTCTTCTGTAGCACCACATTTCGAAAGCTTCTATTCTCTTCTTGTCCAAACTAGTTATCGTCCATGTTTCACTTCCATACAGGGCTACACTCCATACAAATACTTTCAGAAACGACTTCCTGACACTTAAATCTATACTCGATGTTAACAAATTCCTCTTCTTGAGAAACGCTTTCCTTGCCATTGCCAGTCTACATTTTATATCCTCTCTACTTCGACCATCATCGGTTATTTTACTCCCTAAATAGCAAAACTCCTTTACTACTTTAAGTGTCTCATTTCCTAATCTAATTCCCTCAGCATCACCCGACTTAATTTGACTACATTCCATTATCCTCGTTTTGCTTTTGTTGATGTTCATCTTATATCCTCCTTTCAAGACACTGTCCATTCCGTTCAACTGCTCTTCCAAGTCCTTTGCTGTCTCTGACAGAATTACAATGTCATCGGCGAACCTCAAAGTTTTTACTTCTTCTCCATGAATTTTAATACCTACTCCGAATTTTTCTTTTGTTTCCTTTACTGCTTGCTCAATATACAGATTGAATAACATTGGGGAGAGGAGAAACCCCAGATCATGGAGAAAAGAGCAAAAAATTAAGGTGTGAGCAAGTGAGATGAAGATTTCGAAAAGTCCAGATAGATGTAACAAATACACTACTGGCCATTAAAATTGTTACACCAAGAAGAAATGCAGATGATAAACGGGTATTCATTGGACAAATATTGTTGTAACGGTGACCAGAACGGTCGTGAGGTACTAGTGACGGAAACGCGGCGGGACCCGCGGAGCGGCCCGTGAACAACAACACAACGGGAGAGGATGGACACGACCAACGGACGACCTTACGACACAACAAGAACAGACAACAGAGTAACAAACCAAACAAGACAACCACATCTACTGGAATAGAAAAACGAAGTCAATACGCTGTCTGAGACAATATGTCCTGAGATGCAATGCGATGTTAGACTGCTGGCTGAGCGCGAGGCAGGTGCCTAAGTATGCTATTGGGAGCGATGCTATTGGCCACTGGGACCACTTGTTTCACTGTGGCACCCTCACACTAAAAGCGGACCAGGAGGCACGCACTGCCACAGCTTACGGCGCGATGATGCAGAGACCTCTATGGGTCTTCGACGTCCATGACGTCTGGCGCGGATTCAAATTCCGCGGCGCGCGGTGCCAGAAATCTATTATACTAGAACTGACATGTGATCACATTTTTATGCAATTTGGGTGCATAGATCCTGAGAAATCAGTACCCAGAACAACCACCTCTAGCCGTAATAACGGCCTTGATATGCCTGGGCATTGAGTCGAACAGAGCTTGGATGGCATGTACAGGTACAGCTGCCGATGCAGCTTCAACACGATACCACAGTTCATCAAGAGCAGTGACTGGTGTATTGTGACAAGCCAGTTGCTCGGCCACCATTGACCAGACGTTTTCAATTGGTGAGAGATCTGGAGAATGTGCTGGCCAGGGCAGCAGTCGAACTTTTTCTGTATCCAGTAAGGCCTGTACAGGACCTGCAACATGTGGTCATGCATTATCCTGCTGAAATGTAGGGTTTTGCAGGGATCGAATGAAGGGTAGAGCCACGGGTTGTAACACATCTGAAATGTAACGTCCATTGTTCAAAGTGCTGTCAATGCGAACAAGAGGTGACCGAGACGAGTAACCAATGGCACTCCATACCATCACGCCAGGTGATACGCCAGTATGGCGATGATGAATATACGCTTCCAATGTATGTTCACCCTAATGTCTTCAACAACGGATGTGACCATGATGCTGTAAACAGAACCTGGATTCATCTGAAAAAATGACGTTTTGCCATTCGTGCACCCAGGTTCGTCGTTGAGTAAACCATCGCAGGCACTCCTGTCTGTGATGCAGCGTCAAGGGTAACCGCAGCCATGGTCTCCGAGCTGATAGTCCATGCTACTGCAAGCGTCATTGAACTGTTTGTGCAGATGGTTGTTGTCTTGCAAACGTCCCCATCTGTTGACTCAGGGATCGAGACGTGGCTGCACGATCCGTTACAGCCATGTGGATAAGATGCCTGTCATCTCGACTGCTAGTGATACGAGGCTGTTGGGATACAGCATGGAGTTCCGTATACCCTCCTGAACCCATCAATTCCATATTCTGCGAACAGTCATTGGATCTCAACCAATGCGTGCAGCAATGTCGCGATACGATAAACCGCAATCGCGATAGGCTGCAATCTGATCTTTATCAAAGTCGGAAAAGTGATGGTACCCATTTCTCCTTCTTACACGAGGCATCACAGCAACGCCGGTCAACTGCTGTTTGTGTATAAGAAATCGGGTGGAAACTTTCCTCATGTCAGCACGTTGTAGGTGTCACCACTGGCGCCAACCTTGTGTGAATGCCCTGAAAAGCTATTGATTTGCATATCACAGCATCTTCTTCCTGTCGGTTAAATTTCGCGTCTGTAGCATGTCATCTTCATGGTGTAGCAATTTTAATGGCCAGTAGTGTATGCAGAAGATGAGAAATGAAAAGGTCATGGAGAAAACACATGAGAAATCCGTACAAGGGAAGATTTAGTGGAAAAGGTTAAAATTCTAGGGGCATTTGAAGAAAATAGAGAAGCTGAGGCTGCCTAGGGGTATGCACAAGATGTAGGTAGGGGGTAGGAGACCAAAGAGGTGGCTAAAAGAATTGGGAAGAAGTACATGAAAGAGACAGCAACACTGGGCCAGAGTAGTGACACAGAGGTGGTGGAAATCATGGAGAGGCCTGTATTGCAGACATACCCACTAGTGGTGGGAAACTGTACAAGCTGAATGATGACTTATTCTTTCACCCCTGGCACTGTTTGTCAATGTGAAAAATGTCAAGTTGCACTGCAATTCACAGTTCATGTTAAACTGTAGGATCCCTATAACTGGCCAAGTAAACCAATCAGAAGTTTGGAAAAGGGCAACATATACTGCCTCCAATATGAGCATGTCTAGTAAAGCAGTCTGGTGTTCAAACTGACTTTCATGTAAATGACAGCTTACCTTTTATATTATCCTCCACTGCACCCTGTACAGTGGCTTGTAGGATACATATGTGAACACGCATTTTATGGGCTTCACAAACATGACACATGATTTGTTAAAGAAATATCTATTTGAGATATGTAAAATATAATATTTTTTATGAAACTTTATGGTTTAGTGAATATCACTTTGGTATTTATCTAATTATTCTACATGTGGAGACTAGTATGACATAAAATAAAAGTTTCTAACCCCCTGACACTTGCACTTAGGAAATATAATTTCCTAAATGTAATGAATCAGTAAAAGCAGACAACTTTGTACCTGAGGCAGACATTATAAAAGTCTTAAATATTGCTTCAGGCTCTTTATGTTAGATTTCATCAAAAGGAAATGAACTGGTGATCACTACACTATGCCACTTTTCTTCAAACTGTCACTGTGACAGAAATTACTTCCCACAAAGCTACAGAGTATTTTGATTTGTGACAAGTTAATGGGCTGAGCCTTGTTTCAGTGTCTGCAGCTGGATTCAATTGAAGGTACAGAATGTGAATATCCCAACAAAGATTGTAGCAGATTGTGAACTCAACACTTCAATCTTACTTTTCAAAAGATGAGTCACTATTATTGTAGTAACTTGGTAATAGATACTTACAATACATCACAACACCGAAAGCTATCTGTGGGCAGTATCTTGACTTAACTGTCTCAGATAAACAACCATCTTCAAGGCACCTATTAATGTGATGCGGGCTTAACAGGTACTGTACTTAATGATCTTTAATGCAATTTAGTATGAACATATCAGTTGTGCCATTATGTACGATGGCTGTAAATTACTTGCATATTTCAGTAACAGTGATTGATAAAAGAGTACACAAATTAAATTTAAATGGGTTGGCTACCCTGTTGTTCTCCAGAGTCACATTATAATCAGTGTATATTGCATAAAAGTAACAAAAAGTACAACATATATGCAATTACATTAAATTTTCCATACTGCTCTAATAAACCACAACAGCAGTCTCACAGTTTTCACACCACCCCTCTAACAGCAACTGTACCATTCAGTGTCCTATTTTCTGGCAGCAAGAAAGAGACTAACTACCACAACTTCCTTTAGTTTCTGCGGCCATCTCGGTCCCTGCTCCAGCTGCCAGATGTTCCACCCTCTCTGTTGTACCTTCTTTCTTTGCTCCTTTCCCAGTCACGCTCTCTTTCTCTACCCCTCTCTCTTTCTCTGTCCCTGTCCCGTTCTCTGTCTCTAGGCTGCTCACTGTGTTTTGTAAATCCTCGCTCTTCAGTGTTCTTTCTGCCACCTTCACTGTCCCCAGCGTCCTTCTTCTTAGAAACACTGCCACGATCTACACGTTCTGTGGAAACTTCCCCGGGATGAGCATCCTTTGGCCGAGCTGTACCAACATCAGCTGCTTCCTCATTCATCTTTGCTGCCCGCTTCACAGTACTTAGAGCTCGTTCGAGAGCCCTAATTTTTTCCTCCAACTGCTGTCGTTTGGTTTTAGCAGGTACATTTTCTGCATCACTTGCACTGCTGCTCTCTGACTTTGCTGTCTTCTTTTTCCGAGACTTCTTTGTTTTACTGCTTGCTCGAGTTTCGTCTTCAGAGTCACTTGCTGAGGTTGAACCTTCCTCTGAGCTGGAACTACTGTTCTGCACCTTAGCCTTCTTTCGTTTTTTCTTCTTCTTCTTTTTCTTCTGCTTCATCTTTTCCTTTTTCTCTGTAATTAATAATTGTCATTTAATCAACAGGTATAGTTTTCTACAACCTCTAAAGGAATTTTCAGTAAGATGCGATCTCTCTTTAAAATGAAAAATTAACACTTTCTATTTGATAATATATAGTAATATTGTCATAACTTCATTATAAATTTGAATTCATAATCAACGTACACATGACAGCACAAAAAGTGGTGGGTACAGCACTGCTCATAAAAGTAAAGGGTGATATGTACTTGTGTGTGTAACTGAGGGAGTTGTTACGACTTACTGACACTCAGCTCACAGCAACCACAATCTAAAAACGCACAAGGAAATCTGCTCCCTGCCATTCCTAGGATTTCAGATGCAGAAAAGGTGCTTGAAGTCAGCAAAGGGAGTCACGTGAGGAGCGACAATAAGAAATGCCTGAATACTGCAACAGTTAGTATAGTGACTTCAACATTCAGTTGTGTAGCCGACAGAATGATAACACAACATCAGAATGGCAAGATTCCATTCCAAACCGACTTTCAGCAATTTTTTTTGTTTTTTTTTTTTTGTTTTTGTTTTAGTGCATCAATTTGTTTAATCTACAGAAAATTAACAGAATGAACGGTTCATGATTCTAAATAATCGCTTTTTTGCCCCTCAAAAGACACAGCATATGGTTTCTAGACACTTAAAACTACATCCAATGGCCTTCCACCTCAATGCTCATCTGCAACCTGCAAGAAATAGAGTCTGAAAGATAAATGAGGAATTTCTCACTTCCTCCCAAGCCGCTACGACAACACTGCGAAAGTTGTCGTTGAATTTCATAGCATGGTCAACTCTGTCTCCATCCTATGTTTTCAATGGGGTAGAGGTATGGCACATAAGGAGACCAATCGAGAAGAGACATCACATTTTCTATTTTGCAACCGCCTCTGCACCATAACTGATATGTATAGCAGACTGTTCCTGTTGGAAACAGTTTAATTCCTCATGATACAGTTGTCTCATTGCTGATATCCTAACAGTACCCATAAAAGAAGTATATTGAACAACATTAAGTCAGACATCTATCCTGTGAATACATCCGGCCCCAAATTGCCATGGGACATGCGCCCCACAAGATTACTCACATATACATTTGGGTTCAAAACGGACACCATCCAGCCTACACACTGGACCATCATTCCCATGGAAAAAACTGATTCCTTTGAAATTATTACATTCTGACAGTCATGATAAATACATTCCTCATCAAAGCTGATTGGTAGAGTCAATGACCATCATGCAATTTCCCTTTGATGGCTGCACATTTATCTTTGTAGTCCAATTTCCAAAAGGCAGCTCCAAACCATGTCAACCAACCTGGGAAATGCTGTGGTATATTTATACTGTACCACATTTAAAAAAATTGGCATGATGTGCTTACAAGTTCATCATCTTGGACTGATAGTGTTACATACCAACATCCAAATCCCACAAGCCTACTAATTCTCCGTTATTATCATATCATTTTCTCCATGGTTCTGCAGTGCACTCTGGAATGTCATATTGTGCCCCAGCCTCCAATGCCACCAAATACACTTACTCCACAATAGTAATGATATAGTCACAAATAGCCCATTGATGATGAGGCATGGCTTATGAATAAAGCCGGTGGACTCATATTGTGTGCTGTCACTGGCTAACAGAGTGAATAATGTGATTACAGACGTAACTCAACATGTTCTTTTGTCAGTCAAAGCAGCAGAATACTGCCACCACATATGGGGGTATTGTCTAAAGTGAAGAATGACATTCTCCTTTGGGTAAGATGATCCTAAAAGGATGTTTGTCAGTTTAAACTTTTTAAATGCGTGCACACAGGGTTTAAGTCATTAGACATTACTTCTAGAAAAAATTGAGGTCAACAGTCATCATGTTTGAGTGCTTTACTATGTTCAACAGCAGAGGTAGGTTGCACAGTGATTAGAGCAATAATTTACTGACCAGAAAATTGTGACTTCAAATCCCCTCATTTACATTAAAAAAAAGGTTTTCAATGAAACTGAAGATTAGTTATACTTTTGTTACAATTACAGCATTAAATAATAAATATAGTAAGGAAACTTCTGTCAGAACGTAAATAATTTATGAGAAAAGAGACTCACCTAACAGCAGAAGTACTGAGTTGTTGACAGGCACACACAAAACTGAGTGAAAACTTATTAGCTTTCAGAAAAAGTCATTTGATGGGCTAGAGTGGAGACTCTCTCTCTCTCTCTCTCTCTCTCTCTCTCTCTCTCTCTCTCTCTCTCTCTCTCTCTCCCCCTCCCCTCCCCTCGACACACTATCAATTGTGTGTGTAACAGGCACAATGTAAGAGCACAGATATGTGTGTGTGTGTGTGTGTGGGGGGGGGGGGGGAGGGGGGGGAGATGGACACGCATGTGTAGGTGCACCATGCACTCTAGCCCATCCAAGGGTTTCTTTCGAAAGCTAGCAAGTTTTCACTCTCTTTTGTGTGTGCCTGTCAATGACTCAATGCTTCTCCTCTTTGTTGTAGGTAAGAAGCAGCAGCTGCATGGACGCGAATGTAAGAGCATCTAACAACATCACCAGCCTACACTGAAGAAGCCCAAAGCCCTCAGTGAAAATGTAACTCTGTCAATGGTTCTGACTGAATTCAAACAAATTAACTGTTAACGAAGTATCATAATGAAGCTATATTCTTTGTAAAAACCTGAATTTAGTGGTTTCATATTGGACATTCCAATTTAATGTCTGATGTTATCCAAAGTATATTGTAATGTTTGTAGACAATATATGGATTATATACACAAAATGCATCAACTACTGAAGAAAAACAGAAGTTGCAATGTTACATTTCCTTCTAACAGGAAGCATACAAGAAAAAGAGAAAACCATTTATCACCATAATCAAGGCAATATTCATACCAAGTAAGACGTTAACAACAACCATATTAAATATTCATTAAGTAATCCATATCTCGCCCAACAAAAACTACAGTGTTTTGCAAAATTTATAGGGGAATATAACAACACAGGTAAGAATAAAACAATATGCAGTTTGCAGGTTCGGGAAGAGACTGCCTGAACAAAAATATACAACAACATGAGTTACAAATTATATATTTTTTGGAAAGCTAAGGTTAATAAACTATAAGAGTTACTTTTTAGTGGTCCCATCAGTCTCTTAAAGCACACTGAAATTGATAGGTCATTAGGTGTAGCTCTGTTGAGCATATTTCAGTTATATGATCATAATAAAACCACAGTACGAGGTGCATTCAAGTTCTAAGGCCTCCGATTTTTTTTCTAATTAACTACTCACCCGAAATCTATGTAACTGGCGTTACTTCTCGACGTAATCGCCCTGCAGACGTACACATTTTTCACAACGCTGACGCCATGACTCCATGGTAGCGGCGAAGGCTTCTTTAGGAGTCTGTTTTGACCACTGGAAAATCGCTGAGGCAATAGCAGCACGGCTGGTGAATGTGCGGCCATGGAGAGTGTCTTTCATTGTTGGAAAAAGCCAAAAGTCACTAGGAGCCAGGTCAGGTGAGTAGGGAGCACGAGGAATCACTTCAAAGTTGTTATCACGAAGAAACTGTTGCGTAACGTTAGCTCGATGTGTGGGTGCGTTGTCTTGGTGAAACAGCACACGTGCAGCCCTTCCTGGACGTTTTTGTTGCAGTGCAGTAAGGAATTTGTTCTTCAAAACATTTTCGTAGGATGCACCTGTTACCGTAGTGCCCTTTGGAACGCAATGGGTAAGGATTACGCCCTCACTGTCCCAGAACATGGACACCATCATTTTTTCAGGACTGGCGGTTACCCGAAATTTTTTTGGTGGCGGTGAATCTGTGTGCTTCCATTGAGCTGACCGGCGCTTTGTTTCTGGATTGAAAAATGGCATCCACATCTCATCCATTGTCACAACCAACGAAAAGAAAGTCCCATTCAAGCTGTCGTTGCGCGTCAACATTGCTTGGCAACATGCCACACGGGCAGCCATGTGGTCGTCCGTCAGCATTCGTGGCACCCACCTGGATGACACTTTTCGCATTTTCAGGTCGTCATGCAGGATTGTGTGCACAGAACCCACAGAAATGCCAACTCTGGAGGCAATCTGTTCAACAGTCATTCAGCGATCCCCCAAAACAATTCTCTCCACTTTCTCGATCATGTCGTCAGACCGGCTTGTGCGAGCCCAAGGTTGTTTCGATTTGTTGTCACATGATGTTCTGCCTTCATTAAACTGTCGCGCCCACGAACGCACTTTCGACACATCCATAACTCCATCACCACGTCTCCTTCAACTGTCGATGAATTTCAATTGGTTTCACACCACGCAAATTCGGAAAACGAATGATTGCACGCTGTTCAAGTAAGGAAACCGTCGCCATTTTAAGTATTTAAAACAGTTCTCATTCTTGCCGCTGGCGGTAAAATTCCATCTGCCGTACGGTGCTGCCATCTCTGGGACATATTGACAATGAACGTGGCCTCATTTTAAAACAATGCGCATGTTTCTATCTCTTTCCAGTCCGGAGAAAAAAATCGGAGGCCTTAGAACTTGAATGCACCTCGTATTTGTGCTGCTGCTGGTGTGTGGCATGAATGATTTTGATATGATTTACCCTTCTGCTAGACTTTGATGGATTTAATTTTTTATTAATATTATAATTTTTTTGCAGATTTCAGGCAATCACATGCACATGGGCTAACAGCAAATGTCGTTGCCAGTTTTATCTTAGTCACATTCACAAGTGAGATCAGAAGTGTCACACGCACTGTGTGTGTGGAAAATTGCCTGCATATCATCTGAATACAGGGATGCTTTTCAAGCAGTACTTGTCTCTTACGGCAAGGAAAAAAAAACTTTTGCAACTAAACATGGAATTAATCTTCTGTCCCTTTACATAGAAAGCCTACAGCTCGACCATTCGCTTACAGTGATGAACAGCACAAATTTCCCTGTTAAGGGTTTATTTAGTGTATTCATAACATATAACAATAATACGAAAAGGATAGTTTGCTACTCACCACATAGAGAAAGCTTTGAGACATAGACAGGCACAAAGAAAAGAATGCTACAAATATATAAACTTTCAGATAAAGTCTTTCCTCAAGAGTAGAACTTGGACACATACACACAACAAAAACTGAGGCTGGGTGTGACTCTCTCTGAAATGAGCAGCAATCTGCTGGGGCAGGTGATAGGTGGTAAGAAGGTGGCATAGAGTGGGGGATGGGAGAGGTGGGAGGTGAGGGTGGCGGAAGATTCTAGTGCTGCCTGTGGGAAGAAACCAGAAGCCACAGGCTATCATTAAAGTGAAGCAATTCCTGTTGGGTGGCATGTTCAGCAACTGGGCAGCCCAGCTGTCTCCTGGCAACAGTCTGTCGGTGGTCGTTCAAGCGGACATACAGCTTGTTAGTAGTCATTCCCATGTTGAATGTGGCACAGTGGTTGTAGCTAAGTTCGTACAACACTTGCCTGCTTTCACAGCTGGCCCTGACTTTGATGTGTTAGGAGATGCCAGTGTCAGAATTGGAGTAGGCGGTAGAGGGCAAGACACGTCGCACAGGCCTTGATCTGGGTCTATCGCAGGGGTATGAGCTATGAGGCAAGGCATTGGGAGTAGAAGTGCGGTAGGCCAACACAATAATAATCAACAGGTTTGGTGGGTGGCGGAATACCAATGTGGGGCGGGCAGGATGTTAGACATTGAAACCCTGGCAGAAAATGACTGAGTTGCTTCAGTCCTGGGTGGTACTGAGTCACAAGAGCAGTGCACCTTTGTTGTCAGACTTTGGGGATGGTGAGAGCGGTGAGAGAAGGCATGGGAGATCTGTTTCTGGACAGGGTTGGGAAGGAAATTTCAGTCTGCGAAGATGTCAGTGAAACCACTACTGGTATACTTGGAGAGGGACTGCTCATCACTACAGATGAAATGACCATGGCAACTAGGCTGTATGGAAGGAACTTCTTGGTGTAGAATGGGCAGCAGCTCTTGAAGTAGAGGTGTTGGTGGTTAGTAGGTTTGATGTGGACAGAGGTGCTGAGATGGAGGTTGACATCGAGGAAGGTGGCTTGTTGGGCTGAGGAGGATCAGGTTAAGTAAATGGAGGGAGAAGGTGTTGAGGCTCTGGAGGAATGTGGACAGGGTGTCCTCACCCTCGTTCAGATCATAAAGATGTCATCAGCAAATCTAAACCAAGTGATAGGTTTAGGACAATGGACAGTAAGGAAGGATTCCCCTAGATGGCCCTGGATTTTCCATTGCTAGCAACAGGGTTCTTTATTTGTAGAAAATCTTTTGTGTCTTCTTGGAATAGGCCTAGAATACAGAAAGAACCGTTTTTGCTAATATTTAAAGCAATCATTTATCTTCCTCACATTCTCAACATAATCTAGAAAAGACCTATTGCATATAATTTGTGCCATTACTGCACTGGACTTTGATTCTGGCTGTGGTTTTTCTCCCATCTTTCTTTGTGCTGTCAAGTGTACAATGTATGTTCTAATGGAACTGTGAAATCCTATTAAAGGAGAATAACAAGGTAGGACAACAAGAACAATGGAGTAGTGTCAATGGACAAGGAAAAGTTAGTTGGGGTGTGCGCGCTTCACATGTGAAATAATAGTGTAGGTGGGATTGGGAGGGGGGGGGGGGGCAATCAATATGAAGAAACTGATTTATATAAAGGCAAGTGCAAAAGTAAAAATTCTTATGCTAGTATTCTGGTGGTACACACATTGCATACAGTAAAATCTTGTGGTACTCAGACATCATGGGACACACCTTTTTTTGGATTTTTAGCTTCCTGCCCAGATTCCTTGTCTGATTCTGATGTAAGTTTTGGTGCACAACCTTCTGAATAAAGTTTTCTTGTCTCTGTATCAAGTTTTTCAGAATCTTTAGGTGGTTTGTAGTCTGCAACATGATCCACTCTAATCGTGCGGCCAAGTATCTAAAAAACAAAACAAACATAACCAACTATGGAACAAATTCCAAATGACTGGACCAAAGGAAACATGAGGTAGTTGATTCTAAACTTTAGTCTTTCAAAAACAATAATTTCCTGTCCTAGAGCTTTTGGTAAAGGCTAGGCTTGATAAGAAGGAGAAATGGCTGTAAGAATGTGTGAAGAAAGAGACACTGAAAAGTTTAAATGATGGTAGTGTAATTCACAAAAGCTAATACAAAAATATGTAATCATCTGTTAAGTTTAGTAATATAAAACTGTAATAGGAGGAAAACAGTAGATCAGAAACCAAAGACCTTCTCCCAAGGACTAGCACATGAAAGAATAAATTGTACTTTCTTCCAAGACCTTTGGAATCTACGAGTCTGGCAAAAAAACCTTTTTCGTGAAATTTGTTACCATTTTGTTTACATCGCCTCTGAAAATGATGATAGTAAGAAAATAGCTCTGCGCTAAATTGTCTGTATTATCTGTTTCTCTTGTTTTGAGAACTGGTTTTAAAATATGTATTTTAATCTGTATGAAAATTTTGCACAATTGAAAGACAGGTTATGCATGTGATCATTACTTTAAGTATCAATGCTAGCAGATGTTCATTTTGCAGACATATTTTGTAGCATAGAACACACTGAATGCATTTATATAGTGACCAGTACACTGTAATTACTTTTTAGCTGTACAGTTACTGAATGAAGTAGTACCAGGAGACACAGTCCAGTCGTATTACCTGGCTACATTGTCTACAAGACTTACAAAGTTCCAAAATGCATTTGTACATTGTCTGTGGAGAGCAAGGTCTGTTGCATAGAGTTGCAGAAGGCAGAGTAGTGAACATAAAACAGTGACACTTCTCACAGCCACCAGGATCTCAATACACAGATGGACTGCACGTGGTGAACTCGCTGTAGTTGGGATCTTGGGTTTTCCCTGAAGCAATAGAGTTACTGGAGTGGAATATACAGCAAGATATGGGGAGGGGGGTGGGGGGGTGCCACATATGCATGCTGATGGCAGGGTGGTGGTGAAGGCAGCAGTAGTAGTAAATGTCACATTCTCTGTTGAACACCATCATATGCACTACACCACTCCACAATGATGGCCATCCAGCCTGGATGCGTACTGAACATTCTTGCACTGACTGTAATATCAAGCAAGAACTCTAGAGTTATTTGCAGACACTGATGAGAGCAGATGCCGGCCATGTAGAATTTCAGTATTACTCTAGCTGTTCATCTGCATGTTTCATTAAGCACACAAGAACAAAGTGATAACCATTTCTGATGAACTTTCCATAATAAGTTTGGTTCATTATTAAATGTTTGAGCTAAACACTCTAATTGTGGTAACCTTTCAAGGGTGAATACTTTACATAAGGTCTTGGTGATTGCCTCTCCAGTATTTTTAAACTTCATCTTGTGGACAAACAGAAAATTGGATAATATGTAAATGATCATTAAATATATCAACTGTCAGAAACAGGCAAATGGGCTGGCATAGTCTACATGAAAGCATTTCCAAAGCTGTGTGAGTGTGAAAACTGACTGGAAAGCCAATAATTTTCAGCATAAAAGCGCCCAGGAACTAGACCTTTTGCCCTGTGGTAACCTTTCAAGAGTGAATACTTTACATAAGGTCTTGGTGATTGTCTCTCCAGTATTTTTAAACTTCATCTTGTGGACAAACAGAAAATTGGATAATATGTAAATGATCATTAAATATATCAACTGTCAGAAACAGGCAAATGGGCTGGTATAGTCTACATGAAAGCATTTCCAAAGCTGTGTGAGTGTGAAAACTGACTGGAAAGCCAATGATTTTCAGCATAAAACCGCCCAGGAACTAGACTTTTTGCCCTGTTGCTATTATTCACTATTAACACTAACAGTACTGATACTAGTTCTTAGTTAGTGATAATATTCCAAATGGCCTTAGACATACCCAATGATGTTTCAATTCATCTTTCCTCTTCTCTTACTACCATTACTATAACTATTTATAATATTATACATGCCATTCTTGAAGTCACCATGATATAAGAATTACTGTATATGTAAAATTTGGTCCAGTGTATCAGGGGCCTTGAAGGCTTTAATTTTATCAACTTCAGTAAATAATAATTGTACATGGCACTGAAAGAATGAATATAACACGAAGTCATTTTGAATCTTTTTCGGGCATTCTTTGAGGATGAACCAAAGACACAGAACATCACAGTGAGGCAACACCATGACCAGAGTGAAGAACGCTGAACTATCCTCCACCAAGTTTTCGGAAGTTGAAAGAAAGGGGGATGTAACATGATGGCGCGTAAGGAATTTACAACATTGCAACTGTTAGCATTTAGCAGCTGTAGCCAGAAACAATATTATTTCTGAGTACAGTTCACTAACACTTTATATACATCATCTCTTGATGGTGTTTCACAAGTAAAAGATATAGTCTGTAAAATTTAGTTCAGGATCCACCTTCATGTGTTTTAGTACAGTAAACTTTCAAATAATGACAGAGGTTTCAGAGATGAACATTTTACAGAAAGATTATGTTAATTTCAGTGGTAAGTACCACTCATTTCACACTCAAAACAGAAACTGTGTAGCAATGAGCAAGGAAACACCACCCCAAAAAACAAATATATTATGATTTAAGCCACCTCGGCAGTTGGATAAGCAATGTCAGTTGAATATACAATGAAGTTCTTGGTTGGTCTTAAGTGTATTAAAATAACAGCCAAATTACTATCTTATTTTTTCCATGAATAAGATTGCTCTGATTAAATATAGAGCCAAATTCTGAAAAGTTACGATGGATGCACATAACATGCATCAAAACATTTGGAGATTTGCCCATTATCTACGATACATTTTCTGAATTTACCTTGAAGTTTTAATTTTTATGGCAAAAAGAGCATGAAGTATGGCAAAGTGTGGTTAAATAAGGGGTGAACGTAAACATTAGACTAAGCTACAGGTCAATCAAGCACCACAATCAAGATTTCGGGGAGGGGGGCAAGGGATTCAATATCACACTTTAGCCACATGCCTACCCATCCACATTTCAAATTCAAAGATTCAGTAACAGATTAATTCACACTTTGCACATTTTACTTTATTTGTATGATTATCTGAAGGTATAATTTAAAATATATATAAGGAACTACCTGTTGTAGGTCCAAACACTGGAAAACAACTATCCATGGACACAATATTATGGAAAGGATAATTACTACTGACGATATAGCAGAGCTGCTGAGCCACAGATAGACAAAACAAAAAGACTGTTACATGATAAGCTTTCCACCAACAGGCCTTTGTCAAAAATAAACAACAGACACACACACATACATACACACTCACTGAAATTCAACTCACTTACACATGATCACAATCTCTGACTCTCTGACAGAGAGTGTGTGTGTGTGTGTGTGTGTGTGTGTGTGTGTGTTGTCTATTTTTGACAAAGGCACTGTTGGTTGAAAGCTTATTGTGTGACATTCACATTCTTCTCATTGTGCCACTCTGTGACTCAGCATCTCCGCTATAAGCTGAGTAGCAACTATCCTTACATAATATTGTTACATTCCATCCCCGATTTTCCATTATACATTTATATAAGCACACCAAGATTGCTTCACAGATTAATTTGCACTTTACACTTTGTATATAAAGAGCTCCTAGTATACCTTGAAGTTATAATTTGAAACACTCATCTATCTGTTCACAGGAGATCACAGACCTTTCTGTCTGCTATCCATATTTTTTAATGTAAAAGAGGGCAACAAAAACAATTACTGGGGTAATGTCAAAAATGGAATTATACAAACAAAAAAAGGCGCCTTATTATCTTATCCTCCTGAGATTTCAGAAACATTACAAAGTATGATGCAAGTATGACTGCTTCTCTATTGTCACAAAATTCTAGGACTATCATATGGCTTAAGGTATTTGCCATTATGGTTAGAGAACACACACAAAATTATTTACACCAATCTTAAATCTTTTTTTGAGATACATGCATGCATTTATACTCTGTGCATATGGCAGGCACTATTACAAAAAGAAACTCGGTGACTCTTTAGCATACAAAACATTACACAGAGTCTCTCACTTTCAAAACAACTCCAGAATGACTTCCCAAGTGTGACACCTAGAACAGTACACTGTGGTACCACAGGGGGCACTGAGTAACTTACCACAGTCTCTCTATGTATTCTCTGTCTCTTTGGATGTACACTACCAAGTTAATTAGCAGTCACTGTAATGATTTGCACTCTGATTGGAAACAGTTTTACAAGTATAAAATTGCTGAAGTACTGCTTGTTGGCTTTTGTCTCAGGATCTTTAACAGAAGTTCATTAAACAATTTTGCTGATGAAGGATATGTTCCCGTAAACCGCCTGACCTCAAACCTTGGCCTTTCCAGCTCACATTCCACTTTCATATACTGTATATGCTTTTTATCATCCCAAATCACCTGCATAGTCCTTTCCCCTTCTCTGCTTCTCTTTTATTCCTCTTTCTCCCTCCTCCAGCACAGCTTCCCAATGCTGCACCTAGTAGCCCACCATTCTGTCTTCGCCACATCCCTGCACACACCCACAGGCCTTTCTGTACCCCCCACTATCCTCCACAGCCAAGATCATTATTCATGGCTGACATTAAAAAGTTGTAAATGACATTGCAGTTGCCTTTGACTGTAAAAGTTATTAACTGTACTGTTGCAATATCTTCCATATACATGTTAGATGATTTTTCCATTTTGCCATTACTACAGCACAGTTACACTACTTGATAACGACCATGTAGGCTGAAATTGCAAAACTGCAATTAAATAACTTTTACAGTCAAAGGTGACTATGATGCTACTTACAAAATGCTATTCGCTGCAGTCGAGCTTCAGTGTTCACCGATGAGACTGCCCATATGTTTGTGTATGTTTTTTCTAAATCTGGTGAAGAGCTTTGTCTGACAGCTTAGTCTATTGTTAAATGTGCCTGTGTGCTGCTCAATGCCCTTCTGTGTGGTGAGCAGCTATCTACTGTAATTCATATTGTTGAATGCTTGATAATATAAATAGTTGTGGAAAAAGTATCAAAATAAAAATACAGACATGATAGTAAATAATTTAGGAGCAAAGCGAACTACTCAGTGAATAGTAGAAGTGTTAAGTCATTGACAGGCACACACAAAAAACAGAAACAAAACTTCCTAGCTTTCAGAATAAAGCCTTTATCATGCTAGAGTATAATCACATGAGTGGGATAGCGCACACGCCCGCACACATGCGCGCGCGCGCGAGCGCGCGCACACACACACACACACACACACACACACACACACACTGTGATTATACTCTACCTTGATAAAGGCTTTATTCCGAAAGCTTTCTTTCTCTTTCACTAGCTTAATAAAAGATTTATTCGAAAACCTAGCAACTTTTCTTTCTCCTTGGTGCGTGTCTGTCGATGATTCAATGCTCCTGCTACTTGGTAAGTGGTCTCTTTTACTCCTAAATTATTTGCATTTTACAAGAAATCTCCTACTACAGACACGACAGTAACATGTATATAAGCATTCTTGAAGTATCCAAAAGGTGGTGCTCATGGGTGCAGGAGAAAGCATAAGAATGTTACGTACAGTATGACAAGGTAAAAAATGGGACATAATGTATATTATTGACAATATCAAATGAAACATAATACATCTATACAGATACATAAACTACATAGAAAAACAGATATTATATAACATGCACACACAGGAAAAGGGATAATGAAGGAAAGCAGTAAACTATTTAACAGAATGGTGGGCAAAAATGATAAGTATCATCTGAGCCTTGACAGCAGTCTTTTCAAGGAAATTTTTTGATGTATTCCTGTATAAACAAATTTGAATAGAAGCAAAATCAATATCAAAAGAATGTGTGATATTATTAACTTGAAGAATATTGATTTCTGAAATTTTCATATAAGTAAAACTTCAAATGTGTTTCATTGTACAATTTGTCATCTGTAAATTTGTGGATGGAAAACAAAGTTCTTGGTCTGGTTCCAAACAACCTGCAGCCCATTTCTCTCCCCTTGCCCATCAAGTTGAAGTGAAGTGTTTACAACTTATTTCTCTTCTGTCCATAAAACTGTGATACATAAAGTTCAATGTTCATTTGTTGGTGAACTTTTTTGGCCACAAAACGATTATGCTCTGTATGCTCATGCAACAACTTTTTCTATCATTGTCTTCTCAATAAATTAAATTTACTAAAATAAGTCTGATTCCTTACCTTAATACCATTTAAATTGTCAACAGCTAGCACAGTGCTCCTTTGGTCTTCATAGCAGAGGAAGCAGAAACCTTTTGATTTGCCAGAAGCTTTATCTCTGACTAAATTTATATTAACTACTTCTCCATATCTACAAAATAAAATCAAAATTTGAAGGACACTAGGATATTTCATAGTTGTTTTGGGATCAGAGCAAAAATATTAAGTTTGTGGAAGCATTAGAATACCTTCAAATTATACAAAATTGTAGCACTGTAATTTGTTTTTACACCACCACAAAGCAGCACAGACTTTTGGCCACTCATATGATAAGATTTTTTATAGTTAATACACACTTCCCCTTGTCAAAGTAGGGTTCGTTCTCTCAACTACCACAAGAAAAACAGCGATGAAAAAAGGTAAGATGTCTGCACCACCACAGCTACCTCCAGACAGTGATATTATCTTTTATAACTCGAAGCAATAAAAGTCAGGAACAAACAATTCAAAGAAGAAACCTGAGTAACAGGAAAATTCTAGTGGCTAAATGCATTTCAATAGTGCAAGATACGGGGAGTGCAATACATTCTTCTTTCTGGTGAATTTTACTTGATTGCTACCATAAAGCGTTGTGGGAAGTGAAGGAAACAGCTCCACCCAACACACTGTCTTACACAGAAAATATTTAGATAACATATATGCATGGTACGAGATACGTCAACTGACCCTAAACAATAAAAGGTGTGAGGTGTTCCACATGAATACTTAAAAAAACTGTAAAAGTTTGCTTACACAGTAAATAACACAATTTTAAAGGTTACAGATTCAACTAAATACTGAGGGATAACAACTGCAAACTACTTAGTTGGAACCTTCCAATAAAAAAATGCCACGGCAAAGGAAAACTAAAGATTGCATTTTATTGGTAGAGCACTTAGGAGATCAAAAAATTTACTAAAGAGACTGCTTAGACCATGCATGTCCATCCTCTTCTGGAATAGTGTTACATGGTAAGGATGGGATTGGCGAAGGATATCGAAGAAGTTCAAAACAGCTCATTTTGTTTTGTATTATTGCAAAATAGGGGAGAGTGCATGTCATGGATACAAAAAGTGAGTTGGGGTGGTAAATCTTAAATAAAGACTTTTTACAAAATTACAATCACCAACTGCATCCTCTGAATGCCAAAATATTTTGTTGATTCTCACCTATGTGGGGAGAAATGACAATTGTAATAAAATAAGAGAAATCAGAGCTCACATGAAAAGATTTAGATGCTCATTTTTCCCACATGCTACTCAAGAGTGGAACTTTTGATAAATAGTTTGAAAACAGTTTGGTAACTCTTCTACCATACACGTTAACTGTGAATTGCAGAGTGATTGTGTAGATGTAGATGCAAATGTGAGGAATGGTTTGATAGGAAAATCTGTAACTTTCTCACGCAATTTTGGTGTTACACACATGCTTTTATTTCATACTAACCTTGGATGGAAGTAGAAGTGACTAGTAATCCATTTTTCAATGGAGTGACATATGAGACTGCAATGGATTTGGAATTGCTCATCACTTATTCAAAAACAAACAAACCAACAAAACAACACAATTTTCTCTATATTGCTAAACATAGGACTGTTTTTGGAGTTGTGGGGATGGCAGTGACTGAACACATTAAAAAATGACTTGAAATCTTTTGACTTCTGCTGGTTCATAATTAAGGAGCTTAATGATAAAAAAGTTTGGCAAATAGTAATTTACACGATTTTCACAGTAAAGTGAAGTATGATGAGGACATGAGGGATCGCGGTGGCTATTGCAGAACTGTAAAGTATGGTCAGATTGGTAATGGCATTTTCATGTCCAAATATAGCCAGAATCTTTGGACATGCAAATTATTTGAGAAAACAACAGACAACAGACACAACATGTGGTAGATAATGCATAAATGTGAATATGGTTGCAATGGAGGGTGAAGTTTAAACTAAGCTCTCATGACTCAAAGTAACTACTATATGTTGCAATAAATGACAAAAAGCAAGAAGCAAACTTATAAACTTTCAGTTTCACCACTAAAAGTACATCACCTGTTTTCTCACTTCTTATTGACTATGAGAAAAGATACAACACTGGCAACCTACATGCAATAGAGGAAAAGCATTCAGGCTGACACTGCCCCTATTTGCAACTTTAGTACAGCATTCAAAACTTAATGCACAAGGTCCCAACTGGACTATAATCTTATTAAAAAAAAGCTGAAATACTCGCTACTGAAAATCAATCACACACTGGAATTTTTAATTGACAGTATCACAATGTGTATGATCTATAGAAAATACAATTGGTTTGTTAACTGTAATTCATGTAAAAATTCGAGACAATACAACAAAAATTAACTTACTCTGAAACACTTACTGTGAAAATACACATATTACATCTCCTTCTGTCAAGTCATAAGGCAGACCACCAACAAAAATCCATGCACTGTCTTTGTATTGATCATGCCATGATGATTTCAAGTTACCTCGCTTCAATTCTAACTCACTCAACTTCTTTATATTCTTAACATTCCTAGAAAGAAGCAGATGGAATTTAATAGTACCAACTTTACACACACTAAAAACAAAATATCTTTAAAATGGATATTCAACATTACAAACAATACACACATGACAAAAAGCAAGCATTTGGCTTCAGTCTTGAAGATTAATTTGTAAACAAATCTTCATCTAATATAAGAGATGATAGAAAAGTTTCCATTTGAGGGCATTGATTCACCATAAATTCAGTGTATTTTGACTCTGATGTGACTATATAAGCACCGACACACAAGCAAGGGATTGGTATGGTATTCATGTCTGTCTGACATGCATGTGGTGAATTCAGAAACCTGAACTATGGTGACATTATTACCAATATGGCCGGACAGACAAATGTGCTGTTGTTATATTGTCGGCTGCCGAAGGACGAACAACGGTAGACATCCATCAGAATGAAGACTGTATGGAGCAGCTTGTTTGTCCAAAACCACGTTGTGGAATGGTGCACCAAGTTCCGTGCTGTTTGCGATTCAACACAGGATACCGTTCAATCTGAGAGCCCAGCAGAAGTCACGCCAACCCAAATGGAAGACACTTGAGCACCACCATACAGTCCTGATCCCTCCCTATGCAATTATCAAGCCTTCAGTCTCTCAAAAAAGGTCTTGAAGGGTTGATGATTCCTGTCAGAGAAGGATGTGCGTTCTTCATGTAGCAGAACATGGTGTTTAACCAAATGGGTATTTTCAACCTGGTGCGTTGGTGGTATGATAGCCTCAATGCTCATGGCAATTCTGCGTGATGGGCATAGCGATTTTGCACTGTACGGCCTTCGAAGAACAGAAACTTTTTGAGTGCCCCTCATGTTACACCAAATATACTAAAATATTATTCATTAGAGCCAGATAAATTTATTGATTCAATATGATGATAACTGCAAAGGTATGGAAACCTTGAACTGAAATTTAGTAAGCAATGGACAGTTGCACGACAGGTTAGCAAACTCGAAGTCAGCCACCAAAGACCGGGTTCCTTGATGTACCCACCATTCGGCACCAGACAAACACGTAGGTTACTAGGTTACTGAATGCTACATTAAAGAAACAAAAATTCCACCATAGGCAAGTTTTTGAGTGCAAAATCAGAACTATAGCTGCCCAGGGAAGAGCAACCGCAGTTCCACTTTGTACACAGCGTATAGTTTAGGCTTTTTCTCATATACTTATGTGAAGAAATCATCAGTATCAGTGTTTAGTGGTATTTATTACCTTTTTTCTAACTGGTTACATATTTTTTGACAATTAGTGTATCATGAATCTGACTTTCTAGTGTAGTGCTGGTCAGAAGCATAATACCACCAGAACTTACATTACATTTACAGGTTGCTTGGGTTAATGTTATATTCCTTGTTGAAAAGACAAACATAGTTTAAAGGACAGAGATTGTGCCTCTTGTTTATGGATGTAGCACGAACTGGTCACTGGTTGGTAGCTACACAGACCATAGTCAAAAGGCTTCAGGCTGTATGCCCTGGGCTGTGATGGCACTGTGGCACCTGTGGCCTTTACTGTGGTTGGGATCCCGTATGTTAGAGTGGTTTCTGATACACTCGACCTGGCCAGTCCACATTTTCGTAAGTATGATTGATGAACAATAGCTGGAGTGTGAATCTTTGGGCACAAGTTAAAAGTGGATATAGATACACGGTTGTCCCCGTACATATTAAAAGAGATTAGAGGTCTTGTCCACTGCTAAAACTACATCTAAGCCAGAGCGGGAAGCTGCGTTAAGAGGTTATCTTTGTTTCTTACAGGAGGCTGATGAATTGATGAAGACAACTAGCCTTGTGCAACATCATTCTCAAAACTTGATCACGGCCCTCTAGTTTGGATCCAATTGGAAGTCTTGATCCGAATGGTCAGAAATTTCTCAGCCTCTGGTATCAAGCAGAGAACTGTAAGATTCCTCCACTTCAGGCATGTACTACACACAGGAAGTGGTTACGAGCTTAGAAGAGTACATGTGGCATTTACATGTGGATTTTTTTGGACAGAGAAATACCTCCACAGGCCTAATAAATTATTCTGCTACAGTATTGTCTAGGTGCAATCTTTCTACAGACAGCAGCATCATCATCATCTGTGAATAGCCTCAGTGAGTTTCCAGTATTATCCACTATATCATTAATATATATACTGTCAATGGTAACAAAAATTTAATACCGTTTTGAGACACTGCCAAAATTATCTTTACATCTTCCAATTAAGAATGGCATGTTGAATTCTATCTACAGTGCAATCTGAGTTTTGCAGTGTTTCAGTTTGCACAATCCACGCATGAGCATAAAACATGTTCCTTAATTCTATGACAGGCTGGCACCTGCAACATAAATCTAATACAGATCTGCCTGATGATCCTTCTTGAAAATAAAATGACCTTTCTTTCCAGTTTCTGGGTATCCTTCATTGCTTCGGTGACCTGTGACAAACTGTCACTGGAAGTTGAGCCAATTCTTTCAAATAATCTTTGTAGAATCACAAGAGCATCTCATCTAGTTCTGGTGTCTTCCTGTTGTTAAGGAATTTTAGTTGGTTTTTTATTCCACAATAACTTACCTCTATATCTGCCATTTTGGCACTTATGTAATGATAGAAAAGAGGAACAGTATCACAATCCTCCAGTGAAACAAATCTGGAAGACCGAATTCAGTATTTCACCCTTCATGTTGAGCATTCTGTATCAATTTTCATGTGCATCCAACTCCAGACAGGAGAGGAGGTAGACTAGACAACCCAATGTGAAACTGTTTCAACACTGAAGGCCATCCTCTAATCAGTAAGTGACCATATAGGATATCTCGGCTGAACAACAGATAATTCAAAAGGAAGTGGAGAACATGCAAGATGTTATTCAGTTGTACAAAACTCCTTGGTTTTCTATGTTCTTCATACAGAAGAAAGATGACACATGGCGCTCCTGCATCAATAACCTGATCACTGATTTTATTTATGACCAAAACTTCTTTGGAAGTTTGGTCAGGTCAGCTGGCAAAATATTACTTTCAAATTCACTGAATGCTTCTCACAATGCTCTCCACATGCTCATTTTGGCTTTGTTCATCTTCTGTTTGTCAATTAGACTTTACTTGAATGTGTGATACAGATCTCTCTGCTTTCCTAGCAACTGTCTAACATGACTACCGACCACAGTGTTCCTCACCCATTCCTCACAACTTTGCTCAGTCTCAGGCATATTGCACAATGCTTTTGAGCTTCACCTATTTGTACAGCACATTTGTTCTTAGAGATAAATACTTGATGGTGGATACTCATGATACCCCACAGTTCGTACCCAGCCACTCTTACTAAGTAAAAACATTTCCCATTCCTCTGTAACATTCCTTATAATACCCATAGTTATCAATGCTATCACAGCCGTATGATCACTTAACATCAATCCCAGCTAAACGATTTTAGAATTTCAACACTCTTAATTGCTATGAGATCTAAGATGTTGCCCTCGTAAGTCAATTGTCCAATTCTCTGCTGAAGTAATTTTCAGATGAGGCATTCGCAACAACCCATATGAATATCAGTCTGTGGCACCTGTTTTAATTGTATGACTCTCCCATCCTACAGCTGACAAATTGAAATCTCCAACATATTACACTGCAATATCAAGAAACTTACATCTATATGTTCCAAGTTTTCTTTGAAGTGATCTCCCACTTGGGCCCCTCAGACAGGTAGTGTCTAAAGGCGTCCAATTACCATTTTTAACCCACCTCTGATGTTTACTTTCACCCAAATTATTTCACATTTGGATTTTGTTATAATCTCACAAGATTCTGTCATATTCTTTATGACAGTAAATATGCCACCATCTGATGTCTATCCTACCTTTGCAACACGTATTCCAATCAGAGTTCATTATAATTTTAATTTAATTTTATCCATATTCAATACACTCAAGTATGAATTTAAGAAAAAAAACCTTCAAATTCTTAAACTAACATCAAACCTTTTCATGACAGGAATATGCATCTATTAAGACAAATTACACCTGGTCCAAAATGCATCACGTACTTAATAAAAGACAAAAAGTTGTGACCAGAGGTGTTTTTTAAAATTTTTTTAACATTTTTTTCTGTGATCTTTCCATAGATGATACAGTACATAATTCATGTTTGACTATATGGGGGATTACCTGAAAACAAAAGCGATGTGCACACCATACGTAGTCTGGTATTCGAATAGTCACTAAATTTATGTAATGCATGCCTCACTTACTGAGGGAGCCCCACAGTTCTCCTTCTGATAGAAGAGGATGAAAAATTCTCATCCAAGATAAACTCAGAACCATCTCACTCTTTGGTTTACACCTTCCATTCAGCTCCAATCCTGAGGAGGTTGATCGATTCTGGGTAAAAAGCTACAAATAGTAAACTATGCATCCAGCCTGTTTGCAAGGCTAGCAGTCTTTACCACGGTAACTAACAGTCTAAACTCTAAAGGGACTGAGTGTAAGTGCCATTTGTGAGGACATGAACTACTATTAGCAGCTGGTTGCACCCACTGCATTCAACAGCTGCTGGCAAAGTCTTCTCTATGTCTGAGACAAGATCTTCTCCCAGGTAGACTGAATGCACAGCTGTCTTCTTCCTCACGCCTCTTCCTGAGGCGATTCTATTGCCCCGCTAATGTTGATGCTTCCAATGATCAACATAACCACTTTCTGCATTGTCCGTACTTGTCAGGAAAATCAGCCATTAGTCCAACCAACAAGATATCCATGCTGGATCAGATGTGTTACCAGCTCTCAGCAGCAGCTCGTATCTGTTGCTAAAGTGTAAGCCAGTTCCCATATTTTTCCGGTAATCCAGATATCACTGACTATGGGTGTCAAAAGGAATACAAACAAATGCTCCAACCCTGGTACTGCTGATTCCTCCAAAAAACAACTTAGGAGTACACCTCTTGTCACTCAGTATTATTCTGGTCTTGATTAGGCTCTGACTTCCTAAAACCATGCCCTGAAATGAGGTCCATTCTGTCAGACATTCTGCCCATCACACCTTTTCGTCGTCCTCCCAATCTTCGCAATATCCTTGTTACACTAAATGTTCCTTCTGCACCCATTTCCCTACCCGATGGCTCCTACCCCTGTGACCATCCCCACTGTAAGACTTGCCCTATGCACCCTCCTACCATCAACTATACATGCCCGGTAACTACTACTATTACAACATATTGTATATCAGCTGTTACGTAAACGTTGTTCGGCCTTTTACATCAGCATGACTACCACCAAGTTATCAATTAAGATGAATGGGCATAAGCAGAGGGTGTACACCCACAAAACACTATAACCTGTTGCAGAGCATGCTCTACAACAAGACAGTCGTGACCTTGATGCCTGTTTCACAACATATGCCACATGGATTCTTCCCAAAAACACCAGTTTCTCAGAACTCCACAGGTGTTAAAATATGTCCTCAGTTCTCACCACCAACCTGGCCTTAATTTATGTTAAATTCTTCAGTCTCGGCATTTCTTCACAGTAACTATTCTTTCCTTCAATCAATTTTAGTTTTCTATATCTTTCATTTTCCGACCTGCTTATTTTTCCCTGCTCCCCACTTACACATCCAATGCACCTAGGTTTCTGTTCTTATTAACTTGTGCACAATGTTTTTTCGGTAATCTCTGCCTTGTGTATTACATTATCTTCCAGCTTTAAGCTTTCAGGTTTTCAAATCTTGTCCGATGCAGTCCACAATAATAAATCTTTTCCTTCTCATCCTGCCTGGTAAGTTTCCCCTGACCTGGGGTTCTGGGTGATTTTTCTGAACTCTCCTCATTACCTATATCTCACCAATCCTTTTCCTTCATCCTTATTCCTTCCCCTTCAGCCCTTCTGCCAGAAAGAGGAGCCACTGGCTCCAAGAGCTTGCAAATTTAAATACCCTTATATGTGTCTTCTATTGCCACTGCTTGGTGAGCAATTTTTTTCCCCAGTTACACTATATTTTGAAAATTTGATTATTTTTGTGACTCTTAAAGCTCACCCGGTAGATGTGTTGTAAATGCAAGGGGTGTTTGAAAAATCTGTGCAAAGTCGGATAGATGGCACCACTGGCGCGTATCGAGGTCATGTTTAGTTAGTAGCATCTTTGGAAAGAATGCACACCAAGTTTCAGCCATATTGGTTTATTTCTTTGTGTTTGGCATTCGTGTGAGTCAAGGAAGTCGAGTGATTGTCAAAAAATGGACAAAAAAAGAATTTTGTGTGGTGATTAAACATTACTTTATGAAAGGCAAAACGCCTCATGAGACTAAAGAGAAGCTTGATAAACATTACAGTGACTCTGCACCTTCGATTAGAACAGTTTATAAGTGGTTTCAAAATTTTCGGGGTGGCCATATGGGCACAAGTGATGCTGAACGTTCTGGACGCCCTGTGGAGGTTATGACTCCAGAAATCATTGATAAAACCCATGATATGGTGATGGATGATAGAAGAGTTAAGGTGCATGAGATTGCTAGTGCTGTGGGTATCTCGAATGAATGGGTACACAATATTTTTCATAAACATTTGGACATGAGAAAGCTATCCGCAAGATGGGTTCCACAATTGCTCACACTTGACCAAAACCAAAATCGTGAAATTTTGCAAGGATGGTTTGCAGCTGTTCAGGAAGAATCCACAGGACTTTAAGCGTCATTTCATCACTGTGGATGAAACATACTCCTGAGACCAAAGAACAAGCTAAACAATGGGTTACCAAGGGAGAATCTCACCAAAAAAGGCAAAAGACCATTCCTTCGGCCAGAAAGGTTATGGCGACTGTCTTTTGGGATTCTCAAGAAATAATCCTCATCGACTATCTGGAAAAGGGTAAAACTATTACAGGTGCATATTATTTATCGTTATTGGGCCATTTGAAAACCGAGCTGCAGGAAAAACACTGGCGATTGGACCACAAAAAAGTCCTTTTCCACCACGACAATGCACCATCACACACCTCAGCAGTTGTGGTCACAAAATTAATGGCAACAGGATTCAACTCGTTTCACATCCCCGCTATTCTGCAGACTTGGCTCCCTTGGACTTCTATTTGTTCCCCACTTTGAAGAAATGGCTAGTGGGACAAAGATTTCATTCAAATGAGGAGGTGATTGCAACAACTAATAGCTATTTTGCAGACTTGGACAATTCCTATTATTCAGAAGGGATCAACAAATTAGAACGGTGTTGGACGAAATGTATAAGTCTAAAAGGTGACTATGTGGAAAAATAAAACAGGTTCATCCCCAACACATAAGTAGTTTTTATTTTTGCACGGACTTTTCAAACGCACCTTGTAGTCTTCATGGGCTTGTCGCCGAATCACGTTGCACAAATTCCACAATATTTCCTAGCCACCAGCAAGGTTGAACCACCTGAAGTTGTCAGAAAGTTGCTCCGCGGAAATATTGTGGAATTTGCACAACATGATCTAGCAGAAAACCTGTGAAGACTATTGATTATTTTTATTGATATAACAATATTTGCTTAGTAAATATGACAAGAAACACATTTCAGGTTACTTGAGCACTTAACATCAAACATTCATCATCAAGATAGAAAATGATGAGCATACAAGGACAAATTTCAGAAAGACCTGCTATGTTTAACAACTGTGCTAGAAAGTTGTTCCAAAAGCAGAGCCTATTTCACACATACTTAAGCATAGCCAAAGCTGCACAGACAAACGAAAACTGAATAAAACCAAAATTAGTGAAAGGAAAAGAACACAGGAAGTATTCATCAAAGTGTAAGTAGAATTCTGGCTAATGATTTGGCAGAAAATTCTAAGCAGTTTTGGTATTACATAAAATCAGTAAATGGATCAAAGTCATCTTTCCAGATACTCAGTGATGATAACAGCATTGTAGCAGAAGATGACAGGGATAAGGCCAAAATATGAAATTTCTTTTTCCAAGACGGTTTCACTGAAGAATACTGCACTGCAGTTACTCCTTTCCTTTGCATGAATGCCAAAATGACAGATACTGAAATAAGTGGTCACAGGATAGACACCAACTAAAATCACTGAACACAGAAATGCAGCTGGACATGATTGAATACTTATACGATTCTATTTAATGCATATGATAAAACTTGCTCCTCTCCTAGAGGCAGTCTACCATAGGTCAGTGGAGGAATGAAGAATTCCAAGCGATTGGAAAAACGCACAGGTAGTTCCCATTTTCAAGAAGTATTATTTAAAAGATGTACACAATTGTACCCTTTACTGCCGACACCCATCTGTTGTAGAATTTTGGAATACATTTTACATTCACAAATCATGACCTTTCTGAAGATCAATATTCAACAACTATGCAAGACTCAGATGGCAGTAAACACCTGCACCGATGTTGATGCTGTATTCCGAGGCTTTCTGAAGGTGGTTGAACCAGTTCCACATGTCACTTAATGAACAAAACATGAAAGTACAGAATATTAGACCACCTCTTTTATTGGACTGAAGAGTACCTAGCAAGCAGAACAGGGTATCTCCTTCTTAAGTGAGAGAAATTTTCAGATGTAAAAGAAACTTCAGGCATACTCCAAGGGAATGTTACTGGCCACAATGTATGTAAGTGTACACTGATAACATCGGAAACTCCATCAGGATACAGGTTCCTTGACTTGCACCTCAGGGTGGAGGGGTATCAGGATTTGCTTAACACATCAAGGACCCACTACACACAGAAGTGGCTACATGGGTAGTGGGGGCTGAGTAGAGTGTGCTGAGTGAAAGTGTAGAAACACATAGTCAGTCTCACAGGGTGCTCGTCAAACACAGGATGAGGGTAAACCTACAAAACACTGGTGTTATAGCTGCAAATTGTCCCAACTTTCTTGGGAAATAATCCGAGCTCTAAGTGCTCATAGAAAGCATTGCAGCAGAAATCATTACATGCAGTGAAAATTGGCTAAGCCCAGAGATAAATTCAGGCAAAGTTTTTATCAAGGACGTAATGGTGTTCAGAAAGGATAGATTAACTGAGTTGATGATGGCATGTTTGATGCTGTTAAAAGCAGTTTTATGTTGTACTGAAATTGAAGTAGATAGTTGTGATGAGTTAGTATGAGTATACATTATAAGCAACAACCAGAATAATAATAAACTTGTTCCTATTACTGACCCCCTGAGTGAGATGATATCGTTGCTGAAGGGCTCACGGAAATTTTAAAAATCTGGGTCTCATTTCAAATAGGTACCCAACTCGCTCACTTATAGCTGGAAGTGACTTCAATCTACTGTCAATAAGTTGGCAAAAATACATTTTTACGGTTGATGTAGGCATAAAACATCATCTGAAACTGTACTAAACGCTTTCTCTGAAAATTATAGGAGCCCATACAAAATGATTGCTATAACATACTAGTCTTCCCAGCAACAAACAATCCAGAGCAAATACAGAATGGCATGATGGATTAATAGATTGGCAGCACAGGGTCGTTATAGCGAGACTGGATATTGTAGCATCCAAATCCACTAAAAATAAAAACAAAATATCTCTATTTACAAAAGAAGGCGAAAATTCACTTGACACCTTCCTAAGAGACTGTCTCAGTTCCTTCCAAACTGACTATGTAAGTGCAAACCAAACATGTCTTAGATTCAGAGAAATTATATTTATGGCATCTGAGAGATTCATACCAAGTAAATTAATAGGAGATGAAACAGATCGTCTATAGTACACAAAACAGGTCAGAACACTGTTGCAGAAGCAATGAAAAAGTGTATCAGATTTAATTTATTTATTTTATTTATTTACAGGTCAAGTACAGTAGGACCAAATTGAGAAGCAAATCCCCAAGGTCTGGAACGTGTCAGTACATGAAATTACAACAAAAAGTAATAAAATATAAAAATAAAATGTTTATGAACCCAAAAAAATTCACACCATAAGTAAATGCAATCAACAATACAATAAGAATCAGCTTAATTTTTTAAGGAACTCTTCGACAGAACTGAAGGAGTGACCCATGAGGAAACTCTTCAGTTTTGATTTGAAAGTGCGTGAATTACTGCTAAGATTTTTGATTTCTTGTAGTAGCTTATTGAAAATGGATGCAGCAGCATACTGCACACCTTTCTGCATGAGAGTTAAGGAAGTCTGATCCAAATGCAGGTTTGATTTCTGCCGAGTATTAGCCGAGTGAAAGCTGCTTATTCTTGGGAATAAGCTAATATTGTTAACAAGAAATGGCAGTAAGGAATATATATTTTGAGAGCCCAATTTCAAAATACCCAGACTAGTGAACAGGGCACAACAAAAGTTTCGTGAACTTACATCACTTATTGCCCAGACCGCCCGTTTCTGAGCCAAAAATATCCTTTTAGAATGGGAAGAGTTACCCCAAAATATAATACCATACGACATATTCGAAGACTAATTTTCCTGTCGAACGATCACTCGCTTCAGATACCCTTCGAATAGTAAAAATAGCAGCAATAAGTTTTTGAACAAGATCCTGAACGTGGACTTTCCACAACAGTTTATTATCTCTCTGAACACCTAGAAATTTGAACTATTCAGTTTCACTAATCATATGCCCATTCTGTGAAATTAAAATGTCAGGTTTTGTTGAATTGTGTGTTAGAAACTATAAAAACTGAGTCTTACTGTGGGGTGAACCCAAGCCAATGGTGCACACATCATCCTTTACTACCAAGCTAGTGTCATCAGCAAACAGAAATATTTTAGAGTTATCCATAATACTAGAGAGCATATCATTTATATAAATAAGGAACCGGAGTGGCCACAACACTGATCCCTGGAGCACCCCCTTTTGACCATACCCCACTAAGACCTCACATCACAGCCATTCCCAACATTGTGAATAATGACCTTTTGCTGTCTGTTGCTAAAGTAAGAGATGAACCAACTGTGAGCTACTCTCCGTATTCCGTAATGATCCAACTTCTGGAGCAATATTCTGTGATCAACACAATCAAATGCTTAAGTTAAATTTTAAAAAAATATGCCTTGTGTTTGAAACCTTTTGTTTAACCCATCCAGTACATCACAGAGAAACGAGAATATAGCATTTTCCACTGTCAAACGACTTCTAAAGCTGAACTGTACATTTGATAGCAGATCATGTGATATTAAATGATCAATTATCCTTACATATACAGCAGTTTCAATAACTTTAGTAAATGCTGATGGCATAGAAATAGTTCTAAAATTGTCTACATTATCCCTTTCTCCCTTTTTATAAAGCGGCTTTACTACTGAGTACTTTAATCGTTCGGGAAACTGACCAACCATTCCTAAAGCAAAAATTACAAATATGGCTAAATACAGGGATAACATGTGCTGCACAGTACTTTAATATTCTGCTAGGCACTCCATCATATCCATGAGAGTTCTTAGTCTTCAGTGATTTAATTATTGAAGCGATCTCCACCTTGTCTGTACCACAGAGGAGTATTTCAGACATCAATCTTGGAAAGGCATTTGCCACGAGAGTTATATGAGACCCTGTTAATACTGTACATATATCTGATTTATCAGTAAAAGAAATATTTTTACTACAAATTGACTTTATATTGTCGACATTGTGCTGCTGACCAGACACTTTCATCACAACTGACCATATGATTTTAATTTTATCCTGTGAATTAGCTATTCTATCTGCATACCACATACTCTTTGCCTTTCTAATAACATTTTTAAGCACCTTACCGTACTGTTTGTAATGGACCACTGTAGCTTGATTGTGACTACTTCTAACATTTTGATGTAATTCCCACTTTGTTCTGCATGATATCGTTATCCCACTAGTCAGCCACCCAGGCTGCCTTTTACTGCCGTTCCAATGGAAAGTAACTCTCAAAGAGCATGAGAAATGTGTTAAGGAAAGTGTTATATTTGTCATCTATGTTACTGGCACTATGAACATCCTGCCATTCTTGTTGCTTGACAAGGTTTAAAAACTCTCTATTGCTGTTGGATTAACTTTCCTAAATAGTTTGTAATTGTATGTGACATTTGTTTGAGTACAAAAGACTTTTAGTGTTAAAATTTGTGCATCATGGTCTAAAAGGCCATTCACCCTTTTACTAACAGAATGCCCATCTAAAGAACACAAATCTCCAACACTGCTGATGTTCTACAGAACCTCAAAGTTTAGCTTGAAATTCAATGTGAGATGCATTTAATAGTTTCCACAGTGAAACTCTGATTCAAAATCTGGCATAAAATCCACGAAGATTCTGGTCATATGTAAAGTAAACCAGTTGCAACACACAATCAATACCTTCACTGTGTGACAGCAATACTAATGTTACCGATAACAGCACCCACTTTTTTAAAATTCCTTGACCAAAGAAGATGCAGTAAATGTTAAGAAATCAAATCATGAACAGCTGCCAACACAAGTAACTTGGATGGTGTTGCGAAGTAACTTAAGTCCCTAAATGAAGGACAGTCTTTCGGGCCAGACTGTATACCAGTTAGATTCCTTTTGAAGTATGCTAATGGAATAGCTCTGAATTTAACAATCGTACACAACACTTGCTTGAGCAAAGATCCATACCTAAGGATGGGATAGTTGCACAGGTCATACCAATACACATGAAAGCAAAAAGAAGTCCACAACATGGACATCAATTTGCAGTAAGATTTTGAAGAGAACAATGTATTCGTGCAAAGTGAGCACAGATTAAGAAAATATCATTCTTGTGAAATACAACTGGTCCCTTATTACCACAAAGTAATGAATACTACTGACAAGGGCTCTTGAGTTGATTCCATATTTCTAGATTTCCAGAAGGCTGACACCATTCCTGAAAAGCGGATTTTAGTCACTGCGTGTCTATGGAGAGTCATCTCAGTTGTGCAACTGGATTTGTGATTTTCTGTCAGAAAGACCACAGTTTGTAGTAACTGTTGGGAAGTCATCTAGTGAAACAAAAGTGATAAGTTATCTGGCATTCTCCAAGGGAGCGTTACAGGCCTCCTGCTGTTCCTAATTCATAGACATGAGTTGGGAAACATTGTGAACAGCAGTCTTAGATTGTTTGCTGATGATGCTGTCATTTACAATCTAATAAATTCATCAAAAGGTCAATATGAATTACGAAATAATTTAGACTAGATACATGTATGGTGCAAAAAGTGGAAGCTAACTCTGAAGAATAAAATGTTTGATGTCCTCTACATGAGTACAAAAAAGAATCCATTAAATTTTGGATAAATCATAACTACTACAAATTTAAAGATTGTCGATTCATTACATACCAACGTATTACTATTAGGTACAACTTAAATTGGAACAACCACACAGAAAATCTTTTGGAACAGGTGAACCAAACACTGTGTTTTATTGGGAGAACACTTAAAAGATGCAACAACTCTACTAAATCTATGCTAGGTTTGTCAGTCCTCCTGTGGTGTCGGGGGGCTAGAATAGATCTGTAGTGATTCCTTGTCTGTTGTGGAAGGTGACTAAAAGGAGTCTTCCATTTAGTTAAGCTTTTACATTGATGACTTGGATAGTATTAGGACACCTGTTAGTTTTGGTTCATCTCCTGAATTTTCCCTCAACTAAGTTTATTACTTATGGTTCCTTTTCAAGGCATGACCTCCATTTTTCTAAATTTTACAGAAGAGTGGGCCAGTTGGGGCGAAGGACACCACATGCTGTGGTCTGCTGCATCTGAAATCCAAGAAGGTAGCCAATCCATCATGTTAATCCTTTCCACATGCTATCTGAGAGTGGAACGGCCAAAACAATAGTCTGACAGTGGTTCTGGGAATCTTCTGCCAAGCACTTGGATGTGAATTGCAGAATACTGATGTAAATGAAGATGTAATCTGTTGTATACCGAGAAGTTTCAATGATAAAAATTGTAATGAAATAATGCAGTGAGACTACAGGAGTTTTGGCACTTGGCTCACATATTGCTGGTTGGTCCTCAACATAAAAATATGTAATGTATTGCGCATAAATAACTGGAAAGAGCTGTCATTGTTTGATTATATGATTGTCAGATAATCACTGGAAGCAGTAATAACCATTAAATATCTGGGAGTACCCAGACAGTGATTTAAAGTGAAACCACAAAAGAAAGCATAGGAAAGGCAGATGCTAGACAGATTCATTGGAAGTATCTTCAGGAAGTGCAATCCACCCACGGAAGGAGGTAACTTACGAAGGAACACACACACACACACACACACACACACACACACACACACACACACAAATGAGAACAAGAGTGAGTGAGTGAGTGAGAGTGTGTGTGTGTGTGTGTGTGTGTGTGTGTGTGTGTGAGAGAGAGAGAGAGAGAGAGAGAGAGAGAGAGAGAGAGAGAGAGAGAGAGATAAGACAATGGAACAAGCATTTGAAGTATCGGCACACAATTATAATTAGTCAAAGTGAACAAGCAATCCGGCTTGATAGAATTCCCACTGAAGATGCTGTAGAATTAGTCTTGGCATTAGGTCATGTTTATCAAGAACCTTCTGTGCAGTGAATGCCAAGGTGACAGGAAAAAGAGTAATGGTCACACATTCTGCTTAGAAAATAGGTAAAAGAATTGATGCATAGACCAATATCCCCAACATCCATCTGCTGCAGAACCATGGAGGATTTTCTAAGCACAAACAGTGTATTTTCGGGAAGGAATGAAACTTTGCTTAAACAATCTGTAGTGTCGCCTACCTTAATTTCCAAGTGGTATTTGACATTGTCCTACACTGTTAAGTAAAAAGCAATATAAGACTGCACCGAATATTTCACAAATATGTGACTGGTTCAAAGAGCATTTGACTAATATAACCCAGTACGCTACACTGGGAACTGAATGTTCATCAGCAGTGAAAGCAACATTTGCATATGCCCAAGGAACCAAGGAAGTGTAATAAGATGGCTAATGTTCCCACTGAGCATAAAACAGAATTCCCAAACAAAAGGTGAGGTTCTCACAAAATCCTCTTGATTAAATTTAGAGAATCAGTATTTGAGGAAGGCTGTGCAACAATTCCACTGCATCCACTGTATATTGCCCACTGGTATCATTAAAATAAAGAGAGATTAGGAAGCACAGCAATCCATACATAATTCCTCTTGCTCTACAGAGGAAAGGAATACAACAGAAAATCACTGATCTTGTAAAACATATCCTCTTCATTCACTGCACTGTAGTTTGCTGACTACATTTTGATGTAGTACTACAACACTGTCCATATTCACAAATGCACGGTCTGATAAAAAAAACTGAAGCACCCAGAAGACAAGGTTGCATGTCAATGCACCACAGGCATTACTCATTAGAATTGCAATTCCCTGTAACAAGGTAGAATGGCCACCAGAGTTCATTAGCATTGTTACCAGGCCTGGTATGGTATATAAGGGATGTCAACAGCATAAGATGTTGAGTGATGCATGTGAACAATGCAGAGATGCCGCATACTCTTTTGAGACAGTGTTATCAGCAACTGACAATATTAAAGGGACCTCATTTTGGGACTCCATTTGGCCAGCTGGTCATTTAACGCAATATTCAGATTTCACTGGATGTGACAGTGGCCCAATGATGAACTAGGTGGGAAAATGAGGGCAGGCATACTTACTGTCAAGTTTATAGTTGACCACTTCTGACCACCACAAGGAAGGATCACTGTGTTGTGCACCAAGCATATTGTAAGCTGTTTCACATCTGTGTCTGCCATCAGAGAAAAAGTAGCCTAATGGACTCATTGCAACATTCTGTCATCCCACACCATTGGTAGTCAGCAACAAGCAGCAGCCGCACAAGGAAATTACCTCCCAGGCACAGGCTGCCTTTAACACCATAATACAAATGCTGCATCTGGAGTGGTGAAATGTCTGGGAAGCATGAATTGTTGTAGAATGGTGTCATACTGTGTTCAGTAATGAACCAAGTTCCGCATTGCCCCAGATGACCATTGGTTGGTGAGTATGGTGGAGACTTGGGGAGAGGTCCCATTCTTCTGGAGTTACTTGTGGCATCACACTGAGGGTAGCTGTTGCTTATAACTTCGGTTTGTGACTGGTAATAACTGAGGGAATTCTTGACAACACAATGGTACATCAATGACATCCTGTGTTCTTGTGTGGTATGTTACTCTCAAGTGACAGTATCAAGGTGGCATTTTTCAACAAGACAATGCTTGTCCAAAAATGGCACAAGTCTCTATGAACTGTCTGCAAGATGTTGTGGTACTCCCGTGGCTAGCATGATCCCCAGATCTGTCAACTCTGTCCCAGACGTCAAGGATCAGTTACAATAGTTGTGGGCCAGCATGTCTCAGGAGAGGATACAATGGCTCTATGACACCTTCCGCAACTGAACCAGTGCACTGACTCACACCAGAATGGGTGCAAATCATACTGGTTAGTGAGCTCATACTGCCAGATTCTTTGTAAATCTGATTCAATTTTGTAATCACTGAAATAACATCACACATTCTATCAAACAACAAAGTTTCATTTTGTTTCCTCCTTTCCTGCTGGCTGCAACCCTCCCCCCCCCCCCCCACCCACCCACCCCATGCAGTGTAAATCTCAATAGACAATACCAGCCAAGCCTTGAATTTTAAGTACTGGCTGAATCTTTTTTTTTTTTTGTCAGGCAGTGTAAACCTCAATACACAGTACCACCCAAACCTTGAAAGTACATCATCCTGAGAGGGGAAAAAATGTTCCCAAGTTTACCCATAAAATGATAAAACCCTCCCGGACATTCTCTCCACATTACCAATAATTGCCTTCTGTTTTAAGCTTCAAAAGTTAAAGCATCTTTGTTAACCCAAAGGTACTGACTGAGGGAACTCTTGACAACACTCTGAGATCCTGTGCCCTCATGTGGTATGTTACTCTCATGTGACAGTATCACGGTGACATTTTTCAAGAAGACAATGTTTGCCCACAAATGGCACAATCCGTCCTGCAACCAACATTGGAAAACTATCCCTTGTGTCCAACCACTACTTACTCATACAACACCACTGGCAAAACATTCAAAATTAATGATACGGACACATGAGACTACTTTAGACATTAACCAGTAGACATGTTTGAAAGCTTTATCGGAAGGGGGGTGGGCAGAGGGGCCCAAGTAAGGCAATGATTTCACGGGTAAACTCATCATGATTCTCAAGATAAATATGGCATAACCTACTTGAGATTCATCATTTAAACCCATGTGAGACTGTGCTGGCACAAATAACATAGAAGGGCTAGCATGTATACAATCTAAACTTGGTGAAAACTGGTGCCACCAGCCAAGATGAGATAACTACCATCAAGCTGTTATCAACAGCTAACACTAACAGAAGAAGGTGTGATGCTTATTCAGTTCCTCTGTTGATCAATCAGGGAGTCTTCAGGATCCCGCACAGTGCTCAAACAGACTATTATTTGTTTACTACAGGTTATTTTCTTTCTCCTGATAACTGGCGTTCTACGGATCGGAGCATGGAATGTCAGATCCCTTAATCGGGCAGGTAGGTTAGAAAATTTAAAAAGGGAAATGGATAGGTTCAAGTTAGATATAAAGGGGAATTAGTGAAATTCAGTGGCAAGAGGAACAAGACTTTTGGTCAAGTGAATACAGGGTTATCAATACAAAATCAAATAGGCGTAATGCAGGAGTTGGTTTAATAATGAATAAAAAAATAGGAGTGCGTGTAAGCTACTACAAACAGCATAGTGAACGCATTATTGTGGCCAAGATAGACACGAAGCCCACACCTACTACAGTAGTACAAGTTTATATGCCAACTAGCTCTGCCGATGATGAAGAAATTGAAGAAATGTAGGACGAAATAAAAGAAATTATTCAGATAGTGAAGGGAGATGAAAATTTAATAGTCATGGGTGACTGGGATTCGGTAGTAGGAAAAGGGAGAAAAGGAAATGTAGTAGGTGGCTATGGATTGGGGGTAAGAAATGAAAGAGGAAGCCACCTGGTAGAATTTTGCACAGAGCACAACTTAATCATAGCTAACACTTGGTTCAAGAATCATAAAAGAAGGTTGTATACATGGAAGAAGCCTGGAGATACTGACTGGTTTCATATAGATTATATAATGGTAAGACAGAGATTTAGGAACCAGGTTTTAAGTTGTAAGACATTTCCAGGGGCAGATGTGGACTCTGACCACAACCTATTAGTTATGAACTGTAGATTAAAACTGAAGAAACTGCAAAAAGGTGACAATTTAAGGAGATGGGACCTGGATAAACTGACTAAACCAGAGGTTGTACAGAGTTTCAGGGAGAGAATAAGGGAACAATTGACAGAAATGGGGGAAAGAAATACAGTAGAAGAAGAATGGGTAGCTCTGAGGGATGAAGTAGTGAAGGCGGCAGAGGATCAAGTAGGTAAAAATGTGAGGGCTAGTAGAAATCCTTGGGTAACAGAAGAAATATTGAATGTAATTGATGAAAGGAGAAAATATAAAAATGCAGTAAATGAAGCAGGCAAAAAGGAATACAAACGTCTCAAAAATGAGATCTACAGGAAGTGCAAAATGACTAAGCAGGGATGGCTAGAGGACAAACGTAAGGATGTTGAGGCTGATCTCACTGGGGGTAAGGTAATTTGCCTACAGGAAAATTAAAAGAGACCTTTGGAGAAAAGAGAACCACTTGTATGAATATCAAGAGCTCAAATGGAAACCCAGTTCTAAGCAAAGAAGGGAAAGCAGAAAGGTGGAAGGAGTATATAGAGGGTCTATAGAAGGGCAATGTACTTGAGGACAATATTATGGAAATGGAAGAGGATGAATATGAAATGGGAGATATGATTCTGCATGAAGAGTCTGACAGAGCACTGAAGGACCTGAGTCGAAACAAGGCCCCGGGAGTAGACAACATTCCCTTAGAACTACTGACAGTTGGGGAGAGCCAGTCCTGACAAAACTCTACCATCTGGTGAGCAGGATGTATGAGGCAGGTGAAATACCCTCAAACTTCAAGAAGAATGTAATAATTCCAATCCCAAAGAAAGCAGGTGTTGACAGATGTGAAAATTACGAAACTATCACTTTAATACGTCACTGCTGCAAAATACTAACGCGAATTCTTTACAGATGGATGGAAAAACTAGTAGAAGCCGACCTCGGGGAAGATCAGTTTGGATTCCGTGAAAATATTGGAAAGCGTGAGGCAATACTGACCCTACGGCTTATCTTAGAAGTTAGATTAAGGAAAGGCAAACCTATGTTTCTAGCATTTGTAGACTTAGAGAAAGCTTTTGACAATGTTGACTGAAATACTCTCTTTCAAATTCTGAAGGTGGCAGGGGTAAAATACAGGGAGCCAAAGGCTATTTACAATTTTTACAGAAACCAGATGGCAGTCATAAGAGTCAAAGGACATGAAAGGGAAGCATTGGTTGGGAAGGGAGTGAGACAGGGTTGTAGCCTCTCCCCGATGTTATTCAATCTGTAAATTGAGCAAGTAGTGAAGGAAACAAAAGAAAAATTTGGAGTAGGAATTAAAATCCATGGAGAAGAATTAAAATCTTTGAGGTTCGCCGATGACATTGTAATTCTGTCAGCGACAGCAAAGGACTTGGAAGAGCAGTTGAACGGAAAGGATAGTGTCCTGAAGGGAGGATATAAGACGAACATCAACAAGAGCAAAACAAGGATAATGGAATGTAGTCAAACTGAATCAAGTGATGCTGAGGGAATTAGATTATGAGATGAGACACTTAAAGTGGTAAATGAGTTTTGTTATTTGGGGAGCAAAATAACTGATGATGGTCGAAGTAGAGAGGATATAAAATGTAGATTGGCAATGGCAAGGAAAGCGTTTCTGAAGAAGAGAAATTTGTTAACATCGAGTATAGATTTAAGTGTCAGGAAGTCATTTCTGAAAATATTTGTATGGTGTGTAGCCATGCATGGAAGTGAAACATGGACAATAAATAGTTTGGACAAGAAGAGAATAGAAGCTTTCGACATGTGGTGCTACAGAAGAATGCTGAAGATTAGATGGGTAGATGACATAATTAATGAGGAAGTATTGAATAGGATTGGGGAGAAGAGAAGTTTGTGGCATAACTTGACCAGAAGAAGGGATCGGTTGGTAGGACATGTTCTGAGGCATCAAGGGATCACCAATTTAGTACTGGAGGGCAGCGTGGAGCATAAAAATCGTAGAGGGAGACCAAGAGATGAATACACCAAGCACATTCAGAAGGAAATAGGTTGCAGTAGGTACTGGGAGATGAAGAAGCTTGCACAGGATAGAGTAGCATGGCGAGCTGCATCAAACCAGTCTCAGGACTGAAGACCACAACAACAACTGGTTTTTCCACCAATGTATATGCAATATTTCTTCCACCTGCCATTTTCTATTCTATATGTATATCCATGTTTTGTTCTCATTAAAGCTCTTCCTTCCATCAACTCTGAAGCGATTGTGACAGTGTGCTTACTTTTGTGATCTAGGACTTGCTGATGGCCCTCACACCTTTCCCATGTGCTTTGCTTCCGTTCCCATACAAGTTGGCTCCTCCTTAGTTTTGGTTTGAGTGGGCTGCCAACACCCGTTCCCCACGCCATCTTGGCGGTGTGAGGAGTCGCTCAGAGGGACTTACTGGTTACATCATTTTAATCAGTATGATTCTCAAACTATGACTGTTCTCTCAACTTGTCTCATGTACTATAGAACACTCTTAATAATATGGAAATAGCATTTATATTATTGTTTCATCACAGATGACTCATGTCATCTATTATGGAAATACACGAGAGAATGGTCTTGCTCTGGATACTCTCACCTGTTTCTGTCTTGGTGTCAATGGTTTATCAAACACTATAAGCGCACATTACACAGTATTATGAAGTACAGATGAAAAACAAGTAAACACATTAAGTACTCAACTTGTTAATATCTACCCATCGTGAAATTAACATAAAAAATCAGTTCTATGAAGACTGAACAAAGACTGATTAACTATTTGCCAGCTAAGTAAAATTAATTCTACTTTTGTGGTACATTTTTCAGCAGTGTTTACAAGTGTGGGTTTCTTAGCTGGTTATACCGAATGAAACAATAGGATGAATCAGACGAAAGAATCTATAATAAAAATGGTCTATAAATTAAGGATGTTCCTCGTGAATGGGGTATATGATGCAACGTCAAGAAGGAAAGTGACACAATGAAGCCCCCATTAAAAAAAAATCAACAAGATACAACAAACAAGATATTTACTTTCATAAAACTTCATGAGTGGCAAGACAAGTTGCAAATTACGAAAAACTAGCTGACTTCAAAAAAATATTTAACGTAACTCTGATGTTTATTAAAATCGCTATATTGTATAAAATGATGTAAGTGCTTAATTGAGCAACACTGAAGAGTAGAAGAAAAACACAATATCTTCAATACTTCAATTACACTTACGTCAGGGGATTCATGATTGCAATGTAGTAATTACAATACGTCGCTATTTTATGTTTCAGAAACTATCAGTAAAACAAGCCCTCAACACGTAAACAAACCAAACCGTAAACATTGAAACGAACGACCTTTATGTAACCAAAGATCATATCACTGAAGATGATACCTTTCTGACTACTTTGCAGATGGATTTGAAACTTGTAAAACCAACTGCTAGCCCATTTTTACAACTTGCCGTTAACTGAAACTGATGCTAACTTTAATGTAATAATACAAGTTTCAGCAAATGCGCTTAGAGGATTGTCGAAAATGATGGAATTGAGAAAGAAACAGATTTTTATGTCCTATTAGGCTACATATTGATAAAATCATTTGATTTGCTCAACTTGAGATTCGTTAAAATTTATGTTTTCCTTGCTAGACTATTGCAAATATTGCAAAAATTTTTGCACATTAACATAACTGCTGATTTACACGAAATAATATTGTTGTTGTTGTTGTCTTCAGTCCTGAGACTGGTTTGATGCAACTCTCCATGCTACTCTATCCTGTGCAAGCTGCTTCATCTCCCAGTATTCTACCAGGCGGCTTCCTCTTTCATTTCTTAGCCCCAATCCATATTCACCTACTACGTTTCCTTCTCTCCCTTTTCCTACACTCGAATTCCAGTCACCCATGACTATTAAATTTTCGTCTCCCTTCACTATCTGAATAATTTCTTTTATTTCATCATACATTTCTTCAATTTCTTCGTCATCTGCAGAGCTAGTTGGCATATAAACTTGTACTACTGTAGTAGGTGTGGGCTTCGTGTCTATCTTGGCCACAATTACGCGTTCACTATGCTGTTTGTAGTAGCTTACCCGCATTCCTATTTTCCTATTCATTATTAAACCTACTCCTGCATTACCCCTATTTGACTTTATGTTTATAACCCTGTAGTCACCTGACCAGAAGTCTTGTTCCTCCTGCCACCGTACTTCACTCATTCCCACTATATCTAACTTTAACCTATCCACTTCCATTTTAAAATTTTCTAACCTGCCTGCCCGATTAAGGGATCTGACATTCCACGCTCCGATCCGTAGAACGCCAGTTTTCTTTCTCCTGATAATGACATCCTCTTGATTAGTCCCCACCCGGAGATCCGAATGGGGGACTATTTTACCTCCGGAATATTTTACCCAAGAAGACGCCATCATCATTTAATCATACAGTAAAGCTGCATGCCCTCAGGAAAAATTACGGCCATAGTTTCCCCTTGCTTTCAGCCATTCGCAGTACCAGCACAGCAAGGCCGTTTTGGTTATTGTTACAAGGCCAGATCAGTCAATCATCCAGACTGTTGCCCCTGCAACTACTGAAAAGGCTGCTGCCCCTCTTCAGGAACCACACGTTTGTCTGGCCTCTCAACAGATACCCCTCCATTGTGGTTGTACCTACGGTACGGCTATCTGTATCGCTGAGGCACGCAAGCCTCCCCACCAATGGCAAGGTCCATGGTTCATGGGGGGGGGGGGAAATAATATTATGATAGTATATTATCATCTAGAATTTCTGAAAGGAGTATACAGTACAGTGTCCTGACCAACGTCCATAACGACATGCCGTGGATATTTCTCGACTTTAATTTATTAAGGATTATAATGTATATTTATTGTGGTGTCTCAGAATACAGCCCACATGACTTCCAAATAACTTCTGACAATACCACATCAACCTTTATTAACAAATGATGACGATCAGTCAGGCTTTCGGAAAGGTAAAGCTAATACAAGGCCAGTTGTGAAATCGCAATTAGCAGTGCAAGAAAGAATTAAGTAAATGAAATCACGTTCATATGATTTCTTGACCTAGAAATTGCTTTCATCAGTGTAAAACTGTGCAAGATGTTCGAAATTCTGTGAAACATAAGAATAATCTATGCAGAAAAATGGGTTATATACAATATGTACAAGAACCAAGAATGAAATGCCCAGAATAAAAAAGGTGTAAGACAAGAATGCAGCATTTCATCTCTACATCCAGTGTGTGTATCGAAGAACAATGACGGAAATAAAAGGAACATTCAAGAGTGTGATTAAAACTCAAGGTGAAAGGATATCAGTGATCAAATGTACTGATGCCCCTACAGTCTTCAGTGAAACTGAAGAAGTACAGGACTTGCTAAGTGGTATGAACAGGCCTATGAGCAAACACTATAGAATGCGAATGAACCATAGAAAGACAGAAGTAATGTGGTGTAGCAGAAATGAGATTAACGATTAACTTAACATCAAAATTGGTGACTACTAAATAGATAAAGTTAAAGAATCATGCAACCTTGGAGGCAACATAATTCACGGCAGATGAAACTAAGAGGACATAGAAAGCAAACTAACAGTGGCAAAAAGCATTCCTGTCAAAAAGAAGCGTACTAATATTAAACATAGGCCTTAAACTGAGGAAGAATTTCTGACAACATACGTTCAGAGCACACCATTGGGAGATGGTGAATCATGGACTGTGGAAAACTCTAGAACAAGAGAATCAAAGAGTTCCTGATCTGCTGGTGTAGAAGGATGCCGAAAAATAGGTGGATTGACAATCTAATTAATGAGGAGATTCTCTGCAGAAGCAGAAAATACGGTAAACACTAACATGAAAAAGGGATATGATAATGGAACAAGTGTCAAGGCATCAAGGAATGATCTTCCACATTACTAGAGGGAGCTATAGAGAGTAAAACCTGTAGGGGAAGACCGAGGGCCGGCCGTTGTGGCCAAGCGGTTCTAGACGCGTCAGTCTGGAACCGCGCGACTGCTACTGTCGCAGGTTCGAATCCTGCCTCAGGCACGGATCTGTGTGATGGCCTTAGGTTAGTTAGGTTTAAGTAGTTCTAAGTTCCAGGGGACTGATGACCTCAGATGTTAAGCCCCATAGTGCTCAGAGCCATTTCTGACAGAGATTGGAAATAGCCAACGGGTAGTTGAAGATGTAGAGTGTTTCTACAGCTTCAATTATCCGTTGGATATATTCCAGTCTCGGTCAAAAATGGCTCTGAGCACTTTTTATTTCTGTATGCTTATAGGAAGTACGACTTTTCATTTGTTGGCCATATTTGGAGGACAAAGAGTGTTGTAATTATATGACTGACATAATTCACTTCGAGAGAGATGTATGTGAAAATCTGTAGGACCATTAGTGTCTTTTGAGAACAGCTTCAGAAGCCGGCCTCCGTATTGTTATGAGCTATTTGTATCACTAAACCAGACATCACTGGTGCCAAAGCTATTCGTGAAAGTGTAAACAAACGCTGTTTATTTGTAACTGGTGAATTAGCTATGCTTTTTAATTACTTTGGTGAACAGTGAAGACTTGTATGCAGCCTATATGCAGCTAGTGCATCAATCACGACATCTACTATATGTGTATCATATGACAGTATTTACTATTATCATCAGCTCCCAGAAATTGGAAATTTTATACCGTTGCCTACACTACATGGGGTATAGCAAGTCAGTCTACAGGCTGTAACATTTTCAAGTGCACTTGGCGCAGAATATTGTGGATAGTGCCAAATAGTACCCAGTTGAGTCTTCCAAGCATGCACTGAGGGACTGTTATTTTCGATAATTCTTTACCACAATCAGTTCATCTTTGCTATAGTGACTTTTGTTTTATTAATTGAACTGACAGAGACAGATATGGCCCCCCTGTAGATGACGAGGAGCTTAGACAAATTATTCTGATTACATTTTATCTGAAAGGTGATATTTGAGCCATACATTAGATCTATTTAAAGATAAATGAAAATTTACCTATTTAAGTTACTAGAGGTCAGATTGGTATTTCTGTGTTCAAAAATAATTTCTCTACTTTTTTGTAGCATTTACATCTTATAAGCTACTTTAATTTTTTTTACTTGATTCTCTTTGATAGTTTGATATACACTCTGAGTCCTTTTTCCAGACTACCATTTCCTTTAAATGTTACGTATGGGCTGTAATCTACTGACCTCACTTTTCCTTCTGTTATGGGAACGAACGTTTCCAATAGTAAATCCAAGTTGGCTGTTTCCTTTTACAATTTTCCTTATCAACAATATACTTCCAAGATACACAATCAAAGCAGTAGCAGAGTTGAGTTTTCTAAATAAACGTTAATATTAGGTTTTTTATGTTTCTAAGGCTCTTTTTTTGAGCTTTAAAATTGCTTTCCAAGGGTAGGATTTTCCAAAGTAAATCATTTATATTGGAGCAATGATTGTGCTTTGGCTATGTACATATTTTTTACCTCCTTCTTTGATATGTTACTGCAAAACATTTTTGACACAGTAACAGCTGGTGTTTAATTTTATACTTACATGTTATGTGAGCATATGTCATCTTTGATCTTCCTGGATCTTTGCAGGTGAGAGACATAGAAATAAATAATTTTGTAACCGGAAAGTTAATGAAACTGTTGAAAACAAACAAGTCATCAGGCAGAGATAGAATTGCAGTTTGGTTTTACAGTTAGTACTATGCAGCATCAGTTCTTTTCTTAGTCTGCATTCATCACAAATCCCTTTCATGATGAACATTTCCAAGTGACTGGAAGAAGGGCAAAACATATAACCCAAATTTATCGAACAAAATCTTTAACATTATTCTATTGCAAGATCTTGGTGCATAATTTACGACTGTGAAGTGTTGTCTAGAAATAGAGTAATACTTCTGTCCATAAATAAACATGCATTTAGGAAGCATCACTTCTGTGAAACACAACTCTTCTTTTTCAGTATCTTGCAAATTAAGGATGGATGTCAAGAGGCAGTTTCCATATTCCTAATTACTATAAAGCTTTCTACACTACAGCACACAATGGACTTTCGCCACAGGTTGAGCATACATAACATTTTCTCAAATATGTAACTGGATAAAAAAGCTACTTTAGAGATGAAGCCAAGTATGTTGTCTTGGCTGAATGGAGATAAAATTAAAAGTGCCTCAGGTAATTGTTCCAGAGCTCCTCCTATTCCTGATATGCATAAGGAATTTGTCAGAAAGGATGAGCAGCAGCCTGAGACACTTTGCCTATGACATTGTTGACTGTGGGAAAGAGCAGTCACTGAGTGACACTGGATTTATTCAGTCATTGAGAGCATTTGCATTTAGCAGGCTGAATGGCAGCCCATTTTAAATTTGAAAAAAATGGATAGATAGAACAAACAATAATATGTCATTCAAATAATGTATTAGTAGTATGCTGCTTGACTCAGTCATAATGATTAAATATCTAGGTGTATTGTTATGAAACAAAGTGGATTACACTAATTTCATAAGGTCATTTGAAAGAAAAGGAAAGAGACAATTTTAATTATTACGAGAATTCTGCGAAAGTACAATGAGACAGTAGGCACATACTGAATGATGACGCACATTATGACTAGAGCTTTTCAGAAATCCAAAAAACATGATTAAAGAAAGACATCACAGCAATTCAGATTTCATATGCTATGGAAATTCTCTGTGAACGTAATTGAGAATCCTTGTTGATAACAAAGTTACAAAGCACTCTCCGCTATATATAGTAGAGAGATTTGTCGCACTTATATTCATTCATTTGATCTGATCAAATAAGAACCTTCAGCCCATCTCTTACATTTGATCTAGCTGGTATATACACTCTAGTTAAGCTATTCAGCAATTTTCGATTTGGCTAGAAAGGTTATCCAGAGACTTTGTCGAGTTTGGTAATTGGACATTGTACAGTGGCTCATTAGAGTGAAAATGGATAAGAAAGAAGAACACAACGACTCCAAATAAATCATTAGATTTCATCTCTTGAAAGAAGCTTTATGCTGTGTGTTATAACTGAAAAGCTGAGAAATATGACTGAAAATGAGTCTGCACCTCTTCTCTGTGTAATTATATTATTTACTGTATTCATCGTTTGCAGTATTACTGGTCCACATGTTTTTTCTTACTTCAGAACTTAATGCCATTACTCTGTAAAAGAATATAGAGCATACTATTTTGGCGTTTTATTTAGTAAATAAACCGGGACTACGTCCACTTGTGATGAAACAGCCTAAAATTTATATTTCGCCAAACATTTTCCTACTGTTGCTACAGTATTAGATATTAGCGCAGAAGTATTGGTTCTGGTGTCACATAACAGTTTGGTAAAGTGATGAGCTGCGCGACACTTACAGTATTGAGAGTGATGATCACAACTCTTTTAGTTAAGTGATTTAGAGGGGCATGTTTTTTGGGAGCTTGTTTTTCAACTTGTATTCTTGTGTGGAAGCACACTGCAGATCTTCAGGATGGGATGATGAGAGCAGTTTTCGTTACAGTGCCTACTGGTTGGGCCGTTTATTCCATGCACGTCAGTCCCAGATGCTCTGCACCACAAGGCAGGAAGTACTTTGACGATTGATATTATATCGTCGGAAGAAGAGATGAAGCTGAGCTGCCATTCTAAAAAGAACCGTCACCCAACTTGTTCCAAGCACATGTAACTAAATGGGACTTTTGAATACTATAATTTATGGATCAGTCTTACATGAAAAGAAGTGCTTTGCATTAACTAGTAGAAGCTGAAGACATGGATAAGTACTTTCAAGTTTTCGCACAGATACAGTGACAGCGGAGAAGTCATAATAGCAAAGTGCATAGCTACAACACTAGAGGACAGGATGATTTTCACTATTTGGGTTAAATCGAATTTGGGACAGAAAGGGCTGAATTATGCTTTCACAAATATCTTTGGCCATTAACTAAATAGCATAAAAGTCCGACAGACAACCAACTTGCATTTAAAAACAAATTCTATATCTACAGCGACATGGATACTCTGCAAATCATATTCAAGTGCCTGGCAGAGGGTTCATCGAACCACCTTCACAATTCTCTATTATACCAATCACGTATAGCGCGGGGAAAGAATGAACACCTATATCTTTCTGTATGAGCTCTGATTTCCCTTATTTTATCGTGGTGATCGTTCCTCCTTATATAGGTCGGTGTCTACAAAATATTTTCGCATTCGGAGGAGAAAGCCGGTGACTGGAATTTCGTGAGAAGATTCCACAGCAACGAAAAAGTCTTTCATCTAATAATTTACAGCCCAAATCCTGTACCATTTGTGTGACACTCTCTCCCATATTTCGCAATAATACAAAACGTGCTGCCTTTCTTTGAACTTTTTCGATGTACTCCATCAGTCCTATCTGGTAATGACCCCACACCATGCAGCAGTATTCTAAAAGAGGACAGACAAGCTTAGTGTAGGCAGTCCCCTTAATAGGTCTGTTACATTTTCTAAGTGTGCTGCTAATAAAACAGTCTTTGGTTAGCCCTCACCACAACATTTTCTATTTGTTCCTTCTAATTAAAGTTGTTCGTAATTGTTCCTTTTAGCACTCATGTGGATGATCTCACACTTTTCGTTACTTAGGGTCAACTACCACTTTTCGCACCATTCAGATATTATTTCTAAATCGTTTTGCAGTTTTTTTGATCTTCTGACAGCTTTATTAGTCGATAAACGACAGTGTCATCTGGAAACAACCGAAGACAGCTGCTCAGATCGTCTCCAAAATCTTTTATATAGATAAGAAACAGCAAAGGGCCTATCGACACTAAATTGGGGAACGCCAGAAATCACTTCTGTTTTACTCTATGACTTTCCGTCAATTACTACAAACTGTGACCACCCTGACATGAAATCAAAAATCCAGTCACATAACTGAGACGATATTCCATAAGCACATGATTTCACTATGAGCCGCTTGTGTGGTACAGTGTCAAAAGCCTTCCAGAAATCCAGAAATACGTAATCGATCTGAAATCCCTTGACAATAGCACTCAGCACTTCAGGTGAATAAAGAGCTAGTTGTTTTTCACAGGAACGATGTTTTCTAAAACCATATTGACTGTGTGTCAATAGACCATTTCTTCGAGGTAATTCATAATGTTCGAACACAATATATGTTCTAAAATCGACGTTAACGATATGGGCCTGCAATTTAATGGGTTACTCCTACTACCTTTCTTGAATATTGGTGTAACCTGTGCAACTTGTAACGCCGGAAATGCATATCCTCCTATTTCCATCTATTGTACTATAAATTTGTTTTCCTTATTTTTGTTACCTGAATATATAACATTTCTGTGTCTTTGTATATTGTAATTGTTTTACTATTTGTATATATATATTTATGCGTTTATGTCGATGTATAATTGGTTTGTTTCGTAAATATTATTTGTATTTTTACGCTGGGTCTTGCCTAAGGAAAACTGCTATCGAACGATTACATCGATAGGTCGCGTGAAGAATCAAAGTGTGTAGGATCTTTGGTAGTGTTAACTCTGTCGCGTGGAGCGCGAGGCAGAGAGAGAGAGTCTGGCTGGAGTAGCGAGTGGAGCAGGTGTGCTGTGTGAAGCTCCCGCGTGTTGCCGCACTTTCGGGGTTTGGCAGCTTGTAATTGCGCTCGACTTGCGATGATAGTTTCTGACATGGTGTCGCGGACGGGAAGCATTAGCTGGCGCACATCAAGAGCCCGTTTCGTCTGGTTACCGTGTCGAGAAGAAGGCGCGCCAACATCCAGCTTCTGCAACAGCGACAGCCGACAATGAGTGACTGTCGCCACCTCCTCGATCGACGGCTTCAAACCTTCAGTCAACCAACAAGGAAGACAGGAAGCACGTAAAGTTTTAGAACTGTATGGCAGACCTCAGCTTTTCAAACTTTTAAAATTGTTGTCACAAAATTACAGCAACTTAGCATGAACGCTTGTTGCTCATTGTCCCAATTGCATTACCAAGCAGGGTCCCTTCCTTTTCCGGAATGAACCCGAGTGTCGTTGAAATTCAAACGCCAGCATCATTCCACTTCACTACTTTAATTTCAAAGTTCAGTTAAAGTATTCATAGCTCGCTACAATATTCAGATTACACAAGCACAAATTAAGAGTGCGAGTTTTGTTACCGTATTTTAGCTTACCTGTGACTGCAGCTCAGCTTGGTACGTACTAAATTTTACTATTGTTAATTGTTCAGAATCATTTAATTCAAGTTCAAAGTTAAATCTCTTATTTCTAAATTGCATAGATTCAAGTAGCTTTTGAAATGAGTCCAAGACTAACCGTATTTTACTGAATTTCGATGTGTTTCAGAAAGAAAGCTCTCTATTAACTTTAGTCACTAAATTAACTTTCGATTTTCCGATTTTGTTAATTCTTTTGCTAAATTAAGTCAGAGTGTAGCGAAATTTATTACTTCTGACAAACTTTCAGTTTTCACACTACACTTGTCAACCTTCAGTTGCCACGCTTCTAGTGCTAATTATATCTGTAATAATCTTTCTTTTTCAGTTACTATAGTAATTGTCCTTAGGACTGGCGACCGTAATTTCCCCCAAATCTCAAATATCTAATTACCGCTAGTTGATTGTTAACGTAACGGCCGCACATTTACTTTCTTTATTAACTTTACCCCTTTTTCAAAATTAATTTCCACCAGTTTCATTAGCATTTTTCCTTTCATTTAGATGTAACCCTTTCCTCCCTCTTTACCGACAAATTAACTTCGGTGACGATTGCTTTTCCCAAATTTCCATTAGGTACACGCGGTTTAATTTTTCACTGTCATTAAGGTCGATAAGTGAGGGGCAGGTTACAAACTTTCCAGTCTTTGGGTACGGATCTTTCGTCGAGCGAACTGTTGTATATGATTGTTAAGTATGGAGCTAATGCATCAGCATATTCCGCAAGGAACCGAATTGGTATACAGTCTGGACCAGCAGTCTTGCTTTTATGAAGTGATATAAGTTGCTTCACTACTCTGATGATATTTACTTCTACATTATTCATGTTGGCAGCTGTTCTTGATTCGAATTCTGGAATATTTATTTCGTCTTCTTTTGCGAAGGCATTTCGGAAGGCTGTGTTTAGTAACTCTGCTTTGGCAGCACTGTCTTCGATGGTTTCTCCATTGCTATCGCACAGAGAAGGCATTGATTGTTTCTTGTCGTTAACATACTTCACATACGATGAGAATCTCTTTGGATTTTCCCCCAGGTTTCGAAACAAAGTTTCGTTGTGGAAACTGTTATAGGCATCTCGCATTGAAGTCCTCGCTAAATTTCGAGCTTCAGTAAAATCTGTGTAGGTGGAGATGCAATTATAGAGTCCGACTTTGTAATGTTGAAATCGTGTCGGGAAGGAAAACTGAAGTTGTCGGTGACAGCTGGAGATGAATAGTGTAACTGACATTGGTGACACTGGTGTCCTGTGGTCGTCAAACTGTGGTGGGTGGGCAGTAATCCAATGTAGAATCAGGTGAATGTAGTCATTGGAATCGGTGATGCCTTGTGAAGATCGACAGCGGACAGTGATCAAGCTGAATTCCAGTGAGTCATGCAGAAGAGAAATGGGAACAATGTCCTCTCCAGCCAGAGGGGCATGCCTTAAGATGTCAATGACAGAAGAGCCAGGAAGGGAGGAGAAACACAGTGTGCAGCCGTGTGTGTTTTGTTGCATGTCCAGGATCGATGGCAGTGCAGATGCTGCAGCCAGTAGAGCCGAGAATGGACGTGGTCAGACGTTGGGTTTGTGTGACTGGTCAGAGGCACCCAGGATAGACGTGTGCTGCCACACTCGTCATCAAGATGGCCATGTGCCGAGACCATGAGCTACTCGTACATCATGATAAGGGACGTAGATGTGACATTATTGCATTGCAGGAGCAATGCGGTCTCTGCACAGAGTGCATCTGATGATGCATGGCAGTCAGTGCAGTGTCGGCGAATCATCAAGAACTCATCCGCTGAGGAAGCACACTGCTTCGCTATGTTGGTGAATGTACGATTGTTTTCCTGTTGATTGTCTTGAATAGTCGATGTACCAGGTCGCAACGGAGTCGCCAGGGCAAAAGGTTCTGGGATGCAGTGGCCCACGTCGAAGTGCAGGAGCGCAGCGAAATGTACACTCCTGGAAATGGAAAAAAGAACACATTGACACCGGTGTGTCAGACCCACCATACTTGCTCCGGACACTGCGAGAGGGCTGTACAAGCAATGATCACACGCACGGCACAGCGGACACACCAGGAACCGCGGTGTTGGCCGTCGAATGGCGCTAGCTGCGCAGCATTTGTGCACCGCCGCCGTCAGTGTCAGCCGGTTTGCCGTGGCATACGGAGCTCCATCGCAGTCTTTAACACTGGTAGCATGCCGTGACAGCGTGGACGTGAACCGTATGTGCAGTTGACGGACTTTGAGCGAGGGCGTATAGTGGGCATGCGGGAGGCCGGGTGGACGTACCGCCGAATTGCTCAACACGTGGGGCGTGAGGTCTCCACAGCACATCGATGTTGTCGCCAGTGGTCGGCGGAAGGTGCACGTGCCCGTCGACCTGGGACCAGACCGCAGCGACGCACGGATGCACGCCAAGACCGTAGGATCCTACGCGGTGCCGTAGGGGACCGCACCGCCACTTCCCAGCAAATTAGGGACACTTGCTCCTGGGGTATCGGCGAGGACCATTCGCAACCGTCTCCATGAAGCTGGGCTACGGTCCCGCACACCGTTAGGCCGTCTTCCGCTCACGCCCCAACATCGTGCAGCCCGCCTCCAGTGGTGTCGCGACAGGCGTGAATGGAGGGACGAATGGAGACGTGTCGTCTTCAGCGATGAGAGTCGCTTCTGCCTTGGTGCCAATGATGGTCGTATGCGTGTTTGGCGCCGTGCAGGTGAGCGCCACAATCAGGACTGCATACGACCGAGGCACACAGGGCCAACACCCGGCATCATGGTGTGGGGAGCGATCTCCTACACTGGCCGTACACCACTGGTGATCGTCGAGGGGACACTGAATAGTGCACGGTACATCCAAACCGTCATCGAACCCATCGTTCTACCATTCCTAGACCGGCAAGGGAACTTGCTGTTCCAACAGGACAATGCACGTCCGCATGTATCCCGTGCCACCCAACGTGCTCTAGAAGGTGTAAGTCAACTACCCTGGCCAGCAAGATCTCCGGATCTGTCCCCCATTGAGCATGTTTGGGACTGGATGAAGCGTCGTCTCACGCGGTCTGCACGTCCAGCACGAACGCTGGTCCAACTGAGGCGCCAGGTGGAAATGGCATGGCAAGCCGTTCCACAGGACTACATCCAGCATCTCTACGATCGTCTCCATGGGAGAATAGCAGCCTGCATTGCTGCGAAAGGTGGATATACACTGTACTAGTGCCGACATTGTGCATGCTCTGTTGCCTGTGTCTATGTGCCTGTGGTTCTGTCAGTGTGCTCCCTGCCGCCGTTGGATAAGCAGCTGCAGCAGCAAGTCGTATACTCCTAGCTCACTCATTTGTTACATAGTTTAATTCTTAATTTATTTGCGTGTTTTTGGTACTTGCATTGTTAAATTCATAAATTTCGGGCGTATTATAGTATTTGAGAGTTGTAGCATCGCGTTTTAGTACCTGAATAGTGTAAATTCGCGTAGTCGTCTGTCTTATGTTTTTGTTTTGAACGGCCAGTGTCGGTTGGTCACAGTCAGTGTGCTCCCTGCCGCCGTTGGATAAGCAGCTGCAGCAGCAAGTCGTATACTCCTAGCTCACTCATTTGTTACATAGTTTAATTCTTAATTTATTTGCGTGTTTTTGGTACTTGCATTGTTAAATTCATAAATTTCGGGCGTATTATAGTATTTGAGAGTTGTAGCATCGCGTTTTAGTACCTGAATAGTGTAAATTCGCGTAGTCTCCTTCCGCCGCCGAGCAGTGTGTCAGCAGTGCACAAGTTACTGCATTTACTAGGCAATCTCGTATTTTAATAACCGTTTAAATTTTGTGTCGATTTGTTTGCGCTCTGTGTAGATTAGTTCAGACGTTCTTTGCACAAGTTTTTAGCATGGATAGGGACTGCAACTGCTGTGTTCGGATGCAGGCTGAGTTGGCATCCCTTCGCTCCCAGCTTCAGGCAGTGTTGACTTCGGTCACACAGCTTGAGGCTGTTGCCAATGGGCATCACTGTGGGGGTCCGGATGGGAGTTTGTCGGGGACGGCCAGCTCGTCCCACGCATCCCCCGATCGGGCTACGACTGTGGTTGCCCGGGATACTGCCCGCATTGAGGCTGATCCCTTACCTGTGGTAGAGTGGGAGGTCGTCTCAAGGTGTGGCAGGGGGCGAAAGACATTCCGGAGGGCTGAACGGAAGGCCTCTCCAGTTTGTCTGACGAACCGGTTTCAGGCTCTGTCTCTGGCTGATACTCAGGCTGATACTGATCTTCGGCCTGACATGGCTGCCTGTCCTGTTCCAGAGGTCGCCCCTCAGTCTGCAAGATCCGGGCGGTCGCAGAGGGTGGGCTTACTGGTAGTTGGGAGCTCCAACGTCAGGCGCGTAATGGGGCCCCTTAGGGATATGGCAGCAAGGGAGGGGAAGAAGACCAAAGTGCACTCCGTGTGCATACCGGGGGGAGTCATTCCAGATGTGGAAAGGGTCCTTCCGGATGCCATGAAGGGTACAGGGTGCACCCATCTGCAGGTGGTCGCTCATGTCGGCACCAATGATGTGTGTCGCTATGGATCGGAGGAAATCCTCTCTGGCTTCCGGCGGCTATCTGATTTGGTGAAGACTGCCAGTCTCGCTAGCGGGATGAAAGCAGAGCTCACCATCTGCAGCATCGTCGACAGGACTGACTGCGGACCTTTGGTACAGAGCCGAGTGGAGGGTCTGAATCAGAGGCTGAGACGGTTCTGCGACCTTGTGGGCTGCAGATTCCTCGACTTGCGCCATAGGGTGGTGGGGTTTCGGGTTCCGCTGGATAGGTCAGGAGTCCACTACACGCAACAAGCGGCTACACGGGTAGCAGGGGTTGTGTGGCGTGGGCTGGGCTGTTTTTTAGGTTAGATGGCCTCGGGCAAGTACAGAAAGGGCAACAGCCTCAACGGGTGCGGGGCAAAGTCAGAACATGCGGGGACCAAGCAGCAATCGGTATTGTAGTTGTAAACTGTCGAAGCTGCGTTGGTAAAGTACCGGAACTTCAAGCGCTGATAGAAAGCACTGAAGCTGAAATCGTTATAGGTACAGAAAGCTGGCTGAAGCCAGAGATAAATTCTGCCGAAATTTTTACAAAGGTACAGACGGTGTTTAGAAAGGATAGATTGCATGCAACCGGTGGTGGAGTGTTCGTCGCTGTTAGTAGTAGTTTATCCTGTAGTGAAGTAGAAGTGGATAGTTCCTGTGAATTATTATGGGTGGAGGTTACACTCAACAACCGAGCTAGGTTAATAATTGGCTCCTTTTACCGACCCCCCGACTCAGCAGCATTAGTGGCAGAACAACTGAGAGAAAATTTGGAATACATTTCACATAAATTTTCTCAGCATGTTATGGTCTTAGGTGGAGATTTCAATTTACCAGATATAGACTGGGACACTCAGATGTTTAGGACGGGTGGTAGGGACAGAGCATCGAGTGACATTATACTGAGTGCACTATCCGAAAATTACCTCGAGCAATTAAACAGAGAACCGACTCGTGGAGATAACATCTTGGACCTACTGGTAACAAACAGACCCGAACTTTTCGACTCTGTAAGTGCAGAACAGGGAATCAGTGATCATAAGGCCGTTGCAGCATCCCTGAATTTGGAAGTTAATAGGAATATAAAAAAAGGGCGGAAGGTTTATCTGTTTAGCAAGAGTAATAGAAGGCAGATTTCAGACTACCTAACAGATCAAAACGAAAATTTCTGTTCCGACACTGACAATGTTGAGTGTTTATGGAAAAAGTTCAAGGCAATCGTAAAATGCGTTTTAGACAGGTACGTGCCGAGTAAAACTGTGAGGGACGGGAAAAACCCACCGTGGTACAACAACAAAGTTAGGAAACTACTGCGAAAGCAAAGAGAGCTTCACTGCAAGTTTAAACGCAGCCAAAACCTCTCAGACAAACAGAAGCTAAACGATGTCAAAGTTAGCGTAAGGAGGGCTATGCGTGAAGCGTTCGGTGAATTCGAAAGCAAAATCCTAGGAAGTTCTGGTCTTACGTTAAATCAGTAAGTGGCTCGAAACAGCATATCCAGACACTCCGGGATGATGATGGCATTGAAACAGAGGATGACAAGCGTAAAGCTGAAATACTAAACACCTTTTTCCAAAGCTGTTTCACAGAGGAAGACCGCACTGCAGTTCCTTCTCTAAATCCTCGCACAAACGAAAAAATGGCTGACATCGAAATAAATGTCCAAGGAATAGAAAAGCAACTGGAATCACTCAACAGAGGAAAGTCCACTGGACCTGACGGGATACCAATTCGATTCTACACAGAGTACGCGAAAGAACTTGCCCCCCTTCTAACAGCCGTGTACCGCAAGTCTCTAGAGGAACGGAAGGTTCCAAATGATTGGAAAAGAGCACAGGTAGTCCCAGTCTTCAAGAAGGGTCGTCGAGCAGATGCGCAAAACTATAGACCTATATCTCTGACGTCGATCTGTTGTAGAATTTTAGAACATGTTTTTTGCTCAAATATCATGTCGTTTTTGGAAACTCAGAATGTACTATGTAGGAATCAACATGGATTCCGGAAACAGCGATCGTGCGAGACCCAACTCGCTTTATTTGTTCATGAGACCCAGAAAATATTAGATACAGGCTCCCAGGTAGATGCTATTTTTCTTGACTTCCGGAAGGCGTTCGATACAGTTCCGCACTGTCGCCTGATAAACAAAGTAAGAGCCTACGGAATATCAGACCAGCTGTGTGGCTGGATTGAAGAGTTTTTAGCAAACAGAACGCAGCATGTTGTTATCAACGGAGAGACGTCTACAGACGTTAAAGTAACCTCTGGTGTGCCACAGGGGAGTGTTATGGGACCATTGCTTTTCACAATATATATAAATGACCTAGTAGATAGTGTCGGAAGTTCCATGCGGCTTTTCGCGGATGATGCTGTAGTATACAGAGAAGTTGCAGCATTAGAAAATTGTAGCGAAATGCAGGAAGATCTGCAGCGGATAGGCACTTGGTGCAGGGAGTGGCAACTGACCCTTAACATAGACAAATGTAATGTATTGCGAATACATAGAAAGAAGGATCCTTTATTGTATGATTATATGATAGCGGAACAAACACTGGTAGCAGTTACTTCTGTAAAATATCTGGGAGTATGCGTGCGGAACGATTTGAAGTGGAATGATCATATAAAATTAATTGTTGGTAAGGCGGGTACCAGGTTGAGATTCATTGGGAGAGTCCTTAGAAAATGTAGTCCATCAACAAAGGAGGTGGCTTACAAAACACTCGTTCGACCTATACTTGAGTATTGCTCATCAGTGTGGGATCCGTACCAGATCGGGTTGACGGAGGAGATAGAGAAGATTCAAAGAAGAGCGGCGCGTTTCGTCACAGGGTTATTTGGTAACCGTGATAGCGTTACGGAGATGTTTAACAAACTCAAGTGGCGGACTCTGCAAGAGAGGCGCTCTGCTTCGCGGTGTAGCTTGCTCGCCAGGTTTCGAGAGGGTGCGTTTCTGGATGAGGTATCGAATATATTGCTTCCCCCTACTTATACCTCCCGAGGAGATCACGAATGTAAAATTAGAGAGATTAGAGCGCGCACAGAGGCTTTCAGACAGTCGTTCTTCCCGCGAACCATACGCGACTGGAACAGGAAAGGGAGGTAATGACAGTGGCACGTAAAGTGCCCTCCGCCACACACCGTTGGGTGGCTTGCGGAGTAGAAATGTAGATGTAGATGTAGATGATGTATCTGACCCCAGGAATGTGTCAATAAAGTTTCCCCTTCCTGGGACAATGAATTCACGGTGTTCTTATTTCAATTTCCAGGAGTGTATGAACAAGGGAAGGTGGAACTGGCATAAGAGGTCCATCGTTAGGTCTGGTTTTGTGTAGCTCTTTTAAGAGAATGTCGATGTGAGGTGGCGAGGTTGGTCGGTTAGTTACATATTCATTGAATCAACATGGACAATAGATCGTAATTCTGTGGAACTAGTCATTTTACACTCATATCGCAAATTAATTTGTACATATGGTTACATTCTGAACATTTCTAATTTTTTTTTACAAAAAGAATAAAGATGTATAGACGTGAGTTAGTAATTGCTGCCCACCATCTTTTACACATTACAGTAATGCCGTAGTAGAAATTTTTCTACAGATAGAAGGAGTTATTGAGGAGAATCCTTCTCAGTTTGTTATCAAATTGTAACGCTGGAAATGCATATCCTCTTATTTCCATCTAGTGTAGTGTAATTTTTTCCTTGTTTTGTTACCTCAAGATATGACATTTCTGTCTCTTTATATAATGTAATTGTTTTACTGTTTGTATGTAAATATATTTATGCATTTATGTTGGTTTGTTTCGTAAATATTATTTGTACTTTTACGCTGGGTCTTGCCTAGGGAAGACTGCTATCGAACGATTACGTCGATAGGTCGTGTGAAGAATCAAAGTGTGTAGGATCTTTGGGAGTGTTAACTCTGCCGCGTGGAGCGCGGGCTGAGCAGAGGGAGTCTGGCGAGAGTAGCGAGTGGAGCAAGTGTGTTGTGTGAAGCTCCCGCGAGTTGCCGCGCTTTCGGGGTTTGGCAGCATGTAATTGCGCTCGACTTGTGATGATAGTTTCTGACATGGTGTCGCGGACGGGAAGCATTAGCTGGCGCACATCAAGAGCCCGTTTCGCCTGGTGACCGTATCGAGAAGAAGGCGCGCCAACATACAGCTTCTGCAACAGCGACGGCCGACAATGAGTGACTGTCGCCACCTCCTCGATCGACGGCTTCAAACCTTCAATCAACCAACAAGGAAGACTGGAAGCAAGTAAAGTTTTAGAAGTGTATGGCAGACCTCAGCTTTTCAAACTGTACCATTTTCGTAACTATAATTACAGCAACTTAGCATGAACCTTTGTTGCTCATTGTCCCAATTGCATTACCAAGCAGGGTCCCTTCCTTTTCCGGAATGAGCCCGAGTGTCGTTGAAATTCAGACGCCAGCATTAAAGTAACATCATTTCAATGCTTTAATTTCAAAGTTAGATTACACAAGCACAAATTAAGAGTGCGAGTTTTGTTAGCATATTTTAGCTTACCTGTGACTGCAGCTCAGCTTGGTACGTACTAAATTTTACTATTGTTAATTGTTCAGAATCATTTAATTCAAGTTCAAAGTTAAATCTCTTCTTTCTAAATTGCGTAGATTCAAGTAGCTTTTGAAATGATTGTTGAGGTAGTCCAAGACTAACCGTGTTTTACTGAATTTCGATGTGCTTCAGAAAGAAAGCTCACTATTAACTTCAGTCACTAAATTAACTTTCGATTTTCCTGTTTTATTAATTCTTTTGCTAAATTAAGTCAGAGTGTAGCGAAATTTATTACTTCTGACAAACTTTCAGTTTTCACACTACACGTGTCAACCTTCAGTTACCACGCTTCTAGTGCTAATTATATGTGTAATAACCTTTCTTTTTCAGTTACTATAGTAATTGTCCTTAGGACTGGCGACCGTGATTTCCCCCAAATCTCAAATACCTAATTACCGCTAGTTAATTGTTAACGTAACGGCTGCACATTTACTTTCTTTATTAACTTTACCCCTTTTCAAAATTAATTTCCACCAGTTTCATTAGCACATTTCCTTTCATTTAGATGTAACCCTTTCCTCCCTCTTTTCCGACAGGTTAACTTCGGTGACGATTGCTTTTCCAAAACTCCCATTAGGTACACGCGGTTTCATTTTTCACTGTCATTAAGGACGGTAAGTGAGGGGGAGGTTACAAAATCTTACTCTTCTGTCTGTTAGACACTTTATATCACCAGGTAAGTGATCAAAAATTTTTGTTGCAAGATTATGCATTCCTTTTTGTGCTAAAGACAACCTTAAATATAGTAATGAATGTCATTTTTGTTCTGGTATTGTTATTATGTACCTCATTGTTCCTTTTGAACTGTAGTGGATTATTTACAACAAACTTCATGAGGTAATAAATTGTGAAGCAGAAATTAGTGGAAGAAGCATCTGCAGTACCAGCAACAGTATCAGAACCTGTTACATCACAAATACCAGTAGTAGCTGATACAACTGAAGTAGCAGCAGTACTAGCAGCAGCGACACCACAACCTCCACTTACATAATACATACATGCATACATTAATACTTGTTCCATAGATCATGAATACGACATTTCATAATGATGTTGAATGTGACATTTTAATGTAAGTTTTCTTTACGCAAAATAGTTAGTTTTTTTTTTTACAGTTACTACTTCATATCTAGAAATTCATCTACTGAGTAGAAGGAGTTGTTATTCAGAAATTCTTTTAATTTAATTTTAAGTGTTGGTTGGCTATCTGTCAGACTTTTAATGCTACTAGGCAAAGTGAGATTTAATCAAGAATAATGAAGATCATCCTTTTTTCTAGTGTTGTAGCTATGCACTTCGCTGTTATTTTTAAATTGGGATGGGTTATTAATGACAAATTTCATAAATGGATATATGCATTGCGAAGGTACTGTGAATATCCCAAGTTCCTTATATAAATGTCTGCAATGTGATCTTGAGTGGGCTCCAGCTATTATTCTGATTACATGCTTTTGTGCAGTGAATACTTTCTTTCTTAGTGACGAATTGCCCCAAAATTGATGTCATATGAAAGCAGTGAATGAAAATAGGCATAGTAGGCTAATTTACTGATATGTTTATCACCAAAATTTGCAATAACGCTAGTAACATAAATAGTTGAACCTAAGCTTTTTAGCAGATCATCGATGTGTTCCTTCAAGTTCAATTTATCATCAATGTATACACTTAGAAATTTCGAATATTCTGTCTTAGCACCAGACTTCTGTCCATAGTCTATATTTATATACGGTGTTACGCCACTTACTGTACACATTTGCAGATTCCAGATCATAGATCAATGAACTGTGTCCGATGAGCCGGCAGCTTTGTATAGTGATGTAGATTCGTCCATTGTCGATAAACCATTAAGTGGTAGCGAGTTGATTTCAAATCGCAGTTGGAAGCACCACAGAACATTCGTTTGAATACGAGTCGGTGAAAAGATCATGTTCAGTGTGCAGTCAGAGATGTGATATGTGGTAGCAGCCATTGTCACTGGGGTGAGAGAACATTGCCTTGCGGCATGTAGAGGCAACCAGGATAGTCTTCTCGAATGAATGAAATTATTGTGAGCGCTACGGAGTAGTCATGAGATGGGCGGCAATTGTGTGCAGTGTTGGTAAACAGCTCCCACTTGGACGTGCTGTCTGTGAGATGTGAGACGTGGTTGCATAGCGCGAAGTTGTTTGTTTTCATAGATCACAGGTCACTGTACCAAGCTACAGAGATGATTTAAGATACCAGGTGCCAGCTGTAGTAGTTTTGCACGGATGTGGCGCAGTCGACCACATGGGATCGCTGCACAGGCGCATTGCACTTCACTATCTTCAATGCAGGTGAGGATGCAGTATACTCTACGGCGTTCCTCGAAGGGGAAGGGCCGAGCGCGATGAGGACAGGCATGATCTGCACAGGTGCGACCGCAGCATGCTCGGCGGCGTTCTGCATAGGTTAGGGCGTGACATGGATGGGGATAGGCAGTGAAGGCGTGGGATCAGTGTGTTCAGTGGAACCCTGCACAGCCCTGAGTGGATGCAGATGTTCAGTGCAGGTGTGAAAGCAAAGCGGGTTGGGGGGAGGTGTGGGTTTGTTGATGTTGCGAAGGTCGTCGATTCAGCCAGGTGAGGTGACGTTGGCCAAAGATAGTCATGTTCAGCAGCTGTGTGGAAGGAAGCAAGGCGAGGCTGATTCTGTGGCACATGGCTGTCACCTTTGTCATCGACAGTGGGAATATGTTGTATGTTCTTGATGTGAATGTTCGTTAGCTACAAACAAAATGTCGACACTCGCACGTTATGTCTGAGATTCGTCCTGTCAAAAGTGGGTATGTTCCACGTTCGCATTAGAAAGCCAAGCAACTGGCGGCAGCAAGGGTGGTTCGAAGGAATTAACACGTGGTGGGGAAAATGTGCTCTCTGTTGCGATCGAAAGGGAATCCATACAGCCAGAATGTTGTACTCTAGTCTTCGCATAGTATTTCTGCAAGTAGGATATGGCGATAAGGTTCCACAGTAGATCATTTGTTGCCTTCAGTTGTTTCATACTAGTTTGAACCACAGTATCTAGGCACTTCCCTTGCACAATTGATGTCTAAAGACGGTGGAAGGGTCAGTTGAGAAGCTCTGCGCTGTCCAGAAGGGAGGCCATCGGCATGACGTACGTATGTCAGCGGTCGGCAGTTACATGTGGATCGCGTTGTCGTAACTGTATTGGCGTGAATTTTACCTCATACGCGGTCGTCGCGAGTCACTAGTATGGTAACTTGTGATACAGATGGATGTAGATTATTCAATAAATGATCTGTATGAAGAGAAATACCACTTTGTTGAAGACAGTGCACGCTCTCACTGTCAGTGATGTTCTTATAGAGGTCGATAGGCACCACAGATCTGTAGACTAAAGCTACTTGACGAAAAATTTAATAAGTCCACAAGTTGTAAGATCGTCGATTGGGGCTTCTAAGGGCTATCTTTCGTCATCAGATGTACAGTGACATCCCAGTAACTGATAGTAATGACATCTGCAGCTCATCAGCCTACAGCAACAGCAGCTTCAGCTGCACACCTACCTAAAGCAGTACTGTTCACCAATCACGTCAGTCCAGCTTCCCATCAGCATCACGATATGACAATTATGCTAGCACTGTTTGATGAACTGTTTTTAATCCAAGCTGATTCTGTTTACTGTGGTAGTGGTGGTGTATGTATTGTGGGAGAAGTTGGGAGTGGGGTTGATAATCAGAGTTTGATAGGTTGGTACACAAAGTAATAAAGGCTGTGACAGAAATAGAAAATTAGGTGCAAACCCGTTATTGTTTCTACTTTATCCCAATAGTAACATGCAAGATGGAAGAGGTACTTTGATGTTATGGCAGATTTGAAATTTGAATTTAACAGTAGATTCTATACTCTAGCAAGAGTATTAAAGCTCAAGGTGATGAGCTGTGGGCTAGATTAAGTATTGCTAATACAAGTATCGAATCTCAAAGTAATGGTATAGTCTACATGGAATCACTTGCAAGGTTGTGTTGGTGCGAAAACTGACTGCAAAGCGATTATTTTAGCATGAAAGCACACACAGCATAATAACCTCTCTGTGTCATTGGGCAGGCCGATTCAATATAGGAACTGGAATTTTGTCAACAATTTCGCAATAACTGCATGGATTTAAATTGTCTGTTACCATCAGATGTTAAATTATATGATGTGTACGATATTTTCATGAGATTAAACACAAATTACTTAGTATTATCTTCCAGTGTACTAATTACTTATGAAAAGTACAGAGGGAGTTGTAGTACATTTTCGTTTGAATTTCACCTTATGTCAGGAAGTGATTTTTGAACTTTTAGGAAAATGAAAAGAAAATGTTAGGTTTGAAGTTGATTGTAGGAAGTCTTGTGTCAATATTAAGCAAACAGAGGTATTTGGTACGATTAGTGATATCAAGGCTAGCACTTTGTGTACTCTCATTGATGCCCTGGTCACACAGAAATAAATATCATATGCAATTTCCATCAGTTGAGTCCATGTTTGCTATGAACTATGCAGAGCAATGTCCACAAGGAACCCAGTTATCTGTATACTATTTCCTAAAAATGTTTGCATATAGCAGTCTCTTTATTTTTTACTTACATCTTCTTTATGACTACAATTTCTTCGACTATCCTATACCCAACAGTTACATAATAAGACATGAGCTACTGACACTTGAACCCCAACATAGTTAAGGTTTCTATCTAGTACGCTTTTTGTTGCCAGGCCATGTACAAATAATGAGCAGGTCTTACTTATCATTGAATGGGAACGTCACAGTCATCCAGTTTTTACTACATGTAATGATGGCGCTCTAGGCCAGACCTGATAACTTTTTTAGAGGGCACACAGGCTTCCCTTATTTAACAGTCAAATACATTAAATACCCATATATCTGGGAATTAGAAAAGGTGGAGTAACGTAGCCTCTATGCCTATCTTGCATTAATTATGTGCCATAGGTTAATAAACACCATAGCTGAAATAAATACTATGATCACTATTTGCATTTATACTAAGTTGCAAAAGCAAGTGAGAAGTATCATATTTGTAACTGAAATGCACAAATGGTAAGACATGAAGTAATGTTACAGTAACCATATAAGCATTACTGCCTGCCTCCTGCAGGGATTTTTAGCAGATGGAAAATACAAGTACTATGTCAGTTACACCCAAAACTAGAGAATAACTAATTGACTGAAATCGCTGGACATTGGTTTCAGAGTTGTGTGTTGTTTGTTCATAAAATACTGAAAATAATAATCATAAATAATACAAGGAAAAGATAGGTTGCTACTTACTGTAAAGAAAACACATTAAGTTCGACACACACACAATAAAAAGACTTCCACAACAGCTTTTGGCCAAAGCTTTCTTTCACACAAGCAAGCAAGCCTCACACACACACATGAGTGTTTTTAATAGTGCCTGAATTTCTTTGTCGTTTTCAGGCATCACTAAACAAAAAGAGATAGGCACACCAGGCTTGGCAGGGCAATACTAAGTCAGTCACCAAGAAAAGAGAATATCAAAAACGAAAGTGGAAGTGCACAGTCTCAAAAACAAAAGGTGGATGATGATATCTGAAGAAATGCAACATGTAGCAGAAAATAAGAACATGCACACTTTCTCCAACATGTCCAGTAACTGAAGATCTAAAACCACTTAAATCCAGGTTGCATGGCGTAATGGTTAAGATACTGGCCTCACATGGAAAAAATGTGGGTTCGAATCTTGTCATGTGCTATGAAATTTGTTGTTTTTAAATCTTTATGGAAGTGACTATGATCATTATTTTTGTTCAGTTAGATGGATTAAATGTATTTTTTTTTCTATTCTTCTGTCACGACATACTAGTCATCATTTGAAATACATGTTAGCCAATACACGTTATCTCTGTCTGCTAAAAAGATACAGCGAAGTAGTCAGACAATAACTTTTCATTTTCTTAAGCTCAAACGCCATTCAAATGAAAAATCTAAGTCAAAACAAATAATACTAATAAAAATCAAAGAGTAAAGTAGATTGTCTGTGTGCTCCTCACCACAGAAATATGCTGCATTTCACCGTGCATTCACAGATGTTCTTCTGGCGACTCTCACACAGGCCCCCTCTGGTAGAGCGGAGCTCCAGAGGGGGGAGGGTGGGAGTGTAGGGGTATTTATATTTCACCTGACTTCCAGGCCTCAAGTGTACTGAAGTCATTACTTGCACTTCTTCAGACTCCGGTGCTGGTAGTGTTGTTAGTACCTCCTCTTGTGGCGCCGAGACAATGTTGTGTGTGTACAGTAGTGTGGGAGGTGACGCTTCATGTTCTGCGTGCACATCCTCTTTGATCAACAACATACGTGCAGGTTTGACCCATTCCAGTGATACCACCTGGGTGTTCCCATGTTGATCTACATGCATGGTATGTTCATTCCAGGGAAGAACTATGTAAGGCCCAGAATATGGGGGCTGCTGCAGTTATTTGACAGCGTCTGTACAAAGCATCACATTGTACAAGACCATAGATCTTTGTGCACGAACGTAGTTACCGCCCCACGTCTCGAGACAGTGGATGGACGAAGTCTGGCCATATGTTTCGGCACTATTTACAATACATAAGGCAATTCGGTCTGTCATGCCCTGGTTTGATCAGCGAAGAATTCTGTGGGCAGTCTTAAAGGTTCACTGCAAATAAATTCTGCACTGCATGCTGCTAAGCCTGCTGTTAATTCTGTACAAAGGCCCAGCAAAATCAGTGGCAAAGCTGATGACCAAGACTGCACGTGACGCATTAACGCGGTTTTTAACGTTCTGTGCCACCCTTCTACCATTCCATTGCTTGTTGGGTGGTAAGCCGGTGTATCACGACGGTGGAAACCGCAGAGGTTGGCCAATTCTGAGAACAGCGAGACAATTCGAACTGACGTTCCTGGTCTGTGGTGACATGTAAAGGGTAGTCGAAACGTGCGATACACTACGAAAGAAATACCCTTGCCACCGTTTCCCCTGAAATGTCCGATAATGGAATTGCTTCCTCCCATCTGGTAAAGTGGTCCACTGCAGTGAGGAGGTAACAGTATCCTTCTGATGGCAGTAGAGGTCCCACGATGTCCAGGGGCATATGTGTGAAATGTTGTGTCGTAAGTGGATAGTCTCCTACCGCTTTATGCAAGTCTCGTACATCTTGGGCCCTGTGGCAAACTAAGCACGTTTATGCCCAACTACGGTAGTCCTTCTTTATATTGGACCACACGAATCTGTCCATCATCAGTT